>NC_134414.1:17160858-18555199 GCF_030867145.1 Opisthocomus hoazin | reverse complement strand
ACTAATTTTAGTGAAGACAGTACTGCTGTACAGTATTTTCCCTCGGGCTGAGAGGCCTAACCTAGGCACTGTACCTCAAATTTATCTCAGTTTTGTCTGATGTAAAAGTACATTTTTAAAATTAAAGTATCAAGTTTCAAAATTTAAATTAAATTCTTAATTAAACTGTCATGAATACAAACTGGAGATGCTAATCAGCATTTTCATGTGCAAGTCAGGAATCTCCATATCCAAGGAGATATTATATTCTCATTTGTGAACAGAGTTACTTGATTCGTAAATGCAGTTATTTGATTTACACTGGGGAATATAAATTACCTATTCCTGTACATAGTAAATTGTCCCAGGTTCAGCTGAGACAGGGTTAATCTTCACAAGAAGCCAGCTGGCCTGACCCAACCCAGCCAATCAAACGGGATATTCCATACCATGTGACAACATCCGCGGTATTTAAGTGGGGAGCTGCCTGGAGCAGGGGGATTTGCTACTCAGGAGCAAGCCGAGCACTGTGCAGTGAGAACATTGCACTCTGTATGTTCTTCTTATCAGTATTATTGTTGTTATTTTCCTCTCCCTTTGCCAGTCTGTTGAACTGTCTTTATCCCAGCCCACGAGTTTGCCCTTTCCTTCCCATTCTCCTTCCCTTCCCACCGGGGGGCGGGTGGTGGGAGTGAGGGAGCGACTGTGTGGTTCTTTGTTGTCAGCGGGGGGGGTGGGGCTAAACCATGTCACAAATACTTACGTGTGCTGTTTAATGTGCAGTTCATGATTAGACCAAGAGGTCTTTTAGTGATTTTAACACAATTTTCTTTCTTTAGTTCTTATTACAGTGTTATTTAACAAAGAATTCTTACCATTTGTGGAAAAAGAAAACAATTTCTTGATTCTAGAAGCAGATTTGAAACTACTCGTCTGGCTGCTGCCATCAATCGTAACATGGGACACTAGCTTTAAAAGGTTGCCATTTAGTTATATGCAAATTATTGTAATGTGGCACACGGTGCTGAATAGCACCTGAAAAAAAAAAAGCAAATGTGATCATGTTCTGTTGAATATAGGGGGAAATTTAAAAGGAAGGAAAGAAGAAACTCCTTGTTGTATTAGTAATCACATAACATTTTTTTTAAAAATAAAATCCAAAATTGCTCTATTGATATACATCAACATTTAATTTAATTAGTTTGCAAGACATGCTAGATCTATGCCAAGAAGAGTCATGAAGAAATTTTGGGAAATTTAAGACAAAGATATAATAAGCAATAGTCTCTTTAAGGGCATGGGACACTGAGCAGTCTACCCCTGTATAACTATAAGCCTCTGAATGAGCCCTGTTATTTGTCACAGGCTAAATGTTATGCACATTTTTAAAGCACTTTACTGACTGAATACCAAAGGACTTAAAAAAATTCTAATATCCAGCTACAGAGAATAATATGTGTCAGCCAGAAGACATACGACTTGAAGCCTGGAAGCCCAAATTAGAGGAAGATCCTCATGGACAACAATTTTATTTCTTCATCTTGTTCTCACTTATTCTTTCCATAGCATGCATCAGGCCAAGCATTGCAACAGATCACATTTTCTGCAGTGTCCTCACAGACCTCATCTGGAGTACTGTGTCCAGTTCTGGGCTCCCCAGTTCAAGAAAGATGAAGAGCTACTGGAGAGAGTCCAGCGGAGGGCTACAAGGATGGTGAGGGGACTGGAGCATCTCCCCTACGAGGAGAGGTTGAGGGAACTGGGCTTGTTCAGCCTGAAGAAGAGAAGGCTGCGAGGGGACCTTATAAATGCCTACAAATATCTGAAGGGTGGGTGTCAGGAGGATGGGGCCAAGCTCTTTTCAGTGGTGCCCAGCAACAGGACAAGGGGCAATGGGCACAAACTGAGGCACAGGAAGTTCCGTCTGAACAGGAGGAAGAACTTCTTCCCTCTGAGGGTGACGGAGCCCTGGAACAGGCTGCCCAGGGAGGTTGTGGAGTCTCCTTCTCTGGAGATATTCAAGACCCGCCTGGACAAGATCCTGTGCAGCCTACTGTAGGTGACCCTGCTTCGGCAGGGGGGTTGGACTAGATGACCCACAGAGGTCCCTTCCAACCCCTACTATTCTGTGATTCTGTGATTCTGCGATTCTGTGATTCTGTGATTCTGTGATTCTGTGACCTCACTGAGCTCTGCAGTAGTGCCACAGCAGGTATTTTTACTCAAGAACAACACAGTATTTGGTCTCTCATAGCAAGCAATTCAGGACAGACTGTGGTGATCTACGTGCATTTGCAGGCAATAGAACAAATAAAAGCAACTCTTTAAGAGTTATCTAGAGTATTTAAGATAAAGAAGACTTTCAGATCACAATATCTAAGCAGATACTGAGAGAGCGCCACCCACCCAAATTTTAAAGAGACGTTACTCAGCTCTTCCTCTAAAGGAGCTGGAGCTATGTGTCTCTGGGGATGTAGCATTCAGAGTTGCAGTGAAAACAGATGGTATTAGCAGCGCACACAACTCTGGACCAGTAGATTTCCTGATTCATTGATCTGATGTGCAAATAAGGACATCCAGAGGCAAGTATCTCTGCTGGAGGCAAGCCATGGTAATGCAAGACTTCGTTCATTCCCAATGTAAAATCAAATAGGTTAACTTCAGTCACACATATCTTAAGCTCATCTGTTTCACTTTGAACTGGAACAGACAAGCAGATAACATTTCTCATTTCCCACCCCTGCTTTAGGCCAAGAATATTCACCTACCTCTGCTCTTACACACCAGAGCTATTCTGAATAATTCTGTAGTTAAAACTATGTATTACTGTAGATAAAACTAGAAATTTTTTTTTTTAAGTTGTGGGAATTACTTATTTTGCTAGAAAGTGTCTTTGAGCTGCTCAGCTGATCCTCAGGTTGCTGATATCAGTAGGTTAAGTGGTTTGGATACTGCTTGTACCTGAAGCAGGGTTTACAGCTTCAGGAGCTCTCCCTCCAGCTGCAACCCTCCCCTGAACAGAAAGCAAACCAGCATACAACATACAAATTACAAACACAAGGATGCCATCAGTGCCCAAGGCACAGAATATAGCTAGGCTGCAGGGGAGAAATAAGGCAAATCAAAAAACATGAAACATATTTTGAAATATAAAAACCAGGAGATTAAAATATATTGTCCAAAAATTTCTTACGCATCTTTCCTCTATCTTACCAATCAGTCTCTGCATCATCTTGTACACAGGGTTAATTTTTAATAAAATGCAGGGTTGGTCCTAAATCTTAAAATTCTTTATAAATCAGACATTTTGCAGCACAGCAAAATTTGTCCAGTAGAAGCTATTTATTTTGAAATTTAATATTTTTTTGAGCATTAATTATATTACTGGGACTAAAACTTAATAATTTTATACATTCACAGTGTCAGCATTTTAAAAAACACGGTAGATCTACATTTCTTTCACACTCAGGTGGCAATGACTGTTGGACAACAAGCTATGACTCCCAGTTACCTTGTAAAACTTGCTCACATAAACTTAGACACTTCCTCCTATATAATTATTTTGACCACCTGCCACATCTGCTTATTAATCAGGAATATAACATCAGGGAAAAGACTTCATTTTCATTTAATATTATATTATATTATGGGGATCAACACTTGAGAGGCCTCTGGGTACCACTAGAATAGAAATGACAATGACAAATGGTGAAAACCTGTTGAAACTGGCGGTATTGTGCGAATGGATGAAAGGCTGGATGTTTTAACTGAAAACAAATTTGTGATGTAATTGAAAAAGACTTTCTCCTGAATGTCCCCCCAACCCAAACCCAGAAACATGACTCTTACCAGTACCAGAGTCTTTTGGAGCGCAGGAAGTGTGAGCTGCTTGCCACGAGGTCCTTGTTTTCCCAGCTGTTGGGATACGATGGAGATGTAATCCATTTTCTGCATCAGCAGGTCTTCTTTCAGTGCAGGTTACTGAATGACCTTGACAGGCACTTGTCTGAACACTCTTTACAGAAGTATTTTTTGCCCAGGGTTCATATTTGGCCGTGCTGCAGCCAGGTGTAGGTATTGCAGCGGCCCAGTCCGAATGACAAGTAATACTCCCGCTGTTTTCTGTGACCCCACCTGCTAACAAAACATGCCTTTCATTTAAATCCTTCCTGCTTGCAGCGGTAGCTTGAAGACTTGAAGGCAGCTGTGGCTGACACCCAGGGATGGCTGCATTCTCACCATTGCTGTTTCCTGGCAGATGTGCGGATGCTGGGTGAGGTGCTAGCAATTTTGCCGGAGCTTTTAGAGCTCTGTTTGCTTCAGCAGCCGACTGCAGTGGGATTATGGTGCCTGTTCTCTTCTTGGGCATAACACTTGGCTGGGCTCTTACAGAGCTTGGTGGTCTTGTTATTTTTGCCTTATACTTGAATTGACTAACTTCATTAATTTTAGAATTATTACTGCATACTGGGAGTTTACTTTCTTCATCTCTTGATACCATCCAAGCTTTTTTAGCAGAAAAGGATCCAGTAGACATAAATGTATTCAGAGATGTGCATTCTTTATTTGATTCTTCTGTATTAACATTTGGTTTTGATAGACGAGAGTTTTTCTGATGACTTTTCATGAACACGGGGTTTGAAGGTTGAGCAACACTACTTAAATTAGTCTTAGGAGTATTATTTGTACTTTGAACATATTGCAGCTGTGCAGGAGATATTTCACTGGTGTTTTTTTCATAGCATTTTTCATTATTTTCCATTATTACCCGGTTAATTTGATCACACCATCTTAGCTTTCTACTGTATTTTTCATTGTCTGCACTTTTCATTTTTACTTTTCCCAGTTCTAAACTGTCTCTGATAGAAGACACGGGTCGAGTTCCAAAACTGGTCTCATGGTTCATAACCACAGGTTTGAAATGACTGGGTCCATATTTAGATTCCTTCTTCAAGATACTTGTGAATAATCTTGCTCTTTTACTTTCAAGAATATTGTTTTTCAGGGTTTTGTGCTGTGCAGGAGGGCCAGACCTTAACTCCATATCAGACACCAGTGGTATAATTTCTACCATATTTACCTCTTCTTCCTGTTTGTTATTCTGTTTAACATCGCACAGAACTGGGACTTTTGCTATGTCCTGAAATAAAGATGGTCCTGGATTAATGTCATCAATACATTTAGTATTTTCTTTTTTTTCAGTCATTTTTCCTGAGGTATTTTTAAAAAACTCTGTACTGATGTTTTTGTCCTTTGGTAATGCATCAGCTGTGCTGGGAATGCCAGTGGAACACCCCTGATTAGGAAATAAGACTATAGATGTTGCAATAGGTTGACTGGAGGTTTGCACAGATACAGTCCGTTTTTGTGGGGTCATTTGAAAACTCTGATCTTGCATCAGATCTTGAACTCTTTCTTCTGGAACAGAGGCAGGGCTGGCCCCGGCTTTGCTAGGATTGAAAACAGGATGACCAGAGGCTAATGTGCTAGCCGTTCCAGAGGATGGCTTGCTTCTTTCTTCTTTTATATTTTGCGGAAAACTAAATGCATTACTTACAGAGCTTTCTTGCTCACCAGAGGCAGAGAACTCTGCAGGTTTTTTTCCAAATCTGTGAGAAGCAGATGATTCCTCTTCTGAACTGTTTACATGGTCAGCGGGAGTTAGAACATTATGTTTAGCTAAAAGATCATGAACAGGTAAGTTGTGGTGGTTTTGCAAATCTACATTTCTCAGACAATTATTTAGATGCATATTTTTAGAAGAAGTACTTTGAGCTCTACAAAGCAAGCCATTATTCCTAGTCTGTGATTTTTCTTGACTGTACAGGGCACAGTCACACTGTGCAGTCAAAGATGATTCACTCGGCATTGTGTAATTTCCATTTTGTTCTCCAGTCTCAAGACTGTCAGGGCTTGACAAGCTTTCTGAATCATCTGTTTTCTTGACTTCTTGATGAAAATTCTGAAACACAGGCACAAAACCAGACTGTTACACTTACTAGAAATCGTTTTTCACTTATATTAATTTTTCATTAATGAGAGCTTAGGCTAAAATACAATCAATATTGAGCTTGGTGTTTTTCCAGCTTGGGGTCATAGCACCACGAGTGTTTCCATCAAGTCAAAATTTACCTGTGGTCAACTGCAAAAGAAAATGATGTGGCTTGAGCATGAAATTCAGAGGAAACAGCTGCAACAAATTTAATCGTGAATTTTATATCAATTCTACAATATCAAAAAAAGGAACATGATTTCTCTAAACAACACTACTGTTTCCAGATTGCCCTATAGCACAGGATGGTTTTTGTACTCTAGCATGAAAGGAAGTTTACAAAATGAAAGAGAATCCATAAAAATGCAGATTTCATAGTGGACCTGCCCCAAACTGGCGTTTTTCAATAATACTAGACTGAATATGTTTATTTTCATACAAACTGCCACAAATGATGAAGATTTAAACCTTCTTATGGCAAACACAGAAAACATCTCTCAGCTATCATAAGCACAGTGATTAATACCTCTCACCAGCGAAAGGCCCTCTTCTTTCAGAAAGAAGAAAGTATCACCTGATCTGTGGGGACAGATCAGATCTAAAGGCATCTGGGAGTCCCACCTAATCCCTCAACTTCTTCCTTGAACCTTAATGTAGTGATGAGTAAGAGCAACTGGCACCAATCGAATCACCATTGGGACACCTCTGTGTATTTACTACACAAGCATTTTCGGCACTATTACTTCTCCGTCCAAACACCAAGATGCCTGACATGGCTGAAAATACATACTTTTTTAAGTACAAGATTTCAAAATACATATAAAGGAAAACAAGCATACCGAGTATTTTCACAATATCTTGTACACTCTCTGCTGTTGAGTTCACTTCCACACAACTCAGCAGCTAAGTGATTTTAAACCATATGTTGGACAAAATTGGCATGAAAAACTAAGAGAAGCTGCATTAGATATGCAATCCTTTGCAACTAAGATTTTTTTTTCATTAGTGACTTTAAATGGAAAATGTTTCAAGTAGCAAAATCTGTTAACCTAGATGATTATCTATCCCCTGGCAATTACAATAGAATTAACATTTTGAAAACTTATCAAAGAATGCATAAAATTAATTTGTGATTAAGAACATATGTTTGTAGTAAACCTTTATTTTTACTCTAATAAAATTGTTATACCATAATATTGCATAGTTTATAGCTGTACAAATATTTTAAATTGCAGAATAAAAAGCTTAGTGAGTCCTGAAAGACTTTTTATGATTGAATTTTATCTTGCACTAAACGTTCAGAGGTTGGTGCAGTCTTCCATTATAGTTATGAGCTGAGATAAAGAAACTGAATAGAAGAACAAAGAATCAAGTGTAGGGAAAGATCCCTTTAGGGAACATTTTCAAACTAAAGCTGTACAAACTGGTGTCTTTCTAATAGAAAAAAAAATAATTCTTTGTTAGTTATTTATTAACCTTTATGTTTGGCTAAATTATATTGTTAACCTCTGCTTGAACTTCACCAAACAAGAAAAAGGCACAGGCTCAAGAGTTTTCTGTATCAGGCCAAATTTAAGAAATAACTTTGACATTTTCAGATAGGAAAAAAACAGTATAAAGATATTACAGGTGTCAGGCTTACTTCTTGTCCAATCTGGAAACATCATCTGTGTCACTAAAAGTGTTTCTAAAACGACAAAGTTAAATAGAGGAAAAATTCTATATGGATTGATTTTAAAAAACCTGTTCCAATAGCAGGATAGCTTAAACTGCTAAATCTGCAGGGTGCAAGAAAAGTTGCAACTTTTCAACATTCTGATAAAAAAATTTCCACGCAGTTGTGCTCCAGAGGTTGAAAATAGACTTGATCCTGCATTCTAGAAAATTTACTCTCCTTGTAAAACAAAAACTCACGGGAAGACAAAATCTCAGTTGATGCAACCTCCAGAAGTAAGTTAGGAACTAAAGAATAAAGAAGGATTCCTCACTCAAAGTTGTACTCGCTTTTACTTAGTTCATGCAAATTTAGTTCATTTACATTTATTTTGTTGCATCACAAAATTTTGTAATTTCACACATTAAAGATGCTTATCATTCTCCTTTCAATATTTACACATTTTGTTTCCCTTTCCAGCCTTCTATGTAATGAAAGTGAATGTCACATTTTCTTGTAAAAATGCATAGCTGGAACTACTTATGCAGCCCTCAAAAGGCATTCAACAATTATTCATTCTTTTTCAGTGGTCCATAGCGACCGGGGAATAAACCTGGAAATCCCAATGATTTAATCTGATTTAATCTGTGAGAATATTATAGGATGACAAAGAAACAAAAATATTCATAGAGCATACTACCTTTTTATTTTCTGGGTTTGCATATTGTTTCTGTTATATAAGTACAATTTATTGTATTGCCTGTTGCCTGCATTATCTTATGACCTAATGCATGAACTCTAACCCAGCCACTCCACATACTTGCTGTTCTAGGAAAGCGAACACTTACAAAGAGTTAAAGAGGTCACTTGTATGTCTTAAGGCTTAGAACAGCTGTGTCAAGCAATTTCATTTCAGTAAAGCACTAAACAAAAGAGAAAACATGAGCCTAAGAAATTTTCATGAGGCCAATGAAATCACAACGTGGCAACAAGTAAAATTTCAAGAGAGCCTGACAAGTGAATTTTCTGCCAAAGGACTCTGTCGGAACGCTGTTACCCTGAAGCGCTGCTATCTGTGTATTTGATGTTTTCTGCAAGAGGAATGCTGATGGTTCACAGTTCCAGGAGGTGAATGAGGACACTCTTCTGAAGATAAGTGCTGGAAAAATGCTACCACTCCGAGAACCCAGGCCCCTCACCTCTCGCACTACTTGCTATTTTTGATAATTTCAACTGGTTTATTTACAGCAGCTCTTCGTGTGGAGATGCAATGCTATACTTCAATTTCATTGTAAGAGACGCCAATGTTCATGCAGATACAAAGCTAACTATCGCAGCCAGTGAGGTATCTAAACCCATTTACATGTTTTGAGTTTACCAACTATGGAATGGGAAAGTCCATTAGAAAATTAATTAATAATCTCTTTTCTACGCAAGTTGGGAAAACATAATGTATGTGGCACTACACAATACTGATTTCACAGAAGATTTGGGCAGACCCAAGAAAGCAAATGCCACTGAGGCAGGATTTTGGTGCTTATGTGACACAACACATCCACTATACTGTGCCAAACCCATCAAAGAAGTTATGGATCTGTAGGATGACCAGAGAAAAGCTTCCTGCCAACACCCCTGTCTTTCCTAGGCTAACTCCTAGGTGCTTAATTTGCCCCCAAGCTATCTAGGATACAGCAACTAGCTATCTATGAACCTGAGCATTTAAAAGGACCTGATTTACCTGTTTGGAGAATCACCACAGGATGCTAGAAATGCAGATTCAAACTCCTTGGGATAAAAGGACTCAAGTCTCCAATTTTGTAGGTGCTCAGGCACTACAGTACGCCGTACTGTACTGAAGGATTTTTAAAGAAAAGCGATCTGAACACTGAATGTCAGGGTTTCAAGTTCTGACTTCCAGTTTTAATGAAGTCCCCAGGCAAATGCACATAACTGTGTAGGAAACAGGTTTTCAGCTAAACGTTTCTCTGTGTTGCTTTTAATTAATTTAGCATCTCAGCACTCAGAGTGCTGCTTCTCAGGATCCCCGGTCCAGGTGCCTCACTCCCTCACAAACTCACCTAGTCATTTAGCTCCAGAAGTGGAATTCATAATGCTAATCTTTAAATACTACTAGAATTATTAAATGATTAAATGTTCAGGCACTGAACACCACAATGCATTAGTCCCTTTTTTGTTTCTGACCCATTAATAAATTTATTCTGAGCAGGCACCATCTACCATGCAAATTTAAGAGATGGGGTCATGCAAAAACAGTACAGGACTCCATAATTCAAAACCATCATAAGGCCTAGAGACATGGAGAAAAATTTGGCATGCATATGCAGTATTAATTCTAGAAGTTCTTAACTGCTTAACTAATAATCATTTTAATGTTATATATAAAATGCAATGAATGAATTTAATGAGCAAATTCATAATTATTTACAATCTATGTTATAGTCAATGTAATTTTGATTATCCGAAAAAAGGAGAATGGAGATCAACAAAACTCATCCATTTTTGCTTCTTTGGAATTTGCAGGTTGTAGGAGAAATTATGTTTTTAAAATACTTCATAGATGAAGCTATTTCTAGACAATACTTCAGAGACAGAAATGAGAGGGAAACAATTCTAGATATTTTTTCCATTTTATAGCAAAGAAGTGATCCTCTCTCACGGATGCTTTAGGTCTTAGTGATGAGATTCAAAGCCTTGGAATTATCCTTTTCAGAAAAGATTTCCAACAAAGTCTGATTTATGGGGAAAGAGGAGAAGAATAACTGATGGAGGAAAGTATTTCTTCATCTTCTAGTAAGCTCAGAATCTGTCTTCCTGGTTTATTCTTATTCACAAATACACAAATAAGGCAAAGCATTAGGGTTGACACATTTGAACGAAATGGAGCTGAGGCATCAGACAAAAAATATTAATACCATTTGACCAGTATCCACCTCCCAAAAGACCCACAGCCATAGAGTGTGTGCATATAATTTTTAAAATAATCCCTAGTTCAGATGAGGGACTATCCTACCAGATCTCTTTGGTTTGCTAAAAAATTAATATCCTTTTTTGCAGTCTATAAAAAGCAATACTATTAGCAATGTAAATAAATTGCAAAGATGGAGCAGTTTTTAACATGTTTCTCCTGTATCTTGTGCACTGCACAGCAGCAACCAAGGCAGAAGGTGGATTTATGTTAGGAAATCCTAAAGGTCAGATACAGAAATACTTTTAGAATCATAGAGTATCCTGAATTGGAAGGGACCCACAAGGATCATTGAGTCCAAGGCCTGAATCCACAAAGGGGAACCTAAAAGTTAAACCATACACCTAAGAGCATTTTCTAGTATTATGTATTTATACCTCTCCAGAAATAAGTTTATCTAATGAGACAGTTTCATGTAATTGCCAACATTCACTTCATGCTTCATGAACCTAACCACTTGTCTTGAAAAAAATATTTAGTGACTGTTACATGTTACCTGTATTACAAATTCCATTTTTTTGATTAGGTATTTTTCAAGACATACATTCCTTTTAAGAACTTTACAGACATGATTTATAAGAACATGCACAAGATTTCAGCATCTACCTTCCCCCTAAACAGACTACTGAATTTAAAGGCTGACTGTTTTTTTCCTTGCCACTCTTTGAAACAGCACCATTCTTTCAGTTGTTTGTTACAAGATCTTTCAGTCTCCTGGGTCCCAGTCATTCTCTGCTTATTCCTGTCTTCTGAATTCTGGGTGTTTGGTTTAATGCTTTATTTCCCAGTTGGTGAGCCATACTTCCTCATGGAGATATGCCAGTATCGGGCATAAAATGCACAGCAAAGCTCAAGCTACTAAATACCACAGAAGTGCTGCTGCGGGTTTATAATAATTAATATTTAAAAAAAAATTGGAAGAATTGATTAGGTTTCTGTGTACCCAGGCCTATTAGGACAGAAATAAAACACTGGAAGAAAAAAGTAGTTAAATTCTGTTCTGCTTTCCACTTCACAAAAGGTTCATCTCTAAAAAAAAAACACAACACAATCTACAGCTGTGTCATCTTCAAAGAGGTAGAATCACTCTGGACAGTGACACTTTAATCTTGATGAGAAAGCAACAGACTTCCCAACGTCCCTTTGAGACATTAGTATATACTACCTCTGACAATACTAACTTATCGTAATGTAATACAGCATCCTGACAGACCAGGATGAACAAAGTTTTGCATCTTCCACTCCCTTCCTGTAAGCAAACATTTTATTGTTACCAAAACTGCAGTAAACTAAAGATCAGATACTGATATTTTTCCCTCTGTTCCTCTCCTTTAACTACATTTATGAACAATTTATTTTGTTCCAGTAAAACAAATCACTTAAAAATAGCTATGAAGTATCGTAGAAATAATTTGGTGCATAGCTACATGTAAATATTTCATGGATACATATATATATATATGTATATGAATGTAAAACCAAAAATAGAGTCATGTTAATATGTACGGCCATTCTTATGAAAAAGAATGTGCTTGTAAAGGAGGAGCAGGTATATATTAGACGATGGTTCTCCGTTTCCCTGTTTCTGTGGTTTGTGAGCTATGCTGAACGTATAACACTCCTAACATGTCCACAAGCAAAGTCTTATTAATGTATTAACCCACCTGCGAAACAAACTATTTTGTACTGAAAATACTGTTTCAGCTTCAATCTTATACTATCACCTGTTTAAGCAGGGCTTTGAATTGAGGCAAGACACTCTTCAGATGACTGAACATCCAGGTTGCCAGATATGAAAATTGTAATGCCATTTTATGCAGCACAGGCTTAGAATAAACCACCGTTTACATAAAAAAACTCATACGCTTGAGGAATACAGAATCAAAACAAGTTTGAGTATTTTGGTAAAATAATTTAGTCTGGAGATACATTTCAATTTGCCTTTATAGCAAATGTGAATTTTGGATTAGTAAAATAACGTGGAAGACAGTAGTATGTTGCACTATTGGTTGAACACCAATAAAAACTCACTGTCTCGTCCCCCACTCCCCCTTCCCAATCTTGAAAAAAAGGAAAATGAATAGGGTAATCACTTAATTTTGTCATATAATTTAAGTGATCAACATAAAAGATGTTAACATTCACAGCTATAAGGAAGAAATAGCCAGCATTTCTAGATTTAAGGTGACCATAGAAACCTATTTCAAGTCTTTGAATGGTGTCTTCAAAATCAAACCTGACTTCAGTTCCAATGCCATTTTATCCTAACCCTCACCTTAAGCATCTGTTTCCCCACTGACTAGCCCTGAGCATGCTACAAGTTCTCAACGCTGGGGAGAGGCTGTACATGGGCACTCCTTTTTTCCATGCTGGCCTTGTCTACGCCTCTGCAGTGTCAGACTGATATGATACACCTTGCAGAAGGAACCCTTGTTTAACTCATTCCAGTCATACTACAAATGCACTTGAAAATGAAATCAGTTTTTCCATCAGTTACCTGAAACATCTCCATTTCATAGCCCCAACCCAACCTCAAAAGCACAGGAACACAAACCGCCACCAGTCATCCAGGTCAACTCACTCAGAAAAGCAAGGCTGTGTCCATATCGATGTGTTTGCAGCATCCGCTGCTTTCATTCAGTGGAACAGCACTTAGGAAATATTCTTCAGTATTTCTCAGAAACTGCATTCTATATCTAACGTATACAAACACACAGAGAGTATACTAGGGTACAAAATTCTACTGTATTCAAGATAACACAATAACTTTCTGATCTCATGGTTTGAGTTGCAGTTTCTGAGAAATGATACCTGTGTTCCCATCCCTGTTTCAACAGATATTGAAGCATTTCTTGCCAAGGGGAACAGTATCCATAGAAAGACTGATCCTGTACATCAATGGCTGCACAATATGCTTGGAAAAAAGGAGAGCCGAGGTAGAATTCCTGCTTCAAATCGATCAGAACGGGATTTAAATTTGGATTTCACACATACCACTTGAATAACCTAATTATGGTCATATAAAGGAGGGAAGAGGAAAATGCAATCTCCATGTTGTCATCTATAACTATTTTGTCTGTGAACTAGCTCTTGCTTCCAAGCATTTTTTTTAAAAAGTGAAAAAATAGAGATAAAATGTTATGCCAATCAAACAGTTGGATTCACGCATAACGTACATTTCTGGAAGAGCATAGAAATATTGTACTGACCAAAACAATTGTGTACGGCCACCAAATTAAAGAGGTGGTGAAAAGAAAAAGACAAAAGATATACAAATAATAATGATCTGTGTCCCTGTTGAGAAATGTTAATGGAAATTTTCTAAATTATTCAGTTCAAGGCAGGTTCTGCGAGAAATGGAAAATCTCAACATAAACAGGTAACATTTGGAAAACTGATAAACACTTGAGAGTAATGTCTTTTGGTGAAAAACTTCATGCAGCTTTAGCTAAAGACCGTGCTACCAGTTCCACCCTAAATATTTTATCTATGCCTGCAACAAAACCAGGAAAGGACTGTGAAACAAAACTTTGATTGTGAATGAAGTTAGCAATATTCATTTCTTCAAAATGGAACATACTTATGGACACATAACAAATAATAATTTGATGTACTAGCTCAAACATAACTGTTGCACAAAATAGAACCTACTGCTCTCAATATGTTGCTCTCAATTTGTTGGACTAGATGACCTCTAGGGGTCCCTTCCGACCCAAAACTTTCTATGATTCTATGATAATATTTTAAGCAAAATAATTTCGGAGAATGGTAGAAGGGTCACTGAAAACTTTGACTTACTGTTGAAACCATACAAATTTTTAGGGATGGGAAGCAGGGAACACACCAAATCTGCTGGTAAGGGCCTACACAGAACTTTATAACTCTGTAGGAAAGAGAAGAATTTTAGGAATCTTTATAATCCTGCTGGGCCTATAAAAACAGAAATGAAGACAGGTCAAGGGATCTCGATGGATGGTTAGACTGCAAAGCATGGGCACAGTGAAATACTTCGACATTAGTTTCAGGAAGGCAAGCACTGTTGAAATGGCTTTGGGCAACAGACAGTACAAGACTACTGAAGCCTATTCATGTCAGTCAGTGTTATAAATAGTTATAAATCATATTAGTAAATTATAATAGTATTGTAAATACTATTTCATACCCCAGGAAGTCACATCGCACATGTACACCAGCACAATCCAAGTATTAATCTTTCAAAACTCAGGCCTTAGAACAGTGACAATGGCTTTCTTGACTATTTTTCTAATCCGAGTCCTAAGCATGTAATTTCAAGAAAGAAGGTCCAAATGTTTGAAGTATAAATATTTAAAATTTGAAATTATTTATCAGAGGGAAGAAGCTGAGCAACCCCTAGTGGTAGCAGAAAAATACATTTGGGAAAAAAAAAGCAAAATTTTTTACAGGACCAAAGCATGTTCAAAAATACATTAATATGTAAACACAAACTTCTGCATTATATGCAGTGTCCAAAGCTGATGACAACTTTTAGAAAAAACTAGAAGTGAAAAATCATGCATGACTCACGGCAGTTTTTCCCTAGTATTCTATTAGAATGTGATAATTGTGTTTGATAAAATACACTACAATATAGTCATCTTATAATATATTAAGATGAATCTTTTTATACATTTTTCTGAAATGGATTGCATTTTCTTCCTAATTCTGAGATGTCCCAATGTGACTACTGCCAAATTCAGCATCATCATTTAGGGAGGGATTTGCAAACAGTATACCAATGAAGCACACAACTTTTTTGCATTTTGTTTGAAAGTGGTTATCTAGAACTCAGATTTATCAGCTGTCTTCTATAAATTGCCAATTGCTCTTCCTTCTTTTATGCTTGGAAATAAGACTGAACACTAATCAACAACCTTGACAGTACAAACTGTACTTTCTTCTCCTCAACCTTTTTGAAATTTACTCCAGTAGAGTAAGATTTTCTGTGTTAGCCATCAGCAGGTCAAGATTCTCATGAATACCCATCAGAACAAAGGAGGTACAGAGATGAATGTGCCTGAAAACATCAGGCAGAATATCAGAGAATTCAAAATATATCTGAACTGTATACAGTCTTTGAAAAGTTATCCATACAGATGCATTAAAAAGAAAAGCCCTTGCTCTATTGCCACCCATGACCACAAGCCTCTAGTCATCATCAGGATAAAGGGATGGTGCTTCATAGTGTCAAGGTCATTTCAGACACCGTGAGTCCATATACCAGTAGATAACATTATAAAATAAAAGAATGAGTCCAAAATTATGTCTTGTTTACAAAAAATGTAATATTGGAGACAATGTTTCCAAAATTAAAGACAACACTGACAGACCTGAAAAAAAAAAAAGTGCAGTTATAAGAAATCACTTTGGAGCTCAGTTCTTCTTGATTTGCACTGTCTTTCTAAGGTGACTTTTGAAACTGATTTTGGGCCCAAAAACTAGTTTAGGCAGAAAGTTAATGGGCTTGTTACTGAACACCTGCATCTAGTCCAAACTTCACAAAAAAGGATGTCAAGAGACTTGAATTCAATCCCTAAGAAAATACCACACATGAGAAAAAAGCAAGAAATATTCCGCCCCCCCCAACATTTGACCCACTGTAATTATAATGCTATAGCATTTTGTGCTGAGATGTAGCAATCTGCAAAGGAGAAACCTCATCTTTCCCCAGTTCAAGAAAGATGAGGAGCTACTGGAGAGAGTCCAGCACAGGGCTACGAGGATGGTGAGGGGACTGGAGCATCTCTCCTATGAGGAAAAGCTGAGCGAGCGGGGCTTGTTCAGCCTGAAGAAGAGAAGGCTGCAAGGTGACCTAATATATGCTTATAAATATCTCAGGGGTGGGTGTCAGGAGGATGGGGCCAGACTCTTTTCAGTGGTGCCCAGCGACAGGACAAGGGGCAATGGGCACAAACTGAGGCACAGGAAGTTCCGTCTGAACATGAGGAGGAACTTCTTCCCTCTGAGGGAGATGGAGCACTGGAACAGGCTGCCCAGGGAGGTTGTGGAGTCTCCTTCTCTGGAGATATTCAAGACCCGCCTGGACAAGGTCCTGTGCAGCCTGCTGTAGGTGACCCTGCTTCGGCAGGAGGGTTGGACTAGATGACCCACAGAGGTCCCTTCCAACCCCTACCATTCTGTGATTCTGTGATTCTGTGAACTGAAGTGTGAATTGCAAGCTGCCAATTTAAGTTCGGAGCTAGGACATGATTCCTGTGATAGACTAATGGCTAGCTACTTCAGCGCCAAGAAGTCTGACACACAAATCTTAAATTCACAAGAAAGACAGACAACATGACAGATATCTTTGAGGAATTTGTGAAAATATTCTTACAACACTTTAAAAGATCTTTGATTTCTTACTGAAAAATATGTATAATTTTACTATAAATAATCTATTGGTAAGGCATAGTGCAGTGTGCCCGCAGGTATTGTATACTCAGTAAAGTGTGCTTAACAGACATTTCATTTTCATCACATTCACGAAACATTCTATTACATTTAAGAAGCATCATTTAATGAATCACGTGAAAATATCATACCTCCAAGTTGCTGAGATGCTGTTTTTCAAGGAGTTGCTGTATTTCTTTCATATTTTTCTGGAAGAGAAGTTGGTTACTATCCACGTTTGTTCTGCTGCTCTCTTGTACTGTTTCATCCCAGCCTTCCATTGCTGAAATCTGCTTCTGACGGCAAGAATCGTTTCTAGATGCTGATGAGGATGAAGTGTCATCTGTGGTTCTTGATGCAAGCAAATAACTTATTACTTTGGCTTGTTTCTGCTTGTCAACTGTACACTTTTAGACACGTTCCTTTCCAAAAGCATACTTCATCAATAAATGCCTGGCAAGTGAAGGACAGCTATGCTATATGTAACTACAGCTGGTGCTGTTAGTACTATCCAAAACTGCCCAACACTTCCCATTTCAAACCATCCCTTCTGTTATTTATAGTCAGACTTTTCTGATTGGATTGTTGGGTGACTACCTCAGGCTGAATTAATCTGGAAAATGTCAGCCAGCAGTCTGGTCATTTACAGAAATGCAACACGTTTTTTTTTTTTAAAAAAAAAAAACAAAATGGCCTTTATTTTTCCATAAGGTTGGCTTACATAGGGGATAACTATATACTGATGCTGTCAGATATTCCCTTAGTTCAAACAGCAAGAAGGCTTTGTAGTATCCAGAGAACACAACACTACTGATGATGCATTATGTCAGCAAAGTGGTACATTACATTAAAGAATTTGTATCTGCTACCTGAAAAAAAAAAAATCTTTGGAGTAGCTGGGTGCTGTGGTCAGAGTGAGCTCAAATTAAGACAGAGGAAACCACAGGACTCTACAGGATGAGAATCAGCAAGAACCATGGGGCTGGTTGACACCCAGGAATTAAAGAAGCCAAGAAGCATGTGAAGCCAAACAGCAAGGAAAATGGGCAATCAGAGACTAGGAAGGCAGGGAGTCTGTAACAAGATATGTTCAAGAATAAAAAGCAGACAGAACTGGAACAAGGCTGGGTAAGATCACTAGGAATAGCAACCAAGCTTTGGAAAACAAGAGGCAAGAACTAGGTAGATATCAAGGATGACGAAACCAAGAAACAAGTAGCTTTAACCAGTAAGAAAGATACACATTAAAAAAACCCCAAAATAACCCACACCCCGAAATACACCAGAAAAGAGTCTGGCCCCATGCTCCTGACACCCACCCTTAAGATATCTGTAGGCATTTATAAGGTCCCCTTGCAGACTTCTCTTCTTCAGGCTGAACAAGCCCAGCTCCCTCAGCCTTTCCTCATAGGAGAGATGCTCCAGTCCCCTCATCATCTTTGTAGCCCTCCACTGGACTCTCTCCAGTAGCTCTTCATCTTTCCTGAACTGGGGAGCCCAGAACTGGACAGAGTACTCCAGATCCCCATCTCACTAGGGCAGAGGAGAGGGGGAGGACAACCTCCCTCAACCTGCTGGCCACACTCCTCAATGCACCCCAGGATCCCATTGGCCTTCTTGGCACACTGCTGGCTCATGGTCAACTTGTCGTCCACCAGGACACCCAGGTCCCTCTCCACAGAGCTGCTCTCCAGCAGGTCCACCCCAAGCCTGTACTGATGCATGGGGTTGTTCCTCCCCAGGTGCAGGACCCTGCACTTGCCCTTGTTGAACCTCATCAGGTTCCTCTCTGCCCAGCTTTCCAGCCTGTCCAGGTCACGCTGAATGGCAGCACAGCCTTCCGGTGTGTCTACCACTCCTCCCAGTTTGGTGTCATCAGCAAACTTGCTGAGGGTACTTTCTAACTCTTCATCCAGGTCACTGATGAAGAAGTTGAACAAGACTGGGCCCAGTACTGACCCCTGGGAACCCCACTAGTTACAGGCCTCCAACTAGACTCAGTGCCACTGATGACAACCCTCTGAGCTCTGCCATTCAGCCAGTCCTCAGTCCACCTTAATAGCAAAATGGGTATACCTTCACCAAAAAGGGGAGATCCAGCTTTTATTTTACCAGGTTGATCAGGGCCAATATTTGAAATGATACTTTGTCTCAGCAATCACTGGAGTTTGAGTAACAAACCAAACCTTATTGTCCATTCAATATACAGATCCTTTCCAGCATTCCCAGGACGCATTTCTTGTTAATAGCTCCTTAGGAGCATCAACACTACTTCTTAAATACTGTGAAATTGGGTGAAGGTGTTTAGCTAAATTTGTGGCAAAAGTGAACTTTTACTCTATATGCAACTAAGTACAAAAATTATACTTCCACATACTTCCCTCTTTTTTTTGATTGGAATCTAGCTTGACAAGATGATCTACCACTCATATTTTACCCACCCTCATTTTCAGTGAAGGTAATGGTAAAGATGATGGTTCCTTTCATATATGGGCAATATGCAGTGTAGGAACTTGTAAGAAGATATCTATTTCATGCCAGACAAAGCTATCTTCCTTAACGGCTGGCACCCCTACTGAAGTGCAGTCACCCAATACATCCACAGACCTCATCCTCTTCTATTGCTTATCCAGCAGAGATACATTATTAGGAAACATGTTTTGCTCCTAGCTGGAGATGGCTACCATATGTCTAATATATGTACAGAAACGCAATAACCCCTTTCCTTCATTTCTCTCCATTTCTTCAGCTTAAGTGTCCACAGTTCCTTCCTCTGAGCCCTCATCTGTTTCATCCTCTTTCTGTATCTAAAATTGTACTCCCTGTTAAAATCCATCCCTTTTCTTTGTAGTACATCTGTGTCAAATCGGTAAATAGTCTAATGAGACCTTTTCTGTATTTATTATAACACAATATTAGAACAATGGAAAATGGAAACTTTAATCCCATCAAGATTAGTGTTATTTTTCAGAAGATTTTATACAATACTCCAAAAAGGCTGTCTTGATTGCACTGACCTAAGCAGAGATATATATTTGGCAGAGTCTAAAAAGGAATGTATTATTTCTGATGAGATGGCTGATAGTAAAAAGGAAGAACAACTTCTCATATTTATTTATAGAACTCAGAAAACTGTATTCTATATTCTTTTGAATGGGAGATATCCTCCCGTCCAAAAACTTTCCGTACCTGTCCACTTTTAAAGACTTTGTTACTGTGGACCAGACTGATCCACATCTGGCCCCACAAAAATCTGTTTTTTGGGGGGCAGGGAGAAATTTCTTGATATCTATTTGAATATTTAGACCATTTATATTTATAAAAGTTTCTACATCCTAACTTTTTTCAGAGAACATTTTTGATTTGTCCAATTAAGTTTCTATTCCCAAGACTGAACCTAATCAAATACAACTGGTTTTAAACACTAACAGTGAAATATATCTTGTAAAAAGAGCAGCACACCATTTACACACCTAATGTGCACACATCCCAATCCCTGTCGGCTAACGAATTGACCAAAATCTTTGCTGCAGCATTTAATAACTAAACCTCACTAGAAGCAGAATAGCTCTACTGCAAGCACAGAATACAAACTCTCACTCATTAGGTGTTCCAGGATTTTTTGCCTTTCTCCAAGAGGGGGTAATATGTCTCCATCACTTAATGTAATTTTTTATAACTTGTAATTTTTGGTTTGAGTGTTTACAGAAGTGTAAGAAGACACAGAAATACAGAAAGGGATCTACTGCCTCATTTGAGTTAGTTATTAGCTGTCTCAAAATTTCCAGTTAAAGGGATTGTAAGACCTTTTTAAAACTTTACAGCTCAGAACTGAAGAGTTTTGAAGAACCTCCACCTTTGGAAACCTTCCCAAAATGCTTTTCTGTATCAAAGCTTACTTTGCTGTACTGATTTGCAAGAAATTTGTTTGCCCTCTAAGAGAAATCTGCAGCATTTTTGGAACCAAGCCTGAAAACACAGAAATGCCACTTTTATGACCCACACAAACTATGGCTCCCAGACCAAAACTAACAGGAACAACCCTGCACTAACATCTTCTGCAGCAGACCAGAAGAATCTACGCTGCACAGCTGCTGCATAGCATGTGTTCAGTTTGAATCTCTGTGCGTAGTAAAGGATTGCGTGAGATGTAGACAAAAATGCTTAAAGTATTTTCTGTCACAAGGAAGGAAGACAAATTGTTAGCATTAGAATAAGCAAAGCTTTATTTCATACTAATTCATATACTTTGCCCCTATACAAAAGCCTGGCCTGCAATAACTTAATTCTTTTTGCCTTGTTACCATACCCAAATATTCTCTACATCCTCCCTCACCCAACCCATCTGGCTCCCACCCAGGCCTCCTAGTCACCAGCTGGGGAAGAGGCAGGACATTCTGTGGCAGGTTCCAAGATACTCGTGTGCTGTCTGATCCGTACTAACTGGCTTGTGACCTGGCAATAGGTCAATGTGGACTCAACTTCTAAACCTTTTACATGCTGGGGTCACTGGTTTGAGTAATTTCTTCCCTGCTCAATTGCCAATTTCAAGCTTATAGAAATATAATTATCTTTGAGATTCTTAGCGCTCTCTCAAATTTGGTTACTAGGGGAACACAAACTGTAAAGGAATATGAATGTATAAATTTAATTTCTTTAGGAAATCAGGTTATAAAAATGAAAATCAGAGAAACAATGCACTATCATTATTACAGGATAGCAAATTCTTTAAATTATACAAATATAATATGGAGTGACAGCAATGTTATACTGTAAGAAATTAAGGATATGGTAAGTGGCTTGAACATGTCCTGAGAGAAAGCTGTGAGCCCTTGAGGCACAAGGAGCAGTTTGAAGAAAGATAAAAAATAAAGAAACAAATGATAAAGGCAGTGGGAAGAGGCACTGAGCTGCTGTCTTTAGTCGAGCCTACGAATGAAATGAGACAATCAGGATCCCTGAGACAGGTTTCAGAAACTTCTACATTTTTTTGCCATAATTTCAACTGATACTTAGAAGCAGATTTTTTATTGGTTTGTTTTAATGGCTGCAATCCTCCTTTATTATGTCAATTCAGCATAGTAGCTGAACTATATGCATGTTGACCAGCAGATAGCATGAGTTTTTAGCTCTGAGAGGTATGAAATATTTTCTCAACTGACCAGTTTATCAGCTGCAAACATGTTTTAATCAGCTGTAGAAATGTAATTAAACTGAATATTAACAACACAATGAAGAACACACTGAAGCTCAAAAGTAGGGAGATCCTTTTTAGATAGAATTTATCTCTATTCTGAACATTTGCACAATCGACAGCATGCAGAAAATATTTATAATAGTAGTAATAACAAAAGCAGCAACAACAAAAATAAAATGCTGAACTGAAATGTTAAAGAAACGAGAGATTAGGAAGGGGATAATCAGGAAGGAGTATCAAATACAGCAGACAAACTATGCATGAAGAAACTTTCTGTGATAAGTCAAGGTATCTTAGAAAAAGTGCTTGCGTAGAGTGAAAAGTATGCAACTCAAATTGTATGTGACACAAAATGAAACTGCAGGAAGAATTGTTATCAGGATGCTCAAGATACATATAGAGGATGAGAAATTCAAAGGAGTGACAGCTGGAAAGAAGATCAGATCATGGGATGAATATACAAACTAAATTATCCTTGAATGTCAAAAGGAAAAAATCTGAGTAAGAATAAGAAATCGTCGGACAGAATACTTTATACTTCATAGAACAGCAAACGGTTGGATAACTGTGGCAATCTGAGTCAGACTGTAACTGAATGGGGATCGGGTTAGCCCCGACTGTTCCCAGAATTCTGCTGCAGGAAAAAGGTTTATGTCATCTCCTGTGCTCTTTTACCAAATGGACACAAACAACTCAAGGATGTTTCATAATGTTTCATTGGAACAGTTCACAGAAATGCTTTCTTTGCCACTAGAGAAATGGCCTACTATTTCTGAAAGCGTAATTGTCTGCTGTTTATTGAATACACTAAGCAATTTACTTCCTTTGATCATCAGAGCAAACAGAAATGCTTACCTGAAGTTGGCTTTGTTTCTGCTGGGCAAGCACAGTCCTGGTGTTAAAACAGATCCTTTAATTTTTTCAAGAGCTTCTTCTAATTGAAGAGCTGCTTTTGTCTGGACTACAGGGATTACAGTAAAAAACACAATGGAGAAAAATATTTTTAAAATTGGAATATTTTACCATAAAAGGTTTGGTTAAGTTTGGAAGCCTAAATCCAGCCTGTTGCAATAAACTGAGTGGTTTAGCATCATTAGACATGCTGCAGCATCTCTAGTTCCTCTGACACAAAACCCCAGTCTATATAAGTGTTTACAGTAACACCTGTATTCAACAGTTTTGCTGTTTGTTTTCACACTGCACTGTTGAAAAAGTAGGCGGTTAAAAAATCTAGCATCCACTTTATTTTTACATCGCTATTATTCTGCTCATGCACTAAGCCAAAGTCATGGCTTGCAGATATTTTATAGACGCCAAACTGTGAGTTACTAATCAAACCAGTGGAGAAAGAAAGAGTCCAGACAGGCACAAGGTATTGCCTCTTTCAAGTTAGCAAAAGCAGGGTAGAAAGTGGCAGAGGGAGAACTGCTATAAAGCAAAACCAAGGAAAAAAAATTGTGATTCATTATATTGCTACACAGTCTGGGCTGTCAGTAGAGCTACGAAGAAGCCCTAAACCAGTACTGTTCTATTTTGTTATTTTAATCTGACATTTGATCTTGAAGTCAGAGACATTACCTCACAGCTGGCACAACTGCAATTGGGAGAGTAAATCTGTTAAAGAATACCTAAGTAATATACCATATCTTAGGAGTTTCAACACTGGAAAGTTGACTGGAAATCAGACTTGGATGATGCTGTTAAAAACCCCTGCCAATCTGCACTGATTCCAAGAAAGCAGAAACTGAGCTGAAGCAATCATTATTTCCCAGCAGTGAGAGAACAGCTTAAAAAGCTGACTAATTCAGCAAAAGTTATGTAATATATTAACTTATGCTAGGACTGCTTTTACTTAATCATAAACAAAGTGCACATTCTTGAACATTTCATATTTGGGGGTTCAAATAGGGGACAATTACACTACCCTAGTAACTTCCAGTGGCCTTGTAACACTTCACACCTAGCTGTGAAAGCACAGTGCTGTAAGCAATAAGCACACTGCAGTGAAAAAAGCAGGGAAAACCCAGGAAGCCACAATATCCTGAGGAGGTGATGTACTTACTGTGACTGGAATATAATATTTTACAATACAGTTTTTAGAAAAAGGTTTGGTTTTTTAATTCCCTCTACTCACTTTTGTTGTACGTATCAGACCTGAGCTTCTTGTTGGTTATGTTTTGTTTATACAAAAGCATTCAGTTTGAGTAAAGTTGTTCTGTTTGCCTTCAATTATAATCTATTAAGAGAAAAACACTTGTACTGTGAATAATAGTTAAATTTTAATTTACAAACCTATTTGCTTGTGCTGAGAAAAACGCAGGTGAGCACGCTGGAACTTATCAGTTGCTTCCTGAAGTTTCATTTTCCTCTGCTGCAGAACTTGTTCTCTAAGCCTTCGTTCTTTTTCTTCTTCTTTCTTCCATTTTTCTTCAAATGCTCTGTATTTAAGAAGCAAAAGTAGATGATCCTTATGTTTTCTACATACATTTGCAAAAATATTTGTAACTTACTTGCGTATCAGTTTGTAATTTTAGTACAAAATCTTGCTTGTCCATAAATTAAATGCTATAAACTTCAGCACAACTGGATTTTTATGGTTTGTCTGAACATAAATGGGACAGTGGGTGGTGAAGAAGAGACACATCACAATCTTTTCCTTTTTTAGCCTCAACCAGAGATTTGATTCTTTCCTATGTGTGAATTAACATGCAGACTCAACCAGTTCTTCTCAGCAATGTGAATTTCACCACAGTCTTTGCATTACCATGTAAATGTATCACAGTGGGCAGATCAACAGGAAAGTGAATTGCAAATGATCTCTGTATGTGCCTTTCACAAGATGTCAGGGAAATAGTTTAAAAGTTGTTATTCAGAAATAGCACAAAGGAACTACAGCTTTTACCTATAAATATGTAAGACTTAGTATCAACTTCTAGTTGTTGAGATAATTCCTGAAAGACAATCAGATTAGTAGCACAAAATGGAATAAAACAGTACTGTGAAACTATGATTGACACAATCATGTGTTAATATCAAATATGTTAAATGTGTCCTTCTACTGGCTGGAAAACAAAGCAGGCTCTAATCGAAAACAACCATCATCACAAAGCTTTCCTTCGGTAGGCACAAGCTTGATGAAGCTATGTGGAACTTTTATTCCTGACGACGAAATCATCAGCTTTTACTGACAAGCTTAAACTAGCTCCTTGAGTGAAATATACCCAGTAAATTTATTGGCACAGTGCCTATGTAGGCTAGTCATATTTAAATAAGTGTTTTAAACTAAAAGAGGGTAGATTTAGACCGGATATAAAGAAGAAATTTTTTACAGTGAGGGTGGTGAAGCACTGGCACAGGTTGCCCAGAGAGGTGGTAGATGCCCCATCCCCGGAAACATTCTGTGCTAAAGGCAGTAATACTGTAAAAGTAACACTCTTCAAGTAAAACTTCTAAATCCCACCATGCAAGGATCACTACAACTGGGAGCTTCCCATCTTTAAAGTTCTCTGTGTGCTAGAAATGTGATTCTACAGGTCACCAGTACACTGCGTAGGTAGCATTGTCCTAGTACACTGTCCTAGCCAGCATTAGTGCGAAGAAAGGTAGTAATGTTTAGCCACATGTTCTTTCCTCCTCTCATCACGGGAAGATCCCTTCCCATAACTTTAAGCGCTTGCAGTTCCTTCATAGATCTTCTTGCTTAATCGAGTAAAGCTGCTACTTAACAAGGCTACTCCTTAATCAAGCTATTTTAATTATTCTTCCCTTTGCTTTTCAGGGAAAAAGTTCAAACTGAAATACTCAACTCGAGCCTCCCTAGTATCCCTTCAAAGTACTGACTGATCGCCTGTGAAAACAAATAGAAAAATAATTTGAAGTAGATACTTTTAATTTTAGAGAGTCTAAAGGCCGTAATTGCACAATAGTAAAAAATAGGAAAACCGCCAACTAATTCCCACGTACACACTTTTACAGGAATACCCACTTCAATCCACTTGGAAGCCAAAGCATAGCAGAGAGAAATATAAGGAACTTTCACTATATTGGAAATTCATATACGCACAGTTCTCAAAACATACTGAAACTAAAAACTGAGATTTACCAATTTTATGGACAAATGATTACATTTCATTAATAGAAACTGAAGACAAAATAGATATTATTTTTTTTTTGAAGTGGAAATGCATGGAATCTATTTCAGCTCTTCAAACCTTCCGTCACAAAGACTACATACTTGCATTCCTGCCACCATTATGAATGCACCTTAAACCTCCTCCTCATATCATAAGGGAGAACTGGAAGCTGTGTTACATCTGATCTTCCTTGCTTTGATACCACACCTCCAGTACTACCAATGTTAAGGTCAAGAAAGACAGTGGTGGAGCATATGAAAAGCCAAAAGCAAGAAGAGAGACAAAATGCAAAAGGATCCGCTGCTTTTGCTAATGTATGTGGCACTCTGGATTAATGTCTGCCAGGGTCAGAAATCAAAACGCCAATGTACACCATAAGCAATTACTGCTTCTACTTTGTAAGTACATTCACCTCAGAAAGCTGCTGAGACTACATCCTGTAAGGTATACAGACGGTAGCTTACATTTTAACAGCTTGTTTATTGCAAATGACACTTCATAGTTACACTTTCAAAAATCCAGGTGAATTTCTTCAATTCAAGGTAACACTTCTTCTAGAGATGAAGCTATAAAATTCTTCAGCTTCAAATGAAGGATGGGACAGAAGATTGACTTATGCAAAGAGAAACAATTAAATTAAAATATGACCCCAACACTGCAAGTTTCATTTGCAAACTTCAGTTTGTCAGCAAGCAGGAATGGCTTCACTTGAGGCATGAGGTGAAGCCAGACAAGCAGTTATCCAAAGCCAGAAAAAATCTGCAGAGGACTCTATCCACATAAAACGTCTTCTTGCAATTTGGTTAAAATTTCACAGGAACTTTAATTGCTCATACAATCCAGAAGTTAGAACTAAAAAAGTAGAACTAGAGTTCATTGTCAACTTTCAGTATTCCTGTATTTCACTCACATTAAAATCTGATACAGAAACCTGCAATATTTTACATCTTTATCCTGACTAAAGAGATAGGGAAATCACAACAGAAGAAAGAGACTTGTTTATCCTAGCAAGTACTTCAAACACATTCTTCTTGATCACCTCAATATTTCTAGAAACTGCACAAGGAGGCCTTTAGTTGAACTGTAGTTGTTAAACTCAGACATGTGGGAAATTCTACAACTTTGCACCTGGATTAGTTCCAGCATATAACTCCAAAAAGGAAAGAGTAAATTCTGACAGAGTCTTTATTTTTCAAGCGATTTTGGAGTGTGACTTAGCTGCACTCTGCCACATTCCTAATAACTGGCATAAAAAAAAGACTGTTGTTCCATATAGCTGGAAATGGACAAGTCCAAATGCTGATGCAAGAGGTCTTTTTCACCACAGCTCATCATGATCACTGTTTGGTTTGGATTGAGGGAGAAAAAGGATCTTATTTTAAATGTAAGAAAATGCATTAAAGATATTCAGTGAAGCCTGCATCATTAACTTCTTGACCTCACAGAATGTAAATGGTGACACCCAGGTGCATTATGTAAAATAAACAATTTTACAAATGCACACTGACATCTCACAGAAAAATAGTTAAAGTAAATGTTTGTTCATCCACTCTCTTTAAGCCACCAGCTTAGGTTCATATCACAGATGTAACACTGGCAAAAGAGTATGGCTTTAAGATGGAGAGTTAGCAGAAGAATTTCCTGAACGGTGTTTTTTTAACCCAGTTTTTCTGTCTACTATAAACAACCCAGACCTGCAGCAATTTTTGAAACAGCTGCCAAAATGTTTATAGTGAATTTGGAATACGAAACTTAAAATATTTAGCAGTTTCACATATACAGACATTATGTGGAAGGTATTTTTATGTTAAAAACAGTATGACTAGATGGTGGAACTATTTCCTGGTTAATTCCATTAAATTGTCTTCACAGTGAAGTGATGGATGCTGCATTCCCAGGTGGACTAAATGCTTACTACTACCTCAGATGAAAATAAAAAAAGGAACACATATAGTGAATATAGAATGCTATGAAATGAACCTTCTGATACTGGGTTGATATTATTCATCCATTGCCATATGACACTTGCAAACCAGTGCATAGCAAATCCAAAATTGAGGTAGGAGGATGTTTGTATACTTAAGGACTACAGCAAGATCAAGAAAAGGCTAGAATGGGGTCTCACACTCAACATCCCCTTCATGGGCAAAGAGGGAAACACACCTTATATGCTTACTAAGATCTGTGGACATTGCCCATAAATCAACTTTTTTCTTTAAGTGACATACTTGCCAGGACCACAGGATCGTATATTAATTCTAATCCCACATAATCTTTGATTATCACATGCTGAATACAAAAGGACAGCCCCAAATTGCTGTAAGGGCTTTGGAAGGAGCGACCCTTACAATGTCATAAGGTCTCACAGAGGGCTGGCCTCCAAAGTGCCCCAAAGGTTCACAGGAGGGCTGCCCACCATCCACCAGTTGTTACACTCCAAACCTTATTTATAGGCAAAAAGTCAGCACACCTTATATAAAGCCAAGAACTTTTTTGTTAGCATATAATCATTATTAATCCTGATACAATTGTTACCAAAAATAATAATACAGTAAGAATACTTCTATACAGAGAAAGCCACAATAATCGTGATAAAACAGTTTGAACTGTTATTCACACATTGAGTTTCTACCCTTTTTCCTGATGCTTGTGGTTCCATTGTTCCTCTGCATCCCAAGGCTGGTGGTTTCATTCTTCTGGTGCTGCGGTGAGCTGTCAGCATCTGGAGTCCCTTCACCAGCAACAACAGGATGTTCGTGTTAGTGCTTTTTTCTGCCTCACCTCAGGATCCACTTGGAGTCATTTTTCTCTTTGCTAACATGCTTTTACACCTTTGCCATTTCTTCATCAATCTGCAGCTCCGCAGTACCTCCAAATCTACCATACATGGTGCCTTTTACATATATTACATACTATTCTTTTGTTCTCTTTGTTATCCCTGAAACCAGTTTTGTCTGATCTAGGTCTGCATTTCTTTAACCTTCTATCGGTGAGTTGTTTATAGCCGCGGGGTCTCCAGTGCCAAGTCTGTGCCCCATCTCTTACCAGCCCCTGCCTGTACGCCTCTACACCGCATCCTGCACCTCCGGTTCTCAAGGCCTCTGCTGTCGAACCAGGCCTGTACTCCCCCACACTACATCATGATGTTAGAGTCATAAATATCTCATTCTCTACATAGAATTACTGCTTGTTACTTCCATCTATATAAAACTACGGTCATACCATAAAAAGATAAACAAACGCAAAATAAATTAGCCACAGACACCTGGACAATCAGAGAAATCGCTGTCACAGCTAAACCAAGCACAACAAATCTGCGCGCAGGGCAAGGAAAGTTCAGAGAGAGCAAGCTTGGCAAGCCTCTGTCTGAGGCCTCGCAAATTCAGCACAATCCTGTGGCCGGTTACCAGAAATGGCAATACCACGTTTCGGGTCTACATCGTTACAGTGACCACTACTTTTCACAGTTTCATTCTTATGTTGAAAGCAATACAAAACTCTTAACATTTGCCCTCTCTGTTTACCAAGTGCTAACTTTTTTCTCCTATTTCTGGCACTAGACTGCTTCTCATTCTCTATCAACACCATCGATGAATAATTTAAAGAGCTTATATTAAATAATCAATAATAATCAGCCAGTAGGTGGAGCACAAAGCTTGTGTGTATGTTGAAAACAAAGTATTTTTGAAAAAATAACAGTAATGGGAATAGAGTGGAAACTGATATAATTTAGGAAAGCATTTCCTTCCTCAATTACAACACATGGATTAGCTATTCAGATTTCAAGGTAATTCAAAACGCTGAACCCAGACAGCTGACTGTAAGGTTTATTTAAAAATGCACATAGACAATTACATTTCCAGCATGAACCAACCACCTGCAGCCAGTAACGTCACATTAAAATGGGATACACATTTTACATTGAGCAGTAACAGTGGGATGGTTGCAGTCCCCAGCACACTGGCAGCTGGTATTTAAAAAGTACTGTGTTATATAAACACAAAATATGATACCCTATTTATTTACATCAAGTATGTGTTTAGTCAGTAGCTCCTATTTCCAGAATACTGTTATTTAAACAAAATATCTGTCAGCTACTGCCCCAGAGCACATTTAGTTCTTAAGCTGATCTTGAAATTGCAACTTCGTGTATTAGTGAGACAATAAGAGAATTACTTTCTCGATACTAGGGCAAATTTCTAAAAATAATCAGTAGGCTGCTTGTTCACTATGTTGATGTACTGCTAACACAAAACCAAGGAGCTTGGTCAGTACAAGAGATGCAAAGAAACTAATAACTTCGGATAGGATAGGAGTACAGGTTCCTCTAAATATCCACTTTGAAAAAGATCTGTGACTGAAGTTACTGAGATTTTGCTTTGCAAAGCTATACTTGGTCTTTTCTGTGCAAGTGATGTGTTTGTCTTTTACTAATAAACCAATTAACTGAGCACATCGTGTCAGAAGTCATTTATAATACTGAAGCTGTTGCATTTTAGAGGTATTGACAACAGATGAATACAACATTGTCAGGGAAAATCTCATTGCAAGTACATTTAGAATAGCCTGAAAACAGCAGACTTCAATCTGCAAGCTCTCTGCATATGCAGTTCTTGTTAGCTGGGCACTAGAGGCTATCAGACTTGGACTCAGCCTTGGTATAACCTTGTTCAAAGGTAGCTTGGTGGTGGTTCTTCAAAAAAACACAAAAACAACCCATAGAAAAGTTTTCCCGCACAATGCAACACGAAGAGAATGAACCTAAATGACACAAGATTGAGAACAGGGCAGAAGCTCTGATACGTCTTCTCTACATCTCTGTGCTAATGGAAATTCACTGCTATTACTTTTCAGCAGAGGCTTTGCAAATTTAAGGTTGACATTAAATTTGGTCATGTTTGACCAACTTGATAAGCTTCTTCAAAGAAATGACTGGCCTGGTAGATAAGGGGAAAGCAGTGGATATTGTCTAAGTGGACTTCACCAAGGGCACTGATACTGTCTTCTATAAGATCCTCATAGACAAGCTGTTGATGTATAGGCTGGATAAGCAGACAGGGAGGTGGACTGAAAACTGTCTCAATGGCCAGGCCCAGAGGGTTGTGATAGGTGACATGAAGTCTGGTTGGAAGCCAGTAACTAGTGGTGTACCCCAGGGGTCAATACTGGCCCCAGTCCTATTTAATATCTTCATTAATGATCATGGATGATGGGGCAGAGTGTACCTTCAGCAAGTCTGCAGATGACACAAAACCAGGAGGAGCGGCTGATACATCAGACGGTCCTGCTGCCATCCAGAGGGACCTCAACAGGCTGGAGAAATGGGCTGGCAGGAACCTCATGAAGGAGAAGTGCAAAGTCCTGCACCTGGGGAGGAACAACACATGCTGGGAGCCACCCCGCTGGAAAGTAGCCTTGCAGAAAAGAACCTGGGGGTCCTGCTGGACACCAAGTTGAACACGAGCCAGAAATGGGCCTTTGCTGCAAAAAAAGCAAAAGGTATCCTGGGCTTCATGAGGCAGAGCATTGCCAGCAGGTCGAGGGAGGTGATCTTTCCCCTCTACTCAGCACTGGTGAGGCCACAGCTGGAGGACTATGTCCAGTTCTGGGCTCCCCAGTACAAGAGAGACATGGGCATAGTGAAGAGAGTCTGACAAAGGACCATGAAGATGATGAAAGGACTGGAGCATGTCTCCTGTGAGGAAAGACTGAGAGAGCTGGGACTGTTCAGCCTGGAGAAGTCTCATGGGGGATCTTATTAATGTCTATAAATACGTGGAGGAAGGGTACGAAGAGGATGGAGCAAGGCTCTTTTCAGTGGTGCCCAGTGACAGGACCAGAGGGAATAGGCACAAACCGAAACACAGGAGGTTCCCTCTGAACATCAGTAAACACTTCTTACTTGGGGCTACAAAGATGGTGAGGGGACTGGAACATCTCTCCTACGAGGAGAGGCTGAGGGAGCTGGGCTTGTTCAGCCTGAAGAAGAGAAGGCTGCGAGGGGACCTAATATATACTTACAAATATCTGAAGGGTGGGTGTCAGGAGGATGGGGCCAAGCTCTTTTCAGTAGTGCCCAGCGACAGGACAAGGGGCAATGGGCACAAACTGAAGCACAGGAAGTTCCATCTGAACATGAGGAAGAACTTCTTCCCTCTGAGGGTGACGGAGCACTGGAACAGGCTGCCCAGGGAGGTTGTGGAGTCTCCTTCTCTGGAGATGAATTCAAGACCCGCCTGGACAAGGTCCTGTGCAGCCTGCTGTAGGTGACCCTGCTTCGGCAGGAGGGTTGGACTAGATGACCCACAGAGGTCCCTTCCAACCCCTACCATTCTGTGATTCTGTGATATTGTGAGAGCAACTGAGCACTGGCACAGGTTGCCCAAAGAGGTGGTGGAGTCTCCATCCTTGGAGATACTCAAAAGCTGTCTGGACATGGTCCTGGGCAACAAGCTCTAGGTGGCCCTTGTGTAGCAGGGGGTGGTTGGACCAGATGGCCTCAAGAGGATCCTTCCAACCTCAACCATTCTATGTGAAGCTTAGAAGTAGAAAACAGACTGTCATACTTCACAGTGCACTCATGTCTACTCTCCTTATGTTGACAGAAAAAAATATGAGAGAAACAATTTCAGTTTTGAAATTGTAAAACAGCAGTGCCAAGAATAACTTCTGATGCATGCTTGTAAGCCCTCTCAGGGAGAATTCAGGGTGCTGCCAGGTGACAATGCAGAGCTTAAGGAAGTTATGCTGCCCTTAAGAAACCATCATGATAGCTAACACCTTTACATATGTTTCAAAGCTAATGCATTTTGGCTTATATGCAGATTGGAGACATGACCTGATGGCTGATCCATTAGAAGATAAATAACTTCCTACCCGCATAACTGTCAGGAAAGAAATATTCATTTTCAAGGAACATTTTATTTCTAAATTACTTTCCTCCATATATGCAAAGACTCTTAATTTTTAATTACATTTCACAGCTTATTAATACTGTACGCACTTACTACCTTTCTAACACTAGACAACTAACTCCTTTTCAGTTATTAGAGGAAGACTTGCCACCACAGACTTCCATTTGAACTGCTTGTTATGCTTTGAGTTGTGCCATTCTCAACTGTCAAAAATGGAAACAATTTCATTTTACGAACACCATCCCTAAATTCTTTAACTGGCTCACCCGAGTAACCTGGATTTGTACTGTGTTTCTTAAGGCTGCAATGAGATTCATATGGAAATGAATTTATGTATCAATGAGTATTAGTTTAACTATACCAGTCTATCAAAAATTTGCAGGCTGTCTGGTATTTGCTTTTACATTAGAGTATAATATTTCAAGACCAGTAATACAATAAACAGTGTTCATCTGAGATGCGTAGTGTTACAGTGGTACTGTTCCAGAAAACTAAGTAAGACATTTAATCTTTCAGCTGAGACTCGGTTTATTATCTGCAAAGGTTGTGGGTTGCACACTGTCTTTAATGACTCCCAGATGATCACACTTCCTCTTCCATTTTTCTTTATATTTCAAAACATATGCTGACAGCACACACTGTCAAGCTAAAATGGCAGTATAAACAATATCTACAGCCCCTCACAAAGTATCAACATAGTTCAGTACGTAAACATTGTACAACAGAAATCATCTGATATGGGAACTATGGGGGATGAGCGTTAACGAGTTAACACTAGGCAGAGGAACCTGGTCTGAGGCTGTGGGCTTGCAAGGGGAACCCATCTGCCTCTGCAGCACAGACAGCTGAGTCTCCTGCATGTGCGAGTGCAGTCCCAACGCTCAGAAAAGCCTCCTATGCCTGTTAAACAACTTACAGCACGTCACTGAAACAGCTCAGTGTATAATTGACTTAATCCATTTGTCACAGAATATTTAATAACTCTGCATTCTCATGTGTGCAGAAAGGCAGAATATTCAAAGCTCTGTTTGAAACATCAATGCAGAATATTTTCCTTACCAATATAATCCCGTACTAGAAAGACTTTGCATTGTGTTTATTGAGAAGTGGGAGCGCAAAGCCCCACCACGCAGGGAAGGCTGTGCAGCTGTTACGCCACACAGAAGAAAAGCAGACACTTCAGCAGGCAACGACGACTGCCTGCCTGCTGACCCGTACTGTACTGCCGAACGCATGTCACACATCCACTGAAGCTAATAGAACCCAGAATTACACAAGAAATGCAGATCCATGAAATGAAAGCGCTACTTACCTTTACCTTATACAGTAATAAGTGACTACAGTGAGTTTCCATAAAGTAGCGAGCAACTCAGAATATTGCTCTTTTTATGTTTTGTTTGTCCTATAGCGAGAAACTGCATCGGTGAAATTTATCAGCCCAGATTCCTCTAGAACAAAGCAGTGAGGCTATTTAACAATGTAAACGTGCAAAGAGTAGAAATATATTGAGCCGTTTCAAGGTTTTGATTCACTTTTTTTTTTTTTACTATCTCGTACCAAAGGAACCCTAGTTACTTACCTTCTTCTTCTGTTTGTCTCTATCAAATATCTCTGTGCCCTACTCCGACATATTTTTTGATCTTCTTTCAATGCCCGACGTTCTTCTTCTAAATCCTGTTCAAAATGAAACGGTAAAGCTCTGTCCCTAGCATTGTGTTAAGGACAATGGAAACTGCATTAAACAGCTCATTAAAAGATTAAAAGCCCATGTGATTGACTTCACATATCTTTTAGGAAAGGGCAAACTTTATCCATGAGACACAAAATGCTGATACACCTTTTGACTAAGTACACAACAGCTGGTCCCACAAACATATATTATGGTCATACCTAAGTTTATGTTTACCCCCCAAAAAAATGTAATTGTATTTTACTGTTTACCATGATTTTGACAGAGGCTTTCCGCTCATCTTTCACGGTATCAGCAAATGAAAAATCTTGCTGTTATTATGTCTGTTTGAAGACACATCTTTCTGCTATTATCTAAATCTGTAACATATGGATACACTTATCACAGGGAAAATGTTTGAATAGTCAGTCCCCCCCCAGTCTAAAGGGCTATTTGTTGACCCTGAAATTCATTAATCTCACTGGATAAGAGCTCTCCACAGAGCAAGGCCAGTCCTGCCTCCTGTCAGTACTGACTGGAGTGGCACTGTACGGGCAGAGCTTACAACTTGTGTCAGTATTTCTTAGTACTTACATTCACAAAAACAAGGATCCCGAAGTTAGGAGGGAAAATACACTTCCCAGTGGCAGTGCATCTTAGAAGAGGGAAAAGAAGAAAACTCCGAATTTGCCTGAGAACCCAACCTTCCTACAGCAGCTTAAAGCCCCAGCGTACCAACTTTGTCCCCAGCCACCCCTGAGGCGATCCCCGACCGCGGGTGGGGTGCCCACCGCCGCCCCACACGGGCCCCTCGGCCCACTGCCCGCCTTCGCGGGGCCCCTCCGCCGGGAGGCTGCTCCTAGGCAGGCCCGCCCTCACGGCCCGCTCCTCCGCCCGCCCCGGCGGCCCGCCCCGGGCCCTCGCCGCCGCCGCACCCCGCGGAGGGCGATGCGCGAAGGATACACAGCAGCGGGCCGCCGCGCTCCCGCACAGTCCCGGGGGCCGCCGGGGGGGACGTTCCCGATGGGCTCCATTCACCGCCCCGGGCCCGCCGTCCCGCACCGCAGCGAGCCGCGGGAGCCCGCTCCTCGGGCGTGTTCGGCCGCGCCGCCGTCCGCGTAGCAACCGGGGACGCCGCTTCCTTCGCAACGGGGCGGGGAACGACTGAGGGGAGGGCGGGGCAGCGGCTGAGGGGAGGTCGGGGAGCGGCTGAGGGGGAGGCGGGGCAGTGGCTGAGGGGAGGGCGGGGGAACGGCTGAGACGGCGGTGGGGGAGCGGCTGAGGGGAGGGCGGGGGAACGGCTGAGACGGCGGTGGGGGAGCGGCTGAGGGGAGGGCGGGATAGCGGCTGAGGGGATGGCGGCGGCGGCGGATTGGCTGGCGCTGCCTTTACCAGGCTTCAAACCCGAAGCGAGGGGCAGGGCGGGCGGGGCCCGGCAGCGAGCGCTCCCGCCGGCGGCCGGGCCCCGGCGGTCCCCGGCGGTCCCCGGCGGTCCCCGGCGGTCCCCGGCGGTCCCCGGCGGTCCCCGGCGGTCCGGGGCGCTGGCTGGAAGCCGGGCGCGGACACCTCGCTCCGCCGCCGGGCCCCCGCCGTGTCTGGCCGCCTCCTGAGGGACCCCGCTCCTGGGGCACGTTGCGTGGCTCTCACCGGGCTTTCCATCCTCTCCGCGCTTTTATAAATAACAGGATACCATTAAAAAAAAAACAAACAAAACCCCCCCAGTGAATCGGAACAGATAACGTTTATCATTAGTTTCGCAGGGCAAAAGAGACAGCTCCCTGAGCCTGCCTGCTGCTCGTGGTTTGCAGAGCTCCCTGCGGGTGTCTGTTAGAGCTGTTGGCCGTGAAGACAGGGAGTTAACAGGATAAACCTTTTTTTTTTTTTAACCCCAGGCTGCAGAAATCAAAATACAAAAAAAGAAAAAGATACGTAAAATTTATAAAATTTTATAGAAGAATATAAAAAATACATAAAGTGAATAAATTTACACAAATTTTTTTAAAAAATTGTTCTTAAGACTGCAAAGCTTCAGTTTTTTTTCAGGCGACGCAGGGTGTGTTGTCCTGGGGTACTGCCATGCCTGGGATGAGCTGTCGGCAAGAAGCTAAATGCCTTGGTGGTTTCCTGGCGAGACATTTCTTGGCTGTTGCATTTGAGCTTAAACCAATTCTTCTCTTTTTCAGTGTGCAGCTGGTCTATGTCTTTGACCGGGAGGGTAAAAATAGCACTCGGCATTTGTGAAATACTTTTCTTCACAGACTTCCCCCCCCCACTGGTAGCACAGCTTGTCAAGTAGGTGTTACTATTACCATTTTATGGTCAAGACCACTGATGCTCAGGTTGCCGAATGTGCAGAATATTTATGATATCCCAGTTACCACAGTTGAGAAGATGACCCGAAAATGGAAGTCTTTCACCTCCAGTTCAGAATACCAGCCCCAAAGTTGCCACCTCTTTGCCCAGTCTGAACTCTTCTGTGTTGCAGGCAGAAGACTGGTTGCCACTTAACTACCATGCACTTTTCAACCCACGTTCACGTTTAAAATCCCAGTTTGCCTGATGAAACGCAGCATTTCGTTTCGGTTGCAGTGGCAGGCTTTATGAGTATGGAGAACTGAGTCACCCAGGCAGGGCTGAAGCAGAGCTGGGAAACCACTGCAGAATCCGAGCCCATGTCGCACCCAGGAAGATTCAAGTCCATGGTCAACTCACACTGGCAGAATTTGAGCTGCTTTAGACTTACTGCAGATTTTCATCTTATCCAGCGCATCTCACAGCTTCACTGTAGATGCCTTCTGAAATTTAGAATTAAGACTAGTTTTTATGTATCTTTCTGTCTTTCCCTTTTTTGCCTTTTCCTTTTTCTTACTTCTCCATAGCCCTCCTTCAGGGTTACTAGATAACTCCTCACATCTTCCAGACTGTGGGAAGAGAAGGCCCTAGCCGAGGACCGTGCATTTCAGAACTGGATGATGATTCTGGGACAGTAAGCAGCCTGATATCAAGTGGTTACAAAGTGGAAGGTCTCACTCTGGCAGCTGGTTTGAAGCAAGTCTCATAAATTTTACTGTGGGACAGAGACTGATACTCCAGCGAAGGATAAACACCAGCTCTTAAATATTTGCTGGGTAGATTCTGAATTTATTACAAATCTCTTTTGAAGGCTGGAGCATAGCTATGCTGACGCAGAAACACAGTTTTCTTTTCTTGTTCCAGTTGGAATTAATCTGCTAATGCCCTTTAGCTTTCCTCCAAGCTTCAGTTTAACTGTGTAGGCGACTGCACGGGAGAAGGAGTTCAGCCAAGGTTCTGACCATTTTAACCATTCCTTCCTGAAATTTGGGTCGTCTTCCTATTTCCGTGCATAGGAAGAGGAATAAAAACTGTTCTTTTCCCCTTATTGTCATATATGGATAGCTATGAAAATCTTTTCCACCTTTGTACCTCCCTGAGACTGTGCGATGGATCACAACCTGCATATTCTAAAGAGAGCATCAACTAATGCACAGTTAAATTCTAGTAACTCTTATCTTGGAGAACTATAACATGCCATGCAGTAACAAATAGAACAAATAAAAACCTTATTTTGAGAGATTATTGAAGAAGCAATGTTGTTAAAATTATCACGAGCAGTTGAATGTGCTCCTCTCAGGAGGAGCCCAGGTACAGGTTCTCAGTGCCCATTAGCTATTAATGTTGAAAGAAAACATTGGATTAAAAAAAAAATGGATTAAAATCTGGATTAAAAACTGTATTAACCCCGCTCTCCCAACTGCTTTCAAATCTCCTTCTGGCAAAAGCTGTTTCCAGTGTATTCCAGCTTCAGATAGGGATGGAGATGAGCCACAGTACTGAGACACATCTGGAACATTGGCTGTGCCAGTGTAAGGTGACGATGAACAGCGTATTCTGACAATCCCTGAGACAGTCTTATCTCCCAGTGGTACGTTAGAAGCTCAGGTTTTATTTATGCAGCCAGATCACAAACAGTCTGAATTCTCTAATGTGCATGAGGAGTTGAAAATCTGCTGGACCTTTATGAACTTTCAAAATAAACTTTCCAAATAATTTGCTTTTTGGATAAAATGTCAGATACAGTTTTTAAGATACAAAAATAGTGGATCTGAGTGTATGAACACTGTAAGTGCCTGCTATATAGCTTTAATTTAGTTTCTGTGGACTACATTTAATCTTATTTTTCAGGACATTCTCTTGTACTTTGCTATTTTTTAGGGGTAAAAATCATTGTATTGGCATGATTATCCCACTCCCAATACTTCTGTTCCTAAGGATGGGCCACCAGTGAGACAAACAGACTGCTGTTGTCCTCCCGGTAAACAATTTTCAGTGTAACACAAAGCATTATTTTAAAATTTTCCAGTTTTCTATTTAGAATTTGCTTTTAGGACATACATACTCTAAAATTGCCTCCACAGCCAGTTCTAGTGTACTACCACCACACCGATATCAATGCCCTCATTTTAATGATAAAAACCTTTGTAAAAAGACAAAAACCTCGATTAATACTAGTTTTTCTTTCAAGTAGCTCAGACTAGTCCATACCAGATATATACTAATGGTCAAAAATAGCATATAAGAAAATCTGCTGCAGTTTTATCACACTGCAAATGTACACGTTTGATGTGTCATGCAGAGGTGATAAGCAGTAATTGCTCTCAGGATACAAGCAGTATGATATAAAATCTGCTCTGCAATTGAAACGTGGTTTATTAAATCCAGGCATTACAGGAGTGATGTGCTGGCTGCTCTTTGCGCTGCAGACATTCCCAAATAGTTAGCTCAGGACTTTGTCGTGTACAATCCTTTCCACAGAAATTTGAAACCCGTCAAAACGTTAGCATTTCTTCAAGTAAAAGATGATCTGCTTTAGGGTAACTTCACTGATTTGTCTGAATATTTTTTGGTTCAGTTTAGGAGAGACTGTCATAAGTAATGTCAAGCCTTGTTCATCGAAGGTAAGATTTTCAATTACTTTGCTTAGATAAGGTAATGAATGTAACTGATTTCTCAGAAAAGTGGCAGAAGTTTTTAAAATGTAGATTGCTTTATTCAGGATAGATACAAAAATACAGAAGAATCAGGTATTTTCAGCTAGAGAAAAGATACTACATTGAAAGGATAGGAATTCAGTATATTAGAACAATTTTGTCTTAATGTCCTTCATCACAGCTCAGTTGTTAGGCCTTATTTTTAATCTCATCTACATGACTGTAAATGCAGAGTAACTGTTGGTTTTGGCAGAGTCACAGTTTTTGCTTGAATTGCTGAGGTCAGATTTAATTGCCTGTTTCATGTTGGCTTTTGTTAAAAATAAATATTGATTACAAATATTTGCTTGACAGCGTTTAATTGAACATCTGGTGAGTAGCTGTGATAAAGCCCTGGAGCAAACTGTAGTTTCAAGTGTTCTATTTATAACTCTTACAGAATATTTCTTCCTTTATTTCATGCTTACTTCAAAATTAAAGAAACATATTATTTTAGTTCTCTAGCATTTATCTCCAGACACAAAATGCAATTACATTAATAATTCAGAACCCTTTTTTTTTTTTTGTAAAATCTCCTTGTTAACAGTTTTATGTAATTTTGACTTTCACTTTTTAAAAGCAAAAATCAGGAAAAAAAATTTTCATTGTTTTGCCAGTGTAGTGCCAATACCAGAAGGAGAAACCTGAAGCAGGAAAGGAGTACAATTATGTTGAAGATATATTCAAGTCTAAAGAAGTTTTCTTTTTTATTAGAATATTTATGTTTCTGAGGATCCTATTTACATTTGAAGATCCTATTTACATTTGAAAATGCAGTATATGAACATACTGCAATGCTTTGCTGAGATTATGGAATCAAGAAACGAAGACTGAAATGAAAATATGTTTCTTAGTCTTTTGACAATGACACATATTTCAGGAATTACTTTTAGCATTTCTTTAAGTGATGAGTCATAGGCATTCCCTTATTTTATGTCACATGGCACCATGGAAGAAAAAATATTAATATGAAAATACTATTTTAAAAGAACATTAATAGGTTTAATTACTTTTAATAATGCTTTTATTATTACTATTTCAGATAATTGGGTGCTTGTGAATAGCGTCCCTGTATTCTTTCCCCTATAAGAGCATTTGACATATTTTTTTAATACAGAGTTTTGTCTGCAGGTCTGCTTGGGACTGCTCGTGTGCGTAGATTAATTACTTGTGCAAATATTTCCATGATCAGAGTCTAAGTAATTAATTTAGGGACTTTCAAGAGTGAAAGTGTTTTGCTAATATGTGTTAAATCCCAAAGCCTGCTCCTTTCCAGTGAAAATAACTTTGTTAGCATTTGAGATGTCTGTTGGGTGTGGTGATTCCTAAAATGTGAGCTTCTTAAATACGGGATTTTGCAAGTTCTTGCCTCCAGTTCACAGTGCTCACAGGCAGAATACTTTACCAGAAACGTTGGAGATATTTTTTAAATTTATGGAGGTTATTCTTTCTGTCTGACACTCTCTTTCTCATATGAGATCTGGCTAAGCAGAAGATACCTAACAGGCCTTGGTCTCAGCTCTGTCAATTATTACTTAATAAAGCTTTAAAAAAACAGGTTTCAAAGGAAAACCCATGGAGTAATCTACTTCATTTTGGCAGACTGAGCTATTTTATATGTTTTATGATCAATTTATTTCCCCCCCATTGTTTGGTACAACAGGGCACAAGGAGTGTTGGAGCTGTGGAGGAACCACTCAAGGCAGAAGAGAAAAATAAATCTGCAGATATTTCAAAACAAAAAGAACAATGCCTTGTACCATGTGATGTTCAAGCTAAAATTTTACGAGGGGAAAAACATTACATGTGCAGTATGTATTCCTGAAGAATACTATCAGTGACAAGCTATGCAATGCCGTGCTATGCAATCCTCTGCTATGCTACGCTATGCTGCGCTAATTCATTTTTTAATCTTCCTGAGCACCTGTGACAGCCTTTGACCCTGCTGCCCAGGTTGAGTATTGTTCAGAAAATTTGGGGTGATGTGTTTTTGGGGTGCAGCTGGTGTGACAGAATTAAAGTACAATCATGCTAGTCTCTCTTTATAGTCACTGGTGAAGATGGGCAAATCCAGGCAGCAGCTCAGCCCACCTAGATCTGTCTTCCACTCTGAACGTCAGTAGCTCTCCCTTAGAGAGGAAGAGTAGGGTGTCTGTCCCTCATTTAAGCATCATAGTTAGGTGTGGGGGAGCTAAGTGGCAGTTATTAGTTAGTTAGTTAGTTAGTTAGTTAAAATGGGAGAAAATCTGTACTTCACCTTGAATTTTATAGATACTTATGCAGGACTTTCTCTCTTCACTGCCTTGACAAACTACACAGCAAATGATGTAATCAGGCTCAGAAAAAAATTGTCAAAATTCTTGTCTTTCCCATACGATTTTTTAATATGTATTATTAATTACCTGACAGGCTTACTTTTAAAAAAAAAATTTTAGCATCAGGGCAAAAAACAGGTGTAGCAGAGTGAATGAGTAAATGTAGGATGACAGGAAACCTTATATATCTGTCTTTTACCATTTGCGTTTGCATTTCTATGATATCCATTAACTGGTCATCGAAGTTGCCCAAGGATAAGATGAAATTCTTCTTCATATCTTAGAGAAGAGCCATCACTTCTTAAGATGTCTTCACTGCAACCAGCGAGGCTGATGTTTTTAGCATCTTTGGCTTTAATCTGTGGTCTCTGTACTACTTTGGTTTCACTTTTAGGTACCCTAAGGTTAAACACCTTCAATAGTCACTTAGATGTCATAAATAATTGTGTGGTCATTCAGTCAAGAGTATTTCTAGATTTATGATAACAGAGTGGATGAACATATTTCTTTTAAAGGAAATTTGCAGAACTCTCTTGTTGAATATGCCAGAAGTACAAAAAAACTGGTAAGAAACATGATGGATGATCAACAGTCTTCTTTGGATTACCTTTCTAATCAGGTACTTTATCATAAAGATTTTTATTTATTATTTATCACTACAGGTATTGTCTAAGTGAGGAAAATTAAGCATTTATATTGTCATTAAAACAGTAGAATTAGAGTCTCTGTCACCACCCCTTGTACCTCGGGTAGGGTGCGAGTTCCATTTCTGTGAGGAGTGATAAGCACCACCTGGTCCACAACTTCGTGGTATACAAGGCAGTACGGTAATTGGAGGACTGTTACTCCACGCTGGTTGCTATCTCCACTCCTGCTGTATTTGTGCAGATGACATATTATATTATCATTAACTCTGAGAGTTTACAAACACTGTGCATCAGTTAGTACATATAACAAGCTTTAATAAAACTGAAGGACTTTTTCTGAATTGACCGGAATTGTGGCTAAAAAATTATTTTGGATGAAAAAACTAAAAAATCAGATCAATTCACCTAATGAAGGTACGAATCACTATCACATCACAAAAATAAACTGCAATTATATTTACTAGGAGTCATAAAGAACATCTTCAGAATGTAAAATTCCTCACTGCAACCTAATTAAAGATCTTTTATTTGAATTTGCAGGTAAATGAACTCATGAACAGACTTCTTCTTTTGAATGCAGAAGTTTTGAGAAAGCATTTGGATCCACTTTCTTCTTTTGAATGCAGAAGTTTTGAGAAAGCATTTGGATCCACTTCCTTACAAAGCAGTTCAATCTCATGGTAAGTATTTTTTGCGTTTAGTCCTGACCTGTTCCCTTTTTCTTTCTGTATCTTGATTAAGAACTAATTAAAGCAAAGGTAAGCAATTATAACATTTACAGTCTTTATTCTGTGCTAGTAACATATAAAGTCTGGAAAATTTGTCAACTTTCTCTATAACTGAGCTTAATGGAGTTCAGAGAATTTTTTTATTTACAAGGTAAATTCATGACAAAACATGATATTAAAGTTTGCATGACAGGAAAATGATATTTGAAATCATTCATACATTACCAAGAAAAGTGATATTTCTGTGCTTAAGCTGTATTTTTTTTTTAACATGTTTTGCTAATGAACTTCATCACATACTTTGTTCTCTAGGGTTGGATTGCACTGATATTAAAGATACTGTTGGTTCAGTTTCAAAAACTCCAACTGGTCTGTACATTATCCATCCAGAAGGATCAAATTATCCTTTTGAGGTAATACATGTATCTCTCAGGATAGTAACAATTTGCTTGAAAATATGCACTTAGAATATATTTAATGGATTTGAAGTGTTTTCCTTGACAATTTCTCAACAGATGAATAAGAAATGTATTCAATCATCCAAATGTGTCTGCAGTTACTATAATTTTGATGAGTTTCTCATTTTCTACACAGAAATTTAATCTCTGTCATAAGATCCCATCATCAGTTTTCATATACAGTGAAAAATGTACCAAAGAGGAAAACCCAGGGTATTTTCCAGCAGACATTTTGGACATTGAGAAGTGCTGTTCTTTTCTGGTTTAGAGACGGAAAACTGAGGAGCCAAGTGACTGATCCATTTGGCTCCTAAAATGGGACCTGTGGCTTTTTGAATTATTCTGCTGGATGACTGTATAGTGTTGCCTTCTCTTAAGAGGTGATTCCACTGATGTCTATAACTTGGACCATGATATTGTATAGGCATCTAAATATAGGTGCAGATGTAGATTAGTTTGAGGAGTAAGTTCTTAGCTCTTGTCTGAGCATCATTATAACTCAGTCTTGAGGCAGAGAGGCATCTAAACTTTCAGTTTTCATATCCAGTTTGTAGCATGTACATTCTTAAGACAAAGAAAAAAGGATGAAATTCGGCATGAACTGCAGCAGTCATGCTTCTTATCATCACCTGTATTTTCTGTAATTGCCTGGAGTTACAGTGCTCATCTAGGAGAAAAAAGTTTTGGATTAATTTCCTCAGGCTCAGGACATTCAGCTCCATGCAAACACAGGGAATACTTTGTTTTGGCTGTTTAATTCCATTTCAGGCTGCTCTACGTAGTGAAGTCGTTATATATAGTGGAAAGACAGACATGGCACTTTCAAACCTTTAATTTTGCAGTACATGCTGGGGTCATTAGTTTTTGGAGAAAAAATGTGGAGTTTAAGCCAGCTAATAAATACCACAATTTAATATCTAGCTTTATAGTCTTTATATATAACAAAGAAAGGATGAATCCCTTTATCTCTAGCCAATAGGAACCCTACAAAATGCTACAAAAAAAGAGCTCAAACTGGTTATGAAAAGGCTTCAGAAGTATGCTGGGATCTCAAAAAAAAAAAAAAAAAATAAAAGAACTTGGTTGTGCATACCCCTGACAGAAAAACCTGTCATTCTCACTATACGATGCAGTGAGCTCAGGGGAAAGATCTGTAAATCTGCAAGTTCCTTCTAGGTAAAAGAAAGACAAAGACACGTAGAAGTGTTCACAGAAGAACCATATTTATGGTATGAAGAAAATGCTGTCTGCATCACCCTAGGATGAACCACAGCACCACATGCATCTGTTTCAGAATTTCTTCTGGACTGAGGGGGATTCCATTGAGGAAATATTCATACCTCACCCAAATTACTTTTCCTGAGAGGTGCCATGACTAATCTATGTGAGAAAAGTGATTTCTCAGTTCTGTTATAGCTTTTGGCAAATAAATCTGAAATTATAAAGTTCCTCTCACTTCAAAAGTATTTTTGACACTTTTGCACATTTAAAGTCACTGCCAGAATCTGCGAATCAGTTATATGAGTGGAAAGGTTCCTTGAGGAGAACAAGAAGCAAAAAGAAAAATCATAATAATTTGAGTAAAAGCACAAGGTAACAATAAATAATGAGAAGAAACGTCTGCACTTATGAAACGAGTGTCTCATTTCTTGTCTGGTAGATGGTGCACAGAACTGGAAAGATAGTGCCAAAAAGTTTTCAGAGAAAAATATCCGAAATATGTGTGTTCCATAAAGAATGTTATTTTAAGGAAAACTATTTAATGCAAATTCTTCCATGTGTTGAAGCATAAAAAGGGTACAAGAGAAATGACAGACGAACAAAAATATCAAGAAATTAAAACATAAACAAGAAATTGTAATGCATTCTAAGGAGCTAATAGCCAAGAGTTGTGGAAGTTCTTCAGGCTAGCAAAATAAGAAAAATACAAAGAGGCAGAAAACCACAGTAAGAAACCAAAATACAGAATATAAAGACAGCATGAGACAATTTATTTCAACGAGGACTTTTCCAGCAATGAGCTGCCCTTCAAATGTAACTAAAACTAAACCAAAATGTCTTTAGAATCATTTGCATAAAGAAGCCAGATAAGTGAAAAAAACTATTTAGACAACTTCATCCTGTTCTCATGTTTTCATGGTTGAAACTTGAAGTTTTCAAAAGTGAGTCTAGATTTTGATGCTTAACTCGGGCTAATTGAAACCTGAATTCCAGGAACTCTAAGAATACCCAGTTTCAGTGGTAGTGGCAGGTTCTCATCATGTCAGAAAATTAGTCCCAAATGGGCTTTTGTCTGAGTATTCAAACATGAGGCAATTAAAAACAATTTAACTTCTGGAAAATTGAATCATGATCACTTTCTGGTAGATTTTTCAATGAGTAAATTTAGATCAATGATATTTCTAAGGTGGGTCAGACAAACTCAACAGTGTTTGGAATATACCTCTTATACACACTAAAGATGGAAAGGGAAGAAATATTCCGTAGAAGCATCCTCCTGCTCATTTAATTTACATTGTACCTGGCACAGTCGTGCCCCTCACACCTTGCACAATATGAGACACAAAACAAGCTGTATAGTGGATTAACTACTATAAGGCTTTAAGAAGGAAAATTGCATCATTTCCAGTTTATAAGGGATTAAGAAACTACACAGTGATGACTGCTTTTTATGTATCAGTCTCATATTTTTACTTAGCTGGTGCCATATCTAACTGGCTGATGACCTTTCATGTAGAACCAAATCTTCTCCTTCTGAGAGTTATCAGCACTCCCACAGATTTATACTGGACTGAAGATTGATGCGGTGACCAAGGGGGCTCCTCTTTGTATTTCTGACTCATAGTGAGAGGAGTAGCCAAGCATACAATCATCTCAAGACAGTGGATGAGGCAATGGGGTTATTTTTAATGAGTTTTAGGCATTTGCATCTACATATTCATTTTGGAGTCTTCTGTATTTCTTTTTATTCCAGTTCCACTCTCCTTGTGTGACTGAAATAAGCATGTGATTCTCCAGGGAATAAAGGCCATAATTGTCTTTCATGCACGTGACCCTCACTATCAGTCAGTATTTGTGTTGCAAGGATTGCTCAGAGCATCCAATGGCACTGACTGACTTGAAGAGCCAAGATTCCCCAGGTTATATTAGATCTCATTGCAGCTCTGTCCTGTTGCTTTCTTGTCGTTCATAGGGAAAATAGGAACTCACAAGGGTTCTGAATATGATGTTGATGTGTTCCTGCCAAGGAACAAGTTTTTGGTTTCATGAAAAACATCTGGCTGGTACAGGCAATGGGGGTGCAACGTATAAAGCTCAGACTGCCACAATTTGTTTGAAGGTCACACCGTCTTTCACCTAGACTCTACTTTTAGCAACTGGCTAAGATTGCAAATCTCTCTCCTGAAACATGTTTCATTATGTACATTCCCTGTTACATGAACAAAAAATTCATACTTAACTCCATCACTTGTGCATCTGCTTACTGTTATGTTTTACTGATAGCCAATATTATATTCTGAACTTACTTTTGTTATCACAAGTAGCTTAACGGCTCCATAGCTATAAGCATTTTCCAGGTTAATTCTCCTGATATTAGTCACATTGGGAGACACTTAAAAATGCCTCTGTTGGAGCTACTGGAGAGAGTCCAGCGGAGGGCTACGAGGATGATGAGGGGACTGGAGCATCTCTCCTACGAGGAGAGGCTGAGGGAGCTGGGCTTGTTCAGCCTGAAGAAGAGAAGACTGCGAGGGGACCTTCTAAATGCTTATAAATATCTTAAGGGTGGGTGTCAGGAGGATGGGGCCAGACTCTTTTCAGTGGTGCCCAGCGACAGGACAAGGGGCAATGGGCACAAACTGAAGCACAGGAAGTTCTGTCTGAACATGAGGAAGCACTTCTTCCCTCTGAGGGTGACGGAGCCCTGGAACAGGCTGCCCAGGGAGGTTGTGGAGTCTCCTTCTCTGGAGGTATTCAAGACCCGTCTGGACAAGGTCCTGTGCAGCCTGCTGTAGGTGACCCTGCTTCGGCAGGGGGGTTGGGCTAGATGACCCCCAGAGGTCCCTTCCAACCCCGAACATTCTGTGATTCTGTGTGATTCTGTGTTAGTATCCCTAGAACTACTTTGAACAGCTTAGGTGGTGCAGTGTCTAAATGTGCAGTATACACTTTTCTACATTAGGAAGCCCAGACTTTCTAATTCCTGTCAGAACTGGTCAAGCTCTGGCACTGGGGACATACTTGAAAAATTCTCCGAGTGACCTGGATACAGTCCGCTTAATTTTAGGCACTTAGCTGAAATCCCTAGAGAGCAGCCAAGACTCTAGGGGCCCTTTTGTAGAGGGTGGAGGTGACTGACACCTGCAGAGGGTGATTTAGATCTTGGTTTCCCAGAGCCATGCTATGAATGCACATTTCTCTGTATAAGGGGGATTACAGGGGAGACAAGGGCAAGAAGATGCCTAAATTAGCGAACATAATTATGTGTGTAATTGAAATTAAAGTTAAATGGGCTGAGGAGAAAATGTGGCACACAATGTGATACTCCATAGCAGAGCAGAGGGCAGCTGGACCACTGCCATTTGACGTGCTGTTGGGCACAAATTTTAGTGAAGACTCATAAAGACTCATAAATTTGAGAGCTGATCTTGTGTATTCAGTGGGACTGCTCAGTTGCCAGCTGTTAAATGTTCAGATTGGGTCTTCCCTGGATTTGGACCCCTTCTTATGCAGAGTTCTTTGCTGCTCCACCATAAATTATTATATACTGGGTTATTGCTATTACTTTTTCCATTTCCTCACCTCTATTAAGGGCTCTACATTTCCCAGGCATCACAAACACAGTATTTCTGGGAAAAAAGTATGATGGTGAGGGAGAACGTGTAAGAAGTTGTGTTTGTTTTGCTTTGCTGAAATAAAGGTATATTCAGTGTTAGTGCTTGTATTTGTAATATTTTGTATGATTAATACATGACATTGCATGTTGCTTCCACTTCGTGATATTATTAATACACAGTAACATTTATCAAAGCTTATTTATTATGTCTGATATGAGCAAACATTTGCCCACAACAGTTCCTACTGGTTGAGGAAATATCCAAATCAAGCAGTCCAACAAGAACATATAAGAAAATACTGCAGCTTCATTTTTAGTTTTCTTCGAGCTTTTTGTTAAGGCATTTGAAAAGTATGTTGCTTAGCAAAACTCTGACTAGTCCACCTTTATGTAATTAAAATGTTTTCTTTGTAACGGCTGCTTCAAGAATGCTTAATTATATCTATGTCTCTTTTAGGTGTTGTGTGACATGGATTTTCAAGGAGGTGGATGGACTGTGGTTCAGAAAAGAACTGATGGAATCATTCCATTTCAGAGAACATGGTCTGAATATCTGGATGGATTTGGTGACCTTTCTGGTATTAAATTTAAATACTCTAAAGTGCTTTGGACCGAATGTTTCTGCTGTCTTGATGTGAGCTACATTCCACTAAATTGTGTGGGATTTTTAGTAGTATAGACAGTAAATTTCTTGTTTCTTAAAGGTCTTACTTATACTTAAGAGTTTTTTTTCATCAAATCTACTGTGTGATCTTCTCAATAATGACTATCACCCTAACAGAGTCTATAGCCATTGCCCATCCTCAATCTCAAAATAGGTGTTTGAAATGTTGTGACATTTTCTTCCTGAAATCATGTATAAATGATATTTCCACCTTTTCCAGATTAAAAAAAAAAGCCTGAGTTAGTTTTAATCACATTTGCAAAATATTTCCTTAAAGCAGAGAAAAACCAGTAATATTTCACCATAGGGCACGTGAAATTGGAAACAGAAAGGAAGTATTTCAGTAGGTAATACCAACACAACTGTGATATTACTTTTTTACTGCCACCTTTCATCCAGCAAGTCTAAAACCAGTTGCTTTTTCAGGAGTTTATCTGGGATTGCAATGGAAGCACACAACTTTTCAACTATACAAAAAAGCGCAGCTCATATGGAGCAACATTTTGTGGGAAAAAGTGTGATTTACAGAGGCAGCAAATATCGAGAACAGGGTTTGAGTTTTATTGTATTTCCTAGAATGCTAACATTTATAATTTCTCAGTATTGCCCTTAGGAACACTGCTCAATTCTGTTTAATCAAGTTAATCTTTAGCACATCCAGTGTTTGTGGTCTTCTACGGTATATCAAAGATGAACACTTGAAAGTTACTATTTGGACAATAAAAAAATGTCACCGAGAAAAAAGATGATGCATACATGGGAATTCTTTCCATGGATTTCCCAGTGAAGTGGGAACTTTGTACCTTCATTAGTCTTTCAAAGACATTAGACAACTTTTATTACTCTTGGTTCAGGAAGGGAAGTACAAAAACTAAAGGAATCCATTTTTTCTTTTACTCTTTCTGTTCCTAGAAGTTCATTGACTATATATTTCTGTTTTAGGGGAATTTTGGCTTGGACTAAGGAAGATTTTTCACATAGTTAATCAAAAAGCCACTAGTTTCAGTCTTTATGTGGATCTGGAATCGGAAAATGACAAGCATGCCTATGCATCATACAATGGATTTTGGATAGAGGATGAAGCATGTTCTTTTAAGATCCACTTGGGGCGTTATTCAGGAAATGCTGGTAAGAACCTACTTCTTTAAAGTATTTAAAACCAGCTGCTCCCTTTCTTAATGTGAAAAAATGCACTGAAAAGAGTAATACTTAACTAAGATAACTTTAAATACGTTTATTTCTAATCTGTTTTTCTCCATTTGGTGCATAATGAACATTTATGTGGGTAAATGGTTAATGATGTAGTGGTTAATGATGTAGTGATACAGTGCGGCCTGCTGTAGGTGACCCTGCTTCGGCAGGAGGGTTGGACTAGATGACCCACAGAGGTCCCTTCCAACCCCTACTATTCTGTGATTCTGTGATTCTGTGATTAGTTATGCCAACATCAATCCTTACATAGTAAGAGAACATTTTATTGTATTGCTTCAAGGTCTTTAATAGAATAACTGAATAAATGCTCCTTTAATAAAGAAAATGAATAAAGAAAATAAAGGAATCTTAATGGTTCGAGTCCACAGAATATGTATATAATACATAAGGGATTTTGTGTGTGTTTGTCTATATCTATCTAATGGTTCAATTCTTTAGATGTCCACTATCTCGTCCCAAATTTGATGATGCTAGTGGAAATCCTCCTGATGTTGTTGCTTTGGTTAGTTCAGAAGTGCCCAGACAGTGGTGTACAAAGGATAGAGAAAAAATCCGACTGGAACAAATTACACCTATAGTGTATAGTAGTTACTGGCTGACATATAGACATAAGTTAATTTACAGTTCCAGACCTCCTTTAATATCATAGCTATACCAAAAGATTTGTGTTAAGTACTGCACCATGTCTTACTGCTTTTTTCTAGCAGTAATTTTTTTTTTCAGGTTTGCTAATATGCAAGAATGTTCCTTCCAAGGTGATACTTAGACTCTAAATGTGTGTAAGAAACATTCTTTCTTTATTAAGACAGCAGAACCAGTATTCCATTTTATCTCATGGCTCACTCTGGGCCTTTGGGCACATCACTGAAAAATCTGAAGTTAACAACCATTTTTGTTCCTTTTATCTTTTCTTCCACTGTCTTTGAGGACAGAAGCTTCTACATTCATAGCTGGTGTGCGTCACTAAAAGCAACAACAATATAAAGATGTTTCACTGAATTTCAACTTCCATACTTCTCAGTATTTTATACTTATTCTTTCCTACATCTTTAACACATTGCCAGCTCATTACTTGGTGCTTTTGAACTGCTTTTGAAGAAATCTATTTTTCTAATAAATTCAGATGAAAACGTACTTTGCAGCAAGTAAGAAATGTTCTGTTTCTCCATAAATAACTCTTTTATCCTTCTGCTTTATCTGTTGTACTTAGGTGATGCATTTAGAGGATATAGAAAAGAAGATAACCAGAATTCAATGCCTTTCAGCACATTTGATGTTGATAATGATGGATGCAGACCAATGTGCACTATTAAAGAACAGCCTGTAAAGAGCTGCAGTAACTTCAGTGATAACACTGGATGGTGGTTCAACCAGTGTGGCCTTGCAAATCTTAATGGTGTTCATCGCTACACAGGTAGATTTCTTGCAACTGGGATTCACTGGGACACATGGACAATGAACAATAAACCAGTCAAAATTAAATCTGTTTCAATGAAAATTCGGAGAACCTATGATCCGTATTTCCATTAACCTATGAAAATAGCAGTATATCTCGTCTTGCAGTTATGTGGGATAATGTATCATTGCATCATAAATGCCTTTCATTTTCACTTGAACAATTCAGTCTTAAAACTTTATTAGATATTTCCATAATACAGTTAATCATTTTTATTATGAAATGTCACCATTTGTTGTCTTCTCCCTTGAGTAAGAAGGTCCTAGGAAGAACAGGGTTTTCAGTAAGCAGATGAGGCTTAGTGTTTGTCAGCTTTTATTCAAATGCCTTTTATGCAATCTCAGAGCCAGTGGAAAAATTCTAATAAGGAGTGTAATGCTGACTTTTGACTGTGTTTCTTCTATGCTCTCTGTGTATCTGAATTGCCAAGGAATTTCAGCAAATTTTCTTTTAGAAAGCCATATACCTGCCATTTCCATCATTATATTTTGGAAAAATACCTTTTCTTCACCCTAAAAAAAAATACCTTTTCTTCACCTAGCTCTTCTTTCAAATTCTTTATCAGGCAAGATAACACTGACTTATTTCAACACATATGTAAGGTTCTGTATACTCTCAGGGCCCAATTTTTATACAAGTAAAGAAGATACAGACGTGCAAGTGCTATGGTCTATTTTGTATTTAATTTTTACAGTCAATACGTTTCATAATCAGATTTTTACTCTACCATTGGCTGTTTCACAATCCACTACAAATGAACAGTTTTTTTCAGATAAAATTCATAACATTTCATGTAACTTTTAGAGTTTTAATTTTTGGATATATGGGCCTGATTTATGTTTTTCATTCTTATTGGCATTCACTTTGTGAACGATCATGTGGTAATGAACAAAACCAATCTGGGTTGTATAAGTACATTTTAAATTCAATAGTGTGAATTGTTTGAATTTCTGTCAGTAAAAATAGAATAATATCAATAAAAATGTGAATATTGTCAGTACAGCAGTGTTTCTGGCACGTGGCATCTATTCTGTAGCAATTAGGCACGGTATTTCTCGTCTCTGCTTCAGTTTCAGTAGATCAGCTCTGCAGTAACATGTGGAATGAAATCAGTTAAAAACTCTACGGGTTTCCTCTTTGCTGTCTCGCACTTTGACCAAACATTAATACAGTGAGCAGAAACCATCATCAGTTCAGAATCACCATGTTAGAATCATAGAAAAGAATCATAGAATCGTAGAATCACGCTCTAGAACTTCTTTCCAAAGATGTATTTAGCTTTTGGAGGAAATGAAGCTTGCGATAGAGTATGTATACTGTTACAATGTTAAGGGAGAGAAAAATGTCCTCTTTTCCTCTATGCTTGACTAGTACTTAACAACTGGAGGTGAAAAGTTGCTAAAAGCAGAAGGTTTCTCTCAGCTAGAGAGATATTACAGGCCCTGTAGAGGGACTGTGAGAGAGGGGGTAGCTCGTGCTCTTGGGGAAGACTGGATTCTCTGCATGAAGGGGGATTTTTCTGCCAGACCCTGTAGTCTTTGGAATTAGAGGTGGAGAGATAGTGTGAATGCCCTCTTTAGCCCCTCTCTCACTGCAGGCTTATTAGGCACAGAATCCCTTTCTAACGGCAGCACGGACCCAGCAGACCTATAAAGGTAGATGCTAAAATGAAAGAGCTTCTGCAGTAAGATTAATAAGCATTACGGCAGTATGTGATCATTTAAAGAGCATTACTTCTGGCTGCACACCTGGATGTTGTCACTGTAGTAGGGTTATTATGTCAGAAAGAATCCCCAGGCTGCAGTGTACCCATCCTACTGGAGAATGCCAGTGGCTAAATTTCATGGAAATTTAATGACTTTGAGGAAAGCCTCGAACTTTGGGGGTGGGACCTCTGCACTGACAACCAGGTCCAAGCCTGTCAGCAGAAAGGAAGAGTCTAAGTGGGGAATCTGGATGCTGAGTGTAGAGCTAGGGTCTGCTGACACCTTGAGGCTCCTCTTGGCTGTATTAGAATCTCTGCTTAAAAATGAAGGTGGAAAATGAAGATTATAAATCTGTACTGGCAGGTATTACCACATTTAATTACCAGGTTTAATTTCTCCTTTGTCAGCGTTGGTTAGATTAGCTGGCAGTAACAAGTCACAGAGGATATGGGCCTGAAAAGAAAACTAAAGCTTGAAGGATCATTTGTTCAAATAGACATTGGATCTTAAAGTCAAGTGAAATTCTAAACATGTACAAAATAGGAATTGAAATCTCCATATCAGTACTGGGGGGACATGGGACTACTTCCTGTTCCTTGAAAGATAAAAACATTTCCAAGACTATTTGCAGAGACTGCTTTGAGCTCAATACATATGCTTTAATACCACTAAGTACTACTTTACTAGCAAGGTCGCAGGCAGACACTGCGCTCTCTGTGGCTTAGAGTTCCTTCCCATTGTAGAGAAAATGAATTCATTTTGCTCCAGGCTTGACTTATGTCTTAGTTGTGCTGTGAGAGCTGGACCTGAAAAGTAAACTGCAAACAGGATGAAGTCCAAATTGCAAATACTAGTCAGGTTTTCACTCCTTTAAATCATTCAGGTACAATTTTTCAATATAGCATTCTTAAGCAATGCTTTATAGACAATGCTTTACTTCGTTTTCAGATTAGAAACAGTATCTGAAAAGAGATTGTTTTGAATTTCTCCTCTTGTATTTGCCATACTGTCTACTAGCCATGATCACACTTAGTGCTTCTGTGGCGCCAAAACAAGTAATTAGATAATAATTAGTATCATTTAATGATTTTGTTTCCTTTCCTGGAGTCTAGCAGCTGAGAAAATTTGAATAAGGTTTCTATGAAAAGCTTTTGGGCATGGGAATCTCATAGTTTATCATCATTTGAGTCTGCTGAAATGTGAGTATTGGTAAGGTCTGGTTGTGTTTTAAAATTTAGCGTATGCTTAGAAAAGCAGAGTGCTAGAGATTAGTTGGCTGCTTGCCTGGTGCAAATCTGAAATGCAGCAATGAAAATAGAATATTTTCCATGTGATAGATGGCTGCTGTCTTCAAAGGTTCATTCCGTTTCCTCTCTAAGAATAAAACAACTTTGAAAACAAATATTTTTTTAGTTAAACACAGAAAATTTACAAGGACATTAAACTTATTCCAGGGGCCTGTGTTCCATATTTACAACTGATTGTTCCCAACCACCATACGTAAGATTTTTGTGGCTGTATATTTAGGACGGGTAATCAGCCGGTTATTGCCCAAACAGTCTTGTTTCGAGTAAATAAAAATGAAAATGTAGGGTGTAGCATATTAAGAGAAACTGATTGAATGTTCCAAATAAAAAGTAGCTTGATTAAACTACACCTAATATCTATTCCAGGAATGATACTCCGGACTGTGAGAAATTGTCTTTAAAGGACATGTAATCTCTGATGTTATGAAACTGCATTTCTTTCTTTTGTTTTCTTTTTCCAAGAGTACGCCTTCAATTTGTAAATCTCAGTTTGGTGAACTCAAATTATTTGACCCAGTTTATGACGCTACAGTAATACAAATAAATGACAACATGGTTTCCATAGCTCGAGTACTACCGACGTGGCAGTGCAGTGTATGAGACATCTGGAAAAAACAAAACATTACAACCAAAGGCATTTTACTTTCCACTTGGAAAATCCTTAATTGGACAGTAAAAGAGCCTCTAAACTACTTAGATTACTTCCTTTTTTTTACTATAAATTCTGGCATGTATTTAAAACTTTGCAATCAGCCATGTTTTATTAACATGAAAAAACATCTTGGTTTTATTACTGGTCTCTGTTATGGAACATAATTATGAAAAAATACTCTAACAATATATTGTATTGATGCTTCACTACAAAATACACAGCATGTTTATGTACATCGTACAGCACTCCAAGTTGCACACAGGAAACTTTGATTCATAGCTTGACTCTAAACTTTCGTTGGTTGCATGCAACGGTTTCCGTAAGTCTTCCCAATTATTTAAGGATCAACAATGTAATGCACAATTAACATGCAATTACTTAAACTACCATCTCAAGGACTCTGGTTTGAAATCCGTTATGTTGAATGTTCTGCAAATGTTGGCAGTGTGATCACTGGCATGAATATGTTGCAGTCTGAAAAGCGTGATACCAAGGAATTCTGATGCGTGCCTCTAGTGGGCTCAAGCAGAGTGCACTACTCCACTGCCAATGCACAATGTCATAATAAACTACAAAGCTAGATGAAAAAGTTCCTGAGACTGAAAACATATCTGCTTTTTCCTCCTCCCCATCTGATCCATAAAAGATAAAATACTCAAACACTAAATGCAGTAACATGGTAAAGATCCCTTTAGCCTCACCCTAATCTCTGTAGATGCCCTTGAACAGAACCTGAGGTGGTTTTAATGGAAACATGAGCTCATTGGGATGCAGAGCTCAACACAAACTCAACATTGTAGTGAGCAAGGAAGGAAGAATGAAAGACGAGATGAGACTGGGCCTATGGTTTAACTTTTACATGGCTGTGTTCTGAAGACAAGACAGAAGTAATGGCAGATTATTAAAACTCCAGATCTCCCCACTGCCGCTTGTTTTCAATGTCCAAGCCCACTATTCTTTTCATGATGCTTGTAATGATCAGTTACACGTAGTTCATCACATAAATGCCCACAGCTTCATCTGGAAACTCTGTTCAGTGACTGTTCTGTGTAGAGCTGGTTAGTTTTACGGCTGGCTTGAAAGTAGACAAACTAAGCCCATACATAGTCTAATAAGCATGGGCTCTCATTTTTCCTGACCAAAGTTGCTGGAATATCCAGTAAAATACAGTCCTGACTTGTCCTGGTCTTCAAAGCAAATTGTAATCCTGTTTTGTACAAGTCATCCAGACATATCAGTCCCAACAGGTACTGTCTTTTATCAGCCTTTACCTTTAACAGAAACCTAAATAGGTAGTAGAAGTTCCTTGTGACTCCTGTGGTCAGACAATCCTGCTGGGTCTGTCAAGGGACCAGGCTCCACTCAGGCTTATATAAAGCCAGCATAAAAAGCTTATGTCATATATAAGATTTGTGTGTGTGCGCACATGCTGTTACATATATTTTGATGCTGTAACAAGTATTTTCTGGGAACCTTCACTATAGCCCTTATTCTCTCTCATCTGTTCTAGCTGTTCTACTTACATTTTGTCATGTTGTATGTAAAGAACGTAGAAATAGAGGTATTCATTATATTAAAAAAATGTGTAGATATAGCACTTCAGGACATGGTTTAGCAGGCATGGTGTTGTTGGGTTGATGGTTGGACTTGATGATGTTAGTGGTCTTTTCCAACTTTAATGATTCTATGATTCTACGATTCTATGATTCTATGATATAGGCCTATAAAACAAGGTAAAGTTCATAAAATTGTAGACGACCTCCAGAGCTCATCTAGTCTGGCTCCCTGCTAATAGTACATCTAATTACATCAGCTTGCTCAGAGACTCTTCTAATCGAGTCTTGAATATCTGCAAATATGAAGATCTCACAACCTCTCTGGGCAACATGTTCCAGTATTTGACCACTCTCATGGTGATTTTTTCCCCAATACCTGATTGGAATTTCCCATGTTCCATCTTGTGTCTGCTACCTATTTTCCTATACTGACTGACTCTGATTTTTCATGTATGTCTAAACTGGGTCAAGTGATCCTTAATTCTCTCTTTCTCTATTGTGGGTCCTGCTTCACTCTCAGGCTGTGCCAGTAGGCTTCAGGGACTAGGGAAGCCTAAGAACAAGCCTTACCAGTTAAAAATGAGTCAAAAAAAGCGTTGAGTACCTCGTCCTTTCTCATCTCCCCAGCCATGAGGTCCCCTGCCCCCTTGAGCAATGGGCCCACGTGCTCCTTACCTCTTCTTTGGCTGCCGGTGTAATTATAAAATCTTTCCTGTTGCCCTTTGACTCCCATGCTAGTTTTACCTCCAGCTGAGCTTTGGCTTTGCAAACTCTACTCCAACACACGCATGCAACATCTTTGTGTTCCTCTCAAATAGCCTGTTGCTGCTTCCACTTTCTGGGTCCTTCTTTGTGTTTCAGCTCAGTCAGGAGCTCCATGTTCATCCATGCCCATGCTCCATGTTCTGCCATGCTTGCTCGACTTCCTGTGCTTTGGAGTGGATAAGCACATGTATGCATTTTGTGGTGTTTATCTAGGTTTTCAAGCTCTTTGCTGATCATCTTTCTTATTGTGTGTTTTTTATAGCGATTATTATAACAGAGCAGGGACCAGGGCCTGAGGGCATTACTGCATTTCAGCTACAAGAACTCTACTTTTCTAAGAATTGATTACTCCCCTTTCTGGAGAAGAGTCTGACTCTGCATAATACATACTAAGTCTTTGATTAAAAAATCCCCTCCAGGTTCATTGCAGTGCAATTATTTGTTATGAAAGAGGTGACATCATCCCAGTTCCAGAACTATACACCAACAGCAAACAATAACATCATTTTTCTTTGTCAAGTTTCTGCAACAATTCTCTAATGCATGCGAGCTCTTCCTGTCATAATAGTAAATTGAATGACTGTGCCAGGAATGAAACAGGAGGATAGGATTGTTCTCTTAAAACTTAGAACTTCTTCATATGATTTCTCTTTACCGTATTTCCAAAGTTGAAAGGTGACTGAAGTGTAATGTGAGAATGGCAAAAAAATAAACCCATGGCATACAAAATATCCACCCTGTACAAGTTAGACTCTTCAAATAAGTACTAAAATTGCAGTGTGGTTTGTTTTTTTTTTCTGAATAGCTGCCTAAAGTAGGAATTTAAGGTGGGTTTCATTGTCCACAATGTAGTCTCAAAAGCATTTGAAATTCAACGGCCTGGTCTTCAGCAATGACAACAATACTTTTTTATTTTTCTGTTTCAATTCCCCAAAAAAGTCAATGGAGAGAGATCACACAATTACAGAATCACTGAGGTTGGAAGGGAACTCTCAAGATCATGTACTCAACCAGGGTCACCTACAGCAGGTTGTCCAGGACCATGTCCTGTTGTGTTCTGAGTATCTCCACAGATGGAAACTCCATAAACTCTCTGGACAACTTATTCCAGTGTTCAACTACCATCACAGCAAAAAAGTGTTTTTTCGTTTTCCAGAGCTCCACGTTTTGAAGTCCACTAGACCAAGTTCCTACATTTAATTCCCTTCCTTGACTATACAGGAAAAAAGAAGAAATTTTGTTGCCCTCATTTGCTCAGGATCCTAACTTCTCCGCTTTTGTGAGGATACATTTGGATATTATTAAAAAAAAATATAATAGCAGTGAAAATGCTCCCTGTTTGCATAATAGCTTACAGATTTCAGTGTCTACAATACTTTGCTACGAAGCAGGAGTTTAGATCACCTTCAAGCTTAGAGTTTACGTCAGATCACCTGTAAGTAGGAGGTTATTTTGGCTATAAGCTCTAGGGCTTCGCCTTTTTGAAACTGGTCACTCAACAGTCATGAATATATGAGTCAAGGGAAGAGGTAGAGATTGCTTTCACTGAGAAACTAGTCTAGTAGACAGGACATGGTTCTGCTGGACTTCTGGCTGAAGGCTGCCTAAAGCTAGATATCCCATTTCATGGCTGGCTGTTATAACCATTGATCCGTTAGGCAGAAGACAGTTGTCACCATGATAAGCCATGTCATGATAAAAATGCTTGAACGAATCTTTTACAAAAAATGGTGGGAAACAATACTCTCTGAGCTAGCACTACAACATAGCTGGATTTTGAGAAATGCAGTTCTTAACCAGAATAGGTGATTTCACTCTGAGTAACAGACAGAATTAGGTTTTGTAACACCATATCTTAAACCAAAAGCAAAGAGAGTGAACTCAAACTATGTGTTCCCTACAGAGAAAAAGTATAATTGGTTTGTGATGGTAAGACAAAAATATTACTGGACTAAGTCTCGTAATGACTCACTTACTGAATCACTGTTCAAGCTTAGAGGAGAGATTTATGTGCATAAAAAGTTCTAGTATGAAACATTCCTATGATGGTAGTTGGAATGTCACACAAGAAAGCTGATGAATGGGTGAGAGGCCGAATTACAGAAGTCTCATACATGAAAGACATTCAAGAGTAAGACTGTAAAGTTGACATTGGGAGAATAAAAAATATATTTGGAACATTGTCAGCATTGACAATTTTCCCTGCTTATAGATGCTTTTGAAACTTGAAGAGACTCCAGTGGCTAAAGGAGAAAGTTCAAACTTACACTGTTTCAGCAGACATTTAAGAAACAACTGTTCAGAGGCTCTGCACCTCTCCAAAAGCCCTGACAAGCTGCTTCAAACTCCTGTGATGTAAATGAGATTGATGTGATGAAGGTGAGAATCACAGAATCATAGAAAGGTAGGGGTTGGAAGGGACCTCCGAGAGTCATCTAGTCCAACCCCCCTGCCAAAGCAGGGTCACCTACAGCAGGCTGCACAGAACCTTGTCCAGACGGGTCTTGAATATCTCCAGAGAAGGAGACGCCACAACATCTCCGGGCAGCCTCTTCCTGTGCTCCGTCACCCTGAAAGTGAAGAAGTTCTTCCTCATGTTCAGACAGAACTTCCGATGCTTCAGTTTGTGCCCGTTGCCCCTTGTCCTGTCACAGGGCACCAGTGAAGAGAGTCTGGCCCCATCCTCTTGGCACCCACCCTTAAGAGAATGAATGCTATCTGCTAGAATTTTGCTATTCTGAATCAAGATAGGAATACCATGAAAAAACCTCACCTAGATACCATGGAATACTTTGACATGATTTTTGAGAAATTAGGCTAATTTTCTGTTGACTTTGTAGTTTATCATATTTAGACGTGCAACACAGTCCCAGACAAGTACATTTTGAAAGGTAGATAACATCTGCTTTGGACTGCAAAATAGGTTACAGGCATAAACCATGAATGTTTAATGACATTCTCTTTCCTTTGCAGGATTATTTCCATTACTGAAGGCATGGTTCAGCTGCAGATAAAGTGCATGGCACTTGTCTTCTCTTTGAATTGTTCTGACATTTAAGAGAAGACTCCAATAAAAAATAAAGGTTGAAGTTGTATTGCAATGAAGAAAATTGAATAGAATACAATCTCTAGTGACTTGGCTTGCCCATTTGTAGCTTTATGTTTAAAAGCAAGTTTCAGGAGAAACATACTCAAAAGTCTTTTTCAAACACATCACTACGATGAAGCCTACCAAAGAGTTCATGGGACCGAGAAATAATCTAGATACAAATGGTGCGCCTGCATCTTGAACACTGCATGCAGCTCTGGCCACTCCACTTATGAAAGGTCACAGTAGATGAAGTCATCCAAAGAAGTGTGGCAAGAATGACTGACACGTTCGATCAACTAAAGGGAAAGAAACACTCTAGGTTAGAAAAACAGCGATACAATAAGGAGATCTGTGATTAACTGTTAATGTCATGGAGTAGATGAATCCTTGCCCATTGTTTGTAAAGGGGCACACAGTAATCTGTGAGCAGCTGGCTTACAGAGCAAATTCTTTTCATATATGTCATTAAATTGTAGGACTTATTGCCATCACGTATTGTGAAGGCCAAAAATACAAGTGTGTTCAACAAGGGACAAGACATAATCATGAGTCTTTAGGTACTGTTAAACGCGATGCAAACTCCAAATGTAAGATCCAGTTCAGGAAGTTCCTAAACGTCAAAATTCCAGAAGGTGGGAAGGTATAAGGGAGAAGTCATTCTAACTTCTCTCATCTCACACTGATTCCTAGAGCATCTGAAGCATCCCCTGCAGGCTCACTCTCAGATGTGGTATCTGGCTGGGGACATCGCCGAGCCATGCTTGGGGTCTGGTGCTCAGTGCATAAGAGTGATGGACTTTCTATCTTGCAGCAGTGCAAAGACCTCTTTTTAATGAAGAAGAATCAAATTCCAAAAGGAGAAGTAGGTAGCAATGCTGCCAAGCACTTCTTTGCAACAAGTGAAACTGCTGACCTGAAAGTATCAAGAAGAAGTAAGATACTGCAGACATCGGAACACATGCTGTGAGGGAGAAGACAGATGAAGAGAAAACCGATGGCTTTTTTGCTCTGAAACCAATGACGGTAGAGAGGGTGGCAAGGGTAACTGTGCACACTGAGCAATGTACAATGAAATGCAAAGGGAAGAGACCAAAATAGCCAAATCACCACATTCTGTGACTTGACTGAAAGAGATCTGTGAAGGCTGTGGAGGAAGGTTCTTGTCTGATCAAAACAAAAACAAAGCCACTGCGTAAAGCTGGCATTCAGCATCCAGAGGAGTCTGCAGTGGGTAAGGAAACTTTGATGTGCGGGTCCTTCTTGTGGGCAAAAATAATGAATTCTCTAAGAAGAAGTGAGATAAAATAAGCACACATGCATTGCATCTGGAGACCATGTAATTAGAATTTTTCCGAGATTAAAACAGAGAATAAAATCATTACCTTTTGCTCAAAACAGTGATCTGACCAGGTTAGGTCTATCCCTTTGTCTTTTATTGCAGAAAAAGGATATTGAAAATCACAAGACAGTTCTCTTTCGAGCAGCTGCTCCCCCAATATGAATAACAACAGGCAGCATTTTTTAAACTTAGCTTTAGTTAATTAGTTGGAAATAAAATGACTTGGAAAACACTGCAGATAAGAAATTGCAGAAGAGAGAAATAAACCAGTACTTTCCACATGCAAAGGTCAGAAAGCCAGCCTTAACATTAATTAACCAAATTTTCTAAACTTGCATACCCCAGGACAGGATAATATTGCTTATAGCTCATGACTTTGTATGGATGAAGATTATTTTGTGTTAGCGATAAGTCAGTAAAATAAGGAATCTGCATCAGAGTGGTGTTCCTCCGGCACTGAACCTGTGCTCACGCAGATGCTTCCGCCTGCGGGTACCCTGCAGGCCTTGTCGCTTACTTTCCGAGTTTGTAAACAGTGCTCAGGCTTAACAAATAACCGTCTGCGCAGCCAGAATTTTATGCTGGCCTCATCATTGGAATAATAAAAAAAAAAGTTTAAATTCTGGCATGCTGAGACTTTTAACTTCAGAGTGTAGTCACTCAGTGTTCCCCATGTCATCAGTGGAAGCCACACACAGCAAGAGCTTGAGCCAGATCTTAAATGGCCCTGAGGAAAGTCAGATTGTCTCTACTGGTTACACAGGGAGCAAAGGAAACCTGCACTTCTTACCTGAACTCCCCTGGAGGGTGCCTGGAGCTTGGCAGGACCTGGGTTCATGGAGACCTTTAGAAAGGGATTTGTGTGCCCGCACAGAGGGATCAGAGTCCTTGGAAATGCCCTGGCACGTCCGAGGTGTCTCACACAGGTACCGTAGGAGACACTGGCTGCCCTGGAGCTGCAGTGGAGGCTGGAGAGGATACCCAAGGTCACCTCAGATGGCTTGAGATGCCTGAACCCTTCTCAACAGGAGAGGTCTGGCTGTCTGCAATGACAGAAGAAAAAGAAGTAACTTTGGTAGTGACATGTTGGAGGGGCAGGCCAGTATGAAACGGGTCTCCATGGTATGAAACTGTGCCTCCCTCTGAGACCTTATGAGCTACACACTGATGTTACCTGTGCTCTGTTTTAATCCCTGCAGCGGTGGTTTGTACCAGAAATGCTGCCGTAGATGTATTCGGTGTTGTGACTGGAGACGAGCTTCCAGCGGGCAAACTGCATCGAGCCATATGCGACCAGGTAGTTCCCAAGATGTTGCGTGTACACCAATTGTACTGTTGACTTAGATGCCTTCTAAATGCAGCCACTGCAACTGGGTTTATATTTACTACACCTAAACCTGAAGAACAGGAGCCACTTTACAGCTACAGTCAGTGAATTAGAAACATTTCTGGGGAGTTTAGTGCTGTTTCGCACCGCTCCCTCTGGAGCACGCCCTGCAGGAGCCCCGTTACCGACCCAGCAGCCGGCAGAGATAATCCACCGCCACGGGAGAGCTGCTTTGTGGGGTTTCTGTTTGCACGTCTGCACAGAGAGAGGAACTTATTTACAAAAGGGGTGCTGGAACCTCGCGCACCCGTTTCCGGGCCGGGTACTGGTCTGCCACGTGTTCCAACCCATAAAGACGGGCCGCACTGCATTTTGCAGCTCACTGTAAAATGAGTTAAAATTGAGGAAAGAAAGGCATCCTTGGCTTTCAGCGGATGCAGGTTTTGCAGACGTGTTCTGTATTCACTGACCAGAAGTTAAGTTCTTACTTTACAACATGCTCCTATAAACACTTCTTGTATGGATCAGAGCAGACAACACTGTGCTGTGCAGCACTGGGTAACTCACATAAAGGCGGGAATAGTCCTTTCCTAAAGAAAACGTTTTTACTCCATGATTTAAAATTTTAGCTTTATGCGTGCGAACGTGTGTGTAGAACCCACAGAGGAGCAGACATCCCCAGGTATGTGTTTCTAAGGCAGTTCCTAGTGAGAGAGAAGTCTGGTGAGAGCAGCATAAAACGGGCTTGCAAGCATTTATTTTCCACGTGCTTTTCTCCGTCGCCTCGTACGGTCTGACAGCTCTGGTTTTATTTTTGCAGGACGCTGTCCTGGGCAGGTGGCTCGCAGACGGGACTGCGGAGCAAAAACCAGCCCTCAGTGCAAATACTGGGCTCAGCTCTGAGGCCAGCACAGCCGTGATATAAAAACCATTCCAAACGTCAAGAGTTTTTCCAGGTACGCCTCCTTCCTCCTTTACAGCTGCGGAGGGCTGCCAAGTGCCCGAATTCCACTCGATTCCAGGTCCCAGGGAGGGAAGGCCCGCCTGGTTTCGACCCAGTGGTTTCCAGTCCGAGTCACAACAGGCGGCACGGGACGGCCCGGCTCGGGGGCCGCCGGCTCTCTCCCACCGCGCAGCTCGGCCTCCGGGGCTGAACTCCTGCGGCCCCGGGCACGGCGGCCCCCGGCAGGCCCCGGGTACCCCGCCGGGCCCCGCGGGGAGCGCTCCCTCCGCCCGGCACCGCGCTCACCCCGTCCGCGCCTGCGCACCTCGGGGCCGGCCGGCAGGGGGCGCCAAAGCGCCGGGCGCTGCGCGGTCCGCCACCACCCCCGCCTCCGGACCGGTTAAAATGTGATTTCATTCTTTTTTTTTTTTTTTTTTTTTTTTTTTTAATTTTTTTTTTTAACCCTGAGCGTCTTTCTCACACATTGTGTGCTTTGGTAGGTGCCCTGTGCCGTGCAGCGCAAGGCTTTAGGGGTGCTTTGTATTTGGGGGGAGGGAAGAGGGGCCCACGGCGCCGAGCCTGCGCAGGTCAGGGTGACGGCGCCGAGCTCCCTGTGACAGGCACGGAGTGTTGGGCAGCGAAACTGAAGGTGCAAGTGGGGTGGCACCGATCATCTCCAGGGTGTTCAAGCTGTGGCAACCACAGACACAGAGGCGCCTTCCCAGGGCACATCCGCAGCCCAGCCTGGAGGCGGCTGTGGCTGCTGCCTGCTTCTGGGTGGGCGGTGGGACTTAGGGGCAAGGGCTGGGGTGGCTGGGGAAAAATTAATGACCCTCTGTAGGCAATATGACACATCAAACTGGGATAAAAAATACCCGGATAAAACAATAAAGTCACTCCCAAACTTTTCTGAAGCCTGAGCAGAACGCCTGGTGGTGAGGCAGAGGGAAGAGCGGGAAGTTTATGTGGTCCAATAGCCTCCATGTTCATTTCATTTACGAGGTGGGACCAGAGCTGATGCAAGCTACAGAGAAAGAAGATCTGAGGAAAGAAAACAAAGATGATCCAAGCTAGAGAATGGCTTTCATGTGGGAGCAAAAAAATAGATGAAGACTCCTACATAAGTTGACCCTCATGAGATCAGAGAATATAACAGGGTTCTATAGCACCCACAATGCCATGGAAAGGGTGAAGAGGGAAAAGCTGTCATGTCTCTTCCAAACCAAGACCTAGCAAACAAAATCAGCAGATTGCAAGTTCAAAATCAACAAAAAAGCAGTATGTCTGCACACAATTTCTAGCAAAGCTTTGAAGTTTGCTAAAAAGGTAGTAAAATGTTGTGTGTATTCGATACGGACTTGGATGGATGTGTAGAAGACAAACATCTGAAGGCTATGACATTGACAGACATTGACAAGTAGGTCAGGAAACTCCTGCACCAGAGTTTTCTGGAGGCTGACTGAGTCTTCTTTTGTCTTGATAGCTTCCACAGGCATCTGCTCTTGGCTCTCATCAGGTGTGGGGCTTGCTTAGATGGACCTGTGTAATGGCACCTTAGATAGACTTAGATAGACTGTGTAATGGCAATGTGTGGGGTGGCTAATGTCCTGCTGTGAGGGCCCAGAAGTTACATTTATAGCATAGATACGGGAAGCACTTCCTAGTTCCTAAGATGGGATGCGTAATCTTTGGCAGTGGCTTAACAGCACTTGTGCTTGACTCCTCCTGTGCTTGGGTGTGTGCCAGACCCTTATTTCTCTTCTGCACCTGGGTTTTCATGCAGAAGTAACACGTGGTGTTTCCTAGGCAGGTGTTATGGCACAGGCGCTGGTCAGAGCACTCGGCAGATGACGTCTTCCGAGTTCACCATGCACCCACAGCTAAGCGCAGAGGGAGATGTCACCCTCTCCCTCCTTGCACCTGTTCCCCTGGACCATGTAGACAAATGTAGGTTTGTGTCTCGGTGCTGCAGTCTGATCCAGCATGTGGGGTGCGAGGAGCAGCTGGTGTGCTGTGCATGAGGATGTGCTTTCTGTGCGGGCTAACGTCTCCCTGCGGGTGAGCCGGGCGGCTGGACACTGTTGGCTGCAGTGATAACCAAGTCAGTTGGCACTTCTGAGAGTCACCTCTGTTTCTGATTCATTTAACTGTGTCATTTCCTGTAAACCAACACAGGGAAACATTATTCTGAGGCAGCAATCCCTGAATTTTCACTAGCATTATAGCACAGTTCAGGCTGCCAGCACTAGATTTATGTAAAACCTTCTGTAAATTTTCACTGGCTAGAAATTTAGGAAACAGCTAATATGTGGGGTATTTTTCCTTTGAACTGCAAATCAGGAAAAAGTTTAATTGCCAGTGCCAGCAGACATCACTTTTAGGAACTTGTCTCCTGACTATTCTGAGTATGACAAACACAAATTTATAAATGGACACAAGAAGACATTTTCTTTATGCAATAATTTCTTCCCAACTTCTTTTTCTACTTTCCCCTTAACCTTTTTTGCAGATTGTTATTTCATATTTTCTTTCAACACTCAGTTGACAACAAACTTCTGACAAAGCTGTTAAACTGAACCAAGGGTGGGGAAACTATGAGATACACAGGAAAATGCAGTAGATGTTTCCAGGACTCAGCTATTTTGTGGTATGTAGCTGCAGATAAATAATGTCAAAACTCAGTTAATTTTCTGCTTCGAGAAGATATAAAATAGAAGTTATTTTTTCTTCTGTTTTTTTTCGATTGCAAAAATAAATACATAAGTTATGAAACTGAGAACTCAGCACAGAGTACAAAAATAAGTAAAAAATAAGGCTGCATTTTGTATGTTTCCTGCCTATGACAACAGATTGATTTTTATATTTGCAGCTATTTTTGCCTCATGGTAGTCAATAAGGTCCTGCATTATTGCAAGTTTAAGTATTTTGCAAACCTTTCTGGTGCTCTGATTTAATTCTGATCCAACCACATAGATTGACAGTCCACTAAAATGCTGGGAAATAAACAGAGCAGAATTCAGCAGACCAGAGTACAAAATCTGAGAAGATCCGAGTAATAGAAACGAATATTTTGATACAAAGTTTGTCAGATATTACAGTTTTAATAACTTTTTTCTTATTAGAAAATTGAAGTCAGAAGAAAGAACACGCTCTCTTTTGTAGGGAAATATTTGAAGGGATCCAGCTATGTAATTATTCAGATTTTGATTTACATTCTTTTGCTAGTATCTTTTCAGATGCTTAAACAGTTTGTCTCCACTTCCTTTCTATGCTTTTTAGTTAATAATTAGAAGGCAGAAGCAGAAAGAACTCCTTCATTCTAATGAAAATGAATGACTGATTAGTGCTTATCATTCTAAACCACTTTTCATTTAGAGGCTTTAAAAAAAATTTGCATGTGTGACCTATTGTACAAACCAGTGCTTTACAGAATCACAGAATCACAGAATAGTAGGGGTTGGAAGGGACCTCTGTGGGTCATCTAGTCCAACCCCCCTGCCGAAGCAGGGTCACCTACATCAGGCTGCACAGGATCTTGTCCAGGCGGGTCTTGAATATCTCCAGAGAAGGAGACTCCACAACCTCCCTGGGCAGCCTGTTCCAGGGCTCCGTCACCCTCAGAGGGAAGAAGTTCTTCCTCATGTTCAGACGGAACTTCCTGTGCCTCAGTTTGTGCCCATTGCCCCTTGTCCTGTTGCTGGGCACCACTGGAAAGAGCTTGGCCCCATCCTCCTGACACCCACCCTTCAGATATTTGTAGGCATTTATAAGGTCCCCTCGCAGCCTTCTCTTCTTCAGGCTGAACAAGCCCAGTTCCCTCAACCTCTCCTCGTAGGGGAGATGCTCCAGTCCCCTCACCATCCTTGTAGCCCTCCGCTGGACTCTCTCCAGTAGCTCTTCATCTTTCTTGAACTGGGGAGCCCAGAACTGGACACAGGACTCCAGATGAGGCCTCACCAGGGCAGTGTAGAGGGGAAGGAGAACCTCCCTCGTCCTGCTGGCCACACTCTTCTTGATGCACCCCAGGATCCCATTGGCTTTCTTGGCAGCCAGGGCACACTGCTGGCTCATGGTTAACCTGTCGTCCACCAGGACACCCAGGTCCCTCTCCGCAGAGCTGCTCTCCAGCAGGTCCACCCCAAGCCTGTACTGGTGCATGAGGTTGTTCCTCCCCAGGTGCAGGACCCTGCACTTGCCCTTGTTGAACCTCATCAGGTTCCTCTCTGCCCAGCTTTCCAGCCTATCCAGGTCACGCTGAATGGCAGCACAGCCTTCCGGTGTGTCTACCACACCTCCCAGTTTGGTGTCGTCAGCAAACTTGCTGAGGGTACATTCTAACTCTTCATCCAGGTCGTTGATGAAGAAGTTAAACAAGACTGGGCCCAGTACTGACCCCTGAGGGACACCACTTGTCACCAGCCTCCAACTAGACTCAGCGCCGCTGATGACGACCCTCTGAGTTCTGCCATTCAGCCAGTTCTCTATCCACTTCACCGACCACTCATCCAGCCCACACTTCCTGAGCTTCCCTAGGAGAATGTTATGGGAGACTGTGTCGAAAGCCTTGCTGAAGTCAAGGTAGACAACATCCACAGCTCTCCCTTCGTCTACCCAGCCAGTCATGTCATCGTAGAAAGCTATCAGATTGGTCAGGCATGATTTCGCCTTGGTGAATCCATGCTGACTACTCCTGATAACCTTCTTTTCTTCCACTTGCTTGATGATGGCCTCCAGGATAAGCTGCTCCATCACCTTTCCCGGGATGGAGGTGAGACTGACCAGCCTGTAGTTCCCTGGGTCCTCCTTCTTGCCCTTTTTGAAGATTGGAGTGACATTGGCCTTTCTCCAGTCCTCGGGCACCTCTCCTGTCCTCCAGGACCTCTCAAAGATGATGGAGAGTGGCTCAGCAATGACATCCGCCAGCTCTCTCAGCACTCGTGGGTGCATTCCATCGGGGCCCATGGATTTGTGGACATCCAGATCACTTAAGCGATCCCTCACACAGTCCTCCTCGACCAAGGGAAAGTCGTCCTCTTTGTAGGCTTCTTCTCTTACCTCCGGGGCCTGGGATTCCTGAGGGCCAGTCTTAGCACTGAAGACTGAAGCAAAGAAGGCATTCATTTTACCGTGGTGTGTATCAAACAAGCACTTTAATTCTCAGCAAGATACAGGTAGATATGATTGAGGTGAAATAAAGCAGTCTGCTCAGTAGTCTGGCCCCAACCTTGGCAACTCAAGGTAGGCAGCGCCCGATTTGCACCCAGCAGCTCAGCAGGGCATTTCACAACAGCTCGGCTCTGGCAAGGAGCGGTAACAGATAGAGTGGGGTTACAAATGGGCTCGGCAGGGATCTGTCCTACAAGCGAGAGCACCCCCCCACTTGCCTTTATGCTCTCCCTGCTGTAGCAACGAGCAGTGACATAGCCTCAATGTATTGAAAATAGCAGCTTGCTGGGAAAACTGAGCTGGTGCGGTGAAATGCTGGTGCTTAGCAGTCTAGGAGGTGATGGAAATAGAAAAGCGGGCACTGTGAGTAGGGAGTACTCCATGGGCTAAGTGGCAGCTGTCAGCCCTGTGATGGGATAAATCTCTGGCACATAAGGCACAAAATAGTGGGCTTTTCTGTAGCTGGGCACAATACCCTCCCTTGCTGGACATTAAGGGTAGTGCTTAAATTAATCTAAAAATAACATTTTTAATGACAGCAAACAGATGGGAGTTTGGCTTATTGATAGGCCTGGCAGGAAAATTGTATCAAAATTGTCATGTGAAGGAAAAGGTAGACTCACAGGTCTTCAGCCAAAATTTTCAGACCGTGCATTTTTTTGGTCAAAAAGCCAGTTTTATTTTTGGGGAAGCATCTTCTTCCTGCGCTCCCCACCCATGATCAAGCAGACGGAACCCCTCAAGGCTGCTGCCCTGCCACCCTGCCGTCGCCATGCTCAGCTTTGTAAAGTTCCCTGTTGCTGCATTTCAGGAGTCTGTTCGCTACTACTGTAAAACCATCGTCTCTTTTACCTCATTTATTTCAATAAAGGGGGTACAAGCCCAGGCAGAGGCGCACCAGGGCCGCAGCTCAGGCAGACACCCCGGGGAGCCTGAGGTTGCAGAAGAGAGGCATAGCACTCTGGATGTCTTCAGTTTATGGAAGTATAAGCGGTATGTTGTACAATAATTAATATGAATGCATCAACCGTGTCATCTGTGTCCTGACTGGGTAAAGAGTCAAGTAGGCAGTGGACCAAGTAAGAATACAGTGAATTGCCTTTCACTAGTGGCAGTGCTTGGTTTAAGGAAAAACCACTGAGCCGTTGGGCTTTGCTTGTGTGAAAGTGCCTGACGGCATGTGAATGACGGCCGTCAGTCGGTGCCGTGTACACGGGGATGGAGGGGAGGAGGTAAATAGGCATCTGCACCTGTATCACAGCCCAAGCTCCAGCGTGATGTGAGTGGGTACGGAGGGGGGCCATGGCTGCGGTCCTGAGGTCTCTGAGCCGTCGGGCTGCTGAGCCCTGGCCGGCTGCTGGCAAATTGCTGTGGGTCTGCGGACGGCTTTGCTGGCAGGTCAGGCTTTGTGCAAGGAGTTTTCTCCATGGGGCACAGGTCATTCCAGCTGAGAAATTCCCAGAAAGTCTGGAAATGTCCAGAAGTCTGGAAATGTCCAGACCCAGACAGTAATGATGGGCGGGGTGGAGTAGGCTGTGCTCAATCCACCTCCAAACACAGCAGATGCTTGAACCCTTTTAATTACAGCCTTTTTAGTTTGGAAGTCATATTTTAAAATCAGCATGGATTTAATCATCTGCACATCTTAGTCGTTTTGTCATCTTCTCAAGTAATTTCTTTTCCTTTGGAGGTTTCTCCCACCCTCACATCCATGCCAAGTCTTAGTGAGGTGGTGCCCCTGCACCACATGCCAAGCTGCCCTTACAGACCATCAAGGTCCCCTCTGCAGGGCGACCGAGCTGTAGCTTTGGGGACTTCAAAGAGAAGCAAAGTCCATAAGCCAACCGAGAGGAGTAAAAATCAGTAAACTAATCCCGTTCTCCTGTTTAATGCAATCTCAATGGCTTCAAATGAAAGGTGACTACGGTCAGAATGTTCAGGGAGACATTTGTAAGTGTTTGTAAGAATGAGGGAGAGGTCTGCTTTCAGGTTGTCCACAGGACTAGGCTGGGTACATTCAGCAGGCAAAAGCAGTCCATTCTTACCATGGTAGGATTTAAAAATGCTATAAAAAATACAAAACTGAGAGGAACCATAGGAATACTGATTGAATTTACATTTCATGTATGTAAATCCCCAGTAAGCCCGTTTTTTCCCAGTGCTAGGTATTTTTTTGATGAGAGGTTTTCTCAGAAGTGTCCCCAGTTAGCCTGTCTTAACTCCTCTTATCATCTCCTCTTAAGGCCGTTCTGTGCTGGCGTGAGGTGGGGGATTCCATCACCTTGTATTCCCACACAATACATGCTGCTATCACCAAAGAGAGAGGCAGCACAAAGAGGGAAACAAGCCTTATAAAGCCATCTCCATCAAATTATTTTGTTTTTCAGCACTGCCTGTCCCTGACACACACCTGGCATGGGACATGGGGTGGAGGCTCTACAGAGCAGCATCCGTCTCTGGCCTCAGAAGTGGTTCTCCTCTGCTGCAGTGGGCTGAGGAGCACCTGCGGCATCGTCAGGCCCAGCAGTACGTAATCATTTGTGGGCAAAGTTTTAAGATACCTAAGTTTAAGTTACATTTTTAAAGAGAACTAAAGAAATGGCTTCAGGCTCAGGACTTGTTTTCAATACCACCAAGAAAATGGGATGTGAATATGAAATGCATTGGATGTGACAGATAGATAAATAGTAAAAAAGGGCTAGTTCAAAAAACTTTGTCTTGTATTTATTTTGCTGTAACTGCGGGTGGAAATTTGGTCATGTTGCCTCAGTTTAATGTCTGTGACAAATATGATTTAACCATATAAAATAGTCAAAGCCTGCAGCCAGCTTCATTGAGAACCGAAGTCCTTGATTTACATGTATAAATACTCCTTGGAGAGATCTGTAAGTATTTCTTTAAGTTATTGTAATGAGACAAATTACCTATACTTTTAGATTTGAATCTATCCTGCTCACTGTTAATTTCTCTGATTGAGCTAAGATTTTCTCTTTGTCTTTAGTGTGGCAAAAAACCAGAGGGTGTAAATTTGTGGTGTGACAATTTTCCATACTGCAGTTACAACCTGAGTCTCCTAAAACGAAATACAAACTGGAGTGAAATCAAGAGATTGAACACATCCAGTAAAGCGGAGCCAGCCTTCTGGTGTCCTCTGGGCTCTGACAGATGAAGGTGGGTACCTGGGGAGATGCTCATTCCTTGCACTGGGTACAGCTGCATTGGGAATTTGGGGACACCTGGACTTGTGCACCCTGTTTTTCCCTATCTGAGCCCTGGGAATGGATCTTCCCTCGGCACAGCCGGGGCCATGCTGGGGCTGGAGAGTGGGAGAGTCTGCACCCCCCAGTGGCTCCTTGGTCCTCCTGCAGCATGGGCACCCCTACCTGAACCAGCTGCAGGTTGAGTTAATTGTGTATTTACCAGAATCAGTGCCTATTATTTTTCTGGAAGCTGAAGTCTCAGTTTAAGACATAGGATTACTTAATCAAGGCACAAGATCTTTAGCCAAAATCTGTGATTAAGTTTAGTATCAGACATATCGGTGCAAGGTGTTCCTTTGAGTTGCATTTATGGAGTGTAATTCACCTTTGTTATAGGTGAAATCTTTATTATATTGAATCAACTGTGATTAAGCTGCTTCTCACAAGTAACTATGCAAGAATTTTAAACCTAAAAGGCTGTGTGTTTGTGTAGGCTTTGAAGAATGTGTATGACAAGCTTTGACTTGATGAGATGTGGATAATTTTTAAAGAGTTACTTGGAGAAAGCCTTGGCTTAATTTTTTTTCTGGGCAGTAATGAAAGAACATTTAAAAGGACAGGAAAATTCCGGGGTTAATTTGGAGACAATCAAATATACTTCTATTGACTAGTTGATGCTGTTCGTTGTAAAACCTCTGTCTTTTCCTGCATCACTACTTACAGAGTTACTGAAGACAGTCACTGTATGTATGACTACACTAATAGACGTAGTTAATGTCATCAACAGCAGATATAGTCCAGTTATTCACAAACTTGCTGTCTCAAATTACATCAGAAAACGAAGTGCTCAAATTCTAGATTCAACTTTTTTAGCAGCCACCTGGGAGCAAGGAAAGCTCATAAATATGCATCACCACCACAAGCCAAATACGTACCATTCCTGATTAGAGTTATGGGAAAAAAATCTGCAGAATATGGACTCGTCCTGTAAGGAGTTTTTCGAAGTCAAGGATATGAAGGGGGAATATAAGAGTCTGCTTTAGGCTTGCTTCCACGGTGCCAGGGCAAAAGTTAGGTATCTCAGTGTGGCACACAGTAAATAAAAAGATCAACTGAAACAGCACGTAACAGCCCATAGCTACCATAGAAATGCCCTCAAACCGAGCAGGGGCCACCTTTCCCCTCCACTCCACTCGCAGTTCTCCTGCATGGATACTGCAGAAAGTGGTCATACTTCCAGGATCCCAAGGAAAGCCAGGGCAGGGCCAGGTTTAAACCATGCCCACTTTATCAGGGTTTCCTTGCCTGGCTCCCTGCTGTCGTGTTCGAGGCACCTCTCTGTGCTGGGCTTCTCATCGACAGGGTGCTCGGGGTGGTGGGGTCTCAGAGGGGACCTGATGCTTACCAGCAAGAGCTGTGGCACTCACTGGTGCTGTGCCTGAGCCACATCGTGTGGCAGACCCAGGCCTTGGTGACCGGACTTGGTGTGGGGTGGACCAGGTGAGCAGGCGGGAGGTTTTGTTTGGCAGCTGCAGGCTGGTACCAGGGCAGAGAGTGGAAAAGACCCGTGAAGCAAAAGAGAACACCGCTTACTGCCCAAACCCCTGCTGCAGAGCTTTCTTTTTCTCTTAAAATAACTTCAGAGCTGCATCTGTATTTCTTCAGGAATGCTCTGGAGCACCCGCACCCCGCACCAGCTGTGCTGGGGGCTGTGGCTGTGCGTAGGGCTGGGTTCAGTGAAACAGCAATGAACACCTCTTCCTCTGCCACCCTGAACCTTCATCTGCCATCACACACCTGATTCAGGGGCTGGCTGGTGTGTCCACTGGTGCTTTCCATGCTCCTGCTGGGGTTTGCCTACCACAAGCTACTAGTGGCATTTCTGGGTTGGGACGGACTCTCAATGCACAGTGAACTTGCAGTAAACTGACGGCACAATATGCAACGGAGTGACTGGTTTGGGGCATTTCTTTTCTCAAAGACCAATGAATACTGTTCAAAACACACTTGTGTCCCCTATCTATAGCACACTGTATGCTTCTGTCAAGGTTTAAGACGCCCTGATAACCACAGAATCACAAAATGTTAGGGGTTGGAAGGGACCTCTGTGGGTCATCTAGTCCAACCCTCCTGCCAAAGCAGGGTCACCTACAGCAGGCTGCACAGGACTTCGTTCAGGAGGGTTTTGAATATCTCCAGAGAAGGAGACCCCACAACCCCTCTGGGCAGCCTGTTCCAGTGCTCTGTCACCCTCAAAGTGAAGAAGTTCTTCCTCATGTTCAGATGGAACTTCCTATGCTTCAGCTTGTGCCCGTTGCCCCTGGTCCTGTCGCAGGGCACCACTGAAAAGAGTCTGGCCCCATCCTCCCGACACCCACCCTTAAGATATCTGTAGGCATTTATTAGGTCCCCTCTCAGCCTTCTCTGCTTCAGGCTAAACAAGCCCAGCTCCCTCAGCCTTTCCTCATAGGAGAGATGCTCCAGTCTGCTCATCATCCTCGTAGCCCTCCGCTGCACTCTCTCCAGCAGTTCCTCATCTTTCCTGAACTGGTGAGCCCAGAACTGGACACAGGACTCCAGATGAGGCCTCACTAGGGCAGAGTAGAGGGGAAGGAGAACCTCCCTTGACCTGCTGGCCACACTCCTCTTGATGCACCCCAGGATCCCATTGGCCTTCTTGGCAGCCAGGGCACACTGCTGGCTCATGGTCACTGATGAAGAAGTTGAATAAGACTGGGCCGAGTACTGACCCCTGGGGGACACCACCAGTTACCAGCCTCCAACTAGACTCAGTGCCGCTGATGACAACCCGCTGAGTTCTGCCATTCAGCCAGGTCTCAATCCACCTGACCGACCACTCATCCAGCCCACACCTCCTGAGCTTCCCTAGGAGGATGTTATGGGAGACAGTGTCAAAAGCCTTGCTGAAGTCAAGGTAGACGACATCCACTGCTCTCCTCTCTTCTACCCACCAGTCATGCCATCATAGAAGGCTATCAGATTGGTCAAGCATTATTTCCCCCTTGGTGAATCCATGTTGACTACTCCTGATAACCTTCTTTTCCTCCACTGGCTTAGTGATGACATCCAGAATGAGCTGTTCCATCACCTTTTCAGGGATGGAGGTGAGGCTGACCGGCCTGTAGCTCCCTGGGACTGTGCGTCTGTCAGAGTGACACTGTGACAGGGCCTCTCTTAGGGTACTTTCTTGAGTTTATATTTGCTGAGAGCAGAGAAGCTGTTTGACATGACCTGCTATGGAAGTGCAGCCAACAAGTGCAGCTGCAGACATCAGTGGCCTGTGTGTTAAAGAAGGAGGGCAAGAAAGGGCCCAGGAAATGCACTGAATATCGATCTACAGCCTACTGAAGTCAGTGAAAAAAACACTCTGTAACAAATAAATTCAGTTTGTGAAGCTATATTAATAGGCAGATCTGCAAGGGTTATAGTTCAGGGAAAAGGTTAGCATCTCAGAAAAGAAACAAAGAGCTGATGTGATCTCAGACAACAGAAAAACCCCAAAACACAGCCCTTCCTGGAGGCACAGTGAAGGACAAGGGCATATTACCTGCTTTGAGCCATGGGCTGGACCCTCACTGGACAGATGTTGGCAAAGAATAAAGTGTGGCTCGCGGTTGTCCTTTCACTGAGCATGAAGAGCATCTGTGAATCAATATTAATCACTGAGGAAGCTTCACAGAAATGTGTACATTTGGGAATGATTCTTCAGTTATCAGCTAGCTGATTTTACACTCACTTTGTAACTAGTCTGTGTTTAATTGACAGGTTAGATTACTATTTTTTATTTAGCAATATTAAATAGTAGCAAAGTGGATGCTTTATGACCTCCTGTACTTTTGCTTCTGTCTGTGTAAATCAGGTTCTGATCAGTCTGATCATGAAAGAAAATTTTGTTCATTTGATGAGATCTGGTTCCTTTGAACCCATGCAGACTGGTATTTTGCTATTCTTGTTCTTTCGTATTAATCATATGCCTTGTAGAACTTGCTATTTTTTTGTCTGGGATTTACATCAGGCAAACTGTCATTGAATTCTGTCAGACAGCCTGCTTGCCTTTTTTTTAGTATTGGTACAACTTTTGCAGACCTTTAATCCCCTCATATTTCAAGATGTATTAAAATTTAATACCAGTAAGTTGTATTTCTCCTCATCAAAAGTGCCTATGATACATGGATGCAAATTGATGAATCCTGTTGATTTAAAATGCTTCTGCTTGATAAATGCTGTTTTACCTCTCCGGTTAATAATGCTAGAACTGATTTTGCCATCCTCCCATGATACACCTATTGGGTTTACCTGGAGCAGACAGCATTTTCTCCCAGCTGCTTATTTGTTTCTGCAGTGGACAATTGGAAGGACAGGGCTTTCCATGTCTGCATGTCTATATACAATATATGTACTTATTGTATACAACATGTGTACAATGTGTCTGTGTAATACCACTACATGTGTTCAGCAGATCCAGGAACAGGTTGTTGACAGCCCTGTAAGTCTGGTGGTTCAGCCACCTTTCAGTCCACTTCACTATTGTCCATTTATCTAATCCCTGATTCCTCAGCTTGTCCTGAAGGAGGCAACAATGAGAAAGATTGTCCAAAGCCTTGCTGAAGTCAAGATAAACAACATCCATCACTCTTGATTTCCCAGAAAGCGTGTGAGAGCTTCCCCAATGATCCCGTCCTTTCATCACTTCTGTATTTGTGTGCATGCGCTTGAGGTGGGGCCTTTTCATCCCTGTTTTGCCAGTTAAGAGGTCTCAGTTGTCCATGTCAATCTGCTCCCTTTGCTTGCCAAGCCAGGCCACCATGCCCTCACTTGGTGGTATTTGTCATCTCCCTTCCCTGTTACTCTTAGTTTAAAGCTCTCATGTCACAGGATACTCCAAAAGACTTGTAATTATGGACAAATGACGCAGAGCAATGCAGATGTCTTCTGAAAATCCTCTTGGGAAAGGGAGAAAAAAAGCAAAGCTTGTGTGTCCTGAATGCAAAAGTAGAAAGCCTGGCAGGGTGCTGAAGCGTGTAATATTAGATTAAGAAATGTTTGGGGTTTTTTTAAAAGAAAACCCTCAAAAAACATTGCAACTGGGAGTAGAGTATGTTTTACTGTAGTTCTTCATAGTCAGGATTATTCTGCAATCAGGTCTGCTGTAGAAATACGTGATTACTCTTGTTGCTGGATAGGCAGACCTCAGCTGATCCATCTGGACTAGATATATTTGTAAATTGTAGAAGGTTATTTGAAGAGGCTGATCTTCAGAAAATTTCAAGTTCCTTAGATATCCAGAAAACACCAAAAATGTTATGTAAGTTTTCGAAGGCATTTCTACAAAATATCCATCATTTGAGTTCTTTACAGCTGTGAGTATAATGAGCTGATTAAGTTCTTGAGGTGGCAGGGTGTTTCCTTGTTTCTGAGTTTGCAAAGATTTTCTCCAGAAATACTGAAAGCTTTTTAAGGTGTTTGCTTGTTAGCTGAACCTCTGTACACTGTTGTCAGAGAAATAAAATAAATCTTTTTTACAGTTTGGGAAACATAAATAAGTAAAATTAGTGGAGCTGGTCAGAAGTTTTTCTGATCAATAGTTTTCTATTGAAAAATGCCATTTTTAGAAGCTGTTGGAAGCTTGTTTGCTATCTCGGTTTCTATTTATTTACTAGTTTTTCGGCTGGGTTCTTCAGAAGCTCAGTGTTACCTGAGGTCAGGGACCCCACAGGAGATCTAAAAATCTCCCTTGGCAAGTGGAGTGGGAGTCTGCAGTTATTTGAGAGGTGGCAAAAGCATGGCGATAACGAGCAGGCCTTCCAGCACCTCCTCTGCTCCAGGGAAATTAGCTGTACCCTGGGAAGAACTGGCTGAGAGCTGAGACCAAACAGAAGCCCTGTTCCCTGTGCATGGCCCCACCACCCAGAGCCAAGCCCCAGCCCTGTGCGTCCCTGTCCCTGGGCAGCACCAGGGCTGGGGGCTCAGGGAGCCAGCACTCCTCCGCATCTTCTCAGCCCGGGCTGCAGAAATTGCCTTCTCCAACAGGATGTTCTGAAATGCTGACTTTGCAGTTGTTTTCCAGATTAATTTGACCCCACGTCCCTCCCACCCCCCGCGTTTCCTGTGGAAGAGGATTTGGGGGGGAGAGGCTGAATCAGGGCCGGATAAGATTTGCTAGAGCTTGGCATGGAGATATCTGGAGGGGGAAAAGGAAGTAAAACTGGTGGTGATTTGTTGATTCAGACCGGGTCAGGGAACCCTGCTTTCTCACATATATCGTATTTATCTTTGGCCAAGCATACTCCCTTAAAATGCTTGCATTGACGTGAAACTAAATGTGTTCTCTAGATACCTAGCACATGTCTGTCCCAGGAGGAGCCCTCTTCATCTCTCTGTCCCCTGAGTGCTCTGCCAAACACGATCCTCAGCAGGAGAATCGTCTCCTGCTAGTAGCTAGCTCTGCTTCTCACTTTGCTATGTTGTCAAATCTTTCTAGTTCATCTCTGATCTCAGCCTGACACCCAAAGCCAGTCCCTGCTCAAGGGAGAGCGTGGAAGCGGTGTCTGGAGAAACAAGTCAAAAAGAAACGGGTAAGGTAGGCTTTTCCTTCCGGGATTATTGATCTGACCCCCTTCTCAATACTCAGGTACTCTTCAGTATCCTCTCAGAGTGACTAGCCCAGAAACTGGCTAATTCTGGATGATGTACACCTGGGGATTAATATTATGACAGAGAAGTCCCCGCACTGAGCTGATGATGATCTCATTTGAATTGATAAAAGTCAGACCAAGAGGCTTATTGTGAACCTGAAAGCCCAAGAGAGTCTTGAAAACAAGACAGTGAATTTTTAAGGAACTGATATGGAGACACAGAAGATTACCTAATGGAGAGGGGCTAGGAATCTCTTCCATGTGTTGGCAGACAACAGATACAAAGGACAGGAGAAGGTGTAGAGGTAGTCAAGGAGAGAACGGAGTAGAAGGTAGAGATGGAGAGAGGTGGAGGATGAGGCAGAACTAGAGACTGGATTATGGACAGCATTGTCCTTGAACCATTAAGAAAGTGAGGTCAAGAAGTTTGAATCTGTTACAAAAATGGAAAGGATGCCAGTACAGGCATGGAAAAAGGCAGGAAAGTATTTTTTGGTAGCTGTGGTTAGACAGATACAGGATGTTGTTTTGATTTCTAAACAGAAGTTTTTGTAGAGATTCAGAACAGAGAGAACCAAATTTTGTCTTTGTCAACAAAGCTTAGCTAGCAAGAACGCATTGCTGTGAAGATGGTTAAGCAGTACAGTAGTGTCAGTTATGCACACTCTGAGTTAAATGATATCCTGTTATGCTTATAGTGTTTGATAAACAAGATGCCTTTTCCAAAATTACTGAGGCTGGGAAAATATTCCTCATGAGTTCTCATTTGACTTTGCACAAATGGGAGGGAGTTTCCTGATGCTGTCATTTTCTCCTGAGGGATTGTTCTGCCCAGTCCACCAGATTTATGCCTGTTGTGAATTAAGCTTTTATATGTTCACTTAGTTACTTGAACAAAACCTGTCATCGAATCCCAGAACCCTGCAGACTGTAGGATCATGTGAACAGAGGATCTTGTTAAAGACTTTCCAACTAATGCTGGTTTGTTGTGCCAGTGACAATTTGAAGATGCCTGTACCTTTTGTGAGTCATTCCTAACTCGAATGCGTAATGCAACATCAGTGGAAGGACTGGTGAAACTTAAAAGCAGCAGGTCCCTGAAGTAAAAAAGTCAAAAAATGGAATTTAATTTTTATTGCATTTAAAAATGACTACACAAATACATATAATTTAACCTTTGTTTTCAACAGGGCTTTAATAAAAGATTATCTCAATATGGTATGTGTCATTAAACAGCAAAATTGTGAGGTTCATTTCTCACCATTTGACTACTAAAATGTTATAGGAAAAAAAAAATAAAATGCTTTCAGAATTCCTCTGAAAAGAAGCAGATGCGAGAAACAGAAATGCCACTGTGTGTACAGGAGCTCCAGCAGGGGAAGCTTTTGCTATACACATAGTAATGTTATAGGACAGGAAAAAGAGGAGGTAGGTTTTAGTATTAGAAGTCATTAATGCAAAGATTTTGTGAAGTGTTCCTATATATATGTATAGACCGATAATATGTGTGTGTGTGTGTGTGTGTGTGTGTGTGTGTGTGTGTGTGTGTGTGTAGGATCATAGAATCACAAGATCATAGAATCATTAAGGTTGGAAAAGACCTGTAAGATCATCAGGTCCAACCATCCACCCAAAACCACCACACCTACTAAACCATGTCCTGAAGTGCCATATCTACAGTAGTTTTTTTGAACACCTCCAGGGATGGGGACTCCACCACTTCCCTGGGCAGCCTGTTCCAATGCCTGAACACTCTTTCAGTAAAGAAGAATAAAGTAGTAGAAGTAAGAAAGAAGTAAGAAATTTTTCCTAATATACAATCTAAACCTCCCCTGACGCAGCTTGAGGCCATTGCCTCTCATCCTGTAGCTAGTTACTTGGGAGAAGAGACCAACACCTGCCTCACTACAACCTCCTTTCAGGTAGTTGTAGAGAGCAAGAAGGTCCCCCCTCAGCCTCCTCTCCTCCAGACTAAACAGCCCCAGCTCCCTCAGCCACTCCTTATAAGACTTGTTCTCTAGACCCCTCACCAGCCTCTCTGTCCTTCTCTGGACTCACTCCAGCACCTCAATGTCTTTCTTGGAGTGAGGGGCCCAAAACTGAACACAGTACTCCAGGAGCAGCCCCACCAGTGCCCAGGACAGGGGCACGATCACCTCCCTACTCCTGCTGGCCACACTATTCCTGATACCAGACAGGATGCTGTTGGCCTTCTTGGCCACCTGGGCACACTGCTGGCTCATGTTCAGTTGGCTGTCGACCTACACCCCCAGGTCCTTTTCTGCTGGGCAGCTTTGCAGCCACTCCTTTCCAAGCCTGTAGCGTTGCATGGGGTTGTTGTGACCCAAGTGCAGGACCCAGCATTTGGCCTTGTTGAACCTCATACAGTTGGCCTCGGCCCATTGATCCAGTCTGTCCAGATCCCTCTGCAGGGACTTCCTACCCTCAAGCAGATCGACACTCCCACCCAGCTTGGTGGCATCTGCAAACTTACTGAGGGAGCACTCAGTCCCCTCATCCAGATCATTGATAAAGATGTTAAACAAGACTGGACCCAAAACTGAGCCCTGGGGAACACCACTCGTGACCGCCCGCCAGCTGGATTTAACTCCATTCATCACAACCCTCTGGGCTCGGCCATCCAGCCAGTTCTTTATCCAGCGAAGAGTACACCCATCCAAACCATGGGCAGCTAGTTTCTCCAGGAGCATGCTGTGGGGCACAGTGTCAAAGGCCTTACTAAAGTCCAGGCAGATAACATCCACAGCCTTTCCTTCATCCACTATGTGGGTCACATGGTCATAGAAGGAGATAAATGTATATAGGTACGCACTTCTCTATATAGTTATGCGTGAGTGTGTGTATAGATAAATATTTTTATTGAGTGATCAAAGAGTGGGAAAGTGATAGAGCAAAGCACTAGAAAATACACATGTGCGAAACTAAATGTTTCGTGATACGATTGCGTATTCTTTTTGCAGAGGTGCACTGCCTCATTCAGTGCACAAGATGGACTGATGGTATTACACTGGCCAGTATTTTGTTTTATATTCATTGTTCAAGCTATGGCCTTGTCCTATATTTATTATATGCTTCTCTGAAAATAATTCATTTCCTTGTGATGTTTCCATGGCAATCATCATGTGAAATATAAGACTTTCTAACATACAAATTTAGTTTCACAAAAATACTGTTAAATGGACTGTTTTTATCCCCATTGCACATCTTGGGAACTGAGGCACACGGAGTTGTCTACTGAAGACTAAGCCTTTTCACAATACTTTGTATTGCATAACACAGATGGAAACGCTCAGTGCTTCAGAAAAATAGACCCTGGGGCTGCTTGTCAGGTATCCAGAAAACAAGAAACATGAGGTTTAGTTACACCTCATGAAAATCTTGTCTTAAGTTAGTTACGCATAATCAAATTGGCATTCAGAGGCAGATTCAGGAATAAAACAGTCTTTCAGGGCAGTCATTGAGCTGATCTCCAAGACCACAGAATCACAGAATCACAGAATGGTAGGGGTTGGAAGGGACCTCTGTGGGTCATCTAGTCCAACCCTCCTGCCGAAGCAGGGCCACCTACAACAGGCTGCAGAGGACCTCGTCCAGGTGGGTCTTGAATATCTCCAGAGAAGGAGACTCCACAACCTCCCTGGGCAGCCTGTTCCAGTGCTCCGCCACCCTCGGAGGGAAGAAGTTCTTCCTCATGTTCAGACGGAATTCCTATGCTTCAGTTTGTGCCCATTGCCCATTGTCCTGTTGCTGGGCACTACTGAAAAGAGTTTGGCCCCATCCTCCTGATGTCCACTAGGACACCAGGTCCCTCTCCGCAGAGCTGCTCTCCAGCAGGTCCGCCCCAAGCCTGTACTGATGCATGGGGTTGTTCCTGCCCAGGTGCAGGACCCTGCACTTGCTCTTGTTGAACCTCATCAGGTTCCTCTCTGCCCAACTCTCCAGCCTGTCCAGGTCATGCTGAATGGCAGCACAGCCTTCTGGTGTGTCTACCACACCTCCCAGTTTGGTGTCATCAGCAAACTTGCTGAGGGTACATTCTAACTCTTCATCCAGGTCTTGATGCAGAAGTTAAACAAGACTGGGCCCAGTACTGACCCCTGGGGGACACCACTATTTACCGGCCTCCAACTAGACTCAGTGCCGCTGATGACGACCCTCTGAGTTCTGCCATTCAGCCAGTTCTCATTCCACCTCACCGAAGACTCGTCCAGCCCACACTTCCTGAGCTTCCCTAGGAGGATGTTATGGGAGACTGTATCGAAAGCCTTGCTGAAGTTGAGGTAGACAACATCCACGGCTCTCCCCTCGTCCACCTAGCCAGTCATGTCATCTTAGAAAGCTATCAGATTGATCAGGCATGATTTCCCCTTGGTGAATCCATGCTGACTACTCCTGATAACCTTCTTTTCTTCCACTTGTTTGATGATGACCTCCAGGATAAGCTGCTCCATCACCTTTCCCGGGAGGGAGGTGAGGCTCACGGGCCTGTAGTTCCCTGGGTCCTCTTTCTTGCCCTTTTTCAAGATTGGAGTGACATTGGCCTTTCTCCAGTCCTCGGGCACCTCTCCTGTCCTCCAGGACGTCTCAAAGATGATGGAGAGTGGCTCAGCAATGACATCCGCCAGCTCCCTTAGCACTCCTGGATGCTCAGTACTGGAGCATCTCTCCTGTGAGGAAAGGCTGAGGGAGCTGGGCTTGTTCAGCCTGGAGAAGAAAAGGCTGAGAGGGGACCTTATAAATGCTTAGAAATATCTTAAGAGTGGGTGTCAGGAGGATGGGGCCAGACTTTTCAGTGGTGCCCAGCGCCAGGACAAGGGGCAAAGGGCACAAACTGAAGCACAGGAAGTTCCGTCTGAACATGAGGAAGAATTTCTTCCCTCTGAGGGTGACGGAGCCCTGGAACAGGCTGCCCAGGGAGGTTGTGGAGTCTCCTTCTCTGGAGATATTCAAGACCCACCTGGACGAGGTCCTGTGCAGCCTGCTCTATGTGACCCTGCTTTGGCAGGGGGTTTGGGCTAGGTGACCCACAGAGGTCCCTTCCAAATCCTAACATTCTGTGATTCTGTGATTCTGTGAAGTTTTGCAATGAGGCTACGGCAGCCATACATCTTCCAAGCAAATGCCAGGAATAAGTACAGTCGTAACATGAGCTGGTACATAGTAGTCACAGAAGAAAGAAGCTTCATTTAAAATTTCACCAATATAAGATGTTCTTTTTAAGGAGAGACAACATCCTAGCAAAATGGACAGCCATCTACAGAGACTTGGAGAAGGAACACAGAAGACAGCTTTTTCAATTAATCTAAACATAAACAATTTATTTAAACTGCTTCAGCCTTGTGATAACTATGTGTAACACAGATGGTCTGCAAATCCACATGAATTCAGTCTAGGAATGATGCTACTGACTAGCTGCTTTAACAATGTTCAATAATGTTCAGTTCATTGTATCTAGAACGTGTAAAAGCATCCACCTGTGCAGGTCCTTAATCCTGCTCATAGCAGTAAATCGATGCAGGGGTGCAGTCATTTACCCCTTCTGCTCCTGCGCAGGGTGAGACACTTTATTCTATAATCAAGTCAACCCAAGTTACTGTAGTCACTAATAAGCATCACTAAACATGGATGATACCATTCATTTGGGACGCATCCAGAGACAGTGGCTGTCCAGCTTCTTACGGCTTCAAGTTACTTAGGGCATCGCATGATTACTGCCTACAACAGGAGCACAGATCTTTCTCAGATCCTTGATGATTAACTCTGTGTGGACCTTGACATTGAAATGGTTTTGGGAACAAGTTGCTACATCATTTGACTACTTTTCTGTTGCTGCAGCATGGGACAACATAGATAATATTCAGCAGGGACAGATAATATTTAGCTTTTGTTTGCATCCTGTATGAGTGATTTCACTCAGCCTGGTAACTTATTAAAAGGAAGAACAGTAATAAACATACATATAAACTTGAATTTGGTGTTTGGTCAGCTGAATTGGCCCAACTGAAAATGAAATACTGATTGCCTGTGTAAGAATCTAAACCAGTTCTTGTAAGGACAAGGTACCAACCCCCTAAATAAATACATCAATAGCACATTTAGACCAATAAGATGTTCAGTGAGAGGGCTTTAAGTAAAATATCAGTGAAAATAAATGTGAGCTATCCAGCTTTTGCCCTGCCTAACACTGTACTGCGAACTAGGTGAAGGAAACATCTGAGGGTAGCCTATCCTGGATAGATCTCCCACTGTAATGGTTTGCTAATGTGCACCATGGAAATACACAGGGCACGATTCTGAACTTTGTTGGTTTTACAGCAGTTTAAGTACATAGTTCTTAGTGTTGCTGCCACACTCTTCCTATGGTGTGAATAAGAAAAGAGAATTAATAACACTTAGGTGATCCTATCCTTTGCTTACTTATTCTTACTGTAAAAGAAGGTTAAAATGGAGGTGTTTTAAAGTCTTAAAAAAATGTCTTAAAATATGAGAAGGAAAGATCAGCTCCTGTTCCTCTTAGTGTTACTGGCTAGGCTGCCAGAGGTTTACAAAAGATTTACTGGACCTCTGGAAATTGTAGGATTTGATTACTGGTAATGTCTTGAGAATTTTTTTGTGCTGCGATAAAATTTGATTTCCTCTCCAACAGTATCCGTTGTGTTCACCCTACTGTTTACTTGCTTCGAACTTTTACAAGGTCACCTTCATCAGATTCATGTTCTAAATGCTTCTCTGAGTAACTCTGGTCATCTCACACTTCTATAAATTTTATTTAACCAATCAACAATATGGGATTGACCAGTATCCTATTTTGTAATAATTATGAAAAACTGCACTTACAAATGTGGTCAGTGCCTTAATGAGGCCCCATTTCTTGCTAAGTAGTTCCTGAATATACCAAATTAGTACTACAGGACATTATTCTTTGCTTTTACTTCCTGACAACAGTAGCAATAGCGTAATTCTATGAAGACAGATACCCAGTAAACTGGGTAATTTCTAACTCTGCATAATTATACCTACTCTGATTTACAATGAATTACATTATGATTTATAGAAGTATCGTATGTTCTCTTGTTTCCATTCAGAACAGTAGCACACATAAGGCTGGAAGCAACACAAAAACAGTCATTCTTGACAGATGTCTTCGATTCCTCCTGAATGAATGTTGGACAGTAATTCAGTTTTTAAGAAAAAATTGCTCCAGAAGGACATCTTTAATTTATTTATATCCGCATCTTGTTATGCTTTAAGACTATGCTACCAATGAGTTTAAACTGAGTAAACTCCTATGTAACATTGCTTTGACTCTCAAAGACAGAAATTTTTGCAATATGTATGTGTATATGTGTGTGTGTATGTATATATATATGCAAACACACAGAGACTATACTATACAGATAAAATATAACAAGTTGATAGCAGTATTTCTATCACAAATAGAAAAATACTGATGTTACAACAAGAAATGTATTAGCACTTGCTAGCTATTATTATTTTTGTAATGCTGCTTTTTTCTTTCTGAGGAAAGGTGCAGACGAACAAAATGCAGAAGGAAAAAACAGTGACTCAAACTACTCAGTCAGTGTTAGCAGTGGGAGTACTACTTGTGTTTTATAGATATTTATATGGCCCTCCTCGCTAGGGTAATATCTGAATGCCTTGCAGTTTTTAATACATTATTCCTTACCTGTAAAACAGAGGAATGCTGTTGTCTACAATTTATGAACTGGGAGGCTGAACCAGAAAAAGAAGCAAACACAGGGATTTAGAAGACTTAAATTTCTCTTAGATCTCTGATCTTAGTTTCATCTGCTGGATGTCTGTGAAGGTCATCAAGCCAGCTGGAGCCAAACAACTAGAAAATTAGTCATGGGGAGTTGAAGCTGTTTGACTCTGGCCCTTACCTACAATTTCATAAGAAACTTTTGGTAACAATAAGGGCTCAGGGGTTTTGTTGTCCAGATTCACTCTCATGTCTTTATCACTGGATCATTAGACCTAATTTTGCCCCCCAAACCAGGAGACTCACAATATTTCAATGGATCCAGGTTCTTTATATAGCTGACTTGCAGATTTTGCTTTATACACTTCCATTTAAACAATAAGGTCCTTCCATGAATGCTGGAACTGATGCAAAACTGTGCTTGGCGGCCAAGCTCATGTGTGAGTCCTCAGATTTATTATAAGAGGGACTGAGCCTGTAGCCATTCCCTCAATGGAGGGAAATGGCAGTTAAAGTAAGCTTGAAGAAGCCCTAATATAGTCAAATAAGTTTTGATTAGAACTTATTCTTATAGAAATAAGCATTTTAATACAATTTATCTCCCTGGCTGCTTAAACTTGCTATAGGTGTGAGATTCTTACAGCAGCTCAATTTGACTGAAGTTGACCAATAGGTTTAAAAATTTTTGGAAGACAGAGGGAGAAGAAAGGCGAAGAAGACTGGCAAAATGACAGATGTCTAGACTCTGAAATATTGTGCATGCACTAAGAAGAGATGGGTGCCAACACTGCAGAACAGGATGTGTTGTTCAGAAGAACTTACTAACTACATGTGAGTTAACAGTGTGACACCACTGTAAAACATCAAGCCTTGTTATGATGTCCAGTGTCTACGGCATTGGTAGGACTGTCCTACGCAAGACACCACAGGCTGTCATACTCATTGGTGCTGGCATGGCCTCTTTCCATCTGACAGCTGTCATCATTTAACATGCTTTTGACAGATAACAGAAAAAGAATCTGATGCTTTGTCTTAAATAAAAAATGGACAATGAGAGAGTTGCATCACTTGAAAAATATTTGCTACTGACTTGCCAAAAAAGTGCATGCTGTAAAGACCAGTCAGGAGACCCAGCCAGCCAGGGCAGGCCTTGGGCAGGGCAGTGGCAATGCCTGCCTGGATGGTCAGCTCTACCCAGAGGAGGAAAAAAAGGTGTAGAACGAAAGCTGAGTGAGCGATGTAGTAATGACACCACTTCTGAGGCCAGAGAGCCAGACAGACATCTTTTTTAAGAGGATATTATGTCAAACACGAAGGAAGGGAAAAGGCCCTGGAAGGAAGGAGAGAGAGGGACAGGGCAGGTGCAGGTGGATTGTGAGGAATTTTGCTGTGTTTTCATTACACATAGCACATTTTTCCTTTCTTCTGGTCACAGCATCTCTCCCTTGTTGGCATGCTGGTGTACCTTAACTGCAGCTGAACCTAGGGCAATCATTTCATATTTGACTAAATGACTTTCTTCCTGTTCCCTTTTACTCTTGTAGGGGCAATGGTCATCTTCAGGCAAACGGCAGCATCATTTAACATGTGCCTGCCCCTTTTTCCCATCACTCTTCAGCTCTACTGAAACTTTTGCCCAGTGTCTGATACCAGTGGGTGCACGGGGAGGATAATATGGATGGCCAGTTCTCCTGGCCACTGGTATTTTTGTTAAAAAATCTCTAATGTTGTGCTTTCATCACTGTTTGAGCAGTAGAGAATCAGGCCAGAGATCACATTACTGAATCCGCTACTGAGAAGAGAGTTTCATAGCAGTTTCTCACTTTCCACAGGTGCTGGTGGAACCATTTGCCTCCATAGCACAGACCTGGTAATGGGAATGCAGTTGATAATTTCTGTGATTTCTATTGTTGTCATTGACTTAAAGCATATGAATTGAGAGAAGCTGATCCTGATCTTACACTGGTGTCACATCATTAATTTCAAAGAAGAGGCATTGATGTAAGATTGGTGTGCTTGACTAGCAAGTCGGGATCCTGCTTTCCATTTGTCTGGTAAGAATGCTGGATGCGAGAACTCAATGCCATAGGTAGACACTAGTGCAGAAATGATTACTAATTTTATGCATAAAGGAAAGAAAGCTGTAAAAATAGAAATTATTTGTGAATTTGAATTAAAAAAAATAAAAGAAAGCACACCTTGCTACGCACTACTCAGAGATCTTGAGCTCTAGTAGCTAACAGTGAATGGATGAAGAAAACTGAGGTTAGATTTTGGCATACTGGAATACGGAAAACATGTTTTCCATCACAATAAAAAAGGGATTTACTTTCTTCACATGTGACCTGACTTGCTTCATTTTGTGTTGTTGGTGAACTGTAACCATTCTTGCCCCAGTGATTCACATTGCACGAGTAGATGGTCCTCATTAGATATGCTTCTTTTATCATTAAAATAAAATCAAGAGCTCGTGTCACCCGCCACAAGCTGTTTAAAGAGCTTCTCAGTATTTAAGGTCACTGGATTTCAAACAGAACATGGAGGCATGATGTGGGAAAATTCTCTTGTGTAAATGTTTGAAAAATACTGACATAATGTAAAAATGAAATGCACACAATTAGAATGAGAAGTAAACTCTTAGTGTATGTGTGCACCAATGACACAAATCTGGTATCTGTTAAGACAATTTGTTATTATGATTCTTATGTCAATCTGTTACTATGATTCTTCTCATTAATTAGCCATTCCCTCAGTAAAGATCATGTGGATGTATGCTGCTATTATAGTCCTGCTATTATTTGTTCACATTCTTTGTAAGGTCACTGTGTAGGACAATATTCTGATGAACTCCTGAGTCACCCTGAGGGACATCTAGCTCTGCTGCTGTATACTCTTCATTCTTTTGGCAAAACCCCTTGATCTGAAATGGCTGGGCCACTGTGCAGAGGGGCAGGAAGGTTTCAAGGGGCCAGAGACAAACAGAACAAACAAGAGGAAGCTTGGCTTCCAGGTCTGGCAGATGGGGACTCCCCAGAGTGAGGAGGAATTCTTGTTTTCATCCTGTCTCTTACTGCTGACTCTCCATGGAAAATGTCTTGGCAGATTGAGGAGAAGGGATGGCTCTTAAGGAGTTTCCATCCCAGTATGCTTCTGCATTCAGTCCCTACTACGTGTTTTTTTTCAGTCTCTGAGATTTTTGCATTGCTCTCATTAGCAATGTAGCCAACTTCTTTCAGTGATTACTTTTATAAGGCTGCTCTGCAAACAGATATCTCAGCACAGCTAATGGGGCTGCAAGCTATAGCACTGGGGAGGAAGGAGCTGGGAGACAAACATCTTCAGATGAATCATGAACAGCAGCCTCTCAGAACAAGTGATCTGGCCCTAACAGATTAAGTTCCTCATCACTCTTCTTTGGAGATTTGGTGCAGAAAGGCCACTTTACCTGGGATGGAGTAATTTCTGGGTTCCAGCTCAAGCTCAGGAAGTTGCACTTGCTGATGGCATTTCATGTAAGTGTAGAGAGCCACTAAGTGGCCATCACAGCTTGTTAAGAGGTAAGGAGGAAGGCTTCAGCATTATCTTCATGATCAAAGTTCAAGAACTTTATACACCCTGTTGGGATTAGCCAAAGGACACCAAGTCCCAGTACAAAGTTGCTGATGGTGGTTATATCATGTTTTGTGGCCAGCGCTGGTCCTGAGCAGCCATTTTCCAGCAGTTAGCATAGTTGTGCTTACTGCAAGTCTCTGATAAGGCTTGTTGTTGCCCTGTCTCTTGGACGTCTTGCCGCTTTTCTTGAGAGTAAGAAGTAAATTTGTTATTTTCCATTAGGAGTTAATACCTCTGCTCAGTCCTTGCTGTCAGACTTGTAGTTTCATGTTCCTTCAGCATGCTAGGATAAAGGTGACCCTCTTTATATGATTAAAAATCCATCAAGTGTATGCTGAAATTTGTTACAACCTCAGGTTTGGTAATTTCTGTTTACTTCTCATTCCCACTAGATAACCTGACTTTGTCTCCAAGCTCAACTATGTAACTCTGTGCTCAGGTAAAGCAGTTATTGTGGGAAAATGCAGAGATTATTTCTTATCTTTTCTCAGAAACTTCATTTTTTCTTTTTCTCTCTTCCTTTATCCCTGGCTTATTTAATTGTAGATTTCCTTCACGATCAGTCCTTTTTCGCACTCTTTATAGACTTGCCATTTCTACCAACTACCTTTTTGGTTCTGAAGACTTCCATAAATTTCTTTTTTATCCCCTTACCAAAGACAGAAATTCAAGATAGAGTTTGGTTTTTTGGCTGGTTGATTAGATATCTGCTATCATTTTAATCTGATATCAAGTCTGTACAGACTTTAGAACATACTTTGAGGGAAAGAATTATCAAGAATATGGAAGTGAATGTAAAAAGGTTAAAATGCTACATGGATTTACTAAAGCTCAGTAACTTTATCTGAAAAGAATAACTCTTCACTATATAAAAGAAGTGATACAGCACCATGGAAATTATTAATTACATGGAAGAAAGCGGGGATTAAGGCAGAAGTGGGCAATGAACTGACTAAGTGAAAGATGGCAATGTGTAGGTCTAAAAGGGTAAGGATCAGCCTTGAGGGATTTTACTAGTGGAGTTCCTCAAAAATGATTTTTGGGATTGATTTCTTTAATATTTTGATTCATAAGCTGGACCAACAACATTTAGATTCTCAAAAATGTAGACTGGTTGCTGACGTTAAGGAATGCTCAAATGGTACTGAGCATTGATATCTCAGTTTGAGGATGACCATGAGTCTCAGACTTCCTCCTTTCTCTTCTGCTTGTTGGAAGAGTTTGTCCTTCTGTGTTACCACCTTCCAGAACAGTCCTTGCAAGCTCATAAAGAAAATCTCTGCACACTACTGATGGAACTCATGGTACCACGTGGAGGCTCAGTGTGCTACAAAATCAGGAAAATATCAGTGCTTCAGACCTCAGCTGCATCAAGAAAAGAAATTCTGTGGTTTGTCAGCCATCATGAAATCTCTTTTAACACAACAAAAACTCTGGGTAAGATTTACATGAGTTTATTATACTGAAATGCAAATCTCAAGAAATCAGCTTCTATAGTGAAGACAGACACTAGATGATGATGTCTAAGATGCTTCAAAGCAACCCAGAGTCTGATACAACTTCAAGTTGATTCAACTGTCCCCTAAAAATAGGTCGATATTGCAGCTTTATGCTTTCCATCTCTTCCCATTGTTGTGTAAAACAGAATACAACAGAGAAAACTACCAGAAGCTGAATTTGTCCAATTTCCTTGAAACCCTTTTCCTGTTAGTAATCTAGGACATCGTAAGTAACACAGAGGCAAAACTTTTTTCGTGTTGTTCTAAGCAAGCTTTCACAGACAAGAAACAGACACCACATAATTCATAATCTAAATTCTTCTCATGGTTCTTGATAATTTTTCTAACTTTTGAACCACGTGGTAATGCAAAATTATTCCTGAAAGCCAGTAGCTTGCATGAATACACCCAACAGGGCAGCTCTTTAGATGGAAGCCAGATGCTGATATAAATATATTCTGTTATTTTATGCTCTACACACTTGACATGACTGGTGGAATTGCTTGCGTGAGTAGTGATTCAGTAACTTAAATCAGTGTTGATTTATGTCAATTTAATTCATTCTGCACATATTCAGCATTACAAAGAAGGCATTAAATACCATTTCAGATCCATAAGGGCAGTCCAAGAGTGCATACACAGTGTTTAGTGTGCCGCTTCTTACATGTGAAAGTATGTGGTATGTGAAAATGCTTCATCCTGCATTCATGTCTGCTCTCCCTGGTGTATTACAGCAAGAAGAAACACCAGAATGGCTCTCGTAACCTGCCTGGCTCACTGGGGCCTGAGAGAGTGAGAAGCAGACTTGTCACTTCATCTTCAGCCAGTAAGAAATGAACCAGTGGCATTTTCCTGGAATGGGGATTAATTCACAGTGGAAAAAGTTTTAGACTGATTGTCTCACAATCCTTCAACTAGCAAACAAATGAGCAAGCACAATAGCAACCAGTGCCATCATTAACCAGGGATTTAAAGAGCTGGGAAGACTATAAAACTACTTAAATTGTTTCTCCTCAAGGAAATTCTTGTGCTTCAAAGTAAATTGTTGTTATTTTGTAATAAGAAGAGGTAAGTAATAAGAAGAGGGCCAGGATCAGAGGGCTGGACTACCTCTCGTACGAGGACAGGCTAAGAGAGTTGGAGCTGTTCAGCCTGGAGAAGAGAAGGCTCCAGGGTGACCTTAGACCTGCCTTCCAGTACCTGAAGGGAGCCTACAGGAAGGATGGAGAGGGACTTTTCACAAGGGTGTGTAGTGATAGAACAAGGGGGGATGGCTCTAAACTAAAAGAGGGCAGAATTAGATTAGATATTAGGAAGAAATTCTTCACCACGAGGGTGGTGAAACACTGGCACAGGTTGCCCAGAGAAGCTGTGGCTGCCTCCTCCCTGGAAGTGTTCAAGGCCAGGTTGGATGGAGCTCTGAGCAACCTGGCCTAGTGAAAGATGTCCCTGCTCATGGCAGGGGGGTTGGAACCAGATGATCTTTAGGGTTCCTTCCAACCCTTACCATTCTATGATTCTATGATTCTAAGTATGTTTGAAAACAATTTGGATTTGCGCAAGAAAAGAAAATGGCATCAGCATAAACAGTGGCTGTTTCACATGTTGTCCAGTGTGGCCCTTCCTATTTCTAATGTGCTTGCTGGAGTGTGGCTTTGGTGGAGGCAGCTGCTGCCCGAGAGCCCGTTTGCTTATCAGTTGGGATAAGGTCAGCAAGGCTGCTGAGAACTTGTACTTTTCAAAGTGAAACGTATGCTCCACAAACATCACCCTTTCTCCTCCAGCTGATGGGCACAAAGGTTTAATTCTGAACTGATAATGGGCCGTTTCTCTGCAGAACCAGCCACTGCTCCCACAGAGACCACAGAAAGCAGGATTGGAACTGCTGGCTGTCCATGGTTCAACCTCCACAGTGAAGCCCAAGCACAGACCTTTTGCACCTGTAAAGTAGAAACAGGCTAAGAAGTATTCAACTGGTATTAGCTTGCTTTGAACTGGGACATAAACACCCTAGTATAGCATAACTGGTAACCAATGTATAACCATGTTTGTACACAGTGTCCCAGTACAAATAATATTGTTGTTGCTAGTAGGAGGACATGTGCCTTATGCTGTCTTCTGCTAACGGTGCTTTATGCTAACTGTGCCTCATGCTAACTACATAAGCCCCAGTCTGGACTTGTTGCTGACTTGCTGTGAGAGCTTGCTGTGTGAACTGGAACTTGGTACCAGATGTCTCCTGTTGTGAAGTTGCATAGCAGGGGATAACAGTGAAGGCCTTGGAAGTAGGGGCACAGGTTGAAAAGAGAGGCCTGAGAACTATAAACAACAAGCTGATGGTCACCTACTCGTTAAGAGCTGGCAAGGCTGCTTTTGCTTTAAGACACAAAGATGCAGTTATGCAAGAAAGCAGAACAGCTAAGTGACACAATAAGGTACCTGTGACAGCCTGGAAAGTAACCCCACTTTAGCATCACCCAGCCTGCAGTTCAGGACCAGAGGTAAGGGCTCAGAACCATCCAGAGGCTGAAAACTCCTATGAAAGGAGATCTCAGATTTGAGGGCAGTGGGAGGGGAGAAAGGCAAGACCTCTTTCAGGTCCAGCTTCCCGTGTCAGAGAGCTTTCAGGCTTGATTACCTCCATCTGGGTAGCTAAGACCATCAAGGACCATAGCCACTAGCACCAACTATGTGGCTTCAGCTTCAAGGTACTGTATAACGATGTGTATTTTAATCAATATCAGCCCAGTAACTCTTCCGCTTTGAAGTTTGGTTTGTCAGTCTTTTGAACGTTCCCATCACAACAATCTCTCACTTGTAGATCTGTTCAGTTGCAACAACAGGCAAACAATGAAGACACATTTTGGCAGATATTATTATGTGTGCTTTTTGTTGGTTGTGCTAGAAATTTGTTACTGTGATCTTAAACCCTTTAAGGTTAGATAAGATGAGTGTGATTAGTTGCTGCGTACTCTGTGATGCCTCAGGCAAACTACTTCTGACATCATTGCTCCATGTCATGCGTTCTTTGAAGAGGGCCTGTATTCTGAAAGTGAACTTCAGATTTTCTTTACTATATTTTGGAAATGAAAAAACATATTCATTTTACCTATCCATTCCCAACATTTTGGAGAATAGATGATATTTACGCTGATCTGCTTGAATTTTATTCTCAGTTGTCTTGGATCTTACCTTGCTTTTGGTGGACTGCAGTCACAGCTCAGAACTCTTTTGTAATATTTTAAAACCACAGAAACCTAAATTTTCCTTCCCACATATGCACACATATTAGCAGGATTGTATCTCATTTTCCTTGTTTTTTGCCTGCTTTTGCAGAAAGTGCTAGTGGTATCTACCTGTATTTTATGACAACTTTTCTACTTGCATAGTTTTTGAAAGTCTGTGGTACCACAATTAAAGATTATTTGGTCAGCAACAGCAATAGGTCTGATTTTATTAAAATTGACAATTAGCATAAAGAATATTAATGACAAGACTAATTCTCAGCCAATCTAGACTTACTAATTTCCATGTTGTGAATCAGCATAGGATGCAGCTAGCTTTTTCTTCCAAGGACTTAATTCAACAGAGAACTTGGCCATTTGGTGTAGTAATTGAGGTACTTAAGTCCAACATTACTACTGCAATTTGTCTCACCTAACTTTAAATATAATTTTTTTTTAGAGTCCTACATCTGAACTAGACACCTGAGCTAGGATTTATCTTGAGCCAGTGAAGAAGCACACCTCATTTTTCGAGTCTAGTCCTTGGTAGCCAGTAAAAGCCTGAACTTAGCCTGGACGGCTCTGCTCATGTATAGCTGCAGATGCACAGAGGCAGAATTCATCTGCCCTGAGGTAGGTCTCTGAATAGTTAAGGCCCCTGAATGATGTGATCCGCTGAGGCTGTCCCTTACCCAAGACAACTTTGACAGTGGTGGTGTCTATCTTTTATAGCACTGAAAGCACTCATCCAGATCTGAGTTCAAAGCCCTGGGTGTAAGATCATCTTTCTGTCATGCATAAAGTAATAATATCAACCAAAACGCTACATGCTAGGCTATGAGCGAATACTTTCCAAACCTAGGTGTGCATTCTGAATTCCAGCGCATCTGGTCATCATTACTGCATAGTCATCCAACTTCAGCAGGAGAGATGGAGAATATCAGTCCAGCCTTTTTCTCCACATCCACAAGAAGTCTAATATCCCGTTTCAGCAGCTGCTGTTTGTTCATTTGCAAGAATCAAGCCAACAATATTTCAGCATTTTTTACCAAAGTGCTTGTGATTAAATCTTAAAATGTTATAAATAGTCTTTGGGGCAGCAATTTGCTTTCTGTTTAATAGTTAATAGGTAGATTCCCATGGTTAGATTTTTGTTTTTAAACCTTGTATTCTTTTATTGTACTGGTGTAGCTGGTGTGTCATACAAGGAAATGAGTCTGCTTATTTACATGGTTTTGCAAAAAATTAAGACTACACCAATGCCCAGACTGTGGCAATGCTCAAACTATCAAGTCATTTTGAAACCAAACAGAAAAGCAAAATAAATGCCATATTTGTCCAATTGCTGCACATTGTGTAAGGTTCTTCAACATTCTATATCGCGGAGGGCCTTCAGCTGCAACCCTGGACTCTGCTTTCCACTCTCAGCCCTATACACTTTACTCAGGCTGCTGGAGTGCTGTTTTCCAGAGCGTCTGGGGCAGTGTTTTCCCTTGTTGTTCTCATGCCCTTTCCCTTTCTTTTTCTTTATCCTTTTCCCTTCCTCCTCTCTGTCCTCTGTTTTTAATTTTTTCCCTAACGAATAACTTTCACGGCCCATCTGTGTATGCCATTAGATGCAGATCCTGCTAAGAAATACTCATGCGTGAGAACTTGTCTCAACATCCATTGTTCAACACCATATTTTTCTTTTTTTTTCCTTTGTGATACCTGTACTATACATGTACGTACTTGCCTATACACAAACATGCACACACACTTTATTCCTTGATTAGATAGTTCTTATTAATGCTTCTTATTGCACCTTCTATACAACATTTTTCCCGGATTACCTTTTTAGGACTGACTCTGTATCCAGGACTGTCAGGCAACTGGAACCCTGAAATAGCCATTTTATTGCTGATTCCCTTGCTCTACTTTTCTAAACTGTAAGTAGAGTTTAATTGCACATAACTCCCCCAGGATCCTTCCTTGAGGAGTGTTGTAAAACCTGTGCATTTACAAGACATTGACAGGGAAGAGAACACATCTTGCTAGGAAACACGTAAGGACTAGCAGTATATTTCACTGTTAACCAAAAAGTGTACTCTCAGCCTGAGGAAGAACACTGAAGATCTTAGAGAAAAATCTGAGCTCACAGTTAGAAACAAAACATTTCAGAAAACTGTATGAAAGAGATATGTCCTCTAGGCCTCTGTCTTCTTTCTGTGGTGCCTGTAGCATTTTTCCCTTGTTAAGTGATATGAAAAAATGTTGATGGAATTCCAAAGAATCCTTTGGTTTCAGTCCATACAAATAATTTCCATGATGTAATGAGCTGAAACCTACAACTCTGAGGCAGACAATTCCTACAATTCCTCCATTCTGCATGACAGAAAGGGAGGCAGCAGAGTACATTGTTGAACAGGACCATGGTTGGTCATCAGGGTTAGAAAACTGATATTGCGCTGCAGTTCTGGCTAATGAATTTATGCCTAAGGAATTGCAACAAAACCTTTCCTTGAAAGGAGGCAAGACCCCGGTTTTAACACTCCTCCAAACAAGGAACTTGAAGAGTATAAGCTGCCACTAAATTAATTGTCGGCAAAAAACGCTCAGTGTATTTGTTCCTAACAATATGAAGTATTTTAGAAGCGTACTCTGCCTTTCAGAGGTACCTGTTGAACTGGACCACTGGCATGCGGTGTCTCAGTGTTATATTTTGTGAGTAGATAGTGGGGAAAGAAGAGTGAGTGGGTTGTGCTGCAGGAATAAAGAGAAGCTTGTTGTTCCCAGATGATGGAATTCCTTATGATTTTTTTGGTTAAATAGTTGCCTTACCTTTGACTTGTGCCTCTCCAGCATACCTCCATATATAGTCTTGCTCATGAAAGCAGGAAAAGCTGAAGGGAATCAGGACATTTCCAGTCTTGCTAGTGCTGTGCTTTAATCATATCACCTTTTCATACTTCATTTTTCCCAGCTATAACTTTTTTTCCTAAAGGTCTGTGACGCTTTATGTGTTAATTTGAGTGCTTTGAGATCTTCAGCTGAGAAATATGTAGGTTGTTGTTTTATTACTGTTATTAACTCATCTCTGTTGGAAATTACTTGCTCCGTATTTTACAACTCTTTCAAAACATGCTACACTAAAAGCTGCCTTAGTATCCTGAGAATCAAATGGTGAACATGAAGCAGGAAAAATGCCAAAGAAGAAAAGCAGAAATATATAGAGACATATAATTTAATTTAGCCTCTGCTTTTCTATACTCTCAACTTTCGTATCCAACACTTTTTTTAAACAATTGCCAATGAAAATGAAGACAGTCATACATGGAAGAAATAATTTGTGTCTGCCAAGTACTAAAAGAAATATACAACAAGAGCATGTGTACCTTAAAAAGCTTGTTCCATTACAGGTGCTCCATTTTGACATGCTTCCATCTACTGACACCCTAGCCCTAGGAAGCTGACGAGCACATACCTCTGATGTTCACTTGTTATTTGAAGAAGAAGAGGCAGTGGTTTCTGAGAACTTACGTCTGCATTTCAATTATTTGTCTCACTTGAATTAGACAAGCAAATCTAAAGTAGTAATCTTCCCACACCTGAAAACGGTAAACCTCTAAGTAAAAGCATTTTATACTGGAACAGCAACAGCTACAGGAAGAGAACACAGAGCTGTTGGGAGATGATCATTCAGCAAGCAGCTTCATGGGTGGACATCACCTCTGTCCTTCTGCTGAAGGTGACTGCCCCTACAGCTTTTTCCTGATGAGTTGTTCATCTTTGTGCCCTGCACTCTGCTTCAAGAAAATCACTTTTTATTATTCTGACCACTTAGAGTTATAGAATGGTTTAGTTTGGAAGGGACTTTAAAGATATGCTAGTTGCTAGTACCCCTTGTACTATCGCTACATGCTCTTGTAAAAAGATCCTCTCCAGCTTTCTTGTAGGCCCCCTTTGGGTACTGGAAGGCTGCTATAAAGTCTCCCCAGGGCTTTCTCTTCTCCAGGCTGAACAGCCCCAACTCTCTCAGCCTTTCCTCATAGGAGAGCTGCTCCAGCCCTCGGATAATTTTTGTGACCCTCCTGTGGACCTGCTTCAACAGGCCCATGGACTCCAACTGGTCCATAGACTAGGGAGCATCCACATGAACCACTTCTTTGAGGGAAGCTGTAGGGACAGTCACCTTCAGCAGGGAGGGGACAACAGGGACCTGGACACAACCAATCCATCAGTGTCACAGCTGGAGATGGGAAATTGCTGCCCTCTTTATTCCATACAATTATAAAACCACAGGGACAATCAACAGGCATTCACTTGGATAGGATCTTGCTGAGGGTGGATTCCTATGGGTGGCTGAGCTGAATCTGTAATTGAAGGTGCATTGATACAGGGACAACTTGGAGAAATGCTGCAAGATGCAACTCAATGTTACTGAGTGCTGGCTCTGTTCTTGGCTGCTTCAGCCACCAGCCTGACTGTCTATCTATAACTATTGCTCTGCATCTCAGTGCTCCAAAGACTGAAAGTTTCCCTCCTGATGTACTGTCCTTTCATATGTCTCCAACCCCATTTTTAATGCCAACAGAAGGTCAATCAGCTGCTGAGTGAACAAGAGTACTGAAGACTGGTGCGCAGCAAATCTGTAGCCTTGAATAGACTGGCAAAAAGCAAACATAATTACTATCAACTTTATTTAAAATAACAAGCCTGAAATAATGCCTTGGTTTTACCAGCTGATGTTTCCTCTAAGCTAATTTAAAATCCTAAACCTGTTATCAGGCATTCATTCCAAAGCATTTTAACTGCATTAATGGATACATGCACAAGCGTATTGGCTTGATATTTACTGTCAGTGCGTCAAATGGGACTCGTACGGGGTGTGCATGAAATCTCATTGCTGCTGATGAGAGCTGTGAGGCTATGTTGAGTTTTGGGGTCCCCAGTGAGTAGTGATTGTCTAGCTGTAAGTGCTATCGTATGAGCTGTGCTTTAGTATTACTACCAGTAGTAGGTACATTAGCAAGTGTGTTTTATTGCTTTTGTGTTCACTCCTATTTTCTGTGATAAGGAACTGAGTACAGCCTCCACTGATGTAAATGAAGTTAACTCTGATTATTTTCGGTGGGAGTAGGCCCTTAATGACTGCATTTGTATGTGTATGTATCTAGCACATATTGCTAGGTTTGACAGTGAAAAGGGGTGTCCAGTGGACAGCTGGAAATTTTCACCTTCATGTGAGCACTGCTGACACGAGATCCTGGCATCAGAGGCCAAGAGCAATTCCAGAGGCCCCATGGTCAAATTCAAGCTGGTGAGAGTGTACAGAGCTATACCGCAACAAAGTGAGCCGGTGCTCTCTCTGCCCTCTCAAAGCAGAGATGCATGATGGCACATCTTTGGCTGACTGATAAGTGCGTGTGAGATGCAGCCCCAGTGGGTTGTAGCTCAGCAGATGACCGGCTCTGTGCCTTTTGTGCTGGAAATGGCTGGAGTGCATCTCCATCCACGAGATCGGTCGGAGTGTGGTTAAGGCTCACCCTGGTGCCAGCAGGATGGAAGAGCAGGGTGTGGAGGCACTCAAGCTGGCTTACTACAAGGTGGTACAGACTGGGTGTAGTATAGCCACAGTCATGCAGCATTAGCCCAGTATTGCAATCGAGCTAAATACGTATGCCAAGAGACATTATTAATAGTCCTCCTGGCAGCGCTGTGCTAGTTCAAAGATCCCTGCCACGGGCTCCTTTTGCAGGGCAAACAAACTTCTGTCCTTCTTCTTCACCCTCTATATTCTGAGGGTGTAGCTGGAGGATTCAGCTCTCTGTTTCTGTTGAGAGAGAAGGCACTGTATAACTTTTTAAAAAGATCTTTATTTTAAGGTTCCTGAGAAGCCCAAACTATCTGACATCTGGAGCTGAGCACTTGCAAATCCCAGCTGACAGCCAGCAGCTGAAATATGCAAGAGAGTGAGCCCTGCGTCCTTTCTGGAAGTTAATTTAGTTCATTTGATGGTGTGGTAGGAAAGCAAAACCTGGCTTTTTCCAGCAGGCTGAGTTGTCAGCTAAGGATTTAATTTCTAAATGGTAATAGCAAGTGATGGCCTTTACTGGTGTGCACTGCTTGGAAACTAGCTTCCAAAGTAGAGGTAACACAGCAAAGAGAGAAAAAGTAGGACACAGTCAGCGAATTGTTTCAAACGCTCACTAGCTGCATGGCGATGCTGAACACTAAAAGCTTTTGATAACTACTGAGCTGTATTATTTTTGTTGATATCACTTTGTTTCTGCCAAATGGACTCTGCCTGGCCTAGAAAGAGTATAATCCATGTTGGCAGCACGTAAGGCTGCGAGCAATCACTGTGACTGGCTGGCGTGGCAGATCAGTGTAATACACTGGGACATTATGACTAGCACAGATGTATCTTCAGGCCAAAGGCAACTTGGTTTTGGTAAACTGTGAGCTGGTTCTTACCAGACTTTTAATCCCCAGATACAACTAATTTCATGCTGCTGGACTCTCTGTCTTCGAACCAGTGACGTTATACTCAGCACCAAGTCTCTCTCCAGTGCAGGAAGGTGAGGCACATTCGAGTGCATCTATGCTAGCACCTTAATTTAGGTTAGGGGTGCACTTCAGAAGTGAATCCCAGTAGTAATGCACTTACTGTGCTTTGGTTTATATTGTGGTTTGGTCTTACAGCACACAGGCTCAGTTCTTTCCGGAGAAACTTAAACTGGGAGATGTACTCCAAGACATCATCCAATGAGCTTTGCCCACTCAGAGGTGTGAAATTCCCAGGGCCAGACTAGCTCTAATCTGAAGTTAAACCTCTGTTGTGCACACTGGGCCCTCGGTACCAGCCTGCTTCCATCGTGCTGCACTGCTTTTTAGTGTGGGGAGCCCTTAGGGCAGGATCCCGTGCATGGAGCCGGGAGAGGCGCAGGGCTCCGAGCAGAAACCACAGGGAGGGCAGGAGCGTGCGGGCAGCTGTCCTCAGCCCGAGAGCCTCTGGCTGCCCGAGGACTGCAGGCCAAGACCTTCTCCGGAAATCAATGCCCACATAATTTTCTTTTGAAAACTAGGGAAAGGGTCGTCTTCATAAAAGAAAGTAAAACAAAAACTGGGTGATGGGCCTTTGCTGATGCCTTTTTTCTTCAGCAGCTAGAAGGTTAGAAAATACTCTCATCTTTCAGAAGGTTTTTAATATGGGAGCTGAAAGTTTTCCTTTTTATATTTGAAAGTCAGATTTCTTGCTTGTACTTTTGTATTCAAGCTCCATGGACAGACCACTCGCTTTCCTGTGTGCCTGCATTGCATATTTCTTTTGTCTCTGCTGAATCATGCAGTAGAGATAACAGAAAATGTTAAACATATTAAAATTAATAATGGCACACATTCAGTTATTACACAAATTCATTCTGTACCCTTACTGCTAATTTGTTACTTTAACATTGCAACGTCATTGCCTGAAAACATACTTAGGGACACCTTCATTTTGATAAAAGCCTAAAAACAGAGTTTGAATAGCTGGGTGACTCATTAGATAGGAATATAGCTTTTGCTTCCCATGACCCGTCTCTGTATTACATTGAACTTGGAGGGTGTCCCTCCAAATTTTCTAGTTATCTTTTGGAATCTCCATTACAGAAAGTGAAAACAATCTATCAGTTTGGGGCCAGTCCTAAAAAATGTCAACAAAATGTTCTGAAAATGCAGAAGCATCTTTTTGGCCTTGCAGAATACAGGATTCCCAGAAGCGGATGCAGTTACACACTACTTCGTGCTCTGTGTCCGAGAGCTGGTTATTCTACGGTAACACATTTACAGGGTTTTTTAAGATTACTTTGTGAAAGTTTTGAATAAACAGGCTGTTTGCAGTTTCAAGGCAAGAATAAACCATTTTGCAAGCTATAAAATCTTAAAACAATAACAGGCTTGTGTGCTATGACCTCCTCAGTATTTTTCCAGTCCAGTTTTCTTCTCAGACACAGGACTTATACATCAGAGCATTAAAGGCAAAAGACTTACAACTATATTATATTTCTTTAGCTGAAAGTTGGTAGAACATTTTTTTCTCCTCTTTTTGTTGGAAAACTAGCAAAACTCCATCTCTGACCCGTTTTGTATGTCAGTTGTGGTTGAATCATCAGATCTTTCACTGCTCACAGTCTGCAGCTAAATGTGAAGCTGAAGACAGACCTGGTGCTCCTACCACTCAATATATGTTTATTTTTATCAAACACAGGATTTTACTCTGTCAAATCCCTTTAAGTGGAAGAGATTTCTTTTCCTCTGATTTCATTCCAGCTTCACTTGTGAAGAATAATAGTCTATGGTATGATAGGATGGATTCTCATGTAACAGAAAATAACTGCTATTGCCTCTCTGTGAAAATATCACTAGTTTGGGAAAAGGTCAGAGAAGGGCTTCTGTCCAACACAAGTCTTTGCAGAATGAAACAAGAACTGGTAAGATATAAACCAGGTACCTTTCTGGATACTCCTTAGTGTCACATTTTTGGTTCTAATGATTTGTATGTAATTTGTTATGGCTTCTTATTAAGCAATGTACTGTCTTGGTTATCCATGCTAGATGCTCCATAAATAGCAAATTCAGAGAGTCATAGTAACTAAAAAGGTATAATCTTGACCTCCTGAATTTCATAAGCTTTTTAGGAGGTGTTTCATTGTGCCTGGGATTTAGGCTTTGATATTTAGGCAGTGTTGACAGGCCTTATCACATGCCCCATAATTAAATAGCAGTTCTGTTGCTTAGTTTGTTACACCTTAGATGAAGAGCTACCTTTCATTTGATCACAGAATAACCATTTAATGTTTCCCATATAAAATAACTGGGGTAAAAACAGAAGTGAAAAGACACATGGAAAAACTAAATTTTGGGGACAACTGCCTGACTAATCCTTGTAATGCTGGTAGCTAGAGATTTCCTCTTTCAGAAAACTCTGAGTTCATTTTTTTAGTATTAAATATTCATAAATTGTTTGGAAAACTGACTGAATGTAGACACAAGACAAACCAGAAAGCTTTAGTAATCAGCTTTGTGATTTGAGTAGTAGAGAGTTCAGATACTTGCCAAAGCCCTTGGGTTACGGAGCCAATGGAGTCATTTGAAATAATCCTCACTTGGTGTGGTTGTATTGCATTTTCCCAGGTGGCTGTAGAAAATAGGGAGCAGTAGCTTGGAGAAGATTGCCTTAGCTGTGATGCATGGGTTTTGTGATTTAATACATTATTGTGCATCGTGGAGTAGCAATATCTGACTGCATGCATACTTTTACCTCCTTGCACGTGTGAAGTAATGTGGAAGAGCTACAATCTGCTTGATCAATATGTATTATCTTGTTTTCCCAAAACTGAGAATATAAACATAATTCATGACTGTGGCTCAACTGATGAACAGCAGTTTATGAAACTGGAGAAATCTTTCCTGTGCCCCAGGCTTTCGATAGGAGGTAACTGGTGGTGAGATTCCTTCAAGATGAAGCGTCTTACCAGTGCTCCCTGCTCTGCCTCCCGTATTTGGCATTAAAGGGTAGAAATTGGTGTAGAACCTGGGGGAGGGGATTTGCTTTATTTCAGTACTGTCTTCTGTTGAATATGGTAAAGTGATATTTAGGTGGCTTTAGGGCATAGTGCTCTGCTCCATGGCCTCTTAAGTGCATGGGTTAAAAGCATCTGCAGGAGGTCAAAACACTATCAAATGTACAAGTATTCCTCTGGAGGAAACTCTGGGTTTGAAACCAGACAAGTACCAGGCCTGTTTGGTACGGTTCTTCCAAATACAAGAGTGGCCTTTGTTAAGAAAAGGTTAGATTTTGGGTAATAGTTATCGTACATTTTATTCAATGAAAAATATGGAGTGCTGTTGATCTGGGCCATTTTTCAAGCTCCATGTAAAGCTAATAAAATTAGGAGAACTTGTTGAACTTATGCTGGCCTGCACTGGGAGCAGGTGGATAACATATTCTTTAGAAGCAATTTGCTCAAATGACTCAATCTCAGGATCACTAACCTTATGCCACAGGCCACAGAAAATTTCGAGAAAATCTGACTAAGCCTGCAAATTTTAGAACACGCTTTGATAGTGACCTTTTAAGTCATTCTGTGAACTGGAAATAGTAGTGTTTCACACAGAAGGGAAATGTACAGTGCACTTGAACACGAGGATCACAGCAGGTCATGGAAACAAAGACCATGTAACCCAAGGGAGCAACTCCACTCTGGCTCACAGTCTCTATTTGTAAACGCCATGTGGTCTGGATGTCAAAACACTTGGCATCTCTGCTTTAACCGTTTTGTCATGATTGCTTTTAAAGTTCAGAGCACTTGTTCACGACCTCTCTTGAAACCCCACGATAAATACTATCACTGCAGATGAACTTGATAGTCTTTGAAGTTGTTTTGATTCTAAAAATGGGGATAGAGCCTATGTGCAATATTTAATTTTCCAAAATTAAGACTTTTGTATGCTTGCAGCACAGAAATACATACAGACACTTTTTTTTCCGCCTGAGATTCACTACTCAAGTACCATGGTAGGCTTCACTCTGCTAGCACTTTTCATTCCTGTGTGATTTTGCACAGGGAATTTCATTCGGAATGGCAAACAAGATCAAGAGAGAATGATTCTGCTTCATTAAACCCCCAAACCTTTACATCTAGGCTTAGTAGAAGCAGTGTCAAAGCTGAACCCTAGGAGGTCTTTTGATGGCAGGACCACTGGTGGTCCACCTCACAGTGAAATCAGCAGAGACATGGTAGTAACCAGTTTCAGAAGGATGAAATCTGGGAAACAAGTCTCACAGTTTTTTTCCTTCTTGAGTGAAAAATAACCTCAAGAGTCATTGTAGAGTAAGCTAGTTTGACAGCAGAAGAGATGATCGTGGGAAGAGAAGTACTGGAAGGAAAAATGCAGTCATCTTTTTGGCCAATAACAAAGCATCAACAAAAAAGAGTGTGCGATTCTGACATGGAAAAATTTTTTCCCTAAGACCTGGAGAAAGCAAGGTCGAAACCTGGAAAGCAGAATAGTGAGGAGCATGATTAGAAAAGTCTCAGTGAACAGAAGAAAGTTTGATCTACAGCCATTTTGTGAGTTGTGATTACTAATGTTTCCAGTCCCAAATACTGAACAATGACATGACAGGACCTTACTCGTGAGAATGGCTTTAAAGTTGTGTTTGATTCTAAATGTTCTCATTTATACGCTAAGTTTATGTTCATCAAGCTTAATTAAGAACCACCTTTACGGTGTCACAGGAGGCTGGCAACACTGTATGTTCTTGAGATAACCAAGTCATGTCTGATCCTTAATAGTTTTCCTTTACCCAATCTATTTTGCCATGAGGCAGCTTGAGCATCAAATATTGTCTGAGAGAAAAGTCTAGAGGCTTTGGCCTCATTTTGCTAAGTAAATTAAAGTGAATTATTGTTGCTGTGACTGTCTAGATGCCTTTTTTTTGCCTTTTGCTTGTTTTGAACCAAACTACCAGGATTTCTTGTTTCTTCCTGTTCTTAATTTGTTTTGATTCTTAGAATTCTTTCCTTAGCTTTGTCCTTATTTAGTTTTGCTTTTTATTATGATTTTGTCAGATTTCATTAGGAGAAATCATTCTATCATTCTCTCTCACTTTTGAAGGTGTTTCTGCTTTGTTTTGCATGAAAGATGCTGTAGAGAGTGAGGCTGCTCTTTTGTACAGTTTTCTTGCTGGAAGCACTAGTCAATCTCAGTCTGACCTAGCCATCCTGTTGCATGTTTTTAAATAGTAAAAAGAGCCAGGTTCAGTTTCTAAGGATTTCCACTAAAAAAAGTTAAAACCAGTGAAGCTCATACTCCATTACAGACACTAAATTACACCTTCTGGGTAATTCAGAGGGAACAGTGCTCACACACAGATAATACATTTGAAGAAAGGCCTTAAGGAAAATAAAGGTACCCCTTTATCTGAGGGAAGGAAAACAGAGTTATAATATCATGTTGGAAAAGTAACTGATAGAGTTAAATGTGGGAAGGACTGGCATTCTTGAAAAAATAATGGTAACAGACCTCAGATGAACGCTCCTCCAGCTGAGGTTTACTGATGAGGTTAAAGCCCCAATCCTTCTTCCCTGTTTATGTTGCACTAGTTGCTCATCACCTAGCTCCTAGTCAGCTCACTGTCTCACTCCAAAAACTACTACTTGTTTCACCTGCTGTCCTCTTGCTGCTCCTTTTATTGCCTCTCACCACTGTTTCTATTGCTGCTTCTTGTCAATGCTTTGCTGTTTCTAGTCCCACTTTGATGAACACATCTCAGCACAGCAAGATTTCTGCTCCATTGGGGTACAGCTGATCAGCTCTGGGTCACAGCATAAGTCTGAGCCCTAGCCCATGCCTCTTGTCTTTAAAACCCTAAATCCAAGTTTGACTACAGGTATTTTGAATGAGATTAATCTTAGATAACTTCATCTGTCTTATACAAAGACACACAGACATAAGTTAATAAGCTAATATTGCTTGATTCCCTCTGTAGTTAAAGGAGAAGTAACTACTTTTACAGCATGACTGATCTCATCCTGATAGTGATGCTCAAAGCAGGGCAGGACAGTTTCACAAAATGCGAGTTCAGTATGATGGGTTTCCCCAAGTGATTTTCTCAGATGTAGACATCTTTGCTGTGTGTGTCTGAATTTAAATAAGAATGGAATCATGGGAATATTAGAGTGAAGTATCATGTATGAATATCCTGTTCTTTTCCCAACAGCAGAAGACGAATAGCAATCAGAATAAGGATCCTTGCCTAGATGGGCTTTTTGTTAGACCCAGTACAGCCATTCCCACGTTCCAGAGGAAACTCACCTTATGTGCCGAAAATGACATTTATAGTGTGTATTCAGAAAAGTGGTCGCAGAGGTCTAAATTGAAAGATCAAAGCATGTGATTTGCAGTGTGAGCATACTGCTGAGGAGGAACGAGCATCACACAAGCCCTCTACTTCATCCTTCCTGCTGACAGGGAAGAGTTGTTTTCTGTCATTTCTTACCTTGTTTTAGATTTTCATTCTGCTGTGACAGCCATGTCAGTATTTGGTGTTACTTCTTCATCTCCAGCATAGAGCAGGATGTCCAGTAACCTGTTCAATAAAAATACAGATATTAATCTGTATTAATCCCGTGTTCAAAATGTAGGATTTTTTAACAGAAATGACCTCTAATGTATGCCACATACAAGAAATGAAAAAAAAGAGAGAAAAACTACAGACATTAAGTAAATATTAGTCAAAACATTTCCTCTTCTCTTAAAAACATGAAAATAGCAACCAAACAAAAATCTGCCCAAAGAGACAGATTGATATCAGATGAATTTCAGGAAAGGAATGAAATATGTAGTGATCTCAGAATTTGCTCCAGTCACGTCAGATCTTACAAAATTATATTTTTTCTATTTTATTCAAATTGGATTCTATTTTAATCTCATTTAAAATTCAACAATTCAGAAAAATGAAACATATTTTGTCTGGCAATGAGTAGGGTGGAGATAACAAAAAACATGAGATAGCACTCATATGGAGATAAGTGACAGAACGCTGAGTAAAAGAAGTCCAGTGAGAAAGGATTTGACACCATATACGGTTTCTTTCTCACAAAGCAGTAATATTGCATTGATGAAGGTATGATTATGGCCTGAAAGTAGTTTTTTCAGATATACAGAAAGGCTGAAGTTGGAAGGCACCTCAGGATATTGTCTTGTTCAACCACCTTGCTCTGAGCAGGGTCAGATAGAGAAGGTTGCCCAGGGCTGTGTCCGGTTGGGTTTTGAATATCTCCAAGAAGGGAGTATTCAGAGACTCTCTGAGCAATCTGTTTCAGTATCTGACCACCCTCACAGTAATTTTTTTTTTGTTTAATGCAATTTCTTGTATTTCAGTTTGTGCCCATTACCCCCTGTACTGCCACTGGGCACCTCTGGGAAGAGTCTGGCTTTTGTCTTTTTTATTCCCACCATCAGGTATTTACATCTATTGCTAGGATCCCCCGGAGCCTTTGCCCCTCCAGGCTGAACAATGTCAGTTCCCTCAGTCTCTCTTTGTACAGCAGATGCTTCAAGCCCTTCGCCAGGCTCACTCCGGTATGTCCATGTCTCTCTTGTACCGGGCAGTCCCGCACTGGGTACAGCACTCCAGATGTGTCTCAGCAGTGCTGAGCAGAGGGAGAGGATCACTTCCACTGACCTGCTGGCAATGATCTGCCTAATGCAGCCCGGGAGGCTGATGGCCTTCCTTGCTGCAAGGGCCCGTGGCTGGCTCATGCTCAACCTACTGGCCACCAGGACCTCCAGGGCCTTCTCTGCAAAGCTGCTTTCCAGCCAGTTGCCCTCTGGTTGGTGGGACATGGTTGGCCAACTCATCAGCTCCCGTCGTGGGAGTCTCCATTTCCCAACCTGATAAAATGAGGTGCTGCTGGCCTCTCCTTTGGTGCAGCTGGGGTTGAAGCTCATAAGACTGCAGGTCTCAGAGAGGATCCAGCCACTCTCTCCCTCAGCATCCCGATGCTGTGCAGGCTTCTGACCTTCTCCCACTGTGAGAGTTTCCGGGTGGTCACAGCCTCCCACAGCTGACCTTTCCTGGCAGCAGCAGGCACCCTGGTGTTCCTCAAAGGGTTCCCAGGAGTCCCTTGACAGTCTCTGTAAAAGTTCCCAGAAGACATACAGCATCTCGAAGTGGAGCCCAGAAAGCACTGCATGAACTGTGGTGTCTGCCAGCTGTTCTGTGCCATGGGGCTCTGTGGGACTGGAGGAAAGCAGCTGCTGTCATGCAATGTTTTTTGAGAAAAAAAGAAAAATTATGAGCATGAACGAAAACTAACCACAACCAGAGGAAGACAAATTATTCTTCTGTGGAAAATAATATATGCTTCTAAAAATACTTTTAAAGGTCTTATCAGTCCTTGAAATTTCTAAGAATGTTTGAGAATATTGATATATGAATGTATAGTTGTATTAAAGACCTCTGAAAAATCTTTCTCTTTGAAAAGCAAAGATCAGATTAAGTCACACTGTTGCAGGAACTGTCAATACTCGTAGCTGCTGTCAGTAGCAGTGGAGTATTGTGATAAAGCTGAAGTGCTTTGTTCTGCCTTTATTGTGTTGACGTTCATAGTATGATTTATCATGGGAAGCTTTAATGAAAAGAGTCTTTTTGCTTTATTGAAATGAAAATCCAGATAATATCCGATATTTCTGAAGTGAACATTTCTAGAAATCTTGCCTCATGGGACATTTTGGCATTTTATTTCAAATTCTGTCAAAAGGACATGCTAAAGAACTAAATGGCCACACAGAGCAGAAATTCCAGAATTTGGCCACCTGTGACATACCTTGAGATGGAGATTGTGGTGTTTCTTTCCTCTTCTACCTATCCTATTCATTTCATATCTCTTATCAAGTTATGTTTTAGTAGTAAAATGGGTACTGGGCACGTAGATTTCAGTGTGTGCTCTAATGAGCTTCATGTGGGAACAAAAAGTCTGTGTTTGCAGAGTTGCTTGCATAGCTCTTACATTTGTGGTTGCATCTTTCGTGCTTGCTGTGTTTGAGCAGCAGCACTTTATAAAGGTCCAGATTTCCCCTGCAGTCTCTTACGAAGACTGAATTGCTTTAGGAAACAGGATGAGTGTTGTCATTCAGAAACTAATAGTTTAAATGCTTTTATGTCTAATATACTCAATGTTTTCTCCTTTCTAAAGAACAGCTAATTATAGTGAACTTATTTTCTGTTACTCTTGACCATGAAACAATCAGAAAACCGGAGCAAATGGAACTATGTTCCAAAGGCGTATTGCATTACATTCTGTGAATTGATGTTGACCAGAGAATATGGACAGAACTGATTACTCGAGCACAGGGCTCAATTTAGTCACTCCGCTAATTGTTCTGTTTTGCAGAAAATAATTTCTGATCTGCTTTTGCAATAGCTGTCTTCTTTAAAATATTATTTTCTTGGAAGTTATAACACTTTCATTTGAAGATATTTTCCTATTTAAAGATTATAGGATTTAAAAAAGCATACTGTGGTTAGTCTTTCTTCCTGCTCTAGTGTGACAGGCCCATGAGAGTATAATTAGATGTGAGGGATATGATATTTAATTATGATCATACCAGCTCATAGCTGATTCCTGGATCTAAATCCTGGGGTGAAGGACTAGACAAATAAACACAAGATTTTCTCTGAAATTTCTTCATCCTTTCCTAATTGTTGCCCCAGAAATGTCACTGCAATAGGTAGGTTTGGATATGAAGGCTGTTTCCACCTCCTTGGTTCTTCCTCAAGCCTCTCATACGACTGCTTTCTACGGCAGCCTTAAAATAAGCAGCCACATCACGAGAAGCTGTCATTTCAATGCATCCTCCTGCCCCGTAGAAAAAATTGGTATTAAGGTCTGTGGTAGGAAGGAGCTAACTTCTACTACAGAAGAGATTCCCAGTCCATGGGAATTTTCTTTCTATGATTTCCCTCAAGAGGTTCTTTATGGGGGCTCAATGATCTTTTATTAACCAAACTTGATGGGAGCTCAGGGGCCAATAAAGACTCAACACTGTTTATGGAGCTGTCTAGGAGAAAGCAAGGAAAAGAGTTTACATTACGTAATTGGGATGCCTTCCTTTGTACACCCACCTGGTAATGCCTCAGTTTTTTGGCAGAGCATGCAGGAAATCAGATGACTTTGCAATGTGCACGCCTGAATTAACTGCCTACATCTAGCTTCTACGTATATGTGCCACAGCTTCCAAACAGTAACAGGAAAAAGGGCTGACTCTTTGCTTTCTAATGCAACAGCCATCACTGGCCTTCATTTTCCTGTTAGCTGAAGGTTTCCATTCCACTGCAATGTGTTGGGTTATAAAGCAATGTGATGTATACCTGCAGCCTTTCAAATGGTCAGACGGAGGTCTGCAAGATTTGTATGAGCTTTTGTGTTATAAATGAGCACGAAGAGAAGGCGAAGTGGCCAGCTAAGGTTTCCCATAGCATTAGTGGATCACTGAAGGAGCGATGCATTGCTGGGCTGTCTGGTGCTAACCTACCTCCTCTTCCAACCAGCCAGATCTGTGGAGGCAACCAGACAGTGCAGGTCCAAGTGAGGGTGTCAGCACCTAAGGACAGGCTACATAGGGGCAGGTTAATCTAGGCTGACCTCACAAGTACTTCATCTTGCTTGCAGAGGTTGTGTGATATTCAACTGCTAAGTAAGACATTATGTTTAATTTGGACCCCCAGATGACAACAGTGGCAGAATTTAGAATTAAGTGATGTACCAGCATTTAAAATAATTCTTCAATTGTTATAACACACTTCCAATTTTGAAGTTTCTTTTATTGTGTTCTAATGTTTGTTTTAAAGCTTTTGAACATTTTGTTAGCCTTGATTTATTTAATATTTCTAGTGTTCTGCCTATTTTTACATAGTATACCAGGAAAAAGGCTGTTAATTTCACTACTGTCAGAACTATTGCTTATGAGTTTTGATGGGTTTTTTTATGCCTCATTCCCTGAAATCAAGACTGGTTTGTTTAATTTTCTCACGTTTCTTGATTATATTTTTGCCATGAGATAGTAAGAGAAATTTATGGAAGAAGTGCTGTCTTCTTTAATTTCTAAAAGTTTTTATAGAAAATCAGTACTGTTATTATGCAAAATGAAAAAGATATATTTTTGTTTATAGAAAAAACACTTAAAGCAATAAAAAATAAAGCACACTTGAGCCTTTCTCACCAAAATTCAAATACAGTATGGTTTAACTCTAATCTGGAGTGATTTATCCCATAGGATTAATCCCAGGATTAGTAGTATTCCAGCACGTGCTGGAATCGTGGTCTTGATTCATCTTGTTAGCTATATACTCAGTTATTTTCCAATGAGATCATGAAATGTGATCCTACCCGGAATGAAAACAAATTCCGGCTTCCTCCCCCCAGTATGAGACCCTTTGCAACACAATTTTATTTGTATGTCATGACACTGTGTTTCAGACACATCTCTTTTCTGTGAATAACAACATTTTACCAGACATCTCTAAGAGCTGACTACTGTGGGTCAAGGTCACTTGAATCATCTCCCCTGGAGACACGTTTTGAGCATCTGTCACTGAGAGCCTTGCAGATGTTAAGTTTATTATGCATCCCTCATTTTTTGGCACTGTCATTTATTTCTCTGTAACCACTGCAAAAAAAACCCCATTATCATTTCCAGCAGTAGTCAGAAAGTTAAGCCAGAAAGTTAGTCACTGAAAAAGCCATTATCAGATCATACTACAATTCAGTTCATGCCCAGAGCAGAATTATTACTACATAGTTCCTCCCCACACCCTTCCTATTTTGTGGCTGACCCCTAAACTTTGCTCCTTGGGTCTCCCTTCTCCCCACCCCCAGTCTTGGTGGGTTCCTGAGGACGACTGCTGCTCTGGCTGCCCTCCCTGTCCCACAGATGCCCTTGTCCCCACCCAGGAGTATCACCTGCCTACATGTGTGAATGCAAACTGAAATCCCATTTTAATTCCACTAGTTGGTAGGATGGCTGGGAAAAAAGCCTAAGGGTGTGAATTTGCACATATCTTTGAAAATAAATGTTGAAATAAATGGGAAGCTCACTGTGTTTTAATAGAAGCTGAAGGCTAATGTGCTTATTTACCCTTTTACAAAATTGAACACTTGGAGTAAAGAAAATCTCACAGTAAAAAGTAACTAATTTGGGAACAGAAGAGTTAAAATCTCTTACAAATTTTAAAACATTTCATCCCCATTCAGAAGAAGATGCCAAAACCTCAAAATATCTCACAGGCATACTCCAGCACTAAAAAACAGCGAGCATCTGTGTTGCTGCTGCCAAACCCAGCAACTTCCACTACAAAGTATGACAATGCAATGATCTTTAAGTGACCATGTCTGGTAAATGGAGATCAAGAGTGACATCAGTCATGAGGCAGCTGCATGATGGGTGATGCTTGATAATTTTTTCAAGTAATATGATTCTTCCATTAAGAGCCAGATTCTCCTGAGTTTGTAGTTCAGTAGCACCATCTGCGGCTCCAAAACGTAAGGCCAGGCTTCGACAATGACCTCCCTATGGACACTTTCTCCCAAAGTTGTGAAAAACTCACTAGTACTACACCCATTGGAATTGGCCAACACCAAAATACTAACCTGGTGGAGAACTAGTTGGTATCATAGCTTTCTCATCGCTAACTTGGAAACATCTTACCCAGGACTGCCCTGCACCGTGTACAGAAAGGCTTTGAATTTTGCATAATAGAGTTTGTATTCTGAAGAGGTTCTATGTTGGCGTGGGTTACAGATCCATTGTAACGATGTGACCCCAATATGAGTATGATCGTTCACCTTTATTAGTCAGCAAAAACAAGGTTTATATAGCAAAACTATTACAGCATCTGAATGGTTAAACCCCCAATCCATATATAGGCAAAACTACTGCAACTCGTTGTGATTGGTGCAGAGCTGCATCTCGAAGTGAAAACAGTACTGTGGCAGGAAACAGCAACGTGGCAGGAAGGAAGTGACAGTGTGGCAGGAAACGGTGACGTTCCCCCTGCTGCAGTGTCCCGAGCTCGTCGCTCTGCCTTCCCAGCAGGGTTCCGTATCAGCCGCTCCCAAGGCTCACCTCCGGATCGGAACCTGGGTTGCTCAACGCACCAAACTATGTCCCCTCTTGTCCAGCCAGGACTCCACAGTTCTAGAAGTGGAAAAGCAATTATGTAACTCAAACTCGAAGTGCATTAACAGATTTATGTGGGGAAGTTTTCACAGTGCCTTTGCTCTGTGCCTATATTAAACCTAGACTATTAATAGGGTGGAAATATTTCGGGTAAGTACCATGAACTTTCACATCAAACTCTGACCAAAACTTTTTTAAGTCTTCAAAAAAACTCTCGTGTACTTTTCTGTGACTTGTTTTGCTTACTTGTGTGCTTCTGTTTACTAGAAAAAACAAGAAAGGGAAGGTTCAAAATGCAACTTGGGGAGCTGTTCTCATGGTGCTTCTGACCTACCTGGCAGCCAGAGCCATCAGAAATTGCCAGAGTACTTTGCTTCATAGAAGAAAGGGTCAAGCATGTTCCTGATTAGAACTGGTAACCATAATAATCAATGCAACAAATATGGCTCTATTTTAGTTGGTAACCACTAACAGCACATTCTGAGAGATGTGTTGATTGTTTGAAAGCCAGCAAATACACTAGTCAAAAGTAATGAGTGTAAGAGATATGCAGCTAGAAATGTCTGAAATATATGGGGTTTGACTTCTGCCAGTGATTCGCTGTTGGTGACTGCAGGTATTACTTAAGCATTCAGCACTCTCAACTTAAACCGAATAGGCAGATTATGGTAAATTGTGAGAAGTACCTCCTGGGAAAACCTGAAGTTTTAAAGATGAAATTTACTTTCACAGCATGCTGACCCATCATTTTTTTCTTTTGGGTTATTAAATTGTTCTGCAGGTAATAAAATATATGACATATGTGTAAATACTATGCTAAACATTTATTCAGCAGTGTTCTTCATCCACAACAAACTCTTCAACCCAGCAGTTCAGCCAATGCATTCACTCCTGGACTACACTTTGCTGGGATCTGGTTCCCAGGTGTCAGCCAGCAAGATACTAAATAGATTTCCTAATATGGGTGAATTTTCTGAGAATAAAAACTGTGATCATTACATTAACTAATAAGCAGAATTAAAATAATGTTACTCAAAAGACGTATGACTCTGCTTATACTGAAGGTTCTCAAGCAGCTTTTTCAATCTGCAAACCTTTTTCTTCTTTGTCCAACACATGGTACCAAGTTATGCTTAAAACTCTGCTTGTCCTGCTCACACATATACATCTTAACATATGTGAACTCGTGCACATGATTTTGTAGAGGAACAGTTATACAGCATTTGTTTCCGTTGGTTTATTGCATGAGGAATGGTTAGTGTTCTGTTTCAGATGTTTCTAACCATATAGCTCTTACAGTTAGTAGCCTCTTCCAGTGATATACTTGTTTATGAATCAGAACTAAAATTAGTAAATTACTAATTCAAGACATCAGTTTGTATCGCTGTGAAGCATAAGCTACTGAAAAGATTCTCTGTTCCCCTGTGCCTGCGGAGACTATGGGACTTTCTCTATGGAGAATCTCCTGTGCATCTTTATGTTTATAAAGCAGTACCATTCACATTCACAAATCTGACCGCTGGTGTATCCTTTCTTCTCATTCACACATCCATTTAAAGGTAAGGCTCATCTATGAGTCACACTTCATCCGTAGTTTCTGAGTTAATTTGTAATACTTTCTGTCTTGCATTTTATCCACTCACTTGAAGAAGAAGCTTGCATGATCCAAGGGCTTCTCCCCACATCCCAGTCTCTCGCATTCCATCTTCTCTCTTTCTTTCCCATCTTTATTCCCATTCAGTCTGTCCCAAAGACTATTAACACAGAAGAGACTGTCAAACAGGAAAAGAAAAATAATAGAACAACACTATCAGACTGAGCAGAATGACTGTTTAGAAATGTTTTACTTTTGTTACCATGATTCTTCTTCTTAACATTTTTTCTACATTTCAGATTTTGTAGATTTGGCTTATAATTTCTTATGTTTGTTTTTTAATTTGAGAAGAAACTTGATAAAGCAATTTCTTTGATTACCTCAGAATTATCTACTTTTTTAGCTGTTTCCAGAGTTTTCTATACTAATTTAGGTAGATACATGAGCTTGGTAAAGATCAACACATTATTGTGAGTGGCACAGTTAAAGGTTAGAAGTTTCAGATAAATGGTTTGAATTAAAGTGATCTTCTGTAATTCTGGTTTGAATTACAATGAGGGACTGACTGCTCAATACGGCAACAAGATACAAAAATATTTATGATGGTGTTTTGTAAAAGTGCAGCGTTTCGGGGAATCAAGACATACATGGTAAAACAGAATTATGAATTCTCAGGTAAATAGGAAAATAACATGAAGCCAAGAAAGACCTATATACCAAAGGAGCACAGTAATTAGTTATAAGTAATCTTGATTCCAAAGTCTTAACTTTCCTTCTGTTTTGGAGCATATTTCACAGCAGTGTATGATATGCTTGAGGCATAATTGGCAGGAAACATAGTACAAGGTCTTGTAATGCCTGTTTTCAAATGCAGTGTCCTAGAACCCTGCTCTCAGCTGTGCTATAAATAAAATTTTAGCTGTCCCCCCAAGAGGTGATAAAACCTCACAAGAAAAACTGCTTCAGTTCTAGTACTGTGTGTAGCTTTGGCTGTTGGCATAACCACTCTTGTGCCCAAAGAGAATTCAGGTCACTGAATGCTTCCAAGAGAGTGCCCGCGGGTCCCACTGGACAATTCATAGGCATGACGAAGATGCACAATATAGTTTACATCCATGAGCCTGCTTGACTTTCAGGTATTTTTTTCAGGATTATATGAATGCTTGGCAATTGCATTTTGCTTTAGCTTGCCTATTAGTAAATAGGAAACAGGAAATTAATATTGGTTTTGTTAAGTAAAGACACTGTCCTTAGCTTAGTACCCAAATAGCAACCCAGCTACATACAGCAACTCTTGTATGTTACCAAGTTTCCTGAAATCAGGCTACGTGCTGCACGAATCTTGCCTTTGTGACAATTCCCCTGTTTGTTGATATTAAAATCCTCCTCCCAGGAACAGAAGTATCATGCAGTTCAGAATGGCACGTACGAAGCACAAATTCATACTGGTTTTGAAGGATCTTTAACACAGCAATGGTAGCCTGAGAAAGTAATTTTCCATTTTTTAAATATGTAATTACACTGCCATAAACACAAGAGAGGCATTTATTGAATAAAACAATTACTACACTAGTTCCAAGTAAAATTTCATGCAGTTTGAATTTCAGGCATAAAGCTTGTACTACTGAAGACTCCATCTTGCTTGGAAATCCGTGTAGTGTCTGAATAACTCAAGAGCCCGTATCAATAAGGCATGTCTTAGGACAAGTTCAGGGTGTTTGCATGTTGACATGGTGTCTGACTGGCTCTTCGTTAAGATTTTTAAAAAATCCTATCAACCAATCACACATGTTTTGCCTGACAGTGCCTGTAACTCTGTATTTTACTACTTGTAACTTTCCTGGATTTAGAATACAAACTTGAGGACCCATTTTTGCCTTTATGGGACTGTATAATTCCTGTAACTGTAGGATCCTGACTAATGATTTGGAACCCCCGGTGCATACTGCAATGCAAATAAGATATTGGTAATAAGGTGGTTCAGGACTGCAGACAGTTTTTAGAGGCTGCTAACTCTATAAGGAGAAATAATTTCAGTCACAAATAAGAATAATGTAATGAGGACACCCTAGTCAAATGTCTACAGCCCAATGAAGTGTTTCATTTACAGCCAGGCTGGGCAAAATATCCTGCGGTTAGAAGGAACCCCATATTGGTAGGAAGACGAAAGCACAAAATGCTGGTTTGTTCACGTCGTTAAAGAGACAAAATTAGAGCAGCTTTTAAGTCTATTAGGAATGGGTTTCCCAGATGTCCAACCAAACGTCCCTGAAAAATCATTGCACTGGGTGGGATAAAATCCATTCTGTACTATTTGGTTCTACCAAGAGGTCTCAGATCACACAGGGAGACATAACAACTCATTTCCCTCTGGTCAGGATATTCAGGATTATGTTGCGGATTCCTCCACTGCCTGGAGAAGAAGAAACATTCTCCTGATTACTCCATCATCTTGTCCTCCTGTGCAAAACCAGTGCAAGGGTCCAACATGCATAAATCATCCTATATTTGTCCTCCAAATTATTTGCTGACACACACACTGTGCAAGGTCATTAACTTCTAGTGGGGCAGCAGGAAGCACGTAAGCTGGATCAAGCTGAAATACATTACATTTTCAAGAAGTAGAAAGAAATATATGATGCTTCGATTCCTTGGGAAAAATACTAAAAAAGCTCACCAGGGAACAAAAACCTTTTGTCAGTGCAGAGCCAGGTATCACTGTTTTGTGAGTCCTTCTAGTACATTTACAATTCTGATGTCACAGGCACATTCTTAGTACACAGGTCATGTGAACATGACTTGCAAAGCTGTATTTTTAGCCTGAATGAATACATATTTTATGAGAGGAAGAGTTTCCGTCACAAAAAGAGCTTACAAATGATGTGAGACTTAGTTTTTCCCACAGACTCTCACACATATGTTGCAGACATCAAGAGTAACAAAAGCTTTTAACCTGGCTAGCTAGGACAGCTGCATGAGTTAAAATCCAGCTCCAGGTTCATTGGTAGATGTCTCTGCTACCAGATGTTCAACGTGTTTGCCCTGATACTCACTGAGAGCTGTGCAAATTAAAGAATAATCTGTGATTACATTATGCTCTGTACTCTATTGCACTATAGATTGTAGCAGTTCTTTCAGAAAAACTGCCCGACAGTCGGGGAACTAATTATAGCTCAACATATGCTGCATTTGCTCTGTAAACCTTCTTTTCTCATGCAGAAAATGGTTCAGTTAAGGCTGACTAAATGATATTTCTATTGCCTCACTGATTCCACAGGAACCTTAGATCCAGCCTGAGGTTCCCCAGGTTGCTGCTGTATGTGCATGAACATTTTGACTCACAAAAAGCACAGTCAGGTCCACAGTTATGAGAATGCTTATATTAACTTCACACAGTACACCACTCTTTCTTCTCCCTCATCCTACAAAGAACTTGTAAATCCCCCCAAACACGTCACAAAGGAAAAGCAAATTAGAATTTATTTCAATGCTACTCTTCAGTTTGTACTTTCCTGCTACTTTCCACCCCCACCCCCCCCCCCCCAAGCTCATTAAGTCCTTCTCTCCAGAACTGGATGAAGGTTTTTATGTGGGAGAATAAGGATGTCTGGCCATGCTACAGTTTTGTCCTAATGTGGTCGTGGTGCCCTGGGTTTCCATCAGTGAGTCTTCCAATATCTAATGTGAGAAATCCCGAAAATAAGCCAGGGTCCAAACAGGATTTTAACAAAGCCTAAGACACTGAGCACATCTACATAGAAATGATAGGATAGTCCTGACTTAAAATGCTGGGTGGCAGTACTTTAAGCATATTAAAGCACTTGAAAGTTGACCAAATTGCAATCAGGGAAGTTGGACTGTGATCCTAGTACTGAATTTGCTGCTGAGACCTGCAGACATCCAAGGCAAAGCTTCTCCCTCTTGTGAAATGACAGTGAGAAAGAATCTGGTGAAGAAGGGAACATGAGGGAAGATGATACTGTTATGGCAGTAGGGCTATGTTGCTGAGCAGCACATGCATTTTCAGTCAGTTTGGGGGATTTTTATTGCTTCTCTAATAATGTCCAAGAATTCAAACTTCCAGCGAAATAACAGCAGAAGAGTCAGTGAGAGAAGCAAGTTTCATGTTGCGTAGAGGGAAGGGGATTTTTAGTAGGAGCCGAGAAACTGTATTGATATTAGCACAATGTATCATAGAATCATAGAATGCTTTGGGTTGGAAGGGACCTTAACAGTTATCTAGTTCCAACACCCCTTGCCATGGGCATGGACATCTTCAACTAGACCAGGTTGCTCAGAGCCCCATCCAACCTGGCCCTGAATGTTTCCAGGGGTGGGGCCTCCACTACCTCTCTGGGAAATCTGTTCCAGTGTTTCACCACCCCTATGGTAAAAAGTTTCTTCCTTATATCCAGTCTAAATCCACCCTCCCTTAGTTTAAAGCCATTGTTCCTTGTCGTATCGCAACAGGCCTTGCTAAAAAGATTTTCCCCAACTTTCCTACAGGCCCTCCTCAGGTACTGAAAGGCTGCTAGAAAGTGTCCCCACAGCCTTCTGTTCTCCAGGCTGAACAGCCCCAACTCTCTCATCCTTTCCTCCTAGGAGAGGTGCTCCAGCCCTCTGATCATTTTCGTGGCCTCCTCTGGACCCGCTCCAACAGCTCTGTGTCCTTCTTGTGCTGGGGCTCCAGAGATGGACGCAGGACTCCAGGTAGGGTCTCACCAGAGCAGAATAGAGGGGCAGAATCACCTCCCTAGACCTGCTGGCCACGCTGCTTTTGATGCAGCCCAGGATACGGTTGGCCTTCTGGGCTGTGAGCACACATTGGTGGCTCATGTCCAGCTTTTCATCCACCAGCAGCCCCAAGTCCTTCTCCTCAGGGCTGCTCTCAAACCCTTCATCCCCCAGCCTGTATTGATAGCGAGGGTTGCCCCACCCAGATGTAGGACCTTGCACTTGGCCTTGTTGAACCTCATGAGGTTCTCACATGCCCACTTCTCGAGCTTGTCCAGGTCCCTCTGGATGGCATCCTGTCCTTCTGGTGTGTCAACTGCACCACTCTGGTGTCATCTGCAAACTTGCTGTGGGTGCACTCGATGTCACTGTTGGCATCATTGATGAAAATGTTAAACAGCACCGGTCCCAGTATGGACCCCTGAGGAACACCACTTGTCACTGGTGTCCATCTGGACATCGAGCTGTTGACTCCTACCCTCTGGCTGAGGCCATCCAACCAGTTCCTTGTCCACAAATAGTGTAGCAGGAGTTTGATTAATTAAGAAGCTGGATTTGGAGAGAGGAAGAATTATAGGAAATATTTAAGGCAAGGACAGACCATTTAAACCAGAAACAGCTATTTACACAAAAAGTCATAGTAATAGAAGTCTAAACTTGAGACAGGAGTCCAGTGGGTAGTTGTGTGTGAAGAAACTGACTGTAACTTACTGAAATTCTTGCTTTAAACAGGGACTGAGTAGAGCTGGATACAGAGAACATCCTTAAAAAAGCAGACTGAATTAATCAGGATTACATTTGCTAGCAACCCTGGCTGTCAGGCAAGTGCTTCAGAGTCTACATTGTTGATCAGGCTCACACACATCAGGAGGATGTACGATTTCAGTTACGTGTTCAGAACCAGCTAAATCTGCTGTCACAATAATCTCTTCACTCTGAATTGACACAGCAGGGTCTCACATTAGTGACCTCCACAGGTATGTCAGAAGCTTTGTGCTGAAAGGACATACCTAGCTTTTATGACTTAAATCTTGGAAAATACTGTTCACTCACTGAACATTGAACCTGCCAAGTTAGGCAGACCTGTCTTGCTTCACCTTTCTTCACGTGTCACAAATGACAGCTGGTTGAGAAGAGGATATAAAACCACAAGTAATTAAACACTGAATGAAAAGTTACAGTGGGAAAAGGAAATTCTTATATACAACAGTAATGAGAATGAGGTAAGGGCCAAAATGAAAATTAATTGAAAAGTTAAATGTTTCAAAATAATGAGTGACCTTCTAGTGATGGAAATTACAAGGTCATAATGAGTCCCTGAAAAGAAGTTGCTCAGTCAATTAGCATCCTATGGTTTGTATCTCATCAAATTTGTTTCCTCTGATCCTATTTCCCTCCCTCCTGTGATGGACAGCTCTGACAGTCAGTTCTTACAAATAGACACCTAACGCTGCAAGAAGTATAAGCAGTCCACAGCGCAGTGAGTGCAATGTTACATGGGCTAGGATCTGCCAACAACACATTTGATTGCCCATATTTCATGTGGTATTCAAATTGCCTAAATATAATGCAACATGAAATGGTAATGTTAAATAAATTCACAAGCATCAAAACAGTGAATATTTTGTAATTTTTTGAGCAGAGTCATATTTTTATGCCACTAAGAATAACCGAAAACAACTTGGAAACACTATAATTCTGGAAATGCAGTTCTACTTTTCTGTAATATCACATTATTTTAATTTTAAATTACTGTGAGTAAGGACTTTCTATAGATGAAATTACCTTTTCAGTGTTAAGTTTTTGAGAGTGAGCAATACCAGAGGTATTTGTTAGGATGTTAGAAAGGTGAGATACAGCTGATTTAATTTTGTCTCATAATGAGGTGGCTACTGCTTCCAACCTGAGTACAAAAGACTTAGATGGAAAGATTTTTTATAAGAGTTCCAGTGATGTAAGGGTATGACTTATGTCCAGACAATTCACGCAAAGAAGATCAACTTTGGTCTCTAGTGTGTTTACACCAAACAACAGAGGGAATTGAATGGAGATTGGTATCTCTTCATGATTTTCCTTTGTAAACACTGTTCTCTACCTATTCCTTTCAACCAACACTGAGGCAAAGAGACTTTTTTGTCTTCCTTGGCAAAGTCTGTCTTTTTTGTTTGGTGTTGCTGAGGGAGATTAGGTGTGGGGTCTCGAAGCTGCTGTCTTTTCCAGATAGATTGTTGAAGTTCATGGGTACAGAACTGAAATATTTTTTGTTTGGGTTAGTCATTTCCCTTTATATATTCTGCAGTGTGAGAAGAAAGAGCTAGAGAACATTTGGAGCTCTGGATTGTTCTTTTCTGGAAATGTTTGTTTCATCAGAAGTGTGTGAGTGCTTTTACTGCAAGTTACAGTTTTTCAGCTTCCCAGACTGATTAGGGAAATAGTTTAAACCCTGGAGAATTTCCAGTTTCACATGTACTGTTTTCCCTGTGAGCTATACGCTTCAGTGAGATTATCCTAGCTGGGAAGTCATATGAAGGAAATTATTATTTTGTATTTATCCTGTTATGTATAGTCTTTCGGTCAAAATTTGCTGCTTTTCACTACTGGAGACAAGACAGTGTGCTTGCTGTCAACCTTTGGCCTGACCTTGCCAATTAGAAGTTTTGAACATGCAAAGCTGCATAAATCCTGAAGTTTCTAGTCTTGACCTACATATTTTAAAATTATCAGTCTGGACATCTGTCTTTGTTCTCTTCCAGTAAGTCATTAGCAGATACATGAATCTTTCCCATGATGTTGTGGAGCTAGAGAAAACACCCTTGCCCTCTCAATCTTGCTTCTTCCCAGCTCCATTTCTGTGAAGCTGTGTGCCATGATGAAGTTGGTAGCTCTTTTATTACTGGAGGAGATGGCTTGATTCTTCCTCTAATGAATACATAGTTGAGCCACTCAGTACAAGGACATGTTACACAGATTCTGGCTTCTTAATGTAGGGTATGTTCACTATGATTTTTGCATGTAAAAGACATCAGGCATTAATGTGTCAGCACTTTCAGTTTAACATTACAAGCAGTCAGTCAGCCTGAACTGAGACCAGTCTCCATAATGAATTTTACTTCAGCAGTTGACAGCAAATGAATCAAAACTTTCTTCTCTTTACTTCATCTTCTGTAGATGTTAATTTAAATTTTGATAGTGGCAAATTTTCTGGTTTTAATATATTGACATAGTGCCCTCTTCTTTTACTTCTTGCTTTGCTAGAAGTCCGTAGGCGCTGCAATTTCCTTTGCATTTGAGAAACTGCTAAGATACAAAGTAAAATGTTTCTTCCATTGAGGACCTAATTGGTTTTGCCATAATAACCTTCTCTAGTGACAGCAGTAGGCTCCTTAAGAAAGGATTAGGGGGAGGAAGGAAGAAATGTACAGATAAAGGAGTTTGTTGGTTTTCTGCATGACAACCTTCTTCCAGATCAACACTATGAGCAAAATATTTAGAGCTGTATTCAGAAGTTGGCATTTTTTTGGAAGTACAAATATAGACTTGATTTTCAGGAATTCAAAAAGCATATAGTTCATGTCACTAGCAACTGTAATTGTCCAGCACTTTATAATGTAGAAATTGTCGCTATTATAATAATCTTACATTTATACTTCTATATTTAAATATAACTACGGATCAAGCTAAAGGTACATCCAAAGCTGAGGACTCCACATTCCAGCTAAAGGTCCTCATAAAACAATTCACTCTTACACAATTTTCAGTCACAGCTGCAAAGGCAACCCCAAGAGTTAGTTTAGATAAGGGAATACCTGTTGGGATTTAGCTTTTATTGGACAGTAAATTGTTTTCTCTGCATCTCAGAGAAATTTCAAGCCAATGAAATTTGGTAAATCTAACAGAATGTGATGAAACGCACCTTGCCAAGTGTATGGTGCATTATCTTTACATATTCTCTGTTTGACTTAACCAGGATGGCACATTCTTTAACCAGTTCACTGGAGTCAATTGTCTCCTCTTGTCTTTCTCTATTAATTCTGTGATTTTCAGTCTGTTTTAATTTGTGAAACAATAAATATTTTCCAGGGGAGCTATGGACCCTGAATTAACAAATTCAGGCCATAATAGTATAGACTTATTTTCCGTAGGGTGTAGTTGCACTGACATCTTTTCCAATAGGAAAAATATTAAAGAAAACCTAGACCTGCCTCAGTAACTGCTTCTTGTTTCTGTGCTGTACCACAGTTAGTTATGCTCCTCAGCTTTGTTTATATAGCAGATTGTTGAGTCAAAAACAATTACATGTTTAAAAAATAAACCTAGCAAGCAGAAAAGTGGGTTTGTTTACTTATTATTTGTTTGCTCTTTTTACCTCCTTGAATTTCACTTTGTTTCAGGAATTAGACTCTTAGCAGCCTTCACACAACCTTCTAGAGATATGCCATAGTTACCAAGACCTTTATGATCATCTCATGACTAAATTATCTCCCATGGTCTAACTTTGAACAACTGTAGCTTGCCTGTCATATCATTACCAGCAAAAGTTTACTAGCAAGGGTGAAGCCTGTATTAGTAAGACTGCAGCCAGCAGGTCCAGTGATCTTTACCCTCTATTCCACATCTGTGAGACACATCTGGATTTCTGCATCCAGTTTTGGGCTCCCCAGTACATGAAAGACACATTCATAGAGTAGTGAGTCCAACAAAGACAACCAAGATGGTCAGGGATCTGGACCACAAGATATACAAGGAGGGGCTGAGAGACATGTGTTTGTTCAACCTGGAGAAGGTAAAGACCTCATTGTTTTCAACTGATAGGAGTACACAGAGAAGACGGGGCATGACTTTTTGGAGGTGTACAGTGATAGGATAGAAGGCAATGGACACAAGTTGGAACATGGAAAATTCCAAGTATTTATTAGGAATTTTTTGTTTGTTTTTTCTGTTTTGGTTTGTTTTTTTTTTCACTATGAAGGTTGTCAAGTACTGGAACAGTGTCCCGGAGAGGTTGTGGGATCTCCATCCTTGAGCAATCTGATCTGATTGGACCTGCTTTGAGCAGGGATTTGTGCTAGATGAATACTTGAGGTCTCTTGCAATCTAGTTATTCTATGATTCTATTGAAAATCTATTAAAAATATATTTACCTAAATGAAAAGTCATCTTTGAAAACCAGTTTAAAGGGTGAGACTTGTTCCACTTAAGTACAGCTTTCTAAACCTGAGGAGTCTAGTCTAACCCAGCTGCCTAGGCTCCTCCATAGTCCCTGATGATAAAAAGGCATTTCTGTGGAGTGACTAATCTCATCCTAACTTCAGTGCTCAAAACACGTGAGATTAGATACCCTTTGGAAGTACTTATCTCTCTCCATTACAATTGAAGAAGCAACAAGGCTTGCTTAAATTTAACTTTGTTTTTAGGGCTTGGAAGTATCCCATTCAATAATGAGAGGTCATTCGGACTTTGCCAGATGCAGAGAATAGTTGTTTTATGGTTGGGTTTACAGATTTTGGAGAATGTAGGAAAATAATTTTCAGTAACATGAGGCTTTTGCTTTGCATTGCTATACAAAGCTTTCCCGCTGCCCTAATGATATTTGAGATGACATAAAGACTTACAGCCTCATGGCCATAGGAGGAAAAAAAAGTTAAGGAATTTTCAGAAATTCTCTCAATGCTACCTGGTGTTTATGTAGCTTCAGCAATTCAAATGATGTGAATCACAAGCTCCAAGTATTATCACCCATATTGCCATATAACCTTCGCGCAACATAACATGTGTCCACAAAAAAATAACAGATCATACAATTTTTGAACACTAATATCAGAACAGACATTCCATGGAGCCCCTTAGATGTCCTTTTTAATTATATCCACCTGTACTATAGAGCAATTGAGTCGTATTTTTTGCTATTCTTGAAAACACAGGCTTCAAAATAAAATGCTGAAGAGATTGGTATAATGGTGTGCAAAGTGAAGCAATCAAGTCTATTACAAAAAAACAAGCAGGAAATGTCAAGACTATATCTTTGTCAGCGACATGGACAGTGGGACTGAGTGCACCCTCAGCAAATTTGCCAATGACTCCAAGCTGTGTGGTGTGGTTGACATGCTGGAGGGAAGGGGTGCCATTCAGAGGGACCTTGACAGGCTGGAGAGGTGGGCCTGCGTGAACTGCATGAAGTTCAACAAGGCGAAGTGCAAGGTCCTGCATGTGGATCGGGGCAATACCAAACACAAATACAGGCTGGGCGGAGAATGGATTGAGAGTAGCCCTGAGGAGAAGGACCTTGGGGTACTGGTGGATGAGAAGCTCAACAAGAGCCAGCAATCTACGCTCGCAGCCCAGAAAGCCAACCCTATCCTGGGCTGTATCAAGAGAAACGTGGCCAGCAGGTCGAGGGAGGTGATTCTGCCCCTTTACTCCGCTCTCGTGAGACCCTACCTGGAGTCCTGCATCCAGCTCTGGAGCCCCCAACATAAGAAGGACACGGAGCTGTTGGAGCGGGTCCAGAGGAGGCCACAAAAATGATCAGAGGGCTGGAGCACCTCTCCTATGAGGACAGGCCAAGGGAGTTGGGGCTGTTCAGCCTGGAGAAGAGAAGACTCCGGTCTAGCAGCCTTTCTGTACCTGAAGGGGGCCTACAGGAAGGATGGAGAGGGACTTTTCACAAGGGTGTGTAGTGATAGGACAAGGGGGAATGGCTCTAAACTAAAAGAGGGCAGATTTAGATTAGATATTAGGAAGAAATTTTTTACCATGGGGGTGGTGAAACACTGGCACAGGTTGCCCAGAGAAGCTGTGGCTGCCTCCTCCCTGGAAGTGTTCAAGGCCAGGTTGGATGGAGCTCTGAGCAACCCGGTCTAGTGGAAGATGTCCTTGCTCATGGCAGGGGGGTTGGAACCAGATGATCTTTCAGGTCCCTTCCAACCCAAACCATTGTATGATTCCGTGATTTTATGATTCTATGACTGACATTTGGGGAAAATACTCCACATCACTTCTGCAATGTGGACCAGAGTCCTGATATGCCAAAACAGGCGATTCAGGCATGTATTATCCAAGACAGGATTTGTAACTTATGTGCAAAAAAACCCCCATTCCAGCTTATTGTTAATGCTGCTAATCATATGCTCAATGAACCTATTAGTGTTCCAAAATAACTGATGTTATCCAGCTACTCTTCCTCAGGTAACTGCTGTGTTAATGTACAGGTGATCACGCAGCCTGTGGCTGTGTAGGGCAAGAAAGGAGCAGGGACCTACAAAGCTCTCCAGCCAGCTGTTCGTAGCAATCGCTAACATACTCACCCTTACTGCCAGTGGTAGGCAGAGTTCATCTGCCTGTTACCTACTAAAAGATCATTTAAACATCTACAAATACTTTTTCAGTTTTTAGCATTTGTGCAGTCGGTTGCCAATTTATCAGAGGCTGGATGAGCACCCGTGAAACGGGAAACCAGGCCCCTGTTTACAGAACAAATGGCCTTACTGGGCTCCCCTCTGCTGTCCTTCACTCCTTGCTGTCACTGCCCAGGGTGCCAGCACCAGCATTTGTATGCCTGCTCTGTCAATCAGACCAGGAATAAATCCAGTTGGGTTTTTTTCTCCTAACACGTTTTTCAAGGTTTTTTTAAAAGCCTGTCTCAGGCAGGGGGTGGGAATGAGCAGCCAGGAGAGAGGGAGATGGCATGTCTTGTACCATCATCTCTGTCAAACACATTGTGGGCTTAATCCACAGCCTGAGCGTGGACTGAACAGCTCTGGAAATGTTAATGCAGCAAACAAATGAAAGTTACCTGAATTTAACTAACGCACAGTTGTCTCAGTATGCAGGTAGGTTATTAACCCTAGGAGAGCAGCGGGTTTTGAAACATGAGGTTAGGAGACCCAGGGCACAGGTTTGGGACTTTGCCAGTTTAATTGCTAATTGGATTAGAGTTTAAAGCCTTATCTCACTTGGGCATAAAGACAGTTTTTATAGAGGAAGGTTTTATTCACCTTCCTCTGGAAAACATCACTTTTTTCCAGGCTACTCAGTTCTCTATTATGACTTTGCAGCCTAAAGGGGCAATGTTAATAAACACAGCAACATTTCAGAAAATTTGGAATAAGAAACAGAAAGAAAAAGAATATGTCTAGTTCATAGAAACAGGGTTGTTTTTGGTTCCATTCTTCCCATTTGGGAAAGAGATTAAGTGCAGAATTAATTCACAAATAAAAATACTGAGTTGATAGATGTAGATATTTTTACTGCTACAAAGAGCAACCAGAGTACAAAATAGTTCCTTGTGTATATGATTTGTCATTTGGCTTCCCTTTGAAAAAGTGCAGAGGAATCTTAAGGCCTTTGAATCACTGATATCGCAGAAAGAATCTATCCAGCCTCAGAAATTGGGTTTATTTAGTACTTAAGACACAAACTTCAAAAAAATCTTGCTTGTGTTGAGCACTTGCCAATTCAGCTTTTCATACAGATAAAAAAGTTAAATTTGGTTTAACAGATAAAAATTCTTTGTTTATGTATGTAAACCAGAGAGAGAGAGAGACCGAGAAGATTAGTGGATATTTATAAAAATTCTTATACAGAGGAATAAATTTACTTATTGGGAAAGGAAGAAATAACATCTTATAGATGCTTTCTTGTTAAAGATACAGTTCAACGTATACACTGAAATTAGGAAATCTTTTCTTTTGAGAGACAGTTGCAAACAGAGGTGTTAAGGGACAGACTAAACAATTGATGAGTTTTCCAACTGTTTAGGTCCTTTTGCACCTTTACAGATAAATAGCATTCCCAGAATTTCCTATAATTGATTAGGATATTATAATTTTGGGGAAGATGGAAGATCCATATTTAAATATTGGCTTTGCTGAGCCATATCTGTGTGGTGCCACCTGTTTTTACTCTGCTACAGCTTTCATTACTCACTTGACATATCTGCATAAGTTCCATTAACATTAATGAAAATTCCATGTTCGTGTCAGACAGAGTCTAAATCTTGAAGACTGAAAGTAATAGCTTTAATATTTCCTGCAAAGATGTCTGGGGAGAAGACAGGTTTAGTTCTAATAGCTACTTCTTCCTTCCCTGCTCATTCTGTCCGTATATTTACCTCTTAACAGAAATTGTTACTAGCGCTGCTGTACCTCTACTCAGAGGACAAATGCATTATGTTTAACCAGCAGTAGAATTTAGACAGATTCTAAAATATGAAACAATTTATAGGATGCTTTGGGAAGTCGTAGAAATGTAATTTAGGTTAGAGAGATCCAGAATAATTCTGTAAGTGCATACAAACACAGATTTCTCAGAAGGATTTACAAGGCTTGACCTATGAGGCATGCCAGGACAAGTCCAGGTCTTGTGATGCAATTGTGAGTCTCCTGGCTCCTCATCTAATCATACCTGCAACTGTTCCTGACCTTATAGTCCTTTGGGCACAGAAGATCAAGGACTGTTAAGGATCTGCAAGGCATTTATTTATCATTTACCTATCTATTCTTGTTTATCTTCTTAGGCTTTGCTATAAATTCAGGAAATAGTTTGATCTACTGTATAAAGTGTGCATTGGCAAAATTTTTCATACCAAAAGATGGCAAAAATATTTTTTTACACTCGGTCTGTATAGGAACCAGGCTGCCAAAATCCCATCTAATTTGAGACATAGACATCTATGTGTCAAAACTGTGTGCATTTCTCCTAGACAGCAACCTAGACTTACAGCTCATAAATACTCCCTAGTCCTGTAGGCACTTACCTACTTCGCCTGAAAGTCCTCTGGGTATCTAGCTTTAGCTCTTCCAACATGCTCTAAAGTGCTTGTTCTAGGAGGATGAGGACATATTTCCAGGCTATATTTCCATCATAATCCAGGTTTAGGCAGACAGCCATCTAGTCTGTGCAACTCTGGGAAGAAGAGGTACTGCAAGTGGTTTTGCACTAAACATTATTGAGTGAAGTACTCACTAGCACCTTAAACTTTCTCCAGTCTACAGCTTCCATTCACTCTCCTGCCTCTGAGAAAATGTTCTTAATACAGCACTGTGGGATGTTGGAGTGGGAATGCTTCCTGTGGCTCTGCATGAAGCTGAGCCTGGGATCCAGGGACATGAGTCATGGGGCCAAAGGAAGAATAGACACAGGGATCCTGATTCCAGCCTCGGTCTAGCCACACCTGAGAGGCTAATACTGTCTGGACTTAACTCCCAAAGGCATTTTCTTCTATAATACACAATTTCATTCTCCATTCAGGGTCAGATCTGAAGCAGGGTACATGCTGCACTAGAACCTGCTGCTGAAAACCACCTGCATGCTTAGCCTCCCAGTCTGAAGGGTTCAAACAACAAAATCTGATTCTACTGAAATGCCACTTTAGGCATCTGAAATTCTTCACTGAGCTGGGGGTTCATTTTTAAGCATGCTTGTGATTGTGCTAGTTCTTTGAAGATGAACTGAATTCGTTTGTTCCCTGCTTTTATCGGCCAAGGTTTACCTTCAGTGTTGCTGCGATGCTTTTGCAATAGTTGAGATACCACCACTGTGTGTCGCAACAGGTCACTAATCTGTGTTATTCAGTTTATTTGTTATATATAGTGGTGTGCTTTAAGACAGTTTCCTCTCATAGCTCACCTCTCCTTTACTGTGTGACCAAGTTCTAACTTCTGCCAGTGTTGCAATTAATACTGTGCAAAAAATATTAGGATAGCATTTGTAGAAACAAGACTGAAATAACCTCCACTGTGAGATTTTTCTTTCGCTCACATTTTCCCATTTTATCTTTTCTCCTTTTCTTTCCTGAACTGTAGAGATTTGCATTAGTTAGCAACCACCTTCCCTACATAACTCATAGTTCCTTCTCATGGATGGAGCAATGCACTTCACTCGTAAGAGAGAAACAATACACTGTATTGATATTAAAGTGTGAGTTAACAAAATTCAATGGTGAATGTGACAGTGGTTTAAAAAGATTCAATGGCAAGCTATGCTTGATTATGTACAGCATAGAGGACAGGGTCAGACAAAACTGTTGGGGAGATGCTCCGTTGAGTCACAAGGCTCAGAAAGGAGTGTCTTGCTTTCTAAACTCCTGCTCAGAGAGAAATCTAGGTGCGGCTGGATCCAGACTTAGTCCCACACTTGGTCAATGGTTTACTTCTAAAGGATTATATATATACATGATCAATCCTCGCTTAGCTAAAATTTTGAAGTTTAGCATGCTATTAGTCACTTACCAAGAATCTGTTGTGGCAAGGAGTCTCTCAGTGTCGAGAAGTAGCCTTGAGAGGCATCCCTAACTCAAGGGGAGATCCTGGCCCACTGTTGTTTCAGCAGAGCTCAGTGGGCCCTGAACTGTCCAATATTTATAGAGTAAGCTGATTGACTTACAGTCCTGTTTGCATACCACCAAGAAGTTTGGGTCCCTGTTCCAGACAGCCCTTGGTTGCTGGGTTGCCATCCATCCCCCAAAGGCCAGTGTAAGCCAGATGCAGCTATCGCAACCCCCACTGGTGTTTGTGGCTTAGGTAGGGGAGAAGGAGGGGAGCAGGGGGACCACACTATCACATTTGTGATGCTACTTGCCTTTTCTAGCAAATGCTCTAGTATATTCTTCTGCTCTTCCACACTTTGTTAATTCTGCCTTCACTTCTGAAAGAAAAAAAATAACCAACCAATCATAAACAACAAAAAAAAAGAAAACCAAAACCAAATAACCAACCAAACCCAATGGCTGAGCAAAGCACAAGATAGCTATGATCTCTCTTTTTCTGGAAGAGAAGAAAAAATATTTCTGGGTAATGGAAGAAAGTAAGAAACCCCCAAAGCATCAGAAGTAGTCAACAGCAGCACTCTTCTCCAAGAATATATATCCGAAGGTGTAGAAATCTATATGCGAACAAGGTTCTAACATTCAAGGCTACTTTTTCTCTGTTGAGTGCTCTGGCCATTAGGCTGTTATAAATTCTAGGAATGCGTTTTAAACCCCCAAAGCATCAGAAGCAGTCAACAGCGGCACTCTTCCCCAAGAATATAGATCTGAAGGTGTGGAAATCCATACGCGAACAAGGATCTAAAATTCAAGGCTCCTTTTCTCAATTGAGTGCACTGGCCATTAGGCTGTTATAAATCCTAGGAATGCATTTTAAAAAGAAAGCGTCAATTAATAGATTTTGTGAGGACCTGAACCAGTTAGGAGTCCCAGAAGATATAGAATTATTTCACCTAGTTGTTGGATAATGACTGACAGTAGGCAGGAGTTCAGAGCCCAGAAACCTAGTTCAGAGTGGGCTGATGTGGAACAAAAGTTCAGGATCCTTAAAGTTAAGCGAGGGGCACCCAGCAAACTTTGGTGTTTTCAGGATTAGTGAGGCACGAAGCAAAGGCATTTCTGGCCTCTGGATCCAGAAGTTCACGTAAATGTTCTTCCGGAGTGCTACAGCCCTTTGCTCTCTGTTCCCCCGTGCTTTCTCTTGGTTCTTCTATACCTGAAACTTGCTTTAGACAGTATTCTGAAGACAGTAGTCCAAAGTACTTCAATCTATGACTATGCTCATACTGAGTTATTAATACCTGCCCTCTGCTCACTCCACAGCCACGACACATTAATCCTGGCTTGGAAGACTTTCAGCTTTCTTTAAGACTACAGTAAAGCAGTTTAAAGAAATAAGACCTGTTCAGAAGCTGTGATCTGATCCGTTTTGGGGAAGCTTTTCCAGCTAGCCACAGGGTGGCCATTATTTTCTGCTGTTCAAGCAGGAAGAAACAGCTAAATTAAAAAAATCCAAACACAATCCCCGACAACTGGTAATGCTGGGGAGGGAAATTAAGTAGCTGCAGCAGCAATTTAAAGAAAAGCAGCTCAGCAAAGATTAAAAGACAATTAAAAGCAGCAGGTCCTACCCGCTGCCTGATTTTATGTCAAAGATTTGTGTGGTACTTGCTGCTGAGATTGGTGGGGTTGAAGGCTAAACTCTGGAAGAAAAATGCTGATCAAGTTGACTGAAGGTTTTGTTTCACACCTCTGGAGTTAAAGGCATGCCCAGCCCCAAACCCTTCAGCCAAAAAGGGCTGACAGCACTGAGAATGCTTCACCGTGAGCTGCAAGACTGGCACCTTTCTCTCCCTGCAATGAGCTGGAGATGTTGCCAGAGATCGTCCTGCATTCCACACTTCAGCTGAACACTAGAATAAAAAACATAGATTAGCTTCCATCTATATGGTTCACTGCAGATGGTTTCATCCTCTTTAACATTTACAGATAAATGGCATGTACAAAGCACTTCAGTTTTGGTCTATGCTAAAATCTGATGAAGTTTTACCGCTGCTATAAATGCAGTGCAAAATCAGGCTAACACCAGTGTAAAACCTCCACAAACTTCACTGGGAAAACATCTAGGCCAAACAGGTGTGTCACTGAAAATCAAGACCCTGCAGACATAAAAAAAAAAACCCAATCCAACAACCCCCCCCCAGATAAATAGCATATACTTTGTGAGCTTCAGGATGTATCCCAGCAGAAAACTCTATCTCGTAACCAGAGATGCAGGAGTATGTAATGTGGAAGTTTCTTATAAATTTATTGAAATCTCTTTGTTAAAATGATTTTTTGTTACAAATCTTTGACAAAACAGACTTCAGGCCTCTCTCAGTATTGTGGAATGTCTTATGGGCTATTACTGCTGCTGTAAAACTCCTGTTGCACCCGTGTTTGGCTTGACTAGTCACAAGGCAGGCATCCTCTGCTGGGCCCTGCGGCCAATCAGTACAATGTTTCATTTGGATGCTTTTTTCCCTCTGTGTCAAATCCAGTATTTACAATTGCCTTGATTTTTGCTGGATGGAACTGGATTGAGTTTATTGTTTGATATCTTAATCATGCTGACCTTCTGAAATTAATATGATTCCACAGGAGAGATCAGGAACTATGGCTCTTCTTTTTGGGCTGCTGCTCATATACTATCTTTGTTTCAAAGTGCTATGTTGTCTTCGAATTATGTGACAGACGCTGTTCAGTCATCACCACTGGATGCTAATGAAACTGAAAAACCAGGATTTAAGTAGTATTTAAAAAGCTAAACGTGAGGGCAGGCTGGGGGGCACCGGGGCAGCCCCCAGAGCCAGGAGTGGGCCAAGGCTGGGCCGGGACAGAATCACAGAATCACAGAATGGTAGGGGTTGGAAGGGACCTCTGTGGGTCATCTAGTCAAACCCTCCTGCTGAAGCAGGGTCACCTACAGCAAGCTGCACAGGACCTTGTCCAGGCGGGTTTTGAATATCTCCAGAGAAGGAGACTCCACAACCTCCCTGGGCAGCCTGTTCCAGTGCTCCGTCACCCTCACAGGGAAGAAGTTCTTCCTCATGTTCAGACAGAACTTCCTGTGCTTCAGTTTGTGCCCATTGCCCCTTGTCCTGTCACTGGGCACTAGTGAAAAGATCTTGGCCCCATCCTCCTGACACCCAAGCTTCAGATATTTGTAAGTATATATTAGGTCCCCTCACAGCCTTCTCTTCTTCAGGCTGAACAAGCCCAGCTCCCTCAGCCTCTCCTCGTAGGAGAGATGTTCCAGTCCCCTCACCATCCTTGTAGCCCTCCGCTGGACTCTCTCCAGTAGCTCTTCATCCTTCTTGAAGTGGGGAGCCCAGAAATGGACACAGGACTCCAGATGGGGCCTCACCAGGGCAGTGTAGAGGGGAAGGAGAACCTCCCTCGACCTGCTGGCCACACTCCTCTTAATGCACCCCACGATCCCATTGGCCTTCTTGGCAGACAGGGCACACTGCTGGCTCATGGTTAACCTGTCGTCCACCAGCACTCCCAGGTCCCTCTCCACAGAGCTGCTCTCCATCAGGTCCGCCCCAAGCCTGTACTGGTGCATGGGGTTGTTCCTCCCCAGGTGCAGGACCTTGCACTTGCCCTTGTTGAACCTCATCAGGTTCCTCTCTGCCTAACTTTCCAGCCTGTCCAGGTCACGCTGAATGGCAGCACAGCCTGCTGGTGTATCTACCGCTCCTCCCAGTTTGGTGTCATCAGCAAACTTGCTGAGGGTACTTTCTAACTCTTCATCCAGGTCGTTGATGAAGAAGTTAAACAAGACTGGGACCAGTACTGACCCCTGGGGGACACCAGCCTGCAGGTCGGGGCCTGGCTCCGTGGGGCCGCTGGCAGCCCTAGGCAGGGCTGCCTCACCACAGAGCCATGGCCCCAGCGCACGGACCTTCCTTGGCCAGGGCCTGGCCTGGCCATGGCTTCCCCACAGCAGTGGGAGCAGCCTCACGCTCCCCTTGGGAGAGGGCCGCCCTCACTGTGCGGCCGGAGCTGACCCTCCCGGGGAGAGGTGTGTGCCCAGGGCCTGACACCAAACCTGGTGGGAACTGGGCAGTCACATATTTTTTTATTTTTTTCACTCCACAGCCATTATTTTTATTCTCATAAGCAAAAGAGGTTACGTGAAGATTTCCTAAATGATTTCGTAGATATCAAGTATTTCAGCCTAAGTGTCTGTGGTATTTCATTTTAGAGATAATGGGAAATTTGTGTTCCTGAGATGAGACGATGTGAATTTGACCTTCATCTGCAGACAGAGTTTAGTTTGCCTTCCGCTTTTTTTCACATTTGTCCTTCTGTTGGCTACAATCAATAAACAAAGCCTGAGGCTAAAACAAACAAAGTTGCCAGCAACAGGAAAGCGAAGATGACAAGAATACAGAAAAACACCTTTCTAATTATGTTGTTTATATATTCTTTTGTTTAATCTCATGTGTAATTAATTCTTTAAGTAAGTTTACTCGAGGTTATTGAAAATTGATTCCTAGTGATTTAAATTGCCCACTATTAAATTTTATTGGAACTAATAAGCTAATTTCAGCCTGATACTTCCCCATCTGAAGAGAAACTCAGTAGTTTACTTTCACAAAATATCGGTGAGTATTGCTTATATTCTCCAGTGGACTTTTTTCAATTCCTATTTCAGAATATAGCTCAAAAGGTACCACAAGAGCCTTCTAACTTTTCTCTCATGTTCTCAATGAGAACTGGCTCCAAATGGATCCCCAAAGAAGTCTTGATCTCTTGTTTAATAGCACAGAGTTGATGGCTCAGTAAAATCCAGATATCTGTAAAATAATCACATTTCTGTTCTTGACTAATGGATTTTAAAAAGTGCACAAATAACATCTCTGTCAAACATGGGCTCAGTTAAAACCACTTGTGATTTAATAACACATAAACCAAAACTGAAATAGTAATTTTCTTATCTTGCCCCCCCCCCCCCCCCCCATTTCTGGAGTTGACACTAACAGTTTACAGACAAGTCTTTCCTAAATTTTCAGAATTCCTGGTCATCAGGTGAAACACATCCATATATAGTCACTGCCTCCTGAATGAGCCATTGTCATTGAAAACCCTGGAAGGTATAAGCAAGAAAATAATGTGCTCTCCCAAAAATGAATGAATTTGCATTCTGATAATAAGTATTTCACTGTGAAACTGTCACATCAGGAGACTACAGAAATCTGCCACCAATGAAACCTGAACTGTGTATCAGTAGAGGTTCTTATTCCACACAATAGTAAGTAGCCCTTGAGGCCCATCTTCATTGCTTCCCAGGAAGCCCCAGGACTGAAATGTCTAGAAACCCAAATGCAATTTCACTAGCTTCTCACAGCACGGCATGGTTTGCTATCAGCAGAACTGGTTGAAAAATGAAGGATTTTCCACACTTTTTAGAAAAAATATGGAAGAATTCAAACAAATTGGGCTATGATTGTGGTCTCTTAGTATTTGACATCACCAGCCATGTGGGAAAACTTTAAGGTGTTGGCTGAGAACAGCACTGTGACTTGAACATACCTTCCTGTCATCCTCTCTGCACTGACACTTCTTCTCTGCAGGCGGTGAGGGACCTATGCTAACCTCTTTGGCAGGGGAGAAGAACTCTTGGAAGGATATTAGATTATTTGAAGGTCAGGGTTTAAACTGTCAAAGACTTGTGCTCTGGGGAGTGTAAGAAAACCTAATTCATGATGAATGGGGAGAATTTTGTGATAGCAAGTAGAAACCATATCTTGGAGAATTTTTTTTTGAGGAGGTAAGATGGCAATAACTGACTGTGTTTTCAAATGCTGCCCAATGCATCTGCATCAGGGCGTGTAGAGTCGGTTTAAAAAACATTAGAAGTTTTATTCTGCTGAATTTTGCTGCGTGTCTTGAGGTGATTCACTTTCTTCAGCAAGATGTGCACATGAGCCTGGGCCACTCTCAGGGAAATCATGCACTGCTCAGAGACGCCAGCGTGCATGATCTCCTCCAAGTCCCATACTTGCATTTTGTTTGGGAAACAAATATAGAGAGACTTTCAAATCCACTCCGTCTTGAACCCTCTAGGCACTGTCAGTGCCAGAATTGGAACTGTCAAATGTGGCTCTCTCTGTAGTCTCTGTTATGTATCTCCAAGGCTTTCAGATATCTGGAAGATGAACCACTGTCATGCATTTAAAAGGTGGAGAACAAAGAGCATGTCAAGGATGGTATGAGAACCTCTCTAGCATTTACCATTGAGCCAAAACCATTATAGACTCTATAAAGGATTGCTTGTCTACTGGCAAGGTCACTCATTTTAATTTTTATTAAATTTTTATTAATTGCCACCAGGTCCTTGAATCTCATGAACTATGCAATCAAATGTGAGCAATGAGGTTGCTAAATCAGTGTTGCAACCTTTAATGATAATATACACAGCTTTTAGGGGATCAGGTCAGTTTTAATTAAAGATTATTGAAATTGATGCAGAGCAAACTCAGGAGAATGTGAATCAATAAGTAATGTCTTCAGAGGACAAATGTTACATGATGACTAAAAGAGCCAATGGATAACTAGATCTATATCTGGTCATCCTCTGTGCCAGGAATGATAGTTTATTATTTTTGGATTGCATCAGTGAGAATTCCATGGACTCAGGTCTCTAATCAGGAAACTTCAGGAAACAGCTAAACCACTGTATTTTCTCTTCAAGTTATTTTGATCCTTTTTGTGATTGCTGCTTATGCAGGCATGTCTGACCTAGCCTTACATTTGCTAGCATAATCTCAGCAATTTATCGGTCAGTGTAGGCTGCAAGATGTAGGCAGATGTATTTGAGATGGCCTTCTACTTGACCCCAACTTGTCATTCCTGAAGGACTCTGGGCTCTCACAGTTCCTGTGCAATACCAGTCTGCTCTTAAGTCTGTCTGAGAAAAGTGTGGTGTTTCAGACACTTGGGTTTAGGTAACTGAGTTGAGCTCAGTTTGTTGAGGTAGCCGCTGTTGAGGAGCAAACTAGAAACTCAGTCCTTTTCCTTTAAGTTGATCTGCCCATGGAAGTTTCTGTGCCCACGGGACGCTTTCAGTAAAATACTAAGAAAGGGTGATGTAGTACTAGGAAGGAGTGCTAATTTATGGTTAGAATAGTGCTGTATCACCTGCCAAAGCAGCAACAGTTAGGGGACAAATCCCAGTCATTTAATGGTTACTCAATTTTTGTTTGAGTTTGGTTGTTACTTTCCTTACACCTAGTAAAAGAGAAACTTCTGAATTACAATTTTAGCAAGCTAACAGATAAAAGAAATACACTGGTTCCTGCAACGTTTTGTCCTGTCTCACAGTTTATGTAACATAGCTACAATATTCAGCCAAGTTTGAACTTTTCTTCCTAAATTTATTTTAACATATAGTACTCAGCTAGAAATAAATTCTATGGTTTAGCTTAGGTCTGGAGTTTTATGTTTTGTGGGTTTTTTTCCATTGTGAAAAATAATTTGTCAATTTCCACATGTTGTTTTACTGAATTTTAAAATATGAAGCCACCTCACAATCTTGTCTTTTTTCCTAACAAGAATAAAGACATTTCTAATCAGTTATCTTCATGGTTGGCAAAATTAAGACCTATAGCTATTATGTTAGTCTGCATTGGTGTATGAAATAGTAGTAGTAACTTCAAAAGCCTGTCTGCTATGAAACATCTCATTAAAAAGTGACTTTCTAAAAAAGCAGCTACAATTAAATTTTGTAAATGACTGAGGTCATTTAGCAACCACTAAAACAATTGGATTAAACTATAACAGTAAAAAATGTAGCATTTTTTCATGGGGAATAATTGTTTTTTTCCCACTTAGGAATACTGTGCTCTATTGAAACAACTTCAATGAAAGAGAATACCATAATTTTATAAAACATCTGGAAAAGAATCCAAAACTCAAATCTTTATTTCATGTAGCTTTTCAGAAGGTTCTTACTGGTATTTGAAGATGTCTGATAAAATTACATGAGAAAGATATGCAATGCACATTTCATGATCTCCAGGTCTTTACAAAAAATAGTATTTTGCAATTTCTGACATGAATTTTTTATATTAAAATCTCAACATAATTTCCTGTTTATTTAGGGAGAACCTTGGCTGCAAAGAAATGGATTTTGAATGCAGGCACACTATAGATCAGTGAGCGACTTGGACAGAACAGGAGTCAGGAGTTTCATCTCTCATTTCCCTGCTTCCCCCTTCTCCCATACTGCCTCTGCCATGTGCCATTTTGCACATACACTTGGTAACACAGAGCTGTGCAATTTCTAGCAGGGAAAGCTGTGAGCTGAGAGGCTCAGGGACTTGCATCCTGAGTATATCGAAAGAGGGTCATATGAGGACGCAAATGCAACCTCCCTGAGAGTCTGACTGCCAAAATTCCTAACCTTACATTAGGCTGTGAGGATACGCTGAGCAGCCTTGTGGAATGGATCTTATTTTTTCAGGATGAATTTCATTTGTAATGCCATCACAATCTTAAGTTGCAGAACTATAAATCCTTTTACTTTACCAAAGTGGAATTGGACAAAGCACTCAAGATAAGATTCCCATAGCGTTATTGCCAGGCACCTGGAAGTGAAAAGGGTGGATCATGGATTCTTCCCTTTGCTTAGAGATCAGCTTAATCTACCTTAATTACTTGTGAGCAGTTGCCAACATTGAAGGGTTTTTAATAAGGGTCTTAAATCTGATTAATAGGTGATGAAGTTAGCTTTAAAATAAAAACTGAGCAATCAGATAACGTCAGCTGTTGACTTCATTTGCTAGCTATGCAGTGATGGTGATGCTTTAAGTGACAGATAATTATTGTCTTGCTCTAGTAATTGCTCATCATCCTATGACAGACATTTTCTGTATTTACACAGAGTTAGTTGTGTTTCTGTTGAGGTATTTACTTTCTTGCATAGATACCAGTAAAGCTAAGCCATATAACATGATCTTATTATTCAGCCTAGTATTACCTAGCTATATAAAGAAAAACAGGCTTTCTACTGACTCTAGCCCTAAAAGGCTGTTAAGAACCAACTTAGTGGAATCATTGCATAATGTTTCACTACTGGGAACTTCAACAGGGGTGAAAAATGAGAGTGGCTGTGGTTGGAGTAGTGCTTCTATTTACTTTTTAAGTAACTGCTGGCAAAGGCTGAGAGCAAAGGTGGTCTAGAGATGAAGAATGATCCAAAACCTAGATTGCTCCGCTGCCACAGACCTACCTTGAGTAAGCCATTTCATCTCAAGGAGCAATTTGATGGCCTGCAGCTGGCACAAGGGACGGTCCTACTACTTTCCCCTCTATTGGCCATGCTTTCCTTCCGTGACACTGGCATTTGGCAGCTCCTGAGACGAGTTGATTAAACTGGCAGAAAATATTTAAGTTGTTTCTACTGTGTTAGTTCTTTGCCGAATTAGTGAGGTGAATCGGTTCATCCAGATGGTGACCAGAGCAGTTTCAAGGAAAGGGCTGGGATGTGAAATCAGTAGAGCTGAAGTGGAAAGGGAGGAGAAAGGAGGGCAAGGAGAGGCAGGCTTTACCTTTTGGTAATAGCTGTTAGATCTGCTCAGCCCTCTTGTGAAAAGTCAAACTCAGCACACTGTCCCTGAGACAGTTCCCTGTCCATAATGTGTGAAGAATGCTTCCATTTGTCATCCATTTTAATGGCTCTCCTGTTTACCTAGGAAGTTTGGGCACTAAGGCAGCTGTACATGCTATGCGAGGCAAAATATGACTCTGCCTAATATGTAATATTATGGCTAAAATATAAAAAGAAGTACAGAAAAGAAATTCAGAAGTGGTGACTTTTTTTTGGCTGGAGTGGGAGCAAAGGATTCATCAGTGTCTGGCAAATTTGACAACAAGTGTACCTTTACAGGAATATGAGTAAAGGCAGAAAAGCAATTAAGATGGAAGCTGGGATAGATTACTATGCTAAGTGCTAGGTAAGAAACTTCATGGAGGGAAGAGAGGAACAGCAGCTGTGAGGGAGTGCTGGAGTCCTTTCTGCATGAGCTGACATAGCTGAGAGCCATTCAACTCCTTCTGTAACAAAAGTGGGACAGGAGCAGCCTTGAAGGTGGCGTCAACAAGAGTGTTAAAGTTAGGGTGGCTTACAAAAAGCTACAGGGACAGCCTTAAAAGAAAAACCTGAGGCTGATGTTGAATTATTTTGTATATAGTACGAAAGCCAAGCTCTAGCAAGGGAGTACGCGAGCAGACATAAGGCATGTAAGCCTAAGGCATGTGCCTATTCAGTGGGAGACAGAACTGGGACAAAACATGTTCAGACTTTTTTTCTTTTCTCACCAGCATATTATTCTTGACTTTAAAATCTGCCTCCATCTTCAGCTAATGAACTAAAATGCATTTAATTGTAAAGGAGGGGATATAGAGTATTGCAAACATTATTCCTGTGTTTTTCATTCCTGTGAATGCAGCGGGCTTTCTCTTGTAAGTCCTAGTTGAATGCGGGTATTTAGGATCAGATCTAATAGCTATATGGTATAAATTCTGCTGTATCAGTTTATTGAAAACATTTTGGACTTTCCCCATTTATTTTGTAAATTTATTATTTAAGTCTAAAGCAAGAGTAATTATAGAATACATAGAGGGTAGAGTGGTATTTCTGAAACTCCCCATAGCTTGGTGAAAGTAAATAGTCCGCTTTGTATTCTGCAGCTCTCACTAAGTAAGATAGATAATGTACTCTGCAAAATGTTCTGTGTGCAAATAGCACCTAAATCTCTTCTTAGACAATAACAGATATGTAAGGCCATATTTTCAATCAAACATCTCACTTCCATATACAGTTTGGCAAATCAAGAGATTATGAGAAAAAGAAAAGACAATATCCTAGACACCTGGAATTCAAATAGTAGAGATTTTAACCAAAAAAGTTACTTAACTGCTAAAGGCTTTTATCTGTGATGGGAAAATGAGTTAGGTGTGGCTGTTCACCCAACTCCTGTTCAGACTTGGGGTAACACACAGCTCATGCTAAGGCCTGATGTGTGCTGGGAGCAGTGCCATTAGGTCAAAGCAAGGACAACACATGAGCAGGACACGGTGGCCACAAAAAGCTAAAGTTCACTATGCAGCCACTATCACCTGCAGCATGCTGTCTCCTGCAGCCTTAGTCCTTGCGCATGGATTGTCTGGCAGTTTCTTCAGAATCTGCTAACTCATGGAAATGGTATAGACCAAATTTCCAAGCTAGAAGGTGTAAATACGTCACTTTACCCAAAGAGTTTTTGAAGCAGATCCAACAGCAGCTGGGCTGCTGATGCTTTCGTGCTTGCTGGTGTGATACAGGGGATGCCTGCACTGTGACAGAGGACAAAGGATGAGCATTCTCACCCTCAGCCAGGTAACTTGCGTACAGCTGCACAATTTACAAGTTATGAGTTGCAAGTTATGAATTAGAGAACTTATGAGTTAGAAACCTCATGAATTAAGCAATGAATTAGTGAATTCATTTGTTAGACTAGGCTGTACACAGGGGATTGAGTCCTTGGTTGTCATGTTTGCTGGTTTGAGATCCAAATGGACAGTGACAGTTAGGCTCCAGGAGGGCTGTTTTCAAATACCATCACAAAAAGCAAAATTCATCACTTCTTGGAACTAGTGTTCAAAGTGCACTGCAGCGATGCTGCTTATCATTACTTCAGCCTGAGCTTTCATCACAAATAATATTTTAAGGAATATTAAAAATAATAATAAACTTACTTTGTGGGACTCTGCGCTTCATAAATTAAAAGACCTAGACCTTCTAATATTTGTTCATGCTTAGAAAAATAAAAGAAGAGAGAACCACAATCCAGTCAAATCTCTGACTGAATGGAGCGTGGTGACTGGGGTGGTGGAAATTCCTAAGCAGCCACAGAGTTTTAGAAGTCTCCTGGAGGTCTGTAAACCATTGATGAATATTGGTGACATAGCTGCAAAAATCTGTGTACTTGCTTGCTAAAACTTCTATACATCTAAAAAATAAAGCTGTGCTTTTGTGTGTCGCTTCAGTGACTGTGATGTTTAGTTTTCAGTGAAAGAGACTGGATGACTTCTGAGCAGTACCTCTGTTTAGGGATGCTGTATGCAGTTCCTAACACTTTGCTGACATACATAGCAACTTATAGATAAATTGTAGTTATGTCAGTAGCTTCACTAGCCAACTGATACTCAAGATGTCAGGTTTCATGTCAAGAGTCTGCATTTTAAGGGTGATATTACAGTGAGTGTGTACTACAGGCCACCTGACCAGGAGGACGAGGCTGATGAGGCCTTCTACAGGCAGCTGCAAGCAGCCTCACAGTCACAGGCCCTGGATCTCATGGGGGACTTCAACCACCCTGACATCAGCTGGGAAGACCATACAGCTAGGCAGGCGCAATCCAGGAGGTTCCTACAGAGCATCGATGATAACTTTCTGATGCAAGTGGTGGAGGAACCAAGAAGGAAAGGTGCGCTGCTGGACCTCGTGTTAACAAACAAGGAGGGACTGGTGGAGGATGTGAAGGTCAGAGGTAGACTCGGCTGCAGTGACCATGAAATGGTCGAGTTCAGGTTCCTGCGTGGAGGAAGCAGGGCGATAAGCAGGATCAAAACCCTGGACCTCAGGAGGGCTGACCTTGCCCTCTTCAAGGAGCTACTTGCAGGAATCCCGTGGGCCAGGGCTCTTGAAGGCAGGGGGGTCCATGAGTGCTGGTCGCTCTTTAAACCACACTTCTTCCATGCACAGCAGCAATGCATCCCCCTGAGAAAGAAATCGAGCAAAGGAGGCAGGAGACCTGCATGGTTAAACAAGGAGCTTCTAGCGGAGATCAGGTGGAAGAGAAAGGTCCATGGAATGTGGAAAGAGGGGCAGGCCACTTGGGAAGAGTACAGAAACGAGGTGAGAGCATGCAGGGATGTGACGAGGATGGCCAAGGCCCACCTGGAATTGAAGCTGGCAAGGGATATCAAAAACAACAAGAAGGGCTTCTTCAACTACATCAGCAGCAAAAGAAAGGCTAGGGACAATGTGGGGCCGCTGCTGAATGAGGCGGGTGTCCTGGTGATGGAGGATGTGGAGAAGGCAGAGCTACTGAATGCCTTCTTTGCTTCAGTCTTCAGTGCTAAGACTGGCCCTCAGGAATCCCAGGCCCCGGAGGTAAGAGAAGAAGCCTACAAAGAGGACGACTTTCCCTTGGTTGAGGAAGACTGTGTGAGGGATCGCTTAAGCGATCTGAACGTTCACAAATCCATGGGCCCCGATGGAATGCACCCACGAGTGCTGAGAGAGCTGGCGGAAGTCATTGCTGAGCCACTCTCCATCATCTTTGAGAGGTCCTGGAGGACAGGAGACGTGCCCGAGGACTGGAGAAAGGCCAATGTCACTCCAATCTTCAAAAAGGGCAAGAAGGAGGACCCAGGGAACTACAGGCCGGTCAGCCTCACCTCCATCCCGGGAAAGGTGATGGAGCAGCTTATCCTGGAGGCCATCATCAAGCAAGTGGAAGAAAAGAAGGTTATCAGGAGTAGTCAGCATGGATTCACCAAGGGGAAATCATGCCTGACCAATCTAATAGCTTTCTAAGATGACATGACTGGCTGGGTAGACGAAGGGAGAGCCGTGGATGTTGCCTACCTGGACTTCAGCAAGGCTTTCGACACAGTCTCCCATGATATCCTCCTAGGGAAGCTGAGGAAGTGTGGGCTGGATGAGTGGTCGGTGAAGTGGATAGAGAAGTGGCTGAATGGCAGAACTCAGAGGGTTGTCATCAGTGGCTCTGAGTCTAGTTGGAGGCTGGTAACAAGTGGTGTCCCTCAGGGGTCAGTACTGGGCCCAGTCTTGTTTAACTTCTTCATCAACGACCTGGATGAAGAGTTAGAATGTACCCTCAGCAAGTTTGCTGATGACACCAAACTGGGAGGTGTGATAGACACACCGGAAGGCTATGCTGCCATTCAGCGTGACCTGGATAGGCTGGAAAGCTGGGCAGAGAGGAACCTGATGAGGTTCAACAAAGGCAAATGCAGGGTCCTGCACCTGGGGAGGAACAACCCCATGCACCAGTACAGGCTTGGGATGGACCTGCTGGAGTGCAGCTCTGCGGAGAGGGACCTGGGTGTCCTGGTGGATGACAGGTTAACCATGAGCCAGCAGTGTGCCCTGGCTGCCAAGAAAGCCAATGGAATCCTGGGGTGCATCAAGAAGAGTGTGGCCAGCAGGACGAGGGAGGTTCTCCTTCCCCTCTACACTGCCCTGGTAAGGCCCCATCTGGAGTCCTGTGTCCAGTTCTGGGCTCCCCACTTCAAGAAAGATGAAGAGCTACTGGAGAGAGTCCAGCGGAGGGCTACAAGGATGATGAGGGGACTGGAACATCTCTCCTATGAGGAGAGGCTGAGGGAGCTGGGCTTGTTCAGCCTGAAGAAGAGAAGGCTGCGAGGGGACCTAATAAATGCTTATAAATATCTGAAGGGTGGGTGTCAGGAGGATGGGGCCAGACTCTTTTCAGTGGTGTCCAGTGACAGGACAAGGGGCAATGGGCACAAACTGAAGCACAGGTAGTTCTGTCTGAACATGAGGAAGAACTTCTTCCCTGTGAGGGTGACGGAGCCCTGGAACAGGCTGCCGAGGGAGGTTGTGGAGTCTCCTTCTCTGGAGATATTCAAGACCCGCCTGGACAAGGTCCTGTGCAGCCTGCTGTAGGTGACCCTGCTTCAGCAGGAGGGTTGGACTAGATGACCCCCAGAGGTCCCTTCCAACCCCTACTATTCTGTGATTCTGTGATTCTCTATATTTGCATGCTGTGCATGATTCTCCAAAAGAGGAAACTAGGTACAGAGATACAGGAAAGGAATTCTGCAGTCCATGAAGCCCTTAGGACTATTCTCTCTTTAGGAGTTGCACAAAAAAAGAATGCACCATTAGATTAGGATATAGAAAGAGACATGTTAAAAAATTTCATTTTTGGGAGATACAGAAACTGAGTCTTAAGCTTTGCTCGACAGTTTGATGTAGTGAATGCAGAACTCTCATTTTAGAGCATATTCTTTCTCCCTAAGCATGTTTTAAATAATTTCTCAGCTAAAGTTGTTCCCTTTCTTCTGCCTCTCACCTCTTTCCAATTCTGGGGAGCTGGCTGGCATTCACAGTCACCAGGACCAGAGGTGAAAGCCTTCCCTAGCCAGGCTGTGCGCCTAACTGCACACACAGCTGCAGAGGAGACTTTTGTAACTCAAGTGTGTGTCCTCAAAGGAGATTTTATCAGATGCTAATGGTGCTATGAAAAAGTTACCCTAATCTCAAGTAATGTGCAATTTATTTTCTTCAGCAAAATGGCTAAGTTTAGCACCAAGCAAGAGTATTGAAAATGCTGTCATAATGGCAGTGAAATTTATTTTGCACAGACAGAAAAATCACAAACAATTGCTAGAAATGTTACTTGCTGATTAAACTTCTGTATCTCCAAGCAAACACTTGACAAACTCAGCTTTTAATCAGTCAAAAGTAAATGGTCATAAATAATAGTTAACAGTAAATTAACATGATAAAATGGCTAATTTAAAACCATTTATGCATGAAAGGTAAATAAATAAAGAAGCAGTCATATCTTATAGGATTTCCTCTCAGACTTCAGAACATCTGGAATTGTTCAGTGTTTTCTCATATAATATAAATAATATTTGTGGAGAAAGAGGAGGGAATATGGCAGTCTCAGAAAGTGCGAATGTGGACTCAAACTTTTTTCTGCTTCTCAGATAGCAGTAGGCATAGCATTGCTACCAAAAATTACGGCTAAAAATCTTAGTCCTTTGACAAACTGTTTTTGCAACACTATTTTTTTTACTTGATTAGTTAATTTATTTGCGTGGTCTGAGAGCAAACACATGAAGAATAATCTGTAAATTTTCATCCCTGTGTAAGCAGGTCCAACCTTGGTGCAAGGCCCTTCTTATCTACAGTCTATACAATTGTTGTACCAAGTTGTATGGTTATTACACAACCACTGTAGAAAAAGTTTCAAAATCAATTTGATAAGGCACAGACACTCATGCATAAGTCATTACCAGATAATTAACATAGTCAACCAAGTGATTGCTTCCAAGAAATCCTAAGATACTTTCAGTCCTGCATAATTTTCTACTAACAGACTTCTATGTATACATAAAATAGACCTCAAAGTTTTGGAAACATCCAAATAAAAGTGTAGTGTGCATTTCTGTAATTATTAAGACAACTTGATTTTCATCAGCCGAAAGCAGCACACAACATCATAATTTTATGAAATGCCATGATGGAGGTCAATAACCCAGTAGATGTTCAACATGTATGTTGTGATTTTTCTTTGCTTTTCACTAAAACAACATAAAATTCAAACCTTAAGGTCCTGAGGAGGGACTAAGGTCACTGCAAGTTACCTTTTTACCCTATTTCTATCTTGTGGCAGAGACACAGCGAAGTCTCAAATTCAAACAGGCTTAAGTTATATATTGCGTATTTCTCTCTGTGGAAATAAATGAAGATGTAGGTCCTGTTGCAACTTAGTTGCTATATAGCACTGGCCTTCATACTATCAGATTAACTAGGTTATGGGGTTAAAATAGTTAGTTTGTCTTGTTGATCTCAAATATGCTTCCTTTCAGAACCTTAACTTTGTTGTAAAAGTACTTATAATTGCTGTTTTTCCAAATTGTTTTTTTTCCAGTGGGAGGGTGAGATTGGAGACACACAAACATTTTAATTGTCTCAGTTTACTATTAAACAGGCTTGCAGTGTGTGCTCCAAATAACGTCTTTTCCCCTCTATTAGTTGTATGGCCATGCTGGGAATTGTCTACCCCAGTGGACTTCCCCAGTGGGCAGTTCAGCTTGCTCTGCTTGTTTTAGGGGTTCCCAGAAGGACGTCCCAGGCAATGTCCACAAGACCTCCATGACTGTTGAAAGCTTGTGGGTTAGAATTAAGGGACAGGCTCATAAGGGTGACATTACGGTGGGTGTGTACTACAGGCCACCTGACCAGGAGAAGGAGGTTGATGAGGCCTTCTACAGGCAGCTGCAAGCAGCCTCACAGTCACAGGCCCTGGTTCTCATGGGGGACTTCAAACACCCTGACATCAGCTGGGAAGACCATACAGCTAGGCAGGCGCAATCCAGGAGGTTCCTACAGAGCATCGATGATAACTTTCTGATGCAAGTGGTGGAGGAACCAAGAAGGAAAGGCGCGCTGCTGGACCTCGTGTTAACAAACAAGGAGGGACTGGTGGAGGATGTGAAGGTCAGAGGTAGACTCGGCTGCAGTGACCATGAAATGGTTGAGTTCAGGTTCCTGCGTGGAGGAAGCAGGGCGATAAGCAGGATCAAAACCCTGGACCTCAGGAGGGCTGACCTTGCCCTCTTCAAGGAGCTATTGGGAGGAATCCCGTGGGCCAGGGCTCTTGAAGGCAGGGGGGTCCATGAGTGCTGGTCGCTCTTTAAACCACACTTCTTCCATGCACAGGAGCAATGCATCCCCCTGAGAAAGAAATCGAGCAAAGGAGGCAGGAGACCTGCATGGTTAAACAAGGAGCTTCTAGCGGAGATCAGGTGGAAGAGAAAGGTCCATGGAATGTGGAAAGAGGGGCAGGCCACTTGGGAAGAGTACAGAAACGAGGTGAGAGCATGCAGGGATGCGACGAGGATGGCCAAGGCCCACCTGGAATTGAAGCTGGCAAGGGATGTCAAAAACAACAAGAAGGGCTTCTTCAACTATATCAGCAGCAAAAGGAAGGCTAGGGACAATGTGGGGCTGCTGCTGAATGAGGCGGGTGTCCTGGTGACGGAGGATGCCGAGAAGGCAGAGCTACTGAATGCCTTCTTTGCTTCAGTCTTCAGTGCTAAGACTGGCCCTCAGGAATCCCAGGCCCCGGAGGTAAGAGAAGAAGCCTACAAAGAGGACGACTTTCCCTTGGTTGAGGAGGACTGTGTGAGGGATCGCTTAAGCGATCTGAACGCCCACAAATCCATGGGCCCCGATGGAATGCACCCACGAGTGCTAAGGGAGCTGGCGGATGTCATTGCTGAGCCACTCTCCATCATCTTTGAGACGTCCTGGAGGACAGGAGACGTGCCCGAGGACTGGAGAAAGGCCAATGTCACTCCAATCTTCAAAAAGGGCAAGAAGGAGGACCCAGGGAACTACAGGCCGGTCAGCCTCACCTCCATCCCGGGAAAGGTGATGGAGCAGCTTATCCTGGAGGCCATCATCAAGCAAGTGGAAGAAAAGAAGGTTATCAGGAGTAGTCAGCATGGATTCACCAAGGGGAAATCATGCCTGACCAATCTAATAGCTTTCTACGATGACATGACTGGCTGGGTAGACGAAGGGAGAGCCGTGGATGTTGCCTACCTGGACTTCAGCAAGGCTTTCGACACAGTCTCCCATGATATCCTCCTAGGGAAGCTGAGGAAGTGTGGGCTGGATGAGTGGTCGGTGAAGTGGATAGAGAAGTGGCTGAATGGCAGAACTCAGAGGGTTGTCATCAGTGGCTCTGAGTCTAGTTGGAGGCTGGTAACAAGTGGTGTCCCTCAGGGGTCAGTACTGGGCCCAGTCTTGTTTAACTTCTTCATCAACGACCTGGATGAAGAGTTAGAATGTACCCTCAGCAAGTTTGCTGATGACACCAAACTGGGAGGTGTGGTAGACACACCGGAAGGCTGTGCTGCCATTCAGCGTGACCTGGATAGGCTGGAAAGCTGGGCAGAGAGGAACCTGATGAGGTTCAACAAAGGCAAATGCAGGGTCCTGCACCTGGGGAGGAACAACCCCATGCACCAGTACAGGCTTGGGACGGACCTGCTGGAGAGCAGCTCTGTGGAGAGGGACCTGGGTGTCCTGGTGGACGACAGGTTAACCATGAGCCAGCAGTGTGCCCTGGCTGCCAAGAAAGCCAATGGAATCCTGGGGTGCATCAAGAAGAGTGTGGCCAGCAGGACGAGGGAGGTTCTCCTTCCCCTCTACACTGCCCTGGTGAGGCCCCATCTGGAGTACTGTGTCCAGTTCTGGGCTCCCCAGTTCAAGAAAGATGAAGAGCTACTGGAGACAGTCCAGCGGAGGGCTACAAGGATGATGAGGGGACTGGAGTATCTGTTCTACGAGGAGAGGCTGAGGGAGCTGGGCTTGTTCAGCCTGAAGAAGAGAAGGCTGCGAGGGGACCTAATAAATGCTTATAAATATCTGAAGGGTGGGTGTCAGAAGGATGGGGCCAGACTCTTTTCAGTGGTGTCCAGTGACAGGACAAGGGGCAATGGGCACAAACTGAAGCACAGGAAGTTCCATCTGAACATGAGGAAGAACTTCTTCCCTCTGAGGGTGACGGAGCACTGGAACAGGCTGCCCAGGGAGGTTGTGGAGTCTCCTTCTCTGGAGATATTCAAGACCCGCCTGGACAAGGTCCTGTGCAGCCTGCTGTAGGTGACCCTGCTTCGGCAGGAGGGTTGGACTAGATGACCCCCAGAGGTCCCTTCCAGCCCCTACTATTCTTTGATTCTGTGATTCTGTGACTGACTGGGGTAGAAGAAAATAGGGCCACCTCTCCTCAGCTTGCCCCCTCTCCCTGCTCCTGGAAAGGGAAATTTCAAATTAAAATCAGTTTTTGGGGCTTCTGTCTCTCACCTTGTATTACAGTGGTTCCCAAAACCCCAGCTTTGTGGCAGGTGATCCAAGAAAGTCTTGAGAGCACTTGTACTCAAATATCTGTACTCCCATGAACTCCCTGCTGCCTGAAAAACACTCGGATGAAGGTGGTGCCCAACTCTACAGTACTGGGCTACTCACCCTGCACCACACAAAGCACTAGATTACTGTAGAGGTCAATACAACCAATCTGTGTGGCTTTTGGAGGGCACAAGATCTTTTGTCTGACAGATAATTCATAAGGGAGACTGAAGTCAGAAAGGAGGGGACTAAGAGCTATTATCCTAGAGACAATAGCCTTGATCCTTGCAGTATCTTTGATGATGTTTCCATTAACTTCTCTAGCAGTTTCTCAGGGCAGACTGGGGATATTTCAGACAGTTCTGCAAAGACTTGGTGGAGGCAAGGAAGCATTGGGTGTTCTGGAAATACTAGACACAATATCAATCCAGAAGGCAGTAGAAAAGAAAATCACTGTGTAATTGTATGGTGAACAGAACTTTAATTTCCATGCAGTCAACTGACTAAGACGGTACCTGAATCTGGCAGCACTTGCTCAGCTAAGACCAGCATCACAGAGCAGCCCGGGACCGGCCTCAAGAGAATCCACATTAAGTAGCTGTTCAAGTGGACTAAGACAGAAGCTGTATTCTGTGAGAGTAAAACACAGTAACAACCTGGTTATACGTATTGGCCAAGCCACTGTTTAATATATTAGCTGTTAATGTTTTGCTTCTGGTGACTCTTCTTTGTGACAGCTGCTGCAACTCAAAACATAATTGCCATTGAAGTGGCAAAAAAAAATTAAAGGATGCCCAGGTGCAAGCTGTTCATGGCTAGGAGGCTGTTTTCCAAGCCAATTTCAGACCAGATGATGATTGTAGACGACTCTGAAGCAAGAGTGAAATGGAGTAACTGAAGGAGGGGGTAGACTGCATCAATAAAAGCTGAAGGGGGCCAATGTTATAGGATTTCTGTAAGCTATATGAGGTGGATTAGAGAATTTATCTGTCTTTACTATGAGCCTAGTAACAGTGATGGCTGAGAAACTATGATGTTGAATCCAATATCAGAAATTTTTCTGATCTTTGGAAACGAAAAACATGTGCTGCAAGACATAATTGGGTGACAGTTAATCATCCACCACTGCAGTAAGTAGGAAAAATTCAGCTGCTACTTGCCATCTCTGCATATGAAATGCACCATAATTGCCATTTGTGCCATTGTGCTGGATCCAAGCTTTTTGAAGAGGTACTGCAAGGACTCCTGTTGTCAACAAATAAACGTCATTTTGGACAATATACAGGTAGCCATGGATGTTGGTATGAAGAGTGGTCTTAATATTCCTAAAGACTCTTTTGTGCTCTTAGTTTGTTTCCTAGACTATTTCTTGAGATGCCTTGGAATAAAATGATAGGAAAACCTGGTCATTACACTGAAATACTTTTAATGAAAAATCACTGCTGACAGAACAAGAAGGTATGTTTGAAGTTAGAGAGTGTCAAGGGAGGACTGTTGTTCAGGATGACTTGAAGAGTAAGTCTGGAGATGAATGAGTTTAATCATGAAAGCTATGGTTCATTATACTGTGTACAACCCTTCTGTCAGTACCCGACTGGAAGCAAAATGGGACAGGTTTAGATTTAAAGGGGTCACTGCTAACATGTTGGTTTGTTCCTCCCAGCAAAAAGGAAAAAGGAAAATTTAACATTTTGATACTAAATGAGCTAGTTTTCCTCACTTACAAGTCCTGAAAATTTGCTTGACAAATATTTTTACCAAAGGGAAAAAGAGAAGTTTGAAGAGATCTGAGAGAACTCTGATCTCGTAGCTGATCTTGTAGCGTAACTTGTGCTGCTGGTTGTTGCTGATGTGACTCCCCCACTCTATGCTGCCTCTGCTTCCTTGCTCTCGAAACCCTCCTCGTTCCCCACAGCTGTGCTACTAGCAGGCCTTCTCCATACCACCAACAGCAAAATACAGCTCTCCACTGCAAGAATTTCGAATTCCGTCTTCCATTTCTCTTCTGAAAGGCCTCCTTGCTTTGCCCTGCAGTGACTGTCGCTGACGCTGTTGTCTGGTGCAGTTGCCCTAACGCAACGCCCAGCAAGGGAGCATTATGCTGAGCTCTTACAGTGCTGTAACTCGGGTTGCTCCGCAGTCCAGCTGGGTTGCCTTTGAAACAAGCACAGCGTATGCAAAATTCATGGGCTTGAGGCCTGTCCAACAATGTCTTTCATTTCTCTTCCCTTTGATCCATCAGATAGCAACAGAGCTCACCTTCTCCTGAGGGCTCTTCTGCCATCTGGGTTCATTGCTGGGGAGGGAGACGTGGAGTCTTGCCACTGGTTTAGGCCCCAACCGTCAATCTTCTGTTTACACAAGTCCTAGGGCAACTGGGCTGACAGACCTCCTAGCCTGTTGCAATTTCTCTCTTTAATAAATCTTCCCCCTAAAACTAGGCAGATAATAACTGGGTCCGCCAACAATCCCAAACAAGTGCCAACTAACAGATGCCTGCACTGAAAACCGGGTGTAACTATATAGATCTTCCTGCAACCTGCAAAAGGAGAAGAGCCAAGGCTGCCATTAAGGATGTGCTTTCTTTTCCTTGGAAGTGTTCCCCTGTTGGTTAGAGTGTTTTAGAAAGTCTTCAGATAGCCATATTGGCCTAGATCTGTATCAGTCACAGGGTAGAGGAGAGGATGCTTACAGACCAAGAGCAAGCACCCAGGCTATAACAACAAAATTCAGCAAAAAAGGATTTGATGCTTAAAGTATTTTTTATACAAAGTTTCTAAGACTGTCAGTCATTTTTGTACATCAGTAGCAAACTATTTCATGTTTGTCTATGAATTACATGAGTACATTAAAAGAAACACAGCCTCTTACAATGTAAGTATTCACATTCCATCTATCTGTAACCTCCAGGAAAATGAGTCCCTTGTGACTGTTCATAAATGTCTCCAAGGGACATGCTGCAAGGTGAGAGTGAGGTGAAGAGATATATAAAACCAAATAAGTATAAGCTGGCAACAACTATATTTTGGCTAAAAATCCAAATGCTTTTCCTAAAATATATTGTGTAATAAATGAGAGAAACATATTTTAATGAGACTTCACTGTGGATTGCCCTGTGGCAAATTATTGCCTCCTGTACTCACTGCACAAACTGGCAACACGATGCCTCAATATAGAAATACTTTTTGCAAATAGATGGCTGTCTGGGGAGCAGGGCTTGCATACCAAATGGGGGATGCAAGGGAGTGACACATCTTCTACTACATCCTCATCAGAGGATCAAAACTGGGAGTTTGATGGGTAGTTGCGGGAGACTGGTAAACACCTCTGCGGAGGCTAATCAGAACACCGTTATTACATGGTTAAATAGTTTAACTCTGATATTAACTGAGACATAATCGCTGGTAGGTGAAGTTCAGCTCTTATAACTGTGCCAGTTCTAAAGAAATGCAAACAGGATGATACCTGTGCTTTATTTCACAGGGTGTGAGACCCCGCAGCAGTAAAGCTTTTAAGCAGTACTCTCTGTACTTTGTGGAATCAACAGCCTGGAAATTTTTTGCAACATAATACCTTGAGATACGTTCAGAATAAATTATTTTAAATGGAAATGAGTCATGTTCCTGCAGTGAAATGCCTTTCTAAAATTGTTCAATAAGAAATAATAGGGAGTCAGTTTTATGGTGATGAAAACAACACCCTGAGAGAAAGACTGGTGAGGGTAAAAGCTCTGCTAGCTTTGACGTCTGTGAAATGTGGAGAAGATTTACTCACCATCACTCTGAATCTGCAGCCGATGGGTTGCAGCATGAAAGAAAGAAGTCTGAGGGTACCTATGCTTCTGGTGGTGGATTTTTAACGATTATTTTTAACAGCTCTCAGTCATCAGGGCAGTGTTGTGGTTAAACAATTAGATTTGTTTGGGATGCCAACAGGAGAGGCAGATGTGCAGACTCACAGTAGGAAATAGAATTAACCCTTCAGAATCATTAGAATTCACCAAGAAAATTAAGACACCCCCATCCCTCCCTTCAGTCTGAAGCTGATGAGGTATGGAGAGGGCTCTGACACTGCAGGTATGACAGACACCATGAAATATAGGAAAAATGACCCAAGGTAAAAAAGAGCTCAAAGCCAGCATGTATTTGCCATGTGTAGCTCCAGAACTAGTCTAGCATTTTTTTTTTGGACAAAGAGGCAAAATTGGAAAGGAAAGAAGGTAATACCAGAAATGGATTATATTATTTGGCTGGGCTTTGCAAACGACAGCAGTGTGCACCACATGGACTGGGGGATTGAAGCAGTACCCTTAATTCAAAAGAATTAGGCCTGGAGGCAAAAGGTTATGCTGCAGCAAAAGACAAGCTAACAGCCTGAAAGCACACACATCATCTGCGAACTTTGAGCTGGATAAAGAAAAGTGAACAGTGAAAAGTTGTGCTGGAAACAATGATATTAGCACTACAAAGAAGAAAAACAGCTAAAAGCTGGGCTGCATAGCATTGGTCTTACAATAGAGGATGTGATTATATGGGTAAATACCAGCTCAAGAAAGAATCTGTGCTGTAACAACACTGGGAAAAAAGGCAGGTTACATGAAAGTGAAGCTCTTAGTTTAATCTACAATGTCTCCAGTGAGACATGGATTACTTACCAGTCAGGTTTCACAGCTGCAAACCCCATGTGAATCTCTCTGCCAGCCAAAGGAGGTATACACTGGGCAGCATATGTTTGCCTAAACATGACTGTTTAATGCCATTGTAGGTGCAATAGATCACCAGTGTAACACCCTCCTCCAAGAAGGGCCAGAAGGACGATCCCGGGAACTAGAGGCCTGTCAGCCTGACCTTGGTGTCAGACAATATTATGGAGCCATTCATCCTGAGTGCACTCACTGGGCATGTGAAGGACAACCAGGAGATCAGGCCCAGTCAGCACAGGTTCAGGAAAGTCCGGTCCTACTTGACCAACCTGATCTCCTTCTATGACTAGGTGACCTGCCTAGTGGGTGAGGGAAAGGCTGTGGATGTTGTCTACCTGGACTTTAGTCAGGCCTTTGACACTGTTCTCCACAGCATCCTCCTGCAGAAACTAGCTGCCCATGGTTTGGATGGGTGTACTCTTTACTGGGTAGAAAACTGGCTGAACGGCCGAGTGCAGAGAGTGGTGGTGAATGGAGTTAAATCCAGCTGGCAGACAGTGGCGAGTGGTGTTCCCCAGGGCTCAGTTTTGGGTCCGGTCTTGTTTAACATCTTGATCAATGATGTGGATGAGGGGATTGAGAGCTCCCTCAGTAAATTTGCAGGTGACACCAAGCTGGGTGGTAGTGTTGATCTGATTGGGAGTAGGAAGTCCCTGCAGAGGGATCTGGACAGACTGGATCGATGGGCCAAGGCTGACTATGAGCCATCAGTGTGCCCAGCTGGCCAAGAAGGCCAACGACATCCTGGCTTGTATCAGGAATAGTGTAGCCAGCAGGAGTAGGGAGGGGATCATGCCCCTATACTGGGCACTGGTGAGGCCACACCTGGAGTACTGTGTTCAGTTTTGGGCCCCTCACTCCAAGAAAGACATTGAGTTGCTGGAGTGTGTCCAGAGAAGGGCAGCGAGGCTGGTGAAGGGTCTGGAGAACAAGTCTTCTGAGGAGCGGCTGAGGGAGCTGGGGCTGTTTAGCCTGGAGAAGAGGAGCCTGAGGAGGGACCTTATTGCTCTCTACAACTACCTGAAAGGAGGTTGTAGTGAGGCAGGTGTTGGTCTCTTCTCCCAACTATCTAGTGATAGGATGAGAGGCAATGGCCTCAAGTTGCATCAGGGGAGGTTTAGATTAGATATTAGGAAAAATTTCTTTACTGAAAGAGTGGTCAGGCATTGGGATAGTCTGCCCAGGGAGGTGGTTGAGTCACCATCCCTGGAGGTGTTCAAAAAACATGTAGATGTGGCACTCTGGGACATGGTTTAGCAGGCATGGTGGTGTTGGGTCGACAGTTGGACTTCACAATCTTAGATGTCTTTTCTGAACTGTGATTCTATGATTTTGCTGAGCCTGCAACAGACGTACCAGCAAGGTGTGGATTTCTAGTGGGTTCTGCATCAATTTGCCAGTCCTTGGTGGAGGTTTCTGATACTGCTAGGGCACCTCAGAATGGCACTAAGTACCCATGGTTATGAAAATGAATTCTACCTGTAGCATCTGGTCAAGGTATTGTGGAAGGATCTTTGGACAAAATGTGGGTTCTGTTTTCCTTAGCTACGTCATAGCAAACATTCAGGCACTTAGCACGACATAATAAAGTATTTTATCTCTGTATGTCAGCCAATACTGGTATTCTGTTTCAAAGTTACAGGAGAGAGACTTCTAATACTTTTCTCTAACATCTTAAAAAGAATATGTAAATATCATTTGCAGATTGTAAAAACTCTGAAGGGAAAGTCTGTGTTTTAGTCTCGCCTTAGACAAACAACTGTGTTAAAGGAGTGGTCAAGTGTCTTTAATACCTCAGGAGTTGGATGGCTGGAGCAAAACAGACTGGGGAGAAAACTTGTAGGAATGACACCCCACCCCCAAAACCAAATGAAAGCAAATGATCCAGATTACTCTTCACCCTTCGGGCAGCCCAGCACAGCATCAGCGTTGGGTGGCACGGAGGGAAGGGCTGTGTCTCTCACCTGCGCCGCAGCTCTGTCCTCCTCAGCAAAGGGAAGGGGCTGACACTGCTGCGCGTCGTACAAAATCCTCTTAATGCAGCTGGAGGATTTCTTCTGCGCTGTGAACGTACTCTTGCTGGAGTCACAGCAGTGCCTTAAATGCCACTCTCCTGGTGAATGCAGTTTGATCAAGATGATAAAGTAATGAAGCAATCAAAGATTAACATATTAAAAAAGTAATTTAAGGTGAGGTAAAAGTGATTTGTATTGGTTATGTAGCATACCTGCAGTTTATTTCAATGAAAAATCCAGGTGTTACAAATTAGAGGCTTAGAGAATTTTGCAGATTGCAGGAATGACATTCGTTCCTAATTAAACTAAATCCTTTTAATAAAGAGCTGATATTGGCTTGTCAGACCACAGATACAACTTTAATTATAATTTATAAACTGTTAGCCATTCTGTTTTAATGTAGAAACTATGAAACAATATCAATAAAAACAGTAGAAAAGAGGCAGTCTGTGGAAAACAACCCACAAAGTTACTGTCTTGATCCAGAAAAAATACTTGAACACAGACATACACCTCACTGATGCAGGTGACTACGCAGGAGGCAAGACACCGGAAATCAAGATGTAACAAGAGAATCTTGTGGAGCTTAATTCCCCAGTATAAAATGTCTATGAGGACAGGCTGAGGGAGTTGGGGCTGTTCAGCCTGGAGAAGAGAAGACTCCAGGGTGACCTTATAGCAACCTGATGACACCGAACTGAGAGGTGTGGTAGATACACCGGAAGGCTGTGCTGCCATTCAGTGTGACCTGGACAGGATGGAAAGTTGGGCAGAGAGGAACCTGGTGAGGTTCAACAAAGGCAAATGCAGGGTCCTGCACCTAGGGAGGAACAACCCCATGCACCAGTACAGGCTTGGGGCGGACCTGCTGGAGAGCAGCTCTGTGGAGAGGGACCTGGGTGTGCTGGTGGACGACAGGTTGACCATGAGCCAGCAGTGTGCCCTGGCTGCCAAGAAAGCCAATGGGATCCTGGGATGCATTAGGAGGAGTGTGGCCAGTAGGTCGAGGGGAGGTTCTCCTTCCCCTCTACACTGCCCTGGTGGGGCCTCATCTGGAGTACTCTGTCCAGTTCTGGGCTCCCCAGTTCAAGAAAGATGAAGAGCTACTGGAGAGAGTCCAGCGGAGGGCTATGAGGATGGTGAGGGGACTGGAGCATCTCCCCTACGAGGAGAGGCTGAGGGAGCTGGGCTTGTTCAGCCTGAAGAAGAGAAGGCTGTGAGGGGACCTAATATATACTTACAAATATCTGAAGCTTGGGTGTCAGGAGGATGGGGCTAAGCTCTTTTCAGTGTTGCCCAGTGACAGGACAAGGGGCAATGGGCACAAACTGAAGCACAGGTAGTTCTGTCTGAACGTGAGGAAGAATTTCTTCCCTCTGAGGGTGGCGCAGCACTGGAACAGTCTGCCCAGGGAGGTTGTGGAGTCTCCTTCTCTGGAGATATTCAAGACCCGCCTGGACAAGGTCCTCTACAGCCTACTGTAGGCGACCCTGCTTTGGCAGGAGGGTTTGACTAGATGACCCCCAGAGGTCCCTTCTAACCCCTACCATTCTGTGATTCTGTGATACAGGAAGGGTGGAGAGGGACTTTTCACAAAGGTGTGTAGTGATAGGACAAGGGGGAATGGCTGTAAATTAAAAGAGGGCAGATTTAGATTAGATATTAGGAAGAAATTCTTCACCATGACGGTGGTGAAACACTGGCACAGGTTGCCCAGAGAAGCTGTGGCTGCCCCCTCCCTGGAAGTGTTGAGGGCCAGGTTGGCTGGAGCTCTGAGCAACCTGGCCTAGTGAAAGATGTCCCTGCTTATGGCAGGGGGGTTGGAACCAGATGATCTTTAAGTCCCCTTCCAACCATTACCATTCTATGTTTCTATGATTTCCAGTCCAGAAAACTTCAGTTTCAGCTGAGCTACCTGGGCCTCTTTGCATTCTTGCCTGTGTTGTTTTAAAAAAGATTCTTCTCACCTCGAAGTCAGGTCCCAGTGATGTGAGTTCACAACTGAGCAAATCATCTATGTTTTCATTCCCTGAGATGGAGATTACCCAGACTTTCATATTACAAGAACTGTACTTGTGGAGAAATGTAATTCTAGTGGTGTAATGGAGGGAGAATGACTTTTGCAAATTTTTTTTTTTTTTTATGTTTTCAGCTCTGTAGGACAACTGTAGTTCAGATCTAAAATGTTTGCTTTTCTTCTGCTCTCAAAACGCCAGTCAGACCTTTGCCGGTAGGAACTGGCATAGTGAGGGAGCCCAGCTGTACATTTGGCCTTTCTAGTCCGTTATTGTTTTTTGAATTACTCAGGGCACAGGGGAGACGTTTTTACTGTCTATGTATTTTCTATGAATTTTTGGGTTTTTTAAGGCGCCACTTGCCATCTGTCTAGTGTGATTAATAGCTGGTGTGCTCTGGCAGTGACGCTGGAGCCTACCTTTTCCCTTAACTACTGCAGAGGAGAGCAAAATGCATGCAGACATTTTTAAATGCTACAAAAGATTTTTAATTTCTCTTCTGACATAGACTCACCACGATTCATGAGAATAACCTTATTTGATTGGTCTGGAAATTCAAAAGTTTATTTTATTTGCTAGTAGAACCGGTCTGCCTGTGTTTTCATTCTGGTTAGTCTTGTCCCAAGACTGCTGCAGCCTTATGCTATGGCAGTAGAAAATTCTTCTAGCATGATGCAAGGGATCAATTGACAAGTGAATAATTGTCTGCTGTGCAATTATTCCATTTAATTCACCTCTGTCTATGACAATTGATTATAAGACAAGTAGTATATGGCACACCTAGTCTCTTCTTGGGCCTTATACCAAGATAACTTTTTATTTTATGAAGGCAGTAATGAAGGATCCTGGGTGAATTTCAGTCTCGCACCAAAATTCTGTGTGCTTCAATGATTGTTAAAATACACAATTCCTTCTGAATTTCTTTATTTACTTATCATTGTGCTATCAAATTATTCTCATATCTGCTTTCAGAAAGGGAAGAGTTCATATTCCCAGTAAAAGATAGGGTAAACAGAAGCCTAGAGAGATTAAAATTTACTGGTATTAATATAAGGAGTTGTCATAAACAGAAACAAGAATGAGGTCTCCCATGTCTCTTCTCAATGCCACAAGCATGACTTCTTCCATCTTGTTCTCATGGTGCAATAAATCAGAGAAAAAAAGTCACTTGAAAGTAATTCCTGTTCAAAATTGAATTAAGAATGTCAAGACAGTTGACGTTTTTCCCGTAAATTATTTTGTAGTTATCCTGGTTTAAGTCCACATTTACCATTTGTGTCCAAAGAGGTTTTAGAAGGATCTCATAGCCCTGTTTGCTCTTTTTACAGCTGTAAGAGGATGAGCAGTAATTCTCCTTTTGTGAAATCTGTATATTGCCTTCTGGTACTTCATAATTTATTATAAGCTTCACTATTGCTATGCTTTCTATTAAAGCACCTGTCTTGGTTTCGGCTGCCGCCGGCAACAAAAAGCGCCACGCGGCCGCCCCTCCCCCCGCCGCGGTGCGGAGGAGAATGGAAAGAAAACAGGCACAAACTGGTGGGTCGGGATAAGGGCAGTTTAACAGAACAGCAAACTGAGGGAACAGGAACAACAACGATACAGATAAGGAGAAAAACACGACAAAAACAGACCCGCTCTCTCGGACCGCACCAGTGCCGCACGCTCCCGAGCTGCGAGAGCGTTCCCCCCCCCCGCCCCCCCGGAACCCAGCGTGACGGCACATGGTATGGAATACCGGGCTCTGTTTGGCCAGGTGGGGTCAGCCCCCACCCCCCGGCTGTGCCCCTTCCTGGAGTCCGGTGAAAATTAACCCTGTCCTGGCCGAACCCAGGACAGCACCTTTTCTATATCATGACTTTTTTTTTTTGCGCTTACTAGGGCAACACATGAATCTGTCATGCCACTTCACTCACTCTGAGTTTCTTGAGAAGAAATCTGGATATTTTCAATGCTCATCTCTTTGGACAGCTGAAATGAAGAGCTCTTAGCTAATTCTGGTAATTCAGTCTGTAAACTAGGCTTAGTTACAATTTTCTATAAATAATGACTAAGATGAGACTGAACTGGAATTGTCAGTTTTAGTGGACTTAGGTAGATATGAAATACAGTTATCAAAGTGTGTAGTCTACAAGCCCAGAAAGAGCTGTCATAAACTGGAAGGTTTATTATGATAGGGCACCAACTCCCAATATCATCACATACTTATTTACACTAGCAAGCATATAAAGAGGCAGATTTCCGCAGGTCTTAATGCTCATCTGATTTTAAATAGTTTTAAATAGTTGTTCAACAGTTTGTAATATAATGCACTTCATGGCAGTGTGCAGAGATTGAGGGCATTTGGCAGCACCCCCGCCTCAAAATTGTGGGAGAGTTGTTCCAAGAACAAGTGTTATAGTCGAGGATTTTTAGCCATGCCTGTACTCTGGCTCTTGCTACACTGCAGAAACTTAAGTACCATTTTTTGTCCCTTTGAAAGAGCATAGATGCTTTAACTGGAATATGAGAAGTCTAAGCATAAGGACCAAAGTTGTTAGCAAAGTGAAAAAAAAACACAACTTCTTGTGAAATAATGGTATGTTACATCATATGCCAGTTTTATCTGGCAACTGGAGATATGATGCATCATAGACTAAAATTCTGAAGAGATCTCGAACTGATTATTTAGTTCTGAGAATAAATCACTGTCAAGAATTTCCACACTCTCTTCTATGGTAGATGTAGGGTACACGTATCCCATTCTGGTATATGTTATTTAATCTTGTCTTTGAAGTTAGAATTTGGTTCAGCTTCACACTGGTATCATCAGCGTGATTTACATTTCAATTTTAGTAGACTTCCACTTGTTTCCTCAAGCAAGGAATGGCTAGAAGAATAAAAAAGCTGTAGCCCTAACACTGCCCAGGCTGGTGTATGCACGAGGGCATGTTATCCATCTGAAAATTTTTCCTGATGGCTATGGTCTTGTTTCACTGCTCAGAACATCTTAGAAAAACAGTTAAGAGAAATGTAATGAGATTGTCTTGCCTGGTCCTCTGCTCCATACCAGAATCAGTTATTCCAACCAAATTTCCCAGGCAGTGTTGAGAACCACATTATTAGCAAGGTTTTCCTAGTATCTGACATGAACCTTTCCAGCTTGTATAACATGAACCTTTCAAGCCTATTACTGCCGGAGTCATTGGGCATGGACGTGTAAACCAATTTTTTCCTTCCCTTTTCATAAACCATTTATTGTTTTCTTCTCTGAACTATCTCTAGTAGTCAGTGGTTTTCCTTAAAGTGCAGCTTCCAAAATTGGGCAGTGTATTAGAGCAATGGCTTTACCAGTGGGGTGCAGAGAGTAAGGATTTCTTCATGTGTCTTGCAGACCATATTCTCATACACTCTTTTTAACATTAAGATGTTCCTAACTGCTTTTCAGCTTGTGATCTCCCATGACTTCTCGAGTTTCTAACAAAATATTTCTAATGAATTGTTTCCCTAGGTGTCTGTAAAATTCAATATCCTTAAACAAACACCTTGTACATATCCCTGTTGAATTTTGTCTTTGTTTTCCAGAGCCCTCCACAGTAGCTCAGTTTGTATTGCAATTCTGTCCCCAAGGCAGCCTTTTTTTTCTCAGCCTCTTGTAATCTGTGTGTACTTTCTGTTCAGTCACCCAGGTGGTAAATGAGGTTATTGAATAGTACCGGATCCAGGACATATCCCTACTGAATAGCACATCCTTGCATTTTGATAACCAACAGATAACTGCTACCAGAATGAAGTTTTCTAAACTAACATTATGTCCAAGCCATGGTAGTTTTATCATGTTTTAGAAAAGGGAAGCCTAATCCTTGTTTTCCTTGTGAAACTCTATGCCATATTTGACAAGCACGTCAAGGGCCTGTGTCAAAACAATTGCTTCTGCCTGTTATGCAGTCATGGGAAAAGCCATGCTGGTTTCAGAATATTTGTTCATAACAATTTTGTGTTTGTGTGTCTTCCCTTAAGTGCTTATTTAATTATTTTTAGCAGAATTTTTATGAGAAACAAAGTGGATTAGTTTATAAACCCTTAAATTTTTCTTTTTAAGGACAGATGTTGTTTGCCCTTTTTCTCTACCTTCCACAACTTCTTAGACAGAGCAGCTACTTCTCTGAGGCTGTTTTAGCCAGTTCTAAGCATCTTAGGCTGTCATTAGTCAAGAATGCTCCTCCTCTACTCCATTCTGTCAAAACTGTAGTAATAGACTGAAAAATGAATGTATGAAAATATTATTTGCATTTTATCATATCCTGCCTGTTTATAGTTTTGTCAGGACACAGTGCAGGTACAGCTGTAGTGATGACTGGTAGTGTAGAAAAAATGGATTCTGCATTCACAGATTTGCTGTTTTTTGCCATGTGTCGTGTGCTGAAACCTGCACTGGGAAGTACCGATGTACGATCTCACACTTCCTTCCCTACTCCCTTCCTCTCTTCCTCTTAAAAAAAAAAAAAGAGAGAAGAGAAAAAACAAGACAAAAGAAAACGAGGAGGATGTTACATTTTGCACTGCAAAGACAATATTGCTTTTCAAGTGCCAGCTGGATTCTATTCTGAATCAGGAAGTCTTTAATGTAATTGTCTGAAACACCATAATCTAACTGTGAATTCCTTACTGAGACTGTAAGAAGGTAATTAGAAAGTAGTTTGATTTTATTTATTTAATTTGCTACATTTGCTATTCCCTGTTCCAACAAGATTATGTCCAATTAAAATGCAGTTACCTCTAGACTTCCTCAGACAAATAACTGCACAAGGGAGCCCTTTTAACACTTGGGGAAACCCTTTCTTGTCCCCATCCACCCTTACCTATCAGAGTGTGGTGGAGTTTTGAGCTTTTGTTTGGTTTAGGTTTTGTCTTGAAAAGAAATAGTCGAGCAACCTCAGCTGGTGGAATAGATGCAGGAGTCATCATAGGGTCCTTTGAACATTTAGAGGATTTTCTGCAGTAATAGCTAGACCATCGTTTCCTTCTTGGCATCTGTATTTTCAGCCTCCCTTCATCATCCTTGCATAGCCGTCTGGGCTTTCTTTTTTATACAGTCTCCAGCACAGTAAGCTTTTGCTCTGGCTGATTTGATGCATGCCCACAAAAAAAGGATCATTAATAGTAAGTGAAAAACTATGGCAATTCAAATCGAACCAGTCAAAGCCAAGAGCTGGGCTATAAAGATCTGTGAACTTCATGGAAAGAACAGTAGTGCTTTTTCTCTTACCAGCTTGTGTATCTCCTCCTCTGCAAGTCCTTCTGCTAAAACACTAGAAGTTTGTAGTGGCTCTGTAAACTTTGTGCTGACCAGATTTCATTGTTAATTTGGAGCATTAGGTTCATATTGAAAACATCACTTTTGCAACCTTTTTTTCTTGTCTTCCATATTTCCATTTTTAAAACTCTTATAAAGTAATCCTTAGAGTGAGGAAAATTTTGTCCAGAAGGAGTAGGAGTTTGGAGGGAGCTCATAAACTCATATGTAGATATGACAAAAACTGGGGACAAATTGCTTATATATTGGAACAAGGAGTGGCAGTTTCACAGGCCAGGTGCAGCCAGTTGACCTTTAGCAGGATGACACTCTACTAGTTTTGAAAACAGGAGGAAGTACAGCAGTTGCTCCAAAGCAAATGCTCAAACATATGAATCACAGAATCACAGAATCACAGAATGGTAGGGGCTGGAAGGGACCTCTGGGGGTCATCTAGTCCAACCCTCCTGCTGAAGCAGGGTCACCTACAGTAGGCTGCACAGGACCTTGTCCAGGCGGGTCTTGAATATCTCCAGAGAAGGAGACTCCACAACCTCCCTGGGCAGCTTGTTCCAGTGCTCCATCGCACTCAGAGGGAAGATGTTTTTCCTCGTGTTCAGATGAAATTTCCTATGCTTCAGTTTGTGCCCATTGCCCCTTGTCCTGTCGCTGGGCACTACTGAAATGAGTCTGACCCCATCCTCCTGATACCCACCCTTGAGCTATTTATAAGCATTTGTAAGGTCCCTTCTCTGCCTTCTCTTCTTCAGGCTGAACAAGCCCAGCTCCCTCAGCCTCTCCTCGTAGAACAGATACTCCAGTCCCCTCATCATCCTTGTAGCCCTCCGCTGGACTCTCTCCAGTAGCTCCTCATCTTTCTTGAAGTGGGGAGCCCAGAACTGGACACAGTACTCCAGATGGGGCCTCACCAGGGCAGTGTAGAGGGGAAGGAGAACCTCCCTCGACCTACTGGCCACACTCCTCCTAATGCATCCCAGGATCCCATTGGCCTTCTTGGCAGCCAGGGCACACTGCTGGCTCATGGTCAACCTGTCGTCCACCAGGACACCCAGGTCCCTCTCCACAGAGCTGCTCTCCAGCAGGTCCGCCCCAAGCCTGTACTGATGCATGGGGTTGTTCCTCCTCAGGTGCAGGACCCTGCATTTGCCTTTGTTGAACCTCATCAGGTTCCTCTCTGCCCAACTTTCCAGCCTGTCCAGGTCACGCTGAATGGCAGCACAGCCTGCTGGTGTATCTACCACACCTCCCAGTTTGGTGTCATCAGCAAACTTGCTGAGGGTACATTCTAACTCTTCATCCAGGTCATTGATGCAGAAGTTAAACAAGGCTGGGCCCAGTACTGACCCCTGAGGGACACCACTTGTCACCAGCCTCCAACTAGACTCAGCGCCGCTGATGACAACCCTCTGAGTTCTGCCATTCAGCCAGTTCTCAGTCCACCTCACCGATGACTCGTCCAGCCCACACTTCCTGAGCTTCCCTAGGAGGATGTTATGGGAGACTGTGTCGAAAGCCTTGCTGAAGTCTAGGTAGACAACATCCACGGCTCTCCCTTCGTCTACCCAGCCAGTCATGTCATCGTAGAAAGCTACCAGATTGGTCAGGCATGATTTCCCCTTGATGAATCCATGCTGACTACTCCTGATAACCTTCTTTTCCTTTACATGCTTAATGATGACCTCCAGGATAAGCTGCTCCATCACCTTTCCCGGGATGCAGTTGAGACTGACCAGCCTGTAGTTCCCTGGGTCCTCCTTCTTGCCTTTTTTGAAGATTGGAATGACATTTGCCTTTTTCCAGTCCTCAGGCACCTCTCCTGTCCTCCAGGACCTCTCAAAGATGATGGAGAGTGGCTCAGCAACAACGAATATGGGCACTGTCTGTCTTTTCTTTCTACCTTACTGATCATCTGTATAGCAAGTGTGAGATTCTCTGGCAATGAAACATATTTCTGACCTTAGTACATGTGTCATCTAAGGTTTAGAATAGCCAGTACAGGCTTCCCTTCCTCTAGAATACACATAAATAAGGCTGAGTTGGAGTGCCATCAGCATGTATGTAAATAAAAAGCTGGCTGTCCTGTGGATGTTCATTTTTCTGTCTCTTTCCAAGAAATAATACTAGAAGCACAACAGTATGAATTCACTTAATTTTATATTTTGGATGTGAGAAGACTTGACGACGGGAAAGACAGATGCCCTGATCAGAGCAGTATTTGTTTGGGTGTGCAAACAAAGGCCTATGTCTGTTGTGGTTGAGTACGAGCTTGTATGGTGGACACTACTGGCATTTGCAAAGTTAAATCTCGGGAAAGCTTAGGAGATTTGTATCCTCTTTCCTATACTCTTGTAAAAGTCTGGGTGAAGCTTCCAGTGTAGCTGTAACCAGATCATGAAGCACAATATAAACTCTGTTTCAATTCATCTTTGCACATCTCCATTTATTAAAAGAAACGCCAAAGCAGCATTTATGAGCTTTAAATGCTTTCACTTCCTAATGAGATGGAGAAGAGGTGATGGGCACAAATTGTTATACAAGAAATTGTATTTAAACGTAAGAAAAAAACTTGCTTATGCTTAGGGTGGTCAAGCAACGAAACAGGTTGCCCAGAGAAGCTGTGGATTCTCCATGCTTGGAGGTATTAAAAATTCAACTGGACATGGCCCTGGGCAGCCTGCTGTGCCTGACCCTGCTCTGAGCAGGGTGCTGGACAACGCTCTCTCCAGAGGTGTCCTCCCACCTCAGCCAGTCTGGGATTGTGTGGTTCTCTAATTCTGTTCAGTTTTCCAGCCCAAGAGAAAGCAGTCCAAAATTGTGCAATATATTGGATGTTTTAATGCATAATATAATTAAAATAGTTAATATATTGTGTCATCAAGCAACAGATGCAAAATTAGAAAATAAAAAACTGGGGGGGGGAGTTATTTTCCTCGCATGTGGTAAATGCATGGACTTTTACATTTTAATGTGTCTGTGTTTCTTATTTACCCAAATGTTTATTGTTCTTTTTCTAACCCCTTGTTGTCAGCTTGTATTGTTCTAGGTGGAATTAGCTGAATGTCTAGTTTAGATAGCAGAGCACTTACTCTGAGAACAGTGTCCTTTTTTAATCTCTCATAAGCCTTTGTTACTGAAACATGTGAAGAAGTGTAATTATGTATGTAGGAAAAAAAGAAAGAATATTTTCTCAGTGATCTGGACCTAATTACCAGAGTCAGAAATGTTCATTGTAGATTACTCAAATTTTTTGTATTACAAACTTTTCTGGTTCTCAGTTTAGCAAGACCATGCTTGTTGCAAGATAACAATTTCCATAAGTTGAAATATTATTTCTGCATTATATTAATAATTTACACACTTAAAAAGTAATATATGATTTTAAAAAGAGGAAAGAAGAAATATTAAGAAAGGTATCTAAGAGTTCTTATATTTCTGGTATATTTTCATGGATGTCATCTGAGCCTATGTCCTTTGAAGAAGACACCAATGTAAATCTGAATCTTTACCAGCACTGTCTTTTGTGTTTTGTTCTCTTGCAATTTTTATGATGGAGCTGATTACTGTAACATCCCATAAGAAAATAAATGACTGAGTTTCCTATACAAATGGTAGAACTTTTAGGCTCTGTCAGGTTAATCTCCCTAAAGTCAATTAAAAAATCTCCAAAGACAAGAGCTTGTATAGAAAGCCAAAGCTGAGAAGTAGTCAGAAACTGTGCTGAATAAATAGAACCGAGAAACACGTATGTGCTCAAAACATGTAATTCAGATCCAAAGGTGATGTATAACAAGTATATGAAAGTTAAGGACGTGTTTTCATATATGCAGGCTTGAGGTCTGAGACGAAAGTCTCCAGGAAAGCTGTTTCTCAGGTTATCCAGCCCTGTTGATACACCAGTAAGACAATTATTTATTCTGATAACATTTTAAAACATTTAAATAAAATCACTCTGAGGGTGACGGAGCACTGGAACAGGCTGCCCAGGGAGGTTGTGGAGTCTCCTTCTCTGGAGATATTCAAGACCCGCCTGGACAAGGTCCTCTACAACCTACTGTAGGTGACCCTGCTTCGGCAGGAGGGTTGGACTAGATGACCCCCAGAGGTCCCTTCCGACCCCTACCATTCTGTGATTCTGTGATTCTGTGATTCTAACATTTAAGAGATACAGAAAGCGTCAGCCTCTCTTGTAATTAGCTTGTAGCCCAAAAGAACAGTTTATAACCTAAAAGATTATAGTAATATCCACTTTCAAGTACCGTAAATTGATGCATAACTCAAACATAAAAGCACTATGAGAAAAAAAATTGAGGTTGCTAAGAGACAAAAATACAGTGAAAAGTAAATCACTACTTTCATCATCTGTTTATTCAAGAAATAGTCGTATGTATTCTTGTATCACTATCTCATATAGGCATACCAAACTCTAGGATTACATCCTGAGAACTTACAATTCAAGCACGTATATTCATAATAATAATGTTCCTTCATATAAGCATTTCACAGCTTGAAGAAAGGCCAAGGTTTCAATTGTAGGAATTCATGTTCTCCACAGACCTCCAGTATACCTCCAACTACGCATTGAAATGACTGACCCTTTAACTCCACTGAAAAAGTTAATAGACCTCTGTGCCTGAGGAGTAATTGTCAGTTATACAATACTATTTTTCCCAAACAGGGAAAATTTTGCTTTCAGTCTGTAACACTGCTAAGACTCTGAACTGTATTTAGAAGGATGTAATTGAACGTAAGACCTGGTTAAAAACAACTAATAAATAAAAAAATGAAACAGAAGTTATCGCTTAACATGCACAATTAAAAACTATTATGCATCTAGAAGAAGAAAACTGCCAGAGTATTCTCTGCTCACTTAACTTTAATCTGAATTCTCTGGTGCTAAGCACTGACACAGAAAACAGCTGCTGCAGTAACTTCAGGCATAGGCCAGTTCTGATGCTTCTGAATCAAATGAGTTGCAACTCAGCACACCTTGGTGCTCTTCTACAGCCCCTAATCGCGGTTCCTAAGCACCTCACAACGTTTAGTGCTCTGGCTCTCACAGCAGTGTTCTCCGTCACGAGGTGGGAAAGTAGTATGACTTTTAATTTTTTCTGGTGCTGGTGCAATCAAATGTTCAGGGGCTTCATTGTTGTAGTGAAATCCCCCTACCTGCCTATACGCTGAATGTCCCCACAAAGTGCCCAGGAAGGAAAAGCGGTGCCCAAAACAGCGAGTGCCCAAGATGAGAGCAGCTAACACCCAGCACACCGCCTAGGAAGCTGCCTGAGGTCAGCCTGCGGGGAAGCACTGAAAATGAGATACGCATTAAGTGTCATTTCTCCCCAGGGCTGAGATGCCTCATGCAGGGTGGCAGATAAGTGCTTCTCTCCACTTGAGACTCTCATCTCTGAATCCTTTTGCAGGGATGGCACCTCTTCTTCCTTTCTAAAGCAGAGGCAGGAACAGTTACTTCTTCTAAAACTAAGCCTTCAGTACGATGCTGCCGTTCCTGTGCAATATTTTAGCACTTGCTCCGAATGTGCCATCCTCAGGTTTTATTCCCTCTTGTACCAGAGTGCATTCAGGCCTCTTTTGTCCCTGGACATATCCTAGCTTGAAGTTATTCTTGGGTTATGACGTTCTCCACCTCTCCAGGTTTTGTGCTTGCTGAGCAGCAACAATTCCTGACTGGAGACGGAGTAAGGTTCAATTTTTGCCCCACTCGGGGGTGTGAGGAGTGGAGCCGCAACTATTTCATGGCTCTGTTCCTACAAAATTAAATGGCAGAAAGAACAGGCCCTGTAATTCTCTATACTGTAATTCACCTACACGATTTCCTAGCTTTGGTTTATCGCTAATTACAGTCCTCCACAAACACAATTATAGGTCATTATATTTTACCGAGGCAGCAGAATTTTCCAGGAGTGATGGGCTATGCGCAGCTAATGACTGCGGCTCTGAGCACCCCTGTGTGGTGTGGCTCTGATCACAATGTCATGTACAGCCTCATATTATGAAGTGCATAAAAACTGGATATGCTGGGGCTGGGAGATAATTTTAAGCCTTTGCCTTGTACGCCTGTGTTGGGACCGCAGAGTCCCTTTGTAGTAAAGGCAGCTTGTAGAGCGCCACAGAGAACAGCCGTGTTGGGAGCCTCCCTCGCTCCCTGCTCCACAAGGTACGCAGGCTGCCAGCTTAGGCACAAAGTTGAACGCCTTAAGTGAGGAGGGTTAATGTTGCCATTTTCATTAAGCTTAGCAGAAATGACAAAAAGGCCAAATTATCATGCGCTGACACCCTAGCAACCTTTCAGTGTAGTGCCCTTGCTGTAACAGCACAGAATTTCGTCCCGTGAGGTTACTCACACTGTTTGCTAAGAGAAAGGTTAGGAGTAGATGAGAACAAATATCCTGAGATAACTAAATATTTTAGGAATTTGCATTGGATTATTCCTCAAACAGTGAAAAGCTACATGGAAAGCCTGAAGCTAAATGTTTCAAATCTCCTTTTTGCTGGTGTAAATTAACCCCTTCAGGAAAAGAGTAAGCCAGGATCCGTACCGTCTCCTCAATGTGAGTGTCTCAGCCACAGGACTTGGCACTCACGCAGCAGTTTGGCTGTTTTTTGAGACACAACGCGTGTTTACGAAATGGTGGGTGGCTGCTAGTGCCATTTATGGGCTGCTGCTGCTCTCAGTATCTAAAGCTGTGGTGCTCCAGCTGCCTTCACTTGCGATGGCTGTACACAAAGAGGCTTCTTAACTCTGCGGTTTCATGTTAATGCAGCTGGATGCAAAAATGCATAGCTCTTTACCGAGGCTTTCGAGTGGGGGTTTTGAAGCTTTGTGCACAGTGATACTGCAGGGGAACTTGAGCTAACGCTAAATGAGTTAGTGGGACTCTGCAAGCTGCATGTCCGTCCTGGCAGGGCACACTAGCTCGTGAGAAGCTCAGCGACTCCTTTTGGGACCAGAACTAGTTCAAGTTAGCTCAACTGATGAGTAGGTGATTTTCTTATGGAACGTCCAAATGGGATTTGGGATCCTCATTCACATCAGTCTCCTAAAATACCTTACCTTTGAGGGATTCTTATCCTATGCAGTTTCTGGTAAAAGTGCCATAGAAGTATGTTTTATCATCAATATTTCTGGTTATTCTTGTGGCAACTTTTTGAAATAGAGCTGTAGGAATGCAAAGGTTTATTCAGAACATTTTATATGAGAAGCTGTAACACTGCTTTAGTTTATAGCAGGAATCTTGGTAAATATTCTTCTTTTGAGGATAGTAAGGCTACAGTAAATATGCAGCCAGCATAGGAAAAGCATGCACAGGTAAGAAATCACAAGTAACACTGCCCATCTCTTCTTGAAACGGGCAAAAAATATGTAATATTTTTCCTGACAGATAATTAAAAAATATAATATCAAATGAATGGGTGCACAAGGAGGAAGGAATAACATTGTAATGCAGTCACAATTATTTTGGAAAAACATTTACATGACTTGCAGTTACATCTGGCTTTGCAATGTTACACTTGGTGCTTCCGACATCTCAGAAGTAGGTAGCTACTAGATACATATTACTAGATTTTTATGATATATACATATAACAAAACATATTTCAAAATATGGTATTATTTATATGATTTAATGCTGAAAGAACTAACTAGAACTGGTGATCACTGAGCTAATGTAAGTGTGAGAAAAGCTGTTTTATCCTTTCCTGTCCCTGTTAACATTAAGAACCGTGTTACACCTATGACCTTACAACCAAGAACTTGGACTGGATTTTGGATATGACCAAAAACAAGTATCAGGGACTTCTCATAGATGTCTGAAATATGTTGTGGCTTTTCTCTAATTTAAGGATTTGTTAGAATGTTCCAAAATCAAGAAAACTGTAAGATGGAAAAAAAAATTTAAACCATTTTCTACTGTGTGTTTCAGGTTTTTTTAAATCAAGGTGAGGGAAAATAGACAAAATAAAGCAGATACAGCCATTGTTGGCTTGATCTAGTCTTGGTGTTAGTCCTACTGCAAGTATAAGACTGGACTAGATAATCTTCAGAGATTCATTCCAACCAACAGTCATGTGAGTAAATTAAAATATATTTAACCAACATATGTTATGTAACTTGCATTTACATCCCATCAAAGGAAGAACGCTTGCCTTGATGTTGAGGAAGCCTGGGACTTCATTGTCCTGGATTCAACTTTGTGCTCTGTTACAGACTTCCGGTGAGAAGATTTCTGGGATTTGGAAAGCCCTTTAGTTTATTTCAGAGTGTGTCTCTACAGACAGACAAAGACATAACTACTAGATGTGCTCCCTCCTTAGTCCAGAAGCCTGTAACAGCATTGCCCTGTACTGAGCTCAAGATAAAGCAGAATCACCCTCCTTCTTCGTTATGACCAGAGCACTTCTGGAATAGCACAAAATCAGCTTAGCAGAATAGACTGATTAGATTTTTAGTTGAATATACATGTATCAGCTGGTCTCCACATTTATTACAGTAGGATTTAATGGATTTACTAACCTCAGCCTTACACAGTTGGTGACAAAAAATAGCCTTTTTCTGAGCAGTAGCCATATCTTAACACAAAGGTTTTTTGAAAGCTCCCAGACGCTAGATTCAGTGCTTTCATTATTCTTGACTATATTTTTAGCCATAGATTTTCATTTAAAGGGGACTGAACCCAAAAAATTCATTTAGCACAGATTTTGGATACTGTAAACTAGTGCTAGGTTAGAAGAACCGCAGTCTGACATACAAAATAGAGGTGGGATCTGCGCAAGGCTTTTGAAAATTGTCCAATAGATTCATGTAGATATGAAATTTGTGTGTTGTAGGTTGTGGATTGACAAAACAGAAGTGCAGACATGGCTGCAGAAGTGAGCTCTGCAAAAGAGATCCCTATTTGTGGATTGCCAGAGCAACACATACCAGCTCGTAGCAATCAACACTGAAGTGTCTTGGGTCATACTTGAGAAATCTCAACTTTTATAAATGCATTCTGATTTTCAAGGTAATTCTCTTGTAAAATAGAATAAGAGGAAAAGATTGCTGTGGTCAAGAATAATTTACATATTAAGCTATTACCCTTTGTCCTATTGCAACAGGCTCTCCTAAAAAGTTTGTCCCCATCTTTCTTACAAGTCCCCTTCAAGTACTGGAAGGCTACAAGGTGTCCCTGCAGCTTCCTCTTCTCCAGGCTGAACAGCCCCAACTCTCTTAGCCTGTCCTGGAGAGGCGCTCCAGATCTCTGATCATTTTTGTGGCCTCCTCCGGACCTGCTCCAACATCTCCATGTCTTTCCTGTGCTGAGGGCTCCAGAGCTGGACACAGGACTCTAGGTGGGGTGTCACCAGAGCAGAGTAGAGGGCCAGAATCACCTCCCTTGACCTGCTGCCCATGCTTCTCTTCATGTAGCCCAGGATACGGTTGGCTTTCTGGGCTATGAGCGCACATTGTCAGCTCATGTCCAGCTCACCTACCACTACCCCCCAAGTCATTCTCGTCAGGAATGCTCTCAATCCCTTCATCCCCCAGCCTGTATTGATAGTGAGGGTTGCCTGACCCATGTGAAGGACCTTGCACTTGGCCTTGTTGAACGTCATGAGGTTCTCACACAGGCCCACTTCTCAAGCTTGTCCAGGTCCCTCTGCATGGCATTCTGTCCCTCAGATGTGCCGACTGCACCACTCAGCTTGGTGTCATCTTCAAACTTTCTGAGGGTGCACTCAATCCCACTCTCTAGGTCATTGATGAAGATATTAAACAGTATTGATCCCAATACGGACCCCTGAGGGACACCACTTGTCACTGATCTCCATCTGGACATTGACCTGTTGACCACTACTCTGTGGATACAATCATCCAACCAATTCCTCATCCACTGAAGAGTCCACCCATCAGATCCCTATGTCTTCAATTTAGAGAGGCGGATGCTATGGAGCACCATGACAAAGGCCTTACAAACATGCAGAGAGACAACACCCATTGCTCTTTCCTTAACCACTGATGTAGTCACTCAATCACAGAAGGCCACTAGGCTGGTCAGGCAGGACTTGCCCTTAGTGAAGCCATGCTGGCTGTCTCGAATCACATCCCTGTCCTCCATGTGCCTCAGCATAGCTTCTAGGAGGATCTGTTCCCTGATCTTCCCAAGCACAGAGGTGAGGCTGACAGGTCAGTAGTTCCCAGGGTCCTCCTTTCTACGCTTTTTAAAAATGGGCACAATTTTTACCTTTTTCCAGTCACCAGGGACGTCACCTGACTGCCATGACTTTTCAAATATTGTGAGGAGTGGCTTGGCAACTAGAATCAGCCAATTCCTTCAGGACTCTGGGATGCATCTCGTTAGGTTGAGGTTCCTCAGGTGATCAAAAACCTGATCTTCTCTTACCATGTGAGGGACTTTGCTCCCTCTGTCCCCGTCTTGTGGTCCATCCACTCAAGAGGTGTGGGAAGGGAGGCTGCCACTGAAGACTGAAGCAGAAATCTTCTTGAGTACCTCAGCCTTCTTCTTGTACGTTGTTACCAGTTTGCCAGTCTTGCTCATCAGGGCTGGGTACACTTTCTTTGACCTTCCGTTTCTGTCTGACATACCTGTAGATGCCCTTATTATTCTTTGTGTCCCTTGCCAAGTTCAGCTCCAGCGGTGCCTTGGCCTTCCTGGCGTCATCCCTACACAACTGGGCAGCGTCCCTATACTCTTCCCAGGATACCTGTCCCTGCATCCACTGCCTGTGCATTTCCTTCCTGCCCCTTAGTTTGATCAGCAGGTCTTGACTCAGCCATGCTGGTCTCTTGCCTTCCTCACCTGATTTCTTACACATGGGGATTGACAGCTCTTGTGCTCTATGGAAAGCATCCTTAACGATCTGCCAGGTCTGTTCTGCCCCTCTGTCCCTGAGGACCTTTTCCCAAGGGGTCCTATTGACTACCTTCTTGAAGAGCTGGAATTTTGCTTTCCTAAAATTCAGGGTCCTGAGTTGACTCTTCACCTGACCCTTATCCCTCAGGACTGTGAACTACACCAGTGCATGATCGCTGCAGCCCAAGCTGCCCCAATCTTGACGTCACCAATTAGCTCACTGGCACTAGTGAACAACAGTTCACTGCATCCTGTCTGGTAGGGCTGTTTATTACCCGGCTTATGAAGTTATCGTCCATACACTCCAGGAGTCTCCTGGGTTGCCTACATCTCACCATGCTACTTTTCCAGCAGATGTCAGGGTGGTTGAAGTCCCCCAGCGTGATGAGAGCCTGCGAGTCTGAAGCCTCCTGGAGCTGGAGGAAGAAGGCTTTGTCAGTAGGCTCCCCTTGCTCGGGAAGCCTGTAGTAGACACGAGCCACAAGGTTCCCTTTGTTGTCTCTGTCTCTGACTCTCACCCATAAGCTTTCCACCTGCTCGTGGCTATTCTTCAGGGACAGCTCTTCACACTCTATCCCTTTCTTGGTGCAGAGGGCAATGCCTCCACCCCTCCTTCCTCACCTGTACCTTCTGAACAGCCTATAGCCATTGATGGCTGCACTGTCATGGGATTCATCCCACCAAATTTCAGTAATAGCAACGAGGATGTAAGGTCTAGGATATAAGACAAAAAGGATATAAGATAAATAGGATAATGAGGATATAAGATAAATAAGGATTAATAGGATAAATAAGAATTACATTGGATGTGATATAAATAAGGTCTTGGAAGGTTATGTAACTGACATCTTTGCAGGCAGTGTTTGCAAACATGCAAAAACCTGATGTATCCCATAGAATCATAGAATCACAGAATCATAGAACCATAGAATACTTTGGTTTGGAAGGGACCTTGAGAGACCATCTAGCCTAACCCCCCTGCAGTGAGCATGTTACATGCTCAATTCCAGACATGTTACAGCTTAATTCCTAGTTACTTAAATGAGCATCTTAATTTCTTATCTGTAATACAGAGAAATCTTTCAATTCTCACAAAAAACAAAACAAAACTTGATGTTTCTCATTTTAGGCAGATTAAATATTGTTAAGAAGAGGAATGAAGCAAAAAAAACCCAAACCCAAAACATTTGAAAACTGTTATCCTGATTGAAAAACACTGTTTCAAAACTATTGAGTAACTTCGAAAGATTAGGCAATATAGGAATATTTTTGGTTTGTTCTCTGTGCTGCAATAGGGTTAGCCAATGATCAGTATCATAGGACAGGCACGTAATATCTGTATACCTAACACTTACTGTCTTGATGCGGTTCAGGACTTCACCATTCATTCCAATAATGTTAAACAGCAACATTTAGTCAATACAGTCGATATTGAAGGAACGTATTTTCTGTGACTCGTTATTGGAGTACGAAGACTCTTTTAAGCAAATAGGCCTGCCACACTCAGGTATGTATTAATTGTTGTTCATACCTTCTGAGACTGGCACAGAGGACAATTTATAGAAAGTTGCGCTGACTTTTCTTTTAAGAATCTTCTTAACGATTCTAGGTTTTCTTGCCATGAATGTGCTTTTCTCGGTAATTTTCCTCACTACTAGGTGTTAATAACACACAAAGAAAACAGCTGTCTAGATATATATGTATAGATAGATATATCTACTCTATTTCCAGAGCACTTAAAAATGACAGAAACACATAAATTACCTTAAAATAATTCCGTACACCATGAGCTTAGTTGATTACGTGGCTAATCTGCATTTGCAACTACTACGATTTTTCAAGTGACTCCATGAACACTCTGAGCTGAGTCAGTTCAATGCAATAATTGCACATGAATCACGGCACAGAATTTGTAAGAAGGTGCACACACACAGAGACATTGTAAAATGGGAAATGTGTTCACTGGCACCAAGCAGAGTACTGAGTAGGGACTGGCCTCCGTGAAGGTGAGCACTGCTCAGAACCACTGTTGGAAGGGGATGTGGACGGGGACCAAGACAAGTGTCTGGCTTTGTCTCTCCACAAAAAATACAAAGCTTTTTAAGAATAAGAGGGAAGTTGAAGAAGGCAGATACTTTGTTCAGCTGTACCTTAAGACGTAATTAGACCATGATCTCTTTGTTAAAATGTACAGACCAGTGCCTGGCAGAGAACTGGTGCACCCTCAATGCCGAGATCCAGTCCTGTAGGTTGTTATTAAACTTCATGTGCAAGGAGAAGTCACTGGGCTGAGCCTGGAGTTGACTGGAAAACATGAATGTTGTGGGGCCACATATTTCAAGAACTTATAATTGGTTTTAATTCTCTAACAGAATGGAATTAATCTCTTTTTTTACTTTCTAATGAAAAATCCAAGGAAAGCCTAACACCGCTAAAAATCTTTAGTAGTTTTTTTCAGTACAGGAGAACTAGGTTCTGGTGTATGACTAGACTAGTGGTTGGAACCTAGGGGTTTTTTCTGTTGTGGATAAACATTGGGTTATTGACTCTTAGAAAGATTTAACATCAGTGTGTCTTGCCATTCTTTTTTGCTTCCATTTCTTCTCTCTCTTTCATTCTCTTATTTTGACCAGAAATTTCATCCAAGATGTAACAAACCTTTTCTGAACAGAAAATTGCATGTTTCAGGGAAACATTTTGGTTTTATTAAAGAAAAAATTTTCTTCAGGTCTAGTTGACATTGCAAGAATATATTCTCTCCAGATCTTCTGGGGAAAAAAAAAATCTAGTTTTAGACAAATACAGCAGAAGGATTAATCTCTTTCCGCTCTTGACTCACTGATTGATGGTTATCTTCAGGGTACTTGGCTTCTACTTCTGTTAATGTCACTGACTGCACCGGGAATTGTTGAAACAAATAATTTTGTTTTGTTGAAATTTTTTAAGTTAATTTTGAAATCATATATGCTCTAGGAGCTCTTCGCCATGTCAAGAAGTAACATTTTGCTATTATTAGACTAAAGTATTTCAGTGCTGTCCAGTTTTTCGTGGTGGAAAATATAAAAATTTTGATCATTCATTCTAATTTGAAATTAAATTTTGAATGTAATTTTTATCTTGAACTTTTTTCAAACACTTCTCCCACTGGGGGCAAGTTAATTCAATTTATTCCTACTGTGAGAGGCATGACATCTGAGAAGAATTTATTCACAAATCTATATGAGCAGTTTTAGTACTCTCCTTCTTCTAGAGACTTTAAAGCTAGAATACTGCCCAAGGCCATCTTAGGTCCCTAAAAAGAGGAATAGGCAAGTTAAGGAATTGTTATAATCCTCTGAAAGCATTAAAATACATAAACTGCTTTTGAAAATTCAATTGCGTGCTTGCTTTACATTGTTACATACATGCATGCTTTTGAAAGACTTTACATTAGTAACTAACAGTATGGCCACTTCTTTATGCTTACACTATCCCACATATGTGTATAATAATGATGTATATAATTTGTGTATTCTATATTTGTAAATTATGTTATTAATCATAGTTCATACAAGTTCTGTTCAGAAGAACAGCTGAACATATCTGGTAGTTTCCTTTTGAGCTGATTCAGTTTGAGGCTTCAAGCGTATTTTGTTTCTTAGAAGATGCACTTATGAATATTATCCTGATGAAAACAGATGTTCTTTTTTATTTTAACAGTGTTAAATCCCTTGAGTGTTGGGACTGCTCTTTTCTGCATTTGGCTGACAGCAGAATCATTACTTCTAGTGATTAATTCTTTCTCTTTTAAAAGAAACCAGGTAGATGAAAATTGCTATTTTTTTGAAGGTTTTAAGAGCTAATCTTTTGCTGATAATGATAAAGATTATATAATAAACCAAAAAATTTTATCTTCTCTTTCTGGACCCCTTAAATACTGGCTTAAATTGGAGGTGCAGAGCAATTATTTGAGACATGTTTCATTTTTTCAGACTGAACACAAAAATCACAGTGAAGATCATATCTTGCTAGAATATCTTTTCTACTGAACACCAGTAATTTGACATACCCATCTCTGACAATGGATTTCTTTGGAATCAGAATTTTTAAGCTGAAATAATAGCATAAAAGCTTGTAGAATGAGTATAGGTGTGGAAAATCAGGGTAGTGTATTCATTTGATATTTCAGTTTTTCAGCAAAATTTCAAACAAAGTGTATTTGATTAATACAATACAAATTACCTCACTCAAAAAAAAAAGCCAAAAAAAAGGGATATATTCCTGTTTGGCCCAGTTGCTCATAATAATCAGTCAGAAAGTTAAAAACGTAGGATCAATTTTAACTTCTTTATCAAGGTATTCTTAGAAGTATCTTCCTTCTCCTATGAAAGTGGTCAAAGAGTCAAAGTGGTTATGAGACGTACATTGCTGTGCTTATCATTGCCGTTATTCATTCCATTGTCTGAGAACAGTTAAGCATTCACTGGAGCACTTAACTATGGACTGGGATCCAAGTATCTCACTTCTGCAAGGTCTGAACTAGTGGGATAAAGTATCATTTGCCTTTTATTCCCCCCGTACTCATTGAGCATTTTAGGAAAAATCTGAACCATTCCAGCAGAAAAATAGAAATCAATACTCAGCTGGCTGATACTGAGAGGTACGTAAGTGACAGAAGTTGTAAACTTCCTTAAATACAGAAGAGGAATTGAACCCTGGCCTCCCATATTCTGAATGTGTGCTACAACTTATAATTGTTCAGTAATAAAAAGGGCAGCATCACACAGAGGTGAGTCTGACACTTTAATTTAGGTGCTAATGTGTGACCTAGGGGTGTAGGTTCGTATCAATGGGAGGTCTAGCCAAGAGGGACCCAATGGACTCTAGAGAGTAATTAATTTGTCTTTACAGAGGAATTCAGTGCTGCATCTTTCATATTAGTAGGAAACTGGCAGGTATAACACAGGTCCTACAGGAGAGCTGTATCCTGGAGTGACAGCTGGAGGCCAGGAATAACATAATGAACTTTTCAAATGGCCCTAAATAACACTGCATGAGCAACTTTGAGAAAGATCTCAGAGCTCTCCGGGTCTCTTGTGAGTATGATGACCGTATTGCAACTGATTGCAATGGGAGCAATCCCGAGATACGTACCTCCAAGGTAGATATATACATATATACACCTAATTTTAGATGTTTTAAATTAGGACTAGACCCCTTTGTGCAGGAGCTCTGTGAATTTGGATGCTAATTTTATATGAGAATCAAAACTATTTGAGGGATTAGACACAAATTTATACTGATAATAGAAACTGCAAATTTATGAACAGCAAATTTAGCTACTACTGTTTGTCAGCCTTGCAAAAAGTGAACGAAAGCCTGAAACCAAACTGTTATAATAAGTGACAATTAAAAAGTTGTTATGAGATGCTTTAGAAGAAGTGAGTTTTATCTAATTTAAGAGTAATTTTTAATCTGAAAGATGTAGTCAATAGCACTTCAATAAAATTCAGAGATCATGCTAAGCCAAAAGATGGTGCTAACGCTAGTTAGGACAGGAAACCAAATACAGAGGAGGTACTTTAGAAAGGAATGTAGCAGAATATCAGGAAACATGCCAAAGACACTGGAGTGCAGGCATAAGTGAAAGCCATGTCTCTGGATCTAGGAGATGAACATTAAGAATAAGCAATGGGAGCGTTCTGCCATGCAGGAACTAAGGGAACCAAGGAAATTCTCCGTCTTCTGAAATGTCATTTGTGCTTCACTGTAAGAACTGGATATTGTAGGGAAAATACACTGATTTGCTTTCATTCTAAGACCTGTGAACAAGTTCTGAAAAACAGGATCGTAACTGTTTTTTTACTCAGCTTGACTCTTAGGGATAGGTCTTTTCTGTTCTGCTAAAGTAATTTCTGATGTAGATGGTGTTTTGCTTCTATTGCACATGACAAGATGCAAGATTCAGTTCATTTACCCAACAGAAATCTATACATGGGTTAGTTTTCTGCCAGGGTGTTGAGTTGAATCAGGTCGCAGAGGGATCTGCGCAAGCTGCCAGAGCTAGCAATAGGCGAGTAGGACATCAAGGGGATGGAGGAGTGTGGAGCTGAGATGAGGGATGGAAACTCTACTGCTTGGACGCAGTGAGTAGTTCAGTTAGCTCACCCCCTTTAATGAAACAGCATCTAGAGTTAGGTGACACAGAGGTTTCATGCCCAGAGTTGGATTTATATCTTTGGTTGTCTGCATCTGAACAAAAAAGTCCAGGCATGTGGCAAAGCCACTGTAAATGATCAGCAGTGTCCAATTACCTGACAGATACTGTCAAGCAGACTTCCCGGCTCAGCTGTGAAGATGGGCAGAAACGACCGTCATTTTATCTTGATTTTGCTAATAATCAGGAAAGCATTAATTATTATATTTTCAATAGTCCTGTGTGTGTACTACCACTTTTCAGGTACCCCTTAATGATCAAATGAGATTCCACAGAGACTTTTTAAGAAATCATTTTTGTGCAGAGAAGGTCATAAAAGGTTTCTCAACTGAGAGTATGGGAAAAATGTTACGCGTGTATGGACATGATCCTTTCTTCACACTTGAAGATGAAACACTGAACTTCGAGATAGGCACCATATATTTGAGGGAGTTGGAGAGTTTTGGTAAGGTTGTCTTGGAAACATGCTCAGCAGAAATCCAAGAAAATTCGTCACGAAAGTGGCTGGTAATGACATGTGACACAGATACGGAATGAAGTAATCTCGGTCTCCTCCACTCAGGTGCATTTCCATAAAACAGAGCAAGGATAGGAATCGCCTTGTCTTGCTGGCCCTGCAACAGGCTCTGGGATGTGGGTATGGGACTAGTTCTGTCCCTTGGTTCAGGTCAAAGCCTTCACAAACATACAAAGCCCAGTACAGTGGGCATGGAGCAAGTGGTGCACGGTGAGGAAAGTGTAGGCAGGCAAGGCAGGAGAACTGCTAATACTTCTAAAGAGATTTTATTGCCAACTGTCCCGTCCTACTAGTGGGTAAGGGGAGGTGAGCTTTTCAGTTCTCTGTGGGGAATCCAGGAGTCATGACAATGACCCAAGAGGTTCAACAGAAAAACAAAGCTTTACTTGGAATTCAGCAAAATTACAGAAGATGGTAACATTGCGACTTTATAACAACACTATTTTTAATGCAACGGGGTTACAACGGATATTGACTCGTCAAAGCTTACAACGATCTAATGTCTGATTTTACGAAACTGTTACATATAGTGGATTGACTAACTTACAACAACATTACCTTTATGTGCCTATAAATCAAGTCAGAGACAAAGAGAAAAACGAAACGAGAGATAAGAGAAAAGATGTCACCACCCTTGATTCCAGTGGTGATTTCTGCTGCTGGTCAGGGGCCCCCAGTGGTTGGTGCACACCAAGAGGCTTGCCCATTCTCCTTTTACACTTTGAGTGCCTGTCACCCCTCCTCAGGGGAGGAGTACTGTCATGAAGATTCTCCAAATGAGTTGGTGGGTGCGTGGGGGTCTTGGTGGTGTCACAGTCCTCCTCTGCAGAGCTGACCTTCAGCCTCGCACAAGCATTTAACTTCCTTGCCCATGTGGCATCTCAGAGGGAGGGAGGTGGGTTTTGCAAGACAGCATCCTGCCTCCACAGGGTTCCACTTGCCTGTCATGGTCCCTTATCAAGTGAGGAAGTTTGCTCGTGAAAGTACAAGTACATTGCCTCATTTATAAGTTTGCTTGATTCAAGCGTCTCTGTCTCGGTTTTTCAAGGCGGATGTTTGCGACAATTGCTCCCTCTGACTTGGGGCTCTACACCAGCTACCAGAGTTTCAAAGTATGCTCTACTATTGCAGACTGTTCTTGCAGACCTGACCACTTTCATAGCAATTTGCCTTTTTTAAAGGCAAACTCTTCTCCTACGAATGGAGAACAAAATAATTATTTACTGTGATGCACCTGATAAAGTCCCACTGGATAGATACTGCCCTGTTTCAGGCCTGAGGATGTTTAATCCTTTGCACAACTATTTCCTTAGCTCTTTGCCAAAATGTTTTAATGAAATATTTCTCTGTCAGAACTGCCAGAGGCGTGAGGTGGGCATTCTCAACTCTCTCAGGTTGGCTTACTCCCTCCGACTGGGATGGGATGTGACACACTGCCTGTAGGACAGAGTGACCTCTTCGCATAAATTGAACAGGAATCAAGTGTCCTCAAGAGAATGTAACATTTCACGTTAATCTGAAATGAAGTTTTTCAGAGTTTTAAAAAAATGCTAAAATGTTCCCTTTTTTACCTGCATGGTTAATTTTACCTTATTTATCTGCGTGGTTAAACAAGGAGCTTCTAGCGGAGATCAGGTGGAAGAGAAAGGTCCATGGAATGTGGAAAGAGGGACAGGCCACTTGGGAAGAATACAGGAATGTGGTCAGAGTGTGCAGGGATGCGACGAGGAAGGCCAAAGCCCACCTGGAATTGAAGCTGGCAAGGGATGTCAAAAACAACAAGAAGGGCTTCTTCAACTACATCAGCAGCAAAAGGAAGGCTAGGGACAATGTGGGGCCGCTGCTGAATGAGGCGGGTGTCCTGGTGACAGAGGATGCAAGGAAGGCAGAGCTACTGAATGCCTCCTTTGCTTCAGTCTTCAGTGCCAAGGCAGGCCATCTGGAATCCCAGGCCCCAGACGTAAAAGAAGAAGCCCACAGAGAGGATGACTTTCCCTTGGTCAAGGAGGACTGTGTGAGGGATCGCTTAAGCGATCTGGACGTCCACAAATCCATGGGCCCCGATGGAATGCACCCACGAGTGCTGAGGGAGCTGGCGGATGTCATTGCTGAGCCACTCTCCATCATCTTTGAGAGGTCCTGGAGGACAGGAGGGGTGCCCGAGGACTGGAGAAAGGCAAATGTCATTCCAATCTTCAAAAAGGGCAAGAAGGAGGACCGAGGGAACTACAGGCTGGTCAGTCTCAACTGCATCCCAGGAGAGGTGATGGAGCAGCTTATCCTGGAGGCCATCATCAAGCAAGTGGAGGAAAAGAAGGTTATCAGGAGTAGTCAGCATGGATTCACCAAGGGGAAATCATGCCTGACCAATCTGATAGCTTTCCACAATGGCATGACTGGCTGGGTAGACGAAGGGAGAGCCGTGGATGTTGTCTACCTAGACTTCAGCAAGGCTTTCGACACAGTCTCCCATAATATCCTCCTAGGGAAGCTGAGGAAGTATGGGCTGGATGAGTAGTCAGTGAAGTGGATAGAGAACTGGCTGAATGGCAGAACTCAGAGGGTTGTCGTCAGCAGCGCTGAGTCTAGTTGGAGGCCTGTAACTAGTGGTGTCCCTCAGGGGTCAGTACTGGGCCCAGCCTTGTTTAACTTCTGCATCAATGACCTGGATGAAGAGTTAGAATGTACCCTCAGCAAGTTTGCTGATGACACCAAACTGGGAGGTGTGGTAGATACACCAGAAGGCTGTGCTGCCATTCAGCATGACCTGGACAGGCTGGAGAGCTGGGCACAGAGGAACCTGATGAGGTTCAACAAAGGCAAATGCAGGGTCCTGCACCTGAGGAGGAACAACCCCATGCATCAGTACAGGCTCGGGGTGGACCTGCTGGAGAGCAGCTCTGTGGAGAGGGACCTGGGTGTCCTGGTGGACGACAGGTTAACCATGAGCCAGCAGTGTGCCCTGGCTGCCAAGAAAGCCAATGGCATCCTGGGGTGCATTAAGAGGAGTGTGGCCAGTAGGACGAGGGAGGTTCTCCTTTCCCTCTACACTGCCCTAGTGAGGCCTCATCTGGAGTACTGTGTCCAGTTCTGGGCTCCCCAGTTCAAGAAAGATGAAGAGCTACTGGAGACAGTCCAGCGGAGGGCTACAAGGATGGTGAGGGGACTGGAACATCTCTCCTACGAGGAGAGGCTGAGTGAGCTGGGCTTGTTCAGCCTGAAGAAGGGAAGGCTGTGAGGGGACCTAATATATACTTATAAATATCTGAAGGGTGGGTATCAGGAGGATCGGGCCAAGCTCTTTTCAGTAGGGGACAAGGGGCAATGGGCACAAACTGAAGCACAGGAAGTTCCATCTGAACATGAGGAAGAACTTCTTCCCTCTGAGGGTGACAGAGCCCTGGAACAGGCTGCCCAGGGAGGTTGTGGAGTCTCCTTCTCTGGAGATATTCAAGACCCTCCTGGACAAGGTCCTCTACAGCCTGCTGTAGGTGACCCTGCTTCGGCAGGGGGGTTGGACTAGATGACCCACAGAGGTCCCTTCCAACCCCTACCATTCTGTGATTCTGTGATTCTGTGATTTTCATATCAGCTTTGTTTCAGCTGTTTGGTTTTTTCTTCTCTTCGATTGGGGGCTGAACTAAAGAGGCATAATTCATACAGCTGTACATTTGGAGTCACTTGTATATTTTATGGCGCGCTTACCATCATTGAGGGTAAAGATGTTTGTCTCTAATCCTGTCTAAATATGATATCATATTGTCTTTATAAAATCCAAGACAAGGAAAATAATCCAAATTTTGAGTATTATGATCTTTCCAGGGTAGATGAGTATTAGCATCTCTGGGTTTGCAGGTGGAAGGCCTGAAACCCCCAGAGGTTATGAGACTCCCTTGAGGTCACACAAGTAGCCCAAAGGGGATTCTGCGTCATTTTTCTGGCTTTTGGCATAGCATGCAGTCATCTGTGTTTCCTTCTCTGTAGGAATCTTAATTACAGAAGTTTATGCAGATAAAACTTCAAGTGCACTTTATCAAATGATTTTTTTTTCATGAGGTGTGGGTCTGGGAAATCAACCTAAACAAGCAGCAAATGGCAATTGATTTACATTAAGTTTTTACTAATGCCTGCCATACTTTTTTGTAATACAAATTTTCTTTATTTTATGGTTCTTTGCAACTTGATGATTCGGATAGGAGTGCATGCATAACTAATTTGGCTCATAAAGTGCAGAAAGCAACAGACTTTCATCTTACTCTATGAAGATTCTTTATTGTCTGCTTTTCAAGCAAACCAAGGCTGGTGACACATAGAAGCCACCTCCTATGTTTCTTCGTTTTCATTAGTTTTACCTTTCACTGTAGTATTTCCATGACCAACAATTTGATTTATATCTCTCTGTTGCTGTTCTTTTCCTTTATAGGCAAAAACCTTGTTTAAAGGCTCTGTTCACTTTACGTGTGTTATGGCCTGCACATTTCTATCTGCGGGATGCATTTCAAATCGTCAGATGAAAAAGCACTTCATGAATTACTAGCAAAACAAATTAAAATGTAATGAAGCCTCTGTCATCTTGTGAAAGATCTCATTTTAGGAATGTTTGTCTAAAAAGGAGATATTGTGTTCGAATTTTCCAAAATATCACATGATTAACTGAAATGTAAGTGTAGCCTGCTGCTCTCACAAGGAACTACTACAACCAGAAGGAGGAAGGATAGGTCTGCCAGAGGCATTCCTGATTAATCATGGGTTAATCTTAATCTCGACACTTTGCTCTTTCTCCATTCTTGGTTATAGGCTGTAGATAATCTGGATCTCATAAATACTTGACACACTTAGAAATATTCCCTTGTAATCCTTTCCTAAAAGTGGATATAGAATAAAGCTCAGATGGAGTTGGATGATTTTTTTCACATTAATTTCTCATGAAATGATGATTTTTTTAAAAATAATTTGAGTTTTTCAAGTTTTATTATTTCTTCTTAGGAACATCTGCATTACTATACATAAAAATTTGACTATAACTGTACCAGAAATGTTTTCTCCCCCAAAAAGCTGAACTATACACAAGCCAAAACCAAAACTGGATTTATATGGATTCATATTTTGCAATTCAAATGTCATATAATGATCTGTAAGTCTCACCTAATTTTGAAAGACGGTTTGCTTGTGTAAAATAATATAAAAAATAGTAAAAAATTATAATGAACTTTCTGATTTTTTTTTCGACAAAAGATTTCAACAACACGAAAAATACTCATCCACACCACAGAACTTGAAACATTTCAGGCCAGTAGCAGATCTGTAAAAAAGCAAAGAGTATGAAATAGTTTCAAGAAATCTGCTGGAAATTATTCTAAGGCGCTGAATGTTTCATCAAGTCGAGAAAATAAGCAAAGATAAAGAATAGTTAAATCAGAGTTTTGTAAAATATTGTCATCAGAAAGCTGAACTGTTGCATAACATCAGTGGAAACAAATGTGTTCTTATCCCTCCGTGCCTGAGCTGATGCTGTTGTGTTTGTGCATCACCCACAAGTCTGTGTGCTAAAAGCCCAGAGCTGGCCTTCTGCATCCACCACGTAAGGGAGTTCTCTGTTCCTGCTGCTGTAAAGACCACATGCAGCTCTGACTGGTGCAGCCCTTTCTGCTAGAGATGGGGGAGATGGTAAGGAAACATTAAGGTATATCCCATTAGAGGTTCAAGAAGTCTTCCTGGAAGTGGGATTCTCCTTTCAAGAAGTAGTTTTACACTGGATAGTGGACATCTAGCCAGGCAACAATTGCTATTATCTGTCTTGAGTTGGGATTCACTTCACCCAGCCTCAGCTATCTGGTTTGTGCAAGTTATCTGCTGTTAACAACAGAATCCATATGGGAGAGTAAAGGAGCTGTGAAAAGGTAATGGAAACAGAACAGTCTCAATCCTTGTATGCCTGACTGCAGCTCTTAGGCTACGCTAAGGAGAAAGCAGAAATACTTTAATGATGTTTCAAGATTTATTATTTAAAGGTTCCTTTAATAAAACGTAAACAGATTTATAGTGTCCTATTAGGCATTGAGGAATTGGTAGTTTATAGCTAGGTCTGTTCACGTCCATGGGCTGGTGTGCACAGACATTCATATAAACACATGGACAAACCTCAGAGGTTCCTCCTCAGCCTTTTCACATCCAGAACCAAGAAATCTCTGAAGTAAGTTTCTTGTGCTTGAAGACTTGTTTTCAGTGCTGCTGAGTGTGCTGGGCACCTAGTGCACCGCCTTCAAATTGTGTTCCATGTGACAGAAAAAGGACATTGCTGTTCTGTACAGGAGAACTTTCTCAGCATGCTGGTTTCTTTTAAAAGCAGTGTGTTAGAAGTACTTAAGAGGAGGCAATGTTTTTGTGTGCTTTGAATAGGAGAGTATTTATCAAGAAAACAATATAATTTAATGAGAAAAAGCATTACTGACTTGAGGAACTGTAACAAGATCAGACTTCTGCTCTTGAGTTTAAAATTATTTTTAATGACACTCATTGCCATTTTGAAAGACTACAAGAAGATAAAAAATATGGTGTTCAAGCTAAGGTAGTCACCTCACATGAAAGTCAGATTGGCTGTAGCTTTTATTGAACAGGCATTTCATTAAAAATCTTAACACCTATTTACTTTATATCTGAGTCCTCTTACACATCGCTTTCTGCAAAGTGCTTATAGCTTGATCTGTTCTAGCAGAGGTTGCATCATCCTTCAGAAAAAAGCAGGATAGGGAAGAACAAGGAAGAATTTCTTACCTCTGAGGGTGACGGAGCACTGGAACAGATTGCCCAGAGGGGTTGTGGAGTCTCCTTCTCTGGAGATATTCAAGACCCACCTAGACAAGGACCTGTGCAACCTGCTGTAGGTGACCCTGCTTTGGCAGGGGGGTTGGACTAGGTAATCTCCTGCAGTCCCTTCCAGCCCTGACCATTCTGTGACTCTGTGATGTGTGTAGACCTCGCAGCACTACTTTGTAAATTTCAGTGAAACTGGACATTTACAACCTGCTGCTTTCTAGGCTTAGTGACTAAAAGTCAGTTGTCATCAATGTTTGCTTTTCTTTCAGTAGATCAATGCAGTGCTTCTTGATAAAACGCACAGACTCTTTGTTCCTATTATGATGTCTTTATTCTGATCTATGAATTATTAAACACAGAATCACAGAATCTTCATATGTCTCGGTATTATTTAATCTGAATACATGGTTTTATATGTTTCAGGTCCTGTTCATATATACTCACACCTCTGGACTACATAGATAAGATAGGTTGACATTTTGATTAAACATTGTATTTCAAATTTTTTTTTTCATTTTGTCTTCAAGTATCAGTTGCTTCTGTCTAGCAGTGTAAGATTTTGATAACGTGATGGTGTGTGGTGGGTTCACCCTGGCTAGCATCTGAGCCCCACCCAGCCGCTTGCTCACTCCCCATCCTTAACGGGACAGGTGAGAGAATAGGAAGAGCAAAAGAAAACTCATGGGTCAAAATAAAGATAGCTTAATAATTGATAGAAAGAGGAAAAAGGCAAACAAACAAACAAAACCCAAGTGATGCAAGAGTAATCATTCACCACCTCCCACTAGTAGATTGATGCCCAGTCAGTCTCCAAGCAATGGCTACCTCCCACAAAGCCTCCTCCCCTCAGTTTTTACTGCTGAGCATGATGTCATACGGTACGGGACATCGCTTTGGTCAGTTGCAGTCAGCTGTCCCAACTTTGCCCCCTTCCAGCTTCTTGCCCACCCCCAGCCAACTCACTACTGGGGCAGAGTGGGAAAAAGAGAAAGTCTTGATGCTGTGCAAGTAGTGCCCAGCAATAGCCAAAACACTGGTGTGTTATCAACACTGTTTTAACCACAAGTCCAAAACACAGCGCTGTTCGGGCTATGTCCAGTACACAAGGTTAGTATTATCTGATTAAGGTCTGATTTTTTTTTTTTTAAATAACTAGAACATACACTGTGAAGCATTTTAACCCCTCCTCTATGACTGTAACAAAAAATTAGCACCTCCATCTTTACACTTCCAAAGAAAAACAATTTTGTATCCAAAATATTGAAGTTAGCTGAAGGTTTATTCTTCTTTCAGCAGCTACACATTAGGCAGTTTATTTATTTTAAAGATGGATGCTGTGAGTCAAAATTCTTTGGTTGATGTGAAAATCAAGTTCACATTGCAATTTCCTACTATCCTGCTTGGGATGGACTGAGGGGAAATTTAGATATCTAGATATGAGAATTGAATCATTATTCAAGTCAATTCCCTTACAGGCATCTGAAACAGGACAGCCCTAAAGTTAAGTGACATATATGTTCTGAACAGCAAATATCCTAAGCATGCTTAGCAGCACCCTGAACAGGTAGACCTATAAAGTCTATTAGTCTATTACCACTGACTGACCTTTGACTTCCAAAACCATTTTAGCTCCCTCAAAGCCCTACTCAACAGTGCTGACTGCTTCTCATTGTGCTGCATTTGAGCTTAATTTGGCTTCAGAAAAGCCAACTGTATCCTGGGCTGCATCAAAAGCAGCGTGGCCAGCAGGTGATTCTGGCCCTCTGCTCTGCTCTGGTGAGACCCCATCTGGAGTCCTGCGTCTAGCTCTGGTTGTTCAGCCTGGAGAAAAGCAGGCTCTGGGGAGACCTCATTGAGGTCTTCCATTACTTAAAGGGGGCTTAATAAGAAAGGTGGGGACAAACTTTTTAGCAGAGCCTGTTGCAATATGACAAGAGGTAATGGATTTAAACTAAAAGAGTGTGGATTTAGGCTGGATGCAAGGAAGAAATTTTTTACAATGTGGGTAGTGAAACACAGGAACAGGTTACCTGGAGAGGTGGTAGATGCCCCATCCCTGGAAACATTCAAGGCCAGGTTGGACGGGGCTTTGAGCAACCTGATCTAGTGCCAGATGTCCCTGCTCATTGGAGGGGGGTTGGACTAGATGGCCTTTAAAAGTCCCTTCCAACCCATACCATTCTATGATTTTATGATTTTTGGTAATATATTAGACTCAGAGGAGGTAGACAGTTGGTGATAGCCACACTTGAAAATCACTAAGATAAATCTGAAAGAGTCTACGTGCAACATCTTTTAGAAAGACAAGATTTTTAAATTCTAGTTACAGAGTATTATTGTGAATTAGTATGAGAATTGATACACCATTCTTGCAATCTCAGACAGCCCAAATGGAAAAATTAGATTTTCTTTAAATCAGATGCTTGGTTTGTGCAACTCACACCTACAGCATCAGATGAGCAGTGTTTCTTTTTTTCAGATGATAACTACTGAACATACTGATGCCCATTTGCAAGAAAATTTTGAAACAATAACAGTCTAAATCTCATGCTTTTCTGTTATTTATTCCTAGGTGGGAGCCCAGAAGAGAAACAAATGAAACACATAGTTTTGTTTAGATTAATTTCCTAAGGCTTTTTCCTGCTCCTGGGGGTCTGTGATGAAGCTGTTGAATCCCACCTGGCCCTGAACGCACAGTGACCAAGCTTCTCTTTATTAGCCCCTCATCCAACTTGTTGGCAGTTTGAATGCCAACATTTCCCTGGAAAACTTTCAGAGGAACCAGGAAAACAGATTCACGAAAAAGCAGCTCAACTCTTCTGTTTTTTTCCTGTGATTCTGGTAGGGAAGCAGGAATGATGAATTGTCTCCAGAGTCTCTGCAGATTAATGACTTCAGAGCACCCAGAGCCCTGGATCTGTGGTGGATTTAGATGTCTCCACAGGTCTAGCAAAGAGCAAAATGTTGGCTTCTTCCCCCTTCTCTATGCTTCACATCATATTCATGTAGTGGATGCCTGCTACACAATTATCTGGACATGGAATTAAGCAGAATATGAACCTCAGAATCTGATTCAATTCTTCACCATTTCCTTCAGATTAATTCTGAGGCCTTCACTTCAGTAGTCCAAATATGACTCTAATCTGGTTGGAGTCTCATTCCCCAAAGCTAAATTTCTGCTATTCCTCAGCACTAAGAAGATGAAGAGATGCTGATGAACTGATTGGTAATTGAGTTAATTTTGAATGGCTTTGGCCTGATTATTTTGTTTTGTTTTGAACATCTTTTTTTTTTTGGAAACAGAATTTAATTGCTAACCAGAGTAGGTCTCCTGAATTTAACTGTGATAATTTTAAGCAACTAGTTTTATCCAGATATTTTAAAACATTGATTGCTTGTATGAAGAAGGATTTAAATCATGCATGTAGGCTACACTGTATTGCACTAGCAGAACTGTTTTTGTGTAACAGCTTTCTTGGCTCCACAGCCTAAATGGCTGTGAAAGGGCAACTAAATTTTTTTTTCCCAGTGTATTTGTTTAATTATTATTATGCTATTAAAATAGATCTTTTTGCTATATACATGGCTACATTTGTTATAGATTCCTTGACTCTCAGATTCAGGGAAAATAGATTGAAAACTGACTGAAATGTGTTGCTTATTATTTTAATTAGCATAATTACATATGTGGTAGCAAGTACCCATATCCGCTGTTTGCAAGCTTTCTACAAGCGTTTACCACTACACTGGTAAAGGAAGCATCTCTCAAATCAGTTTCAGCCTTTGACCATAGAAACTTCAGAGCGAGCAGGGAACTGGATTCACACAAAGAAATAGCTCAGAAATTATATATGCTCTTAGGGAAACTCCAGCTAGCATCAACAAAGACTGAAAGGTGTAAAAGCCATGGATTGTACCACCAAAGGTGTGCTAAAAGAGCATGAGGAATAAGATGGCTAAAGAAATAAAATCCAGATCTGCATAGAATTCTCTTAGAAAGCTTGCCATTTCCACCATTGTCACTGGAAGTGCTACCCTTGCAGGTTTTCAAGCAGTTATCTTGTCAGAGTCCAATTAAAAGTGTATTTTTATTCCATACCTACTTAGTCTTACTCTCATTTGCCCCATGAACTGGGCTTTGGCAATGAAAATGCAGCATGTGAATGATGTTTGCAGTCCCTTTCAAACAGTTCTGCATTGCTGAAGTGCTGGGAATGGCTCTTTGTAGGAGAATTCAGCCTGGCATGTCTGTTAATAGTTTATTATGAATTTCTTATGAAAGAGATTATCACTGGGATGGGTTTCAGGAAGCCCAGAAGGAATGTGCTTACGTACAGTTGGGGACTGCTGCCTTTGAGAGGCTTTTCAGGAAAAGACTCGTATCTTACAGGAAAGATTTTAGTACCACGTGGACAATAGTGGTAAGTCATGAAATGGAAGTAATGGGGAAAGAGTTAGTATTCTAAACAGAAGCAGAGAAAATGTATTTGGGTGTGTTGCAAAGACAACTTGGAGTCTTGATGCAGACGGTGCTGTTCTTCATTCTGCTCCTCATTTGCTATTGAAATTTAGCAAATCAAAATTCTTCTGTGTCTTCATTTATCCATAATTCATTCCTGTCTCCCAAAGTTGCTTCAATGATTCATTAATTAATTGGTGTTCATGTAGTAATTAAAGTGCTTAGCTGAAGCAATTTGTAAGTGCTATCATTAAACAAAAAATACATATTGGACCCTGTAGAAACTGAGGGGAGAAGTTCACTGACAGTGCATTGTATCAGATTATCAAAACAAGGAGTGTAGGACTCTGGGCAGTCTTACTATTTGGATTGTGTGAGAACGGGACTGTAAAGAACAAAAAGATGGATATAAAATCAAGCTAGTAATTGTATGTGATGAAAGTTAAAGATAATAGCACACTAGACTGGAAATTTTTTTTTATACAAGACATCTCTGAAATGCTAATTCCCCCCAATTAATTATTTAAGACAGCTGGTTGAATTATTCAGCTTTAACAACTTAAAGTCATGCACAACAAACTTGTTGTGTGTTACACTGAAGGTACTAAATCCTCTGGGACAAGCCCTGAGATCTTTGCTCAGCCTTCACTTGGCTCAGACTCTCACAGGAAACTGTTAGTGGGAACTTTGTTAAGTGAGGGCCACACTGGAGCATTCTGTGAGGATTTTGCAGTAGCTGAAGAAGGTTTAGATGAAAATCAGCATCTTTTGTTTAGGGTTTGATGATTAAGAGAGGAGAAACAAAGTTCTTACAGCTTCTCAGATCTAAGGATTTCACAGGGAAATTAAAGTTTAGCCAGACTGTTCTTCTAATACCTTAATGGTAATTAAGAATTAAGGGTTTAACATGACAGCTTTAATATGTGTAGTAAATCGTGATGCAGCTTTAAGCGAGTGTCATAAAGCACAGGTACAGACTCATAAAACATTGAGGAAGGAGTGTCTAATAACTGCTTAATGCTGTGTTTCAAGCTCTTCAGAAACAGGTTGCATAGTGATGACTTACTGCTAATACATGATTAATCAGGAACTTAGATTGCCTTATTTAAATACCATACATCATGAACTCAATTAGGACTGTAGAATGGGTTGACTCTCTACTGTATACCAGAAGTAACATCAAATAGCTTTGTAAAAACCAGTCAATATGCTTGGGAAATGGTACGGTGCTATGAAATACCACCAGCATTTCTAGGCTTTTGTCACAGCCTCAGAACTGTCAGTGGTTTCTGCCTAATGGATACAATAAAACAGCTAGCAGTGTTTTAAATTATTAAGGGTTCTTATTCAGATAAACTTTGGTACCTCCTTTCTTTCCTTGAATAAGATGAAAAAAAGGAGTTAATTCTTTTTCAGCATGTGTTTTTGGCATGCCTGAGAGTGTTACCTGTGTCATAGAGATGGAGAATTTAAGGCATGGAGAAACAAAACAATTTAACATCGCACAGCAGTTAATGGCAGCATTAAGAACTGTTCCCAAATCAGGTGCCAATAGGTCCCAAGCCAGTGTTCAACATAGTAGACTGTGTTTCATCTGTTATGGAGCTCCTTTAGTGAAGTCCAGATAACTGGCTTCAGAGGGACTGAAGATGAGAATGGGAACCCATTCCATAACGCTCCTGAATGAAGGCTTTCTAATCCCTCTGTTGCTATGGTGGTAAATGAGATCCTACAATCCCATCAAAAAGAAGGATAAATATGGTAGTCAGAGATCTCTCTGTACTGAGGCAATTGCAATACTTGCACCTGAATCTTAACGTTGTAGGGATGACCTTTTTCTCTTTTGATTCAACCTGTTGCTAGCCTTGTCATGACTTGTCATTCTGCAGATGAGTGCATTATTTACAGTCACAAGGCAGGAAGGTGTTGGTGTTCAAGTGACTCGTGAAAACCAACAGTACCACCAAAATAGCTTGGAGTTCTGCCATATGCCTGTTCATCTCACCCCTTTGCTTCAGGAAGAACTGCTGCAAAAGATTTTGCAGGTGGAAGTTTCAATTCCAAATACAAAATGTAGAATATTTCACTTCAGGGTAAAATTTTCAAAAGTATCTAAGACACAGTTTCAGAAGGCAAGCAGCAAGGCAAGGGAGCCTATGACTGTACCTTTATGGTTACCTGAACTAGTTTAAAGCTAATGCCTGTAGTCCTTCACTATGTCATCAAATAGACGGCTGATCTGTACATGTTCCTCAGGAGATCAGAGTACTTTCATGCAGTGGTCTATGCACAGAAATTTATCCCACCTTCAGTTTGACTCAGCATCAAAACTTCTACATAATTTTTGAAACTGTGTCTTGAATTTCCAAGTCAGTTCACTACTTCTGAAAATCTGTCCAAGAGCTATTTATCTGGGAGGGGGACAAGATACAAAACAGAATTCCTGACATGCGTCATCCAAATCCCACGAGTACCATACTGGTTTTTCTCACAAGGGGCAATTATTTCAGTGAAGCAGAGCTTAGCAACACATTACATCTAAAACTGAAGTAAGAAATGTAAGTAAGGAACAGCAGGAGAAGAGGAAAGGAACTGTGACTATAATGGCAGTAGGATCACATTTAAAATACAGAAAACAAATCTTGGAAAGGCAACTTCATGAAGTACCTTGCAAAAGTATATATGTGCTGCAGTGGATTTATGGGAGCACAGCATCTCAGCTCAGATTTAACCAAGCTAACACAGGTACTGATGATGATGATAAGACAAGATCACAGACAGCATCAAAATACCAAAAGACACCACCTTACGTTCACAGCCTGTTCCAAAGCCTGCACTGTTACCTGCACACTCCGTCGCCTTCGCGTTTCCCCCATCACAGAGTAGACAGCTGTGAAAATACTTTCATAGATACAGATGACGAGATGCTCTCATCTTTTGATTTTCTTTATTCTCCAGCTTGCAAGTTCCTTGTCTTCTATAACCCAAATGAATATCAGTACAAACAGATACAGTCACACATAATAGCTGTAATCTGGCTGCATGTCATATTAATAATAATTTCCTTCATATTGGGAAAAGACAAAGAAAAAGATCAACAGGTAAGTAATTCCTGTTAATGTGCAAGAATGAAACCAGTTGTAACAAGCATAACCGTAGCATTAAACATGCTGCACGAGCCTCAATGATGATCTATTGTTAACAAACATGTGAATTCGCCATCTTTTCCATACAAACTCTGCTTCCTGTTGCACCTGCCTCCTGATGTTGTCATTCTGGCATCTGGAGTTTACACAGCTAAATTTGATTCGTGTTTTTTGAATATTTATAGTCCTTTTTGCTGCAATAATATGGGCATATTGTGATTATGATTCAGCATTATCAAAATCCATTACATCAATTTAGATAATTTGTATAGCTTGCAAATTCCAGCTTGATTTTATGAGCCAGTGGTCTTATCCTTTTCCATATTAAAGATGGATAGGAAGAAGTTTTCCTGCCTTCTGAGGATTTTCAAGTTTTCCAACACTTTCTTGTTTGCTTCGGGATGAAATTTTTTAAAAGTTTTCCATGAAAAAAGTGGTGAAAACAGTTTTACATCTTCTGAATATTTCATGATATTAAAAAACTTTTAGAACTGAGACTTGTGTCTGACTTTCACATATTGTCTCATATTTTTCTCCTTATTTTCTTTCATTTTGAACAAGTTCTATTTCCCAATAAAATAGCTAATTTGGTTTCATTAGATAAACCTCTCTGTTTTTCACGAAAGAATTCCCCACCAGTTGCACAACCAGTTTTTAACATTGTCTTTTTATGGTCTTGTCTTTGGAGATAGCAAGGAAATGGTCTGGGGTACAGTAAGCATGGGTGGTAGTGAGCAGCCATTTCAAACCTACTGCAAATTGAATAGAGCTAGCTGGAAATACGCTGACAAACCTGATTACTTAAAAGATATAAAAAAAGCTCAGCTGGCTTTCTGTGGTATGAAATACTTTTTGCAAGATAATACTGGTTGCTGGTTGCAAGACAAATAAGACAGCAAACACTCAAACCACATACACTTCGAGAAAAAACCCCTAAGTACGGGAAGAGATCTGAACATCCAACCAGATGCCAAAGAATTATTTTCAGTGATGGGAACACAGAGACAACAAATTATATAAATGCTTTAAATGATTTTCACGAGGTCTTATGGTATTCAAGAGAATCAATAGTTGTGTTAGAAATCTTTCATGTGAAGAGATTTACATGAAGAGATTTATGTGATGAGATTTTTTATGTGAAGACCCTGTATTGGGGGTCTGCTAGAGGCCACCCAACCAGGAGGACAGAGCAGATGAGGCCCTCTATAGGCAGATAGGAGCAGCCTCACGTTCACAAGACCTGGTCCTCATGGGAGACTTCTGCCATCCCGGTATCTGTTGGAGGGACAGCATAGCAGGGCATAAGCAATCCAGGAGGTTCCTGGACTGCATTGATGACAGTTTTCCTTCTCCAAGTGACAGAGGAGACCATGAGGAGAAGTGCTATGCTGGACCTTGTTCTCACCAACAAGGAGGGGCTGGTGGGGAATGTGAAGCTCAAGGGCAGCCTTGGTTGCAGTGACCATGAAATGCTGGAGTTGAAGATCCTTAGGGCAGCGAGGAGGGTGCACAGCAAGCTCACTGCCCTTGATTTCAGGACAGCAGACTTTGTCCTCTTCAGGAATCTGCTGGGTAGAGTGCCATGGGACAAAGTCCTGGAGGGAAGAGGAGCCCAAGAAAGCTGGTTAATGCTCAAGGATCACCTCCTCCAAGCTCAGGAACAATGCATCCCAACAAAGGGGAAGTCAGGCAAAAGTGCCAGGAGGCCTGCATGGATGAACAAGGAACTCCTGGATAAACTCAAACACAAAAAGGAAGCCTACAGAGGATGGAAGCAAGGACAAGTACCCTGGAAGGAACACATAGACACCATCTGAGCAGCCAGTGATCAGGTTAGGAAAGCTAAAGCCCTAATAAAATTAAATCTGGCCAGGGACATCAAGGGCAACAAGAAACGCTTCTACAGGTACATCAGTGCTAAAAGGAAGGCCAGGGAAAATGTGGGCCCTTTCCAGAAGGAAATGGGAGACCTGGTTACCTGGAATATGGAGAAGGCTGAGGTACTCAATGACTTTTTTGCCTCAGTCTTCACTGGCAAGTACTCCAGCCACACCGCTGAAGTAGCAGAAGGCAAAGGCAGGGACTGGGAGAATGAAGAACCGCCCACTGTAGGAGAAAATCAGGTTCGAGACCATCTAAGAAACCTGAAGGTGCATAAGCCCACGGGACCTGATGAGGTGCATCAGTGGGTCCTGAGGGAACTGGTGGATGAGGTTGTCAAGCCACTATCCATCATATATGAGAAGTCATGGCAGTCCGGTGGAGTTCCCACTGATTGCAAAAGGTGAAACATAACCCCCATTTTTAAAAAGGGTAAAAAGGAAGACCCAGGTAGTTACAGACCAGTCAATCTCACCTCTGTGCCCAGCAAGATAATGGAGCAGATCCTCCTGGAAACTATGCTAGGGCACATGGAAAATAAGGAGGTGATTGAATCATAAAATCATAGAATCATTAAGGTTGGAAAAGACCTCTAAGATTATCAGATCCCACCGTCAACCCAACACCAACATGCCTGCTAACCTATGTCCTAAAAGTACTATATCCATAAGTTTTTTGAACACCTCCAGGGATGGTGACTCCAGCACTTGCCTGGCAACCTGTTCCAATGCTTGACCACTGTTTTGGTGACAGCCAGGATGGATTCACTAAGAGCAAATCATGTCTGACAAATCTGATGGTGTTCTATGATGGGGTTACAGTGCTGATGGATAAGTGAAGGGCAACTGACATCATCTGCCCAGACCTGTGCAAAGCATTTGACACTGTCCCGCATGACATCGTTTTCTCTAAATTGGAGAGACATGGATTTGACAGATGGCCCACTAGGTGGATAATAAATTGGCTGGATGGTCACACTGAAAGACTTGCAGTCAATGGCTCAATGTCCAAGTGAAGACCAGTGATGAGTGGCGTTCCACATGGGTAGGTATTGGAACAGGTGCTGTTTAACACATTTGTCGGCAACATGGAGAGTGGGATTGAGTGCACCCTCAGCAAGTTTGCCTGCAACATCAAGCTGTGTGCTGTAGTCGACATGCTGGAGAGAAGGGATGCCATCCAGAGAGACCTTGACAGGCTTGAGAGGTGGGCCTGTGCAAAGCTCATCAAGTTAAACAAGACCAACTGCAAGGTCCTGCACATGGGGCAACCAGCGGAATCAATCAATACAGGCTTGGGGATGAAGGGGTTTAGAGCAGCCCTGCCAAGAAGAAGGACATGAGGGTGTTGGTTGACAAGAAGGTCAACATGACCCAACAATGTGTGCTCACAGCCCAGAAGGCCAACCATATCCTTGGCTGCATCAAAAGCAGCGTGGCGAGCAGGGTGAGGGAGGTGATCCTACCCCTCTACTCCATTCTGGTAAGATCCCACCTGGAGTCCTGAGTCCAGCTCTGAAGCCCTAAGCTCAGGAAAGACATGGAGCTGTTGGAGTGGCTCCAGAGGAGGGCCACAAAAATGATTCAAGGGATGGAGCCCCTCTCCTGTGAGGAAAGGCTGAGAGAGTTGGGGTTGTTCAACCTGGAGAAGAGAAGGCCCCAGGGCCTATAGTAGCCTTTCAGTACCTGAAGGAGGCCTACAAGAAAGCTGGAGAGGGACTTTTTACAAGGGCATGTAGAGATAGGACAAGGGGTAATGGCTTTAAACTGAAAGAGGGTAGATATAGATTAGATACAAGAAACACATTCTTCATTATGAGGGTGGTGAGGCACTGGCACAGGTTGCCCAGAGAAGCTATGGATGCCCCCTCCCTGGAAGTGTTCAAGGCCAGCCTGGATGCGGCTTTGAGCAACCTGTGGTCTAGTGGAAGGTGTCTCTTCCCATGGCAGGGGGGTTGCAACTAGATGACCTATAAGGTCCCTTCCAACCTAAACCATTCTATGATTCTACGATTTAGCTAGTACCTGTCCCCAGGGAATCCTTTAAGCTACTACAAAGCCACCAGGTACCTGTCCTTCCCACTGGAGCCCAGCGCAGATGGACTGTGAGTGGGGACTCTGGACACAGAAATGTCCCAGAAACACAAAGATGTCATGCCAGGTAGAAATGCTAGTTTAGCACTTGTTGTAAGCATCCAGGCAAAGGGTCAGGACTAGAGCTGTTACACCTGCCCTGTTAGGGTTTTCTAGGTAGCTGTTATAAGACAGCAAGCAAGTAAAAGTGGACTCTCAAAGCAATCGTAACTATAGGAACATACCCCATAGTTGTAACAGCTCTGTTCATTCCTTGGCTCAGGGACAAACTGATTTCAGACTCTTGATCCACTTGCTGCTCATGGGTTGTATGGGTTGTATTCACTTTCTAGAACAGGTGAATTTGGCTCGCAGTCACTCAAGAGTAGATCAGGCACTGGGGGAGGCTGTGCAGCCTCACAGCTGTGGCACGAGAGCGTCGGTGTCACTGGCCGGTGTTAATCATAGAGGCTGCTGCCCCCTCAGTTCCTCTAGAAAGTATTTCTGGATTATATTATTACAGTTCTGTTTTAATCGGAAAGTCAAGAGTGTAGGAAAAAATATTTGCTAGTATTGCTAAGAGCAGAATTTGGAACGTATGAACTGTGGACTACCCAGTTGTCAGAGACATAAAGCATGCTATACCCAATATTACATTGTGTATTGTTCTTATATTTCCCACTTGCATCCTATGCAATGTAGCAATATCTCTGTATTTGGAGATTTGTGCTTTCTTCTGTCCTTGAGCAGCTGCTACCGGTTCTCAGCAGGATGGCATTGTGTATTGCTTAATGTACAATTTTAAACATAACTGTGTAATTGCACTTACTACTGGTAAGCTGTACGGATTTTCTAAATCTGTTATGACTGATTGTCAAAGAACAAGTTTAAGGCTTCTCAATTCCACAACTGGAGATCCAGCTCTCCTGATTTAAATCCTGAAACCTGTCTAAAGAGCATCTCAGCTCTTCTCAGTTGCAAGATATGGTTTTGAAGAAGTATTCTCACTTTGGACACAACACTTTATAACTGTGTGGAATTTAGGGCTAATTTTAACCTATGTGAGAAAAAAGCTTCTTCTGGAGTACTGTTGAAAGGGCTTCGAAAGGCCCTTTCATTGCTGCATCAGTGGGTAAGAACTGAGGACACACTCACACACAGAAGGAACTTCCCAGAACTGTTGTCTCCAAACTGGAGGTCTACTGCAGTTATTTTCCCCTTATAACTGGAACAAATTCATGCTCTGCTTGAAGTAAAAATTGTTTTTAACACTAAAAATTGAAAATTATTTTAACATTAATCCCAGGAGGAATATGAATTGGATTCTTATTTACAAGGCTGTCTTTGCAACCCAGAGGACTAGAAGTTTTTTTCAGCGACAACCCTCATGCAAGTAACATGATCCCAAGAGACAAGGGGTGAAGAAGACGAGCAGATTCAAGACTCAAGTTTCTAAATAGCAATTTTCAGCATACAACACTTTACTTGGAGACAAATACCAGCAGTCTTGTGGTTGAGAAAGCAGTAGCATGGGAGTTTTACCCAAGAATTGATTAAATAAATGAGTTAAGCCAGAATAATTATTGTCTCCAGTGACAACAACTTTCTGAAGCAAATTGTTGCCTGAAAAATCCTCTCTAGAATGCTATTGCGGTATTGGTAACCTTAGCACTTCTTAGAAATCTCAGTGTTTCAGAAAAAAACTGAAGGGGACTGAACCTGAGGATTCATTTTTTTGCAGACATGTCCTATTCCCGGCCTCACAGCTCATATGTTCCTTTCCAAGGGAACAACACAGACTCTCAGAAAAGTATCATAGCTGAAATGACTTATAAACATTTATCCACTGTATATACCCTAGCACGGAATATGGATACAACCCATTATTAAATGTGAGATTTGGAGAGCATCTTCAAAGACATTCAGTGCTGCAATGATCATGTATTTAGCTCTAAGCACGTACATAGTGCCAACAGAGGGACCAAGGTTGCCTACATAGACCTAAAAAACCCTGCAGGTTTTCAGGTATTGCTAGGTGTAAAATGTCATGATATGGAAAGTCATTAGGTGTTCTGGAATTTGTTGGCTGGATTTTTAACTGATGATTTCAAAAGCATCCATTGAACAGCCATGATATTACAGAATATAATATTGTAAGCACAAATAATTTAATTCATATAATGATAATTTTCAAAATAATTTTCAACAATTCCCAGTAAGGAAGGTCAAAACAATAAAACAGAATGTCATTGGGCTGGCTTGTGTTGTGGGAGAGTTTTTGGTATTATTGTGAAATATTAATAACACAAAGATGCTGATCTAGCTCATCCAGACCGCTGAGATTTCCTTAAAGCTTTTGTCCCGGTATTGCTAATAATCAGAATAAACTCTTGGTTCTGTTGTAGTCCATTAATGGCACTGATTTCCATGGATTCCAGTGGGATCAGAATTTCATATCAATAATTAATTTTCTGATGGACTATCTACAGAGGGTAATAGCATTTATTTGTTTCTTTATCAGTAATTCAAACAGTTCAAACTAACTGTCAATATTTGAAAAGACAAAAAGTTCCAGTGCTTAACTGATGGAAAAAAATCAAGTTTATGTGGCTCCTTCAAGTATTTCACTCTGAGAGTATTTAAAGTACTTCATTCTGATTTCAAATTTTCCAATGTAATTACTAAAAGTGAAATAAAGTAACAAAAAAAAATAATCAAGGGGATACATTTTGAAGTTTGCAAGTATGGCTGTTTTTCAGTTGGAGATTTAATTGCTTTCCAAGACAAAAAAAACCCCTACCAAGTAATAACTGAACACTTCGGAGACACTGGATCTGCTGAACATTGACAGAGAAGAGTCTTGTGTGAAAAGTTTCATCAGCTTTAGTCAGAATGTAATTAACATTATGCAGGTTATCTCATGTATCTTGGATAAGATTCAGCATTTATATATTATTTAATTCTTCACTACCCTTTCTTTCTGACTTTTCCTTTAAATTGTTTTCTGGGGAAACAAATTGCTTTGACAGAATAAATGTATTCCTTTTTGTATGAGCTTATTGTTGTTATTAATCGATACAATGAAGTAAAACTAAAGGTGTTGCCTGCTTGACACAATATGGATAGTTTTATGGGTTCTATTTTTTCAGATAAGTTTTGTTTTGTGCTTTTTATATCCTTTTTTGTCAGTTCAGAGACACCTACCAAAATGATCCTGTGGAGATCAGCAGAACATCCTGTTAGTCGTATTTTCAAACACATCATGCAGAGTTAAAAATACAGTGATTTGTCTATTCATATCAATGAGCAGGATTTTTCTAATATAAAAGAGGAGATTAATCAATTACGTAGTTTGGAGGACCCAGACAAAATTAAAAATATATCATACCATTGTGGCTCCATATGGGTGGTGTGGAATTTAACAGAGTCGGTGAAAAACAGTTACAGGGTTTTTACTGCAAATATACTCCCTTTGGATCTCAGTAAAATCTAATTCAGTAAAAAATGATCTCAGAATCGAGGTGAACTGTGCAGAACAAGCCATGTTCCACATCACTGATGTGTGTATAGTTCAACAAGGGCAAGTGCAGGGTCCTGCACCTGGGGAGGAACAACCCCATGCATCAGTACAGGCTTGGGGCGGACCTGCTGGAGTGCAGCTCTGTGGAGAGGGAACTGGGTGTCCTGGTGGACGACAAGTTGGCCATGAGCCAGCAGTGTGCCCTGGCTGCCAAGAAGGCCAATGGGATCCTGGGGTGCATTAAGCAGAGTGTGGCCAGCAGGTCGAGGGAAGTTCTCCTTCCCCTCTACACTGCCCTAGTGAGGCCCCATCTGGAGTCCTGTGTCCAGTTCTGGGCTGCCCAGTTCAAGAAAGATGAGCTACTGAAGAGAGTCCTGCAGAGGGCTACGAGGATGATGAAGGGACTGGAGCATCTGTCCTACGAGGAAAGGCTGAGGGAGCTGGGCTTGTTCAGCCTAAAGAAGAGAAGGCTGCGAGGGGACCACATAAATGTTTATAAATATCTTAAGGGTGGGTGTCAGGAGGATGGGGCCAAACTGTTTTCAGTGGTGCCTAGCAACAGGACAAGGGGCAATGGGCACAAACTGAGGCACAGGAAGTTCCACCTGAACATGAGGAAGAACTTCTTCCCTCTGAGGGTGACGGAGCACTGGAACAGTCTGCCCAGGGACGTTGTGGAGTCTCCTTCTCTGGAGATATTCAAGACCCGCCTGGACAAGGTCCTCTGCGGCCTGCTGTAGGTGACCCTGCTTCGGCGGGAGGGTCGGACTAGATGACCCACAGAGGTCCCTTCGAACCCCTACCATTCTGTGATTCTGTGATTCTGTGTAGCTGTGTGCAGTAGATCACCGCCATAGTTTGCATATAGTTAATGTAGTTTTTGCAGCCTCTTTTCTTCAGCATTGAGGAATCAGCAGACTGGCGAGAACCGGAGAACTGTGAAGTCTGGGACAAGATGTTTTGCAACTGCAACTTGTCTTGCAACTTCAGCTTGGTGAAGAAAACACAGAGACCTGCTGACTAAACAGTCAAAAATGTGTTAAACTTTACCTTGAAATATTGAGTGAATAACTCTAGCTTGTCTCTCAGTTGGCCTGGTTTATTTAAAATGATTTTATAAGTTTTTTTTTTTCCTCAGAGAAAATTTGGAAGAATTCTTTCAATGTGTTGAACATCAGCACTCTTTCAAACATTGATCATGTCCATAAGATTTAACTTTCAATCCAGTCTTGCTTTTTATAGACATATTTATCCATTCCTCATTAATCCTACTTGTCAGGAATGAGCTGAACACCCCAGACTCCTTTTGTGGCGTTTGTGCATATTGATACTTTGCAGAATCTCATTACACGTGGTGCATCTGGTCTCAGGGATAAAAGATCTCTGCATATTGACTGAAAAGGAAATGAGCATAACAATTCAATGCATTAATTTTCATGTTTTATTTCTTTGTTAGCATTATTTACAAATACACCAACCATGCAGACATTTTGCAAAGCCTGAATAAAAATTATCCAAGTAGATTTTAATATTGCCATTTTATTAATTATTGCTACCAAATATAAGAGATCAGTATTTTGGAAAAATTTCTTACTGCATGTCAGTTGTCATAAGAAAATGGCAAAAAAAAATCCTCTAAAGTTGTAGATTTTCTTAAATTATTAATGAGTCTTTTTAATCAGCAGGAGAAAAAAGTATTCCTTAAAGCTGCAGTGTCTGTCCCTCTGCCCTAGCCTCATCCCACTCCTTTAGTGGCCTAAAAAAAGAGTCTCTACTACATCCTAGAATTGCTTTCTTATTTTCCTTTTGAGGGTTAAGTAGTCATGGCACAAAACACAGATAGCAGCTCACCACTGCCATTTGCAAAAGGGTAATCTGGAAACAAATAGGATGTTTAACATCTTTCCCAGCTCTGTGTATCGTGACTTCATAGGATGTGCATGCATCTATTAGTAAAACTCGGTCTAAGTTTTACATGATGACTATTGTGTGGGAGCCTAAAGGGTAATAGGTGAATGCTAAACTGTGGAGCAGAATTTATTTTGATTAACTTTTACACATTTGCAGTGTAAAAACTTCTACTTCTGGAGTAATTATCTAGGCTTCCCTGAAGATCAGTGGGGGAAAATTTCTTCCTGCAGCACGCAATCAGTCTTAGCCTAAATGGATAGAAAATTATCAATAGAAGAATCCTAAATAGCTATAGGTCTACATTGTAAACATGTAAAGGTAAAGGTAAAGGTAAGAAAAAGTTACTTGCCACCCATACGATATTCTTAAAACCCCAAGGATGATGTATCTCTGCCTCCAAACTTACCTTCCCTCTTCTATACCCAGCTACTATCACTAAATTGATACTGCAGATAGTTTGGTAAAGGATTAGGCAGATGAACTCTGCAGTGCATTTTGTAAAGTCCATCAGAAGGAAAGTTTTCTTCAGAGAAACTGCAGATGTGCCATGATCCATTTCATATTTTCACTTTCCTATATTGAAATTGATTTTATTCAATGATGCTGTGTTTAATGAATATATTTCTTTTAGCTTTACACAGACTGCAACAATTTTGTATGTGTCTTAAATTTCTTAGTTCCATATTACAGTGTTCTCTAACTCCTTCCATACTATCAGAATTTTCACAGAACAAATAATAGCAAATTTCTCAAAGCAAGATTCCTGACACCAAAACAGTAGTGATCCAGTAGAAAAGACGTATCTCGTATCCTGACATGAAAATGAAAACTCTCTGCTAAAGCACAGTCTGTTTTATGGGCTCTGCCATTACTTCGAAGGTAAAGGGGTATTTTGATGGGTGGACTGTTTGGTGGATGAGGAATTGCTTGGATGATTGCATTCAGAGGGTAATAGTCAACGGCTCCATTCCAAAATGGAGATTGGTGACAAGTGGTGTCCCTCAGGGGTCCGTATTGGGATAAATATTTTTTAATACATTCATCAATGACCTAGAGAGTGGGATGGAGTGCACCCTCAGCAAGTTTGCAGGTGACACCAAGCTCAGTGGTATGGTTGACATGTCTGAAAGACGAGGTGCCATCCAGAGGGACCTGGACAAGCTTGAGAAGTGGGCCCATAAGAAAATCAAGAGGTTCAACAAGGTCAAGTGCAAGGTCCTGCACATGGATTGGGACAACGCCCAGTATCAATACAGGATGGGGGATGAAGGGGTTGAAAGCAGCCCTGCCGAGAAGGACTTGGGGGTAGTGGTGGATGAAAAGCTCAACATGTGCCACCAACGTGCGCTCACAGCCCAGAAGGCCAACTATATCATGGGCTGCATCAAAAGAAGTGTGGCCAGCAGCTCAAAGGAGGAGATTCTGACCCTCTACTCTGCTCTAGTGAGATCCCACCTGGAGTCCTGAGTCCAGCTCTGGAGCCCCCAGCATAGGAAAGACATGGAGCTGTTGGAGTGGGTCCAGAGGAGACCACAAAAATGGCCCAAGGGCTGGAGCACCTCTCCTATGAGGGAAGGCTGAGACAGTTGGTGTTGTTCAGTCTGGAAAAGAGAAGGCTCCAGGGAGACCCTGTTGCAGCCTTGCAGTATTTAAAGTGGGCTTGTAAGAAAGCTGGGAGCAAACTTATTAGCAGGGCCTGTTGCAACAGAACAAGAGGTAATGGTTTTAAACTGAAAGAAGGTAGACTAAGACTGGGTATAAGGAAGAAATTTTTTATAATGAGGGTGGTGAAACACTGGAACAGGGTGCCCAGAGAGGTGGTAGATGCCCCATCCCTGGAAACATTCAAGGCCAGGTTGGATGGGGCTCTGAGCTACCTGTTCTAGTTGAAGATGTCCCTGCTCACTGCAGGGGTGTTGGGCTAGATGAACTTTAAAGGTCCCTTTCATCCCAAACTATTCTATCATTCTTGGAAATATTTTGGAAGAAAAATCCTCAAGCCATTAGAATTTACCGTGACTTATAACATCATAGTTATACCAAAACTGGAAGTAGCAAGCTGAAATCTATCTAACAGTCAAGCTAGTAGTACCAGTATAGGATATATAATACATTTCAACAGTGGAAGTAGCTTCCTTACATCTAATGAAGGAGTATGATTCATTGTAATTTTTTTAACTAAGTGATTTGACTTGGATCAATGAAATTTCACAAGCTGTATAAGTAGTGACCAATATTCCTGAAATGCCATGTTGTAAAAGTAGTAGGTAGATGTAATATATCACCATGTAGTGAAACCAGAGGCCTGCTGCACCTGTAAATTGCTGAAATAATAGTGTAATCAACAACAGTATAAAGTATTTTGTGACACTGTGGTGACGTAGCCAGACACAATGAATAGACATCTTACATAAGTATGTCAGCGACATAACCTCCGAAGGGCATAATAATTTAGTGTTTCAGGAATGATCATGTTTGATAAGACCAAGTAATCTGTCAAACCTAGCATTCTGCATCTGACAGTAATAGATACCTAAAGACAGTGCAAAATAAGGAAAATGCAAAATGGTATCTCCCTTTTTTTTTTTTCTAAAGGTCCAGTGAGTGGTGTCTCAGAAGCATTAGTGAAAATTGGTCCTCGGCTGTCACAATAGCAATGTTCTCTGATTATAACGACTGAGCTGTCACCATCTGGCAGCCCTACAGTGCCCATTCACAAGCACATTCGCTGTTTCACGGATGCCCAAGACAGTGAGGCTGGCGCTCATGGAATAAGGCATATGAGTTTTCCTCCCAGAGGTGCACTGATTGCTAGATCTGTCATCCCAGCAGCAGAGAAATAATCCAAACAGCCATGATGACTCCAAGCAGACAAAATCTACAGAAACACTGCATGTTGTCTATTCCAAAGTCACGCCTGTTTTCCCCCAAAACCAATATTGTAACAGTCCAGCACTTGTGTAGAGAAGACCAGTAGCATCTAATATGTTTTAACATCTAATATTCCAGAGTTTGTATTTATCTGGGTTTTAGAAAAGAAGCCTAGCACTTTAAGAATAAATGAGGTGAATAAGACTCTGTCTTCTTTGGCTAATTACTACAGCAACCAACCAATTTTTCAAATGAGACCATAAACAGAAATGTTGCAACATAAAACTGAAGGGAAGGAATGACATGAAAACCTTCTGTGCTCCATGTCACAGCTGCTAGTTCACATACGAATGTCACATGTAATTTAAGTTAAATAAACTACAAGTAAAGTGTAATTAAACACCTGACTAGCCCAAATCTCTGGGCTGAACAGCCCCAACCCTATCAGTCTTTCCTCATAGAGGTGTTCCAGCCCTCGGACCATTTTTGTGGTCTCCTCTGGACCCACTCCAACAGTTCCATGTCTTTCCTATGCTGGGGGCTCCAGAGCTGGACTCAGGACTCCAGGTGGTGTCTCACCAGAGCGGAGTAGAGAGGCAGAATCACCTCCTTTGAGCTGCTGGCCACACTTCTTGTGAAGCAGCCCATGATATAGTTGGCCTTCTGGGTTGTGAGCACACATTGCTGGGTCATGTCCAGCTTTTCATCCACCGGTACCCCCAAGTCCTTCTCGGTAGGGCTGATCTCAACCAGGGTTTGCCCTGACCCATGTGCAGGACTTGGCCTTGTTGAACCTCGTGAGGTTCTCATGGGCCCACTTCTCAAGCTTGTCCAGGTACCTCTGGATGGCATCCTGTCTCTCAGACATGTTGACCATACCACTGAGCTTGGTGTCATCTGCAAACTTGCTGAGGGTGCACTCAGTCCCGCTGTTCAGGCCATTGATGAAGATATTAAACCGGAGTGGTCCCAATACGGACCCCTGAAGGATGTATCAAATCCCTCTCTCTCCAATTTAGAGAGAAGGATGCCCTGGGGGACCATGTCAAAGGCCTTACAGACATCCAGATAGACGACAGCCATTTCTCTTCCCTTGTCCACTGAGATAGTCGCTCCATCACAGAAGGCCACTAGGTTGGTCAGGAAAGACTTGCCCTTGGTGAAGCTATGTTGGCTGTCTTGAATCATCTCCCTGTCTCCATGTGCCTCAGCATAGCTTCTAGGAGGATCTATTCCATGATCCTCCCAGGCACAGAGGTGAGCCTGACATGTCAGTAGTTCCAAGCTGTCAAACTGTTTTTTCCAAACTTGTGAAATCATTTTTGACAAACCTACTATGTAGCAGACTGAGTTCTTGCACATTTTCTATATCAGCCCTCTTTTCTTTCTCCAGATATATATGGCTCTATCAGATATACTATATGTTATTTTTTATAATTTAGTTCACAGAATTCAACAATTAATGTATGTAAACAAACTTCATCTTGGAAATCTGTATTTGTAGTTTTTTTCTACAGCTACAAGAAGTAAATAATTAAGTTAGGAGATAATACATTACGGGATTACAACATTGTTTCTTCTTTATGATTGCATGGTGGAACGTTCAAAAAAAGGAAAATAATAACAGCTAATGGGTAGTACTGTGTTTTCTTGAACAATCTCTATCACGTGTAGTCACTGATGACTGATTACAGACATAAATTTTCTCTCAAAACAGCTCTTCAGACAAACTGTTACCAATCTAGAAATATGTGAATGCCAAATACTGGAAATCATGAACGTAGAGGAACGAAAGAGTCACTCAGATGGGAAAGCTGGTGATGCATGACAAGATGAAGGAAAGCCCATCGTGCTTAGATGGAGCTGTTTCATGTGGCATATCCCTTGATGCAACACAACATTATTTTCCTAACTCACTTTTCCCTGATTTCCAAACAAAACGATCAGGCCAACCATCTGCAGCAAAAAACAGAGAGAAGATAAGGTGACAGAACTACACTGCAAATATATAAAATACAGGCCTGCCTGCAGGTGCCAGCAGGGAAAGTCCCTCTAATAGCTGGCAGATGTATAGCATCAGCAAGCAAATAAAAGGTCACATCTGGTTCAAAGACATTCTCAGCTTGATGGCAGTTGATACTGTATCTGTTTTGTCTGTAACACTGATGGTCTCGGACCTTAGAATTACAAGAAAAAAATAAAAACAACATCTTTCATTTTAGAAGGTGGAATCCCCTCAAAAAATTAACGCTGAGAGGCATTAGAGCCCTCTACTATTGAAGTCATTGAATAAGATGGTGCAGCATCTATATGTAGCAAAAGAAACAAATATGCAAAAAGGAATACAATTCCAGACTGGATTATTTTATTTCTTAGAGCATTGCTAAAACGAAGCTTAGGGTAGAAACTGATTTACTATAAAGGAACACGATGTACATGTGCAATTCAGAGAAAACATAACTAAGAGGTCATTTGTGGATAACTTAGAAAAGATATCTTGACAGACAAAGTGTTCTGAGTTATTATTTTTAATACAGCAGGATGAAATCAGTGGGATACCAACGATTATAAACTCCATCTTGAAGATAGCATTGCAATGCTAACAATCACCTTGTCAGAATCTCTAAATGATGAAGCTGACATAGCAGTGAGACATGTTCAGGAGATACTCACTACAGTTAGTCTGTTTTTAAATGCAACACACCTCTTCTACTGGTGTCTTTTCTACATATTGTGTTTTTATCTGTCTCTCAAAGGAGGCAGAAAATTGCTAGTGTTACGCTGGGCAGATAACTGATAACTGTTATAAGAGTATTATCAATAAGCATGGGGAATCCCCCTCCTAAAACTATACAATAATATCCCTATGCACGATATCTGGTTTGAGAGCTAGAGTAACTACTGATGTCAGCTCTTAATGTGACACAAACCTGAACGTTAAACCGACAGGGCTAACTCAAGATTTCTAGCACTCACCAGAAAAAACGACCACTCTTTTCTCGTGATGAGAAGCTCCACACCTTCAACTTATAAAGATCACTTAAATTATAAAGAAAAGGAAACAGAAAATGTTGCAACTGTTATGAATCACTCACATCATTCTCATGGCTGTGTGTGATTAGGTCAAGATAAACAACTAGTTTGTACAAACACACTTGTTTGCCAGTAAACATTAAATGCCAGCAATAGTTGGTTGAATTTTTAAGAACCTCTTTTTGCTAAAGCTCCAATTTATGTGTCACTATTGATGACAATTGTTCATCCTTTATGCATTGGTAGGTCTAAATACCAAATTTCCAAGATGAGTCCCCCATACTGATTCTGTAACGTGTGTACATGAAAAGCTTAAATGTATCACATTCGTTACTCCTGTGACAAAATTAGGTGACAAGTGGAGCTGCTTTGAACCACTTGGGCAGAGCACAGAAGTTCATAGAGTATCTTGAGTGAATGTGGAAAACACATGAACAGCTCTTATGTTAGTCATGAAAAAAAAAAGTGTTACTGAAAATATTTCTTTATGTACTGAAAGAAGGTAAACAAGGGAAGAAATCTAATTTTGATCTCACTTATACTGATTTAATAATGCTGTAATTCTATTGATTTCTGTCAATTGGCATTCACATATTTCTAGATTAGTAAGAGGTTGTCTGAATAATTGTTTGAGAGAAAATTTATGTCTGTAATCAGTCATCAGTGACTACAGGTGACAGAGATTTTTCAAGAAAACACAGTACTGTCCCTTATTAGCTGTTATTATTTTCCTTTTTTTGAAAGTTCCACCATGCAATCATAAAGAAGAAACAATGTTGTAACCCCTAATGTATTATCCCCTAACTTAGGTAATTATTTACTTCTTGTAGCTGTAGAAAAAAACTACAAATAACTGCCAATTATCCTGGTTTTCACAACATACATGATCTCTGGTCCAACAGCCCTTTACATACACACTCTTTTTTGAAGGTTAATACTTTTCCACTTCCTTGGAAACTAGGAAGATATTTTCTACTTAATTCTATCTAGTTTTGACTTCACATATCCTCCTACTCACTTATAATACAGAAGGAGTATCTTATTATCTGTAATGGAAATAGGGGTTTGATGACTAGTAGTGTTCTTTATCTTTGAGCAGCATGCCTCAGACTACTGCATTGGAAATACAGTATTTATCCAAAACCCACAAAATTATGTATAATGAAACTGCAATGGATTTAATGACAATATTTCAGCTGCATTGACTTTCGCAGTGTAGATACAGTACAAGTGGGTGTTAGTGCGTTTCAGATTTTAGAAAATAATTGACAGTAATTAATTATACCATGTAAATCAAGGAAAAGGTAGCATGACAGACCTTGTGTGAAAGTGTGTAGAGAAGAATTGTACATTTCTGACAGCAAAAAATAGGATAATGGCTGAGTGGGACTGTAAGTCGTGTGTGTAAAGTGATGGCACTAGGAACATCCCTGGCAGTCCAGCAATAACGATGCTCCTAGGAATCTCTGTTTTCCCACAAACTAGAGTCCTGAATATAAATGTCCAGGTAGAAACACATCCTTAAATTCCTTCCTTCTCATCACAGACCCTACTTCTCTCCCCTCTCTCTTTCAGTGCAAAAGTCCTTCAGTATCTCCAGCCCCTGAACACCCCAGAGTCTTCTTAGCCAAGACATTTTGCACAGGTTTTGAAAATGTTTCTATTATTTCTGTGATATCCTAGTGCTCTCGTCTGGGTGCTCCTATCTACAAGCCATCTGAGCACACCTCCTCATTGAGCTCTCCTTTGCAGAAAAAAGGCCTGGCCGTAATTTCTGACAGTGATTAAAATTTGCACTTCGGTCTCATAAGTATATCCAGGCAGCATTCTGTGGGAAGGAGTACAGGTATGAGAGCCAAATGTGAAGCAATAGGCTAGATCACGGCCAGAAGAGACTATACAAGGGAAGAATCCCAGAAATAGGGAAGGTTTCTTGGTGGCACAACATGATTCTGCCCTCATTCACATTTAGGCAAAGGCAGAAATTAGCTGTGATTAGATTTAGTGGCTGACAATGGTTGTTCCATTTTTCTTACAGAGACAACTAACAAAACTGCTGAGTAGCAATGGTTCGATTGCTGGCTTTGTAAAAGCAAGTCTTGAGTCCTGTAATATGCAGTAGGAAGGAATTCCAACAGGCAGGTTACACATCTTTCACACCTCCAAGAAACCAGCGTTCCTTGGCTGTGTAGCATACTTCTTTTCCTTCCAAGTGATGCTCACTCCCACAGCAGTGACACTGCTCAGCCATGCCACAATTACACTGATTTGCACCTTTCCTGGTTAATTTTTTCAAGCGTATCTTTGACAGTATTCCCAGCGCAGAACAGAGAGCCAGGAAACTGTGGCTGTGGCGTGTCCTGGGGTACCTTTGTTAGTGCAACCTAACCAGCTCACGTAACAAGACTTTGTTTAAACATGAGCAACTAAACATGATTCTATGAATCCTTGACAGTTTCCTGGCTACAAGTACAGGTCTATGTTGCCTCTTCCTTTGGTTCCTAATCAGGTTTAGATTAGTCTGCAAGTGAGCAATACAATTGCACCTATATTCTGCTGTATAGAGATAACCTTTATGTAAGTTATTCAGTGAGGCTGAATCATGGCGCTGTGCTGTTCTGCATGGCTTCTTTTGCAGCTTTCATTGCCATGGTACCCAAGTGACTTCTAGTAGTGCATTAAGCAATGTGCCTGTCACTCGCTGGGTGAGTTCACTCTGTCTCTCATCCTTTGCCCTGTATGGAGAACAGGAGCTTTCAGTTTCTGTTTTTCATCTTTCTGAGTGAAATATCTCTGTCACCACACTTGATTGAGTGAATGATGACAGAATAGCATGTAACTTGCTGTCTGTAATAAAACCAATTAAGCCAGCTCTAAACTAACACTTCGCTTTCACACTAAATACATCAGTTCTTTTTACCTGAGAAGACAGATGTATTTTCAGATTATGTAACAAAAAAGGTGCATGTAAGGGAAACATTAAGCAGGTAAATTTTTCAGTTTTTGTATTAGTAAGGGTTATAGATTTATAGACAGGGGAGAGAAAATATAATGAAAGGCCCGTGGGTTGAGATAAGGAGTGGGAGAGATCACTCACCAATTACTGCCACAGGCAAACCAGGCTCGACTTGGGGAAAATTAATTTAACTTCTTGCCAACCATACCAGAGTAGGATAATGAGAAACAAAACCTAAATCTTAAAACATCTTCCCTCTGCAGCGGCGCAGGGGGATGGGGAATGGGGGTTGTGGTCAGTTCATCACACGTTGTCTAGGCCGCTCCTCACGGGGAGGACTTCTCACACTCTGGCCCTGCTCCAGTGTGAGGTCCCTCTCACGGGGGACAGTACTCCATGAACCGCTCCAGCATGAGTCCTTCCCATAGGCTGCAGTTCTTCATGCACTGCTCCAGCATTGGCCCCTTCCATGGAGTGCAGTCCTTCAGGAACAGATTGCTCCAGTCCTGCCAGCAAATCTGTTCCAGTGTGGGCTCCTCTTTCCACTGGGCCACAGGTCCTGCCAGGACCCTGCTCCAGTGCGGGCTCTCCACAGGGTCACAGCCTCCTTCGGGCACATCCATGTGCTGGGGTGTGGGGTCCTCCCTGGGCTGCATGTGGATATCTGCTCCACCATGGACCTCCATGGGCTGCAGGGGGACAGCCTGCCTCACCACAGTCTTCAACACGGGCTGCAGGGGAACCTCTGCTTCGGTGCCTGGAGCACCTCCTCCTCCTGCTTCTTCAGTGACCTTGGTGTCTGAAGAGTTGTTTCTCTCACATATTCTCACTCATCTCTGTGCTGCAGTTTTTTTTTCCCCTTCTTAACTCTGTTATCCCATAGGCACTACCACCGTCACTGATGGGCTCGGCCTTGGCTAGCGGCAGGTCCATCTTGGAGCCAGCTGGCGTTGGCTCTGTCAGACATGGGGGAAGCTTCTAAGAGCTTCTCACAGAAGCCACCCCTGTAGCTCCCCTGCTACCAAAACCTTGCCACGCAAATTCAATACAGACTCAGAAAAAAACAGCTCTTTTCTTGAGTTCAGTATTCACTCTGATTTAAAATTCGTATCTGGATGGGAAAGACAGCAGTGAAGATCTGTTAACTTTGCTTAGGACACATACACAAATTTCATTGTAATTCGATTTGCCATTTAAATGTCTAATGAAACACCGTATAAATACCAATAATAGGTAATGCATTAAGGAACAGCATATGTTGCTTATCTTTGCAGCAGAAACAAAAAGTCATTACCAAAACCAGAATAGTATATAAATTTCATTTTGGTGTTGGACAGACCTGCAAGAAGTGTAATGAACAGTTAAAAGTCATACTCTCCGACAGGAATCTCTTCTCGTCTCTCACGGAAGGAAGGACCACTCCTTGCTTCTTCATCCCAGCATCTTGCCATCCAAAGCAATTCTCTGTAAGCTCACTAGCTTTCAGAGTTACAGGACAGATTCTCATACCCAGACTACTGCTCAAAGAAGGAAAAAGCTGCAAGTTCACTCCTCCTATATCCTAAACCGTTCTGACAGAAACGCATCCAAACGACCTTAAGTGCAAGAGGACACACCACCTTTAGCCAGGTTTTCCATCATCTTGTGACGCCTGGGACACCCACTGACTTCAGAATCATAGAATCATAGGTTGGAAAAGACCTCTAAGATCATCAAGTCCAACCATCAACCCAACACCACCATGCCTGCTAAACCATATCGTGAAGTGCCACATCCACACATTTTTTGAACACCTCCAAGGATGGTGACTCAACCACCTCCCTGTGCAGTCTGTTCCAATGTCTGACCACTCTTTCAGTAAAGAAGTTTTTCCTAATATCTAATCTAAACCTCCCCTGATGCAACTTGAGGCCATTGCCTCTCGTCCTATCGCTAGTTACTTGGGAGAAGAGACCAAAAGACGACGTGTGCTCATCTAAAACTTGGTAGAAGTTTGGCCCACCGCCACAGTGCTGCACATTTTCACTCTGTAACCAGTCGATGGAGACTAGAGAGTTGCTATAGCACATTGAAAGAGACTTTTTTTTTTTTTTTAATAAATCCAGTTGCAAAGATTCAGAAATTCAGCTCAGCGTCTTTTTCTCTTTCAAGGTTGATGAACATTTTGTCTTCCTATGACTTCACCTGCTGAATGTTTTTGAAAAATCACACAGAGCTGTTAAACTTACCAAGTCCTACCAGTCCTTGATGAAGTGAAACAAAACTGCACCATGCTGAGGTGGTTTCCTAGAGGTAATTTGTACTTCACAAGCAAGCAGGGATGGAAAAGCACAGATATTTTATCTGTCACAGAACTGAATACAAAAAGACAATGTAAGCACAAGTTTTTTTCACTGTTCCCAAGGTACTTTCTCTGTTCTAGAGAAAATGTATCATCCAGTGTCTATTCACTTGCCTCTCTGTAAAGATTCCTTCTTACAGTTCATTTTGACAGCAGTGATATGAAACATGAAGGACAAAACCAACCAACCTGTACCACAGAAGTAATGACCATGACCATCACATGCTGTTAATCTAAAATAATAAAAAAGCTTGTACCGAGATGACCAAGAAGTGGAAGAGTTCACAATGCTACCCCGTTTCTCAGCTATCAAATACCCAGAAGCAGCTGTTTGCGGCTACCTTTCAGTAAGCAGTGACTAAAAATTCTGAGGTAAGCTTCCCTGTCGAAGATGGTTGATATTCTCGTGGTATATCGGTTCTACAGCACGCACAGATAAGAACACCATATTGTTTTCTTTCAATTTTCATTAGTGCCACTGTTGTGACACAATCTGAAAGAAACCATGAGAATCCTCACTGCAACTCATGAGTGTGGCTTCTTAATTTGTGTAAGGTTTGGGAGAGGTGGGAGAGTAAGAGTGCCTGGGGCAATACCAGAGCTTACGAGGCTGAAATAAGAACCAAGACGAAGGAAGGCTTGGAATCTATGAAGGGAAGCACCTGAGAAAATGAGGAACATCACCTGGAATCTGAGAGAGATGCACAAGTATCATGGGGAAGGTGAGAAAAAGTCCTAGCCGTATTCAAACAGTAAGCAGAAGACTGGAGGAAGAAGCAGCAGAAAACAGAGAAAGTGGCTGAGCAGGCTCTGAAATCAAAGGATCTGATAACTCCCCAGCGACGCAGGATGGTACAAGTTTCAAAAAAGAAGTAAATACACCAGGGGGTGAGAAAGAAAGAACAGAGGAAAAAAATAAATGGACTTAGAAGAGAGGATTTCAAGAGACCAGTCTAGTATCAAATAGAGTAGTTGAAATAAAATGGAGAAACAGAAAATATCTGCAAATATTTTGGGAATATACACACGAGTCTAAGTGGAGAAGCACTGTATCTTTGTAACAGTGTAGGACAAGTGAAATGGAATGCTTGTGGACAAGAGCAGTGGAACACATTAAAATTCCCTTCATCACAGAATACTCTGTTACTGGCAAACAATTTTCTTACAATAAAAATGTGAGGTAATTTCAACAGCGTATTTCTCAAATGCAAAGCCTGCACATAACTTCGTAATACCTGTTTTTATAGTAAAATGAAGGAAGAATTAGCATGAGAACTATAAAATATACACGGTAACTGCTACTAAACCTCCTATTTAACATAAAATACTCTTAAACAGAAAAAAAAAAAAGGTTTTGCAAAGAAAGGAAGATTTCTAAAACCTGTTAGAGTCTAATTTTAAGAGCCATAACTGTGAGGGCAAAAGAAAGTTCAGAAACTTTGAGCACCTGCAGAATTACCTCTGACTGCAGGTGTTTCTGCAACTCGTCGAAAGACCGCATGAGCACCGTCACGGCTCCAGCAAGCTGCGGGTCTCCTCGCACACCTCCTCCTCTCGCAGTCCGGCAAGCGAAGCGAGTCTCAGGGGCTCAGGCAGTCGCTACAGCCACCGAGAGCAGGGGCAATGCCAGCCTGCCTGCTCGGCAACTGGTCATGCTGGGGTTTGCCCAGTGGCTTTCTCAGCGTACCACCGAGCCAGGGCAAGGGGAACGGGCTGCGCGCTGGCCAAGCGCAAACCCTGGCAATGGTCTCACTACGTGAACATGGCCGGCGATGAGGGAGATCTTTTACTTGGATGTGCTCATTCTTAAGTGTATGTTCACAGCATTAGTTACAAATATTCCCTTACAAAGTGGTAAGTTTATTACGTTTAATGCGAAAGATGCCTGCAGGTCATATGTTATTTCTTCAGTGCTTTACATTTCTTTTTCCCTATGAAAGTTTGTAATTGTTTTAGTCTATTTTAGCAATTACAATCTACATAAGTAAAGTGAGAATCATGGAATTGTAGGCTGGAAAAGACCTCTAAGATAGATATAGATAAGACAGATGATAGATAGATAAGATAGATATAGATAGATAACAGAAGATCATCAAAGTGCTACCAGTGAAGCAGAGCTGAGAAACACAAGCGGACGGAGTTTTGCTGAAGTGTTCTTCCCGCAGAACTACTGGGGTTTTGCTAGGCAAGGTGACGTTTTGCCCCTGCTTTTCTCCGAAACGATTCGAGGTGATAAAACCAGGCTGTGCTGCGAAACAGGAGGGCAGGGTTTGTGCGGGGTCACGGGCACGGCACACGCCGCGTTTCCAAGCCAGAACGGAGCAAGAGGAGCCGCTCCCGCTCCCCGCCCGCTCGGGCCCCGCCGGGCCCCCGGCGCAGGGCGCCGCGGGCGCTCCCTCAGGCGGCGGCGGGCCCTGGCCCACTCGGCGCGGCGGAAGGCCGGGGAGCCCCGGGGCACAGCGCTGATGGGCAGGCCGCTCCGTGCCGCCGCAGGTGAGACGGCCACCGCGGCGGGAGCGGAGGGCAGGGCCACCGGGGCGGCCGCCGACCGCCAGCTCCGCTGTGGCGAGGCGCCGCGGGCCCGGCGGCGGGAGCCGGGGCGGGGCAGGGTCAGCTCGGAGCCGGCGGCACCAGGTGGGAGGCGCAGAGCGGGGGGGGAGGCACCGCAGCCCCCCGGGGGAGGCGAGCGGAGCCCGCCGCCCTCCCACCGCCCGCCCCTTCCCGCCGGCCGGGGACGGCCGCGCCGGCTGACGCGCCACAAACTTCGCTGTCGCCGTTCCGAGCGGCGGCACCGGTCGGCGGGGGAACCCTTCAGCGGGGCGCGGAGGGAGCCGGCCCCCCCCCCCATCCTACGCCGGGGGACGCGGCGCCGTGAGGAGACGGAGCCGCAGGGCCGCGCTCCGGCCGGGTGCGCGCTGCCTCCGCCGCGCCCCGAGGGAGCCGCTGCGCGCCCGGGCGCCTCGGCCGCGGGACACCATGAGCCAGGCGCAGCCCTACGCCCCGCGGAAGAGCAGCTCCCCGGCGGCCGGCGCCCGGCGGAACGACAGCCAGGACTACCTGCTGCTCGACGCGGAGCCGTGCGAGGAGAGCGCCCTGCCGCCCTACGCCTTCTACCCCGTGTGAGTCCCGCCGGCCGGGCCCGGGGGGTCCCCGCTTCCCCCGCGGGCGCGGGCGGGCGGCGGCGGGGCGGCTCCTCACCGGGGGCACCCGCGCGTCTCACCCGGCTGCCGCGGCGGGGAGCGGGCAGCGGGGCAGCGGCCTCCCCGCCGGGGCGCGGTAGCCTGGCCGGCGGTGGGCTCGGCGCGCTGCGGGGAGCGGAGCGAGGGGCGGCCGGAGCCGGCGGTGCCTGGCGGGTTTGGTGCGGGATCGGAGGTTTGTGACAGCTCCTGCCGCCGGCTGCTCCCGCAGCGGGGGTCGTAAAACCCCAGTCCGCTCATTCTCTGCGTTTTGTCAAAATCACGTAGCCTCGTGCGACTCTGTTCTCGAAGTTTTGCCGGGGACTTACCATCTATACTAGGGTGTGAGAACATGTGCGATAAAAGCTGAATGAAACTTAGGAGAGAAAGGTTCCAGGAGCTGCGGTGTCTGAAATCCAGGTCGGCTGACGCTGAGTGCTGGCGGCACCTCGGTCCCGTGCTGTCCGCGGGGCTTCTGCGGCCACCGCTGGGTCACGCTGCCGCGGAGAAGCCGTCCCACAGGGGAGGAAAATGGGTGTTCAGCTGTGTGAGGTGGGTCCGGAAAGCGCAGGTGGTTCGCAGAGGATGTGTACTTTCTTTTGCACAAACTGTGTTTTATTGCTTAACCGGTAAATTCCAGTTACCAACCTTTCGTAGTTTTTGTGGGTTTATCTATGAGACTTACCAGCCGCTTGCCGACTACCTGGGCACAGGAAAGGATTAATAGTAAGGGAACTGGCAGCCCTCACAACGTTTGATTATTTATAAACTCAGTTAAGAACAGCCAGAGTTTTCAGAATTTGCTGCTGTCTTGCTATTCCCAAATGTCTTTGTAGAGTACTAATTCAGTATGCTCATGTAGCTAGTAGCTATAAGACCATATGTTATTGCACGCTGGACTTAAAGCCCATCTCAAAATGCATGAATGCATCTGTCTGAGTGCTTTCTGAAGAAGAATCTCGTGAAGGTTAGTTCAGAGGTTGGTTCTGACTTAGTGGACTTCAGCTGTGAACTAATACTGCGTTTCGGAAGCCCCTTTGCTGTATACTCATTCAGAATGGTTGTGCAGCTGTGAGAGAGTGTATCTTGCATAAGTGATTCAGAGCATCTCTTAAAATCTACAAGGTCTGTGGGGTGCTGATGTTTTCACTTCAGCAGTATAAGCCTGTGCTAGCAGCTCTTGGTCCAGCACACAAGTGTGGAGATCGCCTCTCATCATCTCGCAGTGGCCACAAAGAAAGCCTACGTCCTAACCAAGTTGCTTGATAGAACTAGGGTAGCTCTAAATAAACGAATTTATCTCCAGTTGTGTCATGTCAAGGCCTTAGGTGACTGATTCTGTGGTACAGGTAGGGCCAGGACCCTGGAGTCCTTCCGTGACGGAAGGTGTTTCTGTCAGTCTCTGAGAGAATAGACAGAAGCTACCTGATATGTGTGGCAGGTATAAGTTTGAGGAATGCTCCCCTTCTCCAGTGTATATAATCGCTACTAAAAAGGGTGCTTTAGTGGGCAGTGCTGGTGTTTTAGATGCACGTTAGTCGTGGGGAAGCTGTCATTTGGGGCTTCTCTGAATGTGGAAAGGAGCCACTTCGCAGGCACCCGTAGACAATGCCTACATGCAACTGCTGCAAGGGTTTTCCTTGGCTGGCAGGGGTGAATGTAGTGAGTATAGGCTCCTCCTGGGTACAGTGATTACTAAGCGCAGGTTTTGAATTTTCCTGCATAAATTCCACCTACATTTTAGGTACATTTTGCAGATCTGTTTCTTCAGCCAGAAGTCATTAGTTTTAGTAGTGGCCTTCAAATGACCAAGGACATAATCAGATGGCCCATGTTTAGGATTATTATTATTAGGATATACTGTTTCTAATCTTTGTCATCTACATGCAGTAAGAATACTTTTCTCTACTTTATTTGAAAATCCTCATATGACCAGTATTTCCTGATGTTGTTATGGTGGAGAATATTATATAAATCTTACCTTGTATCTGTAGAGTCATAAGGTCTCTGGAGATCCCGAGGACACTGCTGATGAAGGGCATGTGTTACCCTGACAGATGAATGATGTAAAATCAGTATTTCATGTGCTGTGAACCTGCTTGGACTCAGTGTGCGTGCCTTATCTATCTGTCCATACATGCTTTGTCAGTGTTTATTCTTCAGCTACTTCTCCAGAAATGTGGCAGCTCAGGGAGCTGGTCATGCCGTCAGGTGCCCTATGTTTCTGTTGAGCGTCCTTGTATGAATTTTGGTGCCCATTGGATTGAGAGTAGACCATGGGGTCTGTGGGTCTGTCCATTGAGGTAGAGCTACGTGTCCCTAGAGGTCAAATAGTACGTCTGTGCTTAAATGCAAACACAAGAAAATAACCCTCCAGATTACATCAGTCGGTGTATTAATATGTTTTAACTAAAGATACTTACATTTTGCTTAGAGTATGTCTTGGTATATCCAATTCCTAAGGGTATTTTTTTCAAACTAACTGGAAAATGATAGGCATCATTTGCACATGCAGAAATGCCCCAGGAACATCTTGTGTGATGGTGATTGATGCAGAACGGTGATGCAGAATACAGCTGGTGTCCAAAAAAAGCTGAAGTATACCTCCTTTTGAACACTACTGGGGGGGTAACATGCTTACTGGTGTAATATGGCATGTGACTGTCGCTTGAAATGTAGTCTGATACCTAGGTTTTCTTCAAGTAGTGATTTAGTGCTAATACTGATCTTATTGTGTGTCATGTTTCTAGAACATGTTTTTCATGTGTTGTTTTGCAACTGCCTTTAAGTGGTGTAGTGGCTGGATTCTAAAATAACCATTTCAAGAGAACTGTTTCTTGTATTTGTAGCTAAAGCCCTAATCTGTCAAACTGCTGCTTTAGTTCAGTGGCATTACTGCTGAGCCTTGATATACAGTCCCTTTATAACAGCAAATAATTGTCTCTTTAATAAAGGACACTGAGCTTCCTTTTTTTTTTTTTTCCCCAGATGATTTATTAATTGCAGAATAGCGTGGTCACATTAAAAATCAGAATAATTGTCAGTGATCAACCCAGCTGGCTTGATGTTGTATCAGTGAGTTCAGCAGCGCTGATTGGGTTGTTCTGTTGCATTTGGACTGAGACAGTATAGGGTGCTTAAATATTAAATTACGTGTAAATTGGAAAATTATTTGAAATACTGACCTGTCAATGTTATCTGACTCTCTGAATAGCAAAGAGACCTGACAGACTCACTTGTATGTTTGAGGCTCTCCTACTCATGCTTAGCGATATGCATCATGTCTGAATTCAGTACCACTCTCTCTGAAGAAAAGCTTTTCTGTGTCTGAGGTAGCTGCTATCTTTGTTGTAAACGACTTCAGCGAGGTACCCTGGGCTCAGCAGCCATGCAAACAGGGTCACGCTGTCTTTGGGCAGTAAGTGGATAGAAGACTCTTACCTTTATTTGTGGTACGGTGCAAAAAGAAAATCTAATGGGATTTCGTGTTGAAAAATCTTGCTTTTCTTTTGAATTCACAACCTTTGGTAGGAAAAAAAGTTGGGCAGAGAGGAACCTGATGAGGTTCAACAAAGGCAAGTGCAGGGTCCTGCACCTGGGCAGGAACAACCCCATGCATCAGTACAGGCTTGGGGTGGACCTGCTGGAGAGCAGCTCTGTGGAGAGGGACCTGGGTGTCCTGGTGGACAACAGGTTAACCATGAGCCAGCAGTGTGCCCTGGTTGCCAAGAAGGCCAATGGGATCCTGGGGTGCATTAAGAGGAGTGTGGCCAGCTGGACAAGGGAGGTTCTGCTTCCCCTCTACACTGCCCTGGTGAGGCCTCATCTGGAGTACTGTGTCCAGTTCTGGGCTCCCCAGTTCAAGAAAGATGAAGAGCTACTGGAGAGAGTCCAGCGGAGGGCTACGAGGATGGTGAGGGAACTGGAGCATCTGTCCTACGAGGAGAGGCTGAGTGAGCTGGGCTTGTTCAGCCTGAAGAAGAGAAGGCTGTGAGGGGACCTAATATATACTTATAAATATCTGAAGGATGGGTGTCAGGAGGATGGGGCCAAGCTCTTTTCAGTGGTGCCCAGCAACAGGACAAGGGGCAATGGGCACAAACTGAAGCACAGGAAGTTCCGTCTGAACGTGAGGAAGAACTTCTTCCCTCTGAGGGTGACGGAGGACTGGAACAGGCTGCCCAGGGAGGTTGTGGAGTCTCCTTCTCTGGAGATATTCAAGACCTGCCTGGACAAGGTCCTGTGCAGCCTGCTGTAGGTGACCCTGCTTTGGCAGGAGGGTTTGACTAGATGACCCACAGAGGTCCCTTCCAACCCCTACCATTCTGTGATTCTGTGATTCTGTGAAAAGCACATTTCAGGCTATCTGCAGAATTTGTAATTAAATGGTTTCCAAAAGATGAGGCTACTTTTTAAGAATTTGCTTGTTGTATGTTAGAAATGATATGCAAGTAAACTCTTTCTAGTAGTCCTCTTCCATCTAGTCATCAAGTCTCACCCCTAATGTATCAAAAAATACATTGTGACATACATGTCAGAAGGTTGCCTTCTGAAATACAAAAACGTGGATACTTTTTTTTCCCCTCCTGTGCAAGTATTTAATTGGCGAAGAGCCCAGTTTTGTAGTTTAAAACAGGATGGAAAGTGAGTTTTAAAGTAGTCTAACCCCGAATCTGAGTGCTGATGTGCAGTGGGATTTGAAAGTGATAGTACTTGTGTGTAAACTTCCCTGCTGAAAAAATGTTACTGAAGAACAGATTGTCAGCATACCAAGCTAGTGAGAATACACTAATTCATCAGTTGGACGTCTGGTTATATTGCTTATTCATTCTGTGAAATATTTTACATAATGAAAAATAAATATGTTTTCTTACACATGTGAGGAAGGATAATTAGACATTAAAATACAGGTTGTAAAGTAATATCAGGTGAAAACAGGGTTCTTATGTGCATAACTGCGTTGAGGCAGCTGATTATTCCTCAGCTTTTGTGGTTTTCAGATCAAGTGTTTCTTGGCACTGTCAAACCCAATACATACATTAAAACCTTTTCTTTGTTAAGGAATATGTTTAATAACTTTAATAACTTGCAATATAATGGCTTCTATTATTGGCATAACATCGTTTTTATCTCCAGCCTCAACTATCTTGCTTGAAATGACCTGTAAAATTGTCTTCCAGACTCTTCATTAGACATAATCTCTTCAGGGAGTACTGTGCAATGTGGCAGCTGTGTTTCAGATTGCTGGTCTCTTTGCTGAAATGCTGTGTTCTCTGAAAATACGGTGCAATAGTTGTGTTGATAGCAGAAGGGTAGAAAAGTTAGTGTGGAGGGGACTCATTTCCTTTTACAGCCTAGTGGGTGGAACACGTTCCTGTGAATTAGGACTAGTGGATCCACTTCCTACTGGGCACAGGAAAAAAAAATCCTGTCTGGATCTCTCATATTCTGGGTGAAGAAGTTTAATCCCTGAAGTCTTGGGTAAGAGAACGTCACCATTATTACCAAGCCCAGAAAATCCAGCTTTTAGTTGCCTCTGCATTTCCTGCAAGTATCTAGAAGAGAATGCTTCACTTAGAACTAAAGATATGCTTAATTTTGAGTTCTGCTTTTTTTTCCCTAAATACATTTTTTTTTTAATCTGAATGAAGACTAACTAACTAATATTTTGTTTTAAATCTAAAGGAAATATATTTATTTTGATAGTTCAGCCTGACAGGTTAATCAGTCAAAACCAATCAGTCATGTGGTCCGATGTTTCCTGCCTCGTCAGAAATGAGGGAAAAAGAAAACATAGCCGTGGGGTTTTTTTGTAAGACATTCAATAAAGGTTTCTTTCAGAATAGCAGCAAAGCAGGCTGACAATATTTATTTCACCTGGGAGAGCTGAGGTCTGTTGCTGGTGAGTGCTGCTCAGCGTGCAGCTCAGTCCATGAAGCACAAGGTACTGGCCAGGGGTAGGTGCCGGTTTGGTGGTCTTCAACATGCTCTGTTCCAGCACATCCCTGGACCAGGCTCAGTATTCTATTGATGGAGTTTTCTACCAGATCACTTTATGCTTTGAAGCTGTTTGAAAAAACAGTGTGGTCATGCAGCAACTGGTACACAGCCTGAAAATTGCCTCTGAAAGGTGAATTGAACCACGTATGTCTGTTTTCAGTGAAGACCTGTGGGATTTGTTGGGTTTAGTTATTAGGCACTGTTGTGTTCACTGCATGTGCTCACCAATTTAACAGTGAACTTCCTTTGGTCAGCTACATTACCTGAACAGTTTCCTACGCTAATACTTCATCATCGAATTTGCTGTACCCATTGCAATATCTCTGTAGATTTATTTGTACCCATACTTAAGAAAAGGCTATATTTGTGGATCGCTCTTATGTAGTTACCAAACGAGTGAAAGTCGCCTCCCTATGGGACCTAGTTTTATAAAACTGTAAGCTTTCTGTGTAAATATAAGTCATTTGTTAAATTTGCATGAAGAAGGTGGAGTAGCGATTAAGAAATGTGTGGGATATGTGTGGCATACTTTTCACTGTAAATGTTAATAACAAGTGTGTTCTTTGTCAAACACCCTCCCAGCAGCATTTGTCACTGCAGAAGCTGAAGGTTATAATAACTGGCTACTTGAAGAATTCCTGCCAATTATCAGTATCCCCAAATAAAGGTGACTTGGCATGGTGGGTCTACCTCATCATGCTGTGTTTAGACTTTCCAGCTCTGCGAACGTGAACAAAAGAAAATTTTGGCAGTTAAACTATATTCATCAAATTCTTTATACCTTGGTTTCGTACCTCAAACTGTGATGCAGTGCAAGGCATGACTTAGCGAAGGGCTTCAATCTTAAAGTGCGTAAAATGAGTCTTACGTACATGTGTGCGCACGTACTCGTGAGTGTAGACACTCGCACACAGAGCCTACTCAATAGGATGCTTAAGGGAATTGTGTTGATAAGCAGTATTTAAATGTAAGTTTTGATAATTAAATGTGGATAAGAAGCTTAGTAATAATTAAATTACATGCAGTTTTCTCCGGAATGGATTAACATTTTTTATCATGCATTAAAATGGTTATTATTTGTTTAGCAGTGTCAACTTAGATGCGTAATCAAGTATACTGTTTTTAGTGAAATAGAAGTTATGGAATATAATGTGAAAATGACTAATTAAAGTCTGGGTTTATTTTCTGTATCCATTTCTATACAACTACACTTTTTCATACCATTAATACAACTGACAGCACAGCTCAGTTGTCCTCCCCAACCTAATATATCTAAATAAACATTTGTCAATATGAAAAAACCCAAACAAACAAGCTTTGGCACTAGGAATGAAATGTAAGATTGGGTACAAGGACCCCAAGTAAGTGGAGTAGAAAAGGAACTGCATATCAAGAACTATCACTTTAGGTGTGTTCTCAAAGCTTTGTGGGAAGTGTGGATAGCTTGTTTTCTGCAAGAGTTGAGTGTAATTTCCTTTTGTTTAAAAAAAGTTACTTATTTGAACAAAATGGCAGTGTTGTGGATGTGGATTTGCTGGGTGAAAGCATTGTTGTGGATGGGCCATTTTCTTTTAATGTGGAATAGTAGTGATGAAATAAAAATTACAAATAGTAGTAATAATAGTAATCGTGAATCACCAAGAAGCAGATGTGACACCCGCCTCTTCGCTCAAACATTCCTTCAGTAGTGCCCTTAGTCATATCACTGTTAATGTTCTCCCTTATACATCATTAATTAAAACCAAAATCAACCTTGCCCACTGCCAGCTCAGAAGAACATGGCTGGAGTTCTTTTTTGCCCTTAGAAATTGATAATATACTGGTTTTGATGTCAGTATTTACCTTAGTGGAGAGATTCAAGAACTGAGAGTTTTTTAAAATTATTTAGTATCTGTGAGGCCATACTGTGCTGGTAGAAAGGAGGATCATGAACCAAAAGATCACGGTTTATGCAAACAGGATTTACAAATACCCCAGAAAACAGGGTATAGATCACAAGGTCTGTAAGATGCAGTGCTAGTAATTTTACAGAATATTCAGACTGGAGAATTCCGGTGAAACTTTGCTGCTTTCTTACCAGATCTTGAATGAAACAGTGCATCTCTTACAAATGGCACCTCATATTCTTTGGAGTTAAGTCCTGGTCTGTGAAGGTAAGTGCGAGTTTTGCTGGATAGCTGGGTGTTAAGCAGGTTCATACTACAAACTGACTGCAGTGGTAAGTGACCAGCCAGCGGCAGCCACTGCCACCCCTCCTGACTGTGAGCATGAAGAGCTGCTCCAACAGACTGCGCTTGGTTTGGTCGTGGAATGCCGGTAGTTGTGCACAGGGCTGGTTGTAATCCCTGAGCTGCACCGGAGACCTCATATATTTCTAATCAGGTGCTGGTTAATTGCTGCTAACAAGGGGGAACTGCTGTGGAGCTAGTTGAATTGTTACTTTGAGAAGAGAGGACCTCAATTCCCCCACGACGCATAGGGGCCCACCACTTGCAAGCAGGCAGTGCCTAACTCAGAGCCGGACAGTAAGCAGCCGGAGACCCAGGAGGTGTTGAAAAGACTCGGCAGCCACAGGCGTCCTGGTTACTCCTGAAATGTTATTTTTATGCATTCTGATCAACTTAACTAGCAGATAGGTGCATGCCCAGCAGACGGACAGGGTGGACTGCAGTGCTGGTCTGTTGCCTTCCATCTCTTCTGTCAGCACTGGTGTTTGTTCAGATGGACATTTGGTTGCGCTCATTTTCCTCCTGGCCCGCTCTGAGTTTCTCCAGTCGTGCACATTGGCTGAATTTAGGAATGATGACTGTTTAGAAGCCTTTCAAAGGGGAAGATTCCCTCATCTTGGAGGAGTGATTTATGTTGTCTTTCTCTTCTGTAAGATTTTGCCTGTGGTCTACATGTCTCAGCTGTTCTAGACATGATTTTCCCCCCATTTTTAGAACAGTTAGCCAGGTCAGACTGGTAAACTTTCTTAGTCCTACTCTGTGTACATGTCTTAGGCCTGCCAAGTGGTAATAATCCAATACTTGGTGCTTTTTGTAAGGCTCTTGATGTGGATTGCAAACAGCGGCGTTGCACCCAGTCCAGCTGTGAGACTTCCAGCTGCTGAGCACTTGGCAGCAGAGAGAGCAGTTCTTACAACAGCAGCGTTTTAAATCGTGGATTGCGTCGATTAAACGCCTCTACAGCACCTGGCACATCGCAGAAGAACGTAGCAGCGGTACCACCAGCGTGAATCCAGGAAACACTTCTAACTGAGGTGCAGCTTGTGGGAGGATGCTTTGGGAACTGACATCACACACCTTGGAAGCGCTGTGCCGTTGAGACTCGTGCCACGCACGTCATGATTACTGTTTCTCTGCTAATCATGGTATTGGGAAGTGCCCTCCCTTTCCCGTGTGCCCAAGCACATGCCAAGTCACACGTAGCAGAAGCTTGCTCGTGAGTAGGGGATCATGATGGGGGTGGTGTCTGATACGTCTGATCCCTTAGCAGTGGGCTCCTACATCTGTCCCACATGGAACAGGTGAGCTCGAGATAGCTGCTCGCAGGACCCCCACACAGCTTAGTGCCGTGGAAGATCCAGGTATTAGTTAGAACAGTGGATTGTCTTTTTTTTTTTTTCCTCTAAGCATTTGCAGTATGTGCCAACATTTACAGTCACATCCTGTGAGTTTCTACCATGTTTAGTGATTTATGTGGGATCAGAACCATTGTACTGAATTTTTTAAAAATTTTTTTTGAGTAATCCTTTCAGAAAACACAGTGAGCATCTTTGAGAATTGTTCCTAACTAACTGTTTTTCATGATCAAAGACTATAAATCGATTTTCCCTTCTGTTTTGCAGTGCAATAATTAATTTTCTGTATTCGTTTAGTTCCACTCTGCTAATCTTTGTTTTTATGCATTGTTTCCTTAAACTAATTTAAAATTACTTTCCATTTTCAAGCATTTTTAAAAATTTTTTAAATTAAATATCACATGTGCTAGAAATTTCTAGTTTATTGTCTGCACTTGTTAAGTTTGTTGGGTTGTACATGAGTTGAAGATATATTTTTTTTTTTTTTTTGCTAGATTTATTACTTTATAGTTAACTCCAATAAACCTACTATGACCCAAATATGTTAAGTGGAGAAAGATTTTGAAATGGTAATTTAAGGGTTATGGAAGTTCTATTTCGAGCATACGTGGGAGAGGAGTCTTTTCAGAAGTTGATATAAATGTACATAGTATTAGTGGTGCTTACTGAAAGGGAAATCATGTGCTCTGAGAACTCTTGAGCTTGTCTTAGCTCATGGATCTGCCTGCACCACGTCCACTGCCTGGCTTTTGCTTTCCTCTGTCCTAGTGAGGAGCACATGAACTAGGATGGTTGCTCGGAGGGTTCAGGCTCGGTATAGGATCGCCATGCTCCACTGTGCTGGAGAGGTGAAGTTGAATTAACTCCAGTGCGGTGGGATACTTGAGGATATTTGCAGTAGAACTTCTGAAATTTCCATAGAGATACTGAAGTCCTGCTCTCACTAAATTATATGACAAATGAAATGCAAAGAGCAGGCTGCTGGATGGCATCAATGACTCTTCCTCTCTGTAGGTCTTCCTTTCCTATCTCTTTAAGAACAAGTTTTGTACTGATTTCTCAAGACAGTTTTTGAAGACTGCTGCTTTCATAGCTTTCTCAAGAGAGTGTTAGAATCATACTTCTCCCCTGACAATGTACTGTTTTACTTTCATCTCTCTCTCTAAGCATAGAAATCTGAACTGAAAAATATAATGACTGTTAACAAAAATTGGATTGAAGCATGATAGTGCTAACAGAAGTTATTTAATATAACTTAACTTTCAGATAGTGGGGATGGGATGGATTTTTCCAAGGATATTAGATATTATGTATGGCCTCACATTAGCGTTCTCACTTCAGGATCTTAAAAACTAAAGCTACACAACATCACTGGAACATTTGGGCTGCAGCCCGTGTTGCTGTGCTGAGGCCGGCGAGGGCGCGGGTCTGTAACAGCCCCTTGCTGATGGTACAGCAGCACTGCAAGTGGTGGGGAGGAAGAATGGCCACGTCTTGAACTGACATCTAAGCAATAAATACAACAAGCAGATATTAGAGTGGGAGAGGAACATAAGTTTCTGAAGATACGGTCTATTCTATCTAAAACATTTTGTAGAGCACTGCTAACAAAAAAGTCAGCAATAGCAGGATCTGCAACACGTCTCCAGAGTGAACCACTGCCTATGGTATGAAGCGATAGAAGTTAAATGTTTTCCACTTTTCGTCAGAAAATAATTTTAGAGAGTTAAGTCAGAAAGCTATTTAATCATTTAGCAACATCTGATATAAGCACATTGGTAGGTAAACAGCAACTAATGTGATAGTGAAATTTCAGCACTGCTTTGTATGGTAAAATAATGATGATCTTACCTAACAAGTTGATATATAAATTATAGACTGGGATTTCTTACCTGACAGCCACTTGCAGCCTAAAATCAGCAACAGCATTTAGTATATATCAGGAAGGGAAACTTAAAAAGAATCTAAGCAGGGATTTACAGAGACAGCAAGGCTAATGCCTCTAGTCTTACGGAGTTGTCTGAGGATCTTTAATGAACTGAGGTTTCTATGTTACTGATGTTTACATCAAATCTGAAAACCGGCAGGAATTTCCCTAGTTATCAGTGAGAGCATGGATAACACCTTAAAGGGAAGGAATATCCTTTGTGGATTAACCAGCATCAGTTCGTGTAGGATTTATGACAAGTCTCTGTGGCTCAGTGAGGAAGGTGCTGGCACAGCGGTGGCCGCACTGCTGGGTGTCCATGTACCTTTCCTGGCTGTGACCAGATGGATTTACTCCCAGCTGGCAAAACTTGGTATCTCTGGAGGACCAGAAAAGGCGTGGAGGTCCATGGAGAGGAGGGGGGGAAATGGGGGGACTTATGGCGGGGGATATGGTCCAGTCCCTGTCTGGATTTGCTTTTCATTGAAACTCGAGTAGGGGTGTGAGGGGTGGTGCGTGTCCAGGTATGACCCCAAAGGCGGCATGCAGGCCTGTAGGAAGGTGAAGGAACTTGGGAGCACTCCCTGTGTTAATAATGTCCGAGCAACCTCCGATTGCTTCGTGTTCCCGAGTTTTACCTCTCTTGGAATCAAATTTCATGAGTCCTGAACTTCTAGATCATGTCCTTGGCATTGTATATTTGGGATTAAGCATGGTAGGATTAACAGAAGCTCCACATCCATCCATGATTTGTTTTCAAATCCTATATCCTTTAGTGAAAATGTCAGGAACCTGAACATCTTTCCATTTTGAGTTAGATGTGGGATTTGAGATTGGGAGGTCCAAGTCCTTCTGGTGCCTGCTTTCATCTCTGTGCTGGTCTTCAGGCTTTGCCCTTAGCTGAAGGCTGCTGCTGAGGTGACAGGGGTGACAACAAATGTAGGAGAGGCTGAGGGGTTTGTCCGAAACAAAGCATCCAGCCTGACCTTGTGGTCTGGGCTCCTTTCGTAGTGTGTGAAAGAGAGGGGCCCCTTCAGGGGCCAGTTCATCAGACCTGTTTCAGAACTGGGTGAATCATGCTGGTGATGAAAATATCGTGGAAGGATTGTTGATGAATAGCAAATCTACATTCCACAACATGCAGATGCGCTGCCACTAGCTTCAGTGGGGTTTGTGTTCATATGCCTGCAGACAACATTATCCTAAGTCTTCAACATCTCCAAATGTGTATTTTGTCCCGTGTTTCACTGTTTGTGTTGTAGTGTATACCAATAATTAATAATTTAAATATGGAAGAAAAGATGATGTGTTTCAGGAACAGACTGTAGAAATGAGAAATATGTGATACACAGTGAAAAGCAGTAATTCTTTGACTAAGGCTAAATTCTGACATGTATATATGTGGATGGATTTTCTGACCTTTGGCTACAGAACTCTACAAAATTCAGATTGACTTCTTTTTTTTGACAGAAAATTTCAAGACAATTAAGAGGGATAGTTTGCATGTTAATCATCTGCACTGCATTAGCAAATGGAGGCAGGAGGAAGAACAGGATATATAGACCCTAACAGCATTATCTTTTGACAAAAGGAGTTTTGTTTCAAGTCTTAGATTAAAATTTAAGCCAAACAATTAGAGCGTAATCTTTCATATTCTTTGAAAGCTTCACTTAAAATTTGCAAAAGTATTAAATCTGGTTATTTTTTAAATAAATCTTAATGATAGATTCCATAAACATCAGAAAAAATTTTGCGGAATTTCAGTTCATCTTTCCTGATTTTCGAGTTGGTCGGCATGGATAAAGTAATATTGTTAGTGGTGATGTAACTTCATCTCAAAATAGCATGCAGGCTAGTACAGACTGAAGTTGAGAATGTACCTCAGTTGTAAACAAGATTTTGCTCTGCACTTCTTTAAAATTGTAAAACATTAACTGCATAATATTTGCATAAAGTTTACATAGAAAACAGGAGCATTTTGTCTTCAAGAATGAACGAAGGTCTTCATTTTCAATATCTTGTTGACCTGAATGTTCATCCAAAATTATTTTCTTCCATTCACAAATGATTTACATGTATACAGGTTTTTGTTTCAAGTGGCTAGCAACTGTCTGTGGAGTTTAAGGAAGGATCCTGCCCACTACTAATCATAGGGTAGCATGCCATTTTCTCCTCAAGGCTGAAAGACACCAAAGATCAAGGTGTGATTGGAGACATGAGGATAGTTTTGGAGAATCAGAATTGCGTGAGAGACACAGCAGCAAAATGTCTCTTCTGAGTGAGAGATAATTTCTGAATATTTATTGCTTTATCCGGAATAGTTTTAAAAATATATCAATAATATATTGGGAGAGGGGTAAATATATCAACATTTTATTGGGAGAGGAGGAATGTTGTTCCAAATATGAATTACCAGCCAGACAGCCTCTTGACAGGGGCACAGTACGGATGGCTGCTTTTAATTTTAAGAAATAGGGGACAAGATTTGGAGCACTGAATGCTGCCTGAAAATTCAAGTGCATCCTTCTTTGGTAGCTCACAGCTGGACTCGGCAGCAGGCTGCTGCTGCTGCTTGACTTGTAAGCGGCCTGGGCATGGCTGAGTTGGGATCCTGCCTCTGTGTCTGCTGACTTTGTGCTGCCCTACTGCGTGATGGTAGCAAACGGTCAAGATTGTTGCAACTTTCCCAGCGTAATATCCCACCTGTTTGTACTGGGCAAGCATATTTTTCTGTGATGCTCCTTGGGCACGTTCACACTTTGCTGTACTTCTAGTGTTTGTCCTGAACATAGGCAACAGGTCGTTAGTAGAACGTGTTCAGTGATACTCACTGCAGTATTTGCAAAAATGGGATGATATAATTCAGCAGTATAACCGACCAGACTTTGCCCTTAAGAATGATTTGAGACCTTCAGTTCTGAGGTGTGAGGTTTTAAACTTCTGAACTGTTAGCATCAATGTAGCAAGCTGTTATTTCACCATTTACTGTCCTATGGGAAACTGAAAATTAGAGATCCCATTGATGTTCTGAATAAGTTTGCATGATCCTGTTTGGCATGACCTGGGAATCTCTTTGTAGTCTTGAGTGAAGAGTAGGGTCACCTTACCTCTTGCTGTGCTTAGTAACCCCTGAGCTGAAGACCGAGACACAAGGTCAAATAGAACAAGAAAGTTTCTGTTGCTGCTATGTATACCTGAATATAGCAGTTCTGAGAAGGTAAGAGGTAGTAAATACCAAATTATGACTGCTAAATTCCTTACAAAAAAAAGGCAAGGTGCTAAAAACGATGTAACTGGAAGGAACGTTTCAAAGGAATGTAGAAAGTTAAGGATGTAATATTAAGAATGACTTTTTTGCCATCTGTCTGAAATCATCAGTCAACATATTCCTAAAAATTCAAGGTCAATTCCAGAAAACAGGAAAGCCAGCTGAAGCTGCTGTAGGTTCTCATGCCCTGAAACTGGATGTTGCAGAGTCGGGGAGAGGGACTCTGAAACTGTTTTCATGACACTTTTCATATGCAGCATCTAGAGACTAGGCTAGCTTTATGTCCCACAGATTATTCCTGCATGAGAGCATGACTCTCCATTCCTCACTCTTCTACACTTACTGCTATGCCAGAGAGGACATAGCGTAACACTTATAAGAGGACCATGGCGGAGAAAAAAACCTGTGAATTATATAAAAATTGTAAGTAAAGCTTTGCAAGTGCGTGGTTCCCCCCTGCCTTGTTCTGAGGTGTCACCTTGTAGACTTGGCAAAACAGAACAATTTCATTTTTCCAACAGAGAATATAGATGAACACTGTGTCCCATTTTCCCAAGTCTTATGTAGAAGTGAAAGCTGAGTAAGTTTGGAATTTCTGTTCATGTGAAACACTATTGTTTTTGTATCTGTTTTCACATTTTTAAAAAGTTACGATTTAATTTTTTTTTGCCAAATAAGTCTTGACAACACTGTTCTCAGAAACATTCATCATTTACTTTCTGATCCAAAGTGTTTTGATGTGTCTCAAATAAAAATGTTTAACTTAGGCTTGTTGAAGCTGTCCTAAATCATACATGAGTCAATTCAATATTAACTGCTCTTGGTTTTCCCCGCCGGCTGCCTGTATAGAGAACAGTTTCAGCTCTCTGCTGGACTCTCCTTCCCGTAATGCGTGCGTGGCGTGACTCCCTTGGCAGGCAGCAGCATTCAGAGTGTAGCTGCGTGTCTGAGTTCAGCCGATGGCGTTTGCTTGGGAGACCAGCCCAGGAGAGGCAATTGTGACCAAAACTACAATTCTGTCTCCCTTCATTAGGCAAATGTAGTTAATTGTTCTGTGGAGCTGATGCGAAGTGGTGTATTTCAGATGAATTACAAAGCAACCATACAAAAGCTTTCTTCTCCTCCAAAATATTATGGTTTCTCTCCAAGTAACACAACCTCTCATTATCCCCTTCGTCTCAATGTATTCAGTTAAAACTGATAAGTGAAGTTAGACAGTTAAACAAGCAAGAAAAATTCCTGTTGAAAGTTTTTGCTTTCAGAACCCGTATTCACCCCTGCATAAATGAAAAGGCCGCTTTGATTTGCATTTCTCCTGGTTTAGTTTATTTCTTCGGTAGAAAAGTTTCCTTCCATCCCAAAGAACTGATTTTGTATGGGTCTTTGCTAGCATACATGCAATTTCACACTGAAATGCCTTAAATTATTATTCTGCTTTGATTCACCAAATTCTCTGGATGTTAGTGTTAAGTAATAAAGGGTGATGTTTCTATAAGTAAAAGTTTTAATTATACAATAGTTCTTCTCTAGAGTATGTTAGAGAAACAATATAATTTGATAAGAAGTAGAAGTAAGTTTTTGTTCGATACTTACTGTTGTACCACAATGTCAAGTGCTCCAAAATCGCTGTTTAGGTGTCAGTTTGAATAAATACCACTTAGGAAGATTACTTTTTTCTTTTTTTCACCATAGCAAAATATTTAGAAGTCAGGTGGGGTGTCAAAGTCTGAGTTGTAAGACGTGTGTTGACTTGGGCAGAACAGAAATCTCGGTCTACAGTTGCTACCTCCCAGAAAAAAGTCAGCAAGTCAAAACTGTTCTTCTGTCTGTTCCTCAGATTTCTGCTTGAAGATAGAGGTCTCAAGGTTTTCTCAGTGTGTTTTGAAACTTTGTTTTTCCACTATGAAAGTGAACCTCTTGATTCCCATTTAGGTCTAACAGGTCTTTGTCAAGTGGTTGTAAAAGCCTCCCTGTGTTGTTCTATTATTATCACCTAACTGGTCAGCTACAGCAACTAATAATATTGTCAGATACAGTAGCTCAGGGACTGCTTCTGTTCTGTGGGATCGAAGGCGACACGGTGATCGGTGGATGCCAGGGCTTTTGACTATTTTGAGTGGTGTGGGGGGGTGGGCCTGAAGGTTCGTTAAATTTTACAAGTGTCACAGGAAAATATTATGCAATCACGAAGTAACAGTAACTGTTAAAGGTCTCATTTTATGTCTTTGATCAATCAAATGAGGTCTTTCTTTTACATTGTGTCATGTATTGGAATCATTATTACATCTCAAGTCTGAGAAAAGCAAAGGATCTTTCCCTGCTGGACTTCGGTGTGTGACTTGCCACCAATTCTGTTTGCAATAAAAGCATTCCTGAGGTCAAGATAGAAAGTACTTGTGCATAGCAGGGAGCAATAAACTTTGTCATTGTTTCTTTATTCTTGGGAAGGAATTACTTTTTAATAACAGTAATTACAGTTATTAGAAGTAATTACTTTTTCTACATTGTTTTCCCTTTTATGTAAGCACATATTGAAATGAAATCCTATGCACTTCTGCAGTGCACTTTTCTTTATCCTGAAGTTTTGTTACACTGATTTTTAGTGGAATTCTCTTTTTTTTTTTTTGTGCAGAATGCATAGTTCTTCAACCTGCTTTGCAGCAGATAGTGGGTAACATCTACAGAAATAACTGCTCCCTCCTTGTTCTCGTGGAATTCAGTTTCATGCTTTTTATCTGGTTTTAGTTTTCTTCTAGGTAACACCACTCAGCTGTTCTTTTTGTTGACTACTACTTTGGTTTTTAAGCACTTTTTAGGTAAATTTTATCATATTGCCTTGCTACTTCCATTTAATTAGCAATACATCACATTTACCTAATGAAAATAACTGCTTCCTAACATAGGTGCAAGAAGAGTATAGATAGGCACATTTCATTATTTTCCCACAAGCAAAGAAGAAAAAAAAGAGTCTCCCATGCTGGAAGTAGAATTATTGTGGAAATCTTTATTTTATCTAAGAAGGAGAAATTAGGTAAGATTTATTATTTTCTCTAAACTTGTTAAAAAATAGAGTTGCTAATTAGTGTCAGCAGTTCATCATTGGTTGAGTTACAAATGAAGCTTTTTTGGGAAATTTTCATTTTGTAGAAAAACTTGGTTAGACCAACTTTCACGTTAGCTGATGGACACATTTCATTGTCTTACAGACTATAACGAATGAACAAATGGATAAACATCTTAAGGTCTTTAATCAGTCAAATGTGACTGCTAGAGTAATCATGTGCCACCTTTTTGAAATTTGATTTGATATGTTATTGCATTTTTTTTATGGGGAACACAATTATCTCCAGGTTAATTGCTGTCTTTAGTTATATCCTTTTCTGCTATTTTGCGAAGTGCAGGCAACTTACTGTCCGCTCTTCCTCAGGTGCTGAGCAGACTGCGTCCATGCTGCTTCTGCAGAAAGGAGTTCTCTGTCGCCAAACCCTAGTCACTCATCTAATTCCAACAGGTTTTCCGATTGCTGTTTCCTTTTCAGACGTTGAAAAGACCTTTAGTGCTTTTTCCCATTGTCTAAGTAGACGTGAGGTTGTCGGTTGCCATAGTCCTAATCAGTTGTTCATATATCTTTCATTTCATATCAGTTCCTTTTATCCAGGCTTGCATCCACTCATAACTTACCATATTAATCTCGTTCTCCTTCAGTCACGTGAGACATTTGTATTCAGCATGGAGGATCCATGATGCTAAAGTCCAGATTTTTCTCCCATCTTTATTTTGTTGGCAATTTTCTTTAGTTCAGAGCCCGTGGTATGTTGGGATCAGTGTGTGAGATATACTATGGAGGATATCTGGAAAGATACTGTATTTTTAAGAAGGAATAGGAGCTGAATAATATTTCAGCATGAAGAACTCTGAATTTAGGGACTATACGTAGTAATTGATGCTATTTGATAAGATCTTAAGATTGTGATATTTCATATCTGCAGTTCTCTGACAAGATCAGACACAATTATTGTCAATGGTAGTGGTGAGTGGGTTGGATTGATTTCAGCTAGATTTGATGTTAATAGTCAGATTTTCAAGAAATAGATAGAGAATGAATAGATCTCCTGAGGGTAAAAGAATTACTCAGTTTTTGGTTACAATCCAGAAGCTGACAAATATGATTAAATCACAGTTTACTCCTGTGTTGGAGTGTTAGTTCAGTGCTGACTGGAGGGCATGCTGATCTGTCGTATCCCTGCTACAGGCTCGCTTCGGGTAAACCATGCAGGTGTATTTCCCCTCATTCAGTCATTTGTTTTCTTCCATTCTCTCCTATCTTTAATTGTATTGAATGTGGAAATATTGGGGTGAATTTAGTCACGACATTGTTTCCTGTCTAGAACTCATACTTTGCAATGTGATGGGTTTTTATTGTCAACTCTGTGCTATGGAGGATAAGGATTATTCTGCAGAGGATGTTAATTTTTGTGCATGTTTTTCTTAAAAGATACCCAGTAGTCTCTGTTTAGGACAAGCAAAAAAAAATGAATAGCTAAAATGAATAAAGATTTATAAAAATAAAGTGAAATTATTGTATTTAGACTTTGTACTTTTGGCAGCATTTCTCTGACCAAGTAGCACAGAAAGCAGCTGGCTGAAATGCCATCTTGTTAAGGCATTTTATGTTACTTTTATCATCCTTTTTCTAATCCTCTCCGGTTTTTCTATTGGAGATGATTTTTGTGTTTCTCTGAGCTTTTTGCTGATATTGTAGCCTTTTGACTGGGCCTACAACTCTGTGTAATAAACTGTGCTAAAGGTAATGGTGCAAATTGTATCTGACTCATGCCAGAAGTAATTCACACCACTGGGAGAATGGGGAAAAGGAGGCAGAGGCAACCTTGTGAGTTCCGTCTGAGTTCTGTACCAGTGTTTCACCCTGTGCTTGAATCTCCCCATGCGTTCCCTGGGTTGCTGTGTTACAACTGGATTTAGATACATTCGACGACTGGGTTGAGATGATTAAACTGTACTGTGTGCTACGTGTTTGTCTTCCCTCCTTTTACAAACATATATATATAGTACATGCATACACTCATACATGTTCCCTTTTCCCCCTTTTTGAAAATAGGTGGCATTAGATAGAATTAAAGGAAATTACCTAAGGCAGGGAGAGCTCAGCAGAGCTCTTGGCAGCACCAGCACAGGCTTGTGTTACCCTGTCAGCGTAGCATCACGGTCCTCCTCATCTGCTGAAGTGTTCTGTGAGTAGATGGTGGCTGGACCTTACATGGGCGTGAACTGGATGAAGGCCGTCAGGAGTTTCTTCTCTCTCCCCATCACACGGCACCCCCGAGGGGAACTGCAGCGTCTGAGCTAAGGGAGTGTGTGGCACTGCTGCCAGGATGCCCTTCGGCAGGGTTACCGCAAGATACAGAGGGCAGGGGGAGATAGGATCATGTCTCTGTCCCACAGGTACATGAAAGAGGTGGCCGAGGTAGCCAGCCTTCTGGGATACAGAGCAAGGGTTATTTTGCATCTCGTACATGCAGAACTCTTTTATCGATGTTAGTTTTTGAAATGTGATGTTAGCCGCCGCATGCCAGTTCACATCATTTAACGGCTTGGGCAGTCTGAATGTGAGTTTAGGGGGAGTCGACGTGTCCTACCATCGCGCCTTTTAAATACAAGCCTGCAGAAGTTCTGAAGCAGAAAGTCATCTCGGTGCTGGAGCACCCCCTTGTTATTGCAATGATATGGCTAAGTGCCCTGCTCTGGCATAAGGCAAGTGTTTGCAGACATAAGCAAAGCAGTTGAGTCAGAGTATGGCATTTTCCAACAAAGCCCTACAGAGCTAGACACAAATATTTACTGCTGGAGCTTAAATCCGTTGTCTGGAAAGAAGAGGAGACTCTTGAGTTTTTATGTTGACCAGGCATAAAGTTGGGAAGGGAGTAGCTAAGAGCGTTGTCACAGATGGGCCTTGTTTGCAAACCTGAAATTCATTGTATTGCCTCTGTTTCTGTGTCCACTGGCTAATGTTTTTTTACCTTGTTTCTATTGCCCAACACAAAGTGTTACCTGTACAGCTCCCCAGGTTATGATGCCTGGGAAAAGACAGTGCTCTGTAGGGATCACCTACTGCTGGTAGGTCCTGACATCAGTAAAGAGAGCAGTTAACTACTGTTTAAATGTTGGAAAATAAACATATGTTGAAGAGATTGACAACTGAAACGTAAGAGATGCAGCCTGTGAACTCTTTTTGAGAAACACTGTAAACATGGCACTGCAGTACTGAAGGCGCAGTCCAGCAGAACGCTGTAAAATCCAGTTTTTGACAAAACCAACAGTAGCCTTACAATGCGAATGTTAAAAATGGAGAGTGCCACAGTTGTCCATGTGGTTTGCTCAGTTTCTTCATTCTGCTCAATCACAGATGCCAGCCAGAGAGATCTTTGTGTCTGGGGAGGCAAAACCCCAGGCTTGGGAAGGGGCGGGGAGTGTTGCAGGAGCTGCTGCCTCTTCTCAGGCTCGCTGTGAGTCTGGGGGCTCCCTGCAGACAAAATAGTGAATAATTTCTGACTAGGAAAGCATGAAAGGATTGCTATTAGTAGTTAAAAAATGCGAGAGGACTACGAGGCCCTTGACAACTGCTAGTTTGTTTTGACAAATGTGATTATATGTGCTTAAATTGCGGCTCTGTAGAACCTTCTTTTGCTTTTGAATTCATCTGTACACAAAAGGTGTAGGGAGCAGGGGAAGTAATATGAAAATGTAAATTATCTAAGCCTGTCCATAAGGTTGAATGTGTATTTGAGACTCCTTCAATTCAGAAGGCACTTGGCTTTGTAATTGTCTTAATGGTTTTAATAGAACTAAAGTGCATTCTTAAGTGAAAACTACAGAGCTTTGTTTATGAACGTAGACTTTAGCTACAGAAGAGGAAATTGAAAGAATCCATTATGGTATTTAACTACTTTTATGTTCCTATAACAGTATTTTTTCTAGTTTCACATGTGCAGTATTTTCATTGTACAGAGCTTAAGGAAAAAAATAGTTTTACATATATTAAAATAACTGTTTCAAGTTTCCTAGTGTGTATTTACATCACATTCCTGAACACGATTCTGGCATTCTGTGCTTTTAAATCTTTTTAAGTTATGCTGATATTTATTTTTCTTTTACGAATTATTACCTTGGGAAGCAATAAATTAAGTTTTCTGTGGTATTTATTTGAATATTAATCAGTCATTTAATCGAGTTGATAATCATATGAGAAATTTTGCGACATAAAAAATTAAGTTCCAGTATTTTAACATTAGTAAACAGTGTTCACATGATATGTTAGAAGGATGGGTAGGCAAAGAGGTGTTATACATGTATTGAACTAACCTGTTTCTGTATGTGGATTTTATAAAACAAGTAGTAAGGCTTTAAAGTACTGATCAGTTTTGCAAACTTAAGAGGGGATAAAAACACGAGCTAATTTATATAAATAGAAATTGAAAGACGATTTGGCATGGATGAGCAGTAGGACTTTACCTGCTAAGAGGTTCTATCGACTGTAAGGTATTAGAATGAGAATTAATTTAACACTGATGCTTGTTTTTTGCTGTCTGAGACGATTTAAACGTGTCAGCACTGAGTAGTGGTGTTAAGTGACAGCAGAGTCAATGGAGAGAATCATGATGTTTCATGCCTAGTTGAAGAACAAGAATTTGAAAATGAGGGCTGCTGACTACAGGAAAAAAATCAGCCACGCATTTAATTTAGAAGAGCAAATGAGAATAGTTAAGCACTAAAACCCATACCTCTATATGTCTGAGGAAATATTTAAAAACATAGAGTACATCTTGGCTATAGTCAGGTTGTTGAAGTATCTACTTCCAGAACTTCAGCTGTTCTTATAGAAGGCAGACAGTGAAGATGGGAACACCAGTGCTGTAATTTTATAGTTCTCCTGAAGTAGCCCTGAAATTTGTGGCTTATGTTACAGAGAAGGAAATTTCAGCTCAGTTTAGCCATCTGGCATCTCTTCAGTTTATTTATTGCAGGTGAACTGGCTTTGACCAAGTATTGCTATACTTATGTAAGACTTTCTTTTCTGGCTAAAAAATGTGATATATTTTCTGCACTAATCCAGAGATTTACCAGTTGTCTCGTCATTGTGTAGGCTGAAAGGCTGGATGGATTCCTGATTACCTGGATGACTTTCATTCTTACTGATTAAACTGTCTTGTGTGTACGCGTTGGGGGGTATTTTGTTTTGATTTGAGAACCTTAACAATTTGCATTTTTTGCATTACATATGGATGATTTGTAATTTGCAAAACTACAAAAATATAACTTTACTGTCATCCATTGTCTTTAGTGACAGTTCAGACATCTTCATGGTTATCTATCAATTTACAGAAATGATTCCTTAGGATGGTGATACAGGCAATGTCATGAATGCAATGAAGTGAGACACAGATAAATATTGTGGCGAGAATGGGGGCTTTATGCACATCAACATAACTGGGGAAAGATCAGTGGTTTTCTAAAAGGTTATACCATCTGAAGATCACCTTTATTTGTGACATTGACTGGGGAAAGGGAGCAGTGTTTGAACAAGTTTTACATGGGTGGACAACATTTAAAAAACATTTTATTTGAAAGCCAAATTATTTTGAATTTTAAAAAGCTGTTTTTTGCATAAATGTAAAACCCTTCCAATAATGCATTTGTTTTAAAATTACAAAGATTAGTCTTTCTGACTATGGATGTTCATTTTGTAACACCACTTTTAGAATGAGGAACATATTGTCTCAGCAGTTACAACTACTGTGAAAATAAATGCCTTTCTATCTAACATGACTGGATTTATGACATTTTTAATTTTGAGAGTTACAGATGAATTTGCTAAAGTGAGCCTCAAGGTTTGATAACTGTGCCTGTGTGTGGTCATGGCAGTATGTTTTTATATGCATTCTGTTAGAATTTATACTGAATCTGAAAATTCTACATAGTGATGTGTCAGCAGTTCAGTACTCAGCTATGTTTTTTCAGTTACAAGTGCAATAACTTCAAGGAAAGTTAATAGTGACCTTCAAGTGTGAAAAACACTGATACATTCTCAATTTTGAAGTTACATCTCAAGATGTGTAGTACACTTATAAGCTGTGAGCTTTCATTAAGGATTTCTATACTGTGAGTTGATCTAATTTTGATTTTGGCAATTTCTGAACCAGCTAGATGTCATTATTTTTCTCTCAACAAGAGGTGAAGTTTTTCAACTCAGGGCAAATAGGCAGTCTTGACATCTTTACCCTAGGGTGAATTTAGTGAGGCAGATATTATCTGTTCTTTCTTTATTCCAGAATGTACCTTTCAGTATGACCAAAATTCTTTTTTAGGGCCTGAAGGCGTCATCTCAATTGACACAATAATTAGAAATGGAACAGTTAATTATATGCTGTGTGGAATTACCTTTCCACATATGGCATTTGTTTAAAGTTTACAATATTTACTGCATATTGCACAGAAACTGGGGCAACTTTCCGTTAGAATAGGTCCTACTTCTCATTTGCAAGGCTGATTCTGATCCTTTTACTTATGTTGGGAAGACACAGACCCAACACAATAGCTCTGCTCAGTGTAGTATGTGCGGAAAAGGTTTGTTCGTTCCCCAGCTAAGGCATCAGGTACAGTATTTCTAATTGAGCTTCCTGGAAAGCATCAGAAATACAACTGACATTTCAGGGACTTTGGGTGTGGAGGAGGCAGAGATACCACAGGCTGCTGAGGTCGGTGGCCTCATCGACCGGTGCCTGGGAGAAGCCTGAGAGTGGAGTCAAGGCGTGGATGTTACGCTCAGTGCATTAAACTTCACAGATCTGCAACAGTTGTCAAATAACTTGACTATGAACAAAAGTGAAGGAGAGTGAAGTGTGTCTGGCAACATTAATTTTATCATTTGGTGAGCTACTCAAAGACATTGAAGTGCTACATTGAGAAGTCCCCAAAAAATTCTTTGAGGAGTGACACATATTCAGACTGAAAACACCAGAGTTACAGTGGTTTAAATGGTAACACAGTAATAATTAGCAGAGCTAAACTGTTATAAAACTAGTCATGGGTGTCTTCAAAGAGCAGTTCTCTGATTTGAGCTTTCATCGTCACTGGACATTACTTTTGTCATTGTTTTCCGTAAAAAAAAACCAGCTTGCAGTGTGTTGTACATAGTATACTTGATCATTGGTATGACAGACCGCTGGAGTTACCCTAAGGTCCCTTTGTAATCAGTAGAGAGAAATTGTCATTTGTAGTGCACAGTTCACATCAGCTTGAATGTAAAACTGGAAGATGTCTAAAATAATGCAGAACAGTTGAGCTGTACCCCAGGGGTTTCTGGTTCTGTCACTGATGGTGTGAGCATGGGGTCTAGCTCCTGGGCCCTTTTCCACATTGTACTCACTATGTATATGTTATTTAGATAACTGTGTAGAAATCGGAGTACAGCATATCTCAGTGGTGGCGTAGCACTGAACTGTATACATTAGTTGTGTTTAAATTAATCTTTCAGGTAAATTAAATGCAATATCTGAATGTCTGTGACTTTATTCCCGCTTCGCAACAGAAAGACTCTGTAATGCATTTTCATATGGGTATTGAAATGTCAAAGGGTCATGTAGAACACCCAGCTAGGAAGCCCCTTAAAATCAGAAGTTTTTTCATCTTGAAACAATCTTGAACATCCTAAGTATGTTCAACAAGTAGAACAAGACCTGTGAGAGTCTCAGTTCTGCCATTTTTTACTCCATTGTGTCGGTTAAAATGAGACATATTGAGCAATGTCTGTTCCAAAATAAACCCTTTGTAGCCTTTTTTTGTCTATGTCTTTGCATTTTGTTTGCAAATATTTGCTGACTGTTTTAGTCTTTTCTCTTTTTTAATACTATTAATTGTGATAGGATCCCTTTGTCCCTTTAGTATCTTTTTTGAATTAAAGGTAAGTGAAGCCTGATGCCAGCAGCATGTTAACTGCTTTGGGATCCTTAGACTTGTCCACTGTAGCTCTCCCCTGTGGCAGAGTAGTGGACCGAGGCTTGCCTTGTTTCCTTGAGTCCTGTTCATGTGTTTTTGGAATAACCTCTGACTACTCTTCAGGCACCGTCAAGCTGTTTGAATTCCATTTTTTTTCCCCATGCTTTCTGCTTCTATATTATCTTTCTGTATTTTTATTTTTTCGTAGCAAGCTGTCACTTCTGTTTCCAGTACTCTCCCGCCATGTATCCAGAAAGGCCCATGGTTTGGTCAAGATCATCTATTAACCTTTTTATCTTTCATCATGGAAAATCACCTATTTGTCCCCATAATAATTGGCTTTATTTTTAATCATCTCCTAATTCTTGTGAACCCCTTTTCGTTTTAGAGATTTTCCCAAGATCTTATTTACTGTTTATTGAAATGTATTCTGCTGTAATCCACTATTTTTGTTTTGTCATTATACTTCCTTCTTGTATTATAAACATTTCCCTTTCCATTTATTGACAAGGTTTGCATTTTCCTGACTCAGGCAATTTGATCTGAAATACATAAAATTAATTTCCTTTTGCTCTTCTTCTGTTTTGTAAACAAAAAAACCTGGGTAGACGATTGAAATTAATTTCTGAAATATGGTTAATAAAAAATTAGCTACATTTCAGTCAGATAGAAGCTCAGAAGAAGAATGATAAGGCTGTCTCTTAAAATGAAATTTCATGTTAGAAGAGTTGATTCAAACATGTTATAAAAGGAGTAGGGAAAATACTACAATCATTTTTTCCAAGGCTAACAGAAGCTTTCAGATTCTAAAGGCAATCTTTCCTTTGCCATTTCAGTTTTTAAGAGATCTGTCAGGTGGTGGGGATATTTCATGACTGGTGAATGGCAGATGTACTAACCCTGTTTTAAGAACAGTACACAAACTTTTAGAATAAATTTGAAGGAAAGAATAATTAGACAAAATGAAATATGATGCATTGCAGGCTGGTACAAGACGAATTGTTTATGAATAGGAAGGACAGAGAGCTAGTTTACCAGAGCTCAGTAAAGCATTTGATATAATGTCATATAAGAAATTATTTCTTAGGTTGGGAAAGATTGTTGTAATTGAAGAAATTGGTTTAGCGGAAGGCAATAGACTGCTGAGTTCTGTTTTCCAAATGTTTATCTTTTGCAGGGTTTTTTTGATGTAACTCCTTGCCTAGTCCAAGGGAAGGGTTATTCCTTTCCTCTTTGAAGCATTATCTATCTAAAAACTTTTTTGTATAGTGGAAATCTTCCCAGATGGAGAATAAATAATCCAGTTCCTTCAGTCTTTTCTCAAGAGCTCTCTTCTTGACTTCTAGTAATTTATTGCCACGTTTGCCTGTGATAGTTGGGTCCCCAATCAATCATTTGCAAAAGAAGTTGCCTCTCAAAAGCAGTTCCTGTTTCTTATGTTTCTGTGCTTCCAAAATACATTTATTTATTCATTTTCTAGGTGGAAAGGGAGGCTGGTTTTATAATGGTAAATGAAACAGCTTCTGGAAACATTCCTGGGTACTGAAATGCATTTGTCTATGCTCTTAAATTGTTTGTGGAGTCACCAAATCATAGAACAGTGGGGGCTGAAAGGGACCTGCATAGGTTATTTAGACAAAACCCCTGCTCTGAGAAGGTCCAGCTAGACCTTGTTGCTCATGGCGTTGCTCAGCTGAGTTTGAACAGTTTCAGTCTCCAGCAGTGGAGATTCCACAAATTCTCTGGCCAGTCTTTGCTGCAGGGCTAATTCTTTCTTTATACTAAATCTGAATTTCCTGTGTTGCAGCTTCTGCCTATTGCATCTTGTCCGTTCACTGTACACTTCTGAGATGAGTCTGGCTCAGTTATTTTTCTGTCCTTCCAGCAGGTCTTAGTGGAAAGCAGTAAGATCTCCACCTCAGCTTTCTCTTCTTCAAGCTGACTAAGCACAGTTTCCTCAATCTCAGCTTTCATTTCTTGGGCTCCGGCACCCTTGAGCACTCACTGGACGTGCCTCGGTATGCCTTTTTTTTTTGTCCTAGTGAGTCTAGAACTGGACACAACACTCCAAATGTGCCCAACAGGGACTCACCAGTGCTCACTTAAGGGGAAGGATCAATTCCCTTGACCTGTTGGTAGCATTGGTGCTGATACAGTGTTGTACATGGTTGACTCCCTTTGCCACGAGGGCACATCGCTGAATCCTCTTCACATTGAGGACTTTTAGATCCTTCCTGGAAAGCTGATTTCTATCCAGTTGTCCTCCAGCTTGTTGCATTGGGTTAATCCATCCCAGATGTAAGACTTTACAGTTGCCTTTGTTGAAATTTCTGATGTTCCATTTGGGCAATTTCTCTGGTCTGCCCTCTAAATAGCAGCCCTGCCCTCCAGTGTATCAAACACTCCCACCATCTTGCTAAAGGTGCTCTCTGTCTCATCACCCACATCATACGCTGAACACTGTTGGCACTAGTTTCATTCCTGAAGGAAGGCAGTGGTAGCCAGCTGCAGCTGGACTTTGTAGTGCTTATTGCTACCCTTTGAGCCCAAACCTCCTGGCAATTTTATGCTCACATTATCATATCCTTCTCCAAACCATATCTTGCTACTTTGTCTGTCCCACTGTTGGGATCATGTGAAGGCCTTGCTAAGATTAAGGTAAGTGGCAGCCATTGCTCTACCTCAGAGTTGCGAGCCCATCATCTTGTCACAGAAGGCAATCACATTGGTCAGGTATGATTTGCCCTTTAGTAAATCAGTGTTGGTATTCCCAGTCACCTTGTTATCCTTCAGGTGCTGGAAATGTCTACCAGGAGAATATGACACACAGCCGTCCTGAGGAACAGAGATTGGGCTGATTCACTCTGTGTATCCTACCTCTGGGGAAGCCCTGCTTTGAAAATGGATGTGTTCTTTGCCTTTTTTCAAGAATCAGGAACCCATCCCAATTGCCAAAACCTTTCAAGGACAGTAAAGAGCAACCTTGCAATGGTATTGGCGAGCTCCCTCAGCAACTTTGGATGTGTCTGGTGTGGTCCATTGGACTTACGTATATCCAATTGGCCCACTTTAATCTACTTGTAATGTAGATAATGCTTCACTCCCCCAGACTCTGATAGTTGGCTCAGGGATCTGAGGGGCTTAATGACAAACCTTGCTGCTAAAGACCGAAGCAAAGAAAACACCTCAGACTTGTTCACTCCCCCGTTGAGTAACAGACCCATGTTCTCTTTAGCCTTTCTTTTCCACCAGTGTATCTGTAAAAGCCTTTCTAGTTGCTTTTCACATCCTTTGCTAATTTTAGCTTTACCTGAGCTTTGATTTACCTAACTGCATCGCTGTGTAGTTGGGCAATATCTTTGTATTGCACTCAAACAGCTTGCTCCTGCTTCCACTGTCCCTATGCTTCCTTTTTGTGGTCAGTTAGGGCTTTATTGTTCATCCATGCTGGCCTTCTGCCATGCTTGTGGGCTTCCATGCTTTTGGAACAGAACAAAGGACTGTTTCCATACTTTTGAGGAGGGTGTCCCTGAAGATCAACAAGTTCTTCTTGAGTTATTTGCCTTCCTACAGGGTGCTGCCAAGCAGGTCTCTGAACAAGCTCATGTTTGCTCTCCTGAAGTCCGAAGCTCTAATTCTGCTGTTTGTCTTGCTGCCTCCTTTCGGGATTTTGAACTGCACAGTCTCACAGTCTCTGCAGATGAGACTGTCCTTGACTTTCATATCTTTAACCAATTCTTTCTTTTGAGTAACAAGTTGGGAAGTTCCCTGGTGTGCTTTTTGCCTAAGCCATCTACAGTCTTCCAAAAAATTCCCTTCACAGTTTGGGAATTAAGAGTGTCGCTGGAACTGTTCCCAGTTGTTGGTTTTCATGCAGCCACTATGTTTTCAGCAGTGAGAGAGTTTACTGGAATTGAGAACAGTGCTTGTAGTTGTGGGCTACTAGGTGCCTGCTGGTATGAGTGACCTGAAACACTCATGGACATTTTGACTAGTGTAGATGTAGCTAAGGATTAGTCGCACAGGCCTGCAATGAGAACAGTTGACAAAAATTGTGAAACACGCTGTACCAGCTAGTGCCAATGAAAAGAGCACAGTTTCTTTGTTCTGCAAAAGCAGATTTTCTTTAGCTCTAAGAAGGGGTAGGATGCAGAACAAGTGACAGAGAAATCAGAGTGTGTCTCTGTGTGTCTGTATGTTTGTGTTTCAGTGTGTGTGTGTTTATTTATTTGTTTCCTCCCCCAAGCCAGTCCTGACCTGGGAAAGGTGTACATAGCGAGTTCATTGCTGCTGAGCAACAAGCAATCTGTATGATCCTCCAATACCTCTGTTACTGTATGGGCTGTCCTTCCTCCAAAAGTTTTCCACTGAACTTAAGTTTGCTCTGTGCTGATTCCAAAGCCCTGCATCTAAAACACACCCTCAAAGCTTCCAGGATCACAGCACCCTCCCTCTACCCCTCCACCTTCCCTGCACCCCTCCTGTCTCCATTTGGTTTTATAGGAAAGAAACTCTCGCATGCAGGTTGGGAGTGAGCCATAACTCTCTGGAGTTTACTCAATGCAGAGTTTTGACTTAGTCTTAATAAATAGATCTCTTATGACAGTTTAATTTAGCTGGATACTATAGGCATAATATAACCATTGAAAAAAATAATCTCTGACAATACACTGAAAGGGAATGCATTTATAGTTGTACAATAGAAGTTTAAATATGTTCTTGAATCCTTCTAATAAAATCAAAATATGTCACGGTAACAAAAAAGAGATATTGGCCTGAAGAGCACTTAGGAATTTACTGTCTGATAGCGTGTCATTGAAAAGTTGTTCATGGTGTTCTAATGTGCTGGGTTGACCCTGGCTGGACGCCCGGTGCGTACCAAAGCTGCTCCATCACTCCCCTCCTCAGCTGGACAGGGGAGAGAAAACAGAACAAAAGGCTCATAGGTCAAGGTAGGGACAGGGAGAGATCACTCACCAACTACCGTCACAGGCGTATAGACTCGACATGGGGAAAAATTTATTTAATTTATTACCAATCAAATCAGAGTAGGATAGTGAGAAATAAAACCTAAATCTTAAAACATCTTCCCCCCACCCCTCCCTTCTTCCCGGGCTCAGCTTCACTCCTGTTTCTCTCCCTCCTCCCCCCGAGCAGCACAGGGGGATGGGCAATGGAGGTTGCAGTCAGTTCATCACACATTGTCTCTCCCGCTCCTTCCTCCTCAGGGGGAGGACTCCTCACACTCTGCCCCTGCTCCAGCGTGAGGTCCCTCTCACGGGATACAGCCCTCCATGAACTGCTCCAGCGTGGGTCCCCCACGGGGTCACAAGCACTGCCAGCAAACCTGCTCCAGCGTGAGCTTCTCTCTCCACGGGTCTGCAGGTCCTGCCAGGACCCTGCTCCAGCACAGGCTCTCCAAGGGGTTACAGCCTCCTTCAGGCATCCACCTGCTCTGGCGTGGGTTCCTGCCTCTGAATTTAGGGACTATACATAGAAACTGATGCTATTTGATAAGATCTTAAGATTGTGATATTTCATATCTGCAGTTCTCTGACAAGATCAGACACAATTATTGTCAATGGTAGTGGTGAGTGGGTTGGATTGATTTCAGCTAGATTTGATGTTAATAGTCAGATTTTCAAGAAATAGATAGAGAATGAATAGATCTCCTGAGGGTAAAAGAATTACTCGGTTTTTGATTACAATCCAGAAGCTGACAAATATGATTAAATCACAGTTTACTCCTGTGTTGGAGTGTTAGTTCAGTGCTGACTGGAGGGCATGCTGATCTGTCGTATCCCTGCTACAGGCTCGCTTCGGGTAAACCATGCAGGTGTATTTCCCCTCATTCAATTAGTCATTCAGTTCAGCAGTGATGGACACCTCAGTCTGGATGGAGGTATCCTGCTGCCGTGGCTTGTGCTGAGCCTGAGCTAATGAGCCAGGACAGATCAAAGCTGGCTCCTGCAGAATGACTGTATTGATACCAGTCAGCATTGCCGGAGAGACACAGTAGCTGGATACTGGGTTCTGTGTATGTACTGGCCCATGTTTGCTCTGTTGTTGAAGTCGGTCATTTCTCGGGTATCCCAGGGTGCTGGAACACTGCAGGAGTCCTACGGACTGCAGAGCTTCAGGTACTGAGCCAGCACGGTAGCTTTAGGCTGGCCTTGTGCAGTGCAGGCCCCATGTCCCACACTTCCACTGTGCGTCTTGTCACAGCTTTGTCATTACCTTTGTAATCTCGGAATGCTGATACACTGCTAATGGGAGGTTGGCTGTATTAACTATTAACTGACAAGAGCTGAAATAATTGTCTTATGCTGAGAATGGAACATATTATGTAAGGCTGTAGAGAAACAGAATGGCAGGTGCTTTCTGCTGCGTGCTCCATTGTCCTGGTCCTGTCCCTGTCCAGGCACTTTGGAGCATGGTGTGGTTGCATTCGAGCCAGCAGACTCTCATTTACTTTCTTGTGTGAAGAAAATGATGGGTTCTTGGGTCTTGTTCTGACAGAGTATCAGCGAGATGCACATCTGGGAGCTGGGAAGAGCTCTAAGGCTGTATCTGCACTAAAAAATGAAGTGTACTGGGGCCACTCACGTAAGCTGATGCTGAACAGCCCGTGACCATTTATTAAAGTCTGTTAGTTACCAAAGGAGGGTGGCAGCATCCAGGCTACCTAATGAACATTTTCTATGGCCTGGGTTAACTCCTGAGCAATGCATGGGAATATTTGGGAGTGCTAGTTGGCTAAGCCCAAAAACATACCAGGGACCATGCTGACAATTTAGCTGTACAGACGACGGAGTTCTGCTGCCCAGGAACATTCCCTGGCACTTACTCAGTTATTAGTACGGACATAGCCTAGGGAGTGTCTGTTCACTGAGCAGGAACCCTTTGTGTGAGATGCTGTCCAGACACGTAAGAAAGCACGATACCTTTGTGATCAATAGCTTTACGAGGGAGACGGAGATAAAAATTTTGTTTTGATTCCCAGTGCCTACTGAATCCATTTGCAGGTGTTTTATGAAACTCCTGGGTACTCACAAAAAGCTCAAAAGGGCACATTGGGTCCTCAAAGAAAAATATGGAGAGAGCAGATGCCCAAGAATAACCCTAATAAAGCTCCTGTGTTTCCAAAACAAATAATAAACCTTGCATATCCCAGGAAACATGGCTAGCTAAATGACAAGATCCTCCCCCAATATGTTTCCAAAGACAAGTGATGGAACGAAACAAAGAGGAGGAAAGAACACTGTGCTGTTATTGATGGATTTGAGGGGAGAAGGAGACAAAAAAGCCTGAGGTCTCGCAGCCATTGCAAATGTGTAATGTCCCTAACACAAAAACAGTCCTTTCTACTAGAAGCAGAAGCAGCTTTTTTCCCAGTCTACTTTAATTCCTTTTTAATCAATTCAGATTTACACATAGTAGAAAAAAATTAACCATCTTTTTTTTTTCTGGACATCCTGTTTGCAATGTAAAAATGTAAATATTATTTTACAATTAAAAGATAGTTTGTAGCCTAATAAAAGAAGGGAGGCATATGCAGTAATGTTATGTGAAACTTGTAGATTCTGTAAACAAGAGGGAGTTTGAAGAATGGAAAATTAAAACAATTGAAAGAAATTGAAACTTCAACAATGATATCTCTAAGACTACAATTGTTAAATGATATGTCAAGATAATTTCTAGAAAATGAAACAGAAGGTGAGGAAAAGTCCCCCACAAAAGACAGCACAGCAATTTCATCCTAGCTAATGGCCATGTGAAGATCCTTTGGGTCTTTTGAGTCCTCCTATGGAGGTAATTTGCAATCTTTTTCCTGTTCGTGAAGGTAAGCACTGGCTGAGTGGAAAAATAGAGCAGTAAGAAGAAACAAAGGCTTTGAAAATGTTCTTAAATGTGAAATCGAAATAAAACTGTAAGGAAATGAATGTTTTGGTGGGGGTAAAAGTTTGCAATCAATGTTTTTGATAAGTGACAGTTCAGTGCCTTAATTAAATTAAGGTAATGGTAGAAGAAGAGTAAATCAGACACCTTGAATCACTGGAGATTCTCCTTTTTCCTCATGTAGTAGGAACAGTCGTATTTTAGTTCCTGGTCAGACACATTAACGGACATCAAAAAATGACACCCTGGCATCTGTATAATCTTTGCCTGCATGCAGGCGTTCGTTCTGCTGACTTTCTAAGCTGGCCTGATGTGAACCTCCACCAGCTACAAAGCTGCGTAACCACAGCTAACCCAAAAGTTCAGCCTGAGCTGTCTGCCTTCCAGCTGAGCTCGTAACCCAAATGCTGCACCATACCAATGGCATTTACAAGCTAAGAGCAAGTTCAGGCCAAGCTGGCACCCACGTGTGAAGGACTGTGGCTACATGGCCACACAGAGGTCCTCTGTGGGAACAGTAAGCCATCCATGCTGTGCATATGAAATACCTGATTTTGTAGACAGCCAAAAACATTAAGTGCATATATGCTAATAATGCCAGAAGAATCAAAATGAGAGTGCCAAGTAATTTCTTATGAATACAGACCAAGAAGCTCCTAATAATTGTGAAGTTACATTTTTGAAGTTCCATGAGGTATGGTATTTTTAGCTTGGCAAGGCTCTCTCCCACATTTTTTGATTTTTTTAATTGGTTGTACAGCAGTGTAAATCCTTGTATCCTGTCTCCACAGGATCTCACTGGTGCTATGTAATCTGCAGGGAATGGTTTTGGGGAAGGTTCAAGAAACCTGCCTTCAGTTTTCAGGTGTGAGTTTACTGGAGGAGGAAAGGATTCTTAACTTTCTCATTGCCTAGTCTCATACTTTATTGCAGTGCTGCTTGTTCTTAGGTTACCATGAAACATAGCACATACTCATACAAATCCAGCCTCATGGAATAGAAGCTATTTATATGAAACTATGAAGCTTCAACAACTTTCTGATTGAAATTCTTTATACTGGTTTGCTGAAACCAGAGTCCTAAGATAGTCAACCACAAGTGCCTATGAAAAGTGTGAATTAAAAAAACTACTTCTGAAATCTGCAGTTTGAAATTAAAGAAAATTTAAAAAATGGGTTCAACGTATTTCATAAAATATTTGAAAATCTTTTCTACAGAGTTTGAAAGAGGGTGTTGGGTGGCTTCTCATGTTGGAGATAATAGAGTAGTGATAGAACGTGGTTGTTTTAAATGCTGTGAAAGATTTACTAATTGATTGTTTCATTGACAAAGATTATTCGTTTGCGAGTTTGTGTTAAGAATCACATTTTAAGTTTTGTTTCAGGAATTCACTTAGAATTCATCTGTTGCCTTTGTCTCCTGTAGAAATCTAGTAAAATATATGCCAGTAAGTTGTTACAAGTCAGTAAAACTTATAACTCCAGTTGTCTGTGAACATTTATGTCTTAATTACAGGGTTAAATTCAAGTGCACACCTCTACCAAAAATGCGATATGCAAAATTGATCATTGCTAAGTCATACAGTGAAATCTCAACCTCATTAAAGTGAACAGCAACAGTTTTGAACCCTTGTCTTTGATGGATAAAGGGTTTATCCCTGTTGGTTTTGTTGTTTTGGGTCGTTTGTTTTTGTTTTGTTTTTTTGTTGTTTCATTTTTAACATTCATGTTCTATTTCAGTGTGGTAGCTGAAGTAATGGCTGCTTATTTTAATAGTGATTCATCTCTTACAAACAGATTGTATTACTTCATCTCAATGCAGGACTTTTCAGACCTTTTTTGACCATTAAAGGTTCAGTCCAGTTCCCACACAAGGCAGTAACACTTGGATCACATCTGAAGAGATGTTTGTCTTTATCTAGCTTATACTGATATGGTACAAATGCAACTGCTTGGGGAATTTTCATAGCATTATATGACCTTTTGCAAAAGCTTAGATTGAATATCAGAAAACTATGTTTTTAAGAAGGCGTTGTTTCTGATGTAAACCTCTGTAGTCTATGTTTAAATCTGATATCTGGTACGCCTTCAAGCATAATTCTATGTATTGTACTTTATAGAGAGAGGCACAGTTTGAATAACTAGTATCCCTCAGATTCCAGAGGTAATGTTGTTATCATCAGAATGATTTAAGGACATTGGCAAGGTAAGATTTGTGGATAGAGGTGATAATTTTCTTGGACCAATTAGTGTAGACCTGAGTCAGAACATGAAAAAGTCTTCATGCTCTCAGATAATTTTAGTGAACTGTATGTAAGTACATCTCAAGAAGGCATGCTTAGTTCATTTTATAATCAACAGAGATAAATAGGCACTTCTAATGTGCAATTCAATTTAGACATTTACTTGGGGCGATGAGTCATGCTGTGGAAGAGCTTATTTCTGTCCATCAGCTGTGGTGATTTGGGGTGCCTAGATCGGTTGCAGATGTTTGCATTGTGCACATCTATATTTAGTCAAATCAATCCCATCTGATTGTGTCACACATAATGGGTATGATTAGACATTTTCTCATTTTCCAAGTCAGTTCTGGTGTCAACATGAGTATACTCTATTAAAAGCAGTCAGATTATTTTCTACTGTGCTGAATGACTGATGTTTATATTTTTTGAAGAAAACTCCACCGTACTGACATACAGTATGTTTCTTACTAGTGGGTTTCTTGTGCAGCTGAAGTCAGAAAGATCTAGTGTAGTAATGTACGCTGTGCACAACAGGAGAGAGCATGCTTGACATAAGAACTCCCTCCAGATCTCATTAGCAGTAGAAACGTGAGTGAGTCATAGTCCTAGGGCCTTTCAGGGAGTATTTGGAAATGCCTGGGGCATTCTGCTCAGATGTGTTGAAATCTTCTGTGTAACAACATAAGGACCAAAGGCTAATTTGATCCTTCTAGGCAGAGTTGCTGGCATCCAAACAGTCCTTCAAAAATTCTGCAACCGTTCAAAGGAAAGGGATTGAAGATTAGTTTGGTAAGTTCTATTAAGAGCATTTAACAGATAAAATCAAAAGAAGAGGTACTAAGGAACTTGTTCTTTGAGTTGTAATTAAAGAAATAAAGCATTAATTTAGAAATATAGTTTATAGTGTTACAGACGTAATTATACTAAGCTCCGCTAAATCTATGATTTTGATTTGGTGATACGTTTAGATGTTTCTCCCAAGTTGTTGCCCAGGGTCTGGACTTCAGCGCTGGGAACACTGACAGTGCTTGGTCCCTAGACACCAGTTTTCACATCCTGATTCCTGCACTCCTTGTTATCACACAAAAGCTTACGCATCCCTTCCTTGCTCATTTCCCATATCTAAGAGTGAAAAGCTGCAAATAGAGGTGTTAAAGGAGTGAAATGGAATCCATTAGTGAACAGAAATTTCCTAAAATGTGTGTATGTGGTAGTTTTGGCAAGGAGCTTGTAATGCCCTCAAAAGAACAGATTGAGGAGATACTTAGAGGCGTTTAAGCAGAGGGACACTTGTGGGGTTGCCCTGTCTTCCACTGGCAGGTGCTCACACATGAGCACACCTGCACAGCCAGTTTTTACTCTCTGCAGTTAGACGATACTAAGGACACTTCCAAGAAAATGAAGCATGTAATCAAAGGGAGTTTCAGGTCTGTAAAGAGGATTATGTCTCTGCTGCTCCAACACACCGTGGGGCACGGCAGGAGGCCTTGGTGAGGCAGGTTGGCCCGCTTGGGCCGAACAGGAGTGGTCGTGCGCGGGGCAGCACTTCGAATTTGGCCCGTTGTGAGCTGGGCCGCACATTTTGCTGCTTACTTTGGCAACTGGGGTGACAGAAGGTTACCATGGGAGTTGTGTAAAACGTCTCAGAATGAAACCTGCAGAGAGGCAAGGTAATTAGTGATTGTATGAGGCCTGTATTGGACAAATGGTGATGAGAAAGGTGTAGATAAGATTCCTTTCTAAGTTATTCTGAGGCTTCCTGGGTGTCTGTGGAGCAGCCAGCAAGATAAGAATTCAGAGGCTTTAGATGCTACATCAGTAAATAATTATAAGGGCAAAACCTTTCTCATAAAATGAGTGAAATTTATTTAGTTATGCATAGTATTTTCAAATAACTTTTGTCACATCACTGAATTCAGTGAATATGAAATGGATGTTTTTTTTCTGGCGTAGTGTCAAAAGGGGTTTCAGTGGATTCAGCCATAACCAGGTGTGGGTGCCTCGTGCAAAAAGCTGTGGCTGCCCATGACAAGAGCAATTTCAGAAGCTCAGGCAATAGAACACAAACTGAAGCATAGGAAGTTCCGTCTGAACATGAGGAAGAACTTCCCTCTGAGGGTGACGAAGCACTGGAACAGGCTGCCCAGGGAAGTTGTGGAGTCTCCTTCTCTGGAGATATTCAAGACCTGCCTGGACGAGGTCCTGTGCAGCCTGCTCTGGATGACCCTGCTTCGGCAGGGGGTTTGGACTAGATGACCCACAGAGGTCCCTTCCAACCCCTACCATTCTGTGATTCTGTGACATACTCCTCTAATGCTAGCAAAACAGGCAATTTGGGAACATTATTTAGCTTCTGACAGGGTTCAACAAAAAAATCACCCTAGCCATAGGAATGCCAACTGCCATATAGATGTAAGAGGTTGCCTTTTACTCCAAATTTATTTTATGATATTTATTGTTCAGTCTCTAATAGATTTGCTTTTGCAAAGCCTGAAGGAAAACACACTTGCTCAGGGATCTGGTGACACAATTATGTTGTTTCCAGAAGCGAAAGCAGACAGAAAGTGATTGTTACATCTCAGGGCCGCTAATATGAAGTATGAGATGCTAACACAAGACTTATTTTTCCTTTTAAGGCATAAAAATGGCAGTTTGGGAACTAGCTTGTGACCTTGAAGATCAGGATTAAAATGTGTCCTTTTGACACTGAGCAAAGCACTGAAGACTTATTTAAACTTTGCACTGATGGGTCTGCAGAGAATCCCAAGTTAATTAACCCAAGTTAATATTCAGGTTTTGCTCCATGCCTGTAGTCACTGAAACCTTTCATCTCCTCACTAATGAACTTCAGGACAAAAAAAGAACTTCCCATAGAAAATAAGGTGCTTCATCCATGAAGTTCCTTTGGTCCTATTCTGAATATGTTAACATAATGGGAATTTTTTCCTTTGTTGGCTTCGGGTTTTGGGTTTGAGTTTCTGCTGTTTTGAGGGAAGCAGAATCAGCTTTAATTGTTACTTTTTTGAGAGAAACGAAATAAGCTAACAAAGGCAAGTGCATTATGGATATCCAGGTCACTTCCAAGTTCCAGGTAGTGACATCTGCAAGTTTCTTGCAATTTATTTGATTTCTTTCCCTCCCTCTCCCCCTCCCCCGCCCAACAGTAACTGTGCTGGGAGGTCACCTTGCAGGTTTTCAGTATTTTTGTGGAAGTTATAGTAGGTGCAAGAAGCCTATCTTGGGTATAAGTTAATGTGAATTTTAGCCATCTGTGAAAACATGTTCAGACTGTCTCCTCATATATCGTTGATGTTGCCCTTGATTTCATGTGAAAATAATAACCAAAATGCTTCATCACCTGCTATTTCGTTGACTTTTTTGTGCTGCACACACAGACCCTGAACGTAGCAATATGGCTGTGACAACCCAGGGCTGTACCTTCATTCCTTTTCTTCCAGTCCATTTATCCACAAGCTTCCCTACGTACAAGTTTGTGCAGCATGGCTTTTGGGGAGTGGCATTTCAAGGATGTGCATCAACAGATCCGTCAATCTTTCCTTATTCTGGAGAAGCACGTTTAGGCCACCTCGCTAGTCTCTCTACTTCCAGGAATGGAGAATTCAAAGGATGATTTTAGTTTTCTTTGTATCTCTGTAGCTGGTGGTATAGCATGAGGATTCCCAGCTCTCTGAATATGCAGATGTGATGAGTTTGGACAGGGTGCTTTCACTGGCATTGAGATCCAGTGAAATGTTTTATAGGGCACAAGAATTCAAGTAAAACAAGAAACACAGAGTTTTAACAGAGCAGAGCAGCATGGTTTTATTTCTTTTTTTTTTTTGCTTCTTTGTGGAAAAATGTTGATTTAATGATGCAAAAGGAGAAGGGGGGCATGCAGCCAGAAAGGACCTGACAGTGCACTCTCCCGGAGTGCATATGATCCAAACTTGGGCCGTCTCTGACACCCATGGAGTTTAGTTTTGCAGAGAAAAATCCGAGATCATATACTGCTTCAGGAAACTGAGTTTGTATTCTTGAGTAATTTCCTGACCTGAGGTCCTGGTTGTTAACTTTTCCTTGAATTTTCTCATGCTCTCCCCTATTTAAAGAACATTTTTATCCTTTGGATCAACTGACTGCCATCTTGTCATTTTTTAAGTGCCTTAAATTATCCAGGTGCCAGCATGAGAAGTATGTTTATAAGTCAGATTTCTTACATTATTTTCCTTCTTGTCAACAGTGCTTCCTGATACAGTTGTGGAATGATAACACAACCCTTTTAGGTCATTCAACCATTTTTTTTATGGGCTAGTCCAGAAAGTCCTGCTCAGAAAACTCTCTCAGACTTCATTCAGGTTTTTTTCTCTAAGAAAAAATCTCCAGTGAAGACTAATATTGTTGATGTTGTTTAAATGATATTGTTTGATATTTGATATTAGTTATTATGATTATATATTTCTGATTTTAATTAATTTAAAAATATTTTTCCCTTCCCTGCCTTATTTTAATGTTTGCTTCACTTTTTTTTTTTGGCAAATTGAAATGAGTCAAAAACTTGAAAAATTATACCTCAGCGACAGCAGAAGTGAAAGGAAATATGTGGTCTCTGTCTTGGAGTTGTTTTTCTGCTCTAATCAGTTTGCAATAAGTTTAGCATGGTTTCAACAGGTTCATTATTGTTATTGTAAAGCTATCATGTTTGCTCCAGCAATTAACAGTAGTAAGAAACAGTTTCAACAGAGGTACAGAATACATGCTAAGTTATGCAAAGGAACACTGAAAAGCTACACCGTGATAAATAGACTGTTATGGTTGATGATGCAGAGAAGGGGAATGTAAGGCATTAAACTTATTTTGTCCCTGCTATTACAATGAAAACATGTTGGTTTTCTTGGAAAAGATGAGGTTGGCGCAGCATGTAAGCATACTTTTGCTATTACTGACCTGTCTATGGAATGAAATAAACTAAAAAGAAATACAACAAATTCAATTAATATCTCTGGCCTGATTTTCAGAAGGTTTGTAAGACTCATGGTTAAAGACCAATGTGGAAACAGATGAATAGAGAGCAGGAACAAATAGTACAACTTGTATATGAAGGTCTGAGAACAAGGTCCCTGCATTTTGTACTTGTCAGTAATAGTGGGGCACTGCTGTTCTGTATATAAAATACATTAATCAGGAGAAACGTAAAAGTGAATGAGTTTTTATAGGAAACATTCAGCAGTCATCTCTTTGTGTCTATTATGGCCAATGTTTCTACTTTATATCATCTTTTCCTTTTATTCAATCCTGAAGTTATTTTTAATTTGCTCTTAATTCTTTAACTGTTTGTGTAAATTTTCTCATAAATGATAACAGAAGTCTATTAGTTTCTGCATGATTCTTCTCAGACTCTCTCATAATGCCTGTCCTTTTTCCCCTGTAGTCTTTTCCCTTATTGTCTTATGTTTTGAGAAATAGAAAACACAGTATCCGAAAGCATGCCAACCTCAAAAACAAAGAGCTGAGTTCATCCACCTTATTTTTAGCTTCTGTTAGTGCTGGGAATTGCATAGTTTTAAGGGGACACAAAAAATGCTTCCGTAAGAAATTTATCCATTCTGAAACTAAAGGTAGCATTAAATGGATCTACTCACTTTTTTGGGTAGCTGAACTGGTTTTTGTAGAGTGAACTTGGCTCACATGCTTGATATCACTATTACTTATTTATAGGTAAAATGTAAAGTATTTTCAGAAAAAAGAAAAAAGCTCATTCTTTGCTTACAAGAGTTCTTTATTTAGGTTACATAAAAAGAAGGAAGTAGGAAATTTTATACAATATACATGAAATGTAGTTAAGAAGATGTGGTTCTGACTGTGTTTCCGAAGATAGCACTCCAGATTCAAGCTGCAATGAGATTTGTAGCAAGGTAAGGAGGGCACAACAGTTACACCAAACACTAGCTGCTTTCGGCTAAATCCAGCAAAGCTCTAGGTGATCTGAATTACTTTTTCTGCTTCCACAAATGAGATAATTTGATACTTTTTTTTCCCTTTGGTATTATGTACTGGAATGCTTTCACTCTGGTTTTCTGAGTAGAGATCATTTTCTGTTGCTTGTCTTCTGTGTGGAGATACCAGGCATCTCTATAGAAAGGTTTTCTTTGGGCAGTGCGCAGGTGGTATGTGAGGAGATTTTGATTTTTGGCACAATACTTTGAGATGGTTCGCTTTCTCTGCTTACTGCTAGAAAAAGCAGCTGAGGGTAAGCCTGGACTATTGAACAGCTTGGCTGATGTTGAATAAGCTGGGCAGTTTTGTATGTTGATTAGATACCTTCTGAAATTGTCCAGTATATTTGCTTAATGTTCTTCATCAGTGTGGAGTTGAAGCGTTGTACAAACTCCTGGAGTAAATTGACAGGATTATTTTTCTCATTCTCTCCTAGTTGATATTCCACTTTATTAATTACATATCAGACTGTCTTTCATCCACTGATTTTTCTGCATACAGAAACCAATGTACCAATGAACGAAGGAAAGTCAAAACTCAGCGCTCAACAAGGAGGTGAAGTGGCCGCTCCACTGGCTTCTGCTCCAGCAAAGTCTTTGGAGTGGAGTGGCCTAGGCCTGTGGTGCTCTTCTCCTCAGCAGGAGGTTTCTAAATATTTGAAACCCTGTGTGAGAACAGCTTTTGTGGACATAATTACCTTACTTCATCCCAGTCTGTTATATTTTTTTTTGAAGTTGTGGATTTCTTTTTGCCAAAACTAGCCAAAGCAGAAGTTCACTTTTTTATTTATTCCTGGATGATCAAGACTCACATGGATTTTAGGTAGATTTGTTGTTTATATTGTGAGACAGAGTTTTAGTGTAATACAGAGAGAAAGCTCCTACTAAGCAGGACAGAGCTGGAGATAGGCAGCAGTGGTTTAGTCGTTCTCAAATACAGTTTAACCTTGCACAGCCTGAAGTACTTTAGAGTGCCTTTTATTTGCAGAAGTGGTGTTGAACTGATTCTTTTAAGTCTCCATATGTCTACTTCGTCTCTGTTTCAATTACAGTTGCGTGTTCTTGAAGTATGTTCATGATGGTGGTACGTAAAATCAGGAATTTGCATCAGGAAGATCCAGCTAGGGACCTGCCATGTTCTGATTCCTCTGCATCAGCAGTAATCTGTGAAATCTCAGCCAAAAAAAAAAAAAAAGGAAGGAAAATGGAATCCTTTGAAAGGAATAGGGAGTAGATGTATTTTTACAGACTTAATCAAACAGTCTTCAGAACTATTTGCTTGAGGTGGTTAGTAAATCTAATGAAAAATAAAGATTGTGGGTTTTTTTTCTCCTTTTTACTCTGCAGAGAAAGTAATGATTATCTGGGCTCAATATAATACCTATGTTATTACATAAAAATGGTCAGTGGTGCTAGAAGATGAGTTGCTCTTTGTACAGGTTTAGCACTGCTTGCTATAAAAGTGCGTGAATGGAAATTTGACATTCTTGGAAATGGAAAGTGAATCCAAGCTGCGTATGGCGAGTCCGTCTAGACATATGGCCGGTGTTCCTCCTGTGGCATTGCCAGTTCTTGTACTTCAGTGGCCGTCTTGCATTCTGTTGCCGAGTTGTTCAAAGGGAAAGAATGGTTTGTGGAAAAGCAACTATATGCACTATATACTATACATAATTATAATATTGTAATCTAATAAACTGTTTGTTATATGAACACTCTGAAGTTTCTATGGTTTGAGGAATCGGAGAATCCCTGAAAAAGAATGATTCATCTATCAATAGCTGGCAGAGTTTGAAAACAAGAGAGTGTGCCTGGTTAATCCTCTGAAGTCTCTTTTAAGTACCACAAAAATGTTGCATCAGATAAGTGATATTCCTTGGAGATAGCATATATATATTTTCTAAAATTGCTTGACAAGATTCCTCGCTGGAGATTATGAGCTGTGGTAAAATGGTGTCAAGTGAAAGATGAAATGGGATATTGGCTAATTCCCAGAAACCAAAGAACAGCCATAGATGGATCTTTTCATAATGGAAGGGAGCTAGGAATGCAATAATCCAGCAGCCTATTCGTGTCAGAAGGGAGATTTTATTACACTGCTGGTCTCCTCGCTGTCTCAGAGGTGGAAGGCAGTTGAAGAGTGGTAATAGCCCGGAGAGGAGAGACAAATGCTGTCCTGCATCCTGAAAATATCGTATGGTGTGCTCTGGGAAAGTAAACATACCCTCTGTAGTTCAAAGAATCAGAAATGGAAATGGTAGATTTTTTTTTTTCTTTTCCTGAACATATGATCTGTTTGGGATTATTGATTGATTTTAGGGCTAAAACCTTTACATTTATTTCTTACAACTACAAGGCAAGGGGCTTTGAGCACCGATTACCTGGATATATAGCTGTCTTTCTGCTGGAATCCGGTGGATCTCTGTGCAAATTTTGCGCAAGTTTTCCACTGTGTGTATTCCCTGGGGAATTTCAAAGTAGGATGCCTTCTCTGCATGTTCTGCTTTGGTTGCTAGTGATTAACAGCTGCCCTTTAAGCTCAAACCATGTAAAGTGCAGCCAGTCTCTGCCCTAAAAAGCTTTCATTTTACACATAAAAACAGAGGACCCAAAGGTTTGGGAAGAATGATGCATTGCCTTTCAAGTTTTGTTCTAGTATTTAAACTTCATTGTGTATTATTATTTTCAAGCAATTAATATCTGCTGGCAGGTTTTGAATATGGACAGAGTAGGTAACAATATTATCTTTAATGAGTGTTGGCTTAAAAATAAGGAGTTAAAAAGGTGCTTGGGGAGAAGCATTTCACAAATAAGGTTAATTATCACATATGTCAGTAAGCAGAGTTCAGTTTATGAAAAAACCCAGCGGAATGAACAAGGTCTGTGGTAAATGTAGAAAGGTATAATTGAAATAAGCTGAAGAGGAGCAATACTAGTAAGAGAGTGAAGTTTCTCTGCTTTTAAAATGTCTTCCCGAATGTGGCAGCTTTACAAGCTGAAGTGAAATTAATCTTAAAACATGCAGCTCCACTGTTATCGGAAGGCTGATGCCTCAGGACCGTAATAGGACATCGTTCACATCTGAGGCATAACTTAAATATGTACTTCCCCAACATTGCTCGAATCTTCTTTCCCCTTTCCATTTTTTTTCAGTCAACAATATTCAGTAAGGACTTTTTCTTGTCCCTCTGTGCAGTGTCCCACAGATCTGCCTATTCTAGCAAGCAAAACAGAATACTCCATGAGATGCTGTTACTGAAGGCTGCCAAGTTAGGTTTACCCATCGTTTCACAGATTTAGGCTGTCTTTTGTATGCTGCAACTACCGACAGTGTTCTGCTGTGGTCAGCGGGAGTCAGGGCCTCTGTGGTTCCACAGCTGGGGTTTGGCCGGGGCTCATAGATGCGTAACTGAGTCCTGCCTGTTCAAACCTCGCTTGTCACTTTGGGGATATGAGCTGGTGACTACTGGTGGTGTCACCTCCCTGACCGCAGGCAGCCTGACACTGTAGTTCCACAAAGTACGACCTGCCCGGTTATTCCAAATGAGGTATCTGAGGTCACCTGGTCCCAGCAGCATTAAGCCTTACAAGTAGTAAAGCACTATTAAATGGGATTAAATGTACCTCACTGAAATCCCATGTAGTTGCATCCTGTTTTTTTTTTTTTTCTAAAGGACAAGATGTGCTATGCAAAGTATGTTTTATGCGTTATGGTGTGTACTATTCAGAAGACGGTAACCACTTTAAGGAAAAGGTTCTGAGCTGTGCTGTCAGAGACTTTAAAGGACTTGTATTTCAAACTAGGGTTGGAGAACACAAAGGCAAATTTTCCTCAGCTGTATTTTTTACAGTTAGTTACTCTTGTAGGTAGAAGTTCATCATCAGAGTCATGAGGCTTGCATCAGTGTTCTTCTCTAGCTGGGAGCCGTAGTTGTATAAGGTTTTGCAAAGGCAAGAAGGGTTGGATGTAGAGGGTGATAGATGACGGTGTAGTAAATGAGTGTTGCTGTGAGTTTCTAGGCTGTTGCTGCAGCTCAAGAGCTCAATGCCATTGAACTTTGACATTTCAGCTCTGGAATTTGCTGATGAAGAATGGACTGCTACATAGCTAATCAATTCATAGTTGATCTCCCTGTCTTTCTCATACGTTAGTGTCTTTTAAAGCATTGTTTAGTTTCAGACATTGGTATTTTGTAGAAAGGAACCTAAATCAAGATCAGCTGTCTGAACACTTGAGTTCTTCAAATTCTAAAGAAAACTTGTAACTCAAGCCAGTTTCTAATCCTTACACTTGTTTGCACTGATCTCTTTAGTGTATTTTTCTCTTAGGCGTGAAGTGATTTATATAAACGAGAATCCATTAACTGTAAATTACCACTATACTAAATCAGAATGTGTGACTCTGTGATAGATTGTGGCTTTACTCAGAGGAGTAATGCAAATGTAATTTTTTCTCTGGTATATAGACGTACTTTCCTGTTGCCTAATTTAATAATCTTTATCCATACTCAAGTTTATGTAACAAAATACATGAAATGAATTCTCATACAGAAATGAACTTTTATTAAGCTGCATTGTTACACCATGCACACATCTATGTGATACTTACAAATATTAAGATTATTGGCCTAAATCCAAAGCTATTCTAAGTCCTAAGAGAATGAGAAAAGAAACAGTCCTTTGAAGAGGTTCCTATGCTTTTCTTACTTTATGAGGCACCCAAAGGAAAGCTGTTTACCTCTCAGGGTAAGCTGAACAGCCTCAAAACCCTAGAGAACATGCCACTGCGATGTGCTCTTTACTGCCGTGGGGATCAGAACAGATTATAACAGAAGCTCTTGGAATCCGTTATGGGCTGTGCAAACAGCTACAGATATGGGAGTACCTTTATTGAATCTTTCTGCTGATGTAAAGGTTTCAAAAGACAAACTAGTACAGCTCCTCAGTTCTACCTGTGGTTTAGGAAAACCTTTGGAGTCAGGCACCTATATACAATTATGTATATGATTAGATGTGTACATGATTTTATATATAAAAATATACATTTAAAAGGGGTAAATTACAGATGCTGCAGTTTACTGCTCAGAGACTTCAGAAACTTTGTATTTAATACCAGCAGTGGGCTTCTGTTAGCTGAATTTGTCTAGTTGCCCCTTGAACTTATTGTTAACTTTTAACACCTGTAGCATTGTGTCACAGGTTCCCCATACTAACTGCACAGTGTAAAGAAGCACCTCCTTTTGCTTGTTTTGGACCAGTTATCTGCCAATTTACTGCAGCTCTATTTTCTTCGATTTCCTTTGTGGGGAAAAGTTACAGGCTCTGCTTGTGCTTGTTCTTGGGGAAAAAAAGGGAAAACAGGCAGTGTAAGTCATCAGCTCACCCTCCAAGTGCTATTTAAAGACATGCCTATGTGTGGTCAACATCAAAGAAGACATGAGAGAAGGAAATTACACACTATAGAAGAGCAATGTTGCATTGCCAGATAGTTTCAAATACGTTGTTCTGTCAATTCGTCAGCATATGCTGTCTAGAGGGAAGGTGTGTGTGTATGTATGTGTGTAAATGGGGCTTTGCTCTTTCTAGGCTCCCGACTGTTCCCTTGGATTCTCAGTAGCAGAAGTTCATTAGTTGCCTTATTATGACTCGGAGATTTGAGCAAGAGAGCCATGCGTGAGCTGTCCTGGGGGGAGGGAATCAGATAAGGGGACCACACGCGTCTGCATTTGTGAACTGTAGACAGTGAGCGGATAGCAAAGCATTAAATGCTGAAGAAGTATCCTGGCCCTTCTGGACCCATAGGTTTCAACCTGTTTTCTGTTTAGTATTCACTAAAACTAGAGATGTAGTTGCTTTTAAGGTTTAATGCAGATCAGCTAAAGCACCACTGTTACTGATTTATATATGAATAATATGCTCAGGTTCAGTTTGTGTGGTTGTGACATGAGCAACCACAGCACAGAGCTCGACAGAGAAAGTCCACATGAGATTAAATTGTCTGTTCTGCTTTTCACCTGTCTCCTAGATGATCTGTCTATTCACTAGATGAGTGAATACAAAGTGTTGATTGAAAAAAACACTATTTTTTGCATCATAGCCTATTGTTCTGACTAATAGAGCTCACAATATAAGTAGAATGTGAAGTAAAACAGACTGGTGCAGTGGACAGAGGGAGAGCACAAAGAAACAATGCAGTCATACTAAGCAACGTGATAGACAGTAGTAATCTTTGTGACACAGACCAGTATTACTGTAGATGTTTGTTAAGTAGCATTAGTTTATAGATTTCCATACGCTTCAGGGTGACTTTAACAATGACTATACCCACAAGAATCAAGTCACCCTTTCTCCTCTCTCCCTGCTGCCGATTCCTGTCCTCACGCTATCTCCTACCACGGGCCCATGTGGGTGTTCGCATCTGCAGAATAAACTGGGTTGGGGAGCTGGGCTTAGAGTAAGGATTTTTATACTTTTTTTTTCAGAAATGTTAATTTTCATTTAGATAAGCTCCTTGATTGGGGTCAACCTGGAGATGCCCCAGTACTTATGTCAGAATAACAAATGGCATGGTGTGGGAGAAGCATTGAGCAGCTAGAGCAGAGCAGAGAGTTGGGAGTGTTTCTGCGAGAATGCACACGAAACAACATCCTGACCTAATTTACTAACCATTTAGTAAAGCTGTTGCACCATATAAATTATGACAGTATAGGAATTAACCTGTTTAGTTGAATAGAAAACCATTTTAATCTTTTTGAAGCTAAAATAAATTGTATTTGTCCCTCCGTGTCTGTGAGGTCAACATTTTGTGTCTTCAGATTTGATCTGGAGAGCCGGAATGCTGAACCTTGTCTGTAATTTACAGTTCGAAAGACAGTTTCTCTTTAAGAATGTTAGAGTTTCCAACAGGGGAGTACCAAGATCAAGTTGCTTGTATATAATAGAAGTTTGCTTTGTTTGTATCCAGTTTTAGCATTGATGAAGTATCCACGGTCTATTTTAAGTGCTTTTATTTATAACCGGTGGGACACAGCACTAAAGCACATACTACATGGTAGCATAACATTCCAGAGATCTGTACAAGAAGTGGATTTTACTTTTATTTGAACTTCTTGTCACTTTGTTCCTAAGGTACTCTAAGAACATAACAAGAGCTATCTTGTTGACATCTGCTACTTCATTACTAATGTAATAATGTTCTGTTTATAGAGGCATGTTTGTCATAAACAGCCAGCTGTGTTTGTGTTACAGCCATTATATTGGTTGTGATCGTTCTAACTGGACAAAGTTTTAGCTTCACTTTAAAAACCATGACCTGTTAGGTTTAGTGATTTAGTCTACAAATCGTCGGGAGTAGTCTTATGATAGTAGTAAGAAAAGAATAGCAATAGAAAGAAGTGACATTAGAACAGTGATGGAATTTTCAGTGGTGGATGGAATATGAACTACATAGACCTTTTCAGTGGGGTCATACCTAGGTAAACAAATGGGTCCCAAGCTGCCATCTCGGATAAAGTCAGACCTTGAATTTTTAGATTGCTAACTGCAGTAGCTTATTAACACAGAAATCCCAGTGATAATTAATGGAAAGAAGCAGCTTGCTTGAAGCAGCCAGCCACCTAGCAATTGTTATCTACAGCAGTCTTCGCGGTGGCAACTACTGATAATCATCTAAAGAGGTGAGTAATGAAAGCCAGTAACTCACCAGAGATCGTGAGCACAGCAGGCTGCTTGCACAGCATGTGTACGTGCAGTATTAATCGCTCTGCAAAAGACATTGCTTGCACTGGACAGCAAGCACTTGACTGAATTTCCGAAAGGGGAAATAGTTTTCAGCGCTACCAGAAGGAACCTCAAAAAGAATGATCAAGTGCAGCGAGAACGTTAGACGCTGCCTGGTAACTGAGGAGTGAACAAGGCGCAGGACATTTTGCGAAACATGCAAGCTCAGATAGACTTACACGAATTGTTTAAGCCCCAACTCCAAAGGCATATAGACACCTCTGGAACAGCAGAATTATTTACTTCATCTCAAAATGGCTATGTGTAAGACTGTAGGAATAGATACAGAATTTAGCATATCCCTTCCAATATGCTGGATGTGCAATACCTCTATAAGCACATAGCAATGAAGGCTGTGATGTACTTTAGATATTCAATATACGAAACACAAATCAATTGGCAAACTAGCCAGCTGTTAAATTATGCTGAAGTCATACTTTGTATTTAATTTACTTTTAACTTTTTTTCTAGTCTTGCAGCTAAAATGCTAGCTTTATTTTGAATTATTAAGACTTTCTGATCTTTGTTTTACTGTTGCTGAAACCAATAAACTTTGGACAGTCTGTCTCCAGATGTAACAAAATTGTGCAGTGGGCACCAAAAGCTACTTCACGGAAAACAGGTAAGGATCATGGATCTATAAATTTTTTATTGAGGAGTTGGGTATAGAGGGGAATACTGGTGGTACCAAGTGCCAGGCTTAGTAAGGAGTTCCCTCTGGTGGGCACACACCAGCATTCTCTGCCACCTTCTGCAAGAAAGAGTCTGGAAAGAAACTCTGCTGGGCTTTAAACAACCTCAGAGTAGCACATTGATCAAATAATCTGTGAAATCTGGCAATTACACTGAAATTAAAGTGTGCTTGAAAGGGTGAATGCATTCAGCACTTTTTTACAGTTGAGGAAAAATGTTTGAGCAGGTATGGGTTAGATATAAAGGAACTAGTTTTGCAGACATAGCTAGACACCATTCTGAGTAAGATCCAGTACTGGAAAATAGCAGTTCATTTTTTCAGTAATGACCCTAAAATTAGACTTCAGAACTGATATTGAAGGCTTGTTGTCAAAAGTTTTCAGCAACCAGCATGAAGTTATGCTTGTGCTTAGGTACAACAGGATCTTCAGACCTACAAACCCCGGTTCCATAGTAGTCTTCTAAAGCTTAAAATTACACTAATCCCCAAAGAAAGGGATGATATAAATAAAAAGCTATCTTTTGACGCTCCATATTAAGCAGTCTCAGCTCATTTCTTAGTGTCATCTGTCCTGCCTTACCATCCCATGCTGTTACATCTGCTCCGTTTTCTTTGCCTTAGAAGTACGGTGTATAACAGGTTCTGGGCTGGTAAAGCACTCTGTTCTCTCCTTTTTTATTCTTAGGAAAGAATTTAAATCCTATTTCTCTCTTTAAAAGCTTCAAGCAGTCAGAGTTCTCAAACCTTTTATTTGTTGTTTCTGATAAATGTCATTTAACTAGCCTGAGTTAAGTTTTCTAGGCTGCCTTTCCACCTTGGGCCATTTTTCTCTAGATACTATTTTCTTAATCATTTCCCTAACCATTTCTATTCCCTCGTCATTTGCGTTTCAGTGCTGGGCAGCTGCTTCATCAGTAGTAGTAAGCTGCTGGTTTTATTGCTCGAGTGAAAGAGCAGGGTAAAAAGTAAGGAGAATGACAGATGAAATGAGGAGCCTGGGAAATGGTTGTTTTTCTCCATCAACCATTAAATAGCTACTGAACTATTTCCAGGGGAGAGAGAAAAATCCTTTACTATTCCCTGAAGAAAATGTTTGTTGGACCACTACCCTTCCAGGTTCGCATCAGCAGATGTGAACTTTTCACCAAGCTGAAAATTAAATTATGTTTATCTGCTTTTATACAAAAGCATATGCACAACATAATAGATCAGCTTGGAGAAAACACTTCTCAGTAGTAAGTAAACAAAAAGCTATGACAGTCCAGGTCTCAGAAGTGCCTCCAGAGCAGTCCCAGAAGACACATCAGTTTCAACCATAATTACAAATAACGGTCTTAAAGATGACATATTTCATACTTGGTGTTAGATGTGCATCTTCTGATAAAAAACCCACATGAGTAGAAATACTCTTATTTGTACCTTTCAAGTGCTGCAAAATGAAATACTTAAGGGATGTTCATTACAGGCTTTTCTCACTTCCAGTGCAGTCACTGTCATTGATTATTTGAAAATTTTATTGTAAATGTCCACAGCTGTTTTTGGCTTTTTACTTACAGAGCACTTCGGCTCTAGCCCACTTAGATTTTTAGCACCAGCTTCTAAGGGTTGTGGGGGAACTGTGGATCCTAACACCAAAGTGGATGTTATTAAGAGGCCTTTCCCATTATCATTAAATAGATCAAGGAGTCATCAAAATTCATTCCAGTTAGAAGACACCAGGAGAAGAACCCATCTCGCTACCTGTGAAAGAGAAGCGTCTCTCTGGCATGTGTGGGTGGTGGCCCCACAAGCTCTCCCAGCCGCCCTGCGCTGTCCCCTGGGGACAGCTGTAACCAGCGCCTGGGCTCGGCGGCCAGGCCTGTGAAACGGGCCTTTGTCAGTGCTTTGCACACCTGTGGTTTGTACGGGCTCTGACTTCCACTGCCAGGTTCCAGCCAGGGAGTTGTTGTGGTCTGTAGTTTGTTACTAGTTTCCTGAGAGAGACGTATCTTGTGAGAACTGCGTGCACGTGCTTTGTAGTAGTAAAAGGTGTGGGACCACCATCAGCTTTAGTGACTGACCAGTGATGTAGAACTGCAGAAGAAGCAGGAGTGCTGAATAACGTGGTCTGAGGGATTTGTCTGCCCTCATGAGACAGCTGTGTCTCTGTTAACAATTTGCAGCATCAAATCGTAGACAATAGGACTAGGAGAGACATGGACAGCTTAGCCAGTTCCTCTCCACCAAGCAAGGCCAGCAGTCCCATAGCCATTCCTACCACGTGTTTATCTCAGCTGTCCTTCAAGATCTCTGGTGATGGAAAATACAAGGTTTTTTCAGATATTTTTTTCCAGCTGTTCACTGTCTTTATTTTTAGAATTTTTAACCTAATCTTCCTTTCTGCAGCCTGTCACTTCTGGACCTGTAGTGTGGCATCGGATAGAGGTCCAGATCATGTGTCTGTCTAAGCTCACATCCTATCTCTGACTGGACTAAGTATATATTATTTAATTTTATACACAATGTTATATATTTTATATATATATCAAGATATAATTTTATAAAATATCTTGCAAATTATATGTGATATATTATTGTGTTATATACCACATATATTGTTATATTTTTAGATATGTGCGATAAAGAAGAATAGAAGAATAGAACATCCAAATGATCCTCTTCCCTCTGAAATATTTTATCACAATCAAGTTTTAGGGACTTTGGAGCTACAGGTTGCCACCGATCCCAGAAGTGAATAGAGATAAATGATTCCCTACCTTTTACACCATTGCGTTGAACACTGTCTATCTTCCTTCAGTCTTCTCTAGATTAACCAAAACCTAGCTGTCCTTTATTTCGTGCCTTCCAGACCTTTGATGAGCTCTGCAGTCATCTTCTAGACCAAGTCCAGTTGGTCTGTATAGTTCTCGAAGTGCTGGGCCTGTGTCACCAGAAGTTTGTGTAACACCAGTATTATTTCATACCTACCGCTTCCAAACTAACCTAGGCCAGTCCCATTTTTTAACATGTGCTTGCATATTCTTACTTAGATGCAAAACTGTTTGTTTTCAAACTGCACAGCATTTATTTCAGATCGCTTCTTGTCAGGCCCATTCAAAATGCTAGCCTTGCTTTCCTCCCGTTTTCAGTTCCTCTCAGACTAAGTTCATATGCAGATGTAAAACATGGTGTTTCTATTCCATCATTCATCACATTTAATTAACATATTAAATAATATCAGATGTAAGTCAGATTTTCTGAGGAAATTGTCTTTGTAACCTTAGATTGATGAGTACAGTTTTCCAACCAACAGTGCTCTCTCTCCATAATTTCATCCATCCGCTTTCTCTGCTTTGCTTGTTAGAGTACGATGTGTGACAGCAGCAGAAGCCTTAAAAGACCTGTAACAGATATTGGTCCTGCCTGGTTCACGTGGCTTCTTATTCTCTCACAGAAGACAGATTGTTCCAAAATAGTTAAGTCTTGGGTGTTTGGTGTTGATGGTCTCATTTGGTATTAGTTCATATCTGATCTCCTAACTAATTAGTAATTATTGACAGTTTACCAGCAGCGTATGGGAATTAAATCTGAAAATGATTGATTTAGTTTATATTGCCTTTTTTCTTTTTTTTTTTTTTTTTAAAAAAAAAGTCCAAGGCCTTTTGCATTCACCCACAGGGGTGATTCAGAGGTGATCAGTAATGGTTTCAGCATTGTTTCAGCCAGTTACTTGAGTTTCAACAAGTCGTGGATACTATTGTCACGCTTAGTAACTGGCCAATTTTCAAAATTCTTCAACTTCAGGAGGCTGAGGAGCTTGTGATTAAACCAGTGCGGTGACGTAACTCTACTTTCTCCATTTACTTTGCTCTGAGGGTAATCTCTATGACTTTAATACTTTTCTTTAGGATGCTGCCAGCAATCTCAGTCCCCTTTTTTCCTTGCCATACTCCCAGCCTGTAGATTTGCATTGCTGGTATAATACATGAGTACACATTTATTTTCTCTTCATAAGAACTACAAACATTATGTCTGGTCTGCCATTAATACACGCAAGTAAGAGACTTCAGTGTGTTGTCTCTTACTAAAGCCTGGTCATGAAGACAGACGCAAGCATAATTGGATTTTGTGAGTTTATATGTTCTAATTTCCTAAGAAGTTGTATAGTCTTCTTCTAGAGATAATAAATTTTTGAAGATAAGCCAGACCTCAAGTTTAAATGAGTCAACGGAGTACTCTTACACAGTAAGTTTAGAGTATAATCAACCCTTTTACATGAGTAAAGGAAAAACAGGAGGAGGCTGTACTGTCACTACTCAAGCTCATTCAACCTCTAGCAGCTGTTGCAGACTCTCCTAAAAAGCTTTTTACTTTGGATTATAGTGCTGTGGATGCTCACAGTTGTTTCCCACGCCCAAACTTGCCCAGCTTCAGATCTCTCTGTAACGAAAGTCTGTGTCCTCAAAGGGAGTTGAGGGTCGAAATCTGATCACAGAATCACAGAATGGTCGGGGTTGGAAGGGACCTCTGGGGGTCATCTAGACCAACCCCCCTGCCGAAGCAGTGTCGCCTACAGCAGGCTGCACAGGACCTTGTCCAGATGGGTCTTGAATATCTCCAGAGAAGGAGACTCCACAACCTCCCTGGGCAGCCTATTCCAGTGCTCCGTCACCCTCAGAGGGAAGAAGTTCTTCCTCATGTTCAGACGAAATTTCCTCTGCTTCAGTTTGTGTCCGTTGCCCCTTGTCCTGTCGCTCGGCACCACTGAAAAGAGTCTGGCCCCATCCTCCTGACACCCACCCTTCAGATATTTATAAGCATTTATTAGGTCCCCTCTCAGCCTTCTCTTCTTCAGGCTGAACAAGCCCAGCTCCCTCAGCCTCTCCTTGTAGGAGAGATGCTCCAGTCCCCTCATCATCCTCATAGCCCTCCGCTGGACTCTCTCTTTCAGCACAGTTCTTTCAGTTCATAAATCAGAGACTCACTTTCTGACACCTGGTTAAGGAAAGTCAGCAAAGGCAGAAGACTTATCTCAGGCTCAAAGAGAAATCTGTAATGCCTAAATAAGTTCGTGGATGTAAATGTACCAGAGAGATAGCCGAAGATGTACATTTTAACACCAAATGGTTGCCAGTCGTTTTACTGCAAACGCTGACACATCGGTTTACTGTGTAGTTCAGGAAGGTGTGCTTGAGCATTGTTTTGTTCTGTGTCAGAATTAACTGCGTGGACATTGCAGAAAATGAGATGAGCTTGATTTAGCGCAGCAAAATGAAGGTTGAGAGGGGTTGTGGTTGCTGTGCATTGGTGTGTTGCAGGTATCCATTGTCAGGGGAAAGTGCTACTTAATTTGAAATAGAATTCTGGTTCCTAAATAAAACCAAACAGATATAAATTTGCCATTATTAAATTTAGGCTGAAAATTAGATAAATGTTTCTGACTGCTAGATCAATCACATTCTGGATTAGTCTTTCAGTGGGATTAGTAAGAGAAAATAAAATTCCAGCAAGACAGCAATTTCCTTTAAGGCAGAGCCTGATATTTTAATGGGAATGATGTGCAGCGGTATCTGTACTTGTAAGGGACTTGACTGCATCATGATTCTGTGGTCTATATTCCTGCTAAATTGTGTACATTAAATGAGGCCTTCATCTCACCTAATCAGCTAGGATTCTTTTTTAAATGATGAAAAATGTAGGTGCTCTACATGAAAATTTATGCTATCCTAAAGTAAATATTGAAGGTAGACAGGAGAGTTGTCTCTCCTTTATCTACGGAGTAGATCAAGGTGACTAATTTATACTAGAATCCTACTGTTCCTATGGCAGAAGTGAGATGAGCAGAAAACCACCATATATAATTCACAAAATCAACCTTATTATACTTAAAGTGGAAAATAAAGTAGAGGCTGTGTGACCCCTGCTGATCTCTTGGATTTAATTTCTTATTTTGTAGAACTCCTTCCTGTCGTATGGTATCCAAAATGATGACAAAATTCCAGGCTTGGTCGTGCTAACTCCTAAGTAACGAGTAGTAACAAGTGTGGTCATTTAGACCACTTTTCCCCCAAAGTGCATGAATAATCTGTTGCAACCAACAGTTATTCAGTAGTCTGGGAAATGAGTTATTCAGTAGTCTGGGAAATGTGAGGTTTCAAGTGGCTTCTAGACTTATGTGGCCAGAATCTGTGACAATAGGTGCTAACATAGGTATCTTTTTGACAAAAAATGGGCTGAAAAGACCTTAATAATTGTGAAATAAATGTAAGAACATCAAAACATAACAGGACTGAACACACTCTTCTCGATCATCAAATTCCTTTCCCTGCTCTTGGAGGGAATCTGGTACCTTATACGCTTCTTAACAAACTCCTGAATTAATATTTACTGTCTGTATCTAATTAAGCAGAAATAATACAGTAGAATAATTTGCCTTCTCTGTTACAATTAAACATATTTGTAGTCTTGTGCTGCAAGAACCAGTTTTAATTACAGATCCTTAACTTTAATTAACTGTAATTGCAAATGGGCAAAACAGGAAATTTTTTTCATACATATAAAATATATTGGTGCAGGGAAAATGAGTTACACTGAGATTCTAGAGCTCTGCATCAGACATGTGCTACAGTCCAGCATACAATGCAAAAATCTACTTTTTCATTCTGCAATAAGTTCTGCTCCAGAAGATGAGTCTAGGGAATGTGTGTACTTAATCTCCCGTTTAAGCACTGATTTTCTTCTAAACAGAGGCAAGGAAGGAGGAATTGCTACTGGACAAATAAGCTAATTCTAAGTATTCTTCACTAGCAAAGATTACTCTTTCTTTTGATAGATCATACTGATTGTATTGCTGGAATAGAAATTTAATTGGTTTCTATTATTTGAAAAATGAATGAGAAGTGTTTAATGAACTGGAGTTTTTGGCTGGCTAACTAAAGTTCAGTTAGCATCTTGGGAAAAAATAATGACCGTGATCCTGTTGAAGGGTTTGTTTCCTTTCACTTTATAAGGATCAAATGCTAGCAGAATAATTTTATACTGGATGAGTTTTGCAGGGCAGATAAAGATATGTGTTTTAAATCACTGTTATAGGTTTATGTGGCGAGGTTTTGGTAGCGGGGGGCTATAGGGGTGGCTTCTGTGAGAAGCTGCGAGAAGCTTCCTCCATGGCTGATCAAGCCAGTGCCAGCCGGCTCTAAGATGGACCTGCCACTGGCCAAGGCCAAGCCAATCAGCGGCGGTGGCAGCGCCTCTGGGATAACAGAGTTAAGAAGGGGAAGAAAAAAACTGCGGTGAAAGGGCAGTGAAGAGAGAGGAGTGAGATGATGTGAAAGAAACAACTCTCTGCAGGCACCAAGGTCAGTGAAGAAGGAGGGGGAGGAGGTGCCCGAAATGTCAGAGCCTTTGCAGCTCGTGATGAAGACCATGGTGAGGCAGGTTGTTCCCCTGCAGCCCATGGAGGTCCATGCTGGAGCAGATCTCCACCTGCAGCCCATGGAAGGGACCCCACGCCGGAGCAGGTGGATGCCTGAAGGAGGCTGTGACCCCGTGGGGAGCCCCGTGCTGGAGCAGGCTCCTGCCAGGACCGGTGGACCCGTGGAGAGAGGAGCCCACACTGGAGCGGGTTTGCTCAGGGCTTGTGACCCCATGGGGGACCCATGCTGGAGCAGCCTGTTCCTGAAGGACTGCAGCCTGTGGGAGGGACCCACGCTGGTGCAGTCTGTGAAGAGCTGCACTCTGTAGGAAGGACTCATATTGGAGAAGTTTGTGGAGAACTGTCTCCCGTGAGAGGGACCTCACGCTGGAGCAGGGGCAGAGTGTGCGGAGTCTTCCTCCTGAGGAGGGAGGAGCGGCAGAGACAACGTGTGATGAACTGACCATAACCCCCATTCCCCATCCCCCTGTGCCATTCAGTGGAGGGGAGGAGGAGGGAGAGAAACGGGATTGAAGCTGAGCCCGGGAAGAAGGGAGGGGTGAGGGGAAGGTGTTTGAATATCTGGATTTATTTCTCACTATCATGCTCTGATTTGATTGGTGATGGATTGAACTCCCTTTTCTCCCGAAGTTCAGTCTGTTTTGCCCGTGACGGTAATTGGTGAGGGATCCCCCTCGTCCTTGTCTCGACCCTCGAGCCTTGCATTACATTTCCTCTCCTCTGTGCAGTTGAGGAGGGGGAGTGACAGAGTGGTTTTGGTGGGCGCCTGGCATTTATCCAGGCCAAACCAAAACAATCGGTGATATTGTTATTTTCACTTAGTTTAAATAAGATCTGACTTCTACACTGAATGCATCTTTATTTTTTTGAAGGCGTTTTAAAAAATTATTATGAAATGTTTTACGGGCTGACTGAATTTATTGTCTGTTAATGAACTTCAGTATAAGTTATTTAAGTGGTGTATGGCAGTAAATGATTGCTGCACAGATCTTGAAGAAAGAAGCAGTTCCAGATAGATAGGACTTTGCCAGCATGCTGCTCAATGGGATGGTTTCTGCATTTCAAATGATTGTGCTACTGCAATTCAATGATTAGTTTATTCAAAACTGAGAAGCCAATGGGGAGCTAAGAAAGCTGGAAAACCTGTTTCCTATGAGTAGAAATTCCACCAGTCGCTATGCACTTTGAAAGGAGACAGAACAGCCTTGTGATAACATCTGCCAGCTCCCTCTGTACCCCTGGGTGCAGGGTTTCAGGATCGTGCGTCCGGTTGACTTAGTGGTAGCCAGGGTCAGTCTTCCTTGATTGTAGGTGATGCTTCGCTCTGCTGCTTGGTTGGGGATCTCTGAGGTCTGTGGAGAGACCTTACTGGTGAAAACAGAGGCAAAGAAGGTGCCGAGTACCTCAGTGCCACCTATGTCCTTGGTCACTGGCTCCACCAGTCTGTTGAACAGTGAGAACCAAGCATAGAATCATAGGTTGGAGAAGACCTCCAAGATCGTCAAGTCCAACCATCAATGAATCTCCTTAGACTTCCTTTTGCTTCTACTGTACTTTCAGATGATATTTTTTGATGATCATTTGCTACTTTTAACTCCAGCTGAATCCTAGCTCCATCTTTACATACAATGTTTCTGTCAGAAGGATAAAGTGAAGCAGCAGAGAGGTGTTATTATCATAAGTTGAGCAGGTGTGGGGAATTTAGGCTATTTATCTTAGGCTAACATAAACATAACATAGCTAATGTTTTGTTAATGATGGTAACCATCCTGTATGCGGTACATAATCTACAATGAGGTGAAGTTCCTACTCTGAATCCTGTTGTCGTGGGGTCTGTTGCCTTTATTGACAGTAGGAGTTGGGAGAGATTAGCCTCATTAAACTGGACTTAGTCTTTGCGAACATTTCCCTTGCTCTGTAGGAGATGCAGCATGGCTTTTTGGATAGTAGATATCAGCAGGAGCAGGTTTCTTGTACACAGTTGCAGCACATATGGAAGGAATGAGAGAGAAAGTGATGGAATAAGGATTGGGGGAGATAGACCCATGAAACCAGTTGGAGCAAAACAACAAATATTTCTTAAAACATACTGGTTTGAGTCTTTAGAATGAATTGAGGTGAAATAAAGTAGAGGGAGCGTGAATGCTCTGGGGATTTGTAACATGAGGGGTACTGCAGTGACTTTTGTTAGAAGATCGTCATTACACCTTAACGTCTGGAGAGGCCATGGAGAGGGAAATCACAGATCAGAGTCCATAGAAGCACAGACAGTAGAAGTATAGATAAGGACACTTAGAGCAGCTGATGTGCTGATATCTGCTTGTGTTAATTAAAATCAGTCTCAGCTTTTCCTTTGCTAAATGTAAGAAATAGCCTAAAGATCAGTACATGATAGACGCTGCTTATTTTACTCATTGCCTGCTTCTGCTGCCAGTTGAGTCAGCCGCAAAATTCGCACTGAGAAAATGTGAACACCTATAATGGTTTTTATTGAGCAGAGTAAAGAACTATGGAAGGGGCTTAATAGCTTCAGAACTGATCAGAATATAATAGCATTTTTTTACTTGAATTTCTTTGATTACTGGAAACTTAAACCTTCTTGATTGCGTGATTAACTGCTGTAGAACGTGTCCTGCTGTTCCATTTCAGTTGGAGTTCCCTGACTCCGTGGCAAACACTGAACAGAAGTACCATTTGTTTGAATAATAAAACTTGCATTTTGTTATTGTGGTAGTGCTTACGTTTGACATTAAAACAATTTAAAATGAGAAACTGAGCAACTGGTACGTCGTAAAAACCTGGCTGTAAAAGTTTATTCAAGTCCAGACCTGAATTACACAGTGACTTCTCAGATGGAGGTGGATGTTTTCACCTTTTGCTACCTTAACTTGCTTAGCCCTGTGAAATCCAAACAGCACTATAGTTTCTACTGTAAAAGAAGTAGGAACAGGAGATGCAAGTCAAGTAGAAGTCAAATAAACAGTTGACTGTATAATATCAAAGCAATCTAAATGATGCAAGCACAGTTATAACTACATGTAACTATTACATGTCATAATAAGTTTAATTATTTAGCATTTTGTAGTAAATAGTTTTTCTAAATTGTTAGCAGAGAAATAGTTCCTCTTCTTTCAAAGGACACAAAATATGTAAATGCCAGCAGGACAATATTTAGTTCTTTGTGTAAATTCGTTTTGAAAGCAAACATTTTATTAGTAACAACTACAGATTTTATGAACTGTGGAACTGTAGCTCAGAAAACAGCTATATGCTCTTATTTTTATATTTATCCTAGTTTTCCTGTATATGCGTGTTGAATCTTGTAAACTTACTGTATTTTTCTAAACTGATATCAAAGGTATTCCTTTTTAAAATGATAACGTTAAATGTCACCTTTCTTATCTATATTTCTACTAGAAGTGCTGGTTTTGACCAAACGGTGCTTTATTCTGCCGCTTTGTTTAGGGCTGCCTCCTATGAGGATTTTACTAACTTCTTGCGCTTGTACACTCAGCTACAGAATGCCAAAAGTGCAAAGCAGTATGCATTAAAGAAATAATATGATCGTCCATTAAAGTGCAGTAGGAGAAAAGGATAATTAAAAAACATTTATATGTCTTACTGACAACTGTCCAACCCAGGTGTACTTGCTTTTCCAGCTATCTCAGAAGGTGGCCCAATTCATAATTCAGTGAACTGCCAGGACACCACATTTGTAAGAATGAGTCTTACATGCAGTACAGTCAAAGGTTTTCTACCCATTTTTTTATAAATTTGTTATTTTACATTAGAGAAACTTTAATTTTTATTTGTTAAGGTCTAAAACCCAACCATGTTTAATTAAATTTGGTAGGAGCATACGTATACAAGATGGGTCACTACAGTATGTATTGTTTGCTTTTATTTTACTTCTAGCTCATTTCACTACAATCACTTTGTTTTCTTCCAAGCATTGCACAATTTCAATATGCCAGGGTAATGGTGAATGAAAATCAGTTCTGATCAGTTGATTAGGATCAACTAAACATCTTTTCTCACAATTTTATAGTTACTACACTGAGCTTCTTTTTTCCGGGAAGCTAGAAAACTCAAGAAACGTGTAGCCTGGTTTAAAACCCTTAATTGTAGGGTTAACTTCATAGGAGTCTACAAGTCCTTTGTTTTTTGAGAACTAACTGTTGTGGAAATCAGGGAACTCGTCTCCCTATGGTCCTGCTATGGTCTTCTCTTAAAAGTTATACGGTGCATAAATCTTAAAACCCATCAGGTTTTAAAATTTCCCCTTGCATTCTTTCCCCATCTTGTATGTAACTCCCTTCATTTTCCTGCCTCCCAGCTGATTTTCAATCTACCCATACACTCTCGTATTCCATCTTTAAAGAAACTTTTCAGAACCATGTTAACAGTCCTTTAAGGTTTAACTTTCAAAACTGAGGAGTCTGGTGTCTGCTTTCTCTGCTGTGATCCCTCCTTTCTACCATTGCATCCGTGTGCCAAATTAGCACACACATCTCCAGTTAAACACTGGTAGGCGTATCCAGAGACTGGCTTCTATTTAGTGAAATTCATTTTTTGGCACTGATATTGTCACCAATGCCAGTAACATTTTCATTCTTTCATGTTTTCTATGAAACCTCTCCAAAGGCTGTCTTTTCAACAAATATAATTTTTTTTTCTTTTAAGATATGTAGAAATACACATGGAGCAATTCCAGCCATATAGCATATACACCTAGAAGACATTAGCACATACCCATGCTCTCTCATATGCTTTGAACCCACAGTAACTGGGACAGCCTTCGTGAAGCTCTTCAGGAGTAGAGGAGGATGGGACCTGATTTTATTCCGTATCATGAAATAACGTAGTCCCAAATAAGGCTGTAAACTTGCCATTGTAGTTCGGTATTAGTACTGTCTGCGTATAGAACGGTGTTGTAGTTGTCAGCTTTGATATATTCTAGATTCCATACCTGTGATTATCTTGCATAAAAAAATTGTCCTTTTAGATTTAAGACTTAGGGCAGTTTGAAACACTTCCAGTGCTGCAGAGGACTGTATCTCGAACTGAGAAGGCAAGAGGCAAAAGGAAATTTATACTAAAGTCAAACATTAACAATCTACAAGAAATAATATCTTGTAATGTTACTTTTTGTGAAGACATTCAGAGTCACAAAAGACTAATTTTTTCACTGCTGTTTAAATACATAAATTCATGTTCATTAGTGAGTATTTAATGATTAAAATATTGCTCGTGGTTATCATTTTGTGGAAAATACCAAAAATAGTGAAGTGTGTTTGAGCATATGTATGTAAAGAATCATTAAGCTACCATTCAAAAAGAAAAGAGATGAAGTTGTAGTGAATATTATGTATTTTAGCAGAGTAATTCTAGGAGAGAAGATGATTTACAATTGAATTTCTATTGAGGATTTGGATCTTAGTTGACTGAAATAAGAAAGACATGAATTAGATTTTCTTATTAAAGAGAATGTAGCATATTTTGTGGCATTCCTCGTCAAACTTAGCTTTGATACTGTTCACTTTATGTTTTAATAACTAAATAATTATCAAGTAATTAATATAAGAGGTGAGGAATGGATGAGGGTTTCACTAGTAGAAATAGAAGAATGGACAACATTTCAGAGCTGTCATGAAGCAAGAATTGGCAGGATTTGTTGACAAGCCACTGAGCGGAGGAATAAATTGGATATCAGGGTTATGAACTGTAATAATAAAAAGGATGGTGGAGATGGGGAGTAACAGATGTCATACGATGTAGTCGAGACGCTTTTATCTTGTACAGATTCAATTTATGACTAAGCATTCAATTATATATGTCAGAAAAACAACAGCAGGGCGAAGAGGAGAAACCAGATCCAAAATGTGAGTTAGATAGCTGCCAAAGTAGTAGTGGGGTAACAATAATAAGAGCAAGGGAAGTGAGCCTGCCTGCTTTTCTGAGGCAGAAGGGAATTTAGAGCATTTCCATGCTCGTGTGCCCTGCTGTCCTGTGCAATCCCTTGTCCCTCATCCCGTGGCTGCCGACACCTGCATACCGTGGCTTGTCTTCGCTCTGAGCTGTGACTTAGCCCTAGAGCAGACCAAGTAAAGAGCTCTGGGTGAATGGCATCCTGAGGGGAAGGTGGCTTTCAGAAGGGCCACCTGAGGCACCTGAGCTCACCTGGTGTCACTGGGACTGCTCCTGCCAGCTGAGCAGATGTGGACTCTTCTCACTGCCTCGTGCTGTGGATACCGGCTGTCTGTGAACTGAGGCAGTCATTGCATGTCATCTCTATTCTCCAGGTCATCTGTGTGTTTAAAATGGATGTATTTAAACAGTGAACTTCAGATCTGATGTTCTTTTTTTTGATACCCAGTTGTTCCAGTGAAGTCCTTCAGAATATCTGTAAGATCCAGGAAAGGTGTCAGAAAGTGGTAACATTCAGCCAGGGAAAACATTGTTTCGCTCTTGCAGCAAGTCTCAAACTTAGCTCAGTGTTTTCTGCTGAAAATATTCCTGTAACCAGAAAGTGACATTGTAACATGTAAAAATATTATAAACCTTTCTTCTTTTCTAGATTAAAATAGGAAACACTTCTTCCATGAAGTGACCGTACATATCAGAGGGATGTGTGGGATACCAAATGATGATGATAAGTTTGGGCAAAAGGGTGCTGCAAAAAGAGAGAGGGGTTTCTGTGTAAACGGGAGAAAGAACCTTACCTTTAAAACTGTTATTCTACCTATGTAATATGAAGCGCAGTCCAGGTTCACTAAAAATCATGAAAAAGCCGTGGAGGACGAAATAGGGAAACAAGTGTCATCTTAAATGATGATTGACTAGGGCTTTTTCTTCTAGTTGAAATAAAATGTAGCTGGCTACTGATTCCAGGGCTGCGTAGCAACAGTGGTTACAAAGTGATTCGCAGTCAGAGTTTCTGGTCTCCCTGCTGCAAGAAAAATATGCAGCAGATAAATTATGAAAATGTTTATATTAGTATTTAAAATGGATATTCCCTTGCATACAACAGAACTAATAACCTCTCCTATTTCCACACAGCCGAGGCAACGAGAATAGACTAGCGCTACGACGACAGACCATTCTCCGGGAGAAGGGGAGGAGGCAGGCCAGTCGAGGGCCAGCGTATATGTTCAATGACCACTCAACAAGTCTTTCTCTTGAGGAGGAGCGCTTTTTGGATGCAGCAGAATATGGAAATATTCCAGTGATTCGCAAAATGCTGGAAGAATGTCCCTCACTCAATGTGAACTGTGTGGACTATATGGGGCAGAACGCCTTGCAGTTGGCAGTTGCCAATGAACACCTGGAGATCACAGAGCTTCTCCTAAAGAAGGAGAACTTGTCACGGGTTGGGGATGCCTTGCTTTTGGCTATTAGCAAAGGTTACGTTCGGATAGTGGAAGCCATCCTAAACCATCCTGCATTTGCTGAAGGCAAGCGGCTTGCTTTGAGCCCGAGCCAGTCGGAGCTCCAGCACGATGACTTCTACGCATACGATGAAGATGGCACACGGTTTTCCCATGATGTTACACCGATCATTCTGGCTGCCCACTGCCATGAGTATGAGATCGTCCACACTCTGCTGAGAAAAGGAGCTCGGATCGATAGGCCACATGACTATTTCTGCAAGTGCAGTGAATGCAATCAGAAACAAAAGCATGACTCTTTCAGCCATTCTAGGTCTAGAATCAATGCCTACAAAGGCCTGGCCAGCCCTGCCTATCTGTCTTTGTCCAGTGAAGACCCTGTAATGACTGCCTTAGAGCTCAGCAATGAGTTGGCTGTGCTTGCCAACATTGAAAAAGAGTTTAAGGTGAGTAGAGGGTACTAATTCTGACAGACACAGAATTGCAAAGTTCAATCAAAGGTCTTTCTCCCGTTCCTTGAACAGTAAGAGATCAGCATCATCTTCACAAATCGGCAGGATAATGTGGGAAAATGTATAGTTGTTTAATGAATGGGGGATTTAAATCTTTGAGAGTGTCTTGGTGCTCTGTGCTGATTGTAATTCATGCTGCTTGTGTAGAAGGTGCCAGCGAACTCGTTTTCTACTTTGTATCAGGCAGGATAGTAAGGAAGTCCCTGAAAACCCATGGGTGAAGCTGGCTTAGTACAGGGGAGAGAGGAGCCTGAAGTGAAACAGTTTAATCACTTATGCAAGCCACATTGCACGGTTCTGCTAAACCCTCATACATTCTCATTATCTTCTCGTAGTTGGACTGAAAGCTTTCTCACTTCTCTCAGTGTTTTACAGTTACTTACTAAAAGAACTCTAAATGATGTCCTTCTTGTCCTTTTCAAATGCGTTGCTTTTGTCTGGTGTTTCTACTAATCTTTTCCTCTTTTTTACTTATTTATACCTAGTTATATTTGAACTCTGTGAAATTAAAGACGTTTTCAGCGTTATACAGAATTTTTAGTGTTATAAAAATGCATGGTTTTAGAAAAAAACAATAATCAAGGGATTCAAGGCCCTTTAGATCCTTGAAGCATGAATGTTCCTTTTTTTTTTTTTATTACTGTTACGTAGATACAGTGGTGCACAACCTACAAAATATTTAGCACAGTTTATTTGTGTTAAGACAGTAAGAATGTAAGATTTTTGCTTTCAGTAAAGGCGAAGTCAGACCTTGTGCAAACATAGGCGGTATCAATTATGACTTAGGTTAGATAAAATCACTTGGACTGGGTTTACCGTATGGGACACCGTTGAAAGCAGATGCTGGTATATGGTACTGCTGTGACAGAGCAAGGTGTCTAGACTTCACTAGCAGGAGATCAGCTGCCCTCCAAAGCAGTAAGAAAGAGAATAATTTCCGATATTCTGCTAGGAAGAGTTTGAAGTTGCTGTGGTCAATATTTAATTTTAATCTTCTTGGCAGTGGCATAGTTCTCAACGCCATGAACCTGTCTGTGCTTAGCCAACCTGAGCTGCAGTGCCGCAATTCTGAATTACTCATTCTTGATTCATTCTCGTAGGTGTACTTTTGTGGCACCAATCTGTTATAAGAAGCCGAAATATTTTTTGGAGAAGGAACGTGCAAGGGATTCTTCAAAACATCAGCTAGACAGCTGGAATAGAAGCAGAGAAGAATTTTTATTTTCACAGAATCACAGAATCACAAAATCACAGAATGTTTGGGATTGGAAGGGAACTCTGTGGGTCATCTAGTCCAACCCTCCTGCCGAAGCAGGGTCACCTACAGCAGGCTGCACAGGACCTTGTCCAGGCGGGTCTTGAATATCTCCAGAGAAGGAGACCCCACAACCTCCCTGGGCAGACTGCTCCAGTGCTCCGTCACCCTCAGAGTGAAGAAATTCTTCCTCATGTTCAGACGGAACTTCCTTTGCTTCAGTTTGTGCCCATTGCCCTTTGTCCTGTCACTGGGCACCACTGAAAAGAGTCTGGCCCCATCCTCCTGACACCCACCCTTCAGATATTTGTAAGCGTATATTAGGTCCCCTCACAGCCTTCTCTTCTTCAGGCTGAACAAGCCCAGCTCCCTCAGCCTCTCCTCGTAGGAGAGATGCTCCAGTCCCCTCACCATCCTCGTAGCCCTCCGCTGGACTCTCTCCAGTAGCTCCTCATCTTTCTTGAACTGGGGAGCCCAGAAATGGACAGAATACTCCAGATGAGGCCTCACTAGGGCAGTGTAGAGGGAAAGGAGAACCTCCCTCGACCTGCTGGCCACACTCTTCTTAATGCACCCCAGGATGCCATTGGCCTTCTTGGCAACCAGGGCACACTGCTGGCTTATGGTTAACCTGTCATCCACTAGGACACCCAGGTCCCTCTCCGCAGAGCTGCTCTCCAGCAGGTCCACCCCAGTCTATACTGATGCATGGGGTTGTTCCTGCCCAGGTGCAGGACCCTGCATTTGCCTTTGTTGAACCTCATCAGGTTCCTCTCTGCCCAACTTTCCAGCCTGTTGAGGTCACTCTGAATGGCAGCACAGCCTTCTGGTGTATCTACCACACCTCCCAGTTTGTTGTCGTCAGCAAACTTGCTGAGGGTACATTCTAACTATTCATCCAGGTCGTTGATGAAGAAGTTAAACAAGACTGGGCCCAGTACTGACCCCTGAGGGACACCACTAGTTACCGGCCTCCAACTAGACTCAGTGCCACTGACGACAACCCTCTGAGTTCTGCCATTCAGCCAGTTCTCAATCCACCTCACCAACCACTCATCCAGCCCACACTTTCTGAGCTTCCGTAGGAGAATATTATGGGAGACTGTGTCGAAAGCCTTGCTGAAGTTGAGGCAGACAACATCCACGGCTCTCCCCTCATCTACGCAGCCAGTCATGCCATTGTGGAAAGCTATCAGATTGGTCAGGCATGATTTCCCCTTGGTGAATCCATGTTGACTACTCCTGATAACCTTCTTTTCTTCCACTTGCTTGTTGATGACCTCCAGGATAAGCTGCTCCATCACCTTTCCCGGGATGGAGGTGAGGCTGACCGACCTGTAGTTCCCTGGGTCCTCCTTCTTGCCCTTTTTGAAGACTGGCGTGACATTTGCCTTTCTCCAGTCCTCGGGCACCTCTCCTGTCCTCCAGGACCTCTCAAAGATGATGGAGAGTGGCTCAGCAATGACATCTGCCAGCTCCCTTAGCACTCGTGGGTGCATTCCATTGGGGCCCATGGATTTGTGGGCGTCCAGATCGCTTAAGCGATCCCTCACACAGTCCTCCTCGACCAAGGGAAAGTCGTCCTCTTTGTAGGCTTCGTCTCTTACCTCCGGGGCCTGGGATTCCTGAGGGCCAGTCTTAGCACTGAAGACTGAAGCAAAGAAGGCATTCAGTAGCTCTGCCTTCTTGGCATCCTCTTTCACCAGGACACCCGTCTCATTCAGCAGCGGCCCCACATTGTCCCTAACCTTCCTTTTGCTGCTGATGTAGTTGAAGAAGCCCTTCTTGTTGTTTTTGACATCCCTTGCCAGCTTCAATTCCAGGTGGACTTTGGCCTTCCTCGTCGCATCCCTGCACACTCTGACCACATTCCTGTATTCTTCCCAAGTGGCCTGCCTGATTTTATATCTGTAAGACCAAATTCTGGGAAAAGCATTTCCGCTTAAAGCAGAGGATGAAAGTCTGCCCCGTGAAGTCACTGGCAGAAATCCTTAGGAGCTCAGTGGACTGAGATTTCATCCACTACTTTCATGTACAGTTCAGAGAAGAGTATTTAAATGACATACTCTTGTTCCTTTCTATTTAGCAGCTGCTGAAGATGTGAACAAAAGGACTTGATTATCATAAAGGGGAGTAAATTTAGAACAGAACAGAAAAAACATTATTCATACACCATAAATGCAGCCTGTTAAGTTCACAGCTATGTTGAGATAAATAGCGTGTCTGATTTGTAGGGACTGTATGGCTCCATTTACCACAGTTGGAGCGACACAAACTAAGATTATTGTGAAGATAAATAATATTATCATCTGGAAGTGTCAGCAAGAAGTGTCCTTCAAACGTGTGCCGCAGTACACAGCTGGCGAGATGAACTGGGAGCACAATGTTTGCCCCGGGTGCCACCAAGGCAGAGAATGGAGCACATGGGTGAGAAAAGGTGGGCTGGTTCAGAAAGCGTGCTGCTGCCCTGCGGTGCTGTGAGGAGGTCCTTCCTCCACGTTGCCTGGCTCATCCCTGAGTGAATTTTGTTTTTTTAGCTCCTCTTTTGCCTCAGCTTTCTTCTCTAAAATTAGAGCTCTACTTTTAGGGTAGCGTTGTGTCAAGAATTGCAACAGAGATTTTGAGGTGCTGCCCCTCAGCAGAAGCAGGGGGCTAGGCAAGAGATGCTGAGTGTTAGTCAGCCACGCTCTGCTGGGGACATCCATACTCCTCAGAGCAGCGTGAGGGTGAATAGGAACAATGAGGAGCAGGAGCACAAGGCAACACGGATATTTAACGCTCCCTTAATTTAAGGTTTCACCAGGAGCAGACGGCTGGCAGCGTAAGGTCTTTTGTGAACATTTTTGTAGGTACTAAAATCGTGTGGTGGTTCTGGATAAATATTAAAGACAAGGGAGTACATTTGTACGTGCATTGATGAGAGTTAACATTTACACTATTGATAAGTGATAGCATTTGCAATATCTGGACGGGCTGGGGGCTTAGGCTCAGTGCAGGCACTACAGAGGTTGTGTGTACAAGCCGCAGCAAATGGGTGCTGTTGTCCTTACTGAGTCTGGGCTTCTTTGTGCTCCTGCAAGCTTATATCCCTGCTTGCAGTGATTTATCTAAAACTTATTGCCCTTACTTTATATCAGGAGTTTACTACAATTATCTGGATAATGTAGTCCCTGCATAAAAATGAATTTTTTATAAAAATGTGTTACATGTGTTAGTGTAATCAAAACAAGTATATTTTTAGTGCATAGATTACCTGGACGTGGCAAATTTTTAGCTCCACGTAGGGTTTACCTGAGCCACTTAAAGTATTTAAAACCTTGCCTAAATGAAAATTGAACTTTCTGGTTCTGGTTTTAAAAGTCACCTATTTTATAGTGCTGATGGAGTATTATTGCAGGGGAGCTTCCTAGTGGGTGTGTGCAGCAACCGGTGGCACAGACAATTCCCAGGTTTTCCTCAGAGGCAATGGAAAGGGTTGATGCTGAACTGTGATGCTGGTTGCTTTGTGACTATCTTACAAGTTACTTCTCTCTCCTGTCTTACACCATCGATTAAGGTTAGGGGTAACACTGACCATGAAACTGTGATTCATGCAAAATAGGAAGTACCGTAATCAGTGGAAACCACTATTCTCCGGAACAAACTACTTTATTTGCTTCAAACCTCTGTGGCAGTGTTATCTAGGGTTACATGCCTGTTGTGCTTGATGGCAGGTGTTGTTTTTACAAGTGTTTTGGAGGATAATTCTTTATTAGGAGTAGAACCAGAAGAAAGTAGAAGATCACTTCTGAAGGAAGACTAACTGGACAGATGTGTCAAGCACAGTGTAGGAATATTTCTGTACCAAGCAAACAGCTGATTCAGGCCTGCTGAGTAATTCTGAGATCTTCAGGATTTTCTGAACACCATTTAATTTAGCTTTTGACATGGCTAAGTGTGCAGCTTTACAATGTTTCATACTATACAGGATATTTTTATACGGGGGGATTGTGCGCTTATTTTCTGTCATCTGAATAATTTGCCCACCCTAGAGCTGATATCTCTGCTAAGTCTGTAAGGATGTAGATGATATCTGACAAATGTTGTCCTGCAGAGATGTGGCCTGGAGTTTTGAGAGGGACAGCTGTGGCCCAATGCTGTCCTAAATGGATAAGATTTGCATTTAGTACAAAGTCCTCTGCAGCTATAATGGCAACAGACTTGTGATGGAGTGGAAAAATGTATTTTTAAAATAAACACAGATGTGTTACTCTCTGCTGTAAACTAATACCCCTAATAAGATCATCTGAGTTTACTTTTCTGATGAGAAACAAAATTCAATTTGTCATCTCAAAGTCTGTGTGGTTTCATTTATACGACGCTGTTACAGGTCCCAGTCTTCCTTATGGGTATTGTCAGCTCCCAGGGAAAAGTTAACATCACCTTTTGGAGAAGAACTGAGGCACTGAAGGAGTAGAGGCCACCTTTGTAAGGGGAATAATGTGTTTATCTAGCTACTAAGATGCCTAAATCTAACATGTAGGTCCGACTTACATTCAAAAGGCACTTTGAATTCCTAAATCTTTGTACAGTGGTACCCGTGTCTTGGCCTCTACAGCTCACTAAGCAGGGCTGGGATGTGGTCTGGAGCAAGACCAAGATGAGATGGGGTTCAGCATCCGCCTGCACCCTGGGAGCATTTGTATCCTGGGCACAGTCTAGGGGACAACAGGAGCCCATGACTGGTCACAGGAGGCTGCGTGAAGGCCCTGTTCTTCTGGGAGAAATGCCTGTGGTGATGCTCTCCTGCTCTCCTGGCCATGCTCTCCTGCTCTCCTGGCCATGCTCTCCTGCTTGTGTGGTCTGAGATGAGGCCATGATGAAATCATGGTCAGCTGAGGCTTTCAGAGTGACCTTGGCCTGCTTGCTCCCTTACCCGGGACACCAAGACAGTCTGCGGCTGCTCCTACCACGAAGGGCAGGTGACCTCGCTCAGTAGCAGCCACTGTCACCCCTCCTGTCATTCCTCTGCGACCAGCACCTTGTTCCCCTGGTTCCTCACCCCCCCCAGTGCTCACCCCAAATCATCACCTTCCTGGTGCAGGGTGGGAGCAGCTGGTGCTGCCCCCTCATCCTCGGTGTGACAAAATTTGGCAAAATCGTTTTTTTCCTAGGCTGCTGAGGAGCCCTGAACCAACATTGTCACATGCATAAAATAAAGCACAGGCATGCTTTATTACAGAATTAAGGGCTAGTTCTTTTTGGAGCCTCCAACTGTAATTTAATTGCTAACTACCTTCTCAAGTCTCCCAGGACTGCTTTTTTAATTCATTAAGTTTACAATTTGCAGTAAAGGAGAACTCATAGAATTATCCATGTGCCTTTGGCCATTTTCAAAAATAAGCCAAAAAAATTACCATGTTCCCTTTGCTCACATTAATGGTAAGAGGCATGTGCGACTCTGGAGGAGGGGGAACTTTCTGCGTGTGTGTGACAGAGAGACATGGAGACAGCAAGAAGGGTGTATCAATCCTTTCTGCTGTCGCTACACATTCAAGTGGACCAAGGAGACAAGGGGCAAAAGGTGGCCCGTGCACTGGTCTCTAGAGCTGCCTTCCCTGCATTCAGACCCTAACAAATCTTCCTGTAGCAGTTTAAGACATTATCATCCCATCTGTCCACCGTAACCTTCCCTAAGAGGATAAGTTCTTCGTAAGGGAATGCGTCTCCAGACAGCAGACGGTGAGCTGGAGCAGGGCTGTGCGTTGCCTTCCGCAGGCTCTGCTGTGCTGCAGCCGCCCCGTGCCATGGCTGGGGCCGAGGCGGTGACACTGGGCATCGTCTGCTTTCCCCAGAGCTCCTTGGCTGTGACCTGGATGCCGAGGAGACTTCAGCTCAGCCACCACCACTGGTCACAGCTGGGGCAGCATTTCACAGGAGGGGAAGCTGCTTTACTGCATTTCAGATGAGCAAATAAACTTATGGAGTTTATGGATTAATTTACTGCATGCTAAAATATACTGTGATGCTATGCACAGAAGGGAAATTCAGAAGGGGTAGTTCTGCAAAGTGTTCATGGGAGTATCTGGCTATTTTTAAAAGTGCCCATTCAGTATTCATTTTGGTAAAGAGGACTACACTCAGAAAAGTTCATATTCTTTGTTAGAATAAATTATCATACGTGATTTTTGTTTCGAGACTACGCAAAGGCATTGGACTCCACTTAGGAGTAATGGTCTCCTCACGTACTGTTTGGAAAATCCATGTCATATCTCAGTCCCCAGAGCTGGAGAACACTGATGAGGAGTGTGTGTGAGTGTGGCTGAGAGAGCTGGGGCTGTTCAGCCTGGAGAAGAGAAGGCTGCAGGGACACCTTTGAGCAGCCTTTCAGTACCTAAAGAGGGCCTGTAGGAAGGATGGGGAAAATATTTCCAGCAGGGCTTGTTGCAACAGGAAAAGGAGCAAGGCTTTAAACTAAGGGAGGGTAGATTTAGACTGGATATAAGGAAGAAATCTTTTACCATGAGGGTGGTAAAACACTGGCGCATGTTGCCCGGAGAGGTAGTGGAGGCCCCATCCCTGGAAACATTCAAGGCCAGGTTGGACAGGGCTCTGAGCAACCTGGTCTAGTTGAAGATGTCCTTGCTCACTGCAGGGGGGGTTGGGCTAGATGACCTTTAAAGGTCCCTTCCAACCCAAAGCATTCTGTGATTCTACGATCTATGATTCTGTGTATTTCCTACCAGAAAATATGCACATGCCAATATACTACAAATATATTACAATATTTTGTAATAGTTATTTTATGAAGGCCAAATTATTTTGTTCCTAAATTTATTGAAAGTATTCCTTTTTTCATTTGATGTCCAAGGGTCAGCTGTCAGTTTGGAACAGCTCATGGTATCAAATCATGCAAAGGTGCCTGCACTGACTATATGTTTTTCCTTTGTCTGTGAATCTGAAATGGCTACTTTTCATTTCATTTTGTAGAGGAAATTTATGTATTAAAATGATTGTATAAAGCAGCTTATCTTAGCTGCTGCTACAAAAATGAAAGCCAAACAGAAGGTGATATATTACTCTCAAAAAACATCTTTCTGCAGTGCCAAGAAGTCAGGATTTTGGTTAATCTCTATTGTTATTCTTCAGAAGAGAGGGAAAAATAAATAAATAAATAATGCAATAAAAAAATACACAGCGTGTTGTGAAATGTTTAGTTTTAGTATTTAGCGTCTGTTGTCTTTGTAGAGAAATGACATTAAAATTCCTTTCTCTTATGACAGATCTGAGCTATCTTGCTTACATTATTAAAAAAATAAATCACTAGCAGTTTTATGTAGACATACAGTAGTGTCTGTAGCTATATGTCTATGAATGTTTGCATCCATCTAAGTGAAGAGAAATGTGAAACTTCGGTAGAATCCTTTAATATATCCAAGTAATAAACTCATGTGGTGGTGTTGTGGGTAATAAAGCACGAACATGCATGAAGTACACCCTCGGCAAATAAGTTAGGGTATTCCCTATACTCAAAATAATGGTTTCTCTTCCAGGATGTGCATTAGATGGCAGTTAATATGAAGGGTAGTAATTAAAAAGAAGGGAGTAAACAGAGACTAAGGGTGGGAGAAGGGGGAATGCTATGAAGAACAGACCAGAAGAGGGGGAAATGTGTAACTGTAATAAAAGCATTCACAGAATGTTACATTGAACATGAAATAGAGACTACATGAGCAGTCCTGTGTGGTATGGGGCAGTTGGGGGTTTTTTCATTCTGTTGTCTGGGAAAAAATCTATAGTAATTTCATCTTTTTAAGACATTAAAATTAGGAGAGTTAACAAAAATATCAGAAGTTGTTGACACATGTATGAGTAAATCTCTTGTAAGATCTAAGCCAGGGGCATCATATCTGTACACTTTTTTTAGCTTTAGATGTGCATCTATACCTATATCCATCTAACTCCCAGTCTGTCTAGCTGTATTCATCTTTTATGACCCAAACAAGCTGCAAGTTAGCAGTGTTTAACAAACTGGATTGCAATGATCCAAATATCTTTTTCCTTACGCCTTTTGGAAAAACAATGACTGAGAAGAATATTTGATAGTTAAAGCAAAAAGCAACTGAACCTGTAGAGCAACATTGCGGCTCACACGGCAAAGCCTGTCACGAGATATTTGAGCTAAAGATCATTGATTTGAAGTTAGAGATGTGGTATCACAATGCTATCTGTAGCACTGCTGACACTACTGGAAAGCAGCAATCAAATCTTGTGTCTGCAAGCTAAAAGAGATGTTAGAAAATGAGAAAGAGAAGATTTACAAGAATAATTCAAGGCCTAAGAAAATTCAGTATATTTATGTAGTTCTCAAGAAAGTTGGGAAGTTGTTTAGACTTGTTGTCTGTAGGATACTCGTCCAGCTGAGATCTCTACAGTGTAACTTTCTACATCTAAGCTAGTTCTCTAGACTTGTGTGACAGACAAATTTCCTCTGTGCTATTCATCTCAACTTCAGATAGTCATTAAAATATGTCATACAGTATTTCTCAAAGTGATTTTTTAACTTGCGATTGTCTCTAAAGCCAGTCTAGAAAAGTAACTCAAGTACAAAAAACTGATAATGGAGATGTCCAAGGTAACCAAGGTGAGACGAATCCTAGTCTTTGAACTTTCAGGGGAAATAGATGCCTGGTAACAAAGGGCTGTGCTTCTGCTGTACCAGAAGTAAACAGAACAAGATTCAAACAAACCATTGATGCTCACAGATATGTAGCTGGGATGTAGAACTATTTCTCTCATGTTAGGTCTAAACAGCAGGTTGTCTTCTTTCTGCTGTTCTGTTCTAGAATGATTACAAGAAATTGTCTATGCAATGCAAGGATTTTGTAGTTGGACTCCTTGATTTGTGCAGAAATACAGAAGAAGTGGAAGCTATTTTGAACGGTGATGTAGAGATGCGCCATAACAATGGAGAACACGGTCGCCCCAGCCTTAGCCGCTTAAAACTCGCCATTAAGTATGAAGTTAAAAAGGTAAGCAATTATGTTGATCAAACAGACATGTCATAATAGTGATAATAATTGTGCTATTCTTAAATGTTTATGTCCTGGTAGCCTCTGACACTCATATGAACATTTGAGCCCTTCTGCACAGTGTATTTTACAAACAAAAGAATCCTTGCCCCAAATAGCTTGCAGTATAAACAAGAAGCAGATATTCAGGGTGGCTGCTGGTCACAGTGAGTATGAGAGCAAAAGGCTCTGTAAAAATGTGTAGCTATATGCAAAATTTGTACATATTTACTTGTGTTTAGTTTTAATCTATTAAAAAAAATGGAAGAAATTTGCAGTACTTCTGCAGACTGGAAAAGTGTAAGATTTAATAAAAACCAGAGGATAACACAGCAGTCCTGTGCACTGCGTGCTAACAGATATTGATACATGTCTCTGTCAAGCTGTTGTGTGTTATTCAGAAAATTGAGAAAACGTAGTGAAATTGCATGTCTCACAGAAAATGTATGTTTGTCTGTATGGAGGATCAGAAACACAATCTAGAGGTAACAGTACTGTGGTTCTCACTTCTGAAGAACAGCAGGCTCCAGGCAGTGTCGAATACAGGAGTTATTGTCCTTTCTTTGGCTTACTTTCATTTCTGCTGTCAGTCTAATACTCTGGTCTGCCTCTGGAGAGTGCACCGTGAAATCAGCCGAGTTAGTAGCTGCACCAAGAGCCTTGAGTTACCAAGAAAACTTCTCTTGGATAATATAGGTTGTAAAGTTCTAGGTGACATGTGTATGAACTGGGGAGAAATTATTTGTGTGATGAAGTTTGTGCAATCAAAGGTCAAGAAGATACAGCTCATTCAAAAATTCAATTCAAAAGCAGGTTACTCTAAAGTAGAGCTATCAAGACCTTTGATAAAACTTTTCCTGCATAATGAAATGGATCAGATCAATGATCAACACTGTGAAAATAAACAATATCATATTTTAACAAACAAAGAAAAATAGATAGGGAACCAGGACTTTTAAAAATCCACTATGGACTGAATATACAGATCTGATGTATCAGGGAACAGTTGCATGTTTTATACAAAAACTGAGTTCACATCTCTGGGGGGCATCTAAAAAGTGTATGTGAGGAGTATTTATGTGTTCAGGAAGGGAAGAAAAGAAGAAAACCATTTTGACTGGAGGGCACCTACCAGCATATGAACACAAACCTGCAAAACACTTGACAGGAGAAATTACCACATTGACCTTGTCCTTTGTAGTATTTGAGTCTTAATCCTTCCTCGAAAGTGAACTTTCTTTCAGCACTTTCTCTTGCCTGAATAAAGACATTTCATGCACCTTCAGCCAATCATCCTTGTAAATATAGAGAACCATTCTAGAAAAAAATTACTAGCTTCAGTTAATTTTTTAATGGTATTTCCAGGTCTAGACTTAAAAATGTACAGTGCACAAGAATCCACTGTTTATTAATATCTGCCTTTGTAAGGTGCTTCTTATACTTTCCAGAGGTTTTGACAGAAGAGAGGGTTATAGGCCAGACTCCTGCGAGTGACAGCTGTTTTCTTACATGCTCCTTTGAATATCAGCTGAATTGTTGCCTTTCCCACATTCCTGGTGCTCCTCATGTAGCTGTTATTTTAATAAAAGATATTCTGACAGCAATATTATTTTGTTGTGCTCCTTTTCTTTGTTACAGTTTGTAGCACATCCAAACTGCCAGCAGCAACTTCTCTCAATCTGGTATGAGAATTTGTCAGGTTTACGGCAGCAGACCATGGCAGTGAAGTTTCTGGTTGTTCTGGCTGTTGCAGTAGGACTGCCGTTCCTTTCAATGGCTTACTGGATTGCTCCTTGCAGTAAGGTCAGTCTGTGAAATCTTGTGATGGCCTTTTATGAACTCCTGTATCATCTGCATGCAGATTCCTGTCTGGCGAAGATGAAACAGGCGTATATATTACTGACATGCTTAAATAATACTTCAGAAATGTTTTTATTTTAAAGCTGAGTTAAAATCAAATATCTGCAAGATTGCATGTTCTGACAACTGTAATTAAGACAGGCAAATGTATATTAAATTAAATTACAATGGTTGAGCAAGAGTTGCTTTGTAGAAATCGTACTTCAGAAACAATGAGTCAAACTTATTCATTCGGTTGTTGCCTTGGTGGGCAGGTGCAAAGGATCCTCATTTCCCATTGATTCAGAGCTAGACCAAGTTCAAGCTGTGGGTTGATTCCAGTTTCCTCAAAGGCAATTTTATTTTTGATTATTAAAAGTTAATAGATAAAAGTCGCTGAAACATGAATGCCAGAAGTTAAAACAATCATCAACAGTTTTCTAGAAGTCAAAGTGAACTGTGTTGGCTTGTCAAGACCGTGCTAATACTGATGATATTTCATGAGGTGTTTAAAGCAGTTGCGCAGCCTCCCGTGCATCTATTTATAATGCACTGTGAGGATTTGGATGCTACCACTGTATCTGTTTTGGATGATATATAGTATGGAAAGCCTTTCCACCAGAGATGGGTTACAGTCTCTGACCTCTCTGAACTTTGTGTTGAATCTCTGTTTTAGTTGATCACTATCCATTTTAAATGGACACTGATGGAAAATTTCCCTGGAGAGTATGTTAGAGGGAACAAATAGGATCCTGTGAGGATTACTCAACAGGTTACAGTATGGCATCCATGATTTTAGTGGATTGAATCCTGTGCACGTACAGTGATTCCAGAGGAAGAGGAAGGTTCAAAGAGAGGACTGAGGTCTTAGTGGGGTTGTTTTATTGTTCTCTGAGAGGAGAAAGGTCGGCCTTTTTTGTTTTGCCATATTTTTCATTTCTTTCAGTCTGGACAGTAAAAATCAGTTATATAATTTTCACTTTTCTGTGTAGTGACTAGTATTTTTATGAATACTTTTGTCTTAAAATGCACCTTGAGATTCAACATGCTTCAGTAATTGGTTTTCAACTATAGCAGTGACTTATCTATTTGTCATTTTCCTTTTTCAATGATTTTTTTGATCTTAAAGTAACTTTGAGCCATTGTGTATTCTGGAAAAGCTATTTCAGAGTAGCTTTTCAAAGTCAAGGTTGAAAGGACAGCATCCTTTAAGGTTTCACTTCCTCTGTCAGTATTTAATCATCTAATTTAAATGTTGAATGCTTTTTGTTTTATTATATTCTACAAATCTAAAATCTAATCCACCTTTTTCACCAGTTGCCGTTTCTTACCTTGTGCTTCACTCGTACTTCAAAATTTGATTTTCCTGTTCTCTGAAGACAAAAATGTTCACCATTTAATTTCAGGACAGGATGGTTCCAATACAGAACATGATCTGTATCAACAGAGTCCATTCTGTGTATGAATTGATGGAATTTTATAAATCTCTTCTCCTCCTATTGAGATAAAGTACTCATTCTTTTTCCAGGTTTGGCATTGTAGGGCACCATGACAGAAGAGAGAGAAAATACTCACAGTATTTATGGTGAAAAGAACAGCTTGCAGAGGCGTTATTCTGACACATTCCTTTATATTCTCATGCCATGGCTCTGAGAAAGGCAAAAATGTCTTTATGAAATTACAGCATCTCAGTCAGTTACCTATTTCCCCTTTAGGAAGAAGTTAATTTGAGCTTGGACAACAGATAATGAATGGAGAGTTTCAGATCTGGAAGAAATTTCATAGAAATATGTGGACAAAGTCCTGTTGACTTGGCAGGAATTCACTAGTGTCAGATGCTGAAAGGAATGAAGGTTGCCTCTTATTCGAGTTTCGGTCAGCAGTCCACGTGGAGGCACTTCAGTTTTGTGAACTGTTTGTTCTGCATTTCGAATTAGTGATTCAGTCTAACTACTGACATAGTTAACCCAAAACTTCTAGAATACTATTTTATTACATGACAATCTGAAAGAGTGAAAACTTTTTTCAATTATCTCCAGGAATCTCTAATGTCTGTGCTGTTCAGCTCTAATTAATAACAGAATTTAGATTTTTAGCTTTATGAATTCTTAAGTAATTCAGTCAGCCCTTGGCCAAGATGAGGGATCTGAATCTGAAATTGAATCTTTCATTGTTCACAGCCACCTGGGGCTGGCATTTCTAAAGAAGTGACTTGATAAGTGCCTGCATGATTTCTAGAAGCATATTCTGAGGGTTATACGCATTCCTCTTTTGCACTGTGGTAGAGGAAAAGAAATTGAACATTATGTCCAGTATATGAGGAGCTAGGAAATTTTCTTCCTAAAAAAGTTCTTCCGTTATCTCTTTTTTGTTATCACGCCTTTTCTCCTTTGTGACAGATGTGCTGCCTGGCGTCCTATTTTATCATTTCTTTGTCAATGCCATGCGCCAAAATGCTGCAGTACTGATTATTTCTGCAGAGTCACAAAGGTCGGATAGTGTGAGACACTGACACCAGTCCCCAGCGATTTCAGGTGACCCTATATACAGACAAATACCTGTCAAAATATCCACAGTGTAACAACTGTATGTCTTGGCCTAACCCAAACCAGCCTAATAAACACTCTCTAGAACTATAGCAAACCAAAGACCAAAGCACAGAGGATCAGAAACCAGAAAAAAAAGCCCAGAACAAAACCCAAACCCACTTACATTACAGAAAGAGATTCAGAGCATTTAGAAATTCATGTCCTTGGTCTGTGCGAAGGAAGGGAATTTATTATGTCAAAATGCATGGTGAAAGTGTATTAAGGAGGGACTCCGGCTTATAGAAAAGTCCAAACTTGCAAGATTATGGCCCTGTCTTTACATGTTGCTCTTTCTTTCCGTGACTCATATTTTCTGACCTATATCTTCTCCATAAAGAGATGCAGAATTTTAAAAGTGTCGTTTCAAGGTTTTATTGGACCACTGTTATATGGCAATATCATAATAACTTCCAGCATTTGTGTAATCAGTTCAACTGTAGTCAGTCCTGCTTCCAGGGAGATTTTGCTATATATATGTAAAAAATAATTCCTGTCTCTTTTGAAGGGGGAGGTGGGGGGTGGCACTAGGAGTTCAGTCTTTTAAATTTTATATTGTTTGATCAAGGCTTATATTAACATTGCCTCCTTCAGTATTTTTTCTTTTTTTCTGGCTATTTCTCTTTCTGGCATCTGTCTCCTAACCCATCTTCGTTTGTGAACGCAGGAATCGTGCTTTTAAAAGGACACTGTCAAGGTACTTTATCATTTTCCAGCTCTGCTTTCTTGTGTGTTGTTTATGACTGTTCCTTCCAAGCTTGAAATAAAATCTTTCCCCATGACGATTACCTGTTCTTTTTGTAGTTCACACAAAATAATGGGTTGCTGAAGTTCATTTCATGAGGCTGGCGGAATATGTTATTTAATAAAAGATAATTTTATTGAGTGAGAAACGTAATGAATGGCATGGGTTTGCAAAATAATACAAAGGAGAAAGAAGATCAAGTTTTGTGCCTGCTAACCTTGACAGTGTTCCTTTAACAGTATCTTCTTTTCACATTTGTCTGGCTTTCTTAATGTTATTTGTACTTGAGACCTTACCATCACATCCTCAGCTGCATCCTCTTATTCTGTGTTTCTACAAATACTGACTGTAAGACAGCAAAATTCTGACTTTGATATTGAAACAAATGTAGCATAAATACGAATACAAATAACTTACCTTTCTGCTTTCTTCTCCCTTTTCCAGACCACAGATTACTATATGTCTCAGCTGAGACCCGTGATACTTGCTTTCAATTCCTTCCAAGGAATTTTTGTCAGATACAGATACTGTCTTCATCTTAAATAAAAAAGAATTTTTCTGCAGCTGCCAACTAAGTGAACAAGCTAAGACTTTTACTGTTAATACAGGCACTCTCAAAAATAAAGTAATTAATTGCTAAAAGTTCAGTGAGTTTGTGTGGAACTTTTAGGATTTTTAAGTGTTGCATTAAACCATTTTAAAGTTCTTCATGACAAAGTTGAGAACATTTCCATTAAGGGAGTCAGGAAGGAAATTAAGACACTACAGAACTATAAACGCAACCTTTTGAGGCCTCATGGTTTTTTTAAAAAAGGAAAATAATTTGGGAAAACTTTACAATAACTGTGCTAAATTGAGTATCACATCAGTGAGGAAACAGAGTTCTTTAGTCATAATCCAGTGCTGGTGATAATTTAATGCTTTTAGTAAGTGTCAAAATCTCATTTTCTTTGTTACCTTGTAAAGATGACTAGCATGTAAGAAATTTGACAACTATAATACATTTTTCTCTTGGTTACTTATAAAAGACATACAAGCCCCAAAATAATTCCAGAATTATTTTAAAACACTGAGTTAAAAATACATATATAGTGAAACTGATAGGTTACCCCCCTGAAGATGGCAAATACATAGAAACTTTTAAAGGTGACTGTCAGCATGGCGTTACAGTATGCAACTTTTTCCGAACATTTCTTCCTGTGTGTTATTGCAATATATATTCCTCTGTGTTGCTGTTCTTTTTATACATTTTATTTTCGAAGAATGCAATGCAATATCCTTGTGTTTCATAACCTCTGTTGCAGCTGGGGAGGATAATGCGTGGACCATTTATGAAGTTTGTAGCCCATGCAGCCTCTTTCACCATTTTTCTTGGTCTACTTGTCATGAATGCAGCTGACAGATTTGATGGCACCAAACTCCGACCTAATGAAACAACAGGCAATGTGAAACAGCTATTTAGGATGAAAACATCCTGTTTCTCATGGATGGAGATGCTCATTATTTCATGGGTAATAGGTAAAGATTAATTTTCACTTAAATTTGTCTTGCTATGATTTCAGTGAAGCTGGACCCAATTTAATTCTTTGCTATTAATGTTCTGTGTAAAAATTGCAGCAAAAGGAGTTTATTCAGCTGGCTGCACTCCCACATTGGCCTCATATGTTTCTTACTGGACGTCAGCAGGATTCACATGTCCCTAGCTGATCACAAACATTCAGGTTAAGGACCTAGGTGCAATCTACATCGTCTGAATATGAATGAATTCGGTTTTATGAATATCAAAGGAAAGCATCTACCAGTTTTCTGGGTTTTTTTTAGTCAGGTGGTGTCAGGTCCCAAGGGGAAAGATTACCACATCATGGGCCAGGTTTTTTTTATGTCCAATTGTCTCTTTCTGCTAAGATTCTCTTATTTTGCAAGTATGCCTGCAGAATTAACAGTGTGTAGCTGAATGTACTATTGACAAAACAGAAGCAGAATATAGACCCCTGAACATTCAGCAGTAGATTTTTCCATCCCAGCATAGGGATGAAATGAGTACTATGAACAGTATGCTGCATCAATTTGGTGATGCAGTACCAGTCACCCTAAGAACTTGAGCACAGACCCTCAAAAATGTTTTAGCTGTCTGATTCTTATTTACAAGTCTAATACCATTTATTCCGATGGGGTTTAAAAGCCCAAATATTGTAAAGATCTGGGTTCTGGTTGTTAGCTAAGTCAGTAATATGGAAGAGTTAAATTCAAGCTAAGTAAAATCTGTTTCTGTTCAACAGCTTATGCATTTAAAATATTTTGCTTTTATGAGCTCTCTGTGGTTGCAGTTGGAGCCTTTTGTACACCAACTGATTCTTATAGCTTGAAAAGATACTGACAATCTTTATTTCATCATATAGCTGTATATAAATTAATACGATTGTGTATTATGGGAATAATGTGGCACTTAGATTTCCAAATATGCTATCCAAATGTCACTGTTTTCATCTGGTAATAGATGAGTAAATAATAATTTTCCAATTGGAAGTAATAGTTTGCTAATTTAATCTACTTTTATTTCAGTGTCATGCATAAGACGGTTTATGAAAAATTAATTCAGTGCATACAGATGTAGCATTGAGTTTAATTACTGTAATTAAGATTGTAATTGTCCTTACCTGAAAATCAAAAAAAGTTCCTTCAGACAATTTGATAAGTGCAAAAAATAGTGATGTTATTCCAACAGAGTTTTTTATTAACTGTCTTTGGAATCCTAGAAATGTAGTTCATATTGAAATAAATTCTATCTTGAAAAGGAAAAGGTTTTGCTCAATGAAGAGTGTGCATAAACTAATACTGTACTCCTATATTTTATTATTAAGGGGGAATAATTAGGAATCAGATACCTTTGCTCTATTGAAGAAGCAATGGGTCGGATTCTTAGTTTCATGCTCATTTGTCACATATAGTTGCAATTTCAGTAAAATAGACTGTACCCAGGGTACTCTGCAAATAAGAAAATGTGATTTCTGCTCTTTCAGTTTCTCTCTGTGTCTGTAACAGATGGTAATACTCACAGCCCCTTCTCCTCTTTGAAAGCTTTTGTAGTTGTACAGGAAAAAAGCAGTATGAAAGATTGTTATTATTACTCACATGAGAAAGAAGTACTGGAATTTATATGAAGTGACAGGTTCAAGGATTTTAGTTTGTGTTCAAGCTCCCGCTGACCAAAATGGTTTTGAGTTTGGTTGCAACCAAGAGCATATCCTGTACATAACAAAATATCAAATAAAATAAATGTCAAGATAAAAGAACACACTGTTTTCTCCATTCTGTCTTATACAGGCATGATATGGTCTGAATGTAAAGAAATCTGGTCTCAAGGTCCAAAGGAGTACCTTTTTGAGTTATGGAATATGCTTGATTTTGGTATGTTAGCAATTTTTGCAGCATCATTCATAGCAAGGTTTATGGCATTTTGGCATGCATCCAGAGCCCAGAACTTCGTTGATGCAAATATGAAAGACCTGACAAGTCCAACACTGGAGCCCAACATAAAATACTACACCTTAGGTGAGTTGATGGCACATGATTAAGATGCACTTCGTGGGCCAATATGAATTGATTTGCTGTTAGTAATTCTCCAGTACTTTAGTTCCACAATGTACTGTGTAAGAAATTCCCACCTCTTCTTCTCTTTCTTATCTCTACTATTTGATCATAGTTCCCTTGGTTCTGCTCATACATCTCTTCAGGGACTGTTCTAGACATCAGCCACTGAAATGATTTAAGATCAAAATAACCCCACTGTTACCCCACCCCTTTTCAAGATTATTTTAATCCAGGTCATTTCATCTGTTCAGTTACACAATGCTGTCCTGCAAACACTTGTGTTGGCGCAACTGCAAATGAGATGTACTGTAATTCAGGGGCAGAACTAAGCAATGAGATGCAGGAACTTCTCAAACCTGCTTTGCCAACATAACCAATGCATCTTTCATATATTCTTTGCTCAGAAACTCTGTTATATTAGTTTAATAATTCTCAATCCACTATTTTTACCAGTAAGAGGTAAAGATGCTAATAAACTTGCTTGGCATGTATGAGAAGTGACTGGAAGCTATTTTGATCAAATGAGAAAAAATTAAGCTCTGTTTACTTGTATTTACTCTCAACACTATCACATATCTCTTCCCTTTATTAGATATTTTTCTCTAGATACTGAATTACATCAGTTTCTATCTCTATGCCTCAAATACTATTTCTGATAAGACTGCATTTCTTCATTACCCGGGCTGTAGAAAAAGCAGAGCAATTAATATGTATGTTCTGAAACCCATTAAATTGCAGTCTTATAGATTTTACCAGAAAGTTACAAATTTGACAGTTGTAAAAGCAGCTAGCTAAATATTAATGCAGTTTTCAGCAACACCCATTTGAAGAATTTGTGAACAGGGACTGTTTATGTTCGCAGTTTCTGGGTATGACAAGCACAAGTCACGTAACTCATTTAAGCTACATAATACTATATCATCTGGCAAGGCAGTTTCCATTGACATCAGTCCTGAGTTGTTCCAATTTTGCATAGCACCATTGCAGTCAACTCCAGTTTACACTGACTGGTTCATTGTTACTCACCAAAAGGGAGTCCTCGAGTGAACTGCCTAAGGTGGGCTTTGAAATACTGACCGAAATTCTCATCTTTTGTTTCTAGCCCGAGTGAACTGGGATCCGTCTGATCCTCAGATCATATCTGAAGGCCTGTATGCAATTGCGGTGGTATTAAGTTTCTCCAGAATAGCCTACATCTTACCAGCTAATGAAAGCTTTGGACCACTGCAGATATCGCTTGGCAGAACTGTGAAAGACATCTTCAAGTTCATGGTGATATTTATCATGGTGTTTGTGGCTTTCATGATAGGCATGTTTAATCTCTATTCCTACTATCTGGGGGCAAAACAAAATGAAGCATTCACAACGTAAGTAAAACTGATGAAACTGTAATGATTGTGGACTATTTTTATGGAGAATCAGTTGCTTGCATTGTATGTATTAAGTTTACTAGTTGTTTTATAAGGTTTATGTCTCTTAAAAATTTCTTCATCCTGGATTAAGTAGAAATTTTGTGTCTTGTTCTGGTGCTTAAAGGATATATTTGAAATCAGAGGATGAGCTCTTGATCCCAACAGTAATATGATAAATTAGGGAAGATGGGCTAGGAAGGTGAGATGTAGTTGCCCTTTACGTGAGAGAGCAGCAGGAATGCTTATACCTCCGTCTAGGTATAGATGATGAACCAGTGAGGGCTTTTTGGTCAGGATTAGAGGGCAGACCAACACGGGTCATGCTGTAGGGGATGTCTGCCATGGAATTGCCTGATCAGGAAAATGAAGTAGATGAAGCCCTCTTCAGACAACTGGAAGAAGCCTCACACTTGCAGGCTGTGGCCCTCGTGAGGATTTTTAACCACTCTGATATCTGCTGGAGGGACAACACGGTGGGGCACAAGCAATCCAGGAGGTTTGTGGAGGGCAATGACATAACTTCCTGACATAGGTGATTGAGGAGCTGATGTGGAGAGGAGCTTCGTGACATCTGACTTTTACAAACAAGAATGAACTGGTTGGGTATGTGAAGGCTGGGAACAGCCTTGGCTGACCATGGGATGGTGGAGTTCAGGTTCCTGAGAAGAAGGAACAAGGCAAATAGCAGGACCACAACCCCGGACTTCGGGAGAGCAGACTTTGGGCTGTTCAGGGAAGAATCTCATGAGATAAGGCCCTGAAGAGAAGGGCGGTCCAGGGAAGCTGGTTGAATTTCGAGAATTGCCTTTTCAGCACTCAGGATTGGCCATCTCAATGGGCAGGAAATCAAGCCAAGGTGTCAGGAGGCCTGTATGGATGAGCAAGAGTGACTGATAGGCCAGCTGGTTGTGATGTGGCTCAGAAGGACCTTGACAGGCTGGAGAAATGGGCCAATAAGGACATCGTGAAGTTCAACACAGGGAAATGCCATGTTCTGCCCCTGGGGAGGAATAACCTCAGGCACCAGAACAGGCTGGGTCTGGCCGGCTGGAAAGCAGCTTGGCAGAAAAGGACCTGGTAGTCCTGATGGACACCCAGTTGATCACGAGCCACCAATGTGCCTTTGTGGCAAAGCAGCCCAATGGCCTCCTGGGCTGCATTAGGCTGGGGAAGCTTATAAAAACCCAGAAGTACCTCAGACCCCTCACACAGAGCTGTACGTACATCAGATGACCTGGCAGTGCAATTGGTAACGACAGTGCATGCACAGGGCTGGTTCCCAGGCTTGCGCATTGATTTTGGGATGTAGGCTGGGTCAGACCCTGAATCTGGGGTCAGCACGCTGCCTGCAAGGGCGGTCAGCACCAGCACTTCAAAGCAGCGTGGCAGCTTCCTGCAGCATCTGAGAGCAAGGCTGGTTCCTCCAGCAAGTGCTGCTGTCGTCTGTAATTGAAGCAGGCTAATCGCTACAGTGTGGCATGCATTATAAAATACTTGTAATTTAATTCAGACAACTCTGTATATTCTTACTAGTCAAAAAAAAAATCTAATCCCTATTTTAAGCTCCGGCTCTCTATAGTTTCCAGTGGAAACCTATTCTGTCTTGAGGGGAGAAAATACATTTTTTTTTATTATTCTTTATTTCATTAGCTATTCTTTTTTTCTTCTTCCCACCATAAGAAGAGAAATTCTGAATGAGGTCTGTCTGTCAGGAGTTATTTCCTATGCATTTGCCATGCCTCTCATTTCTAGGTGTGATTTTAAGATAAAGTGCTGGAGTGGAAACTCATTATTTTCCATGCACTGCAGCCCTTGCCCACTTAATTTCTGGCTGTCATGATATTCAAGCTATAGCTGTTACGAGGTATACTCAGCCAGGAAGCAAAACTTGGCCAAGAGGGAAAACTTTGTTACTGCTTTTGTATTATTATTAGTTAGGGGAACTGAGATCTCCTCATCAAAGCAAGAGAAAATATGTCTGCAAGCATATGGAGATAGATAGGAGGAGATACCTCAGAAGTTTGAGCTTAGGTTTATGTCTGTGTGTATATATATAAAAACTGATTAAGAGGAAATACATGTATTTAAATGAACTAACCTGTACCCCACATCATGGCTTATTGCCTTTACCTTGGATTTGTGGAACAGTGAAAACTCAACTGGAGGATTATGGTCTGTGAGACTCATTTTTTGAAAAATGCCTATTTGCAGTCAGACATCCTGTCTTCTTCATAGTTTAAGAATGTTAATCACATTAATGGTGAAATAATTCAAGTAAGTGAACTATTGGTGCAATTGAAATAAAGTATTCACAGGTTCATTATTTTTATTATTTTCATTGACATTACCGGCAAGCATGTAGCATGTAGATTGAAGCAGTTAAAAAGTGAATCATTGTAATGTGCTTTTGAGGATGTGTGTATAATTCCTAAACTCAGTCAGATGGTTTTATTGTCAATCTTAAATTTTAGGAATCCTATTTTATGAAATAGCCTGTACGTATGAGATTAGATAGTCTGCTTGTTCTGCATAATACCACTATGGTAAAGTTCTACATTATAACAATGGAAAAATTTGTATGCTGCATAAAAACAATAACTGGCAATCTATACAATTAGAATATACAGCTTTTCTTCAGTAATATATGCATGTGTTCAATTTCTTCTTTCAGTGTTGAAGAAAGTTTCAAGACATTGTTCTGGGCTATATTTGGACTCTCAGAAGTTAAATCAGTTGTCATCAATTATAAACACAAGTTTATTGAAAATATTGGCTATGTTCTTTATGGAGTCTATAATGTTACGATGGTCATTGTCTTGCTGAACATGCTTATCGCAATGATCAACAGTTCATTCCAGGAAATTGAGGTAAAAATTCTGTTTATGATGAAAAATCACCACATTTACTGTTACATATAATTGTCTAAATCTCCTGGAAAACCTTCCTTGTTGATATCTTATTTAAGACAAGTAACAGATCGGCTTTAGTAATACATTCAGAGAAAATACTAATTCAACTCTACATTTTTATTGTAAAATACCTGGAAATTACCCAGCTGCATGTGCTTGCAATAGTAAGAGCTAGACTGGACGAAAAAACTGCTGTTGAACTGCGTTATGTTCCAGAAGAGGATGGGCTACTTTGTGTGACACTGTGAATCTTTTATTTGCCTCGTGTAGCTATTATTTGAGTAGTGTCTCTCTTCCGCAAGAACGTTCTTGTTCCTATGCCTTGACCTTGCACACAAGTCTGTAACGTGCTGTTTTCTTCTTTTGTTTAAACAACTGTTGCTCTAGTCCTCTGCAGTGAACAAAACTTTACAAAGTAATCAGCAGGGCTACTGAAAATCAGCGTCAACTTTTGGATGCCATGGAAGACAAAGGGCTAACTCATTATCATTGTCTAGAAAAAAAGGAAGCAGATCTCCAGGAGCTAGGCCATGCCAGCCTGTCCCGGGTGACGCCCTTGCCACAAAGCAGCGGGCACAGGTGGTTTGAGACTGCTCTGCTCCCAGGTTCTGGGCTCTGGTCTGGGGCTGTAGCGTTGTACAGCTTGAGCAAGAGCAGCACATATTCTCTAGGGAGGTTCAGATTCTTCTGACTCAGGAGGCTGCAGAACAAACTATCAGGTTCAGGGCAATGAAAACCAGGCTATTGTCCAAAAAATGGTGACTGGATACAAACAGCTTCTAAAAACAGCTACAGCGATATTGAGTCATGTCCTTGAACATGGCATCAGTCCTTTCTGTAGAAAAACCTCTTGAACTTTACAGGGAGGAATAAAGTGAGTGTTTTGGCTGTCGTAAATATTAAATGTAAACTGTGGTGATGATAGCATACATGATTTAATCATATATTCCAGCAAGTGGAAGGAATTAGGTAAGAATCACCTAGTCTTTTTTAACCTCATGTTTAAAGCAATAGAGTAAAATTTTAATCTAAAATTCTAATACGTCTTCCTCACAAAAAAGATAATAGACTAATGGCTACAGAGGAGACAAAAGAGATAAGAAATCAGAGTTGGTAGTCTCACTGAAAGATTTAAATTTTTGTTACGTTAGCGTAGGATTTTTCCATTTTATTTGCTGAGCATGATAGTGTTCGAAGCAAGCGGCTACTCAATCAGGCCTTAGCAGATGGATTTGAGTGTTGCCATGAAGCTTTAACTTGGGCATTGTATTGTGTGATTTTAAGTCAGAGCTTTTGTTCTTTGCATGTTACAAAGAGCACCAAACAAAGATGTCGCTCTTTGTGATCCTGTGTTGCAGACTATTAGTACCCACTCTGGAGTAATCGATGTTTGTATCATTCCACTTTGTTCTTCTGTAACTGCATTATTTTAAATGGATTAATAGGAACAGTTCCATTCATTAAAATTTGGTTTTCAGAGATTATAACAAATTCTTGATCTGTCTGAGATTAACTTCAGCCAATTACATTCAAAGCACACATAAAGTTTAACTAGAGCATCTTCAATAGCCCAGGTGGTATTAACAACTATGTTTCTATTTTACAGGATGATGCTGATGTAGAATGGAAATTTGCAAGGGCTAAACTTTGGTTTTCTTACTTTGAAGAAGGGAGAACTCTTCCAGTACCCTTCAACTTGGTGCCAAGCCCGAAATCTTTGCTGTATTTCCTACTCAGAATCAAAAAATGGATTTCTAAGCCATTTCTGTGCCAAAAGAAAAGCTTTCAGGAAGATGCAGAAATGAACAAGGTAATTGTATAGTGTGTATACTGGCTGCTAATTTTCAAGAACTTCATTTTTCTTCTGGACCTGTTTTTCTGATTAATTTCCCAACATTCTTAGTCCATACTGAAGTCAGTCAGTATGTACAGGCTGACATACATTTGTAATCAATGAAGTCCAAAAATACCATTATAAATTTACAGTTCTTCCTGCTGCTTGTCACAGAATCAGAGAATAATTCAGGCCGGGAGGGACTTCAGGATGTGTCTGGTCCAACCTCCTGCTCACAGCAGGGTCAACTGAGAGGTCAGGCCAGGTTGCTCAGGGCTTTATGCAGTCACATCGTGAAAAACTCCAAGGATGGAGGCTGCACAGCCTCTCTGGGCAGCATGCGCCACCGCCTGACCGTCCCTCGTGGGCAAAAAGTTGCTTCTTCTACCTCTTGTTTGAATTTGTCTGTTGTTTCTCATTCTTCTGTCTTGCCAGCACTGTGAAGAGCCCAGCTCCATCTCCTTGACTTCCCCATATGCGCTGGGGGCTGTTGTTAGGTACGCTGGAAGCCATCTCCGCTTCAGGCTGAACAAGACCAGATTCCCCAGTGTCTTTTCATAGGACAAGTGCTGCAGCCCCACACATCTTGGTGATGCTCTGCTGAACTTGCTGCAGATTTTTAATGTCTTTCTCACTGTCCTCCAAGTCCCCCAGGCCCTTTGCTGCAGAGCAGCTCCACAGCCAGTGAGTCCCCATCCTGTGTTGTTGAAAGAGTTACTCCTTCCCATTTGTCCTTGTTGAAATTCACAGAGTTCCTGTCAGCCCTGTCCTCCTAGATGGCATCCCCTGCCCTCAAGCCTATCAACTGCCCCCCTCAAACTCGACTTTGTCTGCAAACTTGACAGGAGTGTGCTCCAGCAACTCCTCGGACACCTGGTCTTTGATAAAGTTGTTTAAAAGGCCAAGTCCCAGGACAAGACCCTATACTACCTTCTAAGCACAACCATCCCACCAGGATTTTGCTGATCTGGTTGTTCACTCATCCAGACAGTAACATCATAACGTAGGTACAAGAATATTGTAGGATGTAGTGTTAAAACCCTTGCTAAATCAAGGTAGATGACATCTCCCTGATCTGCAAATCCAGTCATTTATGTCAGAAGGCCATCCAGATGGTCGGACAGGTTTTACTTTTCATAAATCTACACTTGCTTTTCTCAGTCACCACCTGCTCTTCCATATGCCCAGAAATGTGCTACAAGAGGACTCAGTCCATTATTTTGCCAGTTACTGAAGGGAGGCTGAGTGGCCTGTGGTTGCCCAGATCATCATTTTGACCTTTTTTGAAGATGAGTTTGACATTTGCCTTTCTCCAGCCTTTGGGGACCTCTCCCAGTCTCAGTGATCTTTCAAAGATATAGCACATTTGCAAGGACTTCATCGGCTTTGTGAGCACCTGTGTATGCAGCCTGTTGGGTCCAATGGACTTGCCTGGGTCAAATTCTCTCACATAACCCCTGACTTAACCCTCCTCTGCAGCCGGTTGTTCTCCTTCTCCTTGAATTCCTTCACTAAGCACAGAGGCCTGAGAGACTATTGGTGAAGCCTGAGGCAAAGGCAGCATTACATCCTTCAGCCTCACCTAAGTCCACTGTCACCAAATGCTCTGCCCCACTGAGCAACAGACCCACATTTTCCTTGTTCAGCCTGGTACTGCTATTGTAGCTCTTCTCAGTGGCCTTGCAAATGTCAGCTAAAGGTGAGCTTTGTCTTTGCTAACAGAACCCTCACATGCCTGGGCAGAGTTTCTAAATTCCCTGTTGGTAGCCTGTCTGTCCTTCCACTGAGAACGCAGCCTGCGTTTATTGTAAAGCATTCTGTTGTCTGTTTTTTTTACGCAAGGGCAGTAAAAAGCATTTGAGTTGATTCATTGCTGTATCTCATGGACTTATTTAAAGACTTAGTAGTCAGTCTGTTTGTCCTGCAGCGTCTAGGTATAAATCAAATTAATTGCTTTAGGAGAACATGGGGAATAGCACGCGGTGTTAGGTGGTACTTGAGGTGTAAAGACCAGCACTGTTGTAACATGTTAGGGAAGAAGAGCTTTGCAAGGCAACTGATCAGACGCAGTGAGTACAAAGGTGAGCATATGGTGACATTCACACAAAAAAAGAAATTATGGGTTTGTCATGGTAGCAGAAACAAATGTGTCATTTATTGAAGGAAGGATCTTTGTTAAAACAGGTAGTAGTCTGAGCAGAGGCTTGTTCAAGGTTAAGAGTTCTTGAGTCTGTAGTCATGAGTCATTAGTCATTAGACTGGGGGCCAGTGAAGAATTTACATGCATCTGTCAGCTCTCTGTTACTGATGTGACAAGCATTTTTTCCATCACAGTTATCAGTTGAAGAGTAAAAGAGAAGAGAAACTGGTTGCAATCCTAGAACGAAAAGATGGAGCTGTGGGGAAAAATACTGTGCCCCTGACAAGCCTCTGCCTCTGGTTAAGTTCATAATAATCTATAAAAATAAACACAGATATTGCAAACAATGTCAACAAAGTGAAGATTGCTATTAAATTCAGATGTGTGTGCTACTGGTAATTTTTCTAGATTTCACAAATCTCACTTCATTTTATTTGGGAGATCTAACCCTAATCTGTTTAAGACCCAGCAGAGGTGATACTGCATTTGCTCAAGTTTTTAATGACTCTGACATTTTCAAAACTTTTCATCAAGCTGCTTGATGCAAATCGATATCACAACTTCCATGAATGATAAAGTCATCGCTGAAAAATCATGGCATTAAGGAGATGCATATAAACTTCAAATTGAGCAATGTGAGAAACAACAAATCAAAGTATTTTTTTTCGAATTCACTTAATTTGTGACTTTGAAAAGCATGTAAGTTAAAAGCTTATTTTTAATGACTTCTTAAAATGAAATTTCTGTTCCTATAAAACAGGTACTCTTAAAAATCCCATTCTTACACCCTGAGGAAAGAAGCTAGATTTTTATCGTTCCTTTGCAAAATTATATTTGAATCTAGCAATTCAGATGGCTAGAAAGGTGCAAAGTGTAATAGTTGCCAATTCTAGATGAAACAATAACAGTTGTGCTGCTTTCACAGCAGTCCCTCTGAAAGAGAGCTGTAAGGATACAAACATCATTTATCAGATTTTTTTCCTAACCCTGAATTAATATTTAGTCTTCAAATATTAATGCTTTCCACTCACTGCAGACTGCAGTATAACTAATGCTGAATGAAATGTGCTCACTCCCCAGCCAAAGAAGCTAGAATACTGCAAATCAAATTTTTTCTAAAAAAAAGCTTTTACATTGAAAAACATAAAGCAGCTCAGTTGCATCTATTTATTCCTCAGCTTTTCCAGCAGGGTGACTGGTATTGCCAGATGATTACATTTTTACTTACTTTTTGGATGCCACATACTGTGGTGCTGACTTTATTTGAATCTATCAGATGCCTCCATCGTTTGCGCTTCTGGAAAGTAACTGCAGTGTTTTTGTGTCAGATTTGACTCGCTGTTGGTGATTCAATGTTATTGAGGCTGTTTTATGGCCTCTTCTCAAAGGCATTCTCAGGCTTTTTGGGCTTTGACTTTGGACGACTCCTGTGCCGAGAAGGTTGGTGCTGCTGTGACTGCTGAGCCAGGAGCTACTTGTGCAAGGAGCTACTATAAATGCAATGAGCTGTGCAAAGACAAGAAAAGATTTGGCAAGAGCAGACCCGAGACTTGGTGGCTGTGGCTGTGCTAGCAAATTATATGTGATGGGGAGCTTTTCTGGGCACTGAGGCCAATTCAGGAATGACTTGCTCCTATTCAAGTAGTTTTCCTCCCAAAGTAGAGTTGCTGCAAGCTATTGTCCCCGGACCATTCCGGTTCCCAAAGCGTGCCTAGGGAGAGAGCCAGTCGCTCTGGTGCAAGTCCTACTTGGGAGGACGCTAAACGTCTACCAATAGAAGACGTTGCATTGCAGTACGTAGAAATGTTCACACACGCTTGAGTTTGCCGATTCTGACCCAGCCTGCAGGTCTTCCTTCTGCAGAGCCCACATCTTCTCAGTGCAAAAGTGGCAGCAGCACCAGGCTGAGTGTAAAGACAAGAGTTAAGATGGGAAGCGGGGAAATTTTGCCCCTTGAGCCAGCTCTGCCCTGATTACCGTTGGCAGAAAACAAAGGCAGATGCCATCAGTGCTGAACGGCATGTGATTTACATAGCTGTGTTCAAACAGTAGCACAGCAGAAACTAATTTCTTGAGACATGTCTACATATGATAGTAAAAGCTGTGAAAATGTTTTCTTTCAGGTTGTTCATTAAAACCCACAATTTTCTTCTGTTTCAGGCTAGAATTGGTGTTTTAACCATCAAGTAAACAAGAAACTGAAACCAAAAAAAGGGAGAAAGAAATTAAGAAAAAGGAGAGTTTTAAAGAAACCTGCCTTGAGTTTTATTCTAAATTGAAAAATTGCCTTGTGAAGGAGAAAGTTTATGGTTTAAGAGTCACAAAACTTGTTCATCTTCCTGAGCTTAAAGCCAATACTGGCAGATAACCTATATAAGCCAGTTTCTTAAAGCATGGCCCTTGGGAAAAGAAATAAGGACCAACTAAATATTGAAATAGCTTTAAACCCTCAATCACACAACAAAATATATGTGAACTTTTACTTTCATAGTATAAAATGGTGTTTCTAAAATTCTTGCACATGACCTCTGGTTCTGGGAGCGCAAGCTGAGTCATTTTCTGGGAGCCCTCCCTTCTGGTCCAAGCATGTACAATTTACTGGCATTCCAGGTTGTCAGCTGCTTCTGAAAACTGGGATTTAAGACCTTAACAAAGTGCTACACAAAACAGCCACAGTAATTCCATCACTCTTCTGATTGCATTGAATCATGAATAATACTAGAGAATGACAAAATAAGCAGCAAGTTTAGAGAAGAGGGTGTTTTCTAAGAGCAGTAGTCCATGTGTGCTGCATTTCTGCTTTCACACAACACTTCTGGAGGAGAGTTATTTTTGTTAGAGTTTATATCACTGTTTCATTTAAATTACATTATTTTTCCCCTCCAGTTACCTGTGTGCAGATATTCAATAGATACTAGCTTAAAAATATGAATTCTAGTTCAGTCGCTAATGTGACAGGCTGAGTTTACTCTAGTAGTAATTCTGGGGAGAGGGGAAAGCCGTAGGTGTGAAGCTTAAAAAGAGTTCAAAAATCATGTGTAAAAATGAAGTTTTAATGGAATCTTGGCAAGCTCTGCCACCCAGTGGCCATTCAGCAACGTACAATGGATGTTCTGTCCCGTTACTGTTACACATAAACAGATTTAATGAAGTTAAATCTGATTTCTTCTGACTGCCAACTTTCAGGGTGCAATCTGTAGCTTACACATTATTTTGTTCAAAAACTGCAGGGTGCTGAAGAGTCAAAGTTAAGATAAAGATGTTACAGTGTGTCTGGTTTTACAAGTTTCCAGTGTCTCACAACTCATTTCACCACGTATTACTGATTTTGCTATTTCAAGTTAAAATCTAGTTTTAGTTAAGCATTGGATTAACTTTTGAAGTGAACCAAAATAAAATTTGAAAAGAGGTAACCAGCATGACAGATTACATTTTAAATACATAATAAATATTAAAAAATACATAATAAAATTAAAGGCATTTGTAAATCATATGTACACTGGTAAGTAACAGGGCCATGAATGGTGTCACAGCTGCAGAAGAAGTCGGAGCTCAGGAAGGGCTGGGCCGCCAGCCAGGCAGCTGGAGCCCACGCTCACGCCCTAGAGCAGCTATGGCCAGGGCCACTTTCCTCTGCTGCTGCAGGGGAGGCATACTCTTGCTCTGTTCTACGGCATCATTTCCAAATATTGTGCATTATGGAACCAGGAGCTGAAAAATCAGGAAGATCTTTTTCCTCTTTTAATCTGGCTATAAAGGTGAGGCCCAAGAGAGTATTATTAGTTCTAAAATCCTGAAAGACATCGTGATTACACAGTTGTTTAAGCCCGCTATTTTTGAGTATAAATCAGATGCATAGTTTAAATTAAAACTTTTAGATAAACTTGCGTTTTCTAATAGATATTCAAAACATTTAAGGTAGCTTTATTCAAGCAAGAAAAAGCAACAATAACTTGCCCATTTTATATAACTTTAATTCAATTCCATCCAAGTTCAGGTTAATATGTTAGAGATAAATATTAATTATTCGTATATCTATTTATATACTGCTATATATCCTATATCGTTATTTTTGCTTAGTCAGATAAACATAGTCTGAACATAGATATAATGTTTTTAAAAGTATATGTATATAGATACTATGAATCTTTCTAAAGAACAAAAAGAAAATGTAAGTTCAGTGTAAACATTCACCCTTTTTATACCTATACAATTCCCAGGTTTTTCCTTTTAGCCTTGGCGCCAGTACGTGCATGTTAGAACAAAGCCTTAGTAAAGCTCTTTGCTGTAGGTGTTTTTCTCATTTTCTAATTGATAGCTGGTGAATATTTATCACATATTCCATATTCCTACTTCCATTTATTATCAGAGTTCAACCATGAGAAATTCTCGTTATACTTCAAGAGTTTGTAATGATTTCAGTTGCAGGAGAAATGGCTACATGAAGGGTTTAGCCTTCGCTGACATCGGGCATTGTGTTGCAGGCTCCCGTGATGTGTGACCTGCCTGTACAGCTGCATAAACATCTAACCCTCCCCTGCTTTCCTCCCCACCAATCTGTATCCCAGCATATTCCGCATACTGATACTCTATATTACTTACCGGGCTTCCGAGTGCCCCAGTTTGCTTATCTGTAGGTGCTCGATGCATGAAGACACAGAGACAACCAACATGGAGAACGTCACTGGAAGTACAACACAATCCCACAGAATCTGGGACACCGCAGTGGTAGCCCCGTGTTTCAAAACAGTAGCAATTTTATTGGACCATGTATAATCACAGAGAATTGACTTTTTAGTAACTGTTCCACTTATTCCTCATCCAGGTCAATCAAATTCACACTTTTTTTTATTTCCTGCACTACTACTCTTTGGACTAGCCCCATTATTAGTCTGAAGTAATAGAATTCATTCAGTTTTGACAGTTGCTTCACTCTTGCTGCAGCCTAGTCATTCAGCTCGCGTCTCAGTTCACCATGTGGTGATGCTTTAGTCCTTCTCAAAGCTGTAAATCAGTAATGAAACACACAAATTGCATCCTCGGTGTTTCATCAGGGAGTGATGTCCTTTTCTTTCAGCACGTGTAGTAAAGAAGGTGCTACTCAAAAATGTCAGCTGGTAATTTTGTGGTCCCTGGCATGAACTGCAGAACCAATTACATTCAGCCATTAGTGTAAACTCCTTGTGTATTTTGTGCTAGTGGAGGTCACATTCATTATGGGCAAGTGTTATGAAAGAAAGGTGAGGGGTAATGCCGCCACCTCTCCTTCTTCCTGGGCTTCTCCCACACCCTGCCCGGACTTTCCCTCATCCGTTGCCTACAAAGCTGAGCCGCTGCAGAGCTGCCTTCTTCCAGCGTAGGTCCCCCTCCTGTGTGCCTGGGGCACGAGGGAAGGCCCGCGGGGACGTGGCTGCTCTGCTCTGGTCCCTTGAGCGTGTTAGGAGCAGGCAAGAGGCAGAGTAAAGGGACAAAAACCTCCAGTTCTCGCTTTCCTGCATCACAGTCTGAAAGGGTTTGTTTCAACTCCTGTGATGAAATTCCGCACAGGTATGAGGACTTTACCACTGTAATTTAATACGCTCCAAATTGAGCTTAACAGTTAATGTTCTGTCATATGATATATGCATGAGGTAATTTAACCATATTTTTCTTCTATTTGTTTTGTACTACAAATAATGTTTCCATTTCAGCTTGGTCAAAGGAAGCAATCAAGTATAAGAAGCTCAGATGAAATCCACTTAAACAGTTTAAACAATCCTCCAAGGCAATACCAGGTAAAAACCAGTTTACTTTTAAAGAAAAACAAGAAGTAGTAGAACTGGCAGATCAGACTGACAGCATAAGGACAGTTTTGAATTTATGTTCAACACATGAATCAAGAATAAATCCACAGACCTTGTATATATCAGAAATAAATTCAATGATTTAGGCTTTTGCTGTACAATCTGAGGGTGATTTTTCTTCCTCTTTGTTTCTTAAATGCTGCCCTTATAGTGCAATATTTTAAAGCACTTGGAAAATGTTTTTTATTTTAGAGACAGGTTGAGTTGTCAGCTGCGCAGTGTGAATTAAGAAAACCAAGAAGAAATGTAAAATCTTCCCATTCCATCTGTTGAGACAGTTGAGCTTATTGTGCCACACCTCTGCATTCTAATACCTCAAGCACTGCAAATATCTTTCATCCTTCATGTTGTTATGTCTGCTTATTCTTTGCCTCCCACACAACTGCAGTGGGCCTTGCTGAAGTTAAGCGTAAACAGACCCAGCACAGCCCCTGTAATGCCCAGCTATTCTGTCCAGAGGCTGCTTCTTTCCTTCCTGTAATACTCCAAAGCAGGTGGAGAGGAACAAGCAGAGCTGCTTGGGCTGTAGAACAAGATCGTCTGAATGCAAAAGGGTATAGAAAATGGTGTGGAATTAAGTATGCCTTTTTTAATCAGAAGACAGAAGAAAGTTTTTCCCCTTGGGCAGGCTAGCTCTGTGCCACTGTTACATTATGCAGTGTCTGTACAAGTCTATTGCAAAAACTCTGACTTTTTCACAGCCAGTTTCATTATAATACAGTGATAGATATTAAGATTACAATTTTAGCCCATAAACAAGAGGATGTGTGGATTTGTATTTGAAACATTCTCCAGTTATTAGAATCAACATGCTTCTGGACTTGGAAGCATGACTGTAGTGATGGTCTGGAACCACTAATCTGGGATGATTCACCTCACAACCATCTCCAGTCAGGTCTGAAACTGTGGAGACAAAACCAAGACGCATAAATCTATGTATGTTTTCTATCTTGTAGTGAAAAACAAGTATTTTGTTGTCATGGGTTATACCATATGAAAATATTAAAGCCAATGATAGATACTCAAAAGTAATTAGATACCTTGTTCTTATTCAAGTAATTTGAACTAATGGGAGAATCAGGGGCAGAATTCATTTTTCCTGGAAAAGTAAAATTTTCATCTAAATTTGCTGGCCCAGGTTCCCCTTATTTTTAGCAGAGAGAGTAGCCATTCTAATGGTGTGATTTATTTGATCAATTTTAGCTGTCTGAGCTGAACTGTCCTCTCAGGTTTGCTTTTTGTCTCCACAGAGGGAGTTAAAGGTGACTGCCACAGATATGGCTCTTTACATTAGAAACTACCTGTGTTTGGTGAGATGAGTCCCAGCGAGGTTCTTACATGACTCTTAGCATATGGGTCCAACTTTTTCAAAGCCTTACATTGGGAAAAGATAACTTATCAGATAAAATATGAAAGTAGATTAAAACAAACTGATTGCAAAAGGGTTTAGCAATTAGCACTGCTAATCAGGGTCATTATCATCTTCTGGCAGCAATAAAGGCTAGATGGTTTCACCTGCATGGAGATCAAAGCTGCAACTATATTAAACGTTCTCATAGACTCCAGATTGAGCTTTGTGAATGATAACATTCATAAGATGTGTTTAGTGTTCTAACTTTCACGGACGTACACGTGCGGAATCATAAAGTCTAAATATCTACTGCAGATGAAATGAGATTTTTACATTATATTCCTTTAACCTGGCAAGTCCTACACTGAAATGTCTGAATGCAGCAGAAGGTAACAGAGCTCATATGTTGAAATGTCATAGCAGTACTACAAAGCCCAACTAAGAAAACTTCCTTTTTTCTTTCTTCTTTGCAGAAAATAATGAAGCGTCTCATTAAAAGATACGTACTGAAAGCTCAGATAGATAAAGAAAGTGATGAAGTCAATGAAGGTATGTTGATGAATTGTGTGTTTAGCTCTAATCAGAGAATCAAAACAAACTAATTAATGTGGTTACAGACGCCACTTGAAAAATGTTTCCAAAATACTTAATCCACTTGACATGTTTACAGGTGCAAGATGTAAAATTAACAGGAAATTGAAGTTAAGGAAGAGATCACAGAATCATAGATTTGGCTTTCTGTCTCTGCTCTCCCACTAGAAACAATCACTGATCTGACACCTTGCTGGGAAAAGCGTTGCCACTTCTCATAATGCCCGTGCATTGCCCATAGGGAGGCTGCATTTAATGCAGCGGCTGGTTTGGGGTGCTCCAGGAGGAGTTCTCCTGTGTAGGGGAGATGCATACACGGTGATACACATGCTTCAGCCTTTTTTCTGATATGGTTTATTAGCTGGAAACAGATGGTGAATGCACCTCACAGAAATGTTGCCTTCTGTTTGCACCCCTCTGATGCTTCGAAGACACTTAGTACAGCCGGAAGATGAGAGGATCACTCTCCTACGGACGGGGAGAGGCCTTGGTGCTGGCCAGGAGGACTCAGGCACCCTTGATCTGCATGATCTCGCTTCCATCTAACAGATCATTTGAGTTTTGTGAGCTGATGTGATCTCTCCCACTTTTGCCTTCAGATTAGTTTGTTTCCTGAACTGCGCCTTCATATTCCTATCTATAAGCCACCATTCAGCAACATGCTACAGAACATCTGCTTTTTCTGCTTCAACAAAGAAATCCAGAGAAATCCAATGATAACTGTGATATATTTGGGTCTGCTGTTTTTTCCTTTTTTTTTTTTTAATAGCGTGATCTTCTAACGTCTCTTACAGGTGAACTGAAGGAAATTAAACAGGACATCTCAAGTCTCCGGTATGAACTCCTTGAGGAAAAGTCTCAGAATTCTGAAGATCTGGCAGAACTTATAAGGAAACTTGGGGAAAAACTATCAATTGACTCTAAGGAGGAAGAAAGCAAGAGATAACCTAAACATTGAAGAAATGCAACAGAACATTAACAATTCACTTAAAGCCATATTTCTGTTTTTCTTAAGTCTAGCTCACATTTCTATGACAGGTACAGAAATCAAATCATTCCAGTTCTTTATTGAAAAACCACAGTGGCAAATCCTCTGTGTCTATGGTAGAGAGGAAATACCACTTGAGTAAAGAAATTTATTTATTCTTTACCTACTGAAGAAGAGTGAATTTTAGCTCATTTTAATATTCAACTTACCTCTTTTAAATTCCAGTGGAATCTTGATAAGCCCAGTCATGAAAAATTAAAAGCATAAATCTAAACTTTTCCTACATTAGCTGGTTATTTTTACAAATTTCCTTTTGTAGACATTCTTAACATATATTTTAGTGAATCAAAACAGGAAAATTCCAGGCTTTTGCATATTTGTATCAAAACCTATTGAACTTCTCAAGCATTCCCAACTAGCAAAAGAAAAAAAAAAAAAGAGGAGTTAAATGCCTTTCTTAAAAATGTGTAGAATATTAAAGTACTTTATTTGAATGTTTCCTTGAAGACAAAGACAGCAGAATACTCAGAGCACTGTGTTATACTCTTCCCTACTTATCCCTGTGACCACTGAACCATCGTGAAAGATACCTAGGTTCCAATGGGAGTTAATGCATTAAGAAATACTTTTCACCAAGTTTGTTGAAAAGCTATTGCTGAGGCCTGAAGGAAACTTCTTTAATCCAAAATAATTAATCCTTGAAGTTCTAATCTGTTCCAGAATTCTGAAGTTCTCCAGCTTTCACATCTTGAACTAAAACCTGCAAACTGCAGGGTAGGGGGTTGAATGTAAAGCTGATAACATGTTTATTTAAGGTGGAAGATACTAAAATGTTAGGTGCAAGCCCTCTCTCTGAATTCTGGGAACGTTGTGCATTGGGCACCATGTTTCCCTACAGTTAAACTTGTTTAAATTGTTGAATTTTGTTCAGTTCTATCCTTAGCAATCGAAAACACCTTGTTCCAAAAGCTCATGAAATCTCATCTATGGATTTGCATCCTTTGTCCTTTTTTCTGCTGGAGAAAGCTCAGCTCCTGTTCTGTGTTCCCTAGGAAGCCTTCAGTGAGGAATCTTTTCTCCATGTCCCCAGCAGCAGCCTCTAATGCTTCCACCCTGCTCTCTGCAATCCATCTCCCGTGTCTGCCTCTGTGCAGCTGGCCCAGAGGTAGCCGTGCCTCCTCGGGCTGGTGCTCTGTGCCTGCCCAGCTAATGCGCCCATGCGGGGCAGTCAGCTGCTTGCTGCCTCTCCAGATAGATACAGGCGAAATGCCATCTGATTTTTCCCTCAGTTAAAACAGTAATTTGGGTTTCTTTCTTCTGACAGTCACCAGTTCTGGGACTGTTAGAAGCAGGTATCACATCGGGGATCTCTGCTCCTCTCTAAGCTTGGTTGAAATTAGTGAAAGGGCTGGGAAAAATTGTAAAAGAAACATCAAGATATAGAACGCACCCGTAAAAGTCTTGTACGTTTAGGAAACAAGGCTGAAAATGGCTTGTCAGTACTTGCTTTTAAATCAGCTTTCTGAAACATTTATTGTGGAATGTATCAGAATGTTTCTCCCTCTCCCTTTTAGGACAGAGGTTATTTTTTAACGGGTTTAGATTAGTTTCTAGCTGAATTTACTGATAGTCCTTTTTTAAAAAAGTTGTTGCTGAAATCACTGTGCATTTTCAGGGAAAAAAGCGGGTATTAGAGTAGGTTTTGAAATCACATGGAGACAAGTGGAGGCGAGGGGCTCTGCCCTGCCTGGAGAGCAGGAGCTCTGCCCCAAGGGTGGTTGCTGTGGTTGAGGGGAGCTGTTCAGCCTGCTGCGTGGCCCGGTAGTTTGGCCACAAAGTTGGGTTGATCTCGGGCTGGAAGGCAGCGTGAAGCTAATTTCACTCCCTTTCAGCTGCCGGGCGGTTCTTGCCCATCACCCTTGGCTGGGACTGGCCACTGATTTGGGGTTCCCACTTCAGTATTTTGCGCCTGGTTTTCTGAAGCAGCAAGGACTTTGTAAAGCTGCCGTGAATGACCGCATTAGAGGCCGTGTTGCTCAACGCAGATCTTCCACCTATGACCAGCTCATTGGAAAATCTGTTCGTCAGAACTTGAGGTAACAAGGACAGTCAAAGTTTGTTTTCAGTAATCAACAGTCTTTATTTTTGATCATTGTAATGTACAGTTTGGATGTGCGGTCTAGTACTAAATGATGGTAAAACCCTCAGTCTCCATAATCCCAAATACAGAAACAGCTTAAGATCTCCAGGCACTTTGAAAGTGAAGATTTTTATTACAGAGGTAAAATGGACACTGTGAATTTGTTTAAGCCCAAATTTTGACTTACCTTAAAACTACACGCTTGTAATGTATATATTGTATTTCATGAAGAAAATACATATGGATTTTTTTAATTCAATGAAGATATTTTGTATGTAGTTATTACTCATGGAACAATTTGTTAAATATATTTGAAGAGGTTTATTGCCAAATGTAGTGTGACAAGCAATGTAGTATTTAAAATGAGCACATACCAAATATATTATTCTGATAAAAAAAATTAAATGTACCAGACTCAAAATACCTTTGTGATGCATTGTATGAACATGTTGGTCCTTCACTGGGAACCTTTGGCTGTGCTTGCTTGGGAGACAGCAGCAAGACAAACATGTTAAAATACTTTAATTTGCTAGCAACACTAGTACAAAAGACATTTTCACAGAAGGAAAAAGGTCTTGTCATATTTGATTAGAGTCAAGGTCAAGTATTTTGTTTGCTGTGAACTGTGACTGGTATTAGATGTCTCAGAAGAACCCTGTAGTAGGTAACAGATAACGTGCTTCCTACATAGTTCTCCTGCTTTCTGATAAGAAAAGATTGACATAACTTTGGTGAGGGAGTGTTTCCAGGATTTTTTGTGAATGATTAGGATCGCAAGATAGTCTTGCTTAATTGTTTTTTTTAAATCTTATTAATTTTTTTGGGCTCAGCAATCCCCAGTTTCTGTAGCAGCAATTTCAACATCTAAACCAGACCTACTATGAAGAAATACTGGCTTTTGTAATTATTTTCCCTGAATAGTTCTTAAGCTTGAATTAAGACACATGATGAGTATGTCATCTCTTAGACATTCTTTTCTCTGTTCATGCAAACATATTTTACTGAACAATATAGGAAAACTTAAAAATATCTGAACAGAAGACAATGGAGTAAGAAAATCCCCAAATCAACAAAGCTTTACCCAAGGGTTTCTCTCACTATTCTGGATGAAACCAAATCATGCCTAGCTATTGGGAAGAAGCCGTCTACATCATGGAGGACCGCAGATATTAGGGAGTAATACTTCACTGGCAATGCAAGCTTAAGGTACTCAAGATTTACAGTAACAGGTCCTTAACTAAGAGCTACAGAGTTTCATGTGTAGGTTCAGATATTCCAGGTTAAAATCTGCTGTATTTCAGCCTATTTTAGACCACTGCCAAGCCAATGAATCCTACTTTTAGAAGTGAGATCTACAGGTTCATCTGATTTTAGATGCCAGCCACAAAGACCTGCATCTGAGTTCATCTAGACTTTCTTTCCATTCAGTGGAGAAAAATGATCGAAGACTTATCTTCAAGTAGACCAGCATCCCAGGTGAGTGATACATTAGAAGTGACAGTTTCTCTCCAGTGACTCTAAAGAAGCCACTGTAGCTGTTACCAATGTTTAACATGAAGTGTGAGAAGTCCCACCTTGGCAGAAATGAGCACTGCAGCACACTGCAGAGCCATGAAGCATCACAAATTTTCATCTGCTTGGAAGCACTTGAACCAATGAGGCCAGTCATTGAGGGGGTCTAACCTGTCTCCAGAAGAACCCAGCCCATCCCCCAGGGATGATGAATGAGTATGGTTCTTCTTTACTCTGTGGCAATATTACATTTTTTCCTTCTTCATTAATGTAACTGTAGGTAGGGCGTGAATGAAAATAGCTGTTAACTGCATCTACCCCAGACATGAGAAAAACGAACTTAGTGTGCACATGGCAGCTAAACTCTTGTGGATGAACCAAGAGGTTTATGATAAAGAGAAGTTCATATCCCCTGTTTTAGTACATTGTGGTGAGCATGTTTTTTCAGTATTATGTCTTTAAAGTTTACGATATACAGTTTGATCTTGGCAGTACTTCAGCTATAGCAGCTGTATCATGTAATTTACTAAGAACATGTTCTCATGACTGCAGTGTCCCAAAATGCAGTTTAGTCCAATGAAATCTTGCGTTTGCCTCTCAGAGATTTCCCTCAAGCTTGAAATTTGTAGCTGAACATTATAATTAATACATTATAGACCACATAATGTGCAACTCTACTCATTTGCAGAACAGTAGAAATTATCCTTATGTTGAAAATTGCTCATTTTTCATGTAAATATTTAATGCTTTTTTAATTCATTAGAAAATGCCTGGTGTGAATAATATTTCTTGTTTCTAAGTGCTTATGTTCCTACTTAAATTTTAATTTGGCCTGTGGAAAATACAACTTGTAAATTAAAAAGTTTCTGTTTGGAAAAATACTTGTACTTCAGGAGCCCGTATCAAAAGAGAGGTTAGGTGAGGCCGAGGAGGGTACCTTAAACTCCATGCGCTTAGAAGGCCAGGGAATCCCATACCATACACTGCTCTTCCCTGGTGTTCATGACCTTGAGTAGCTCAAAGTATTTCATTTGCTCTCGTTTCCATTGCTGCAAAGCTTGAGTCTTCTGTTCCTCTTTCTGTTCTTGTCACCATCCTTAATGTGACAGTGCAGCAGGGATGACAAGGTACAATCTTTCAGTGCTTTCTATGTCCAAGCAACTGTATTTTAGTAGCATCTGGTTTTGTTTTAATCTTTTCAGTATTCTGTGATTCAACTCCTTGACGTTTACTCGTCACTCCTTTAATTGATGGACCTCAAATCAAAGTAACTGAAAAAGAGCAGACTGTGTAGTATGCTAAGCACAGTTCAGCAGATAAATCATTATCAAAATTAATAGCAATATTTTGTGCACTTTTATGTGTAAACACTTTTATCTCACTTTGATATTTCATTGTGCTTTATAAACAACAAGGAGTATATTCTGGTAGGCTTGCACAGTCTGTCAAAAAGGACATAAATAAAATGACAACCAGTCCAAAAACCTTTTGATTTGAGGCAAAACCTGCTCACTTTCAGCCAGTGAATGGATTTCTACAAATCAATTTATTTTCCCATGACCTTTGTCAGGCCAATTCAACTCTCTGTTCCTCAGCTTCTTCATTTATGCCAGGCGAGAATGATACTAACTGATGTAAACATGCTCAAATAAGTAGTTTGAGGAATTTGTAAAAGAGCAAACTTCAATTCTTTCTCAAGGGGAGTATTTCCTTGTTTGAAGAAGAGAATTTGATTAACTATACCAGAACTTCAATGGTGTAATTCACTTCAATAGAGAAAAAAACATGGGATTTAATGGGATTAATGTCTTCACAACAAAAGTCATTGCTATGGGATTGTTCTTGAGAACTGCAGTTCTAAAAATTCCAGTTAAAAGACACTCACTGAGCCTGGCCTGTCTGTAGCCTGATTACTTAGTCCCCATCTCCTCATGGTAAACTGAGGCTCTGCATCTTCCTCATAACATACTTACTCACTTTTGAATGGATAAAAATCACTGACACAGTAAATTGTTTAAAAAAGCATAGAATCATAGGTTGGAAAAGACCTCTAAGATCATAAATTCCAACCATCAACCCAACACCACCATGCCTGCTGAACTGTATCCCGGATTGCCACATCTACACGTTTTTTGAACACCTCCAGGGATGGGGACTCAGCCATTTCCCTGGGCAGCCTGTTCCAATGTGTGACCATCAGTGAGCCATCTAGGCTCTTCTGCTAATCTCTGAAAAGACATAGAAAAATGTAGACAATTTTAGATGTCTAAAATATGCCAGCAAAACATGCTTTCAAAACACGTCTTTCTCTCCACTGCTCAGCTATGTCCCATCCACTGTCACAAAACCTTAGTTGTGAATGTCTGTGTTTAACCATGAACCAGCAGTGTGCCCTGGCTGCCAAGAAAGCCAATGGGATCCTGGGGTGCATCAAGAAGAGTGTGGCCAGCAGGACGAGGGAGGTTCTCCTTCCCCTCTACACTGCCCTGGTGAGGCCTCATCTGGAGTACTGTGTCCAGTTCTGGGCTCCCCAGTTCAAGAAAGATGAAGAGCTACTGGAGAGAGTCCAGCGGAGGGTTACGAGGATGGTGAGGGGACTGGAGCATCTCCCCTACGAGGAGAGGTTGAGGGAACTGGGCTTGTTCAGCCTGAAGAAGAGAAGGCTGCGAGGGGACCTTATAAATGCCTACAAATATCTGAAGGGTGGGTGTCAGGAGGATGGGGCCAAGCTCTTTTCAGTGGTGCCCAGTGACAGGACAAGGGGCAATGGGCACAAACTGAGGCACAGGAAGTTCCGTCTGAACATGAGGAAGAAATTCTTCCCTCTGAGGGTGACGGAGCACTGGAACAGGCTGCCCAGGGAGGTTGTGGAGTCTCCTTCTGTGGAGATATTCAAGACCCGCCTGGACAAGATCCTGTGCAGCCTACTGTAGGTGACCCTGCTTCGGCAGGGGGGTTGGACTAGATGACCCCCAGAGGTCCCTTCCAACCCCTACTATTCTGTGATTCTGTGATTCTGTGAAAGCAAGCACAGACCACCAGCACCTTCTGGTTCAGCGCCTTCACTCAGTAGACTTCTGCTGCCTCAGTGCTGCTTCAGAGGTAAATCCTGGCTTAGACCAGAGGCATAGCCTTTGCCCAATCCATTTTTAGCTCAATATCTTGAGAAAATGAGAATTCCTTATTGGGTCACCAATGAGGTCTGTGTGGAAATAGTGATCCAATAAGAAGTTGCACATGAAAATAAGCTGAGTGCTCTTCTGTGCTGATGGTTTCACACCTTCAAACAACGTGCTTTGGTAAGACTTGCACACCTGTATTATTTGTGTCTCTTACCAATTAATCCTCATTACACTTGGCTTTACACTATAAAATCCATCAGCTGCAGCTGATCTAGTAGCTGACCACTCAACCTCAAATTAATCAATTGTTGCTTTAAGCAAGCACCAAGATGTTTTTATTTCATGCTGGTAAATTTTCTAGTCACCAGCCAAAAGTTAATCTGAAGGAGATTGTGTTTGGGATAGGATGTGTGTTGATGATCCCAGTGAGGTATCCCACTCCTCCCTGCCCCAGTGTTATCTCATAGGATGATGGCGTCTCATGGTCCTCATGAGTTTCCCCAGGAGCTCATTAGGAGCGAAGACAGTTATCCATAATTTAAAAGAATTAGAAATGTTTTTAACAAATTCTCTTGTTGTTAGACTTGCTTGAAATTACTTCAGATATATATGTATTTCTTTCAGTTTATTTTAGGGAGAGAACAGTTCCTGAGCCACAGGACTGCAGCCAGTGTACTGCAGTAGCTCTGGAAGAAATAATCACAGGTCTTCCCTGACTTTATGAAACAGAAGACTTGAAAAATTGCAAAGCAGTCTTGGTTACTGCAAAGCTGACATACATGCCTCTGCAGTAAACTTTCTGCTAAACTTATCCTAACACTTCTTTTGAAAAGTAAATTTATAAGCTTACCCATTTATTTTTAGGTTTATTGGTTTACATACTTGGTTGAGGTAGGAATTCAGCTCTGATTGAAATAAATATATTTCAAGTTATCATTTTCAATGTCTATAAATTTTACAGTGTTGTTGCAGCATAGTCAGCAGCTGCTAGCCAACAGTTTGTCATCCTAAGGTTCTTCCATGCACAGAAAATAACATCAGTTCATGCAATGGTACCTCCATGTACCCGCAGACCACAGGATGTGTGCCAGAAGAAGACAGAAGGTGGTAGATATCCATCGTATTTAACAGGCTATAGCAAAGACAGCTTGGACTTTCTGTCAGGTAAATTATGCTTGGATTCACAGGGCACATTGTAGCAGAGCTGCTACTCCAGACTTTGCAGACCCTAAGTTGAATTAATCCATCCCAGTGACTTCAGTGACATTATACAAAGAGTGAATTTGCCTTCCTGTGTACCCAGACAATTTAAATTAACTTTGTAATGGGACTGAAAATTATCAATACGAATGCTGTTCTGCGCAATACAAACCTGTAGTTGTTTGTCCAAAGTAAATTCAGTCAAATAGCAAAAGTGGAAACTGGAGAAACTTGTCTTTAAATGCAATCCCAGGTGCTTCTCAGTTCAGGTGGCTTGGTGGGAAGGAGGGAATTAGAAGGAGCTATTAGAGTGGGGTCTGAGTTACAATGAAGTCCCCGCAGGGCTGTGGGTAGGCTCCCAGAGCCCATCAGGAACCATTTTGGAATCTCTAATGATAAAGTTTGGTAACAACTGCAAATTTCTAGCCCCCAGAATTCCAAAGTTCCAGTATAATTGAAATGTGTGAAAGACAGCTTCGAACAACTTTGGAGGTCTGTGGTCCACCAGACAGCTCAGGAGAGTTAGACGCATAATTACTTCTTTGTCAAAAAACGTAGAGTAGTGGGTGTCTGCATGTGGACAACAGCCAAAGAAACCATCGACAACTCCTCATCGACGTAGCTGAGTCGCAACAACACTTTTTTTGCAGAGCTATCCAAAATAAATACAATTACTGTCTGGATCAAAGAGAGGCTTTGGTGTAGCCGAGAAGCATGTCATGTCTTCTCCAGATTACGAGAATTACATTCCCTCTCGTTAGGCTAACACTGCCTCCATGAGTCCCACTGAACCCTGTCTTCTGCTAAGTCCATCCCTGTAAATGTCGTAACTGGGTATGCAAATACATGAATTACCATTCTCTTTCCAATAAAACAAATATTTTAACAGTTTTATTTCCCAACTGTATTTCCATGTTCCTTCGTCTACTCTTTTCCTAAGTAACAATGAGCTTGAAAACAATAATTTCCCACGGCAGTGCCTTGGCCCTGCCAACATAAACTCATTATACCATGGCCAGAGGTTTGAATTAACAAGTACGGTTAGGAAATAGATGTATTGATTCAGTAACGATTATAATATAACCTACTTAGCTTTGCATGGTACATTTGTCAAGATCCTGGCTAATTGCATTAAGTGCTTGAGCTTTCCAGAAATCTGGCTATAAAAAATGGGTGAAAAACCAAAAAAAACCCACACTTGTCTGCCCAAATTCAATCCTGGAAATCAGAACTACTGTCCTCATTCTTATTTCTTCTTGTTTTCAGTGTAGAAGGATTTGAGTGTTACAAATAGGCCCTTAAAAGCTCAGTTTCTTCTGGGAGAAGTTATTCTTAGCATTACAAGTGGTTGTAAACAACAGTAATATCGACAAATCCCCTTCAGCAAGTTGCACCCCTGTAAAATTCAAACCTTATGGCCCGGTTCGTATTTTACCTGCGCCCTCAGGCTGTAGCAGCAGTGAATGCAATGCATGTCCTGGCTGGGCAGCAGTGTCGGTAAAACACATCAGCCCCGATGGTCTGATGGCTCGCTCTCTACTCCTACAATCATGGGCTCTGTTTTCCTGGGAGTCTGCATGTAACCTGCCTGCCGAGCTTGAACGCAAGCTGTACCACAAGCTAAAACCTGCCTCCCGTTGAGATTGTTGGGAGGAAGGTGTTCAGAAAAAGCCAGGAATGGAGGCTGAGCCCACATGTACCCTCCAAGCACATTGAAGAGTGTTCCTAGCTCAAGTGTGTGTAAACCTGACACAGGAATATGATGTTCGCCTGGCCTGAGGTCACTGTTGTAATGCCTGCAGTGCCGTCACTTGACTCCATATGGCTCCTGCAGGACAGATAAATTTGCCTAAAATCCTATAAATCAGGAACAATAAGGCCTTATCAGTTACTCAGGTGCAAGAATTACAGCCGTCTAAGGGCAGCGATGATGCACAGAGCACGTCAGTGCTCGTGCTTTGGGTGCTCTGGGCCTGTGGCACTGCTTTTTACTCAGGAGTAAAAAAACTGGGAAGATGCAGCGTGACAAGAGCTGGTGCCTCCGTGAGGTCTCGGGTGCAAGGCGACTGACTGACCAAACCAGAGAAAGTCACAAGCACAGACGTCTCTTCCAACAAGTGTTCTAAACAATCCGCGTTGAACTGTCTGTATTCATTTGCAGTACATCTTTTTTTGTGTCTATGGCTGCTTAAAGAAACAGCAAAGTAGAGCACTGTCGGAGCTGCCAAATTAAAAAACAAACCTTTTATTTGATGTTCACGCAAACTGCAAGTACAAAGTAAACCAAAACTCTGTTTGACTTGAGCTCTGAGGACCAAAGCGGGAAGAAGTTCAGTGAATTCCAGACGGGCGGTTTCGGAGGAGTGTGCAAGAGCGCAGCCCACCACGCCGGGGCGGTGATTGCCCGCTCCCTACGCAGAGCAGGCGGTGGGCTGGCTGCCAGCCCTGCCATCTCCCCTGGCCGAGCACGGCTGGGCAGCGCGCCCGCACGGACACACACACACGCTTGGGTTTGTACTTACACAGGTCTGTGCATACACATTTGCACCTTACATGTACACTCAGTATGCATATCTTTGTGCTACATGTATGTATGTGTGCAGTGTGCATATACACACATACACACACCGAGTTTTCTTCTTTTATTTTCACGCTGCCTTGGGCATTCCCACACAAGGTTTCCTATAAAGCAGACTGTCAAGTGAAACTGCAGCTGCAGGGAAGCCACTCAAAGGCTACAGCAAACGCTGTGGAAAGCATTCCCGACTCACACCTGGGCATCTCAATCACACGAGGAGAGCGAGGGGCAATGGACACAACCTGCAAGAAGGTAAATCCAGGTCAGATATTCGGAAATGTATTTTTCCACTGGGTGTGCTCAAACCCTGCACAGGCTGCTCACGGAGGTTGTCCAGTCTTCATCTTTGGAGATTTTGGAAGAACTGACTGGCTAAGCCTTGGGCCACTTTGTCAGGGCTGAATCTACTTTAACCAGGAGGCTGGCCCAGGTGATCTCCTGATTTTCCTTCACAACTAAATTGTTCTGTAATTCTGTAACTCTCTGATTATGTTATGGATACCTTTATATGCGTTTACAAGCCTCAGTGACTGGAAGTGTTATCTATGTTTATCCAGAGCAACTAGTTGGGATCCTGGACCAGCCGCATTTGTCAAACCTCTGGTTTGTGTTCCAGTAATAGAAGGAATGCAAGAAAACTTCTGAGATTTCAACCTTTCACTTTTCCCTTGGTGAGTTTGGGAAGCTTATTAATTTTTATGTATGGCTTCTAGATCTATGATTAATCACTTCCCCCTCATTTAAACACAGCAGTTTTCCAATATTTGTTATTTTCTTTTCCCAGCCAAGGAAAATAACCAAGGAACAAGCAGCCAGGCAAAAGCCCCAAGCAGACGGACCAGTACAGGCAAATACACACAGGCCCATCCCTACTTGGGAAGGATGGAGACTGCAGAATGTAACATTTTTATGTAGCAGAAAAAATAATTATTTTCACCTGACGCAGCAGAGTTAAAAAGTTGCCTAGAATATTGTATAACAATTCTTTAGAAAGATATTATATTAATTCTCTATAGCAGCATCAAAATGAAGCTCTATAAAAGAAGTCACACCTCCAGTATAACTCTATATAAATACTTTAAATCGCTGAACAGGGAAACTTTTAAGTCTAAAAATACACCTGCTGTCACTCCCAAGGTTAACACTCCAAGCATGAAATCGGTTGTGCTTAATCTACTTCAGCTATTTTCATGTTATCCTGTTTCTAGAAACATGACTCCAAATTCTTTTATTTCCTGTCTTGCACCATTTTTTTCCCAATAAATCCTTGTTCATCCATGTTTGATGCAGATTTTAGAACAGCTGTTTTGGAATAGCTGACAGAGCTTGTTTGGGGTGGGAGGAGCCAAGAGAGAGGGAAGCAGAGAACCCACTCTGGTTTTCCAGCAGAAGATCAGATGAGTTGGACGCTTTAGTGTTCTAATTGCCATGGACCGGCTTTAGTAGATGATAGGTAAATACGGGAAATGTTTTGATTTCTTCCTTGCTTTGTTGCTGAAGTTGTACTAGATTTATTCAGATTTTGTAAAAAGAAGACAGGACTCTATGATCTCTATTTTCGTTCATTATTTCTTCATTAATGCAAAGATTTCCCAGTTCCAAAAGCCAGCCAGTGCTGCAGCTTTGCACAGGGCTTGTGCTGTAGTTTCCTCACTCAAGAAGGATGGAACCAGAGGTTTCTGATAGATGCCCCTGAGTAAATGGCCTCTTTGGGCCTGTAAGAGCTTTGGAAAATAGAGCAGGAAATTTGACCCAGCAGCCCTGGAGCTCAAACCCAGCTCAGGGACAGGATGCAGCCCTGCCCTCTGCCCCGTGCAGGCAACAAATCTGCGCTGTCCGGATGGGAGAGAGCACGAGCACCAGGGCTGGTGCTCTGTCCAGCTCCGCACATGCGCGGTGGCTGCTCCTCCTCACCCCAGGTCGCAGCTGCTCTGGCTTCACAGTGATTGAGCCTGCAGAGACTTATGAGAATATAATCCTCCACTCTGTTTTTTTGACTCTCCCGTGTTAGACCTGTTTACTGGCCCCCAGAGGGCTCTCATTTCAGAAGGATCTAAAGGCTGTCTTGCTTTTACTCATGGAAAATAAAACCTTTAGGCCAGCTGTCCCACCATCTTGAAGCATCACGGTAAGACACAGAGGTGGCACACCTTGAGCCGGCTGCATGATTTGAGCTGGATGTATTTCTTTGGGTCATGCTGCAATAGTGAACACTGAAAACTGCAGCAGTCTCAGGGTGTATTTTTATATTTCTCGTCCCCCTAATTCCACATCTGCTAATTGGCTGCCCATTGCCTCATTTATAAATATGAAATCTCATTTTAACATTCACTGTCCTTCTGACTTATTTAGCGGTCCTATGTCTACTTTCTTCTTTTGGGGCTGGCACGACTCCAATCCTGGCAGGGTCATGAGGGTTGTGTTACTTAAGTCTCTGGGCTTTATTCTGCAGAAAAGCGATTAGGTGACACGGCCTTGTGCCTATTCGCTTCCTCCCTTGCTCTTGAGCCTTGACAGGCTGAGCAGTGATGTGAGTAAATTGGCCTCCAGTTTTCTGTGCCTGCTAGAAGCTAAGCTGAAACTGCTACTTACCCGGAAAACCGCAGCGATTTATTGCTGTATCACCTTTTAACACTTTTTTCTTCCTAAGCAGTTTTCACTGAAGCCAGTGCTGCAATTTACACATTGCGACTCAGAAAGGAACAGGGACTTTTCAGAATTTTAATGATAATTCTTCATCAAAATAGGTGGCCTTGTGGCAAACTTTGTGAGTTATCATTCCCCGGAAGATTTGTACCGAGCTGCGGGCAAGAAAGTTTGTGAAATTATATGGGATCTAAGGAGGATTTGGAAGAGTGGAGTAAATACATTTCCCTATTTATGGTTGGAAAATGTTCTTGTATTTACCGGATTTTTGTGGAGACCATGTAGGCAATAATGTTGTCTGAAAGATCTGCACAGCTGCTTTTGAAGTGCTAAGGGAAGGGGGTAGAGAGGAACAAATACAGGATAAAGGACATGTCCTCCCACTGAAAAAATGACCAAACCAGTTTGCCTGATTGAGTTTTGGCAAAAAACACTTCTTTAATCTAGGTCAGGTAGGTCAAAGCATGAATGCCTCATCGTTGTATGTTCTGCACAACACCAGTGCTCGGTAGGAAAGCACTAAACCACCCCCCAGCAGCTAGAAACAGCGAGGCTGTAGCCTCTCTTAACGCAGAGACAGAGCTGACGTGTGGATTTGGTGCTAGTGCTTTGTGATCAGCAAAATAAGGGGTTTTAGAAGGCTTTCATTTCTGGGGCAGAAAAGGTTTCCTTCTACTTTGAAACCAAATGGTAAGCTCTGCTTACTTGGAGTTTAGCCCTAGGTATGGTGCTGCCACCAGCTTCTACTGTCATCAGTGCTTATACAGCTGCCTGATTCCTGGCATCAAAAAGAGCACCTTTTGGATTCGGAATGCACTGGGAAGGGGTCTCTGTGTCCTTACCTCCGAACAGGACCCCCAGCAGAACAAGTCGAAGCCTGTGGGAATCCACCCAGCACTGTCTGCCCCAGAGCTCCACCTGCCCCTCCGTGGGCTGCCCCCAAACACCCTGCGTTTCCAGTCTAGAGGCCCACACCAAACTGTCTTGCTCTGGACCTATTTATTGGATATGAAGGCAAAAAAAAAAATAGTATAGTTTCAAGAAAAATAACATTACTTTAGTTCACATTATTACTCACTACATGGGGATTTACTGCACTTTTACATAAAGTTCTTGGAGTTTGACCTTAGAAAGCATCAAAATGACAAGTGAGGGACTGGAGCGACAATCTGCCAGTGCTCGAGAAGTGCTCAGCGTACTTCCACCCTGAAATTGGGTAAAGTAGGCTAAAATGGGAGAGTGAAGGTATCTTTTCTCACTTTTTCATCAGAAGAAAACTTTTTTAAAATCCTTTTGACCAGCACCGTTTCCTACTGCTTCTGTATAGGAAAGATGAGAAACTTTACTTTCTTATAAATAAATTTATAACTATGATAGATGAAATTCCTTATTGGGAAGAATCTGCTTTTTTTCCAAACCTTCTTCTTAACCTTTTCATGTTCTTACATTGTTTGTATATTTAGAAACTTGCATATGCAGTAAATATACAATATATTGTGAATACGTAACATATCCTATATATAGTCTCTGTATATATCTAGACAATGTAATTTATTTATGTATATGTGCATCTATGTTTATATAAAAACAATTTATAAAATAGATACAATTCTATGTAAATATGCATGCTTGCACACATGCACACACAAACACACACTTTGAATTTAATTAAATATCTACAGCACTCAAAATAATAGGGCATAACACTCTGATGAAAAATCACTGGGCTTGCCTCAATGGTTGTCAATGCCAAACTAGCAGAATTTTCACTTCATGGTTAATCCAGACCCAGGCAAATAAGACATTTCCCATTTTTAGTATGAACTAAACAAACTATGAATTAAGTCTTCTGTGAGTAAAGAGTTTGGCAAAATACATCTGTCTTCTAGACCTGAAATGTCACCAAGATATTTGGCTCACAGGATTCTGGCACTCTCAAACCTGGGCTGCCATTGCTGTACAGACTTGATCCACGGTCACAAGCCATTAATATAGGTTAAAACTCAAAAACCAGAATTCCTGATTTTTTTTTTCCAATCCATCACTATAAATCACAAATGAAGGGCCACATTCCTAGAGCAAAATAAATCCCCAGTCAAAATAAATCTCTTTTTTTTCCCTCATTGGAGATGTTATTAAAACTGATTGAGACCCACGGGATATGAAATGGTTGAAGATGTGAGAAAAATTGTCATTAACTTTTCAAAAACAGCCAGACCTTCTGTATTTTGTGTACTAAATAGGTTACACTCTGCGCTCTCTCAAAAAGAACAGCTAGACAGATTGCGACTGAAAAATCAAGTCGGAGAAGGTTTCTTCTGGTCTGAAGATCAAATCCTGTAATTTCATAAAATGTCTTAAAAAAATTTCCCAGTCAGCTCCCAGTGACATCCATAGTATCACTTTGCCATGTCCAAAGAGATTCTGTAAGTGACCCTCAAAGTTATCAGTGTTCAGGGAAAAAACAAGCAGGGAGTGAATTCTTCCCAGCACTGGGTAAAAAATGTATTTAGCGGTTAAACTACATGTGATGGTTTTTTATGGAAACAGCTTTAAAATTTCATTTTCAAAAGAGAAAAAATGAGGGGAAACATTATATCTATCCCCTCATAGTCTGCGGGGAGACCTTCTAGCAGCCTTTCAGTAATTGAAGTGGGGCTATAGGAAAGATAGGGAGAATGTTTCCAGCAGGGCTTGTTGCGATAGGACAAGGAACAATGGCTTTAAACTAAGAGAAGGTAGATTTAGACTGGATATAAGGAAGAAATTTTTTACTGTGAGGGTGGTGAAACCCTGGAACAGATTGCCCAGAGAGGCAGTGGAGGCCCCATCCCTGGAAACATTCAAGGCCAGGTTGGATGGGGCTCTGAGTAACCTGGTCTAGTTGAAGGTGTCCCTGCTCACTGCAGCGGGGTTGGGCTAGATGGCCTCTAAAGGTCGCTTCCAACCGAAAACATTCTATGATTCTGTGATTGTATAAAAAAGCTGAGATGGTTTATCTGCTAACATTTGCAATCAGAATAGATCAAGCAGGAAAGACATTTCAGTTCTTAAGCTGTTTGAGGGTCTTTCAGATTGCCTGGCAAACACATATTATACTCAGTATGCCTTTCAAGTACACAGAATTTAACAGGACAGCAAAGGCAGAAATAAAAAAGGCAGAGATACTCTTGTGATTACACAGCAAGATGTGGAGGAGAGAAAGCTGAGTTTCGTGCCAGCTCTGGCACAGACCTCCCATCTCACGACAGACTTTGTCCACACTGCAGACTCATGTTGGTGCAGCTCAACTTTCGGATTTTGTGGTAATCCAGCTGAAATAAGCCTACATTTCAAGGCAGATGGGTTGCTGCCGACGCTAGCACGGACCAGTGCCCTGAGCATGTCTGTGGGCGAGCGTTACGGGCCATGCCAGCTACCGCAGCTGTGTTACTCGTGGTCCCCAAACTAGAGAGCGTAGAACCAGACTCAGTGCCCTTGCAGGTGTAGGTGCTGATGTTCTCACAGCAGCTGCAAACACCTCATGGAGTTGCCTCTGTGGACCCCCCGCGTGCTGCAGGAGTTTGCTTACTCGCTGTGAAGCACCAGCAGGGTTTCACATGGAAAACTGCAGATGCTTCATGTTTCTGTGTCTGTTTCTTGTCGGTATGAGAGAAACAAGAGCTTGTTTTTCAATCCTATCTTGTCTCATAAATTCTCCAGTGACAGTTTTATTTTGTGCTTTCTTACGTCTCTCACAAGTGGAAGTCTATAGGGCTGGAATAACATGAGCAACAACCACAAAAATAGGAATAAATAATGAAGTGTAACACTGCTACAAGTCAGCCATCTGGCCAAAAAGGCTTCTTCAATGTTTTTTCCGTTCTTGTCATTTTGATGCTCCATGCTGTTTGCTGGGGCCAGGATGAGGGAATCGCTGGCCGCTGAACCAGCAAGCCCTGTCGAGACCTGGACAAAGGAGTCATAAGCCAGAAAGAGGGAGGTTTGTTTTCTGTCTGTAATTTGCTTTTTATTGGTGCGTTTCCATTGGGCTTTACAGGAGGAGATGTGAATGTGAGTTTTTCAAGTGAAATGTTGTTTTCCAGTACTCCAGATCTCCTCTAGGATCTTTACCAGTTCTTGCTTCTCTCTGAATGAATATAAGCATTGCCTTTTTTGTGAAATCTATAAGGACGCCCACAAGTTCCCGCAGAACTCACATTCATTGGGAATATGACTGGTAAAAAAACTTTGAAATCTATTTAAAAACCTGGTTCTGTGGGTTCAGGCTTCCACCCAGTTGTTATGTACTGTGTTGCTCATCAATTTTGCCTTAAAATACTGCATTCTGGCAGAAGACAACTTGCAAGTATTTGTAAATATAATCTGTGTTGATGGGTCAACAAAAGCAGGCAGGAGGCAGCCTGGTCTTTAAAAACCCATAGACTCAGAAGTCCACCCGTCAGCCTGAGGTGGGATCAGCTGTAGAGATGTCTCAGTCTGTATTTAAAACCTCAGATGCTGGTGACTCCACGGCACACATAACCCATACACATATTTTACTGTCCCTAGAGGTAGATTTTTCTTTCTCCTTTTTTTTGATCTGAGGTTTTCTTACTGTATTTTCAGGCCAAACCATCCCAGCAGAGAGAGCTAGAACAGACTATTCTCTTCCTCTCTTCCACAGCCTCCTTCACATTTGAGGACCATTGTCATTTCAGTCATTTTTTCAGACTAAACACCAATTCTTTCAATTCTTTTCCTCAAAAATCATGGGGTTTAGACTCTTCTCATTTAAGAGTTTTTATTTTGAAATTTTTTATGTCCCATACTAACCATGGCTGACCGACTGACGCCTTGCCAACATAAAACAGAGCTGTAGTATGACTTTCTTGCAAGCTCACCTTCACCTTATGATGGTCTTTTTTTTGAGAACATGTCATAGGTGACTTTCATTTTATTCCTGATCTGCCATAACCCCTGGATGCCTTTTTTTTTGAAGAATTCCTGCCTAGTCTGTTGCTTCTCAGCATGAGTTTGCAGATAACTCTAGAATTCTGCTCAGGTTTTAATTGAATTATATTCTATTTCGGGTTTTCCCCAGATCGTTTCTCTAATTTGTCCACATGATTTTGCACCTAGCCTGCCTTTCAGCAGCTCTGCCATCCCTGCCAACTCTGGGGAAGGACCATCTTGAATGGCACATTCTGCTTTTTTGTAGAGTTGATGCCTGAGGACCTCATTGAGTCCGGGCAAAGCTATTCCTTGGTATAACACCACTGGTTTCAGCCGAGGCCTGCTGTTCCTCACGTTGTCAGGCTCAGAGCTTGCTGCGTATATATCAGGTTTTATGGGAGGTCTCATGATGCTGCTTTCCAGCTTGCCCGAGGAACTCCTCTCTTCCCTTACAAGGCTAGAGTGAGCCACTGCTGCTCTGGCCGCCTGAAGGAGGATCTGCTGCTGGCCGTGCTTTTGTTCCAACAGCTGAGGCAGGCAAGCCATTTGGTGCAAGGTTAAAGGGACAGCAGCAGTTTGCACACATTTGTATGGTGATTTTGTATGGTGTTGAATGCTGGCACTTACTCCTTGAGGCTTCCACAACTTCTACCTGGCTTTAAAGAGACTGTTTCATGCCTTTTTCGCTGTGTTGGAAGTGCACGTCAGTTCCTGGGGAGACCAACTGAAGTTCCGGGCTAGATTTTGAACCCTTTATCTCACTGACATGTAGTTATTTACACATGGAGTAGCTCCACTAAAATTAAAGGATATTTTTTTGTGACCAATTCCACCTTGATTGGAGCAAGGTCTGACTCTTGCCAAATATATAAATAAACAAAAGTGAAAGAGGTTTCTCCTTCATCCTCCCCTTATGTTTCAATTCTAGTTATTTTAGGGATCATTCTAATAGCAACTTAGGTAAAAAACCAAACAGACCAGGTTTATTTTCTTCAGGTTCTGTGATAGCAGCCATCCCTTCCCACCCTGCCTGGATTTGAGGCACTGTTAATAACTGCGTCGTTAATTAGCAATTTTTCACGAGAAGCCTGCTGTTAGCTGCATTGTTGAAGGAATGCGTCACAAATTTTGAGTTCTTTCGCGGCTGCTCTTTACAAAGCAGCTTGAATTCACATGTCCAGCAGCACAGTAGAAATAGAGGGGCAATCTTAGCACGTTTATCATCACCCTCCAACTGAGCCTTTCTCATTTGTCAAACTGGTCTAGCTCCATCCACTTTCCTGAAAGAATTTGCTCATCTAAAGGTCTCTTCCTTAGCCCATCAGAAAAGTCCTAAGAGGCTTAGATACTAAATGAGGATTAAGATGAAGTATCAATGCCTAAATCCCAAACTGTCATCATAAATCCTTGCTCAGCTCTTGCCTGAGCTCACCAGTTGTCTAAAGTCACAAGGTCATCCCTCTGCTTTTCTTTCAGCTGCTGAGGTCGCCTGTGAAATTTGTACTTGATAGAAGCAGCAATGCAGCATTTCATGCAGTTTCTAACCCAAGCTCATGTTCGGGTTGGAGTATTTGCTGCCTGGGCAAAGAGGGGAAAGGCTGTCTCCACTCCACGACTTTAGTGGTGGAGTGCAGCCTTCTTTGTTTGCCTTCTCTTTTGGGTGATGCAGAACCAGTGTGGGAGCCACAGCCAGCTGCGGCTGAGCCTTCTTCCAGGCAGTATGGGTGACCACAAGAAGGACTGCTGGAGATTTCCCTAGTGCTGATGTCACCGATTAACTTCGTACCTTGTTTTTTTCAATCTTCCTGCAGTTTCTGGGACAGAAGATTCTGTTGTACAGCAAGCAGATAAGGAAATGCAATACCCTCTCTCTTTCACCATCAGGGGGAACATGGAACACAAGGTAGTTTGCTGATGAAGTAACAATGAAAAGGAAACAGTGGTATCAATGTCAGTAGAACATCTTCCTCACTGGAAGTTGTGTGAGCTGTGCACATATTTGTCATGTTGTGTGTAGTATCCCCCCTTCTCATCTTTCTGTGGTCCTTGCTGCTTTTCTGCGGGGTAACAGCTGTATTTTTCTGGATGGGCACCACTGACTGGCCCCATCCCAGCAGGACTAACGCTCTGCAGCAGGCTGCAGAACCTGTTGTGCACATTGCTCCATCTCTGTGGAGCTCTCTCTGAGCTGCTTTCTTCCTTTGAATACCTTTTGTAATATTCTGTAGTATAGTCTCACCTCTCCTTGAAGCTATATTTAGAGCCATTATTCCATCATGCTCTACACTATTTCTCTGTGCCCTCCATTCAACTTGACTTGAAGGGAAGCACAAGATACTTGTCCCTACCAATGCTTTTCAACCGCTTTGCCCTTCTCTGCACCCTGAATTGAGGCCAGAAGCACTATTAAGTTGTTACATCTCTAGCCTGGTTAGCTTTTTACAAATCCAGATCATTTACCAGCAGAATGGACTGTACAATTATTGCTACAGAAAATAAAAAGGTAGTTTACTGCCTTAGATCACTCAAGAAGAGCTAAATATAGCACACTGATATATTTGTTGAGGAAAAATCTTTGCAGCAAATCTGGCATCTGTTTTCCTATGACCCATCTTTGAGGATTCCCGATTAGGCAGCAGACCGTGATCTATGAAAACTGTCTTTCCCTGAGCGTCATGCACTGATTTCTTGATGAAATGTTTAGAATCATTCTGATGACATGAGAAGGTGTTTTACTCACATACCCTCATATTTTGGAGGGAAAAAAAACCAAAAATAATTTTCATAGTTCACTGTTTCTGTTACCTGGTTGCACAGATGTTCTGTAATAGATTTATGCTGCTTTTATTTACCTTTTCCCAGCTGTAACGTAGAGCAGTGTCTCAGAAGTCTTTTAGGACTTTCATCTTTTATTGTGATGGGAACAGGTTAAATTACTGGCACGGAGGCCTGACCCTGGCCTCTGTGACCCTCTGCTTTAGCTGGTTGGCCTGGCAGGGTCCCTCACAAGATTTGTATCTCATTTTTGGTGTGGGTTTTGTGAGGTGGTACCTGCTAGCTGGGAGCTAGCATTACATGTTTTACATTTTTTCTCCACTTATTTTTCTGAATTACAAGCAATTCAACTTCAACTGACTCCCTATTTGTAAAGGACAAACCCTTTGGTGAATTTTCTGCTTGTAAGCTTATGTCTAAATTATCCGTAACTAATACCAGTAATAAGTTCTGGCTATAACACATCCTAACTATTAATACATTATTTGTTTAAGGGGCTTGATTAACAATTCCTCCAGCAAATCATGATATTGATCTTTAAATTCAAGGGTTAATTTATTTTCTTAGAAACAAAACAGCCAGCTAAACTGTTGGTGGCTAACGCCAGGTGAAGCTATAGAGGAGAAAAGGAATGGGAAAAGTACAATACTGGAGTTGTCTGGGAAATGTGAGGGGTCGTACTGTCGTGCCTTATTGCTCAGGAATGTACTTGAGAACTATCAGGGAGTCAAATGTCATGAATACAGATGTACATATCTATTCTCATGTAAAAGCTGTATAATTTACAGAAGAGGATATTAGGAAAAAATTCTTCACTAAAAGAGTTATCAAGCATTGGAACAGGCTGCCCAGGGAAGTGGTTCAGTCACCATCCCTGAAGGTATTCAGATGTGTAGACTTGGCACTTAGGGACATGGTTTAGTGATAGACTTGCCAGTGTTAGGTTTAGGGCTGGACTCCATAATCTTCAGGGTCTTTTCCAACCTAAATGATTCTATGATTCTATGATTCCTAGATCTGAACAGCAAAAATGCCTTTCCAGAGGATGCATGGAATAAAAATACAGTGTTTATTTTGCTGCTGTTCTGACTTGTTTAAAAGGTCACTGCCACACGACAGAGAAAACCCAATCACAGTTCCATGGCTTCTTTTTGAATAGCTAAAACATATGTATTAACCTCAACTTATACGTGGACCATGTTAAGGAATAAACTTTAGGTAGCTGATTAAGGAAAACTTTATGAATTATTAAGGTTCTCCTTCCCCTCTACACTGCCCTGGTGAGGCCCCATCTGGAGTACTCTGTCCAGTTCTGGGCTCCCCAGTTCAAGAAAGATGAGAAGCTTCTGGAGAGAGTCCAGCGGAGTGCTACGAGGATGATGAGGGGACTGGAGCATCTCTGCTACGAGGAGAGGCTGAGGGAGCTGGGCTTGTTCAGCCTGAAGAAGAGAAGGCTGCGAGGGGACCTAATAAATGCTTATAAATATCTGAAGGGTGGGTGTCAGGAGGATGGGACCAAACTCTTTTCAGTGGTGCCCAGCGACAGGACAAGGGGCAATGGGCACAAACGGAAGCACAGGAAGCTCCGTCTGAACATGAGGAAGAACTTCTTCCCTCTGAGGGTGATGGAGCACTGGAACAGGCTGCCCAGGGAGATTGTGGAGTCTCCTTCTCTGGAGATATTCAAGACCTGCCTGGACAAGGTCCTGTGCTGCCTGCTGTAGGCGACCCTGCTTTGGCAGGGGGGGTGGACTAGATGACCCCCAGAGGTCCCTTCCAACCCCTACCATTCTGTGATTCTGTGATTCTGTGATTAAGTTTGAAATTAGATTTATTAAATATACAGCCTAGGCACTTTTCTGTATGAAAGGAAAGAAAAGAAAAAAACCAGCCACATAATCCCAGCAACTTTAATAGATGCTTCTCTAGCCAAGGAGCAGAGCTTTTTCCTAAAGAAAGTGCTCTCACTCCGTGCTCATTTCCCATTTGTATTTTTATGCCAATGCCATCAATAAAGCATCTCAGCAACTGGGCTGTTGTAAAGTGTGCAATATTGTAACGGAAACATGCCTTGCTGTAGGCATAGCAATAGCCTGTGCCTTGTGAAATGTTCGAAAACGGTGAAAACACACTTGATGTTTCCATACGCCCAGTTTATAATTTCTTGGTTTGCTGGTTTTCTCCTGTACCCTTTAGTCACTATTCTGGAATTAAGCATCCTTTTCTGTGGTTGTTCTCCTAAGTCTAAGTTCAAAGATGCTGTGAAATTACAGCTCTTGGATTTGGGGTTGTGTCCCCAACACTATTTTTGGCATCAGTGAAAACTGCTTGGCTGTTTGGAAGAAAAAAATAGTTCAAAAGCTGCCTTATTAGCTCATGCTCTGTTACACAGTGATCACTAAAAAAAATTACTTTTTTGAAGTTAATTGTGTAGTCCCTGTTTTACTGATGAAGGATACTATGGTACAGATAGACAAAGTAACCTAAGAGCCTCAACACTGTCTTCCACTGCATCCACTCAACTAGAAAATGTAATGTGACCTTTCTTCTTTAAATAATAATACTTTTTAAATGAGAAAAAATGCTAATAAAGATACTTGTGAAGAAAAAGGATTACATGAAAAAAAGAATTATTAGGTAGAAATACTAGTCATGTGATCCTCCTGCCATCACCCTAGCTGCTTGCAGTACCCAAGCCCTGATTTAGCAGTATCTTCCAGCACCCTGTCAGATTTCTCTAGGGCAGCAGGCTACGAGACATTAAGGAATCCATTCGCTGGCTGCAGTGTCAGCCCTTCCACCTGATGTTCCTTCTTGGCCAGTTGGATGCTAGATTCTACACAGTGCTACTCCAGATAATCTAATCTGGTTTCTTAGCATCAACAGATTCTCTCCAGTATAGCAGTCTACAGGTATTTTAACTGTGAGAAGAGAACTGAAAAGAAAATGGCTCTCTGTCATTACATTAGCTTGAGCACGTTACATGGCAAAGATGATGTGTTTGGAATTGTTTACTGAGGCAAAGACAGTTTGGAAGTTATCCTTTTATAGAGCAGATACAAAATAATTTGACTTGGATAGCATGGTATGACTACTGAAAACCACCAAACATGCCACCAAAAGCAGTGTGAATAACTTGCAAATAATTCATAGCAACAAAAGTACTGGTGAAAATGAATGGCTATTTAAAAAATATGTCTCTGAAATCATCTTCTTTCATGATTAGGGGAAACTGATTTTGGCCAAACGCTATGGAACACAGAGAAGCAGGTGGCTTATACAGAGGTACCAATATAAACTTATTATCAGCATTCTGCCCTAGATTTTAGTGAAGAAACACCCAACTGGTGATCATGGCTCCACCAGTTCACACCAATTAATACTGAGAAAGATAATCACAAGTTGAAGGAAAACTGTTTGTCCTTTTCATGATCTCTGCTGGCACAGATAAGTAGGTAAATATGCTCAGTTCTAAGGCAGGTCACATTAAGAGGAATCAGTTCAGTTCCTGTAGACAAGGGTCATTGGATACCTCTTTTTACACAACAAAGACCACAGTCCAGGTAGGAGCCGTAGATGATCTGCAGAAGTACTGGTTAGTCCCCAAGCACCTTAGGTCTCTGAGCATCCCACATATCTAAGACTGTACAAAGCTGCTGTGCCACAAGCACTGACACAATCCTACAGCCAATGAGCTACTATGGACTTCAGAAATGCTTAAATGAAAATCCTACTAACTAGAACAACTAGGCAAGCAGTGGGGGAGAACAACCAAGTGTCAATACTCATCGGGGCAGGAACCCATAGGGGCATTTACGTTCCACCTCCCCCTTCTTAAATTAAATCTTCAGTAGCTTCAGAGGTTTCTCAGGATCAGTGCCACGAGCACCTAATTCTCTCAAGGGCTGACTGACCTGGAGATGAGAATACCCTGAGTTCAGTGCCCCTAGATGTTGTTCATCTCAGTGTTGCAAGCCTTAAGTACCTTTAGGGTTTAGCCCTTAGTCTGTCTTGTCCATTCATTCCCCACAGACGTAATGAAGTTCCTACTTCAAAGCCACAGGGTGTTCTGAGGAACAGTGCATTCTTCCGGGCTTGTGAAGAACTCAGTTACTGTAATAATGGAGAGAAATGTGGACAGATGGGCAGATATTGTATAGCCTTCTACCCCTAATAGCACAGAGCACTGCATACATGTTAAAAAGCACTTTAATTTATTTGAGGGCAAAAGAGCTTGAAACCACACTGATTGAAAATTCTAGCACACCTTCCTAACAGAGAGCGTTATTGCAAGGAATCCAGTTTCATATTTGATTAGGTCAACTTGACATGATTTCTGGAAATCAGAGAAAAATGTATACAGATCAGCGACAATAAAAGATACTTAGAAGCTCTTAGAAGAAAGTTAGACTGACAAAACCAGCAGCAGAATACTTGAAATCTCAAAAGTGAACTGCGAGGCATTACATTTGTCATGACTGCAAGCTTCAGTTCGGAATCTGAAAGGCTTAAAATAATGCTGAGAAAAAATTGTTCAATTTTGCTGATTTTAGTGAATGAAAAAGTATCAAGAGTGTAGTTTTTGCATGGATTAGGCTCAGAGATAGTATGATTGCTTCTGAGTCAATCTCTTTTCCTTTGAGTAGTGATACAGGATTCAAAAGTTTAAACTGCAGACTAAGAATATCTTCAGAGAAAGGTAAATGTGACATAACTTGTGTCACACAGCTGAATCTACAAAATGCAGACCCAACAGAGTGACTTTACTCTTGACATGAGTGCAACAAGCAGCCAAACAAGAATAACTAACCTCACAGTACTGTTATGGTATCAGTGCCTGAGCCTGGAAAAAGATCTGAAAAAATCTCTGGAAGTTGGTATGGCACTGATTTCCTTCCTCACCTTTTGCGGAGCATTTTTCAGGGCCTTGATGAAAAGTGGATGAGCTATCTGCTCTGCAGACTGACTGATTTGGGCCCAGGTCTAACGCTATAACCCCCCCACTATAAATATTTCCTCAAAGACAGGTGTGATCGGGAGACGTATCTACTGGAAAAGGCGCCTGCTGTTTGCACACCTCCATGCCAGTGGGTGGAGATCTGAAGGTCCAAACGGTAAGTCTTCAACCGACAGCAGGAGTAAGACTCCAAAAGATTAACTCAGCCCTTCTTCCACCTGGTACCTCACGATTTACTTCAGGCTATCAAGGAAGACTGTGAAAGGTAGCAGCTGGGTCTCATGGGTCTCACCCAGTGTCTTGATCACTGAGAAGGCAAAGAATAAGCCACATCTTTTGTCGCCTAAGACAAATGCATCTTAACCTGAAGTTAAACCACATTGTTAAAGTACTTAAATGTTCTGAAGCCTTACGAAACAACCAAATTTAGGGATGTAAAAAAGCGTAAGTAGTTTTATAATTTCCATGCAGAAAACAATCAGGAAAAGGCGAAAAAGAGCACAGCTGAATGTCACATGCACCTCAGTGTGATACACTGTGATAAACCAGATCTTGCTGGCTTTTATTAACAATGCCTGTCTCCATCACACTACTGCAGTAGGATGAGGGTGAGTGTAAATAAGGATAATTTAAGTTCCTCACCTCTTTCAGTGCAGCATTTTTAGGAGTCCATAAACCTTATCTTTCTGTTCTGCTGTGGGTGGAGGAGACAAACATTTTTAAGGGTAAATGCTTGCTTGCCAAATGCATAACAGGCCACAGAATCACGAAGTGCCAATGAAAAATGAGCTTGTAAAAATATCAGTCATTGCTCCTTAGCTTGTTGTATCTGACTACTATAAATCACTGCTGGGCAATAACCTCTGAAGTTATTGCCAAGTGAACAAAGTGGGTGCCCTATGGATGCTTCAGAAAGCTCATCCTCTGGCTGCTAGTGATGCACAGAGGCACAGCCAGGCAGCAGAACCAGAACTAGGGGAGTGTGTGCATTTTAAGGTCAGTGGCATTTAATAAGCCACAAATCTAGTTGGATTTCCGCATCCTCCTTCTTATGTTTTATGTGATACAATGTGATGACTTCAAGCACTTTTCTTTTCTTAGCCTTCAATTAATACTTCCTCTGGAAGGAGAAAAGGAACATCTCTGAGAAACTGAAATTCACTGGAAATTTTGCTATCAGAGTGCCTGAGCATTGTCTCTACGTGCAGCTGGCCATGTTCTTACTCGCTGAAATCGCAAGAGCCACCCTTGTGTACACAGCTGAGAGTGTGCCAAGGCCAGTATTGGTTTGAGCAATACTTGATGAAGTGTAGTCTGCTGCCCTCCAGGAACTGCTGGAATTGCTTTGATTGATATCTGTTTCACATAAGATGTCTTCTGGGAATGCTGTCTCGGTGGCATGATCCCTTCCCTATGGCAAGTTACCTGGATGTACAGCTTCACACTTCAAACAGATCGTTGACTGTGGGTTGTAGCTGCGGCGTATGCCACAGACACAGGTGAACAAATGGAAAGTTTCACAGCTTATTCAGTTGAAGAGCTTACATTTTTGCAGGGTCCCTCGCATTTGGCTCGCAGCATGGATGTCACATGCCTCACTAGGCACAGACAATGCGGTTTTGCTGGCAAAACAGTCACGTAGGCAACACTGTATTACTTGTTTCACTGGGGGCAACTCATTTTACAGTGCCCTCAGAAAGCATCTTGTTATGTTTGATTCCCTGAACAGAAATTCTTAAGGGCTCTTCTATTTCATGTTCAGCATTTCAAGTTACCTGGGTTTTGGAGAATAGTTTTGTAGGATGTCTAAACTAGTCAACGGTCTTGCGCTGAACAACTGGAGTATTTTTAAAGATATACCCTCCAGGAGATGTTGAAGCTAGCACTATGGTTAAGCACTTTATGTGGGAGACTGAGCACATTTGCTTTACAAAGACTCCTACAGTCATGAAACATGGCACAGGTGAGTGAACAGGAGGCACAGGTGAATCCAGCACTAGGGACAACTTGCATTGAATATGTGAGAGTGCTGCTATCCTGCTAGTTCTTTATAACAGGCATTTTTCAGAACCCAGTGGGAGGCTATGGAGTCCCACCCAGGCACCATGCATAGGGTCAGAATTGTATTTGTGGTTTGAGTTGTTGTCGTTCGATAGGAGGAAGGTGGGCACATCGCTGTAAATGGCAAGCAGTATCAGCAGGGACCTCGTAAATACCATCAGAGCCCTGCCAGCTGCGAGCTAGGGAAGAGGGGAGCAGGTGGGAATAACCAGCGAATTATTTTAGCCAGTGCTGATTTGTGTAAGTGCTGATTTATTGAAGTGCTGATTCTTGTCTGGTTTTTTGCATAGTCACACCTACAAACCTTTCTGCTCCCTTTAGCTGCCTTCTCATTATTAAGGCTCGCAGAAACAGTTTTAAGAAAGGCAAGGCTTGTAGAGAGAGGCGATACTGGTACCTAAACAATTATCACAGTCCATAAATACAGACAAGTGTTCCCTCAAGGACTCTGCCAGGCCTGGTACAGAAGCGGTGACTTTCATGCCAAGCACAGTTTGGAAACAGTTATTCTAACTTGAGATTAATTCTGTTAATTTTCTGAGTGCTTGGGCAGGCATTATGATTTGCTGTGAAGTGACAAGCAAAGGTGAGACAGTTTGTTGTCTTTATTAATTTCCTTGGCACAGAAGCGGAGAAAACTCGTGGTAAAAGCAACCAATACCCACAAATAGTTTCACACCATGCCACCTGCATAGTGATGCTAGCAAAAGAAGCTCCAGTCTCTGGCTTCTTGTTCCTCCTTCTGCCCGCTCCCCCTCGGCTTGCCCCACTTTTACAGTTCTGCTGGTCTATTTTATTAGGAAGTAAACTGGATTACCAAAACAGAGGTTTGGGGATTCTTTTTTCAGCTATGTGCAAAGTAAAAAGAGAACCCAGTCCATAAAATATAATGACACAATAAATGTCATGATTGTTCTAAATTAGAAATTATGGAGGGGAACAAGACATCAGGTAGAAAAACGTGCTGGCAGGGCTGAGTAAAACCTAAGTCCATTTTTTAAATGTGCAAGGGAAAGAGGAAATCCCAATGATAATATTTATCAGAAAAAAAGTAATGAATAATGCCAAAAAAAAGTGGAAACATTCAGTAATTAATCTTGCTCTGGTCCTTAGAAGGGTGATAGTGGACAATATCTATTAAAATAGCATTAAAATGGTTAAGTGTGTATATTCTTTTGTCTCCACTGTTCGAAATGGCAGGTTATTCCAGATCCTCACTAGTCTTATGATCAGAAACATTCTTTTAATTTGAGGACTATAGTTCTTTTTGGTGAATTTATACCTATGCCTTCTTGTGCCAATACTGCCATTTAGCTTGGATTTTCCCCAAACCACATTTATAAAAACACTAACAGGTTCCCCCAGCATTTTTTTCAATTGTGTTAAAAAAAAAAGAATCCCTTCTAGTTTCCAGTCTATGAAAGGCTCTCCATTCCCTAGGTCATCTTCATAATCCCTTTCAGTCATGATGAAAATTCAGTTTTCATCCCAGATAACAGCAATGCCTTGTACCCTGGCACACACTTTTCAACAGATATTGAAAATTTCTACTTTTTCATATGCTCTAGAATACCCTTTGCTTTTTATGCCATTAAAGGACATTAATGAATTAATAAAACATGTAATATTCTGAAGTTCTTCCTTTCCAATAAATGTGTTTCCAGCTTCCAGCAAATTTTTGTGTGCTTGAACTTTTCATGCCCAACTCTCTAATTTTCTGCTAGTAAATTTTCTTCCTGTCCTTAGGGTACTATTTCATGTAGTCATTCCCCTGTATTTTGACAAATCATTCAGGATATTGATAAAAAAATTCTAGAATAGCTCCAAGAATTTCACCTTTAGTCCTCCTTAATCTTGCATTTCTGTTTGATGCCCAGTCCATAAATTCTCCACTTCAGTTAGTTCTTGATCATTTTCTAATCTGTGATCTGATCTCCGTCTTTTCGAGATTAGCAGCTCTTTGTGGCATGGTATCATCTTGCTGTCAGATAACATCACCAGGCTAGCGGATTTTGGTGCAGGGGAGATCACAACAGTCTTCTCCCTTCCAACATTTCATTTGAACTGTTGACTGAAATAAAAAAACTCTCAAAGTGAGATCTAGCCAAAATTTTCCTATTTGAACACATTTTATTTACGTCACTATGAAACTGTAACTCATGATCTTTTAGCCCATGAGGGTAAATCAGGCAGGATTCCTCCAAAACAAGACTGGCTCAAGAAATTTTGGAGAAATACAAACTAAGAAAGTAAGATTTGAAAAGAAATGTATTGTTTATGTATGGTCATGGGCATAAATCTACCCCCTCCCCAAAGTCCATGTGTCCATATTTATTTAATTAAACACAAGATGTCACAGTGTGATATGAGGAAAAAAATATATTGAAAATCAAACCATTCTCTGAGAAGGAAAAAACACTAAGTCTCCTCCTTACAGTAGTCACAGACTTGTGTAATATACTTTAGTTTACAAAATTAGATACTCAGTGACAGAAGATTACTTGAGGAAGTCTTTATCAATCAAGTGCTCTCTGTAGTTAACCAGCCTCGAGTGGACTGCAGAACTTTTAAAACACCTATCTGAAAGCCAATAAATGAAGAGAGCAAGTATGGGCTGGCTTTGAAGTAATTTGCAAGTGGTATATCACGTGAACTCTGCAGTTCACACACTTTCAGACCACAATTAAATAAACTCTTTTTTCAGCATTTGCCTTGGGCAGGCTGAGGCCAGAATCATGGCTCTGCCCGGCAGCAGGAGGTGTGGAGAAACCCACCGGCCTCCACAGGAAGCCTTCAGGCTCGGTGAGGCGCGGTGAGGGAGCATTGCTGGGGTTATTTGTAAGAACACAGTGAGGAGCATTGTCGTCACTCGGCCAAGCATCTCACACCTCTGAAACGGTCACATTTCAAGCCCTGCAGCTGGAATTGGCCTGCCTGTAGCAGGGCATCGTTCTCATGCCGGGGGTTTCCCATAGATCTCCCTCGCCTCTCTGCTGGAGCCAAGAGGGTGAAGGTGCATCCTGTGGGGTGGGCAAAGGGCGTGGCTCTACGCTGCTGCTCACCTCAGTTTGCCAAGGTGGCAGCTCAGGGCAGTCCCTCAGGGCGGTTGTTGGTCAGGGAGGTGCCCGTGCTGCCCCAGCACAGCTGCTGAGAGCCTGAGTGTGTTCATGCTGCAGGAAGGATGAAGAGGGACTTTTCACAAGGGTGTGTAGTGATAGGACAAGGGGGAACGGCTCTAAACTAAAGAGGGCAGATTTAGATTAGATATTAGGAAGAAATTCTTCACCATGAAGGCGGTGAGGCACTGGCACAGGTTGCCCAGAGAAGCTGTGGCTGCCCCCTCCCTGGAAGTGTTCAAGGCCAGGCTGGATGGAGCTCTGAGCAACCTGGTCTAGTGGAAGATGTCCCTGCTCATGGCAGGGGGGTTGGAACCAGATGATCTTTAAGATCCCTTCCAACACAAACCATTCTATGATTCTATGAGAAGGGCCGATAGTTCCAGGTGACCCTGGTGAGCAGGGGGCTGGAGGGAAGCTGGCCTCATGCAGAGCAAAACAGGGGAGAGGCTCCTTTTACTTGGCCTTGATCCCACTCCGTCAGCACCGATCCAGGGCTAGCTGGGGGTCTGCCTCCAACGGTTTCTCTGCATCGCTTTGTTCCACATCTGCTGTGCAGAAATTATGGTGTGGGTAGGCTCTACTCTCATAAAGAATACCATGTCCCTTGTGCTCCTATAAAATTGTTCTCTCTTTAAGCCTAGAATCTTCAGTTACAGATCCACATGGTGTTTAAAGTCCCTTTTATTAGGCAATAAAATAAAAAATTTATTAGGAAACTGCATACACAGATTTATTCAAGTGACCGAAGCACACAGTACATTTCACAAGGAAAATATGGAACACAGTGACCTGAGAAGCTTTGTGTTGGTAGCCAGTAGATCCTCATGGCAAAACATCAGACAGAGTGGGTGTTGTTTTCTTCCTCTGTATTGTTAATAGTTTATTACCTATTGCAGTTCCTCTCCAAAGCAATATCAGAAAGACAAAATGATAAATCTCAGCAATTTTAAAGTGGCATCGAATTGCTATTTCAGTTAGAACGATTTCTATTAACCCTCTTTTGTCACTTGTTTCTTATTTCAAGCTGTATTCAAGTCACACTTATGTGAACAGTGTTTGTTCTGAGGTTAGGGAAAGCGCTGAGCAACGATCTGTGCATAACTTGCACAATCCTTCAAAGGCACTGCCCTCCACCGCCACCCCGTCCCCACCCCAAAGTAAGCCACGGGGAGGGAAGCAGCAATGTGCTGTTGAAGGTACCCACTTGGTAAGCCGTGGTGCTTCAGGGACAGGACTGAGATCAGCTGTCGCGCCCTCCCCCATCCGGTCAAGGCTGGCAGGAAGAAGGTTTGCTGGGTCTTGTCGCTAATTTTCTGGTGGATGGTAGGGTGTGTGATAAAAGGGTTTCTTATCCTCGTCGTCGCTTGTACAGCTGTGTTGTCTACACCACACTTTAACCCTGAAGAATTAATCTGCTGCTTTGCAGAGGATGTTCAGGAAGTGAAGTTGGCAAAGAGTAAATGTCAAATGAGTTCATCCTACCTATTTACTGAAGCAAGGTCAGAGAAGGATGAGAAAGCAATTAATTTATATGGTCTTAGAAAAATGAGCTGCTGCTATAATTCATTGGTTTAATGTGTATTTTTAATTATATGGCTATAAGCACTTATACTATGAAAGTAAAGATGGTTGTAAATGCAAAATCAAGGCACCCAAGGAGTCAAGTACCCCAATGTATTACAAGCAGGGTGCAACACCTGCATTTGACAGGAGCATAAGACCTGTTCCTGGTCTCTTTTCCCATTGCCTTTCCAACCACGTGATCTACAAGAAACATATCATTTTGAAAACTATTTTCTTGTTTGAGACCTGCTATCCTTTAAATGCACATACTGCTATTACATATTAATTATGTCTGGATAAGTCCATAACTATACTACATCGTGAATTCATTCCCTAGGGCTGGCTGACTGATTCCCAGGGGGCAATTTGTGTTTCTCTCCGTATGCAAGACATGGCACTACCACACAGGCCTTTTGCAAGATCTTTCAAGCCTTCCTGCTGCGCCTCACTGACCAATTTGTGAGGCCACCACATTGCTTTTGGTGTCATACTGTGATGAGCTTGCTGGGCTCAGGGAAGCCATGCCTTTTGAGGTGACACAACTCAGGCTGCCTCCAGAGAGGTCTTGCTATGTGAGACATTGCACGCAGCTTCCATCCTCACGTTTCCCTTTCTTCTGGCAAATCACGGTTTCCAGAGATGTATGCAGCACCCTGACCTCTCACACGGTAAGACTGGAGAATTCAGTGTATCTGGTATTCACCCCAAAAGTGGGTGAACAGTCAATGGCTGCCTTTTTTTCGGAAAGAACTGCACCTTTTTTTTTCAGTAAAACCTTAATGTCAGTCTTGACTCATCAGCTCCTGGCTACTGACATGTACTTTTGTCTTTTCACTATGTTTCATGTAGCTATCAGATTTGCCAGCCTAATGACCTTTAGGGGATCTAAACCTAATTTCTAAATGACTGCTCAGTAGATGCTGCTGCACAGGTATCTGTAATACAGGCTTTGTGGGGAATTCAATTCTGGAAGGCGTACCTAACCTCTGAATTTTATGTTTAGCTTTGAAAGTTTTTACATATTTTAAAACTTTAAAAAAAAATTAAACAATTTTGTAAAGATTTAGAAGGAGAAACTTAGTAGTTGTTTTGGGTTTTTTACTATTTCTAAGTCAGTTTCAGGTAGAATAGGCAAGTATCACAATTTCATTTTCATTGAAGAAAAGCAAAATTCCAACAAAGAAAAAAAAAATTAATTCATCATTTACCTTGGTAATATTATTCAGAATCTGTTGAAGATGACTGAAAAATCTTTGAGATTAGCCAACACTGAGTTTAAGTACAACCATCCTGTTTCTGTTCACTCTGCATAGGAAACATCCTTGAAATCACTTTGGCTTTAGTTGATGCATGCATTTATTATGATATCTCATAAATTAGAAAATCAGTGAGTCACTTCTCCACAGATAAAGTGACTTCAGATACACCGTCGTAATCTGAGAGAATGCCGGTCTATCATCTCTAACTGGGGAAACAGCAAAGCAAAGGAGTGACATCACAGCTACACTGAACTGAAGATGACTGTGCTTTAATGTAATTTGCATACGTAGACTGCTGTACCTAAGAACTGAACAAGTTGTTTTGCTGACTTCCATCACTGTCAGCATCCAGGCCTTTTTATTTCATAACGACTTGGAGCTATTCTCTTTCCTCCTGATCGTGCCTCAGCACTTGCTGGCTTCTGAACTCAGCAGAATCCAGGAATTGGGGCACATCCCAAGAGAGATCAGCTTTAGACATTCAAGAGGGAGTCCTCTGTATGAAAAAGGATAAGATTGAATCCCACCCCCCAAATTCATTGTACATATGTACCAAGCCATACACATAGGGGAACAACAGCAGCAGCACATATTGATACATTCAAATGTTGAAAGCAGAAACCACACAAGAAATAGATAATCATGTTCTTGTACCAGATATCTTCTCGGCAGCTGTCAGATTCATGGTAGACTGGGAGGGGTTAGCTGGAAATGATGAGACAACAGAGGAGATAGCATTGCTCTGCCATGGTGTAAACAGTGACCATGCAAAAAAATGCATTCCAGCGTGAAAGGTCAGATAAAATGTCTGAAAATTAAGCACAGAGGTTATACCCCCACGTTTTAAAAAATTTGGCTTTGGAAGGAAGAAATTTGGGAAAAGGCTGTATGTAGTGTTAGTGAGACTGTCTCTAGATGAGATTGCAATCAGACTGAAAGGTCACACAGCAGGGCTTCATGTTATGGTCTGACTCATCTCTAAACACACATTTGATAACTGCCACGCATAATGTAAATTTACGTAGTTTATTATTGTTATAATTTTCTAATTTACTCAGGAGTCTGCAAGAGGCAAAGGGGGGGAAGCTTTTGTAAGTACAATTTTTATTTTTTAAACTTGTTAAACAAGCAAGAGAAATAAGATAAACCACCTTGTTCTAATTTCCCTAAGCAACGCAACACTTTCACATTGGAAAATAAACAGGAAACTACTTCCAACTAATCACTTAAGAAACTCAAAGAACAAAATGAGTTCAAATTGCAAAAGTATTTTTCCAGTATGGCTTTAATTTGGAAGGCAAGCAATAAATAACACAAATGGTAACAAGAGTATATGATTGGAAACACCCCTTAAAATCTCAGAGCAAACTGAGGACATGTAGAAACTCCATCAATACCTCCATTCTCTTGTTGTACAGATAAGCTGTATATCTTATCTATAATGCATGATTTGGTTTTGTTAAAGTAGGTTTGAAAAAGTACATTTGTCTTTTTTCCTTTACAACAGGTGTAGAAATGCAAGCTGAAAAGGATCATATAGCCAATGTCCACATGCTTGAGTGAATTCATAGGAGGGCCATGCAAGGATTGATGAGTGTATTATTATTTGGCTCCTTGAAAAGAAGGTTGAGAAGTGATTTGGATCTTACTTTATACGTATTTTCCCACAGATTATGCAGGATTTTTCAACACAATTAACACGGGCATAACAAAACGCTGTTGCTAGATGTCAAAGATAGGAAATTCAGCGCAGAAATACAGAGTAAGACCAGGATGGTGAATTTATTGACAGTTAGCCTTTAAAACAAAGTCTGATTTTTTGTAGAAGACTCATCTTCTGGAAGAAGTTCTGTGTCTAATGTGTATCCACACAAATGCGTGTGCAAGCTACCTGAGGTTAAATAATGCTTCATAAACTCTCTGTTAAAAAAACATGTTTTTAAGCTTTGGTCAGCTTTGGTCAGCAACTTATACCAGTCGTTAGGTTCATGGGTTCGGAAAATTACTTCCTCAGATCTGAGATCTCGGGGTACTTTTATTTTCCTGTGAGCGTCATCTGTGATGAGCAAGGCACAGCTTATCTGTTGTTTAGAAGCCCCAGATTAGTAGCACCCTACACATCTGTGTTGTCGGCCAGTAGCACACAGTTCTTCATCTTAGCAAGGGTAATTTTACTCTGTGTAAGTCTTTACAAAAGAATATTTGTACGAAACTTGCATGACTTACAATGATATAGGTCGGAGTAGAAGATGCAGTACTTCCTCACGGATGTAAACTGTGGGTAGTGAAACATTTCTGTGTGTTGTACTGAATAAGTATCAGGCAGATTTGAGTAAGAAGGTTAAGAAATGGCTTACGGCATATTGTTAAGGGGCAGCATGACATTTGTAGTTAATTAAAGCCAGAACAAATATTTTTAAATTCAATGTACATTAAGAGAAAATATGAAAATAAATGAGGCTGTACTGACCGCACCACATGTTGCTACTTTCATTGAATAAACTACCTAGAAAAAGAATGGGAAGATTTACAAAACCAGCAATACTCATACACCAGAGACATCTTAAAATAAGTTGGTATAGCTAATTAATAACCACTGTTCAGCCTCAAAGTAGAGTATTTGTCATTGTGCCCTAGTTCCAGCAGACCATGTTTAGGCATCACCTACTCCAAACACATTATTACTCCTCCAAAACATGTTTGCTATCCTGTCTAATCATTAGCCAAGAGACTTTGCTCTCCTATCAAGTGTTTTATAAAATATGGCAGAATGAGCTAGAAATAACAGGGCAGCTGAGAAAGTTTTAAAATCATTTATTACTCAGAAGCATGTGATTAATTTAAAGCATGTACTTTTATAACAGGCAAAGCCAATGGCCAAAGAAGCATTGCACTTGCAAAGTTTTGTACTAACATAGAAAAAAATCTTTGTCTAGAGTGATCTGAACATTGAATCGGCTGAGCCAGTCTGGCAGGAATAGCACATTATGTAGCAAGCTCTGAAGATCTGAGAGGCAGTGTAACACTGGCATGGACAGGGGACGATGCTGTGACCGAATCTGCTATCAGAACTGGGGCTGAAACAAGCCCCTGAGGGTGAATCTGTAGTTGACATAATACCTGTTAGAAAAAAAAAGTCCGTAACAGTAAAGTTTATACCTCTGTCATGATCCTACTCAGGCACAGTAAAACCTTTGATGGCACCTAGCTGATGGATTAACTCTTGGCTCATTTGTTTCTCTTGAGAGAAGAGTCCATCTGACCAGCCATAAGATGTCTAGTACAGGAATGCTCAATGGGCAAACTTTCCAGGTAAACCAAATCACCTCCAAGTTACACTGACTGTTTGACTCTATCTCCACCATCTATTGAGGGAGCTTAGCTACCCTGTTGATCTGTAGCCATCTACTTCCACACACCCACATCTTGGTACTTTGATAGAAAAATGAGCCCCACCCAAGCAGAACCAGAGTCTTCTTATAGCCTTGAAAGGCACCGAAAGAAGTTTGGATAAAACGGATGGTACAAAAATTGTCAAAAGCCATTAAGCTTCTGCAGGGTAGAAGAGGATGCACAGGGTGTTGGTCAGGCAGGACAGGGAAGAATTAAAAAGCTGATGTGTGTGTTAAACTGTCAGCCTCCAAAAATTCAAAGAAAAAAAGCAGTTAGCATTATCCAGCAACTGTTTGCAGTGGATTCAACCTGGGATAAGATTATTCATCAGGAGGAAGAGAAAGTAAATTCCACTGTAAACCAGCAGTTTAGGCCAGGCTGTATGTAGAGCTGCTAGTACCAGGCTGGTTTGTGAGCTGCCCAGCTGCTTTAGCAACAAGACTGACAAATACACCTCCTGCCTGTTTCAACACTGTGGCAGTGATACTGTGGGGACATCTGAATTAACAAACCACTTAGCTTTCCACAGTCTCAGCCTTTGATAATTCCATAATTTTTGTTTCCTTCTGTGTGATTTTCACCACCTTGACTCCAGGGTGAGGATTACGCCACTGTTTGGGATATCCTCATTACAGCCATTGAGAAATCCTCTCAGTAGTACAGGGACAGCAGCTGCTTCCCTTAGTTTTTCTTCCTCTGCTACACTAGCCCATATTCTCCAGTACAGTGTCCAGTACAGCTTAACTGGACAACACAGCCCTGCATTTATAGGAATTTGTCTATTGACCAGTGGTTCCACCCTGTGTTTGAATCCTGAGACAGAATGATAAATTACCACGTTTACATATATGTTAGGTCGTTTGCCAATCTCTCCCTCTGTCATTTAGCTCCCACACTGAGAAAAGCTGTTAGTGATACTTTACAGTATGTTTTCCTGGTGACTGTTCAATATGAACTACAAACACATGGCACTTTGCCAAGCATTTAAAACATTTTGCCACTGAGCCGTAGTCTGTCAAGGGATCTTTGCCCTGCTCTGGAGATGTATCAGATAGAAGAACACATACCTAATGGCCCACACAGGGGACCAGCAGGACAGCCTTTTTGGCTTGTGAGTAGCAGAAAAGGTGGCCCTATCTATCACGCAGGCATCCCACCAGCCCGTGTGGTGAACCTCACTGGGCAGAAGCTGTACGCAGTCCCGATGGCTGCCTGGCTGCCCACCAGCTGCACCAATTTCCCACCCCTGGGGCAAGCTGCACTGTCGATACCACTTCTTTGTATGCAATAGCTCTAATTCCCTGAAGGTGGTTTACCGCTGTGCTTGCCCTGCGTGAGAGGCATGGCTCTTGCAAGCTGTCCAGCTGCAGAATACTTGAGTGCTTCCCACCTTTCTCATTCACCAGCTGCTGTCTACAAGTTCAGGAGAGTTCAGGCTCCTGCGTGGAGGAAGAAAGGCTATAAGCAGGATCAAAACCTTGGACCTCAGGAGGGCTGACTTTGGCCTCTTCAAGGAGCTACTGTCAGAAATCCCGTGGGCCAGGGCTCTCGAAGGCAGGGGGGTCCAAGAGCGCTGGTCGCTCTTTAAATGTCACTTCCTCCATGCTCAGGAGCAATGCATCCCCCTGAGAAAGAAATCGAGCAAAGGAAGGAGGGGACCTGCATGGTTGAACAAGGAGCTTCTAGCGGAGATCAGGAAAAAGAGAAAGGTCCATGAATGTGGAAGGAGGGGCAGGCCACTTGGGAAGAATACAGGAATGTGGTCAGAGCATGCAGGGATGCCACGAGGAAGGCCAAGGCCCACCTGGAATTGAAGCTGTCAAGGGATGTCAAAAACAACAAGAAGGGCTTCTTCAACTACATCAGCAGCAAAAGGAAGGTTAGGGACAATGTGGGGCCGCTGCTGAATGAGGCGGGTGTCCTGGTGACGGAGGATGCAAGGAAGGCAGAGCTACTGAATGCCTTCTTTGCTTCAGTCTTCAGTGCTAAGACTGGGCCTCAAGAATCTCAGGCCCCAGAGGTAAGAGAAGAAGCCTACAGAGAGGACGACTTTCTCTTGATAGAGGAGGACTGTGTGAGGGATCGCTTAAGTGATCTGGACGTCCACAAATCCATGGGCCCCAATGGAATGCACCCACGAGTGCTGAGGGAGCTGGCGGATGTCATTGCTGAGCCACTCTCCATCATCTTTGAGAGGTCCTGGAGGACAGGAGAGGTGCCCGAGGACTGGAGAAAGGCCAGTGTCAGACCAATCTTCAAAAAGGGCAAGAAGGAGGACCCAGGGAACTACAGGCCAGTCAGCCTCACCTCCATCCTGGGAAAGGTGATGGAGCAGCTTATCCTGGAGGTCATCAACAAGCAAGTGGAAGAAAAGAAGGTTATCAGGAGTAGTCAGCATGGATTCACCAAGGGGAAATCATGCCTGACCAATCTGGTAGCTTTCTACGATGGCATGACTGGCTGGGTAGATGAAGGGAGAGCTGTGGATGTTGTCTACCTCAACTTCAGCAAGGCTTTCGACACAGTCTCCCATAATATCCTCCTAGGGAAGCTGAGGAAGTATGGGATGGATGAGTGGTCCATGAAGTGGATTGAGAACTGGCTGAATGGCAGAATTCAGAGGGTTGTCGTCAGCAGCGCTGAGTCTAGTTGGAGGCTGGTGACAAGTGGTGTCCCCCAGCGGTCAGTACTCGGCCCAGCCTTGTTCAACTTCTTCATCAACGACCTGGATGAAGAGTTAGAGTGTACCCTCAGCAAGTTTGCTGATGACACCAAACTGGGAGGAGTGGTGGATATACTGACAGGCTGTGCTGCCATTCAGCGTGACCTGGACAGGCTGGAAAGTTGGGCAGAGAGGAACCTGATGAGGTTCAACAAAGGCAAGTGCAGGGTCCTGCACCTGGGGAGGAACAACCCCATGCACCAGTACAGGCTTGGGGCGGACCTGCTGGAGAGCAGCTCTGCAGAGAGGGACCTGGGTGTCCTGGTGGACGACAGGTTAACCATGAGCCAGCAGTGTGCCCTGGCTGCCAAGAAAGCCAATGGGATCCTGGGGTGCATTAGGAGTGTGGCCAGCAGGTCGAGGGAGGTTCTCCTTTCCCTCTACACTGCCCTAGTGAGGCCTCATCTGGAGTACTGTGTCCAGTTCTGGGCTCCCCAGTTCAAGAAAGATGAGAAGCTTCTGGAGAGAGTCCAGCGGAGGGCTACAAGGATGGTGAGGGGACTGGAGCATCTCTCCTATGAAGAGAGGCCGAGGGAGCTGGGCTTGTTCAGCCTGAAGAAGAGAAGGCTGCGAGGGGACCTTATAAATGCTTACAAATACCTGAAGGGTGGGTGTGAAGAGGATGGGGCCAAGCTCTTTTCAGTGGTGTCCAGTGACAGGACAAGGGGCAATGGGCACAAACTGAAGCATAGGAAGTTCCGTCTGAACATGAGGAAGAACTTCTTCCCTCTGAGGGTGACGGAGCACTGGAACAGTCTGCCCAGGGAGGTTGTGGAGTCTCCTTCTCTGGAGATATTCAAGACCCGCCTGGACAAGGTCCTGTGCAGCCTGCTGTAGGTGACCCTGCTTCGGCAGGAGGGTTGGACTAGATGACCCACAGAGTTACTTTCCAACCCCAAACATTCTGAGATTCTGTGATTCTGTGATTCTGTGATTCTGTTTTGAAACCACTTATAAATCGTATTCTGGGCATCTATCTCTATTGTCCACACGTTGTTCTTTTGGTAATGAGTATATGTTCAGCCATTGGCACCAAGCTTATGAAAAGCTACGTGTTCAGCAGTATTAGTGGCTCAAGTGCTAGCGCTCTTTTGGTTACAATTTAGCAAGACTGCTAATAACTACTTTTTAAAGAAAAGCCTTCAGACTAAACTAGGATAATGTAACATCGAGTATTTTTGTGATTTGAAAGACAAAAAGGTAATAAAAGCTGCTGAAAACCTTCCAATTTTATGATTATGAAACAGTCTGCTGTAGAGAAATATACAAAGTGACTTGTATACCTGCACCTGTACCTTGGTGGAGGTATACAAGTCACTTTGAAGAGCAGTAGATTATCTTACATATATTTCAGACTGGTGATCAAAACAGTTCAGCATAGGTTCAACTCACACTCACATTTCCATTCAAGTCAATGGCTGTCACCTCGAAAAATCTTGGAAGTAGAATATGACTTAATGATAACAATATCTCCTGTTCAGCAACATTCTTAAACACACTTTTCTCTCATGTAAATCAACAGGACTTAAATTCATCCTTAAATGCTCAGCTGAGTGGGAGCCTACACATCTGATTCTACAATTCTCTTTCTCGCAGAGTAGTACTTATAGGTTCAGACCACCTGAAATTATGTCAGCTCACCCGTAGCTGAGTTCAATTCAAGAACAGGTGTATGGGCTTGGTAAGATCTGCATCCTTGCTTGTGAGCCGCATCTCTTCTAGGATGCTGGCTGGGGTGATAGCTAAGGTGGGAAAACTCTTGGGCTTCTCAGAGCACTTACAGCAATTGAAGAGCCACAAGTGTTTCCCAGGTGGTCATTTACCCAGTCCAGGGGTCACAGATGGGTTCAGCACTAGCATCTCCACTGGTGTAGAAGGGCAGTTAGCATAAAGACCCATTTTGCTTTCCACTGGAACATAATATGCTTGTCCACAGAAAAGACACTTTAAGAACTGGAGTAATGTAGATGGTAGAGTGAACAGACAGCAAATATTCAAAGCAAATTGTTGCAGCCGGCACAGCCAAAATTAAGGTTACCAAGAAGAGGCTCTTCCCCTGGAATTGTTCTTGCTGCTTTTCTTCTGAGATAGCACTGGCCACTGTCAGAGACAGGACACAGGGCTGGATGCATCTATGACCCAGTACAATTGTTCTTATGTCCTCACAACATCCTTCTACAGCAGACAGAAATGGGCAGGTACACACTAACATGCCCCAAATAAATGAAAGCCCCTAGACCATCTGTTGCTGGAATGATTTCTGCTGCTTCTACAGGCCCAAAGCCAACATTTTGCAGCTGCTTTATAACTTTCCATAAACTTCTTGTTGCTATTCCATCACCCATGTCAGGTTCTTTTCACCTTCACATCTTAAAAGCCGAATTTGGAAAAGTCAAGAAACAATAATTCAAGCACTTCTCCAAACCTACAAGCACGGACCACACTTTAAGTAGAAGTGAAACTCATTCACTTCTTGACATTTGAGTTTTTTTAATTTTTATTGGTGCTTGTTGATAAAACTTGTAAGAATAACAGAAGACATGATTAGTTCAAACCTCCTCTGTGCTAGGACTGTGCTCAGGCTTTCACTGCCCACAGTGTCCCATTCTCAGGAAGTCACACACATTCCCCTTTTCCTCTTTCCTCTTTTCCCTTTCCTTTCCTTTCCTTTCCTTTCCTTTCCTTTCCTTTCCTTTCCTTTCCTTTCCTTTCCTTTCCTTTCCTTTCCTTTCCTTTCCTTTCCTTTCCTTTCCTTTCCTTTCCTTTCCTTTCCTTTCCTTTCCTTTCCTTTCCTTTCCTTTCCTTTCCTTTCCTTTCCTTTCCTTTCCTTTCCTTCTTCCCTTCCCTTCCCTTCCCTTCCCTTCCCTTCCCTTCCCTTCCCTTCCCTTCCCTTCCCTTCCCTTCCCTTCCCTTCCCTTCCCTTCCCTTCCCTTCCCTTCCCTTCCCTTCCCTTCCCTTCCCTTCCCTTGCCATAGGGCAGAGCAGAGATGTGTGAGACAACTTCAAACCAACCAGCTCATTTACTGGAAACATCCTTGCTACGGCAGCACTAAGCTGTGCACAGTTAGACTTAACTTTCTAGTTTTCAGTGCAAAGCCTGCCAGAATAGTCCTCAGCAGCCAACAGAGAACACTTCACTGCTTCCTAAAAGTGCCAAACCACATAAAAGTATTTGAGACAAATGTTACACACGCTTTGAAGACTCCGGTTTTCAGAATTTGATCATTGGTGCTAGGGTTGTGGGTACATCGCATTACAAAATTTCTACAGTCACACAGGAACTTGTAAAGATCTTGCATTGGACTTAAGATGTGTACTGGGTTTAGCTGCTGCTTGAGTTTGGATTAATAGAAATATCGATTATCAAAATACCAAGTATTCTAACTACTGGAATTTAGCTTTATTAAAAGATTGTTGCATAAAAGAAAGGATTCACAAGATCAATCTAAAAATAATTTTGTTTGAGGCATAGTAATTATTAATCCGTGTCAGTAGTCTGTCCATAAAATGCAGTGTATACTTCTGTGTCAATTATTTTGCTATGTGGTAATCATGATAAAACACAATTTGGTGTACAGAAATTAGCTTCAATTTAAATTTGTTTTACACAGGGACATGCCACAGCATTATACTTACAATTTTGTAACACATACAAAAAGAATAAAATTGACATTTCTAAACTTGGTGACTAAGTCAGACACCTTTGTTTTTAGCAGCTTCAATAAATTATGAGTTTGACAGAATTATCAGTGTCTTTCAGTTTTGAATTACATAAATCTGTGGGCTTTGGGCACAGGCATTTAAAAATGTCAGCCTTTGATCTTGTCAGCTAAACTGGAACTATGCTGTGATTTCTCATGAATGGCCTTCGAAACAGAAAGTGTTATTTTTATTTTTATTCTATCTATCATTCTAAATGGAAGAGAAAATCAATGGCTGAGAAGAATATCCTTGCTTCACATACAACTTTCCAGAAACAAAATGTAGCTTCATGCTGGAGGTAATCTTGGGCATTAAAATTCCTTACACGGCAAGTATAAACAACAGGCCACTGTAAGCGTTGGTTCTGGAGAGCTACAAGCCCAGATTTCTCTTACAACTTTACTACCGATATAAAAAATCTAACATAAGGACTTCCAGATAAGAACTGTATTTCTGAGATATGCATGAAAGATAAACTAAGGCCAGTTCTTATGCAAATACTTTAAAGTTAATGATGCAAATGTCCAAGTCAAGGGAAAGTTGTGTTTGGTAGTATAATAATCAACCCATCTTTTCTCTGTGATCACTTTTTCTCACTTCAATAATTTGTTCCTGTCAATGTCTTCACCATTCCTATTGCTGTCTCTCTTCTTATTTCTTCATCATTACTCGGTCTTCTGTAGTTAGATTATTCTGTCAACCACCTACTTCCCTCACCACCCACTCCCTTGCTGTCTAGTCATTATCCTTTTTATTCCACTTCCATCTTTTCACAGTGTTTTCTGCTCTTCTTTTTTTCTTTTTTTCAGAGAACGAACCTATTTCTTTTAGTTCATTTGCCACTATGATTTTTTCTCAATATTGTTTTCTGTATCTTCTTCCTGTCTTGGCTTATAACTTTTTAAACTCAATATACATGTTTACTTGTCGACTATGCTTCTTAAAGCTATTTCACTGGCACTTTTCCTGAAACACATGCTAGAAGCAAGGCATTACCCCTAGAAGCATGAGTAGAAGCACACTGCTTCACTAAGTGATCGTCTGCTTTCAGGGTAAAGCAAATGACTGAACCATGCAGACACACAGAAATATTTCTTTGCACATTCAAAGCAATCACAAAGCAAACAAAATATACAAAAGAAAGAGAATGTAACTGAATGATTAAAAAATGTTCTCTCTTAGTCAAGAAAGAAGACAAATACCTAACTGAGATGAGAAACAACTATATTTGGACTCAGTACTTTCCTGTAAGAGGAAACAAGAGCATAACGTAACTGTCCGGGACCTCAGTGAGACGGTTTAGAGTCCATGACTCTCACAGATCCTCCCTCTCCCCCACAAACTCTCAACCTCCTTTCATCCAGGAATTCTTCTCCCTCCCTTTCCAGTTGCTTCCTATCTTCCTAGACTTGGTCCAGCTGCTGCAACCACTGTCTGCTCCATCTGTTCCCCCAGACCTACGGCCCTTTTGCAGGTTCGGTGTCCAGAGCAGCAGCAGCACCTTGAAGAGACCTGCTGGCATACAAGAGGAGTGGCTGAGTTACCTTCACATTCTTCGAAGTGGTGTGCAGGTTACAAAAGTACTGGCCAGATTAATCATTAAAACATTAAAGGAAAAATATCTCAAGAGTTATCAATCGATTTATCTTTGTGGGGCTCTGTGAAGCTGTCAACTGCTATGGAAATGCTATGTATTTTATTATTACCGCACTAAATAAAAATTCACCCAGAGTTGTGTCCTTATACCACTGGAATGCAGGGGTCACAGTCTTGTTCAGAGATAATTCATTTACGCTCGTCAAAATAAAGTAGCATGGTGAGATATACGCCATTTAAAATACCATGAATACCATGAATACAGTCTTCAGAAAACAGAAATACTGCTGCACGGCTTTGCAGAAGTCCTCTGAAACTTTCTTAAACAGGGCCACTGCTGGGCAGCGTTGGCTACAGCTCAGCCCAGGACAAGGCCTATGGTTAAGGTTATGGCTAGTGAGAGGTGAAGCCTGAGGCTCCAGGGAGGGTGAGGCTGCCAAAGGGAGGGGTCCAAAAAGAAAGAATTTCTGGCAACTTCTTCAAGAGCAATGTCGTGTGGGTTACGGAGTAATGCACAGTTGAGACCAGAGGCCTCTTTGTCTCAGCTGTGCTTTAGCCCAGGAAGCTCAGCACTATAGGGTTGAACAAAATGTCAGTAATGATTTCCATCTTCTTCCCACCCCTTCCCCAGCAACCCTGCTGCAGCTCTGCACCAGCTGGAGATCTGAGCTTTGTCTCTATACTAACCTAAACCCTAAGCCTAAACATAATCCTGTGATATGTCAGTGGCTGAGACTTACAACAAGACCCTCGGTTGAGTTCCCAAGAATGATTTCTTTTTTAAGTCCATCCATTCCTTGGGCAGCCCCTTTGTGGCCCCACTCCATCTGCAGCCCTAGGCCCCTCCCACACTTGAGCCCTAGGCTTTGGGTTTCTCCTAACTCCAACCCTAAACGCAACCCTAAGCGAGGCTTGGGCTTGGCTGAGCTGTATCTCAAGACCCTCTGACTTCTTTGCTTTAATAAGTTTCGAAGAGAACCTTTTTTTCTTAACTGCTCACCGCTTCCTTGAGCAAATCCTTTGCAGCTTCACTCCAGCTAAAGCCCTAGGCTTTGTCTCTCACTTAATCATAAACCTAACTCTGGCCTTAAGACCTTGGCCTCGGTAGAACAGAATCTCACCCATGGCACTGTTGAAGAAGTTGCCATGAACAATTTGACTCTGCAATCTATCCCTTTCTTGATCAGCCACTTTGAAACAACACTCCAACTGAAGCCATACGTGTTGTCTCTCTCACAACACTAATCCTAAACCAAAGCCACAAGATCCTGGCTTTGGTTCAGCCATATCTCAAGATCCTCAGTCATGGCCCTGTTGAATAAGTTGTCAGTGTAGATTTCTCTTTGTGTTCCACCCCTTCCTTGGACAGCCACCTTTGCAGCCCCACTCCAACTGGAGCCCGAGGCTTTGACTCTATTCTGACCCTAATCCTTAGCCTAACTGTAGGTCTTGACCTGGGCTGAACCCTACCCGAACACCATCGAGCCACTGCCAACATTGTCATCTCTGAGGAGATTGTTTTTGCAGCCCAGCTCTTTCTTTAGCATCCTCGGGTAGGGACATCCCTGATGGACTGTGGCCATAGGTGACCCACACTGACCCACAATGGGCCTGAGGGACTGCAGCTGTGGGTGACCCATGCTGGGGCAGGGACACCCCTGAGGGACTGTGGCCATGGGTGACCCACACTGGGGCAGGGCAAACCCTGACAGACTGCAGCTGTGGGTCACCTACACTGCAGCAGGGACATCCCTGAAGGACTGTGGCCATGAGTGACCCACACTGGGGCAGGGACATCCCTGAGGGACCGTGGCCATGGGCCACCCCTGGTAGAGCAGAGGTACCTCTGAATCTGAATATATATAAAAACTTACAACTTCTTACCAATAAATTTAACCAGCTGGTTTGTCTCTAAAAAAGCATAGTTCCTTGATGACAACAATAGAACTACCTGTTTCTTGAGGCTGACATTACCAAAACTTTATTTCTCAAAAGCAAATTGTTTCAGATCCCCTATCCCGTGACACTCGGTGTCACCACGGCAACCTGAGAAGGTCAGTGTGACCGTCACTAGGCAGCAGAACACCACAGGCGAGGCTCTCCTCTGGTCTCCAGGCGCCCACAAGTCCCCCTGGACCAGGCGCCCAGGATGCTCAGGCAGCTACGGCGGTGGTGCCTGTGTGTGGAGGTGTCCAGAAATGAGAAGAAATTGCGGGTGGTGTATTTTTAGATAATTACAGCATAGCTCTGGCAGGTTTATGAGCTCCACAGCTGATGGCAGTGTGACCAACCACTCCAGATGCACAATAACCTTCTAAAGATGGGCAATATAAGAAGCCCCATTGCCATTCTAAAATTTAATTTTTTCCATTTGTCTTCACAGAACGTGATTAATACAGACAGGAGTGAAATGGATTATATTAATATCCCTCAGAAAATGGTGCAAGTAGATGGGAAATGAGTAAGTATTTGCATATAATTACAGCTTAGGGTGCCTTTAATATAAGCAGCTGCCTATAAAAGCAGGCAGCTGGCGGGCAGTGGAACTGGGCATTGCCAGCTGTTTTTTCCCCTCCTGTGAAAGGCTTCCTGATGTTATTATGTCTCCATGGCACTTTATAGGTGACACCTGTGACAGTAAGATAACGCCAGAATCTTCCACCCGGAGATTTCTCCCTTTCCTACCACCTCCACCTCTAAGAGACAATGCATGGCTTCTGCAGTTGCTGCCCTGAGGGAGTCACATATTGTGGGGTGGGTGGTCCGGGACAAAACCCATCTCCCCATGCAGACAGCCCTTACCTGCAGAAATCACTGGAACAAGGGGAAAACTTATTCCTCCAGCAACCCACTCCTGACCTGCCAACGGACCCATTGCTATCTGTGTACTGTCCAAATGCCTGACCAATCCTCAGCGTTTCTCACCTGGGGCAAGCATAGAAAGGAGTGCAGAAAAAGAAAACAGTTTTACATTGCCTGTCTGCAGTGGCTGGTGCCTTCCAACCCGAACTATGCTAGGATTCTATGATTCCTACCTTTCTTCCCTTTTCTTTGCACTCTTCCTCCAAACCGTGCCGCATATTCTGCTTCTCCCAAAGAACTGAGTATGACCAAAAGGATTAAAGCGTGAAGCTACCTTTGGATTGTGACAAACCAATAAAAAAAGCAAACACAGTTTTTAGCAAATGCTTGGTAAGGATGGAGATAAAAAATAACATAATGTTAAAACCGTTACTGGGTATTTTATAAGCAAACCAATATAAGCTCTTTTAGGACAGGTAATTTAAGGTCCTTACAAAGTGTTTTTCAAAACAATTCCTTATTTAAAACAACACAAATTATAATAAAAATAATTTTCAACATAAACTGTACTACTGATGTGGTTCTAATCTCATTAGGACTTAAACTACGAAGTAGTAAATTGTAGAGTACATTTTTTCTGGGTTGTTCTTCTGCCCAACTGTACATTTTCAACATTCCACTCAAAGACAAATATTTTAGTTTTACTTAGTGTGTGGAATTAGGAGGTGGCTTCGGATCAAATTAGGATGTGTTTTTTAAAGAATATTGAGGTTATAACTATTTTATGGAAACCAAGCTCACAAGATAATTCAGTTAAATGCAATTTACAGGTATAAGAAATTAAATATATCAATTGCAATTGGATACAATCATTATTTCAAACAGTAAATCTTCAGGTATATGTACTTAATTTTATATCTGAAGGCAAACAATTTAAAATCAAGTATTAAATTATCTGAAGAGAAAGTATGTAAAGGTTCTCCTCAAAGGCATTATTAAGATTTACATTGTCTTCTCTGGGAGGTTATACAAGCCATAAAGGGAGACTTTTAATGGTGAGATTATACTGGACAGTTGCGTATTCCAAGGAAGACATGGGAGAAGACTAGCCAAAGGGGGGAAAAAAAGGAAATGGAATTGTATAGAAAATGATAACCAAATATCGTTAAGATTATACACATTTCTATCTTGCACAGACTCATGTAAAATCTCTTCTAGAATCCAAGGAGAAAATGAAAAATAGTAAGGGGAATATGTCTTCAGATCTACAGGTCAAGATTCTTGCAATATGGAGAATAAGAAATGAATCATGACCATGGTCTGGTTCAATGATTTTAGTCACTATCCATCACCAGCCCCCTCTGAAAAAGTGAAGTATTTCCCAGCACTTGCAAGCAAGGAGAAACAAATGATGTGTGAAGTCTTCTGGGTAGGCCAGTTACCTGGGAAATAAACAGAAGTTCAGCAAAGCTTGGTTTTCCTTCAGGCTTTGGCTCTGATGTCCCATGTGACTCGGGCAAATCACTTCTCTATGCCTTTGTGTCCCTTCCCATGCCTTGCCTGTAAGGATCACCTATTAGTGAATAGTGGGATTCATCTCACTTAACTTCAAATGGCAGCAGTGGAAAAAGTGACAGCTGAGCTGTCACCCCAGGCACCCTCTGTAATCAACAGAGAGGAGCTGGCACCTTGAGGGGCGATTCAGTTGTCCTCTTTCAGATTAGGACAAGTTCTTTCATCATTAGGACTCGTGCCCTAAAAGGGCTTATTACTCTCCTGTAACCATAGCAAGATCACAGCATCAGATAAAACTGCATGCGATTCTCATTTGAAGAGGTTAATATTATCTTTAAATATGTTTGCGGTGTAACTCCATCTCACTTCAGGTTTCTGAGCTCTTGCAGTTGGACAGTTGATATATAAAATAAAATGAGGAGGTGTCCAGACTGTTCTGAGACTCTTCACTTGTAAACTGAGCTTTTTCAGGCAGCATCTGTTTACTCTCTGCCTTGTACAGCCTTTAGCAAATATCAGTGACTTCTATGAAATCCACTTCAAAAAACACTTTTAAACTTGTGATGAATCATTCTAATTCTACATTTTCTAGACTTGGGAAATGCCACCAAAGAAGAGACTGTGAGTCTAAAATAAATCTCTAAAAACGTCTGTCAGCAACGATCATACTGGCTGAATCTAAGAGGAGTCTTTTGATGGATGGGAGAGTACGAAAAAATAAATGAGCTTCTGAATTGTTTACCTCTTTGAACTCATCAGACTGTGAGGCAGGGTGATCTCATCTCACAAACCAGCTGGAGGTAACAAAACAAGAGTGAAAATACTTTCAGGCCCTTTAAGGATGAAAATTTTGTTAAAGTAGAATAACCCTGGCAATACTCAGATACGAATAAGGGCCTGAGATGGGGAGGGAGGAAAAGGAAAAGTAGATCTGTGCTTGTAATCTAATTTCAGAATACAGAATTAAATGTGTGAGAAATAGCTAAGGAGAGAAATTGTAACACTGGTGGTCTGAACAACTTTCAGTCACTGAAGCTGCAATTCTGCATCGAAGCAGACAGGGAGACATAAATTTTTCTTACTTTCGCCTATGGCTTTCTCTGTAGATTGGATTGTTTACTTTCAGTAATTGTGTGAACGAAAAATAGTCTGTCTGGTATTACAGGTGAACTTTGTAAAGTTACTGGTGACAGTATTCAGCCAGATTTGAAGCTAAAATATGCCTCAGGAAAGTTAGTGTTACTGATACATAGATTTGAACATCATCATCAAAGTATTGTTAATTTGTAATATTATTTGGAGATTCAGAACGTGTTTCGCATAGAAAAAATACATTCTCAGTTTGTTATCAATTTCCTCTTGACTAATTAAGAGAAAAAAACAGACCTTGCTTTTGGTTTCCAATCCTGACTCAAATTTGGCTGACAGCCTTAGAATCTTGGTAATTGGAATTTGAAATGAAATTGTCTTTGAGGATAGATTTTAATCTTGTATAGATTGATAGACAATAATCAAGCAACAGATTTTCCCTACCCCTTTATCTTGCCCCTGTCCAGGGAAGAACAGGGCTATCCATTTTTTAAGTTTTAAACTCTAGATGCCCTTGTAAGACATTTTAAATTGACTCCTCCACACTGTTTTAGGGCTGGCAGCAAACCAGCAGCACAGCACAGAGAGCAGATTCAGACTGCAGAGAGGAAGGCATTTCCAGTAAGGCCATGCCTTCAGAGGCGCCAGTTCCTGTCTTTTCTACCAAGCATATATACCCCACCTTTTGTGCCCATAGGTGTCGGACATCTCCTGTAACCCTGAAGCACAAGGCAGACATTTAAACAACCAATGAAAAAGAAAATATTTGTGCAAGTGTCAGGCTTTCTCAGATACACACTCTCCTTGTGCTCCCATTCTTTCACCTAGAAGTATGATTGTCCTTATATCTGAACTATTTCTCAGCTTTCAGCCAGGAATCATCTAAAGCAAAAAACTCCATCTCTATGTTTGCATCTGCACAAAGAAACCATGGAAGAATAATCTATAATCTGCAAAAATAATTTGCAGTTAAAAATCACAGAAAGAAATAAATGTTAGCGATTTGTTAGGAGCAACCATTTATACATCTCTGTGTTTTTGCTGCAAGTTTTCATGCAGAACAAAAATAATCATTACTGTATATGGGTTTCGTATCTAGATCAGCTGCACTATCGAGGTATGGTTCTGATGAATGTTTAGATTCTGGATTACGACTCTCAGCGGGTGATGTAGTAAATGCTACCACTCTAGACTGCCAGAACATGTCAGTGATGTTTTATTTTCTTCATTTGATAGATTCAGAAGAGAGTCAGGCCTAGTTCATATTTTTTTGTCACAAAGAGAGAATGGCAAACGCCCAGATTTCTGACTAGGATAAGGACAGCTGGGCAGAAAGTAATTTAGTTTGGCTAAGACCTCAGCAGCCTACAATGCACACATGAAATGCTGGAAGTCACATAAGCAGCAATCAACACTTCAAGACAGCTAGACTACCCAATTAAGGATTCAGTGAGGGACTGCTGTCATCCTGCTGCATGAAGCCGTACCCATCCTGCGGTCCTGCTGAAGCCTGCGGTCCTGGCAAACAGCCTGGCTGGACTCTGGGCATTGGCAGTCGAAAGCAAAACAGGGTGGTAACTTCTGTATTTCTGGAATTTACTACCTGTTATAATTGAACTGGTTGTGTTCTGAAAAACTGACTGACACTCAATAAGGTGCCGGAAAGTCCACAGCTTTGAAGGGTGAAACAGCTTTTGGTTTTCACTTTTCTTGTCAATGAACAGATGATGGAGTGGTACAACAAGCAAGCTGGTATAGAGAATAAAATTACCTGTATTATCTTTTAATATAGCCTGCTTTAAAAATCTAGGCTTTTATTGCAGGAAAAGAAAAAATGCATTTTATCATTGATTCTGACAGCTACCAAGGTAGGAGTCTACACATTTATAATTCTGCTGCCTTCCCCAAGAAAAACAGAATTGGTGCATACTACCTTTGTACTTTCTCACTCCAAGGTGGGTATGTTAAAGTAATGCAACATTGACTATATTTTATCATTTTATTACGGTAATGCCTAGACATCTCATATAAAATAAGACTTTCCTTGTTGGATACTGTACAAACCCAGAACAGACTTTGCCCAAAGAGCTACTCATTATTCGGAAATTTTTACAATTATTTAATGCATTGCATGTAATCGATTGTTTGAGGACCTGCCAGTTGCTCTTACAAGTGCTAATCCTGGCAGCTTTTAAAAGCAAACTCATTCCAAACAGGAGGTGATGATTTAATCAACTCTAATTGAATTCCATGATAAATTTTGAGGAAAGTAATGATATACTAATTCTTTCTGCCCAATCATTATTTATTTGAGTAGATGGTCTTTTGGACAAAATGATTCTTTCACCATCACCATTGCAAGCAGGTGAAATTAACAGAGCACAGCTTAATTGTGATAAAATGTTGGTGTTTAGAGAAAACATTAATATGGAAAAAGAAAAAGGAAATTGAAAACAGATGTAAGAAAACTGTAATGTCACTCCATTTTCTTATTACTATGGCTATTTATTTGATCTTGTATATTCTGTCCTGAGTGCCACTTGATCCCAAGTGCATTCAGGTGTCTGTTTTGTTGGTTTATTCCATCATGGAGAAGCAGCCAAGATTTTCCTCTGTATTAGTGTATTTGTGTCAGGAAGATTTACACCTGGCAAAGACAACCGCAGCAGACACTCCAGTGTGTGAGTCTTTCGGATAGCCTCTCTGAGGCACACCTCTTCTGACTCTGAATATGGAGTTCATTTTCTCCTGGACATGGAATCCTACTTCAGGGCCAGACACCAAACAGTTCCGTGTTCAGGCAATAGAAAATCCCTCGAAGTACAGCCATAAGTAACAAAATCCATCCTGGTTTAGGTCCTGTGTCATTTCATAGTTTCATAGGGCAAAATCTGTTCACAATTGTAACTAGCAATATTGCTATCACTGCTAATCATTATGTATTAGCAATAACAACATTAATGGTCCATACACTCTTGTCACTGGAAACGGTAGTGGTTCATTAGTGAGACGTGCACTGCCTCCCTAAATCCATGGGAGTAAATTTTGTGTGACAGGACTAAGGATATTTTTTGGAAGAGGCACAAATAAAAAGCAAAAATGCATAACTGCCTGTGCTACTGTTTTTCTTTGCCACATCATTCGTTTTCTGATTCTCTGTTGTTGCTTCTTGGCAATGCCTACTTTTTCCCGTAACACTGAGTTCACAGATGCAGTACTTAAACCACCACACTAAATTTTCCTTTCTAAGAAAAGGAGAGGAGAACAGAGACATTATCTAAAAATACTAATCAAATGAGATTAAAAAGCATACTTCAGTGTGCTGTAAATCCCAGCGGTCGAGGACGTTCCCAGTGATACAGTGCTGTAACAGCTCTGCCGCAGCATGAATGCCAAAGGCCAGCCCTGGGCCGGGATGTGACTTTTACAACCATATATTAAAGCCGCCCTCCAGCCAGGGAATCTGGAGTACTAACCAGCCTGTGGAAACCAATGTTGAATCATCCGACATTTTCTGAGTTCTTTATTTAGCCTCTGCAGAGTAGGCTAGAGATCAGGCAATGCAATGTTGCACGTCTAACGCAGAACTAGAGCGTAGCTTCTGCGAAAGCCATGGGAAATGACCCCAAAACGTGGAGCCTGCGACTCGACTCCAGGGCCATCAGCCGCTGGCTCGTCCGAGGGGGTCACTCCCTCACAAATTTGATTTAGTTCTGAAATAATAAAGGGCAAATCAGAAATAGGTCTTTCCCTCGGTTGCACCCCAGTTTTAAGCACTCTCTGACAAGGATTCTGAATGGTGATTTCTCATTCACGAAAGGGAGTGCCTACTCGCTGATGCTGAAATTGCACTGCTGAATGTAAGGGCCAGGTTTGGGTCAGAAAACATCTCGGAGTGGATCCTCCCCTTGCTCCCTTATATTGGTTTAGCTAAACAGCAGGTCTGGAAATGGAGAGTGCCGTGGCAATAGCTATGGAGTTGATTTTCTCTGGAGGTTGACAACTTCTGAATTTGTTGGCCTTCTTAGTAACTGCTGTTCCTTGCATATTTTGATGCTCAAAAGGAAAGTACACAGGAATGGACTGGCATTTTGGAATGGAGATGTGCATGCCAGAATGTTTGGATTCTGAGTTTTATGGGTTGGTTTCATTTCGATTTATTGTTTATTCTGTGTTTAACTGGTGGTAAAAAACATCCCCATATGTAGCATTGACTGACTGCTTTCTTTTTATGAACAGAATAAATCAGAATAAATAAATGCAAATGCTGAAATAATCAGAAACTGATAAGAAGCACAAAGGAACCTGGAATGCAGGAATTTAGCATTCAAAGTTTTTGTCAGGCTAACAAGGGAAAAAAATGACCAGTACAGAAAATATAACTGGATAACTATTACCATGGCTGTTTTTGTGAAGGGACCCTACCGCTCCATCAAAGGAATTACTAAAATTGAGAAAAATATGAGCTGGGAAGAGAGGTGTATGATAGATGTCTATTAAACAGTGAGTGTCATGGAAAGGGGACAGAGATTCCCTGGTCATTTTTTCCTGCAGTACAAGACTAAGGGGGGCATCAAATGAAAGTAGAAGGACTCCCATTCAAAATGCATGGAAGTAGTTCTTTGTACAAGGAGTAATAAGGCTGTGGAACTTAGCTGGGAAGAGACAGCAGATCGTTAAAGTTGATATAGATTCAATAAGTTCCTGAAAGAGAAATATATACTATCCGTATATATCTAAATATAGCTTAGATATAGTTAGCATATAAAGAATAAAACTGTAACTGGATTGATATATATTTGCTATCAGTGCTGGAAATGGCTATATAAACATGGAGGAGCTCTGAGTGGGATGCTGGAAAACTTTTTAGCACAAGCATAACTAAAGCAAAGAGGGAATTCGATGTATGTCAATAGCACTAAGTTGTATGACCTATTAGCTTGGGATCATCGAGTGCTTGCGATCACTGGATGACCTGAAAAAGTCTTCTGCTCCAGCATTCCTCTGCTCCTAGTGAAATATATACCAGTAGTTGTAACCTACACAGTGTTGCTCAATTCTGTTCAGCCCTGAAGCCTTCACTTTCTGCTCAGCTGGCAGCACAGATGGATTAGCAGATTCTCTCAGACAAAAAGAGGGGCTGAAGATGAGAGAAAATGACTTGGTCTTTTTGTAGAAAATAATGTTAGGGTTCAAGACTGTCTGTAAATTTTTAATGGTGCTTTAAGCAATTTCTGAAGTTTCATTTCTGAACTCATCTCAAAAAGAAACTGTTTCCAGTGAGTTTAATGTTCCATCTACACAGCACGATTGTCCAATTACTACACAGAGCTCAATGTAAAAATGCCATTATCAATCACTTCTGTTTTAGTGATGCAAGTAGTTAGTGGTAATTACAATAAACCGAACAAGAACTTTGCAACAGAATTGCAGTAAAGTCAGCTACATTTGCAGAAGTTGAACTGAATTACAGTAACCTTCTTTTAAATGACATTTCAGATGATAACAGTGGAGCACTCCTGTGGCATATTTCAGGGAGCTATCACAAGAATATGAATTTTGTGCCCATAATTTTATTTCTTGAGCGCTAATGTCAGCCTGTTTTTTGCTTAAGGAATTATAGCTCCCAAAAGAAAACAACATAATGAAAAATTTTTTGAGAAGTCTGAAGTAGCTCTCAGAAATGCCAGCATGACCTCTACAACGCAGTAAAAATCCTCAAAATAGAACCGTTCTCCTTAACTACTGGAGAAAAATTCTACTCATTTCCACTCTTCTAAAGTGATAAGATGGAACAGAGAGGGGCTGGGGTATTATACTTACAAAGAACCCTTTGTAACAGCTAATATTCTGTAATAGTAAGCGGGGAAGAAAACCTTTCTTGTGTCTTGCCTCTCAGCAGTACATTTTCAGCTCAGTAGGTTTGAATTTGGTCAGAACCGTGCATTCTCTTGGCATGGCACAAAAATATTCTTTTGAGAGAGCAGCTTCTCTCAGATGGGCTGCTCACCACAGAGTGCTGTCCAAGTTCCGCACGGGTACAAAGACACAAGAACACAGCATCTCACTCTGGCTAAAAATCCCGAAAAACAGTCAGAGAGCTATTTTATTACCATTTTTGGTCCAAATATTTTCACCTAACTACTTCAGCAGATAAAATCAGCAGGGTGGAATGGTACTAGAAACAACCACATGACAAGGAAGCAAAATTTAGGAGAAGTCATTGTTCAAGTCACGGCACAGAGGAAGCCCATGGGATTCCCAGCACTAAGACCCTTTGCTGTTGGGGATATCTGTGGGAGACCCTGCCTACGGATCAAACTCTTGTAAGTGGAAAGAGAGATCTTCTCTGAATTTCCTCAATGACTGAAAGCCTCTAAATCTGCTTTCCCCACTGGGCTTCAGCATAAGAATCAGAGAAGTTCTCTGAAACTGCTTGGCTGGATAGCCATTTGAGGGTCACTTGGCCCCGGCCTTGTCCACCCGCAAAATGGAAGTGCAAAACCCGTACAGTTTCCTTCTCTGCGTCCTGTCCGAGAAAAACAGCTCCACTCACCCTCAGGAGAGGAATTGATTTTGATCAGCTGCATATCAGTAGGAAATGGCATGCTTACACAGCGTGTCTTCCTGCCAGCAGTGTCACTGCCACATCAGACTGAACGTCCTCACAGCTCCCAGACACGCCGCTGGGTCATCCAAAAACAAAGTAACAAATGCAATTTGAAGTAATCAGATAAATGTAAACCAATGACGACACACTCTGTTTATAGTACTTTCAGCCCTGCGTCTGACTCCGGTAAATGAAGCAAAATATCCCACAGCATGATGCAGGACGGATGTCAGGTGCAGGTGCCGTATCAATAATCCAGCTCCTGTGCTGTTTCCTAGGGCTGGATCTCCTGACCATGCACACCATTGGATCTCGTTTAAGGTGAATCCCTAGCTCCCTACAGCGCAAAATGTGGTGGTTTAGGGACACTTCACCCTGACAGCTCTATCAATAGCGTAGACCAGACTGCTCCAGATTTGGCATTTTCTGCCCCTATAGAGTCCTCCAGCCTTATCCAAGCACATCACACACCTCAGCATGCCCTCGTGCCATATCCCAAGGCACGTGACATGTCATTCGGGTCAGATTATACAAAGCAACTACTCTCACATTATTATGAAGTACTTTGAACTGTAAAAAAACAAGTAAACACAAATGATGTCTTTGAGTCTCTGGTATGCCATAGAAAAGCCAGTGATGAAGGTCAAGTGGCGTGAGGTGTAGAGCTACATTGCTCTAGTACAGCCATCTCCGAACAGTGCGGACAAGCACCACTTCCCACCTCTTGACCGGAGGCAAAACTTCTACTTGGAGTGGATATTTTTGCAGTGTAAACAAAGTCGTGCAATGCCTGGCCTAGCACTGCAGGCAATTATCTATATAAGGGTCTAGAGTATAAGACTTATGAGGAGTGGCTGAGGGAACTGGGGCTGTTCAGTCCGGAGAAAAGGCGCCTGAGGGGAGACCTTATTTCTCTCTACAATTACCTGAAAGGAGGTTGAAGTGAGGCAGGTGTTGGTCTCTTCTCCCAGGTAACTAGCAATAGGACGAGAGGCAATGGCCTCAAGTTGCACCAGGGGAGGTTTAGATTGGATAATAGGAAAAATTTCTTCACTGAAAGGGTTATGAAGCATTTGAATAGGCTTTCCAGGGAAGTGGTTGAGTCACCATCCCTGCAGGTATTTAAAAGGTGTGTAGATGCAGCGCTTAGGGACAGAGTTTAGTGGTGGACTTGGCAGTGTTAGGTTTACAGTTGGACTCCATGACCTTCAAGATCTTTTCCAACCTAAATAATTCTATGATTCTATAAATGGGGTATCAAACCTGTGGTCCTTCAGACCATCTTCCATAGATAGTAAGTAGGTCTTCTTCTGACATGCCGGAGCAGCAGAGACATGAGATCCTGCTTGAGCAGCAGCAAGACCTGGGACTTAGTCACTGATGTGACCACCTTACCCACCAGATATGATGATGGTCCACTTCACAGCAATGCTTGTGTTTCACTACATGTTAAAGAAACCTGGGGAAACATTCATATGTAGTCCAAATATGAGTCAGTGATGAAGCTACTATTCTCACTTGAGACTTTTCATTCCTTTTTTGGTATGTTATACTATGTTTTTGTAATTGTCATAGATCTTAATTTTCTGATTATTTTTTCTCTGATTTTAGTGATGTTGTTACTGCTAGGCTTCCTCATACTGCCATAGCATCTGAGTTGCAAATGACTGATGCTCCAACGTGTTATTATTAACTAACTAGTTCTGGAAGAGAAAGAAACATCTGAGCACACTCCATTGGTTTTCTACTACCCCTGGACCTGGGATTAATAACTGGACTAAAATGCACCAAAAACAGATGAAAACGTTTGTTTATTCTGAATGAATGAAATATCTTGCTGCTTATCTGTCTTTCCCAAGCCCATTGCATCTATGTGTGCACTTCCAAATCATGTTTTGTGAATCTCCAGGGCAAGAGGAAATGTTCTGATTCTACTATGTTTTTTTAGTTTTTTCCTAAGTAATGAAACAGCCCTTGAAATTTCTGGATCATCTAATCCGATCAGGCTTAATCATTAAAGGTGATGGAAGAACCTGCAATGGAAAAGCATTCCTTTAGAAATTTTAATTCCATCCAACTGTGTCAATTTAACCTCCAAATTGTATTAAAAATATTGCTGAAGTAAAACTCTACATTTTGGAAAAGAGATAGATGTTGTTGAGGTTTAAATTTATTTTAATGTATTTAAAGATTTGTTTTAAAATTTTATTTTAGTTATTATGTAATGCCAAAGCAATATGATCCAATTTCAATTTTGTCAATTCTATCCATTTTCATCAAGCTAAAATTGTTATCTAATTTTTCTTCAACATTTCAGTAATTTCATTTATGTACACTTTACATATCTGACAGTTTTTTCCAGACTGGAATGAAGTTAGATTTAAAAATCTATTAATTTCTCATTAAAAAAAAATTCTTTCCATTACACACAACTCTATCAGCAGTTAAATAGTGTAACACCTTCCAAAATGTAGCTCTCAGACTCACATATTTTAGAATACTTAAGTAGAGACATGTGCTGTCTTCTTTTCATTACTAGCTAGTATTTTTATTAAGATTTTCAACTGTTTCAGCTCCTTTGCCTTTGGTATAATGTAACTCTACAACGAGCCACTGCTTTGCAGCACTCAACATCTAAGCTTTAAGATAATAATCACCAATTATTAATAATGAACAAATGAAATGTAAGAGAGAATTTTTTTCTGAAGGTGTTTATTCAGAAACTATCAATGTACGAGTAAGGTATATTATACATTAAAATATAATTGTATTTCTGAAGGGACAAACACAGCAACATCAATATTCCCAAGTTGTCTCATTGTCAGCTGGCTGCATCTTATAGTTGCATTAAATGTCTATATAATCCTACTCCAGTAAAACTGTTGAACAGACTAAAATCTTTAACTCTAAGTTCATATATGCTATATGGCCATTATTTCCTGTTTTTAATGCAATTCCTATTACACGCAGTTTTGCAATCAAAACTCCAGCGAAGATTTGTTAATATTATAAATCCTATTTTTAATTAATGAAGTTGAATTTTTTTAGGGACTGCTTGTTAGGTTAAAGGGGAGGGAGAGGGCAGTACCTAGAATGTCACTTGTATTTATTTTAATTATTTTTTATAAATGTTGAACTGCCTAATAATGTCAGGAAAATATACATATTACATGCAATAACATAATACACCACTCCTTACGGCTTTTCCACTAATGGCAAGGTCAAACATGGTACTTTTTGCTCCATTGATTCAGCAATTCATGACCCAAGTGAGGTCATTGCTTAAGTACAGAGCACAATTAAATCAAGGTTAGACAAGCAGGATTCTTTAGTACAAGATAATGTGCCAGCAGATTACATAGTACTAGGAAATTTGCATTTGAACCATGCTTGATGAAGATTATTTATTCATTTTCGCAAGTGAAAAAACCCTTTAACTTTATCACTAACACTAATTCTGTTTATAGAAACCATATTAATAACTAAAATGTCCACCTGTAATCTAAAGGTGACTTTACATGTACTCTTTTTATATTATAAACAAGAAAACAAATAGAAATTGCTTTGTTCAGTGTTTTAGGTCTTGTTTATACTCTTTTGAGATAGCTTTTATGTAACAAATGAGTTGGAGTAACTTCACAAGCAACATAAATATTCTTTCTAATCAGAATTCAGCATAGAACTTAAAGGTTCCTTTTGCACACTAAAAATTACCTATCTTTATATGCTTACATAAATACAAGGCCATAGTTGAAGTATGGCACTTAGAGACTGGAGTAAAATAATATAATCTGATGTCAGAAAATTACTAATATGTAGTCAATTTTTTCCTAAACAAAACCAAATTGATTGTAATTCAAAGCTGATATTTCACTGAGTAAAATAATTAATTGGAAGCTTTCCACTTAAATTATTTACTGAATGCTGTCAACGTGTTGGTGTGTTTAAGCTCCTAGAAGACTAGTAAAGCACAAGGTCCACAGATCAAAGGCCCACCATTCAAACAATGCATGCCGTTTCTTCCAAGTATATTAATGTTTCTTGATTTGTGAAAAGACATCACGGAAAAAAGCTGGTTTTGAGCAGTGACCTGGAAAAAAAAAGGGAGTATCCATCAAGCACACAAGTGAAGAGGTCATAGGGAGGATGTGAAGATGTTAGAAACGTGGCCAGATTCGGAAAGAGGTGGACAAGGCACAGGGCGAGTACGTGGAAATCCAAGGCTAAATCATCAATGCAAATCAGGCTCACTTCAAGAAGTCAGTAGATTGATTATGTCAGTTTACATTAGAAGAAAATCCAGCCACTGCAGTTTCTGTGATTGTGAGGTGAATTTGTACATTTTTACAACATCCTTTGTTGTTTACTATTCACTATAACAGTAGCCGTTCATCCAAACATGCTGAGATGGACACATGGATGGCACAGTCTAGCAACATCATTTGTATTTACTTAAGTATATTGCACTGGGTCCCTGAGACCTCATCCAGTGCCTCAGGAACACAGTAATTGCCTCAGAGATTTACCTGTTCGTGGAGTGTAGAATCCCACGTGTCACAATAGCTCCAGCTCTTTGAAAAGGAAATAGAAATTCTTTCCATACGACGCAGGGCTAAGCTTGGAAATGTCTCTCTGCAGTCTGGTTAACAGGATATGGTCTGAGACAGTTTAATTGTGCTCTGTATCTTCAGCCTGCTTTTATTAAGATTTCCATGTTACATCTATTATAGTACTTGAGCACTTGTATGTCTGGAATTGTCTTGTTTTGAATGGAAGAGAAATCTTTTGTCAGCTTCGTTCTTTTGAACCCACTGCCACTTTCAGCTGCATAGCCACTCCGGTGTTTCTCCCCTCTGATCTTAGGCCTGGAAGACATTAGGTGTGGTACTGTCTCATTTGAAATATGACAATGTCCACACATACATGAAAAATTGTAACAGTATTGGTGAGATTTGGGAAGAGACTTATTCTTAAGACCACCGGATATTTCCAGTTGGAAAGGGCCTTAGCAGGTCTCCAGTCCAACCTCCTGCTCAAAGCTGGTTTAACACTGTGTTCAAAACAGGTTGCTTAGGGCTCTTTGTAGTCAGGTCTCGAAAATGTTGGAGGATGCAGACTGCACAACCTTGTTGGGCAACGCTCCAGTGCTTAACTAATCTTGTGAAAGGTTTTCTTTATGCCCAGTCTGTACCTCTCCTGTCTGCGCTAAGAACATAGTCTCTCGTGCCCCAACTGTGCATCTGAGTAAAGAGGCTGGCTCTGTCTTCTTGGTAATCCCTTCTTTGCTATTGCCAGGCTGTTGTTAGGTGTCCCAAGACCAGCTTCCTCAGTGTCTCCTCACGGGGCAGGTTCTTCAGCTCCACCATCTTGGTGGCCTCCCCTGAACACACCAAAGTTCCTAGAAGTGTTCCCAGAAGTTCTCCAAAGTTCCCAGGAGTTGTTCCCAGAAGACCAAGAAGATGTAGAAGCAGTGTCCTGAGTGCTGAGGAAACTGAAAGCTCCAACAACACACAGCAGCCCAAGCAGTGTCCCAGCCCCCCTGCACATGCCCTGTCATGGGAACCGCCAGGTCCTTCAGGGACACCCCTCAGATGCCTCTGGGCCTTGGTTCACTCAGCTCACACATGCCATCACCACCTCTGCCCAGCCACTCTCCTAGCTGTTTTACTGACTTCTGGTGATGACCTAGAGCAGGACTGGAGTGATTTACGCTTATGCATGAAGAGTTTGTAGACTCTCATTGAGAGTACCGTACAGAAGTACAGGCTGTCACTTCTTTTAATCTTCTATTAAAATACCGATTGGTAGTGGTGCTCAAAGACTTGATACTGAATATTGGAGGGTTACAAACTACATTAGTGTGAAAGATGAAGTTCTGAATACTCATTTTATCACAGAAATGACGCATTTACACTTGCGTATATTGATTGTGACAACGGCCACATCCTAACAACTCATTTTTTCAAATTCATGAGAAAATTGACATACATAGAGCAGTGACTGCTCAGTTAAGATGACTGCATCCATAAAATTACCGTCCATCTAGACATTTACCTTTTTGAAAGGTTAGAATTTCTGTAGTTTTGTTGGATGAATAAATTGAAGTAAAACTACGAAATTATTTTACAGCTTATCTTGCACTAGTTCATCATGTTTCTGTCTGTACAAATACACATTAGCCAGTTAGAATTTATGCAGAGAACATATGCCTACCTACAATTTCCCACAGCCTTTGTTAATCAGACTCACAATGTCCAGTTTCAATAGGCTGGTGACACTTAAACAACAAACTATTTTAAATTGACTAGGTATTTTCTCCAAAAAATATAAAGGAATGTCCTTTTTGTTTTCTTTTTTTTTTCTATTTCTAAATCATACCAAAAGTCTAGGATATTAATCAGAATGAATAAGGAAAAGGAATTGGCAGTTTTGAAAACTCTCAAAACCTGCATTTAACTGACCAGCCTTAAGATCTTCTTTGCTTAATTCATGCTGTTGATTCACAAAACTGATCAGGACACTTGATATGTTTTGTGATATATATGTACAGCTGCTGTAAGGCAAAGCACACGAAATGACCTCCTAAAAGTAGAAGACCCAAAACTTCAAAACAACCACAAAAAAATTAGTGCATTATGAAGTCTTCCTAGGGTCCTGCTTTAGACTGATAACAGAAAAAAAAAAAAAAAAGGATAATCAATTTCAGTGCTGCTCTGCGCGCTTAAATTTACAGAATGTTTCCCTGCCTTGCTGGCTGAAGACTGTTTTACTACGCTGTTACTGTGTATGTAATAAACACCCAAGGTCAAAGTAATGAAAGTAGGTATGTAGATGTTATTGTCATGTGAAAACATAAAGAACAAGACTATTAATAGAGGCCTTAGCTGATTATATCTTGACACTTTTTACAGATAACAATTAAATATTAATAATATCTTGCAATTCAATAGCACCTTTTCCCACAAACTCTTGCAACTGATAAATCTACATTTCCCCTACCTGCAGTCCTCTTTGGGGTGGGTTTTTTTGCATTCTGGAATGCGAGAACAAAAGTGATGTAACTACATCCAGCTCACAAAAAGTACTCATTATATCAGGTAGCCTAGATTCAAAGATTCAAACAGTTCTTCAGTCTACTTTTGACAATAAACCAAGTTTTCTTCAGCTCTGTGATGGTTTAGTGAGGAGTAGCCCTGTTTTTTTTTAAAATGTTAGCACTATACCCACTCCATGGCTGAATGAGGAAACACAAGCTTATGAAAATGCTACAGTATTTTATAACCTGTTGTTTCAAAGCCAGAACAAGTTAGCAAACACTATTTTTAAAGCTGTGTTGACATTATCAATGTTGTTAGTGCAGAAACAAGCCCACAAATAAAACAAAGCCAGCTTGGCCAGTGTTTCAGCTCACACCTCTGCCAAGCGGAAAAGTACACAAGCGATGGAGAGCAAACGTTATATTCAGGCTTCTGAGCAGGCAGGAGAGTACTGCTGGCCATGGGGACAGTGTCAGTGCAGAGTTCGCATTTATCTTTACTCTGGGTGTTGTTCTGGAATTCCCTCACCCTCTGAAAAATGACAGCATCAATCAGCTAGGCAAAAGAGATCACCTGGATGGCACCAAATATAAGCAATGGTTTTATAGTTAGTGTGTTGCAAGATGCCTGTTACCACTGACCTGTGGGCAAGGAGGATGTCAAAAAGCAGGAAAAGATTGCTCAGAGTAACATTAGTTTCTGTCAAAAGTGATCTGATTTTTTTGTGCTGTGTATGCGGTAAGAGTTGTCAGCTTTTCCTCCATTCCTGGTGGGTGCCAGGAGCCAGGCCACGCGCAGCTCGCACTGCTCCCGTCTGTGTATACAGGGCAGTCCCATTCTTCTCAGCAGCCTGCAGCAGGGGTGTCCTTTGCGTGGCACTTCTTTTAATATTACTGATAAAATAACACTTCTACGCAGACTAGGTATAGGGAAGAAATTTTTTACCATAAGGGTGGTGAAACACTGCAACAGGTTGCCTAGAGAGGTGGTAGATGCCTCAGCCCTGGAAACATTCAAGGCCAGGTTGGACGGGGCTCTGAGCAACCTGGTCTAGCTGAAGATGTCCCTGCTTATTGCAGGGGGGTGGGACTAGATGGCCTTCAAAGGTCCTCTCCAGCCCAAACCATTCTGTCATTCTACGATTCTGTGCTAGCAAGTAAGACCCATGCTATCACCATCTGCTTATGTTACAACAGTTGTTGGAATAATACATGTTCGCAGTTATGAAATGGAGAAAACAGTGAAGTGTGAGCAGTGTGTATAACCGTGATGTTTATGTGCAGACACAACCCCAGAAGGGCATGTGCCAAGGACTGACCTGAAAGGAAAAAGACACACAGAAGACACTCCTACCAATATTAGGCAACATAAACCTTGCAGTTTTCACCTCGGTCCCTACCATTTCTCTTTCATTTCTCTGTTGGAAAAAGTAAAAAAAAGAATGTCCCCTGTCTTTAAGAGAATCTGGAGCTCAGTCAGAGTTATGATCCACCTTCTCAAATACTTTTCTTTCCCCACACACCCTCCTTATCATTTCCTGCTCAGAATACCTGAGGCTTTGAAAATCACTATTAGCGCCTGAAAAATTCCACTAAATCCAAAGGCAATTAGGAACAGCCACTAATTGCTGCTGCAAAGGGCTGGCTGGCTGGGTGGGAAAAGCACCAGCCAGAAGATCAGGTACAAAAGAAAGAAGGAAAGCAAAAAAAAGACTTTTTCACCCACTCAGAAGAGGGAAGCAGGGTGCACAAACTATAGCGACCACAACAAGCTTGCCTATAGCAGTTTTCTGTCTTTGGCGGGTACTACTATTTGCTGAAAAAAACTGCTTGCAAACCTCTTCTGTCCCTATTTTTCTTTCTATAAAGTTCAGTCACTTTTTCATATTTTGCAAACGTTAAATGTCAGTTTATGGAAACTAATTTGTAAAAGTGCTCATTGCTACTGTTCTTCATGGGAGCAGTATTTTTATTGGAGCAGTTAATGAGGAGGGAAAAACATTTTCTAAGGTGACAGGAAGACTGAAGAGTGAACCAAAGAATGAGTAACAATAAATAAGATATGATAGTTTGTCCACGAGAGCTGGCAGATGGCACAGGACTTCTGCGTCACTGGAAAACAACACACAAAACAACAAATGCACTGTGTGAAGTAAGAAAGTAAGTAACATGAGGAAGCCCTTCTCAATTTCAAAGAGACACCTGAAGGCAAATTTGTCTAAAATGAGGCCTGATCAGTTAGAAGCACAGACAATTTGGTCCCTCTCAGGATCAGGTCCCCTGCTCAGGCCAACACTAGAAAGACAAGAAAACAAGTACAAGACACCCCAGCATCTCAAATCGGAATATTAAGGCAGCTCTTCAAGAAATAAATAAGCAAATACGGTGGGAATTACGGAGGCAGTCTGATACGGGGATGTTCACAAAAGCGGGATGTTGCACAGTGGTATGGGGTGATGGAGTCTATACATGGACTTCATACGTTCATAGCTGTTTAGGCTTTCAGTATGCTTTTTGGGACTCTTTCAGATAAAAGCACTACTTACATATAAGAAATATATTCTGATGCTACTAAATATTTTGATCATAGTGATCTGAGCAGGGCATCAGAATGATACTGATGTTCTGGCAGACAGAGGTGAAGGCATGACCTGGTTAACAGCAATCATATTGTTTGGTTTCTTTCTGCTTCTCAAAATGGAGTGAAAATATAAGTGACCTGGGCTGATTGGTGCAAAGTAGTAAAGTGGGGCTGGGTGATTTGATTTCTATCTGCGCAACGCTCCATTAAGAAAACAGAATGCTTCATTGTATGTGTATTGACTACCCTGCTCCCAAAGCAGTCAGCACTGCTCTTACTCGCAAATATGTACACTGTAAATATTTATAACTTCATTTCCTACGTAGCTGTCTTATTCAATCTCTCAGTTAATGTTATCAGATCCAAAGAGTTTGGCACAATAAAATGCCATCAAGAAACAGTGAAACCAGCAGCTCTAATACAGCAGCTGAAAACACACTCTATCTTTTGACCTAGAAAGTACCTCACACATTTCAGTGAATAAGGATTCCCCAGAAAAGCCTGGTCTCCAAAACCACAGAATATAGCCTGACAAGCTCTCCAAATTATAAACTTCACCATACTTCAACATTTATTTCCCCTTATATATGAATACAAGGGCATATTGTTTTTCTGGTTGGTGAAGATGAACGAGGGCACGTACCCATGCTTTGTCTATATGTTCATCCTGTGTATATGCTTATGGAGATATCACTACAGCTTATGCAGGTATAATCAAAATAGCACAACCTATGCAGCTTGAGCCAATAACACTGAAGACAAGACAGTGACGGCTGCCAGGATGGCCAAGGTTAGTTACTACATGCTGTTGAATATGCTAAATCTCTACTACAATGTTTGTATGTTGTTTCCTCTGAAGAGAACTAGATGAAGCTTGTTTTTTACAGCGTAATACTAACTGCTGTGTGGACTCACACACCGCCTGGCAATGGTCTGAAACCTAGGAGCAGACAGGCCAGAGCTTCTCCAGTTAATCCTACTGACATCCAGGAGAAAGCGATGTCTATGTGTCCTGATACCTTAGGTCCCCCTCCCTTGGCTCTGACAGTCTCCCATCTTTTCTACTCAGTTGCCAAAACTGTAATTCCACTGTGGGGCCAGGTAAGTACTGGGAGGTCTTATGACCTTGGGCTTCACACTGATGGAACTGGTGCTACTCCTGCAGAACCAGGCTGCTCCAGGAGGCAGAGAACTGCATTCCCTTGGTGTTGCACCTCTGTCCTTGCCCATGGATAGCAAGTGAGCTGAACATCCCAGCCTTAGAAGATCTGGCAGATGGCTGTAGAGCATTTCAGGCATAGCTCACAGCACACTGCACAATAAGTACAAACTAATGACGTATTTAAAAAGTAAGAAAGTAAAAGCACAAGATCAACCTTAAATAACAAACCTAAATCAATACAAAGAAAACGAAAAAACAAAGCAGGGACATATTATTTTTACCATTAAAGAGTGTGTCTTTGGCATATGTCAGTCTTACTTTTATGACTGACAAGAGATAAGGGCAAGAACACATATAACTATTTTGCCACACAGCAGCTTTTTTCAGATTTGAGCCCATGTAATAAAAGACCTACTAACCGGGACCATCTCACTCATTAGATGAGAGGATATGAGTCAGATGAGACTTATGGAAAAGATGGTGAAAGCAGTAGATCCTTAATTTGGTCAGATGTACAAATGGAAAAAAATAATAACTTTTAGTGACTCCCATCCTACCTTTCTCAGATTCAGAACTGGAAAACTTGACAGGCTCATTTTGTCTTCTGAGTGCTCAAAACACCTACATATTCTCAGAATTACATACATGCAGACAGACTCCAAAACCAGATATGGTTAGCATTTGTTGAACTTATGACTTCCACAGTTTCTACTGTGAGCATAAATTGGTTTATTTGTTTTATTATTTTTGCCCACAGTCTAACCAGACTATTTTTCAGGTGGCTAATAGAATGAAGGAAATAGCAGATTGCAAAAGCGTTTCATCTCTAAGCTCTGGGAGGTCTTACCGTTCACAACATGAACATGGAAGCGAAGAATTTTGGAAGATGATGTGCATTAGCTGATATTGCACAATCTGGAATATTGAGGAGCAGACAGAATTTGGCATATTACTTTAGAGTATATTTTGTCCAAATCTCTATCAATAAAAGATCTTGTCTACACGGAAGCTGAGGCACAGACAGCATTTCTCAGAACTAAGCTGTCTTACGAGCATAACAGCAGTGAAGCAGTTGGCATAAAACTTAATACACACCTTATCCTTTCCTTACTGTCAGCATTTAAGTCCTTACAGATGACTCAAGATTTCATAAAGAGGAAAACACATCCTGCTTGTTAATATGTCTACTGATCTTCTTTGTGTGCAGTCGCAGTCTGTGAAAAAAACATTTTTTTCTGGTGGCTTCTGCCATGTGCTCCTGCAAGCTAAAACAATCTTGGTTCTCTAACGCACAATTTGACTTAGACAAGTGTGCAGTGGCAAAAGCAGGTCATCTGTATGAAGAAGAAGCTAAAGAAGAAAATAATTCCAACTATTTCCTTTGGCAAAATAAGGGAAAGGAGAACTAAACTGTCTGTTAAGCCACAAAAGACTCCTTAATATAAAGATTAACAAGAAAAAGAGGCATACAATATTTCTTCACTTTGTGAAGTAACTTATAAAAATAAAATGTAAAAGGCAATAATCATTAACAATGTCAGAGAACCTATTTCTGGAAAAGTCTTATTATTGAGCAATACTATTAAATCCTTTGCCTAATCATTATTTCTCTATCTAATATCTCAAATGAATATTTAAGAGACCTTCTTAATGGATCTCTCTTGGAACTGTCTTTAAAGTTACTTTTTTGTAAATTTGTTTTTTAAAAAGTTAAACATTAATGAAATATTAATATGAGGAAGAAGACCCGGTATGAGTTATATCCATAAATAATTCTGCAGACTCCAAGGTTCATCAATCAAAATTGTCATTAATTAATTTGGTGGCTTAATTCTTCCCAGGAGTTAATTACAGAATTTTAATTTCTTAATTTCCCAGTGCTTTTCAGTTCCGGAAAAGGGAAGATGTGAACTTCCCTCCCAGTCCACGTCAAAGGCTGGTGATCCTTCTGTCATTCAACAAGGCAGTAGAAAACAGCTCCACTAATATTGTCATTAGACCTAATCTCCCAGAACAAGGATCTTCAGCAGCGGGGTGGCTCAGATTCTGAACAATACAGAGTGAAATCAGACTGTTTGGTTTCACCTGAATAACCAGATACAGCCAGCAGAATTTAACTGAGCACCATTCATTCTGATGTCTGAAAGAATGGGATCTTTCTGGTTGTGCATTGACAGATCTCTTTCCTTTTGACACCTTGAGCTCTAACTTCCCTCTCCTTTGTGTTCCTCTATTAGATATGCTTCTACCCTTACATTTTGTATCTGGACAGAAAATAGAACATGGCTTTTTCTAGCAAACCATATACAATATGCATTTTTGAAAATGGATTTCTAATTCAATTTTTTACTTGAAGGTGTTCTTAAAATCAAAAGCAGCACTCAGTGTTTCTTACTCTTTCAGGGATGAGAGAATCAAAGGAGCAGCCAAAAACTCCTATGGCCACCAGCTAGCTTCAGAGATGCAAAAGAAAACAATAATTTAGCACCTACAAATATATCTAAATGCTGTGGCATTTTGGAGAGATATCTAGGTGAGAATCATTGTGTGTAGATTCAATGAAGGATACACTAGGCTAATTCAGGACAGACAGAATAACAAATTATACGGCTGGACAAGCAGATGCTAATGTGAAAATATCAGGAATAGATTTCTACAGTAGAACTCTGCTCCATTATTAAACTTAACATAACAACCCTATATAAAACTTTGAAGTGAAATAAAGTTTCTCAGGTTATTTTCCATCTTCTCACTATTTCCTTAAGCCCCAAAATCACCAGGAAGCCCAGGCATGACTTCAGTCACAGAAGTCAATTAGTGCTGCTTTAGACCTGGCATTCCGGCACTTGTACTCATGTTACCTGCTCTGTATCGAAACCACAGGGCAGATGTGTGCCATGGTATGCCTCCCTGTCCTAGTTTCTAAATCACACTGTGGCTCCCTCTCTGCCCACCTTCCTGTTTCTTTCCAACAGAAAAAAGGTGGGTCATGATACGTGGTGTCATCCTGACATGAACCCAGGACGTCTCTAGGGCACGCAAAAGAACCTGGGAGATTATTCTGGACCCCACGGGTTAGGTGTATCTTGGCTGATCAGCTGATCAACCTCTCACCATAGCCTGACCTGACTCCCTCTGTCTGTTAACTTTACTCTCTATGCTGTGGACTTGACACAGAAATCCTTCAGGTGAAATAACAGACATCTGATGGCATTAGATTCATTTTACATAGTGAAGAGCAAGAAATTCTCCATCAGAGTGATTCTGTGGCAATTGCTTTTGCAATGCATTGCAATTCTACCTATCCCAGAATATATATCTTTATATGTAACCTAAATATATGTATTATATGCTCATATACATACACTGTGTAAATATGCTTTAGATAACCACAACTTAATCTCTTTAAAGAAACACAAGCTTTCATTTTTCTCCATTCAAGTGTATCTAGTGGCCATCTCCAGCTGTTAGGTGCTAGGGCAGTCACAGAACCACAGAATCATACAATAGTTCAGGTTGGAAGGCACATCTGGAGGTCACCTAATCCAAGTCCCACAACTTGTCCAGTTGAGTTTTGAAAACCTCCCAGGATAGAGATCCTACAGCCTCTCAGAGCAAACTATTCTGGTATTTAAAAAATAAAAAGACTGACTGGAATTTCCCATGTTCTACTTCATGTCCGTAGCCTCTCTTCCTATTGCTGTGAACCTCCAAGAAGAGTATGACTCTGTCTTCTTGACATCGTCTGATCAAGTAATTGTAGAAAGCAATACGGTTTCCCCTTTTCCTTCTCTTTTCCAGGCTGAACAAACACAGCTTGCTCAGTTTCTTATTGTATGTTTTGTGCTCCAGCCCCCTGATCAGTATGGTGGCCTCCACTGGACTCATTCCAGCACATTCATGTCTCACTTGTACTGGGGAGTCCAGAACCAGACACAGCACTCCAAATGTGTCTCACCAGGGTAGGAGGAAGGATAACTTCCCTATACCCGCTGGGTACACTCTCATATAACCCAAGATGATGTTGGCCTTCTCTGCTTCAAGGATATATTCATAGAATCATAGAATGGTTTGGATTGGAAGGGACCTTTGAAGGTCATCTAGTCCCACCCCCCTGCAATAAGCAGGGACATCTACCACTAGACCATGTTGCTCAAAGCCCCATCCAACCTGGCCTGGAATGTTTCCGGGGATGGGGCATCTACCACCTCTCTGGGAAATCTGTTCCACTGTTCCACCACCCTCATTCAAAAAAAAAATAAAAAATCTTCCTTATATCCAGTCTAAATCTACCCTCTTTCAGTTTAAAACCATTACCCCTCGTCCTATCGCTACAGGCCCTGCTAAAAAGTTTCTCTCCATCTTTCTTACAAGCCCCCTTTAAGTACTGAAAGGCCTCAATAATGTGTCCCCAGAGCCTTCCCTTCTCCAGGCTGAACAGCCCCAACTCTCTCAGCCTTTCCTCATAGAAGGGTCCAGCCCTTGGCTCATTTTTGTGGCCTCCTCTGGACCCACTCCAACAGGTCCATGTCTTTCCTGTGCTGAGAGCTCCAGAGCTGGACACAGGACTCCAGGTGGGGTTTCAAAGAATGGTTCATATTGCTGGCTTCTGTTCAGTTTGTCGTTCCGCAGGAGCCCAGGTGCTTTTTTGCCCGCAGGCTAACTTGTTGCATGAGGTTATTCCATCCATGCAAGGCTGCATCTCACAAGGTCGACTTTCTTTCAGGACCTGTCCCATATTTTCCTGTCAGTTAGGGAATCACTTCATGTGCACGCCTGGATCTGTTTCTGGCTGGACTGCTTGTGTGTCTGTGTGAGAATATGCTCTTTTTATTAACAATTCATCATTAAATGAAAGATTCAGCAAAATACAAACCCTTAAGGCAGCGCATCCGTATAATATTTCCCATGGGGACAATACCATTCACAATTTTTTTAATGCTGTAGCCTTCGTTTTGCTTTTAATCAATAAATGCATCTTCCTGTTTTTTCATCAGATATTTCTCCCAGCCCAGGTGAAATGAAATTATATATGAGTTCTGATGGGGCATTCATCCTTTCGTATGAAGAGAGCAAAGACATTTAGAAAATTCTCCTGTTTGTTCATGACATTGTCAAAAAAACAAAGGAAACAAAGAGAATACATTTCTACTTATTATTTCAGCAAATAGAACTTACTTAATTAATATTCCTGGTTCTGTGATTTGTGGAGGAGTTTCCTGGAGCACAGTGTACATCCTCACCTCCCAGTATGCTTTGGTAAAAGATTCCAGACCTGCTACCAGTTTGGACAGATTTCTCTTTTTTTTTCTTTCTTCTCTTTTTTTCTCCTGATCAATAAAACATATAGTACTCTTTAAGAGAGTAATCCACCCAGACAGTCACTCAAAGGGAAGACACGTAATTTATCGTACAGTACATGTATCTTTTTCACAACTATTGTGATGCCTGCCTCCTCCTCCTCATCGGCCTATGAGTTATGTTTCCATAACCAGCAGACTGCTTTCCCACATCTCGAAGCAGGTCAGCTCTAACAAAGGTTTTACACCATGAAACATTTAAAACAAAAAGGAAACTATGGCCTCCAACAAAGGTTTGGGTAGTTTTATTCAGCTTAGTCTTTGAGACAACCACCTTCGATAAGAAACTGCAGTTTCTTATTGCAGATTAATTTCTTGCCTTTTTAAAATAACAAGGTCAGTCTAAGAAAAAAATTATCGTCACTTCACAATTGCCACAAACTGTCACAAGTTAAAACTCAGACCATCAGCAGACTGAAAGGAAAACATGGAAAATCTTGAAGTCTGCTCTCTTTGCTACATTTCCTTACTGTTATGATAGACTGGTTTACCTCTTGATTACTTGCTCCTTGTCCTCATAATTCTTGCATTCTTGATTGTACAGAGCCTGAGAGCGATAAATACATAAAAATCAACTGCAAGCTTTAATTCATGTTTTTAATTTTCTTCTTAAAAATGACTTTTGGTTCTCCTACCCAGCTCCCTACTGCGCAACACATGTATCCACTGAGTCACTATGTCACACTTCTTCAATACCAGTCACCCTTTAAAAAAAACCTGCTGCTTTTGCATGGGTCAGGACAGCAGTTCTAGTGCTGTGACCTGGTTCTTATTTGGGTAATTGCATTCTGTACTATTTGAAAGCTTTTTAATGTTCTGGTGAAATGGAACATTCATATCCTTTCTGAACGACAGCTAATGCTTTGGAACATCTACTGACTGAGGTTTATACCAGATATAGAAACCTTTTCTGATGAGGAAAGTCCTTCATTAGTAACAGAAAGCATGCTAAATGTATCAGTCTATGAGAGGCATCTAAACATAAGTCAGTATCATTTTCTGGTTTGAGACTGATTTTGTATTTATGCTTTGTTTACTCAAAAACTGCTTTTGGTTTGATTTCATAACGATGCCCAAAGCACAGAGCTGTGGCTCCAATTCAGATTTCCTTTAGGATCAGACATGGTGGCTATGGTCATGTTTATTTTCCCCTTATGATTGTAAAAGGGTGAATTGAACTAGACACATGACAACTAAAGTGTTTTGTAAACAACACCATGTATTATCCTGGAAATCACAATCCTTCATTTTCCAGAACATAGATGACTTTTAGATAGCTGTCATATCAAACACATCAGCTGCTCATCACGCTTTTTGTTTTCCATCTGTTGCGATAGATCACCTTCACACAAATACACTGTTGATCACTTTTCATTACTTAAAAATCAGGATGGAACATTGTGTTTCGAAAAACCATAGAAAGAGGAGTGAGCTCAGAAAGCAAACATGCTAAAAAGATTGAGCAAATAGAACTCATGGCAGAATGGCCATGCAATATAGCCTAGGGTTAAAGACTAAAGGAAAAGTTGCCATTTACTGATGAGAAAAATGTACAAATACAAGAACAGATATGAAGTCAAACAAGAAAAGTTTGCTTTATAGTTTTCAACCTTCAATGTTCCCTGTTTTGCAAGTAGATTTTAATGTACCCAATCGGTGTCTGTTGCTCATGCATTCTGAATTTGGGATTTGGGACTCGGAAGGAAATTTTCTCCCAGCTCAGAGAGGAATAATACAGTTTGGATGTCACTGGGTAGAGTCGGGATAGCAGTAAGATTCTTTAGAGCCAAAGTAATAAACTGGGGGGAGTTTAATACATCTACATAATTTATATGAAAAGTTATATAAAATTATATAATGAAATGTTTATATAATATATAATTTATAAAAATATAAAATATAAAAAATATTTTAATATTAAAATCATTCATCCCCCTCCACTTTTTTCTGGTGACTTCCAATAGCTTGGAACAAGTGTCCTATTCATTTATCAATTGCATTCTGTTAGGAATTCAGCTTACACCCTATCATCTCAAACAGAATTTATACCTATGCTGTTTATTCAGATTTGTGTGCTAATGTTAGCAGATTTTTGGTGGTCTGTTTATTGGAAATGTTGCAGAAATCTAGCAGTTCAGGCTTCATGTGAGATTGGTTGTGAATAAGTGATGAAGACTGGGATGAACAGACTATGACAAAGCAAAGCCAGCCAGGCTTCTGTCTGCAGCAGAGGCGTCCGCTGGTGCCCAGAACGTAATCATGGCATTGGTGTCAAGGCCAGCCCTTCTATTTTCTGTTCAGTTTCCTTCATCCTTCCTCTCACCCGCTGCCACCACTCCGGGGATACCTCTGGTAACCCAGTTCCTACCTCATTAATCTATTTTTCCATGACCAGTGATAATCTTTTTTTTTTCCATTTTGTGGCAAACAGCACTACAGCCAGCACCTCACTATGCATTTTTTTTGTTGTTACATTTCCTTATGAGTGCACTGGCCCCTCAAAGTAAAAATGTAGCTATTATTTTTTTAGCCTAAGACAATAACAAGATGGCAGAAGTAGTCAGGAGAAAATCGCGCCCTGCAATATCCCTGTAAAGATGCTTTATGGCCGGCATTCCAAAGCCAGCGTATCTGGGGGCAGAGTGATTAACAGCTGTAGCAGGCCTCTGTGTTCATGATTAAATCAACATCTTCCTCACATGTAGCTATAGTTCTACAACAAACTACACCATCATCTTAACATTTATCTTTTGTTTAATATGAGATTAGCTGAATTTCTTTTTCTGAGAGAGGTTTTCAGGACACTTTTGGTTTTCTTAAATACTCAATACGGAGCTGGAGGGCTCTGATCAATGATGGACACCTCTAGGGACAAACAAAACACCAGCAACTACAACTAATAACAGAACTAACATGGCTATTTGACAAAGGAATATTTTAGCCAGAGTTCCTCAAAATCAAGGACTACAAAGTCTGTGCTCTTCACTGACATGAATAAATATGCTTCTTTGGAGCAAGTACAAAACACAAGGAACCAGGTCTTTTACATCTTTCCATGTCTAGCTAAGGGGTTCACCTTCAAATTGTCATTTCAAGTGAACATAGTCTGTGTAACTTCAAGGTTTTACACTGTAGTAAATAATGTTTTCGCAATCTGTTAAACAGCGCAGAATTTGTACCAACTTAGTTTAGACAGCCTTCTTATCTTTTAGAAGATCCCATTTCATGAAAGTGATGACCTCTTCTTTTTCATATTCCATACCAGCTTAACTCCTGATTTAATTTTTTATAAATGCGTGCAGTAACATTAAATTTTAGTGATGAAATTTAATTTCCTCTGATTCACTTAGGAAGCTAAGCAGCCATCATGTCTCAGGGGTGTATCTTCTCTTTGCTTTCTTTGTTTGATATCCCACATCCAAATCAGTGCCTAGCAGGCTTGTGGCTTAACCCTGGCTCTTTTTTTATTGAACAGTGAGTAATAAATTAAAATCTGCTGAGGTTTAAATTGAGTGTTTGTGTGGCAAACCTCCACTTCTGGGTTCCTTGACCATGTTTTTGCTGCTCTCAGTTTGGAGTCATGCTCCCTTTCCCAAGAATTTGGCATAACAACGCATTTTGATCAGCCGAAGGTGAAACACTGGTTTTTTCTGACACCTTGCGAGCAGTTTACTATTTAGACAAGTATCCAGACCCAAAGGTACAAATGTGAGAATTTTCTAGGCTTCTTGGGAAACAATGACAGGGCATTTCTTATCCTTAGGCAACACGCTTTCAGGGAACTTTAGAACTGGGAGAATATTAGTCCTTTGATAGTTTTTAGGTTGAATTCCTTCACTGGATCTAATGCAGCCATGCTGATTTATGGCATTAGAGTATTTGATGAAAAATGCAGAGCCTAATATTTCAGTTCTGTAATGCCTGGCTGATTCAGAAACAACTGGCAATGCTTTGAGTAGATTTTACTGTTATACACCATCTGGATAGAACTGCACCTTTCAAAAGGTGAAGGACTTCTACCCTGGTCTTTGCTCAATTTTAGCGTCACAGGGCACCTTCCTTTGCAGCTTAGCATTTCCACTGCAGAATTGCCTAACTCACGGACACGTTCACAGCTAATCCTTGTACCTTGCACCCCATTCCTCACCATGCAGTTAAATTTGCCACATACATATCTGCCTTGTTCTGTACAAATTACTGAAAAATGCTACCTTGCCACACCATGAGATAATAACTCAGCCTTTTTTCAACAGTACAATTTCACTCTGCTGTGGAGCAATAATGCAGGCCTCCTGCCTTCCTCCTGAGAATCCCCTTATACCACATGCCCAGTGATGAAGATTGAGGAGGATTTAACAATTTAGAAACAAATCTAATTTCTGGAAATATTAACTGAAGACAAACACTGTTTTGCCTAAAATTCTTAAAATTAGAAAACAGGCAAAGCAAATCTTTCTCTTTATAACGATTTTCCTCAAATGGCACCGTATAGATCAAAAGTTATTATTCAAAATTATCTTATCCTGCAAGAAAATTTGATCCATTAAAGACAGAGATCACTGTAAGACATGATCTGCAAAGCCCACCCAAGAATGTCAACACACAGAAGAGGGAAAGATAAGAGTTGTTTCAACACTGATGAGAAACTGAAGAACTACTTTGCTACAGTAATATATTTTATGATGACACAAAAAGACCAAAACGGATGTCTAGATGAAAGCTTGGTAGCAATGTAAAGTTATATATCTGGTTGAAACCAGAAAATTACTATCCACCCACAAGAGGTTCCATATTTGCACAAGCACAGTTTTTTACAAGTTTTCAGGAAAACGGGTTTTTCACAGACATACCTGTTTTCAACAAGCAAATCATTCATGCATGGATAAGATACTACTACACGACACAAATTCCTTATATTCTGTCCTAACAAATATAAGTTCTCATAGTAATGAGTAACTATAGCACAATTTGATTTAGCTGCTGTTTAATTCAGTGGTACTTTAATGAAGTAAATTGGTGAATTCATCAGAGAAAAAACTGTGAGAAATCTGCGTCTCCTTGTGAAGGAGTCATGAAGAAAAACTGGTAATTTCTGATTTTAAAGAATTTAGCGATTATGAATAATTCAGTAAGAGTTAAGAGTTAGTCTTTACATTTTGGGTACAAATTTACGACAACAATATGTCCTAGACAGAGCAAATAAAAGCTACATGGAGATTAGTGTTACAACAGGAAGTTTAAATCAGTACCTTATTGAGATCTGCTGTGTGCTAAGGGGAGCCCATACATGCTGCAAGTATGACCAGTTCAACGCAGAGTCCAGAGCACAACTCCTGTTGTCGATGTAGCCCCGTGTTCTCACAGCAGAAGTTTTATTAATGCAGCTCGTTCATGTACAGAAAGTAGTTTGGTCTGACCTTTAGGTAGACAGGATGACCAACAAATACCCATCATTTTTTAAACTAAGCTATTCTGATACAGAAGCTGTTTACGGAGAGCAGATATGGAAAATATGCCATTTTAAAATTTACATATTCATGTAGAACCTTTCTCTCATTTAAGAGACTGAGCAGGCTCGCATCTAATGCAAAAAAGTTCCATGGCAGAGGTATAATATGGTGTAATGTAATACACAAAGAATGCCTTGAAAGTAATATTTATGCTTTTCTCTTTCCCAGGTTATTTGGTAGAGTATTATTTTATTACATAATTGGATTTTGAAGAATGCTAGAAGAATTTTGGAGATTTATTCTCTTACACTGATTACATAAGTTCTACTATGTCAAAAGGGCGTATATATTTTGGAAAAGTAAAGGTGGATCTCAGGTGACATCTCAGACCACTTAAATTTCAGCTAAGACTGAACCAGGCAAATGTGGGCACCCAAGCCTCTACAAGTGCTTTGACCAGCCTGCTCTGGAGTGTAACCTAACCCTGCCTGTGCCCCTGTTTTGAGACAGAAAGTTTACTGTTCCCTGCCTCCCGTTGCACAACCGCTTGTGTGAGAAGCACACAGCTAGGTACAGGTACAGTGGGCTTCTCTGCTTCCTTAGAGCACATCTGTGGAAAGCTGCGTGGTTTGTCAGGTTGAGGTAGACAGAGCTGGACCCAGAACAACATGCAGGACAAGAGATAAAGAGTAAATAAAAATACCCGGAACTCCATAAGAACCAAAACTCTCTGGAATTTTGTTATACAGTGGATGGAGTTTTAAGCAATGTTTTAATCTCTATCTAGCAGTGACGGGATACAGTAAGATAAGAAACTCAGATTATTTTTTACTTGCTTGATATGATGCCACTTAGCCATTTCAAATTACTTTGGGGATAGCTAAGTATGACACAACTGATTGATACTGTACTTTACATAAAAACGAATGCATGCCTTTAACCTGATTTTATGAACAGAAACTGATAATTCAGAGGAGTTTGTGAATATTCTAGGACTGCAGAGTCAACTCTGAGACTACATGGGACAACCAAGTCCCTGGTGGGAAATTAGTCTGTGAGTAGAAACAGGAAGAAAAACTTGGGAATATAACAAGTAGACGCAAGATTAACCCTTGCCAAGATAACTTGAATTTGCATAGGAAGGATGTCTCTTTCAAAATTCAAGTTGGCAGCAAAGGCCACACAAAAGTAAAAGAAAATCATGCCTACTTCCACTTAAAGTGTGGCTCAACTCCAAGGCCACCTCTACTTCATCCAGCTTATGAACTCTCAAGAAAGTGTCACAGGTTTAACCCTTGGTTTACCTTTGTGTCGAATAGCATTTTCACATCAATTCGGCTCTCCAAATTTACTTGTAAATTTCCTGGGGATCTATCCAGTTTTTATCTTATTTTCTATGGTTATTTAGGACTCACAATTTAATCAAGATATTAGTTCTAATACTTCTGAAGAATTGTTGATGACTTCTTTCTGAATTTCAGAGATGCTAACATCTGTTTAGTATCAGTGGTTGCAACTTCTACTCTCCAGCCAACAAACCAGACTTGTTGCAATACATTGACTATGCTGAATGTTAAACCACTGGGAGTCATCTCATTCCACCTAGCAGCACTGAGTTCAATTGTCTGTATACAGCCACTTTACATATTTATATGAAATATGTACTCCACATGTACAGATCATTGAATATCATATTTTTTACAAAGCAACCTTCACTTCTTTGTCCTGAGGCTAGACAATATAGCAACAAAGCCACTTTGAGGAAGATGGTGGGTTTGGGTAAAGGTCTCCTAGATAGGCCTTGAGTGATGGACAGCATGTCCCCTTCAACACCTCGAGGTGATGCATTCATTGAAAGCCCCAGGACAAAATACTTGATAAAGTTTTTGAGCATGTCATCGAGCAAGCAAAGACATTCTCTGTAGAGGTTAAAACCGGAAAGCATCTCTCTTCTCTTTTTTCCTCGCTTCTCATGCTCCTGCTTATTTTCTCAGCTACTAGCATATTATGTTCTGCAGTTCAGTAAGCGTTAGCCAAAGTATAAACAGACCAAGAACAATAAATAAAATATATGACCCCTGTCCCAGAAGCAGCTATCACTTCCATGAATATAACTCAATACTCATATATTTTCCCCCTTTGGACAATTTTTAAAGATAAAGGTGCCTCAGAGCCAACTTCAGCTCCCATATTGATACTATCTCTGTGGCAGCTGTAGCACCTGAGAGCAAGAAATAATGTAATGTGCACTGTGATTAGCTTGCTTTCCCTCATCTCCTTTTGTAACTCTATTGCTTACTTTCTTTGCCACATACCTCGCTGTCTGTAGATCTCTTTTGCGTTTACATTTGTTTCACGACACCCATGTATTTAGTAAGCCAACAATTCTGATAGCTTTTCTTTCAGACTGATGGTTTAGCTTAAGCTGACAAAACACCTGATAACAGACCGCAGAGATTAATTACACTGTAGCATGCTCTTGCCTAGGGGAAAAAAAAGTATGTGTACATGCAGTTTGCAAAACTATGATTCCTATAATGTTCTTGATCACTGTAGTAGAGCACATTGATACTGCATTTTAAGGGCTGAGGACTCTATTCCGACCTCTTACTTTAGGCATCGATCTTAGACATTGCAGTGCCAAAAAGTCATGGCTCTTAATCAGGGTACTTCAGATCACAGAAGTCCTTTATACCTTTAATAAGAAGGCATTAAGTGTCTCTGAAGAGCTCCAAAAGATGAATTGAACTGTCCCCACAGGTATCTATGACTCTTATCTGACTACAGAAGCTTCACCACCTGGCTCAGATGTGAACATTTACAATCAGCCCACATCCATAGTGTTAATTAAGTGCTTTCATGACTTAGATGGTACTTCAAAATGACAGTCCCCAAGAAGTGCATATTTATTATCTGCAGGCATCCTAATTTGACTGAAATTTAGCATGCTAACTAGGGTCTAAATATTTACAGAATGGGGATGCAACCACAGAAGTACGTATCTCCAAGAGCTGTAACATACCAAGAATGTGCTGTTACTTGCATGAAACTCCTGTTTTTTCTATCCTGTACACGACATGCTGAAAACAGGGGGGTGGGGGCAGGGGCGGGGGGGTGTTGTAGAGTAGGGATGGCAAAATGTAGTTACAGAGATCTAATTTTTTTTTTACAAATGTTGTTGCTGCGATTGAAGCAAAAGCCTCTAAGCCTCTGTTTTACGCAAGCTGCTTTTCTTTCCTTTTTTTTTTTTTTTTTTTAACCATGAGCTCATAAGCTCTTTGAAGCAGACAGTCTCTCTTCTTTGTTTATACAGAGTGAATCACATTTTTGGTTGCATCATATCCTAGACAATGATATCACAAAATTGTCAGGCATTGATTAACTGTGAAAAAACAAAACATTATTTTTAACTTCTAAGCTCTATCTCAAAGAGTCTGTGCAGAACAATGTTGTGCTCACTATAAGAAAGATCTTCATGGACGAAGACACTAATTCAGGTTTTCAGGTGTAATCAGTCTGTCCTTTCACCGCTTTAAACATTAAGCCACTAACTTTATGGCACTATTTATATGGAGCACTTTTGTCACACAAATGGAACACTTTAGTCTGAGAAATGGAACTTAGACATTGTTGACCTTCAGGCCATGCTTCAAAATTGTTTTAAGAAAAGGTGGTCCTAGAAAAGCTTTGTGATTTTGATATTTGTAGTGTTTGAGGAGGCTATGTACTTGTCTTGTTTCTCATACAGCATTCTTCCTTTTTATTTCAACCAACAACATTAGAAATATTTTGAAGGGTCTATCATAAATTTTTACTGCTTAAAAGTGTACAGCTGAATGTTTGAATGGTCAAGCCAATGCTCAGGAACTACTGAAAAAATGAAATGCAAATCGACAGCGTTACAGTGAGAGTTCTCAGTGCAATTCTATTACTATTTTTGTTGACATTTTATATAGGAATTGTGCTGCAAAGCAAGACAGCTGAGGAGTTGTGCTAAGCACAGCTTTTACTCATCCACGGTTTTTGAACAGACTGAGGAAATAGACACAAAAATAATTTGAGCTCTCAAATATTACATCTGCAAGTTCTGGTTGAATTTTGAAAAATGCAATAGTGTCAATCCAAACCTCCAATGTCTTACTGTTTGGTTCAAAACAGGCCTATTCTGAAGTACAAATCTATTCTATTCACACTGTTTACTTTTTGAAATCTCTATATTCAGTGAAAGCTTACTGAATATAAAGAAATGGTCATTTCTGGATCTAAATTGAAAATGTCTGTTTCAATTCTAATGGCTTGTAAATTAAAATTGGCTGGGGAAATACCATAAGAAAACCTGTTTTTCTGAAATGGTGATTACCACAACAACAAAATTAATAAATTAAAATGAATAAATGACAACAACACTAGAATGTCAACAAATTTGATATGGCATACTTTGAAGTGTTCTTACTGAAAAACTTGTGATACCACAGCAATATCAGGGAAAGCATCCAAATGATGTGAGAAAATCTGACAGCAAAAGGAAATGAATGGATCACAGAATCATGGAAGGTTTGGGTTGGAAGGGACCTTATGGATCATCTCATTCCAAGCCCCCTGCCATGGGCAGGGACACCTTCCACTAGACCAGGTTGTTCAAAGCCCCAGCCTGGCCTGGAACACTTCTAGAGATGGGGCATGAACCTTATAGACAGAATAATATGAAGAAAATAGCAAAAGTTTCCAGTGAAAGTTCATAGCAATCATCTGAAGCCAATGTAAATCATAGTCCAATAAATGTCCTTAAGATAAAGAATCAAAAATGTTTTCCTTAAACAACAACAATTCAGCATAATTGCCATTACGATTAAAGAGCTGAGTATATTTGGCAGGTCATAAAAACGAAATTAGGAAGGACAACAGAAAACCTGGACAATACTTAACTGCCAACACTTAGACAAATATTGCAAGCAGTAAACATTCATATTTCTGGTGAATTTACAGGTGTTTACAGCCACATGGCCTTGTTAGTGTAGAATTTTAGCAGACCAGTCATTAGCAGCAGCGAGTTGGTCTTGTGGAAACTACTAAGCACTGGTTTCCTTGCAGGCCCCCCCTATTCCTGCCATCCGTGGCTCTTCACCTCTCCTAGTTCCGAAGCGGTACCAAGGAGGCAAGTCACTGTAAGGACAGAAGTCTTTGGAGCACACTTCTGTAAAGATGCGGGCCATGAACTCTGCGTGCTTTTGGGGAAGTGGAAATGAGAAAGCAAGGCAGCGGCAATAAACGGGCACGACAACTAGCTGACTAAGAATGAAAATATCAGGGGAAAACCAAAACGAGCATGGAGATGAACAGGGCTGGAGATGAACTTCCGTCTCTTCTGAGAAAAGGAAGGCTTGGGAGAAGGGAGAAATACTGTAGCATGAAAACCAGAAACTCGGTAGCCAGAGAAGCACTTCAAATTATTTGCTTTAATATCATGTCGTCACAGAACTGGATCGTGCCTTTTGAAAGCATTCTTTTAACATCGGTTCCGCTGATAGGTTTTATGAAGACGTCTTCAATTCTTGCTACTTGCTGGTCAAACAGTTCTCTCCCCTGCGATATCAACAGCGTGAGACTGTTTTTCAAGAAGCACTCCTACACATAACAAGTACACTTTGATGTGTATCATTCTGTTGAACCTCCTGAATGTATACAGAGGTGCCTACCCCACATCTAAGTTTTGAAATGTTAGTTGTTATCACAACGCCATAATTATTTAAAAAAAATAAAAAAATATAATTTTCTCTTACTTCTTAAAGGAATAAAAGGCAGACTCCCAAAGCCGGCTATAAGCCAGCAGTGTTTTGCCAAGAATAGCATAGAAAGCACACACCACGCTGAATCAGGTTTATGTGAAGCCACCGCTTCTATAAACTTGCCCTGTATCTTTTCTGATGTTAGCTTTCATAACAATTTCAAAAAGTTACTTTTCTCCCCAAGAAGCTGTCCTTTTCAGTCTGAAAACATTTTGAAAGTAAAACAACAAAAGCAACGATTTCGTGGTGAGCAAAGTTTTTGAAAACAGGCGTCTTTTCTGAAAAGCACGTTATAGTTAGCATAAACAAGCATGTAAGAGCATACCCTTCTCCTGGAATCAAAAATACCCTGATTCTACTCAAAGTCACGAGGACTGCTACGATAATATATTTTTCGTATCTTTCAGCACAAGTTTCTTTTCTGAGACTGCCATATATGCAAATTATATTAAGGTTTGTGGGTTTTTTTCCAGTCAGCAATTGTCATGACAGAGCGGAACGGGTTCTGGTGGCAAGCCAGCGTTCCGCACGGAGCAGGAGGCAGCGAGCTGCTGGCGATGGCTCCTCACTCAGAACTGACTTGGGCTGGATGGCAACTTGCTGTACGCAGGCTGGCCCACAAACCAAGTCCATTTTAAACGTCCTCTCATCCACTCTGACAAAATAATTAAAGGAAAATACTAGAAGCAAAGAATGCCCCATTTCCCAAACATTTTGCTGACAAAACGTTGCGCTTTCTTGGTGTAGAGGTTACTTCGAGGTGCCTGAATGTAACTGAAACCGCTTCAAGATGCCTTGGTTTCTTTGCTACCGGAAAATGGACGTTGTATCAGGAGGGGAGCTGGGCCAGAGCTTAATCCTGAAACGCAACAGGGCACCTCTGAAGAGGATGGTGAGGAACAGCCAGGAGGAAGGCTCCCCCGCCGCCACTGCAGGGGATTAAAACCCGTCCTGCTCCCCGCAGCCCGTGTCCCGTCCGGAGCCGCCCTCCCCGGGCTGGCGCAGCGTCAGGACGGGGCACTAGCATCAAAGTGCGGGAGGGTGATTAGGGCGCGGGGAGGAAGGGCAGGCGGCGGCGGGAGCCCACACGCGCGGACCTGGGACGGGAGGGCCGGGCCGGGCGGGGCGGAGGAGGAGCCGGGGCGGAGCCGCGGTGCCCGGGCCGGGCTGCCCCGCCGAGGCAGAACCGAGCGGCGGGGCGGGGAGCGTGGGGGGCCGCTGGGTGAGGGCGCGGGCTGGCGGCGGGGAGGAGCGGGGAGGGGCGGGCGAGGGGGCGTGGAGCCGGCGGGCGGCCCGCCCGGGGCCGAGCGGGGGCGGCGGGCGGCAGTCGAGGCACAGCGAGCGGCAGTCCGCCCGCGGCCGGAGCGTGCCGGGGACGCCGCTCTGCCGCCCGCCTCCCGCACACGCTCCCAGCGCTTCCCCCGCTCTGGGCTGCACCGCCCCCGGCTCCGTTTCGCCCCGTTGCTGGCGGCGGGGGCCGGGGCTCAGCCGCCCACCCCCCCCCCCCCCCCCCGAAGGCAGCGCCATGTGAGCGGGACCCGCGCCGCCGCCTCAGCGGGCAGGTCCGGGATGTGAAGAGCCGCCCGGCCGCCCCCCGGGCCGGAGACTCCGCCGACGTCCAGCCCTGCCCCGGGCCAGCATGACCGAGGTGAAGGCCAAGGAGCCCCGAGCGCCTCCGCCCGCCCGGGACGGGGCGGTCCTGCTGCAGGGCCAGCCCGGCCCGGACCCCTTCCGCAGGGGAGCGGAGGCCGTCGACATCTCCTCCCTGGACGGGCTGCTCTACCCCAGGAGCAGCGACGAGGAGGAGGACGAGGAGGAGGAGGAGGAGGAAGAGCCGCGGCAGCACCAGCAGCCAGGGGAGGACCGGGGCGCCCTCTCCTACGGGCCGGGGAGCGGCTCCCTCCCGGACAGGGACTCGCTGGACACCGTCCTGGACACCTTCCTGGCGCCCGCGGCTCGCGCCGGCTCCGCCGCGGCGCCCTGGTCCTTCTTCGGGGCCGAGCCCGCGGAGCCGCCCGACGCCGCGATGAGCCGCGGCCCCTCGCAGCAGGCGGGCGAAGCCTCCCCGGCGGCGCCCGGCCCCTCGCAGCCCCCGCCGCGGCCCGCCCCGCTCTGGCCGGCCGGCGACCCCCTGACCGCCGCCGCTAAGCCGGGGCCGGGGCCCGGCGCGGAGGGTCCGGGCGCGGCCCCCAAGGGCGCGACCCCGGGGCTGGCGGCGCTGCCCGGCGGCGGGGCCCGGCCGGGGCAGGAGTGCCTGCACGTGCCGCTGCTGCCGCTCAACTCCGCCTACCTGGCCTCGCGCACCCGGCAGCTGCTGGACGGGGCTGAGTACGAGGGCGGCGGCGGCGCGGGGCCGCGCTGCTCGCCCCCCGCCCCGGACCTGCCGGGCTACGTGTGCCCGCCGCCGGGGGCCAAGGACGGGCCCTTCGCCTACGGCGACTTCCCGCCGGCGCTGAAGATCAAGGAGGAGGGTCTCGGCCTCCCCGCCCCGTACGCCGGCGGCAGGGCCAGCCCCGCGGCCGGCTGCGCCGACTTCCCGCAGCCCCCGCGGGCCGTGCCGGAGCCCGCGCTGGAGTGCGTCCTCTACAAGACGGAGCCCGCCCTCCTGGCCGGGGGCTACGGGCCGGCGGCGCCGCCCGACAGCCTGCCCTCCACCTCGGCCGCGCCGCCGGGCCTCTACCCTCCCCTGGCGCTCAACGGGCACCAGCCGCTGGGCTTCCCGGCGGCGGTGCTGAAGGAGGGTTTGCCCCAGCTGTGCCCGCCCTACCTCGGCTACGTTCGGTAAGGGCGGGGGGGGGGTCGCGAGGGGTGCGCTGGGGGTCCTCGGGCAGGGCGGGTGAGGGGACGGCGCTGCCGGGGGAGGGGGTTGGATGGTGCTGGGGGAAAGGCGGGCGAAGGTCTGCTCGGGGAAGCCCCTGGGGGTCCCGGGCCTGTGCGAGACCAGCGCGGCGTGAGCTGCGCGGCCGGCGCCCCTCAGGTGCCTTTGAGCCGCAGCCCCCAGGGAGACCTCGCGGGTTCGTCCCGTCGCGGTTCGGTGCCGCCCGGGGTCTGAGCAAGCGACCGGCTCCGGAGGGGGGGAGCGGGGCGTTCTCCAGCCTGTCCTCCCCGACGGCGAGACAGTGTTCATAAACACCTCAGTATTCTCCACAGTGCTATCCCCGGTTTGGGAAAAAGTTAATTTCACACAGAAAAAGAAAACCGAAGCACTTGTGCATTGCCTTGTTAGAATAAAAGCGCTGGCTGTGACGCCAAGGTGTTGTGCGTTACCTGGAAATGTGCGCAAAAAGACGTATCGTGTCCACAGTGCTTCAGCGGAAATCCTTGGTTTCTGTAAAGAGAGTGATGCAGGGGGTTAGTCTGTTTCTTGGAGAGAAATTGGGAAGTGCTTTACGCTTTCCTGCATGTGCCCGTCCTCGTTATTGAGGAGAATGCTGCAGCTGAATGTGAAGCGACAAATACTAAAAGATTTTTCTAGCTGAGATAAAACTTAGTTATTTCCCGTGTGAAAGGGGGAAATTCAATTGACTTCTATTTGATTCTGCCTCTGCACCATTCTGTGTACAGGAAAGAAGAGCATCAGTCAGTACGACTTTACTCACAGGAGTGGTTGATCTGAGGAAGGTGAACATTTTAACAAAGGGTTCCTAGATTGTTGTACCTTTTTCAGCTAAAATGGATTAAAATACTACTGTGCTTTTTGCCTTCTTTTTTTTTTTTTGTTTAATGACTAGGCAGATATTACAAAGGTACCTTTTACCCTAGTAGAGACAAACCTTTAAGCAGAAAGGCAGTCATACTGTATTTTTTTCTTACCCTTCTGTAGCTTGATTACAAATTTTAAAAGATTTTTTTGCCACGAACCCTATTAATACAGGAAAGTAGTTAATTGCTGCAAAACTGGATATTTAATTTCTTTTAATTCTTTTCTCTTTTGAAGGCCAGAGGCAGAAACCAGCCAAAGTTCTCAGTATGGTTTTGAATCGCTACCCCAGAAGATTTGTCTCATCTGCGGCGATGAGGCTTCTGGTTGCCACTACGGAGTACTTACCTGTGGAAGTTGTAAAGTCTTCTTTAAAAGGGCAATGGAAGGTACTATATGATGCCATTGTTCCTAATTATCTCAACTACAGCTTTTTAGGCACTGCTAAGGACGTACCTTTTATTTATTGATGATGTTTAAAAATGTTATCACTGTAGTAAGGTTTCTTGTTTTGGCAACTCTGTTTAAAAATTACAGTGAATACTAACTAAATTATCTCTTAATTGATTTTGCTAGTATTATTTGATTTACTTTTATTATTTGCTGTTCATTATTTACTGTTTATCAGTTATTCTTTTGAAGTAGGAAAGTTTCATAAAATCCTTGTGCTTTACACGACTTGTTTTAAAAAGTGTAAATGCTGTTCAAAGGAAGACTTTTTGGGCATGAATTAATAATAGGCAGCTAAGAATTTATTTTGGCTTTGTTTTGTTTTCCAAGTTCTGGAATTTTTCTTGCTTGCAAGATGCAGAATTTGACTTCCTGAGATTTATGGAAATATTTCAAGTTTCACTGAACTATTTCAAGTCATAATAATAATAAATGGATTGGACTTCTGTTCCAGAAAGCCATTAAATTACAAAGTCAAGCTGCACGTTTAATAAATCAGTAGCAATGCCTATGTTAATTTTTTCTTTTTGGATTATATTGTGTGTCTTGTCCATAAATACCCATTGAGATTTTGAATATGAATACGAGAGGAGATTGCTGTATATAGTTCAGCTGATGAAGAAATGAAAGAAATCTTCCTAACGTTTTATGTTTTGTCTCCTTTTCTGATTTTTATCTGATCCTGTCAGAACTAGGATATTCAAATTTCTGCCCTGTATACTTAAAAAAAGGATTGCTACAATGTATAGGATTCCTTAAAATAAAAAATTGCATTGTGTATTTTCTTGTGCTACAGAGTTTTTTCAACTTTACAGAGTTTATTGCTGTCCTGATGAAAAGGGAAGTACTGGAAAGCTAAAAGCATAGCAAAATAATGTAGTTAGATTTTTTTATTTCAGTGTGCTGTTACTTTCTGCTTTAAGCATATGCTCTTGTTCTTTTAACATACTCGGTGCTTGCAAAGTGGTAACACTAGACTGGGTGGGCTAGGTGAATTTTTGAGCTAGTGCCTCACGTTCTCTACTGCATTTAATAGCATTAATGAGAAAGCCGTTAGAAACTTACGTGTGACGTTGCATGGAAAACACTTGTCTCTTGAAGTTACTTAAAGGAATACATTTAATTTTCACTGACGGTTAACTGGTGTCTTGGTTTGGCTTCACATTTTTTGCTTTGGTTATTTGGATAAATCACACATATACCTTTAAAAAAGACAAGGAGCTGAAGTTTTAAGAATGACTGTAGTGTGGTTTATGAGTGCCATATTTTAAAATAAGTTGTATTATTCACTTTTCACCAATACAGTAATACTGTAATTTTTTATTTGAATTTGATTCCATCACTTTTGAATTTCATCTCTTTCCTAAACTTAGTATTCAGTTGTGTTTGTGCAGTAGGTGAACGTGCTCAAAACTGTACCTTACTACTGTTCAGCATAAATATTTTAATGACAAGTGTTAAGAAAGCGTATAAATTGATAGTAGGAATATCTCAAGGTTGTTTACACTGGTTATTTAATCAAAGTCCGTGTTTGCAGAATCTTACCAGATTAAGAATATAGACATACAGAGAAATAAGAGGTCAACACAACTGTACAAACAAAATGCTTGTGTTTTACATAGCAACTTCATGCTTTCCATTTTTTAATGATTGCAGAGACTGAGAGTATGGTGAGGGAGTGTGTCTGGGTTTTTAGAATATTGAAAGAATGGCCAACTACCTCAGACTACCTGCCTATAATAAGAGATACAGGGTATAGTGTCTTATGGGGAAGAATGACAGGCATGAGCAAGAGGAGCAAATACAGTTACCAGGTTTTGTGTAGAAAGTACAAGTCTACAGAGAGTTCCTTCAGGAGATGGACTTCTTGTTTTAGTGGAAGCGTAGGATGTAATCACTAGCATTGAAATAATCCCTTTTATGGATAGATACTTGATTTCATTTAGAATTAAAGTACTTTTTTGTTTATATCTTATCAGAAATAAAGGTGATAAATTACTATTCTGTAAGAAGAAACAGAATATTTTTATTCTAAATACAATAGAAAAGAATGTTTAAAAATTCACAGTGCAATTGCATAAATTTTAGACATTTCTCTAATGTCCCCTTGCCTATAATTCCTTTGAGTGGGAATGCATTATTTAGCTTTTTAAATATTTAGTACTACCACAGACGTGTGGGGGTTAATAATAGTTCATGCAATTAAGAAGTTAAATTTTGTGAGTGCAAATTTACGGTCAAAACTCTCCTTTTCATACTTTTCTACTTTCCATGAAGTGCTGATCACTGTGAGAAATTAAAACATAATTGGAAATAGATGACTTTTGCTGCTTCTTGGATTTTCTGTATTTAGAGATCTTTTTCATATGTTATGAGGTTTTAAAGTGTGTAGATAACAAGGTACACAATGTAGTGATTAAATTTGTTGGAAAATGCCTATTTTTATTATTTCTGTAATCTCAGATACATTGGCTGTTTCAAACCTGACAGCCTATGTAATTTTTTTTCACAGAAATTGTCCTGTTCATATACCATTTATTTTGCTCTCCCCTATTGTGTGGAAGATACTGTGTTAGTTAAATGCTTCCTATGGGATGGAATGGACCACTACGTTATCCAGAAAACTCCCATATTTCATCTCTAATATTTTTGAAATAAATCCAGAACTTATTTAAAATACTCAGACTGAATAATCATTTTAAACTGTATAGGTGAACCTAGAAGTATTTCTGTACTAAGTATGATTTAATCATACATTAGAATATAACTCGCAGATACACATACAGCTAAACAGAGGGTCAGAGCTGTATGAGGTTCACCAAGATGAAAGTGTAAAATTAGAATTAAATTATTTTAGAATTTTTGTTGGCAATGAATTCTTAAATATATATGATTTGGTAAATATTTTCTGTCTTTTGGGTTCTTGGCTCCCCATATATGCCTATATATGTAAACAAAATGATGGTGTTAATACAACAAGCATATTTTACTGCAAGTCCTTTTTTAGGTGAAGTCAGATGTGAAAAAGGTGAGTGCTGAAAGTGGGGAGGAGAAAATGTAGCTAGGGGACAAAAATACTGATTTTTTTTTTAGAAAGATTTATTTACATTTAGAGGTTGTACATTTTCCGTTCGTTCCTTACAAAGAATTGATTTACTAGTGTGTTGGTTCACTTCTTGTACAAACAAATTACAAGGCTTTTTAGAAGTGCATTAAAGATCTCCTTTGTATATAATGAAAATTACAAAAGTTACTGTTATTTATATTCAGTTAAGAAATTTGAAAAGACAAAATTGGATTCAGTATGCTGATAGGGTAGTGCCGTTTCTGTCCATGAGCTGAGGGTGATGGGCAGTTTGGAGTTACCAATCAAAAAAAAATCAGAATTATTATTTAAAATGCTTTCAAATATGTAGAATTATTATATTTGCGAAGTAATTTGCTGCTGATGGTCAGACATTTTTTAAGTGCTACTAATATATCTAGTTCATGGTAACAAAAACCGAGTATAATATTTCTAATGGGGCTTTAGGAAAATCAACATTAAAAGATGAACTATTACTTTTTTAGCACTAAATTGTCAAATAGTCATTAATGATGTCTTATAAAGATTCCTGAATATAAAATCATGCAGGGCAACGACAGTCAAAGTGCTTGTGTAACGCCATGATAAAATTTCTGTGGGTAGCACGAACCCAGTGTGTAGAGTTTGGAGATGCCGGGGTTACACTGTTGCTAACACATGGTTCTGTGGTGGCTTGCGTTCTTGCCTTTTTGTTGAGAGCATCTCCTTTGCAGTAGTTTTACTAATGAAAAATTAAGATTACCTAAATGCTGAAAAAAATTTCAACTGCTGTGTTTCCTGTATAAAGTCCCACTTCTAATGTTTGTTCTATATTTATGTAAAGCATTTGCCTTCCCTTGTGCTTATTTTATATTATTGACATCTAATGAAAAGTAGTTGCCTGAAGCTGAAGAGTTTGGGGCCGACATAAATATATGATATTATAGCAGATAGGTCAGAATCGAGCTCTTGGTTTGTTTAAATACCTGGGACCCTATTACAAAATTAATCTAATGATTATATAGCTGATTTGTCTAGTATTAATATCTGCTTCAAGCTCGGGGTAACAGCACTGTACAGATAATAGCATCAGGGAACAAGCTCAACCACATGTAGCAGCTAACACTTAACTGGCAAAGTGTGAACTCTTCTTCTCTCCGAGATCTGGATTTGGCAAACTCAACCTGACAGAAAGTAGGGTTTCCACAAGAGTTTTCGCTGTCTGCATATGCAGAGCTACTCATGGAGGAAAGTGGAGGAATTAAAGATGAGCTATGTCTATACAGTAAGAAGGCTGACCATGACTTCAGCAAAACTTTCTGATAAAGTTTGTCTGACTCGTGTTATGTAAAGGCAGTTTTGTGATGGCGATGTGATTCACTATGTAAGTAGTGAAATACTATGCATAAGGAAAATTGCTGGACTGAACAGTTGCGCTTTTCTACAGCTTAAGAATGTAAAATGGCACATCACGCCAATTATTTTAAAGAATGCTGACCACAGGTAGGAAATCCACTTTGAAAACAGAGCGAAATGCAGTACTACAGAGACCATTTCAGCTGTGAAACTGATGAAGCAGATGTAAGAAGTTCCTTTTTCTCCTAACTCTGCAGGCATTTCCAATTTTTAATCCTACTTTCCAGGCTGGATCTTGGGATCAGAATTTGGTACAGCGTGTACTGTATAAACCCGATAGTGATGAAAGTTTCATGAAGTAGAAAACATAAAAACATAGAAAGCTTGCATATGGCAAGTTGAGAGATGAAAATGCTTTTCACTTAATGTAATGTTTAATATTATTTAAAGCTCTTTTATTTTGCATATAATCAAAATGTGTTAATGTACAGTAAGCTAAGTGTATTTCCAAATTCAGATGTACTAAGTTGCTTCGTTGAGGGTCCTAAAATTGAAGTGGGAAATACCACTTTTGTGAGAACAAAGAATTTGCAACATGAAAAGGGAAAGAAGAGAACCTGTGCCGATACGTAATTGTATATCTTCATCATACTTCTGACTTCAGAAGTATTTGTTGTTCAGCCATTTGACAAACGTTAATTTGATGAATTGATTTGTATGAGGCACGACAACTGAGTGAGCTAAGATTGTGTTTGTTCTGGTACTTTGGCTGTTGTGCTAGTGCTGGGCTTCCCACTGCTCTCCCTGTGACTTATTACTGGTTTTCTGATAGACATGGCTTAGAACATAATCAGCTGCAGAAATGTGAATTACTATAATTTTTGGCTTGACTTTATGTAGTATTTTAGAAACAGTACTGAATATTATGGTAAACATCTTTCCAGGTAGAATAGGAACTGTTTCAGGTAGTGTAAAACGGCATGCTTAAAAGGGCACCAGCGACTGACTGCATAGTGTTGCTGGGTACTCCTCTGTTCTAACTTCGGATGTGCACGATGTGAGTAACCTGAGCTGCTCATCTGAAGTTAACTATACATTGAATGGAGAGAAAAAGGAACTTCTAGGAATTAATTCACTAACTTATTTTAGATGCTAACTTGGGATGAAAATAACAGCATTCTAACAGTGACTGATTCTCAGCACTGGTTATAGAGTAGTGTCAGGTGAGGATGCACACTGTCTGCGCTGGGTGATGTGAATCCCAGCCATATCACCAAGGTACCTAATACATTTCTGTAGTATATAAAAGAAATATAATAAGTATATAAAAATACTTATTTTGTGTTATTTATATTATACATACAATTAGTATTATATAAAATAATATTTATTTTAAGTATTAAAATATTTATAAATTATATAACATAAATATATAAAATGTAAGTATTTATAGTCAAACTGTTCCCTGCTAAAAATAGGTTTAGGTTTGATGGTGTCAGTCTCCTTAAGCTGTGTGGCTGTTCCACAGAACTGACGGTGTACTAGTAAGAGGTGGTTCTTTAGAAACTACTGAATGGAAAGACTTAACAAACGATGGTTTGTATGTTACAGTCTGCCATTATGTGTAGTGGTATATGGCTGCATGTCAGAGGTTTCTTGGTTATGCCTAGTCACAACGCCTGCATTTTCATGAGTGGCTGTTGCTTAATGTCAGTTAACTTTTGAGCACATTTCAGTAACCTGGAACCTTCTGTAGCTGAAATGTAGAGTTACATGCAGGCATTGAGATCCAGGAGATTATTACCCTATTCTTGTCCAACTGTTACGATACCATCTTCCCTTATCCTCAAAGACAATATTTTATGTGGGATTTGTTGCACCAAGCTGTAGGCATTTACAATGTGGACATCCATATTTCGGCCAATTACTTTAAACATGCAGTAGGCTATTAAAGAACCAAAATTTAGACATCTACTCAAGATCAACTGCATCCTGAAGTGCCTGCTTTTCTCTCGTGCCCAAGAGGGGAGTGTATGTTACTTGTTTTGCTAGATGTCCACACTTTAGAATCTAATTAGTGAAATGAATTGCCTCTTTGTGGTTTTTTTTTTAGCAGTTTGTTGTCCATTAGGTGTTTTGATCAGCAGGCAGCAGTATCTGGTTTTTTTTGCACATTGCCTTTTTCTGCTACTAATGTTTCTTTTTTTTCTACCCTTATTACCCTTAGAGTGAGTGAGTGACCCTGTCTTACCAGTTCACTTGTAGGACAAGTCGAAGTGTAAGAGGAAAATATATACGAAAAAACTTATCATGGCAATGTGCTGTAATACGTTCACTAAAATCAGAATTATGGGATGACTGAAATACAAATACAATGCTTCTTACATTGGAAGAAGAATACAACACTCAGGGAGAAGAAAAAGAACAAATGGTACTTCAATGATTTATACCTCTGAAACAGTTGGAGTGCTTTTAAAGTAGGTTTTGTGTTCAAATCCCACATTCTATATTTATAAGAAATAGACCCTTTACTGACAAAAAAGCTGACAGTTCCATCATTTTACATATTTATACCACTGAGGTATTTAATTACTTAAAAATCATGAGCAAGGAGCAATTCTGACACTGTGGCACAAAAAGAGCTGGAGATACCGACTTGTAGAAGCCAGCTTTTCCTTCTGAAAGGTATTAGCTGTTGAAAATCTTTACTGTTGTCAGTTCCCATATTTAGACTCATAGACTTTATGCCTTTCAAGATGTTGCAGTGCTAAACAATCTAAGCAAATCAACTGAAAATCAATATGAAATAGTAATCCTGATTTTGCAGTTCATGATAGTTGCTGTGAAATAGGACTTAATTTTGCTTCATTTTGTTTTTCTGTTTTTTTTGTTTGTTTTTTTTTCCTTGTTGGAAATGATGAACAGTCAGGGAAATTAAAAAGATTAGAGAACAGGATTGTGACTTACAGCTCTGTTCAGAATGAGTGAAAACAGGGTAGCCACTTTTAATTGTTCTGTTTTGTAGATGTCATAAAAACAATGTGCTCGGGTTGCTGTCTGGAGAAGTGATTTTGGAAGGAAAAAGACAATGATGTTGCAGGATTCACAGCAAAAGGCAGGAAGATTTTGAGATCAGGATACAAGAGAAGGAAAGTCAGTCAAGGATGTTGCAAACATGGAAAGTGGTTTGTTGAAGAGGAGGAAAGCAGTGCAAGATATATGGTGGTTTGAAAATGCTGCTTCCCTTCTAGAAAAAATAATTTTGTTTGGCCCACTTAACAAAAAAATCTGACAGAGGACTGTAAGATTACATGTTTAAACCCAGCAGACAATGGAGTGGAAGAATACCAAAAGTTTGTTGTAAGTAGAATTATCTAAAAAATTACTTGTAAATCTGTTCACCAAAGAAAAATACACTATAAAAAATAGTAGGTTTGACTTAGGAATGAACAATGTATGGTTCTTTTGAACAGAAGATTTTTACTCAACCCTTGCTTTTATCACATGTAATTAAGGCAAAGGAATGAATGACTAGCTTCACAAAGATGAAGGAATTACTGGTACGTGTTATAATCACAAACCCCGTCACTGGGTGCATAGACAAGGCAGGGCAGTCGCCCAGGATATGAGAGCTATGTGCATCATCTCCAGTGTCTGAAGGAAGTCAAACACATCTTTCCCTCCTTGCAGCCCTGATCACCAGGCTATTGGATGGCTTGGATTGAAATAATTCTTTATTAGTTTTATTTTGAGCTATGTTATTATAAAGAAAGGAATTGCACATTATTTCTGTTAGAAGAAGAAGATTCCAGAATGGAACATACTCACATGGTACTCTGCTATCCGCTCTGTGCCCTCTTCAGTCCATTGAGTCCTAAATTCTTTGCTGTGAAGCAGATTTGCATCAGTCGCAGGTCTGCAGTATAGACTACAGAATAGTAGTCAGGACACCTGCTTACAAGTTTGGAAATGAGAATTTTATTTCAATGGTCAAAGAGGGAAATTGAAAGTGAGCCCCACTAACTACTGGGCTTTTTATAAAAAGATTATGCGTGGTGCAGTCAGTGGGGGATGTGTTTTTTTTGTAAAGTGATTAGAGTCTTAAGTGTCACTTAAGGGACTTTTTTATTTTTAGAGAAAATGTTAACACAGAAATGAAATTGGTATTAAATAATTAAAAAACATTATTTGAGGTGTGTGGATTCTTGCGGATTGTAATGGCCTGTAATGGCATACAGGGACATGAAAGGTGTATTTTCAGTACTGGAAAATGAGTAGTATAGATTCCTGGTTCTCCAGGACCAAAGTTTATAAACCCACATAGTGAGAGGTAAATTCAACCCACATTTGCTGTTTTGTACATTGAAACAGTGTGAGTAGAAGAGTGGTTGATTTAGATCAGAGCAAAGGTCATCAGCTGTGTTTCCCATTTCTGAGGAGGAACTAGGCTAGACTGTTTGCCTAGGTATGGAAAACCCAACTGTCAGGGGAAGTACAGAGTAGTCCTTACCCTAGTGTATTGTCTTAGCTTCCAAAAGTCAAAGTTTTTCTCAAAAGCTATGCTTGCACCATTATGTTTAGTATAGGTATACAGGTGAACCTAGTTTCCATTTTGTTTATTTTGAAACCAAGGTTATTATCGGCTTGCACAAGACCCCCTGACAAGGAGTTCCAGTTTGGTTATGTTAAAAGAGTAATTCCTTTAGGTTTTTAAACCTATTGATTTCATTGGTATTTTGAAAAATATTGTAAGAGGTGAAGTAAATTCATAGTAAAATTCGTTGAGCAAAACTTGGAGGCTAGCTCTCAGGAAGCAAAAAGGCTACACTGGGAGACACATGGCAATAAAGTAATTTACAGAGATGTAATAGATACCTGCAGTTTTTAGACAGAAGTCTAAAACTAGACTAAATAAAACACTGTGATATGTTTTGCAAAGAACAGTCCTCCGGTGGTGGGGATAGGATGATTTTGAGACAGGATTGCCAGTTAAGAGTGATACAGGGAGGCATAATCACATATGGAAGAGAGAAAAAGGATTTGAAAAAGTACTTTCACGTGCAGACAGGAGGAACTGAGAGTTTGCAAACAAGCGCTTTGCTGTTGTGCAGGGTGGCAGTGGTTCAGCACAGAGTAAGTGCACAGATACGCTGTGTAAATGCACAGATGCACTTACACACACAACTGATTGCTTGCATCTGATACCCCTGGTGCAGATAAAGACTTATGTTTTCCATATTTTCCACATCTGCAAAATTGCTGCAACTCATTTGTTTACTCAAGTGATTTTAAGTGACTTACAGCATGTCAGTGAGCTAAGTTAACAGTGCAGTTTTTAAAGACACTGTGTGTGCTACTTCCAGCAGTATTTGGATTAAAATTTCTTAGTGCTGAGTATGATCTGTGCAGCTTTACTGATAGCAAACCCTGTGATCGTATCTGTGCGTCTGTACCGTTGGCATTTTGACCGCTTCCTGGTATAAACCTGCCGGTATAGCAATAGTTATTACAGGGCTTAAAATTGTATTTGTCTGTTTGTGTTAGGACTTCCACTTTCACTAACAGAAGTGGACCTTGATGGAGGTTGAGAAAAATGCTATCCTACAAAAATCTGGAACATACGAGTAACAGATAAAATCATCTCTGTATTTTCTCCATCTTCTCAATGACATCTAGGTCACGAGCTGATAACGTTGGTATGTTGAGAGAGAGCTACAATGTGCACTTTCAAAAAGAGGTGAAAAGTCTCCCATGTATGGGAGACTTAACATTGGGTGAAGACTTCTGAGAAAGTGGCAGTTGCCAGAAATTTACCAGATTCGTATTTTTTTAAGAAACACAAATATCAATCTTTACTTTCTGACCTGTGCTTTAGTGATCAGACTACTATCCTGTTTTATCTGGGTTTTTTTCCTGGTTATAATGACAATAGTCGTATAAAAGATACTGAATGACAAGCTACCAACTGAACAGGAATTTTATCTTGACAGGGGTCTTTGGCTACTTCCTGAGTGCATGCATTTAATAGAACTGCAGTGCTCACATATTGAAGCTAAGCAGTTAAAATATAGATTATCCTAAAGACTGCAATACAGCAAATGTATTTGCAAACAGATGCTTTAGCATCCCATGAAAACATTCCAGACAGCTTAATCTAACTAAATGTTGTCGCATAATATGGACATTAACCAAACATATGGCATGTTTTAAATCTATTATGCAGGCTGCCCTTCAGATGGTTGCTGCCACTTAAATATTGGTGTCAAGCAAGTAGCAGTTTCTCAGAACCCAGCTCTGCACAATGGTGGAAGCTGTTTCAGATGAGAACATTGATTCAGATTTGTCTATAGATATGAGATCCAGTCAGATGACTGAGATACTAAAAAAATCCCTGACAGATGAAACTATAAAAAATACTATAATACTACTATGAATAATACTTTAATTGAACCTTCTGTGTTTTCCAAAGAAGTTGCAGCTGAATCAGAATGAATGGAATATACTGGGATGGGGGGTGTTGGGGAGAGACTGGATAGAGGCGAGTGGAGGTGTAACACAAAGGTGTAGTTCACGCTCAGGATGTGACTGTTTTTTTTTTTATAATATTGAAAACAAGGAAGTGGTTGACAGTAAGAATCAAGAAGTGCCTGAGATTTTATCACCGTAATCTCATGGGATGGTTGGGTTGGCAGGGTTTTGGCCTTTTCTTGATGCCTTTTTTTATGCTAGTGTCATGGGGGCTTTATGGAAGAAATGAACTAGGTGAAGACATAATAAAGATTAGGTCACTGGTCATTATTAGCTTTTTAAATATAACTTATGAAACAAAAATGAAATAATACTTTTTGAAGATCAGAGGAAATCCTAACTGTGCGCAAATTCTAATAACAGACTTAATTTCTTCCATGGTATGTACTGTGCAGAGAGATTCTTTAATCCTGTCTAATCTTAAACTCTAGAACATATGAACATTGAAGAGCAGTTTTCATAATTGTGATTCGTTTAGAATTTGTTTGGCAAATATGAAAAATTTTGTTCAATCTGAGATTTATAGTAAATAGTTTGTGAGTTGTTATGTAATGATGAAGTAGTTAATGCATTTTCCGTTGAAGTGGAAGTTGGATCTGCTGATAACCCCTAAATTATGAAGACTTTTTAAAGAGCTATAGCTAAACTTGAATGTGTAAATTTAAAATTTTACAATTTGATTTGTAATGCTAAATCTTAGATGCATAATATTTAGACACTGTTATATAAATAATACAGGCTGTTTAAATGTGTATCGGTATAAATCAAGTTACTAACTTCTGTATTTCCAATTTCCTTTTCCAGCAGGAACAGTGTTGCCATTCCTTGCCTCTGCCCAAACTCATTAGACTCCTTTAGCAGTTAGAGCATGCACTTGGGTGTGGAGTATGCAAATCACATATGATATGAAGAGTGAATTCTAAATACTGACATCATTCTAGAATGTATAAACAGTGTTCTCTGAGTGCCTGAAGAGTAATGTTACACGATATGGCATTGGCTTTGGTAGATCAGTATTTTTGTGTGTCGTTACAGGGGGAAAAGTACAACTGGAATGCCTGTAGCATTGTGAGCTGCTTGTGAGCATTTACTGCCCTACTGGAAATTTTTTGGTCTTGCAATGGACACGTTACATGGACTCAGACCGTGTTGTGTAGACTCAAAGGATTCCCTAGAAAGAGGTCCAGAAGAGATACCTTCCAGGAGGCCAAGGAAAACCCCCAAAACTAAGACACTCACAAGCAAAGCTTAACCTACACTTAAGCGTTCCTTTGTAAATTGACTGTACATTAAAGCATCAGAATCCCACTGTGCAGAGATAATTGGATGCTTCATGGATTTTAGTTAAAGTAACAGTTTTAAAACTGTTGTTGCTTATCAAAAGACTGAATGCTTTTGTAGCTAATAAAGCAAAGCAAGATGAGAAAAAAAGGCAAATAATCCCAAGGAAGATGTGTTCAAAATAAGTATTTTTCTTCCTGGTCTGCTGCCAAAAGCAAGAGAGATTTTTATTAATTCGGTTACTTTTGGTAATGTTTCCTGTAAGAGGGAATTCAGGATTAGAATTAATGGGAGAAAGTAAATGAGAATTTATTCTGATTTACTGCATTACTAAATACCTTTTAAATGCCAGGCCATGTGTGAGGCAACTGTTTTTATCTACCCCTTGTTTTCTAAAAAAAAAAAGAAACTGTTACAAAAATGAATTTCAGACAATCAGTTTTCTTTCACTAAAACCAAAAACGTTGCTCTTAAAAGTATGCGTGAGAAGTGAATTAATAGTCTAAAAAAATGTTAGCACAAAAACAAATACATTGTTTCATATGGTTTAGCCCTAGCTCTTTCTTTTGTTAGAACAGAATGTTCTTCTTTCTCCTGCATTTTCATCTGAGGATTTGTTTCCAGTTTGTCTTTCTTCTGTGGAGAAAACTTATTGGTGAACAGTTCCTCATTTTACCATGTGCAGAGAAAGGACAGAACAGGGGTATAAGGAAAGCTGAGTAGAGTAATCGTCTCAGATTTGTTTGCTACTGGTGACATCAGATGGTTACCTCAGAGTAATACTGATCTAGAAAGCAGTGAAGATTTAAAAGGTTTGGTATTGATGTCTTGTTATATTTGGAGGTCCACATCCGCAGTATTCCATGAGGGAAGTATCCGTGATATTGCACTTGTGGAGTTTGTCCATACTTTTTTTGATCCATTTTGTTGCTCTCAGAATAAATACTTTTTTTTTTTTGTACCATGCTTTCATGCTAAGTCCAGGATCGAGAGCAGCTCTGCTGAGAGGGACTTGGGGGTACTGATAGACGAAAGGCTGGACATGAGCCGGCAATGTGCGCTGGCAGCCCAGAGGGCCAACCGTGTCCTGGGCTGCATGAAGAGAAGTGTGTCCAGCAGGTCGAGAGAGGTGATTCTGCCCCTCTACTCTGCTCTGGTCAGACCTCACCTGGAGTACTGCGTTCAGCTCTGGAGCCCTCAGCACAAGAAGGACATGGAACTGTTGGAGCGGGTCCAAAGGAGGGCTACAAAAATGATCCGAGGGCTGGAGCACCTCTCCTGTGAGGACAGGCTGAGAGAGTTGGGTTTGTTCAGCCTGGAGGAGAGAAGGCTGCGGGGAGACCTGATTGCAGCCTTTCTGTACTTAAAGGGAGCCTGTAGGAAAGATGGGGACAATCTTTTTAGTAGAGACAACAGTGACAGGACGAGGGGTAATGGTTTTAAACTAAAACAGGGTAGGTTTAGGCTAGATATAAGGAAGAAATTCTTTACAATGAGGGTGGTGAAACACTGGAACGGGTTGCCCAGAGAGGTAGTGGAGGCCTCATGCCTGGAAACATTCAAGCCCAGGTTGGACAGGGCTCTGAGCAACCTGATCTAGTTAGCGGTGTCCCTGCTCGCTGCGGGGGGATTGGACTAGATGACCTCTAGGGGTCCCTTCCAACCCAAAACTTTCTATGATTCTATTTAATGATTCAAGTATACTTTTTTTGAATCCTCTATTATTTTTGGAGCATTTATACACAAAAATAACATTGTCGTGTTAGAAAACATCATGTTAATCCTGTTTTTCTCTTGACTGCAGGGCAGCACAACTATTTATGTGCTGGAAGAAATGACTGCATAGTTGATAAAATTCGTAGGAAGAACTGTCCAGCGTGTCGCTTGAGGAAGTGCTGTCAAGCCGGTATGGTCCTGGGAGGTGAGCTGCTTCTCAAATCTCATGCAGAAAAACAGTCAAGAACACTACCTTCAATCTGTATAGTTTAAACAACATTATTTTGATACGGTAAAGGAAAGAACCCCATGTAAATGCTGTTTTTGGAAGAATTACCTGACGTTTTAGAATTCCTTATGATTTATAATCCTGAAACAAAAATACCTTTCTGTATCAATCTCTTTCTCCTACTGTGTGCCCGTATACTAATTTGCTTACAAGGGCAGGAACTGTGTCTTAGCTGTGTATTTAGTAATAGTTTTGGATCATAAAATTTGATTTAGACAAAGAATAAAGAAGCAAATTAAGATTGACACTAAAGTCAGAAATCAGTACTGTCCCTTTCTTTTTTCTTTTGTGCTTTCCATCACTACTTTGAGTAAATGTCGACAAAATGATATCTGTCTGTTCCACCAGAGAGGGCCAGGTTGCACCAATGCTAGAGACCGCATACTAGATGCTGGGAATTCCCATCATTGTATTAGTTCTTGCTGTAACAGATATGCTTTTTATGTGTAACATTAATTAAAATTAAGCACTATGACTTTGAAAAGCTGCAGGGAGAAAATGGTGTAGGATCACCTGCAGGAATGATGCATATTTCTTCTGTATTTTTTTTTTTTGTATTTTTCATGAGAACTGTAGCTGTATAAAGTTCTGGATCAGCACAAAGCTTGAAAATACATGGCTAATACTATAGGAGAATGGCTATATAAAGACAATAGAATATGTTCTCAAAGGGAACTAAAAAAAAAGGAAGGGCAAAAACCTGATTTCTTTCTAATATAATTTATTTTAGTGCATCAAACATCTCTCTCTCTCTCTGCATTTTATGTATTTTTTTTTTTTATCCCTGAAGGACGAACTGGCATTACACACTATGCATCATTTCATTATCATGCTAACCTGTGTTCATTCATAAGTTAAAATGTGTATGTAGTTTTCAGACTGATATTTTGATTGAACAGCTGTATACTTTCAGCTCCTGTAATATTGTATGGAGTTGGAGTATTCTGCACACGTGGCCATTGTGTCATTCTTACATTTTATACTTTTGTCAGTGATACAAATCAGTAGTTCCCAACCAGTGAGGAGCTGTTGCTGGCCCTTGGTACTTCATCTTCTGTATGCGACAGCGCTGCAGCTCCAGGGAACAGCCAGCAGGATGAGAGGAGGGAGAGACAATGCTGTGGTGTGATGGACTGTGTGCTGTGTTGTACCCCTGAACCTCCCTAGACCTTCAGCACTGCCCCTGTCTCCAAGCTGCATCCCTGTCACCCCACAGCACTGGAGATGGAGTAACGAGAGAAATGTTAGAGAAACGGTATAACTACAAAGGCAGACGTTTCACCCTGATCCTGAAGGATTGTTTACCCAGGTGATAGAAGAGTCCCCCAGGTTTGGAAGTGAAGAAGACAAGGAGGCAGGGGTCCAGAATGGGCTGTGGAAAATGTGTGGTAAGAGTGGAAACTCAGGAAAGGAGGAGGTGGCAGATAAAATATCTGTCTTGTAAAGTCTGGGACAACTTGTGAGGTTGTCATGTAAGGTTTGGGCAACTTGACCTACAAAAGATGTCCCTGCCCATGGCAGTGGGGTGGACTAGGTGATCTTTAGAGGTCTCTTCCAACCAAAACCATTCTATGATTCTAACTGGCGTAAAAATACGGGTAAAAATTAATTCCTGGCTATGAGTTTTGCACAGCCAAGAGTTTGATGATGATCTAACCTGAAATATGATTTATGATAGCCTGGATAACACCAATAACTAAGCCCCAACTATTTTAACATCACAAGCAGTGCTGTTTCAACAAGCAGAAGTGTGTGATGACTCGCTAGCATTATCTAGTCCTTTTGCTTCAGCATTGTTCTGCATAGTAATTCTACATAGGAGAAGTAGCCAGGTAGACCTGACTTCGTTCTGCATTTTGCCTAGATTTATGGATGCTAGTTTTCCTAGTGCTTTTTAATATATATATTTTGCTCTGGGTGTAGTCACCTAAACCGGAATAAGTTGGATGCTTTTGCTAGGAATATTTATGAGACAGTATGTCCTCAATAGTGTGTCCTCATGTGTGGATGTTATATCCTCACACTTGAAACCAAAACCTGAATGTAAAGGTACTCAGACTCTTAGTTCTCTACCATCATGTAAGAAGAGAGTAAAAACTCCTCTGTGCATCATCTTTTTTATCAGCTAGTAGTAAGCAAGTGTGAATAGTTTCTTTGTATTTAGAGCTAGGTTGTTCTATCTAGCCAGGTTGTTGTGTTGTTCAGCCCTTTTCTAAACATGCCTACTCAAAGCTGTCTTCCATTTTTTGAGGAGACTGTTCCAGTCTAGTTCCTCTGGTTCTCAGAGGGGCATGGGATCTCATCAGATCTCTGCCCTGATACCCGCACCTACCGCATCTTCTGGAAAGAAGTGTCCTGGCAGCAAATAGGAAGAAGAAAATATTGAGGCAATGGAAAAAAGGAAATATCAAATGGAGTCAGAACTGTAGCATCTCTAGTTTTTTCTTAGCTCCATCAGGTGAAGTGTAGCATTTCAGGAGCTCTTAGTGATGTCAACTGTTCTGGGGGGATTAGGAAGCTAATTATTCTATGCAGATTGAAATGGAGTGCTTAATACTGAAAGGGGAAGAAAAGACAAATGCAGACAAAAAAAAAGAGGAAAACTAGAGTGAGATTATATTATTTGTAAATGAGGATTTAAAATTCAAAACAACAAAAAGACTCAAGACAGACTGTTTAACCATAATGCTCTTTCTACTGTTAGTCATCTTTCTTACTTTTGCATTTCTGCCACTTCTTATACTTCCTTTATTGTATCACACGAGCAATATTTCCTACCCGTGACTTGCCGTACTGGTAACACAGTATGATTCATATATGGATACTACTTATTTTTTCCTGTGTTTGCAGCCTATTATATTTTAAGATTTTTTTGTGCATTTTCTGGTTTCTGCCGTTCAGAAATTACATAGGTATACTTTTGTTATTTTAGTCCTGCTACTTAATGCTAGCCTTCGCTTACTAAATGCAGACCTCTAATATTGCTTAATCAAGGTGAGAAAGACTTAAGATTTTACAGGATGTTAACTATAAAATTGCTTAATGAAAGTGAGAAGGTCTAAGATTTTACAGGATGTTAACGATAAGATTCTAAAGATTCTTATTACAGTAATTAAATTAAACTTACTGCTAGGATAGGTACACTTATCTTCTACTGATTGTTACTGAGTGGCAACCATGTATATAGAGAATAATATTATATTACATTGGCAACAGTTCCATTTTCCGATTGTAATTTCAAAGCAATTAAATGAACCTGAACTGTTTTAAAATAAATTGCAGTCATTTGTGAGTAAATCATAGGATAGCAACAAATAACTTCAGTGTTTGATTTTGTTTTTTCTTTCTTAATATATACAAAGAAAGTATCAATGAAAACATGTATTTCATAATTCCTTAATTATCATTCTGTGTGGGAGTGTTAATTGTCTTTGAGTTTTATCATCTCATAACTGGACACATTAATCTATCCCCTTTCTAATCTTCTACCTAATAGTATAGCAGGTAGCTGTATCATTTCCTGGAATAAACAAATACCCATCTTTTTTATTTCCTATCAGTGAATCTAATTTTCCCAGGCTGACTATCACAGATTCCTTGTTCTGCTGTATTGCTAAATTACGACTTTCTTCATTGTTTCAGTCAGCTTTCAGTCCACATTGCAATGATTATGTGGAGACAAATTTAAATTAATTTTTCAGTTAATATTTTCTGAGGTAGCATCAAAGGGTTTATTAAAATCAAGATGTATTACCTCTGCTTTGCTGCTTTGTTCCTTTATTTTGTATACACTCTTCTGAGGTGTACACAGCTTGTTCTCCTACACAAAACGTAAGAGCATAATGACCTTAAAATCAGAGCCATAGTGTTCTGTCAAGAATAATAAATCATTGACATTTTCCACCTGATTACAGGGTATGGAGAAGGACAGTGAGATGTTAGACTTTTATTAGAAACCCAGCAATTTTGATATGTAGTGTCTACTTCCAGTAATGTCCGATTTGCCATATGGTTCTGTACACCTAATTAAAAGAATATTAAAATACAGAGTTATGTATTAAGTAGAAAATCATAATAGATTTGATGATGAGATTAAGTAGACTTTATTTTTTAAATTTTTTTATCTTTTCTAGGTACATGTAGTACACAAACACTATACACATACTATTTGCCGTAAGTGAGGGTAAGGGAACTGTGAGTACTAAGAAGCTGCTTGAGTGGTTGGCTATCTTAAAACAAATTAATGAAAATGTTAGAAAGAAAAGGTGTGCTGTCTAAATATACACAAACAGGTTTTAATATGAAGATGAATGGTTGCCAGAGTGGATTGGTATTCTTTACACATTAGAGGACATTGAGCAAGTAAAGACATTTGTTTATACTACAGCAGAAAGTTTTCTGGATATTTTTATAAGCAGCAGATGTAAAACTAAGCTGTCATCACATCTCTGCTGTTTTCTGTATGTCCTTACAGTTTGCATTAACTTGACATGGTCTTCTTGTATTAGATGGGAAAGTTTGCTGTGAGTTATTAGTAGTTACCTCTGCAGTAGATAGGTAACAAGTGGAGTTTCTTTACTGGTGGCTGTTAAGCAACATAATTAGAAATAAACACATAAGCAATTCTGCAAACCAGTGTGACATTAATTCTGACACATTTAATCACTTGGAAACATGGGTACTTATTAACTACTAACATTTCCCTGTGATAAGCACTCTGTTTGGTTTCTTTCTTTACTTGTTCTCTGAACTGTAAAAGTATCTGAAGCCATTATTTCAGAAAATACCTGAAATCATTATTTATAAACTATCAAATGCATTGTTCCTTCTGTTTTCCTTCATGCCTAAACAATAGTTATTGGGAAATTCCCAGCATGTTTAGGACTATGTATAGCTTTGTTATGATAGAATTTGGCCCTAGGTCTCTTGTCATAATATATTGTCTATTCTTTTGGACTTTTTTTGGTTTAGCTGTGACACAAGGTGAAAGTTTGTGTTTTGTTCTTTACTAAGGAGTCACTAATCAGAAATAATTGGATTCTTACCACAAGTGATTAGGATTGTTGTGGCACTTGATACTAAGCTAATTAAACTCACAATTAAGTTAGTGGGAGTATGACCCCTGGCTTCATTGGATGATGATTGTCACTGAAGAGCCCCCCACTCATATTTATACGATCAATAAAGTGTGTTTCTTGAAATTTTGTATGGTATGCTCCCTTTGGATTTTAAATATTTTTTAAATTTAAATTGAAGTTTTGCACTTTTGTGTACGACTTACTTTTTTTGTAAGTGAAATGCATAAACTTGCATATTTATGATGAGATCATACAAATTTTTTTTTTTTTTTAAATCAGATTTTGGCTTTTTAGATTGTGTTCATCTGCTCAGTCCTCTCTGGTTCACAAACAAGAGGATTGATTCTGCCTCCAGTTATGCCAGTGTACATAAAAAAAAAGTAATAGAATTTGTTCTGTATTAGAAATAATCTAAGAAATATTTCCATGTTTGATGTATTAACCTTGCTTGAAGTTGTGCTACCTATGTACTAATGAATGTTTTCAAAAGGTCAATTTAATTCTTTAAAGTGTACATCCTAGGCCTTCCAAAATGGAGACATTGGGTTTTCATAGAGTTTTCTATCTTCCAGGATAAAGGAGCACCTGAAGAAAATGTTCCTAAGTAAAGCCATTTTTGTTGAGCCTTTCTGGTTTAGTGTGTATTTTGGAAGACAAGGACTTTTCAAGGAGGAAAGTAATAGATGAGTCTGTGCTAGCAGCTCTCAATTCCTTCCACAAACAGTTGGGAACAGACTCAGCGCCTGTGCTGGAGTTTAGGTGTGCTTCCCTGCTCCGGTGCCCTCCAGCCTCTTTGGTGTGCTGGTTGTGTTCTGACAGCACGGCACTACTTTTAACTTAAATAAAAATAGGACAGTAAGAGATGGAGAAGTCTTTGTCTTCTTCCTTAAAGATGTGATAAGTTCCCTTGTCTGATCTTTCACTTGTAAATAAAAGTACCATACTGTTTTCTTTAAGGTTGAAACATGTAAACTTTTTATTTTTCTTTGTTGGCAGAATGATTTATTTCTCGTTTGCAGTCACATTGCATCTCTCTTACTGTCCCGCCGTCATTTAAATCAGAAATACCAGTATCTTTATTGTATTTTTTATTTGTTGTGACACCCTTCTTTTCACTAAGCAAAACTTGTTTGGCAGAACTGAGGAATTTAATGATCCAACAGGGTTTTCTTCACCTTTGAGGGTCTATTTATAATGCATGTCTTCCATGCAGCCACCTCTACAGGGATTTGCCTTTTTATTGAAATGGGTAGTATAGTAAGATGTTACAGAGGGTTATTGTCTTTCAGCCTCTGAAGGCTGGATTTTCTGTGTCTGTATGGTGCACCTCCAGACTGTTTCCATGAAACTAGTTGAAAGAGTTGCTACCTAGAGCTCTATATGTTTGCATAGCCATACCAGATGTAGAGATGGCAGTGCTTATTTTGGGAAGGCAGTTCAACTGTTTTTTTTTTTTTTAGTTAGTATTCTTCAAACCAGTGCAATATAGAAATAAGAATTGCAAATGCTGAGAAATAGAAATTATTCTTTAAAAAGTGAATAGTTTTCTAAGTGTTGATGTGTTTTTACAGTATTTGTTGGCTTTTCACTCATCCCCTGAATTCTATTTTCTTTCTTGTAAACAGGAGGAAAATATTATATTACAGATCATCAAAATAGAATTTAGCCATGAGACTGAAATGCCTTTATGGAACTGGAGAAAAGGAATTTCTCTGTGTAGTAATTAATTACTAGCATTTTTGTTGCTGAATGTTAGAGAGAAAAAAGAAACAGTATCATCAATTAATGTTGAATAGAAACTCGATTGTAGAGCCAGCTGGCTCAGCTGTCAGCGCATGATAGAACAGTGGGAACTGAACCAGAAAACACTTTATGAGGTTACTGTAACCTGGAATTCATGGCAGTAATTTTAATGGGTGGGTGCCATTCATCTCTTGGTGAAGGGAGGAGGATATGAAGAGAGAAACTCTTAAGAATTTTGCATGATTATTTCTTAATTATATAAATAATCAAAAATAGAAATCTTATTCAGAAGACAGTAATCCAGCACTACTGGAAAATATTGATGCTTCTGGTTAATTCTTTTTAACAGATCAACAATTTTATTTTTCAGGTCGAAAATTTAAAAAGTTTAACAAAATTAAGGTTGTGAGAACATTAGATGTTGCACTCCAGCAGCCAGCAACCCTTCAAGATGAAAGCCAAGCTCTAACCCAAAGGCTGTCCTTTTCTCCAAATCAAGAAGTACAGTTTGTTCCCCCAATGATGAGTGTTCTACGAGGCATTGAGCCAGAAGTTGTCTATGCTGGTTATGACAATACAAAACCCGAAACACCAAGTTCCTTGTTGACCAGTCTAAATCATCTTTGTGAGAGGCAACTTCTTTGTGTAGTCAAGTGGTCTAAATTGCTACCAGGTAATAGCACTTCTTATATGTAGTGAATTCTAGTTAAGCAAATATGTCATAGGACGAGCAGTCAAAAGAGAATATTACTGTTTACCTGTTAATTAATTCTTAACAAATTCTAAAATTATTCACCTTCCACTTCATCAGATAATATATGCACCAATCAAATACATTTTAATAGGAGGGCACTCTTAAAGGAATGCATCTAAATGTTTAGACTCACTTCAAAAACCAACAGAAACCCAGAGAGTTCCTGTGTGTGATCATCACAGCAGCCTTTCAACCCTAACCCCTCCTACTCTTATTATTAATTCTTTTGGTATGAAAAAAACATTTATATTTTGGCATAGTCTTAATTTTTATTCTTATTAAGATGAATTTGTGAAAGCAACAGAGAAAAATTGTAATAAAGAGTACCAGTTAGGACTAAGCAGCTCACAAATAGATTGGTAATGATAAATAACTGAATTTATGAAGATCCAAGACTGGGTTCCAAAAAAAATCCATGTTACGTATGTACATGCACTGTATGGTCATAGGGGCCTGATCCTGGGATATATAAAGATCAGTATATTGAGCAGAAAGCCTGGACATACGGTTTCATGCGAGCTCAGTTTGACACTTCACTGCTGCAGGAAAGAGTAGTCCCCATCACTGCTCCTCTCCATTCTAGCTTGCGCTTGTCAGACCTCTTTGCTGAACTGATTCATCTCATTAAGTGAGAAGAAAACAACCCGTTTTTTTCCCCCCTCTTTAGTTTTTGGATGGCTCCATGAGCTGAACCAGTTCACTTGAGGGGTGGCATGAATGCCAGAGCTTGCTTGGAGGAGGTAACAGAACCGGGGGTGATGAGGAACAGGACCACCGCTTTCAGTGGCAGGAGGCTGTTACATTGACGCAGATACTTCATAGCAATCTTTGAAGTTACCAAAGTCAAACACACAACTGAATACTCTTATCTTTAGTTAAATGCAAGAAAGATATTCGTATGTGGATGTTTATTGTTTTTGTCATATTTTAACGCGGCAGCCAGCAACTATGCACTAGACAGCCGCTTGCTCATCCCTCCCCTTCTCCCCAGCAGGATAATGAAGTGAAATGGACAAAAGGGAGAACTTGTGGGTTGAGATTAAGACAATTTTTTAGTAAGACCATAAAGGAAATACTAATACTACTAATAATACTAATAATAGTAATAATAGTAATGATAATAACAATTATAATAATTGACTATGCAAAACAAACTATATACAATTTTTCTCACCACCTGATGACTGATTTGCAGTCAGTTCCTGAGCAGTGACTGCGAAACATCAAGCTTGCAAATTTTTGAGAATTTCTCAAACTCTCAAAAAAACCCTGAACTCCTGGAGAAGTTTGAACTCTCATACCAGACATTCAGACTCATTGGAAAGAGAAGAGCAGGAAAACTCCACGCCCCCAGCCAACCCCCATTCCAAAAGTGAGCATGACATCTATGCTATGGAATATTTCCGTTGGCCAGCCTGGCTATCTGTCTGTCTGTGCTCCCTCCCAGCTCCTGCACACCTGCTCATCAGCTGCATATGAGAAACTGGGAAGTCCTTGATTTCATAGCAACCACTGAAAACAGTGTTATCAACATTCTTCTCCTACTAAATCCAAAACCAGCAGCTACTGAGAGGAAGATTAACTCTATCCCAGCCGAAACCAGGACTGTATTAAAACTGTATCTCTTGTTAAGAACACCGAAGTCCAAGCTATCTGTATTAAATAAGAGTTGGTTGCCATGATTGTGTTACAAACTGTTATATTTTTACCAAAGGAAAATCAGATGCGTTCCTGTTTGCAGAAATAGTCACGTCTGGCTGCTGAGTGAATTTTGGTTTGATCATTTCAAACTATTGGATCAGAACAAAAAGACAAGAGGTTAACTATCGAAGTGAGATAGCCAGTTATTATACAAACTTCACAAACTGCTGAGAGCTGCATCCCCCAAAGCACTTGTCTTTGTAGGTGTTCTCAGTTTTACAGCTTGAAGTTGTAATCTCAGAACACCTACTCAGCTGTTGTCTAAATGAGACTTATAAAGTATTTTAACTTTTGATTTCATTTCCAGGATTTCGGAATTTACATATTGATGATCAGATAACCCTCATCCAGTATTCCTGGATGAGTCTAATGGTTTTTGCACTGGGATGGAGATCGTACAAACATGTCAGTGGTCAGATGTTATATTTTGCACCAGATCTGATTCTAAATGAGTAAGTAGACTTTGCTGTTGCATAATATGAATGACATTTTGAACTTGTTTGTGTCAATGAGAATGTGACTTCATTGAGGCCAAGATTTCATTCATTACTTGTTCTGTGTCAAAATTAACAGCAGAGGAAAGTCCTCTGATCATATTAAAGTTCAGTGACTTTGGGAAGGGTTTGTTAGGAATCCCATATATTCTGTTGACATCGCCAAATAAATGGAGTTCAAATATTAATTATCTAAGAGAAAAATAATAATTAAAAATAATGATGCTGTCAGAAGATTTACCTGAATTCATCTGAATAAGATATGAGTTAATGTTTAATAAATGCAACAAAGTAGGATTTTCTTTGGTCATTGTTTTTTGAGTGGTTTTGCAAATAGTTTGTATATAGTCCAAAATACTGATTTCTAACACTTTCTGTCAAAATTCTATGTTTTTTGAGGTACATTTATTGTTAGAAAATTGTAATAATTTGCCAAGAAGGAATTTTAATATCAAGGATAAAATATGTGAGACTGCTCTTCTCTGGTTGGAGGGGAGGGGGATTGTTGGCTTAGATTTTTCTTCACTATGCTGGTGAATTCAGATAATCTTCATTTCAGTCTTTGACAGTTTTTCAGCTCTGCAAAGTAATATTATCAAAGCTGTAATTCTAGTAACTTTGGTTATAATACATGGGTTGTTTCCAGGAACAATAAAACATAATTTAATCTCCCTATTTATTTTTCCTTAGTTCATATTTGTTAGCTAGTTTTTCTCAAAATCCTAAAGAACTACTATGAGATGAGATGAAATTTAAACAGGTTTTCTTGTAAGACTTATCTGCTTAAGGATTAAGAGGTGGATTTGCAGAAGATCTAGACACGTGAATTTAAAATCTAGAGACATGCACGTTCTTGCTAGTGAAGTTCTTTATAGAAAATATTCAGTGGAACTGGCCCTGTAGCTCTTGACCTTTTATCTTCCAGATGGCTGTAAATCACTGTGAGGTTAGAGAGTAATGAATTCTTTCCTCTCTCAAGCGTATTAATTATGCTATACAAATTGAAATACTTTGAAGGGATGAGATTCAGAGAACGTCTGACTGTATTCTGTCCCAGCATAGTCTGTGATATCATAGTTACATTCAGAAGAAACACAGAGTGAGACGGTTTTAGGAGTAATGTCATGTCTTGGGCTATTACCCTGCATGCGGACCACCGCTGCCACCTTGTGAAGAAGACTTTCTTCAAGATTAGGGTTGACATTTATAAACCCTGATTATACTTCCTCAGGGACAGTTTCTTGTTTGCAGCTCGAGACAATCTACGTTGAGACAGGGGTGGACTGACAGTATACTCTTCTCTTGGTTGTAGAACATCTCATCAGGGTCATATTAGAAACATAACAAAGAAAGAGACATGAAAAGTAGCTGGCACACTGAATTATAGTTGCAACTATTTATTGGGAAGTAAGTTAGCTTTTAGATCAGTGAAATGTGAGCAGCTCCCTTGTCTACGATAGTGTTTAAGATCGTGCTTTCGTGATCACTTTAAGCAAAGGTAAAGTGCTGAACACAGCCAAAAAAATCAGCTCCTGCCTCCCTGCCCTGGGCATGCATACCCATGATTTCACTTAAGCTGGATCAAACACTATCTGGCTGCGCTGTCAAACAGATAAGGAAATTATATGCTTGAGAAATGCCCCAGAAAAAGCCATTAGCTAGCAGATGGAGGTGGTCGCTGATCTGACTCACCACGTGGCCATGCAGGCAGTAATGCCAGGACAGCAGGAGCGCACACCGAGAGGTGGAGAGATAACGGAAATTCCTTCTACAGGGGCAGTGCACACTTGAGTTGTTTCCAAATGACCATGAAACCACAATCCAAAGATTGTTTCACAGCCAATCTGTCGTTTAGTGAACTGAGTTGTGGTGCTGCTTGGGAATGACACCCAATATACCAGAATCTCAAAGAGAAAAGTAAGATGGAAGTGCTGCAAAAAATGAAACAGTTTTATATATTTCCCTGTGTGATTTGTCCTATTTACTTCTGCAGGAGTTTAGATAGGCTGTATTGATATCTAAGTTTACTTAAATACTTTTTGTATATATTTACATTTAACATTTTAACTGTTTCTTCAATGCCATAAAACGCTACACAATAATATCGTTGCTGTTAACAGCACAATATCAGACTTGCAACAAAATATTTTGATGCAGATATTTTTGCAAAACCTAAGAACGAGTTTTCTATAAACTTTCAGGTTTATCTTCAGTTTTATGCTTTGAAATCTTTTCAGAGAATGTAAAAATCTAACACTTCTAAAGAAAAGCAAAGCACTTCACATTAATTATTAGGGTGCTTTTAATTAATAAAACCACTTCTTTTTTTGGTGGTTAGCATTCAGCTTTGATAGTCTCCAGGATTTTTTTTCTAGGCAGCAGTAACAGATTAAACGTCCAAAATAACAGCACATTCATTACGATTAAAAAAACTTGTGTAGGTGAAAAAAGTCAGCAAATTGTTTATGTGTATAACCTTTTTCTTTAGTTTCTGTAATGTGATAATTAAGCTGCTAACAAGTCAGTTCCTTCAATTAGTATGGAAGCCATTCCTTTTCTTTATTTTCATGTTTTTTAATTTTTTTTACCTTTTCTGGGTGTAAGACAGAGGATGAAAGAATCGTCGTTCTATTCCCTGTGTCTGTCTATGTGGCAACTCCCACAGGAATTTGTCAGACTTCAAGTTAGCCAAGAAGAGTTCCTATGTATGAAAGCCCTGTTACTTCTCAACACAAGTAGGTTCTTTTATTTCTTTGTAACATATCACTAGTAAAAAAGTTTTGAACCATGTTGTTTAATTTGACAATTGCTAAGCTGTCTGGCTTAACAAATGGAAACTTCTTTAGGGGGAATGTTAGTATTCCAAGACCTAAAAATATTTTTTCTAGTGTTTATAAGGAAGAAATAATTTATGATTCATTGTTGGTTTTATTCTCCATAAAGGCACTGGGGAAATGTTGGATCCCTTTTGATATATAGCTATACTGTACTACACATTTCAAATCAAATGTGCAGTATTTCTGCCTGGAACCTCTTCAGCTTAAATGTCTCTACACAGATAAAAAAAACCCCAAACCTTACAAGTATTAGAAGTATATTAAAAAATATTTAATAAATGATCAGGGCTAAGGGCTTTTACTTGGCCAAGAACTTAGGGCGTGCTTACTTAAAGGAATTAGGGAGGTGGACATGGCAAACAATGCTAACATTTATTCAAATTTTTATAGTTATAAATAAGTCAAGTTTAGCACAGATATAAACAAATGGAAATGTTTTTCTTTGGTGTGTTTCTCTGGAACAAAGTCCGTGGTCAGTTTTAATCATACACATCTTTTAAAGAATCCAGCATGCAGCCGCATTCCACTTTAAATGGGAAATGTGGTAGTTGATGAAGTTATCTTCCAAAACCTTTTCTAAAATACTAAATATTTTCTAAAATACTAGTACATCTACTGAGGCCATAGTTGTTAGTTATGAATTCATAAATAGAAAGTTATAAAATGGTGCAGGTGCTACTAGAAATGAGAAGAAGCACCTCCAAGAAATATAATTGGAAGAATGTTGAAGATGTTTCTCTATACACTTATGGAGTTGGAGGAGAGATCTGCAAATCCTGCATAACCTCCTTGTTGGTTGTACAAAGTTTCAGTAAAAGATAAGGAACTAAAATTTATTCCCTCTTAAGCTGTACGTGGCTGGTATTTGCATAAGCCGATGCTTAAAAAAACCTTGGTCTCAGCAGAGCATAAGCAGTAAAGATTAAGTTTAGCTCATATGAACATAATAATTACTAAAATAATAGCAAAATACCATACACACTGTGAAAGCAATAAAAATAATGTGGACAAAAAATACCTCTCTGATATAACTCCAGTTGCTTTGTTGAAATTTGAATGTATTGCTCTTTTAAATATTTTCCACCTTCTTTTCATCACAAAATGAACTCTATTACCTAGCTGAACCTTAGAGAGAAGTTTTAAATTTCAGTGAAATTTAGATACCTTTGTGATATTCCAGCTCTCCATTTCTGTCCCACAAAGTTCAAATCAAATTAAAAAAAAAGTTGCAATAGTCCAATCCCTCTCATTTATGAGTGCATCAGTTTAACGGTATTCATCATGCTGCCATTCTTTATTAACTGCATTGCCCTCAGAATCTCGTTTTTAAGTTGATGTGTTTGTTTATATGCAAGAAATGAGTTAAAAAAAAAGTATCGCTGATGAGTTTTGCTTTTTGTTCTCTCCTGCACTTATTGTCTTATAGGAAAAAACAATTTGTCAGATCTTTGAGAAAAGGAACACACCTAACCGTTGTTGCTGAGACAATTAGTAAACGTTTGGTACTGTATAAATACAATTCCACAAAACTGTTTTCAAAAAAACGTATAATCTCATTGTTGCTATATAAAGTGTTTTTTAAGACTGCTTTTATTTTGGTCATGATATTCATCTTAGTCCTCTGCAAATGTGAATGTATGGCCATTTCAAACTTTCATATACGAACAGTAAATCACGTCTGAACTTTTAGTCTCTCATTCTGTCTTCTGTTTGATTTGTTATTTAGATGAACTGGTTTTTACTTCTTATATAATTTTGAAGAAACAGTAATTTGTATTAAACATAACTAAATGTCGGTCTCAATACTTTTCTAATTCTGAATGGAAACCCCAGCCTAAGCTGTAACATTATTTTTGATTTTATGGTTTTTCTATTGAGTTTGCTGTGGTTTAGATGTTTTCTCTGTATTGTTTCTGTGACAGTTTTAAAGGTGCCTTGAAAGCAGAATTAGTCTATGCAAAAAGTGGACCAACATTTTTATTTTCTCCAATTGCTTCCATTTTACAGGTCTTTATTTACTATATGTAATATGCTGTGTTGTAGTAGTGCCCCAAAAGTTTTAAATAGGGCTTCATCTTGCAGAGGGCACAAACATCTAGGAACGAATACTATGAATAGTTCATAAAGACTATGATTTAAGAAAGTAGAGCTGTGCCAAAATAGAGAGAAATAAGCGTATAGCAAGTTCAGTTCTAGCTCTAACATTTTCCAGACTTTTGATTTAGAGGAATTGCAAAATCTTGTTGCATAAGGTGCTGGCTGGGTGCTTGCCACTGAATAAAAGCATCCGCGTTCTTTAAATATGTTCAGGTGGAAGGAGCTTTTGAGCTACCTGTGTTTAAATTGCATTTGTGCATGTAAGACATTGTAATTCTTCACTCAAATAAATAGCTTAGTGAAACTTTTTGTGATTAGATGGGAGTGTGACTGTGCTTTTGCAGAATTCTGGGAAACAGGCCATGTGTTGCTGGAAGAGATCATTTAACTCAATTCACAAGGGAAATGTAAGGACTTAACTGCTGTTTTAGAGATGTAGGTCAAAGACAGCGTCCACCTAACCCTAAATTCCATCAGAATGTAGCTGTCTGTAATTCTGCTGTTAGACATACCCAGAAACATCCAGGCTTTGAAAATTAAGCTAGGTTTCTTCCATGACATAACTTTTTCCCGTTGTGAATATCCCTGCCTGTATTACTCCTAAGCACATTGCATTCTCCACAAAACAGAACTCTTCCCTTCTGTTCAGACCCTCGACGCAGATGTGGCAGGCACACTTTCAGATACCTCCTTTGTCTGTCTGGACTTGAGAGGCCATACTGAGTCAAACCAAAGGTCCAGCTCGTCCAGCATTTCATCTCCAGCAGCTGCCAAAAGAAACCTAACATGGCATCCCTAAAAGCTGGACTATTATTAGATACGGTGTTATAAATGTTAAAAGTGACATTGCAGTGTGAAAAGTCATTGCTAAGAGAGAAAGGAAAGGGGAAGAAATTTAACAGTTCTTTCAAAAACAGTATGTTTTAAGTAAGACTATGTTTTTATGTATGATTATTACAGTGAAGCAAGGATTTAGATTTGATTGCCAGATGGAAATACTTTTCCAAGTTTTATTTCTTCAAGTTTTTAATTTCTTAGTTGCCTTTGACAACATAAATTGTAAGACTTGTGTATTACAATCTGCCATATCAAGGAAAGTAGAGGTTACACCTGTTTCCCTACAATGCTACCAACACTTATCATCAGTGATCAAATATGGTCTCACCACTAGCAGTCACTAACAGGTTCATTACTCAGTGTTGTCTCCGTGTCCTCATTTTGGTCCTCATGGCTGAGCATTAAGAGAAGAATGAGTTGAACCATTTGCTCCTCCTTGATAATTTCTCTAAAAGCTGTTCACATTTAAGACTCTGATAGTGCGACTGTTCTGTTGAGTGAAGGAGGTCCAAACAGGAGGCCTGAGCCCTGGATGCTTTGCTGTCTACGCTCTTAAGAGTTGCTGGTTCATTCCTTGTCTTCATTTTTAAGCACTCCAGCTAGATCTCTCTAACATCTGTCTGCTATGAAGAGGGCTGGCCCTCAGCAGTGTAAAAATAAGCCAGTCCATAACATGTTTCCTCAAGGACAGGAGTGCTTCTTTTGGCCATCTTCTTTTCAGCAGACAGGTGTAGCCGAAGCTTAAGGCTATTTCTAAACATCAGCAGTTAGCACAATTGACTGATTGTTGCTGGTATATCCTTTTAACTAGTTGTATCATGATTTCTGGAGTAACTGTTGAATGAGAAGAAATACCTGGCGTAGAATAATGAATCGCACTGCACAGTGTGAAATACTATAAATTGTTCCTGTACTTTAAGTTTCTCTGATTGCCTTCAGAATAAATTCCAACACAAGTGTTACTTTCTTTTTAGTTCCTTTGGAAGGTCTAAGAAGTCAAAGCCAATTTGATGAGATGAGAACGAGTTACATTAGAGAACTGGTGAAGGCAATTGGTTTGCGCCAGAAAGGTGTTGTGGCCAACTCACAACGTTTCTATCAACTTACAAAACTGATGGATTCCATGCATGACGTAAGTTTACTTGTTAATATGTTTTGCTTTTTATGTAAGAAGGAAGTAGTATTTCTTAAAAGTAGTTTTGTGTAAAGTGGCTAGTCAGCATTTCTAAACAACAAAAGAAAACCCCCTACATTTAGCTATATATTCAGCATCAATATCATCAAATCACAGAATCCTAGAATGGTTTGGGTTGGAAGGGACCTTATAGATCACCTGGTTCCAACCCCCCTGCCATGGGCAGCAACATCTTCCACTAGACCAGGTTGCTCAAAGCCCCATCCAATCTGGCCTTGTATATTATATTATATTATAATATAATATATATATATATAATATAATGTATATTATATTATATAGTGTATATATATTATATGGTATACAAGTTTTAAGTATTTGAGAACCATGATTTGAATGCTACCATTTTGTTTCATTATTTCTGTAGCATAACTAGTACAGTTATGGTTTTGGGTAGGGGGCGGCGTGTATGTGTGTGTGCGTGTGTATACAGGTTCATGGAAATATTTCAAAAATGCAAAGGATAGGCAATTCAAGGTGCAGAATCAGGCTACTAAGAATTAGAGAAAGACAGTCAAGATTGGCTTGGCAACCTTAATTCACAGAATCACAGAATAGTAGGGGTTGGAAGGGACCTCTGTGGGTCATCTAGTCCAACCCCCCTGCCGAAGCAGGGTCACCTACAGTAGGCTGCACAGGATCTTGTCCAGGCGGGTCTATTCTATGGCGTTTTTTCAGTATCTGTTTATATTTGGGAATCGAGTCATCTTTGATATCATAGACATTCATGAGTGTCTTAAAAGATGCAGCTGAATCCTTTCCACATCTCTGAGAATTCAGCACGTATCCTGTTGGCTTAAAACCGAGGAATGACATTGTGTATAAACCTTTGCCTACATGAATATTGTTTTGTAATGCCTTGTGTATCTCTGCAAGAGAGGCAAAAAGCAGTGTCACAGGGCCATACCTGACAGTTTTAGCAAGCGCTGGGGAAGTGGCACTAAGATTGTTTAGGAAGGGTGCGTCTGAGTTCAGTGTTGGTTGTGAGGAGCTCGCAGGCAGTTCAGGGAGGGATGGGTTCTTTGCATGTCTGTATTCTTATGCACTCAGCAAATCTGCATTTTATTTTAATTGTTCATGAATAAATTAATTTATTCATCTAAAACCTTTCATTGTCACTAATCCTCCCTTCTGATGGGGGAAAAAAAAAAACCTTTGAGGGTTCGGTTTACGGGAGTTGAGAGGTAACAATATTGATAATTACGTGGCTCACCAGGTGGTCTGGAGTCTTTTGATCCACTGCACAAACCTCTCCATCAGCTTCTGCTATCCGCAGAACTTACATTCACCATTTAGCTATTACATCATCTCAGATACCAGCAAAAGGAGAATGAGACAAGTACAAAAAGCATCCTCACAGGTGAAGGTAGACAATAGAAAATTCTGGACGGAGGATATGGAGCTTAGCTTGAAGTATTTACTGGTAGTCAGACTGCAGTCATCACTTGGGGCTGTTGGTGTTAAACCCTCCCCTGGAGTTCAGTCAGTCACCTTTTACTTGCAAACACAAGTCCTGGCCAGTGCTACTCACGGTAGCCCTGTGCTCAGGGAACCTGTTTGGATCAATCTTGCTTGGGATAAAAGGTCTTCCTGCCTTACCTGTAGTAATAATTTGCAATCTGAGTGTCACAGCATCTAGGGGAAAACTCTTTTGAGTGCTGGGCTGTAGAGTCAATCTTTTAATTTCAAATACTTGAAGTAAAACAGCCTTAGTGGCAGTGAGTGAGTGAGGCTTGCTGCAAAATACCTGGCAAAGTGATGGTTAGGGTAGTGTTTGGTCCATAGAGTATCTTCATTCAAGTCCCTGTTTCAGCTCAGGCTGATGAAGTGATGGGAGATGGAAGGAAAAGGAAGACAGTCACACTGGAGAGTGCGCGTGTTGTTAAAGTCAAGAGTAGCAGAACTAGTATGACATTTGATAGCATAAAGGTCACAAGTCTTAAAGAAAAAAATCTGTAAAATTGGAACTTCTCAGAGAAGGTAGAAGTAGTGAAATAGTCACATATATTGAGGAGTTGCTTTCGAGGGACTATGGAGTTTAATGTTTGCAGCATACCCAGATATGATCGTAACCAGAACTATGGAAAAGCTCACAAGGAAATAGTAAATGCTGTCCCTCGGAGCAGTGTTTGTATAGCATGTGGTAAACAAGGCACGGAGACGTGTGTTGAACGTGAGGATAAAATGAAAGATTGAATACTTGTTTAGTAATTGCCATTGTTCCTGGTGCATGCCATGAGGGAGGATGAGAACACTTTATAATATGAGGCACTGTTTTTGCATGACCTACCATTTAGCTACATTTATGTCTTTTTGCCATGGGAGGATATTTTAACAGGGAATGACAAGTACCCACATTATTGATTCAAGGAATGGCAGAGGAAGGTATATAATGATGTCAGCTGATGGATGTGTGAGATAAGTGATTGACAGCATGTTTATCTGGCTGCATTGCTGTTAGCCTGATTTATCATGTTTGTATTTTATTAAATCCAGCTAGTGAAACAGCTCCATCTCTTCTGTCTGAATACATTTCTCCAGTCCCGTGCACTGAGTGTTGAATTCCCCGAGATGATGTCAGAGGTGATTGCTGCCCAGCTACCCAAGATTCTGGCAGGGATGGTGAAACCTCTTCTCTTTCACAAAAAGTGAAATGTCTTTTCTCTTATCACAGAGATGATTTCTGGGTCATTTTTTTGTTTGTTTATTTTGGTTAAGATTTTGCAATGTCAGGACTTCAGTATACTTGTCATACTTACCCTGCCTACTGCTTTATACTTGTAACATACACAAGCCATTTAAGCTTGGTGTACATATTGTGAGTTCCTGATTCCTTAACTGCAAAAATCACAACAGGCATAAGAAATGTTTTGTAAACTTGGCTAGGCTGCTTTTTAGATATGCGTAAGAATGACAATTAATAGAGTTTTCAGATTTCTAAGAGCAGTTATCTTATACATTTTTCTTACATACTACACACTCTCAAATTTCTGATATGACGTGGTGTAAACTTTTTACTTTGGTGCATTGTGTGCATGGGTACATGTGGGCATGTGCGTAATACAAGATTTTGGAGGAATTAAAATAAGTATCGCCCATATTTTCTCACAGATATTTCACTTTTTATTAACTAATCTGCTTCACAGAAATGCCGTTTCAAAGTCACCTGTCCAGGATTAAGTAGACATCACTGCAGTACCTTCATGAGTAACTAAAGTGCTAGCCACAAAATATACACTCGTGTGCTTGTCTATGCTCATTCTGCATTGAGACTTGGAGTTCAGTGTACTGAACGGTACTGCACCATCCAGTGCAGCTCTCCTTCCAAAATTGGAAAGCTTAGGAAAAATTCATTGTATATTATACCAGAAGTAATGTGTATGCAAACCCACTCAGCTTCAGTTTGTGTTTTGCTTAAAAGTTCAGCACTTACTAAAGCTAAATCCCTTAGCTATAATCTTGAATTCATCAACTTTAGTTCTGCATTTCAGAGGCTTTAGAGATGTTTTCACTGACTGCAATTCTTAATTATCTTAATGTTTTGAATTCCAATGCTGAATACTCAGCCAGCCATTAACAGAAAATTCTAGCAAGATTAAATGCAAAAAGAAATGGAAGATTATAACTAGAAACATTTTGATACACATCAGAATCATTTCAGTACTATTTAGTGGAGCTATATATTTTGTGTTTTAAAGGCACACCATTATAATTGGAGTAACTGTAAAAGATAAATTGGACTAAATTAGCTTTATACATTCAAGAAGAATGTCATATTTTACCATGGAAATGCAATATTTGACTGAAAAATTATAATGTGGTGGTGTTTGTTCCGTTAATATGGGGTACGAGGCAACTCCTGTGTTTAAGGCAGTAAATTGGGGATACATTCCAGCAACAGAGAAACGGATAAAGCCCGAGAAGAATTTGTGAGTCTATTGAAATATGACAAATTTTGCCAGTCACTAAAAATGATACACAAATTCTCTAACAGCGTAGGAAATGGTGAGTCTTGCTTGGGTACTCGCTGGCCATACGCCTTTGCTCTTCCCTGTTACACGCTGGATGCAGCCATCGTGTGGTAGCATTCTGTGGGTGGTGTGTAACTGGGTCTGCATCCTCGTCAGGTGAACAGAGGCTCGCTGGACACAAGGTCAGCATCCCCGGTTGCATCAGGGTGCCCCTCATATAAATGTTGTTACTTGTTCCTAAAAGTTACGTCCTGATTCTTGAAAAAAATGCAGACAACTAACAACTCAAGGTAGATCTAAAGGTCTCCTTACTATTTCCAGTTTCCTAAAGCCAATCAAGAAGAAGCTATGTTACGGGGATAAAAACGTTTTTGAGATTCCCACATGTAGTGGAAAATCCCCTAGAGCTGGTGCAGAGATGCGGCCCTGGATGAAATGGTCTGAGCAGACTTTTGTGTTAGCTGACTAGGTTCGTCATTTTGAACTGCCCAGAGACAAGCATTTGCTTTCATATTCGATACAGCCTGACTTTTAACTGTGACCCTTAAAGCAATTCTGTTTCAATAAATAACACAAAATTCTTTATTTCTACATACTGAAGTTTTGTTTTCTTTATTTTTCATGGTATTTGTATTCAGTAATTGTGGAGCTTTGCAAAAAAGCCCATTTCAACCATTCCACTTCTGTGTAACAACGACGTTTTCATGCATTCTTTGGGAATTTAACCATTGCCACATGATTTACTATTAAATAAACAGACTGTCTATGTGACTGTTTAGATTAAACTGTTAACAGAAACTTCCCACACTAAAACTTCTTCCTTGACACCCTAATTCTGAGAGTGGGAAATGGAGCAGGCAGTCTGCTTGCCTCAGGAATGCCCCAGATCAGCTGACATCTGCCGTTTCCTCAGTCCCTCATATTTGTTCCAAGTGGGTCCCGTGTCACCGTGTCCTGTAAGTACGGCAGATCAGTCTGAAATGCTCTGTATTAGTCTCAAAGGCATAATCAAAAAAGGAAGAAGAGATGTCTTTTGGGAATAGATAACAAAGATTAGAAACATTTTCAAATTGTATTTCTTAAAGATTTCTAACTTACAGAAAAAAAATCACAGAACTTCATGGTCATGATAAATGCACTGCCTCAGACAGAGCAAGTTTGGCTAAATGTGGCTGCTGGATGACTCTGAAAGTCCTGTATTCAGTACTTGATTGGCTGAAGTTAGAAAAAACTGTTTTAATTTGAGAACTTCCAGCTTTAAGCCCAGTTTATAAAATTGCCCTTAGTCTCCCTTTGGATACCATCACTTGCTCGGGATGACAGAGACACCATGAACAGTGGCCTAACACAAGACTCCTCCTTTCCCTGTGGGTATCTCATGTACTGTGACTTTTCAACACCGCGGCGATGTCCAGAGAGCCATCAGCAAACTAGTTTTGTCCTTGAGTTTTTTAGAAAGTGTGAGGCTTTTTAGTTGTCTGTATTTCTCTGCGTTAATATTTGTTTAAAGATTAAGGTATTTTTTGACCTGAGCTTTACAAATATGTTTAAAACATCTCGTAGTGCTTCTCAGTGTACTGACCAAGGCATCTTCTTACGCGGCATTTTGCACACTGGAAATCAGAGGTTTCGGCAGGTGGGACTGTTTTGTTTTCTGACATCTACGATGGGCCTGATCACGTTTTAAAGGTGTGAGACCTGTTGTACCCATTAGAAAGCTTGCCATCTTCTGCAGGTTGCAGACATCACTTTTTTTCTGAGCTACCACCAAAGTTCTTGGTGCCAGACTAAGCAATGCCAGCTGTGCCTGAGGCTGAGCCTCTCCTGTTCTGCGCGGTTCAGGTGTCTGACCCGAGGCCTGCAGCATTGCGGGCCGCCAGCAGTCAGTGAGCAACGAACAAAGCCGTGCAGTCAGCCGTTTCCGTTGAGCTCCACTGTTACTCAGCTTGTAGAGGCATCACATTTACAGTTTTTAAAGCCTGTTTCGAAGGTTGAAGTGCCTGGCTGTGGCAGCCCAGCTGTGACAACGCGGTGCGGAGGAGAGGAGACCTCCAGCCCCCGCAAGCCGTCCTGCTCTTTCACACCAAGTTGCTTCGCGGTTGTACCCTCTGTGCGCGAAACAATGCAGAAGGTCAAACACTTGGCTCAAGTTCTCAAAGATCTTAGCTGGATCGACAGTTTTGAGCAGCCTTTAGGGAGCGGGAAATGTGGGTTCGTTGACGCCTAGCCTGAGATGGAGGGACAAACAGTCTGAGAAACTTTCGGTTGATTTCATGGCGCTTTGGAATGCTCCAGTTGTTTGTGTGCATAATAAACTGAAGCTTAGGTATTTCTGAGCTCCAGCTGTTCCTTCGGCTGCACTGAAGTTACGTTTTCTTGTGTTATATCCACAGTAGAGGAGCTGAGAGTTCAGTTTGTGTTTTGTCATCAGTCAATGCTTCATTAGTACCTTAGTTCTTTTTTTTTTTTTTCTTTTAAAGTACAGTAATATGTCTCTCCCCATTATCTTTATTGGGAAGGCCAGCTGCTTTCCTGTGTTCCTATCTAAACCCCAATACTTATCTCAGTAATCGGTGACTTATGGCTAGCATGAACAGCAATATCTGTAGAGATCTTTCCTCCCGCGCTCTCCTACCTGCACCAGCTTGGGGTCAGTTACCCCCCGAGCAGGAGGGGAGGGGGCTGCACTCCAGCACACAGCGGTGCCAGGCCGAGTACACGTTTCTTGCCTGGCGCGCTGCTTGTGGCACGCTGACCTCTCCTTCCTTCCGAGAAGTCAGCTTGCAGCCGCAGAGCCCATACCCAGAGCCCTCCCAGCTTTCCGCGGCTCCAAAGCCTGAGTGCGTGCTGCCAGGCTGGAGCGTCAGCCGTGCTGGATTTATTGGCTTGTGCTGCTTTGTGTCATGATGACCTGACTTGAGCAGAGGATTTGTTTGTAATTTCGTTCTCTTTTCCCCCTTGGAAGATGAAAAGGAAAAAAGGTCATATTTTTGGTGTTTTGTATCTTAAAATTTATGAGGGTTTTTTTTTTCAATCAACACTATTAATTTATTAGATTGACGTTATTTGCATGCAGAAGGGTACCGTAGCTTTTCAGATGCTTGGACAGAAGCATGCAGTAAAAGGTGACTGCATGGATAATAATAAATTAAAATTTAGTTGGCTGTTTACCTTAAAGAGAAAATAATCCTCAGAAAATAACTCCTCAGTGCTGTTGGAACTAATGCAGCAGTTGCACAAGTTCAAGTACGTGAGCAGTGCTGCTCCCTTGATGTATTTTTTCGCTCACATTTAGTCATTTTTTTCCTGGGTTGGGCCCAGACTGCTCTACACAAGGTATTTACGGAATATAAAGGATATCAAGGAGTGGAGAGCTTTCATTTAATTCTAGTGTATCATTTAAAACCAGCAACGTTTCAGTTTCTTGCCAGTGTGAGGTGTGCTTATTGTAAAAATACCATCACAAGTCATAGATCATGTTTTTCTGACCATGAAAACGAAATTACCCTTTCACCTCTACAGGTACAATAGTTCCACCAATCTGGCGTTCAGGCAGATCGGTGAGGAAGTTCTCACAGTGTCATTTGAACAGTCTCACTCTGTTGCATTTTCCCATGGCTCAGTGTAAACACCCACCCTGCCAGCTGAGTACTAAAGTCTCGTTTTGCTACACTGAGGAAAAAGAAGTACATAATTTACAGGAATCCAGAGCTCTACATCAGTGAACTCCCCAGCGGTGCACTTTCAGACAAGGGGCTAGACTGGGTGAGGAGCATCTGGAGGGCATAATAAATGTCTTTGCCATCAGGTCAGAAATAACTGGGCAGACCAGTACAGAGACCTTTGGGTTACACAGGTGAGACTTTTCTGAACATCACTGTAAGTTGCTCGTGCCAGCCTGGATGTACACTTTTCACATTATGCCCATTTTTCATACACTACATAAAAACAGAGAACGCTCTTACACTTCACCCCCTGTGCTGTTGGTTTATGTCCCGTCTGAGGCTCTCATCTGCAACACCTCCAGACGAGAACAACGTTCATACCAGAGCGCTGTTTAAAGAACCTGCTTGATTCCAGCAGGTCCATTGTGGCTACACAGGGCGTGAGTAAGGAGAGCAGCGAACACACACACCTGGCAGTGTGTGTCCAGAAAGATGTGCAAATGCTTTTACTTAGAGCACTTGAAACACCCAGCGATCTGCAAGCACTGTGCAGTTTTAAAAGTAAATTTCGTTTGAAAGGATTGTATGATTATGTTATGTAGTGCCTGAATAAGGCTGAGTGTATACTAAAATTTAATAGGATCTCTAATTTGTTTCCAAAAAAAGGAAGCGCCAAGGAGTCTTACATCATCTTTGAAAACCATAAATCCATAAACTCTATAAATTCCCTGAAATGGAGACATCTGTTTGTAAGGCAGTTGGTCCCAGCTATTACCCAGCATGTCTGCATGTAGAGTTACAGCCATGGCTTCGGGCAGCAGCCTTCCACACGGCGCTTTTTCAGACAGCTACGGAACACCGAGCGTGCGTAGCTGAAATGCTTGCCGGTCGCACGCGTGCAGGCAGGCAGAGGCCACTGCCCTGGCGCTCCTGCGTCCAGCTCCCGCCGGCGCGCGCGCGTCGGTGTGCGTGGGGACAGCTCAGTACATCCCCTTTCTGGAAACGCGTTTATAGAAACATCGTTGTCATTCCCTCTGTGCATCACCATGAATCAAAAGTGCTGTGAGTGGGAGGCGTTTGCACCTGTAGCTCAGGGAAAGGTAGGATCGCAGCTTCAGTGTTGGCTGAGGGAACGGAAACGTCCCACTGGCCATCCGGCAGGAGTAGGAACCTTCCTTTGGCGAGAAGTACTTGGAGATGTTGTATCTGAAACATGGCGCTGCCCTTCCCAGACAGTGACAGAGACTTCAGTGGGGCAATGAATGCGTTCCCAACAGTTTTCCCATGTCCCAGCAACATTTGTAACAGTAAAATGTGGATTTTGCTGCTCTGCCTAAACATATTCTTCTGTAGACAAAGTAGAACACGCTTGCTAGAAACGAAACGCTACTAAATAGGAGAAACGTGACAGCAGAATCTGGTAAAGTCTGACGTCACTTGAAATGCCCGGGGAGCCGGGGCGGGCGGCTGTGGGTTGGGGTCTGTCGGGGCGGCGTTACGCACAGCGGAGGAGAGCAGCGTCCCTGGGGACTGCCGTCCCCGCACACCACGGGTTGGCCAGTGGGGGATGACGAGGCTTCCCACTTTGAGATCTAACTGGAAGTTCTGTGTGCCAAAGCTCAGCTCGCGATGCAGGCGTGTTGTGCCCTGGCCAACTCGCTTCCCACGAGAATTTTACACGAAAGCATCGGCACTGAGCTTGCTGGTACGTGCGGTTTGTAGCGATGGCTGCAGCCGGCGTCTGTTGTGGCGGGCGGCAGAGACTGCGGTCCTGTCCGTAGCTGCGCATTACAGGTCGTGTGTCTCTGTCTGCTCCCAAAGCGAGGGTATAAAAGTCATTAAAAAAATCCCAGCAAACCTCTGAAATTCTGAAAATATTACTTTAGAAAGATTTTCATTTAAAGTATCCTTCAGGCCTTCCCCAAAGACAGCCATTAATTTTAAGAAAACCTCCATGATTGAGAAAAGCACAACCCAAGGGTTAAAACCCAGGCTGGGGCCTCCCGCAGTACACGATCTCTTGCAGTTTCAGAGTTTCGCACAAACTTTACAGCCGGGCTCCCATGCTTGTAAAATGTTTGTTCTTCCCTCCCTCTCCTGCCCTCAGCACACTTTCTTTCCCAGGGATGACTTGGATGTGTAAGGCACGAGCACCCTGTAGAGGCTCTGTAATCCTCGATGGAAAATTCTGTAGAAAGCCAAATAATCCTTAACTTTGAGACAAATTTGGCCTAATGTTTGTATTTCTCTGTATTTACCATTCAAAATCACGATGATATAATTTACTGTTTGTTGCTGTTGTTGTTATTTTTTTTTAAAGAGACTTGTATAAGATGTCTGTATTTTCCAGTGAAGAGGAACTTGCATTTATATACTGTACATCGGAAATAACAGCTTCCGAGTATTTTTGTAAAGGCATTGTCTAGCTACGTGGTGTAAGTCAGTCCAATAAATTGGAGATGTGCTTACTTTGTAGTAGTATGAGAAGTGTTTAAGTCTTGGGTTACCCCTAGATGGAAAGTCAAGCTCCAAACCAGCACCGTGCAGTCACGGGACCTGGACCTGCGGTCACCAGTGCCAGGCTGGGGGAGCCTCCTGCGCTTGCAGTCCTACGGAGCAGTGGCCAGGAGCCCGATTTCGGTTTGATTCCTTTGGCAGGTCCAGGTCAGAGACAACACACGCTGCTTCGGTACTGCTCTGACACCTGTACGGGGAGGGGAGCAGTATTTCCTAGTTTGTGTTCGATTCAAACTCTCTACGAGGCTCAAAGAATGGGAGACAACCATCTCTTTTTTTTTTTTTACTTACGTGGAAGGTGCTGTCAAACAGCTAGTGTGTAAAACCAGAAAAATAAGTTACATTCCTGATCTTCTGGCATAAACACGCAGAAAGGAAAAATTTATTAGAAGCACAACCTGCACTGCGGTTGGTGGGTGCAGAGCAGCACCGGCTACGGGTGCTGATGCGGGAGCAGAGGCCGTGGCACGCTGCTGCCTCTCCGTGTCAGAAAAAATGTGTCTGAGTGAGCAGAGAGACAACTAGCACAGCAACCGGCACGTTGGGTGATGATTCCTTTTTACATATTTTATGGCCAAGTTTTGAGAGGGAAGTTGTCCCTAGACTTCACAGAGCCTGTCTGTGAGCTCACTGCCGTGTCCGTACTGAGACCTGGAGGTCTCCCCTGCCAAAACTGGGTGCTGCCCAGTCTGGCTTCGAGGTGCGGGTGCTGAGCGCTGCAGGGTGCCACCCGCCCTGCAGACCTGCCGGAGAAGGCTCTCTTCCCGCTGCCAGCGTGCAGAGGATTTGTTGACTTGGCCTGGTGCAACCTCTTCTTGGCTGCACCAGCAGGGAACATCAGCTCTGGCCTTTGAGGAACTGACTCCAGCGCTCAGGTGACCCTTTCCGCATCCTTGACGCGTCCTGCTTCTCCTGCTGCTGCCGTCGGACGTGGTGTGCAGTGGGCAAGGAGCTGGGCTTGCACCCCGGCGAGAGGCACGGGCGCCGGGCAGGACGGCTGGGTGGCGTGGAGTCGTCACCTTCCGCGGGAGAGACCAACTCTCTCCCCATGCGTTTTACGGGAGCACTGGTAGTTCAGGTCCGGACCGGTGCTTTGGCTGTCACCCCGAGCTGAGGATGGACTGCAACATTAACGGGCTCTCGGACAAGCCCTAGCCGTGCCAACGACGACGATCTTTTTCCACGTTACTTCCACAGAACACAGTACGTCATCAAGTGATGCTTCGGTGTCATTTCTGAATGTCCTCGCTCTTGGGAACTGATCTCATAGGCATTATCACTGCTCCATGTGCACGTCGTGAACAGTTTGACAGGGCTGGGATTTACCACATAGATAATTTTTTCCAAAGTAATGTAATTTTAAATCATTCCATACAGTATTAGACAATAGAAGAAGGCATTTGGTCAATACAAAAATGTACATTGAAGTGCAAGTCCTATTAGCAGCTAGCACACAGAAGAAAATAAAGAGTTTTTGAGACACTGAAGAACTACAAGGTGTTAAAGCTTAAAACTGCTCCAACTTATATATGCATTTGGTTGAGGGCACCTGCACTGGTACCTTTATGTAGTCCCCAGTTATTTATTTGTGTAATGATGTTCCTCTGGATTGAGTGGAACGACTTGCTATGTCCAAATTCAGTCTGAATGCATGTCTGTCTGCTCAAAAATGGTTTTAGTTTTGGTTTTTTTTTTTTTAACAGACATGGTAATGGAAGGGTATAAAAAGTAAAATAAGGTTACTCACTATTTGACATGAGAAATTTAAGTCCCTTGAGGCAGAAGTTTTTGCTTTAACCATCAGCTAGTAATAGCCTGCCTAAAGGAGATGATGGTTTTTTTCTGTTGGAACATCTCAGACTCTGTAAGGCTACGGCTGCTATAGAGACTGGCTCCTCTCTGCACAGCGCGGGTGAGCTTCCGCCTAAACATGGCGGTGAGCCTGCGCGATGCTCCTCTGCTGCTCACAGGCAGGACAGCCGGGCTGTTAGTGACTAAGTGAAAGAAAGAAACGGCATCGGAGATCCCACCCTGCAGTAATTCAGATGCAACCATGATTTCCTTTCGTATGTGTCAATAATGACAACGCTGCGGGGCTGGAGCAGGCAGCGGGCTGAGCCAAGGCTGAGGTGGTGCTGTGGAGGGCCACTGCCCTCAGCCACTGTGGCGGTGGGCTTCGTGTCCTGCTGTACTCCACGTGACGCATCCTGCGGGGGAAGGCTGACCTGAACCAGTGCCTTGGAAGCTGTGAAAAGCAGAGCTGTGCGTGCTCCTGCTGCCTCCGGGACAGGAGCTGCTTCTGAGAGACGCACACAAAAAACGTTGCGAGAAGGAAACACTCTTTCTTCATTTGCCATCTGGATGAGCACTCTCCTACAAAGCTAATTGCTAATTGTGTTAGCTAAAAACCCACAGCAATATTCATCTGAGTTTCTCACGCTGATGCACTGACAGATATCTGGGCATCCGTCTCCCCAGTTCATTCAGTCAGGAAGTGTTTCAAAGAATGGAAAAAAATTATTTATTGAGGAAGGGCTTCAGCGGTGGCAGAACCTGAACCTCGTTGTACAGCTCGGTTGTGCGTTGCCCCAAAGGTAAAATTAATTGTGCTTGCTTGTTTTGCATCATCTGAACTAGAGGGGATAGGGAGAGCAGAGAGCAGGACCCATTCCAAAACAAAACGGTGTTACAAGTCACAGCTGGGTGACGCACTCGGATGGCGTCCACTGCAGATGTCTCAAGGGAGGGTCTGGGGAGGCACCTTATACCTTACACCAAGCCTGTAACAGGAGGCAGGGCGTTGTGCAGAGCGACCATTTTTCCCATCCAAGGCAGGCACAATTGTCATAACTGCAGAAAAAATCAGTGTTTTTCAGGACCAAACATAAGCATCCCATAACCAACAGCAACAGCAGGAAATAACAAACTTAAAATGACCGTTTCAGCTGTGGGTTTATATAAGGATCTATTTGCATCACCACAGCCCAGCACAATTTGTTGGCACCTAAATGTCTCTGAGGTCTTCTGCCGTCTACCTGCTTCCTTCAGAGGTCCACGGAGGGTGCTGCCAGAGCCCCCAGATGCACATCTGGGTTTTGGTGGATTTTCCCTGCCCATGTGTTCTGTGGCAATTCAGGTTTCTCACAGGGCTTCCCGCCATGCCGCCACCTCACCTGCTCATGGCACGTGCCGCTGTCCCCCAGCAACTCCACCAGCGCGTGGTCACCTCTGGCTGCAGAGCCCCGGCACAAGCCGGGCTGGAGCCGGCGGCTCCCGCTGCCAGCCAAGCCCTGCGTCCGCCCACCGAGGGCTGAGCCCGGCGCCCGCTCGGCCCAGCCGTCTCGGGGGGACGGAGCTCGTGGCCGCCGCAGCGCCAGGCACGCCGTTCCGAACCCCGGCTTGGAAACACCCACGGTGCAGGCAGGCCGCATGGCTCCCTCTGAATGTGGTTTTTCGGGAGAAGACGAAAGCAATGACCGTCAAGAAAAATAAATCCCCAGCATCTTCCATTCAGCCAGGACTCTAAGGGCACCTGAGAGCCATTAACAGTAATTTTAAATGAAATACACCTGTCTAACTAATCAGCTCCTCAATTATACCGGCAGAAAGATGTATTCCAATTACCAAAGTACTTTCAGGTGAATTAAGCCTCCTTTCTGTGCCAGCTGTGGCGGTCACTCCGTGTTCCCGTGAGTCCCCGCATGTTTATATTAAAAAAGCACACCGTGATCTTTGGCAAAGGCGCCGGCTCTAGGCTAGTTCAGCTTTTGAGCTTGCTGCCATAAATACAATAGCAAAGCAGCCAACCGTTGCAAGAGAAGCCAAGAATCTCTTTCAATACTTTCTCTCCATACCCGTGATTAACCCAAATTACCCAGGAAAAGCGAATGTGAAATAAAATGTTAAAAGACGAAAGTGCAAATGTCTCACTTGCTGTATTTAATAAGCACAGTGCTCATGCTGGAAAGGCAGGGAGGGTTCGAAGGAATGAATGGTGCCCAGTTCACAAGCAAACATCCCCAGCTGGGAGCTGGGTCGGTGCCTTCGCCCGTCCCGGGGATCGCCGAAACGCCTGCTCTGTGCGAGTGCAGGGGGCACAGCCGGCGCGGCTGCAGACCCGGCTCACACCCTGCTTCCCCGCGGCCGAGCGCGGGGCTGGCTCCGGCGGCTCTCCTGCGCCGTGACTGTTCCACAGGCCGGCCGCTCCGTGGGCCACGTCCCGGCCTCGCCGAGCAAGAAACCTGCAGGCCAGGAGATCCGCTTTCCCAGACAGAATCATCGCTAAGGTGCCTTAATGCAATGGGATAACAAAGTCCCTCTTCACCCTTTCTGGGAAGAAGCACAGGTAGCATCTCGTCCTTTTGGAGTTTTGAATTTAGTGATAATGGGGTAACACTGAGCTAGTTTAACAGGAGTTTATATCTTTTTACTTTTAAAGGCTCAGTGAAATCTCAAAATATAGGAAGCCAGAACATTTGTTTCCCAGAAATGGAGAAAAATCTTCTTTATTGCATGATGCCAAGTAAAAGGGCCCTGTAGACACTGGGAAAACAAGTGATGAGGTCTATTTTAGGGCTTCCTCGAGACTCCAAACTAGTCCGTGTTCACTCCTGCAGATCAGAGGCTCTGCAAGCCAAGGAGCCTTCATCCCCACGGCAAACGGCAGAAAGCTCTAGTAGAAAAAACCACCATTTTATTTCATATTTTGACCGTAAGACCGATGATGAGCTATCATTTTTTTGGTGAGCTGTCAACACACGCATGTTCTTCACCTCCCCGTAATGCCTGCTCGCTCTGCAGAGCTGGGCGCCTGCGGCAGCTCGTGCCATGCGTGCCCTCACGGTCCTCAGCAGGAGCCGAGGGGACCCGAGCCGTCACTGCAGGCCCCAGACCGAGCCGTCCCGATGCGGGCGCGGGCCGAGAGCCCTTCTCGCAGCCTGCCGGGCACAGGGCAGCGATGCGGCTGGGCAGCCATCTCCGGGCACCCGTGCCCAGCCGTGCTGCTGCCCTCAGATCTACCTCCATCCCGCAAGTCCCTGCGGTGCTGAGGGCATTTCAGGGACTGAGTGGTGATGGGATCGGCCACGGATGCTTGCTCCGGGTACTGGCTTAGATCGGAATTGCTGCACCCAACCTCGGGCGTCCTTCGGTCAGCTTTCAGTGGGGCAGCGAGTTACAGCCCGGCCGGGAATGCCCCGCTGCAGCCCCTCTCCTCCGCAGGCTTGTCCCGCAGAGCGAACGCAGCCTGACCGTTTCTCCACCCCGTCCATGTTGTTTTACTTCTCCACCCAACCCATTTGTTACTTAGGGCCGCAGAATCTGCCTGTTGTGCTGACCCGCCCCTGGTGTCCCGCCGAGCAGGCGCAGGTGAGGCGGGCAGCCGGGGCAGGCAGCCGGCAGCTGGCCTGCGGGCGCAGCACCCACCTTCCCCGGCTCCGCTGCAGCAGTGTTCTGCACCGCCCAAGCCCACCCACACAGTGAGGAGGAAAGGGTTTATCGGATGGCTGATTTGGCCTTCCTTGTGTAATTAATGTAGTTATTTTTTGTTAATATTGTAATAAAGGCTGATTGTTTTAGGGCAGAAAAGCCTGTTGGGTTTTTGGAATCCATCCGGAGCAAGGCGAGGCAGGCCACCCCGCAGCTCCCCGAGCCTCGGGCACAGCGGGCAATGGAAACAACTGCGTCCCGAGGGCTAGAAAAGCTGCGGGTCCCCGAGGCGAAACGCCTTGGAGAAACGCGAGAAAGGAGGGGAAGGAAACTTGCAGAAACCCCTCTGCTCACTTTACTGCTCGCACAGGCAGTGGGGTTGGAACTGGGTCACCAAACCCATCCCCTGCGAGCCGCTCACCTGCTAATTGTCAGAGGCAAAGACCTCATCAACGATGTTTTGACATACCAGGGTTGTGCTTCTTGTTACCTAACAGGACAAGTTGTCATTTTGCTTTCCTCAGAAGCCACACCTTTGGAGACTTCCCCGTGCCCAGCACAGATGACCGACTCTTGTCTACTACTCACACACATGCCCATCGCTCAGCGCCAGGAGCGATGTCCTCTACATAAAGCATCCTCATGGGTGAAACGTCACTCAGCAATGCAGGTATGGAGGGAAGTAGCACAGAAGTGTTATTATTTGGAAAAAAAAAAAAGGCTGAACCAGAGCTGATTTAAAAATAATAAAGACACCAGTTTGTGTAGAAAGGCTTTTTATTTTGAAAAATTTTTTTTTCAAATTTTGGAAATACAGTGTAAAGTACAACATAGAATTATGTCTGCAAGTCTGCTTATGCATGTCATGCCAGTTATTTACATGGAGGTATATACAGAGTGCAGGTAATTATTGAAACCACACTACAAAATAAACAGAGAGTTCAATAGATAATTTAGTAGGACTTTATTAAATATATATATAGTTATTGATTGTATATACTTTCCTATTAAAATACCATATAATATCTAAAGTAACCCCTATAAACTCTAATACCTCCGAAACGGTCATAAATATGATTGAAAATTGAAACTATCCATGTGCCCTCTTCAGCTGCTTTGCCCTTCGCTGTAACAGAAACTCTTGTAGCGCTGAGATCATGGTGCCATCTTTAGTGCCGGAACTTTAATGACAATTCCCAATAAAACTCCTGCAAAAAAGCTCAGATGCAGAACAGCTTTCAGCTGAGGCATCCAAGGGTTGAAGCACCATTCCTTATGCTTAAAACAACAAGGATAATCCAATGGCTTATTAAATACTGCCACATACAGGACAAGGAAAACAATGCTGTGATCTTCAGTGACTGAATTACAACACTGAATCAGCAGCTGTTTGGATATACCAAGCACCTTATTAAAACAAAACAAAGCAAACTCCCAAAGCCCACGCAAAATCTTCTCCAGAGAAAAGAGACCTCCCGACGTGTACTGAAACGGCCTGACCAGCAGCCGGACCTTTGCAGGAGCAGCAACTGGCAGGGCCGCGGCAGCAGCGGCTCTCAGGGCGGCGCGACCACAGAGAGCGACACCGAGCGCTGCCCACCGCTCCGTCTCTGGTCACTCAACGATTCACACAGGGCTCCTTGCTGAAAGCAAGGATAATGCCACGCCGCATCACGTGTTACCCCCTAACAGAACATTCTGTTTACTTTCTGGGGGCTTCTGGCCAGCGCACCCTCACTATACATTGCCAAAGGTGACTTCACTTTGACTTCACGAGAGCTTTGCGAGTTCCCATCAGCCGAGAAGATCCACCCCAGTCTGGAGGATGCGCTCCCCTGCTGGGATTTCTCTTCTTGCTGCTCAATCCAAAATTGCACAAACTGCTGCCTCAGGAAAAAAAGTATGAAGAACAATGTGCTTTTTGGTTTCATCACTTATTCTGATGCAATCTTATTAAGTAGAAAATAAACCAGTGGAGAAATGTAACAAAACCCAATCCAATTACTGCCATACAATACTTCTTTTTTGTTTTTTGTAATTATTGTTCTGAACTGCTGAATTTTGCAACTTTTCCTCTCCTAACGTGTCTCTCCTAAAGGCACATTACAATTCAATCCAATTACAGGCAAAGAACAGAGATTAGCACCAGAAAATATATAAAAGGGAAAATAAGTTACTATTACTATGATAGAATAGCGCTCTCAGCAAATCACTTTTTTCCAGAAATAATCGAACAATGGACTTTATAGATTAGTTAGGGACATAAGTGATAGCTATGGTTTAATTTAAGAGTTTTGTTACATAGAACTCTAAATGCCAAAATATGGCAAGTACATTTTAATACTGAACTCATAAGAATTACACCAAAAATATTTTTTAATCTTTATAATCATTAATAAAAAGTGTGAATATAAAATATTAATATACTTTACATATTTATCATACAATATATCAGTCCTTCACACTATTAATTTGATTCATGTTGTGCTGCAACATGTATCAAAAGGTTCAACAAATTAAAATCATGGCTAATTCCGTCAGCTGTGGGTACAGACATTATTTCCACAGGACAAACAGCAATCACAAGGTGTCATCTACCTTGAGTTCCACAGTGATATCTGGAAAAAAACTGCTGCATCCTTTTAAGAAGGATAACAGTAACTATAATTAAAAAAGATTACGCAACCTTTGCTTGTAGAGTGAATATGACTTTCATAAAAAACAGTAAATCAATACTGTGAACTAATTTAGTTCAGCTTGCCTAATTTCCTGATAAGGCACTATCAAAGTATTGCATCTGCATTTAAATGCTATATGGAATTGTGATCCTTCGCAATTACCAGAAGGAACTTGTGGTCAGGCCTGCGAGTATCATCATTAGACAAGCTTCAGGGCTGCCCTCTCCTCCATTTCGGTCTCTGAACACCTAGTTACTCCACCTTCCAGTTTGTTGTACAGCTTCGTGTAGGGATCAGCTCCCTCCTGGAAAGTCAGGGAAGAGCTGGGGCACCCACAGCCCAGCAGGGAGATTATACAGAAAGTGCATGTCACGTACCGCAGGAGAGAGGAACAGAGAAAACATAAAATATTTCAAAGAATTAAAAAACCTACTCATCCCACTAAGAGTGAGTGGTTAACTGTAATTAAGAATGGGCATAACCTTTTTCAGATGGAAATGCCATTTTAAAGCAAAGCAACTTTAAAATAGTTTATGTGATCGTCATGGCAGGTTCAGAAGAGGGACCTGAAAAAGCGCAGAGTCTTACAGAGGAAAACACAGATTTGTTTTGCGAGCAGCAGCATGAAAGGGATCCAGTTTCCTATGAAGCCATCTTCCGCAATCCAATTTTGTGTCTAACGTGAGGTGAACGTGTAGGAATAGACAGAACACCTCTCCTCCACAGGTCTTTCTACAGCCTTCCCTCAGCACTTACAGACTCCACTTACTTAAGATGCAACTGAACTTGGCATTTTTACAAATGGTTTAACGGACTTAGCATCTTTGAGTCCTCTAGTGTGCCCTCAGATCACCCGGTTTCAAAACACAACACTGGAGAACAGCCAGACACAGACACAGGCTGTGAGACTACCTAAGGTGAGCGTTTTTTCCCTTTCTTTTTAAATCAGGCCAATGCAAAGCAAGTAAGAACAAGCATTTTCTATTTAACTGTTCCTCAAGAACTTCACAGCTATTAAATTCCTCCTAAGAGGCACAGAAGGTCACCAAAGGATGCTGGGCAAGGGTCCGTTTGGCACTGACCCCAGTGCAATAGACAGAAGTGGGTTTTTTCCCCCAGACCGTTTCACAGGCATTTCTCTGCCTGCACGAGACGTGTGCTGGGCTTCCAGTCCCTGCCCAAAGCTCTGCCTCCCCTTCTGCTCCTTTTTGCCTGCAGCAGCGCTCCTGGGAGGGTCACCAGAGGTAAGCCCTTTGGCATCCTGCAATTCTGGATTGTGAAATACAGCAAAAACACAACAAAAACCATGTTGATCTCAGGGCAATCGCAGTTTCAGGCATAGCTTACGCTAAGAAATCCTGGCTTGCCTTAAGAATAAAAAAGGCTCATTCTGGTGAGAAAAAACCTTCTCTGCATTTCCTTTCACATCTGTTTTGGGCAAACCCGATGCGCACACACGTGTCTGCCTGCACTGCCTGCGACAATGCCTGGAACCACCCTTCATCACAATGCGCTGAACACGGTCTGGTCTTACGGTGAAGTGAAACACGGTCTGAGACTTACGTGAAAACTTCAGAGTGAAGAAAGAACCCACATCACTTGGTCACTGATTCATGGGGTCTGTGCTGCAGCCAGTCGTATCCAGACTCCCCCTCTGCAAAGCTGGACCGTTTTTGGGAGGATGCTCTTACAGCCTCTCTCCTTCCCTGATCACCACTTGATGCTTCAATTAGCGAGGAGAAGCATCCTGCAGGCTTCTGCCACCAGCCTGAATTCCAACACAGAGTTGCTCTGCAGAAATCCTGCACTACATACAAGTAAAGAAGGTTCTGATCTGCTGCTTTATGTTGGCAATAAATCTTATTTTCTAATTTAAACAAGAAAAAGGCTATGGAAAGAAAATATGCAATTAAAAGATAACTGATGTTTTCAGTCCTAACAGAAGTTCTTTCTTAAACTTTCTGGAAGTAGCGTACAACTTGGAAATCAACAGAAGGTTTATGTATTGATTTCAGTTACTGAAGGAAGAACTAATCCTAGACAGGTCTATGAAACAGCAAATCCTTTCTGTAGCACTAATGCTCAAGAATTACTAATATGGAGCTTAAATATCTTGTTTTGCAGTTGGGCATGATAAGTAGCCCAGCAAGAAGTACATGTTTTCCCTCAAGGTGTGCAAGAAAGATGCTCAGATTCAGAAAGCTACTTATAGTTTCAGGGTTTTTTTGAGTTTGGTTTTTTTCAGTCCTACCAGGAGCAACTAACGGGTCTTTACAAAACCTTTGAAAATAAGGCTTTTTTATTCTGTGGAAGGGGAGAAATCTTTGTCAAATAGTTTAGCAGAAGTCAGGGGAAATAATACTAGATACTTTTCTTGCTACATGGAGCTTTCAGCATTCATAGCTTATAAAATTATCTACTTCACAGGCCACTTGTCTTAGTTGCAAAGGAAAAAGTTGGAAAAGGTCTCTGTCACAATTTATCTCAGGGTTCAAAACTTACGGCTGTTTTTCACTGCTTGCTTCACATGACTGCAGTCCTTCCAGATACAGCAACTCCTTGTTTTCTACAGATGTTGTTCTGAGATACACTGAGTATATTGTCCCAATGACCGGTATCATAGAAATAAAAGCTGTTAATATTATCTATACTGATATACAAAAGAGGAAATAAATCTAAAAAGTATCTGAATGAAACATTCATTAAACACATCACATCTTGAATGAGCACTTACTGCTCAGGCAGTGTATAAACCGATTTCACTATCAGTTGCATAAATTCTATAACATACTGTAATCTCAATGACTAACAGAAGTTCAAACTTCTGATTTATGGAAAACTCATTTCTTTTTTGAAATGATTAGGACTAATTTTAGAATCAATTTTTCTAAGGGAGAACTCAGACCACAATAGGAGCATTACTTACATTATGAAAAACATACAATTTTCCATATTAAAAACTATAGATTGCAAGAAATGTCATAGAGTGCGTTGCCTCTGAATTTCACACTTCTGTGACCAACATCCTAGGACATGAAGGGCTGCGGCTAAACAGCAACTTTTCTGACTTCACTGCTGTAGTGTTCCTTACCCATCAGAGAAGAACAGAACAACCTGCTGCAAACAAGGGAAGGTATTTACACAGAGTACCGTCTTCAGCACAGACGCCGTTAACTGTTTCGTTACATTCTGTTCTGCTGACAGGGAGCTGTGTAACCTGCAGCTGCAGTGTCTGAAGGAAATCTACCACTCAGCTAACGGGCTGATCCCATATCTGTGTCAGATAAAAATCATAGTGCTTATTATTTGTTACCATGGATACCATGAAGATATTGCTGTCCACTAAAGATTACTAGAGGAAGACAACATAATTCTCAGGAACGAGTCCCGTTTTGCCTTCATAAGTTGCTTTTAACCAGCCTGGTTCCACTGATGGATACACTGCAAAAAAAACCAGCCAAACAAACAAAATATATTTACAATAAATTCACACTGTTAAAAGATCCTATATATGGTTCATACATTTATTCAGCCAGTATTTATTCAAAAGCAACTGAAAAATCAAGGCAAAAACTGAGAGCTGACAACAGAATTACGCTCTGCTATCTTGTGGATACAGTTCAGTTTTTTATGTTTTTCTTTAACATAAAAAGAGAATGTAAAACGTATCTTACCATTGGAAAATATTGCACCCTGTGGGAAAGACAGCTCATGACTATGCTCAGCCTTACAGGAATACATGGCTTTTGCTTGTCTGGAAAAAAAAAATACAGGCTTGCAGTAAATGAGATGACAAGGAAAAATGTATAAAGAAATGAAATTAAAACCTGGGAAGAGAAGGAATAATAACTGGGCTCCCCAGTTCAAGAAAGATGAGGAGCTACTGGAGAGAGTCCAGCGGAGGGCTACGAGGATGGTGAGGGGACTGGAACATCTGTCCTACGAGGAGAGGCTGAGGGAGCTGGGCTTGTTCAGCCTGAAGAAGAGAAGGCTGCGAGGGGACGTTATAACTGCTTATAAATATCTGAAGGGTGGGTGTCAGGAGGATGGGGCCAAGCTCTTTTCAGTGGTGCCCAGCGACAGGACAAGGGGCAATGGGCACAAACTGAGGCACAGGAAGTTCCGTCTGAACATGAGGAAGAACTTCTTCCCTCTGAGGGTGATGGAGCACTGGAACAGGCTGCCCAGAGGGTTTGTGGAGCCTCTTTCCCTGGAGATATTCAAAACCCGCCTGGACAACGTCCTCTGCAGCCTGCTGTAGGTGACCCTGCTTCGGCAGGGGGGTTGGACTAGATGACCCACAGAGGTCCCTTACAACCCTGAACATTCTGTGATTCTGTGATTCTGTGAATCAGTTGCACAAATACCGGATGGTAATGACTAATTAGTTGCACAGTAGTTCAGAGAAGTAGAATTATAATAGACAACAACTCCAAGCTCACCAGAGTTAACAAGCATGTTACTGCAGAAAAGAGACCGACATCCTACTTAGAGATTGAGAGGTACATAATCTATAACTTTTAAAAGGGTTCTTTCATTCTAGTTGAAGTTGTCATACAAATGAGTACTGATTTGAGCATATTGCTTGAAGCAAGTGATGGCCTGGACTGCCTGAAGACAATTCAGAAACAATCACTAAAGGTCTAAAAACATGACTTGTAAGAAAATATAGTCAATCAGTCTACAGAAGAAAATAATACATAGAAGGTAAATATGAGACAAAAAAGGAGAAATCTGTTCTCCGGGCTGACTGCAAAAAGGACTTAAATAGATTTAAATTGCATCAAAGGAGATTTAAATTAGGTGTCTGGGGTGGGTTTCAGCTTCAGCCACCTAAAGTTAGATGTCTATAAATAACCTTTGTGCCACAGACGCTCCAGGACTGGCTTCTGAGAGCGCACCGAATGGCTCACCACGTTCCACTGCCTGTCGCGAAACCTCCGCAAAGTCCCTCCTTAAATAATACCTGACATGAAGACACCTGCGGGTAGACAGCTAAGTTTATGCCTCTTCAGCTGTAGCTGGAAAACCCCTCTATTGGTTAGAACAGCAAAGCACTGGAACTGCCAAGAACTGGTAAAACCCTGAGCTGAAGAATTCCCATTACTAGAATTTCATTTTAAAAAAAACAAATTAAAAAAAGCCATTACACAGATATCTGGAAAAGAACTAGATAGATATATAATGATTCTATCCTAGAGAAGGAGGACAGGTTAGATCACCTCTTGCTATGACTTCTTGCACTACGATTCTGCAAAATGAAGGATTGAACGTGAAGATGGAAATTAGGAGTCCTCTCCAGATTCCTGCACTTTACCTCATACCTTTCCTTCAATTTATATATTCAAAGCAACTTTTATACCATCCACCAGTTTTTCCGAGTTTCTTTAAACTTATTGGAAACCCACATTATACCAAATGAAGATGAACTTATTGATTATTTCACTTTTGTATGATGTGATGGGGCGTTACCGACTCAGCTTTCCTTCCAGCCAGGGTTTATTTCAATGACCCGGTATGTGACCTGCGGTGAAGCTTAAAATTTCTAGCATACTTTATGAGAGGTGCATATGCAAGCCACATGTAACCTGTGCTGTCTTTCCTCCCAAAATAGTGAGATAACAGAGTCGTAACTTAGATTAATAGCAGTGCCACAACGCAAGCATCAGCATAAGAAGTCTGTCTGATTTTGCGTACTGCCAGTGGGGCCCACGGCACTTCATCTTCGGTGTTCCACACCCTCCTGGTGAGATTTAGCAGGGACAGACTTCCTAAAGGGAGCAGAGAGCATCCCTCCACCCTGGCCTCATACCCTGGTGCCAATCAGTTCTGGCACACCAGCATTCATCTGAATCTCTGAAGGGTGTGAGTGGATGGACATATTCCCAAGTTTGTATGTGTGACCTTTCCAGAAATGATCTCTCCCTCTGAAGAAGCAGCTCTGAAGCTGATTTATGACTGGACCAAGTGGTGTGTTTTGCCTTCATCTTAAGCAAACAACTGACTCATCAAGGGTTAGACTCTCAGGCTGGGATTTCCAGAGGAGGTCAAGAATTTTGAGTTGTGCCCTCAATATTCAAGGGCACCTTAATTTCAGGATGCTGAAAACATTTCTAACTCTCAGTACTGTCATTCCCACTGCTAACTAGAACAATGTGAGCACTGAACCTGTTTGTCTGCTTCGCTGAAATGTTAACTTGCCTTCTGGCTGGTGCAGACTGCTCTGTTTAGCATTTTTCCAAGGCCACTCCTTGGTGCCTACTGTCCATCTACAGTCGACAAGACAGGTGTGAAGTTTCATTACTCTACTTAATACATACAAATATATATATGATAATCTACATAATACATACTAAAATATACAGAGGGAGATTAGATGACTTTACCGAAGGTCACATCTAAACTAGAATTGAATTCTTTAACTTCGAGATCATTTTTCCTCCAAGTCAACATAACAAAGAGCACTACAGATGTTCCTATTACACTGACCAGATCAGTAACAGTCTGACAAAACAGCTGTTTCCTGTGTGGCATAATCATAGATTTTACACATATAAAACAGTAGAGCAACTGTCAATAATGTTTATAGTTGCAATGAATATAAGATAATTGGTAATTAATTTACCAAAGCACAAAGATGATTTTGAACCTGATTTTACTTGGTAGCACTGACTATCAAGCCAGTTTCCCATGTTAAGAACAGGACATCTGAGTAATATTGTGACAAAAGACATTTAAGGCAACAATAAAACAGAACAGCAATATTTAAATGTGAGGCAGAATTACTGAAGTTATTCTTGAACTATGATATGTTGGGTTTTAGTGCCCTTAGAGAAAGCTAAGAAAAATAAATTCAATTTTCCCCTATATTCTGTCTACTAAACTATCTTGTTTTCAGCTTCTAATTTTACCTGGTACAAGTATGTTCACCTTAAAAGTAAAAAGAAGATAAGAAAAAATGGACTCTGACTTGCTCAGTTCTGGAAAGAGAAAGCTTCCCAGCATTTGACATTTAGACAGATACACAAACAAAAGGTACAAAGAAGTCAGTTTCTCAAAAGCTCATGAATTACAGGATTCTTCCCACCACCTGGCTCCTGACACAGAGTAATTACATCCCCCTGTTATCTCCAAACTGTGTGTGATGGTATAACGAGAGACAGATTCTAAGAATATTTACTCATAATTCCTGAGCAATTTTCAAGCCCCTGGTGTTATGGGTTTGCGTGGCGAGGTTTTGGTAGCGGGGGGCTATAGGGGTGGCTTCTGTGAGAAGCTGCAAGAAGCTTCCACCATGTCTGATAAATCCGGCTCTATGACAGACCCGCTGCTGGCCAAGGTTGAGCCCATCAGCGACGGCGGTAGCGCCTCTGTGATAACAGAGTTAAGAAGGGGAAGAAGAAAAATACTTGGCAGTGAGACTGCAGTTAGAGAGAGGAACAAAACGATGTGATAAACAAACTCTGCAGACACCAAGGTCAGTGAAGAAGGAGGGGGAGGAGGCGCCCGAAATGTTGGAGCAGAGAGCCTTCCTTTGCAGCTTGTGATGAAGACCATGGTGAGGCAGGTTGTTCCCCTGCAGCCCATGGAGGTCCACGGTGGAGCAGATGTCCACCTGCAGCCCGTGGAAGGGACCCCACATTTCAGCAGGTGGATGCCCAAAGGAGGCTGTGACCCCGTGGGGAGCCCCGTGCTGGAGCAGGCTCCTGGCACGACCTGCGGACCTGTGGAGAGAGGAGCCCACGCTGGAGCAGGTTTGCTGGCAGGGCTTGTGACCCTGTGGGGGACCCACGCTGGAGCAGCCTGTTCCTGAAGGACTGTGCCCTGTGGAAGGGACCCACGCTGGGGCAGGTCGTGAAGAGCTGCAGCCCATGGGAAGGACTCACGTTTGTGGAGAACTGTCTCCTGTGAGAAGGACCTCACGCTGGAGCAGAGGCAGAGTGTGAGGAGTCCTCCCCCTGAGCAGGAAGGAGTGGCAGAGACAACGTGGGATGAACTGACCACAGCCCCCATTCCCCGTCCCCCTGGGCTGCTTGGGAGGAGGAGGGAGAGAAACGGGAGTGAAGTTGAGCCCGGGCAGAAGGGACGGGTGGGGGGAAGGTGTTTTAAGATCTGGTTTTATTTCTCGCTATCCTACTCTGATATGATTGGTGATGAATTAAACTCCCTTTTTTCCCCAAGTTCAGTCTGTTTTGTCTGTGACAGCAATTGGTGAGTGATCTCTCCCTGTCCTTATCTCCACCCTCGAGCCTTTCATCACATTTCCTCTCCCCTGTCCAGCTGAGGAGCGGGAGTGACAGAGCGGTTTTGGTGGGCACCTGGCATTTCTCCAGGCCAAACCAAAACACCCTGGTTATTGCCTCCACACTCAATTTGATTACTTAAGTTGGGCATTTTTTTTGTGTGCGATTATGAAAACGGACATTCTTACTTAGGGTGTTAATACTCTCCTCCCTACAAACCAGGCTGCTTGTTAAAAGCATGTGGTAACATCACCACCATCTATTCTGGTTCTTTTAAGATGATGCTAATAATCTGACAAGAGTGTGATTCATGTTATTTAGTGCAGAGAAAAAAAAACAACTTCAAAAAATAGCACCCAACATTTCCTAGAAGTTCCTTCTTTCCATGACTTTACTGGATAGACTCCAGATAGAGAAAAAATACATCTTCCCTCTTCCTACCTTTTATTATGCTTGTTCTGCGCCCATAATGATAAACTTGTACTAGCAGTCCAAGGGTCAGTACTCATCAGATCATAAACTCTTTTACTTGACTACACACTCAATCAACAATACCTGGGATCTTTTTAATAATAATAACAACAATAACAATAATTACTATTATTATTATTATTATGTTAGAAGTTATAAATAAGCTTTAAAACTATGCTTCTGCCCTAATGAGTTTTCAGTCTAGCAAGACAAAGACAGAAGCTAGCAGAGGAATGAATGAGGTAAACCACATGAATCTCTCTCAGATGACTCAGCAGTGAAGTTACAGAAGAAGAAAGGTTTATCGACTCCTGGAGATGGCAGACTTACAGCCATGCTGGACTGAGTAGAAAACACTGATCTGGTCTGGTGAAGGCATTCCAGGTGTTTAAGAAAACGCAAAATATAGCATGAAAACAAAACCAGAAGAAGGACTGGGAAAGGATATTTAATCATATGGTTGGGAGGGGAGCACGGGTCTACAGGGCTTCATACTGTCAGCCTACTCCTATTAGAGTCCCAGCCCAGCACCTAGAGATCCTGCTGCCAGGCCAGAACTGTTTGCTGTCACCATCTCCTCCTTCCCATTTTTCTAGGTATTCTTTTCTAATGAAAATCCTTCTTATAATGCAGAAAATGCTTCTTACGATGATTCTCATGATTCTTATTGACTTTCTGTGTACCTCCAAATCAAAGTCAAGAAAACATAGAGTCAGGGATTACGTATTGGTGCATTTTTGTACAGCAGCTGCAATAAAGAGACCTCAGGCCTTACTAAGGCTGTTGGATAACCACAATATTTGTGAAAGCAGTGAAAGCAGTAAGAAAACTCCTTCGCCTCTTTCAAATGAATACTAGATTAGCAATAAGGGTTGGTCTCAGTGTACACAGTAGCTTAATACCACAGTCTGGGGTATGGATAATTAATAAAATTGAAGTCAGGCGGGAAGGAAAGGGAAGACTGAGAAGTCAAAAGTAATTCTGGAATTGGAAAAAGAGAGCACAGGTTGGACAGGGAATAACATTTTGGTCTTTCCTGTCCACTCCTAAAACATGTACTGTGGCCTCTCATTCTCTTTCTGACTAAAAGAAATCTGTTCAGACTGGTAGCACTACGGGGGCATGTACTCATGTATATAAGGAGAGAAAACAGCCAGATCAATGTCCCACCATTAAAAAAAAAAAGGGACACACACACACTCATATTGGAGATATTGCATTACACAAAGTCAGAAAGCAGGGCTGCAAAGTCTACTTGGAAGAAGGAACTAAGTAAGACCAGGCCACTGTGGTGGTAAAGCATTGAGTCCAAAATTATCTGCTGGAATACAGATGACAATGTGAGACTGAAAAACCATATAGGTACTTTTGATCCATCTGCTGCACAAATGACCACAAGAGGCAACAGATGCTTCGAGCAGGAATGAAGCTACTTAGATAGTATAATGCACAGGTAAGCAGTAGCTTAAAATTTCAAACCTAGTTATTTTTAGCAGGGTAAATGATCCCTGCACAGAGTTCAACACTATTTTGAGTTAAGTATTTCTGGTATCAAACCAGCTTAAAAATAGTTTCTCTGTCTTACACTGTCCTGCATATGTTCATTAGATAGCAGAGTTATGAACTCAGAAGGCTTTTCTACTGTGTGGATCAAGAAGTAATTACCATTATTTCTAGATACTTCAGAGAAAAAAAAGACTATCTCTAAAGTTTTACATCAGTCTTCAGGTTCATAACATGCATGAGAGGTAAATAAAAGCTGGCTCTGAACTGCAAAGTCTTACTCAGACTTGAGCAGCACTGTAAGAACAGCTGAGCTACTTATTTCTTCCTCATTTTGCCTGCTGACCTCTCGTTTTCCATTTTCCTTGTTACTGTTGCTCTTCTGCTTTCTTAGAAAGGCTGGAGTAGCTATTAAGCCTTTCAGCATTTTCAGCTTTGTTATCTGCTCTCCATATCCATTATCAAACTGCTACATTTTTCCTTTGTCAGATTTTTGCTTCTTACATGCTTTTTATATACAGATACATGTGGCACAGGCTCTGAGCGAACAACAGGGGAGAGTTTACAGGAAGGGAGCAATAAAAAAATAAGAGAAGGAACAGTGGTTGAGGTGAAATGATGCAGGACTGGGGAAGCAGTCATTACTCTCAGCTTAGGGCACTGGCTTAAGAACAGTCTAGTCTCTTCATTTATACTTTTCTTCCTGAAATTAATGTCTTGCTGTCTTCATCACCCTTTCTGCCCTGCCAACCCTCTTTTTTAGTCACCTTACAGTTCATGTATTACACAAAACAAAATCATCCTTGATTCCAGCTGCTTCTCTTGAACAAAAAAATCAGTGGGCCCTTGCAAGTCAGCTTTCTCTTTCTCACCCCTGCTATATCTGTCAGAAAGGACAGCCAGATTCCACTGCTGCACATCTCAGCACATGTTGGCATCTTCACTCACAGCTGTGCTACTTTAGAGTACTACTTTGGATTAATGGATTAATTGTTGTTTTGTTTTTTTTTTTTCCTATTGCTTCACAGTTCCAGTAAGCTTGACAGTTACTGGTATCAGTGAGTAACATGATGGACAAAAAGGTATGTTCTGTCTCCAAGCACTTGAAATGCAGGGACAGTATAAAGAGAGACAGACTATTTCCCACATCCATTTATTTGACTGTCTGCCTTAGACTATGAAAAGTAGGCTGGTTAGTAATGTATGGAAGATACCGCTTCCTAGACAAACACTTATCAGAACATTCCAACTTAATACATGAATGAATCAAATCCACTAAATAAATGCCTGCAATTGTAAAGAAAATGCACTTCATTCCTGCAGCACACTGCCAAGAAGAAAAGGGAACAGTTTCTCCAGACAGATACTGAGGCATGGAAGGTGAGATGGGAAAGACCGGAATCATGATCAAGTTAATCTTGAACTTTCTAAACCAGCTGTTACTCAGGACTTGCCTACACGAGCAAAATACCACAAACCAGCATGCTTGCTACTCCGCTGAAATATTTGTATATACGAACAGCTGTATGGAGTAGGTACAGCACCCTCACCCTAATTTAAATCCTGTTAATTTACTCCTGTAGCTGTGTCCTTAAGTAGCTCACTAACCTGAGCACCCCTGACTGCAATTTCCCCAGCTGATGGAATACCCAGATAGGTTGGTATTCTCTAATAGATTTAGTTTTCTTTTGGAGCAAGGATGAGTTTAATAAACGACAAAAAATTTTGCATGTGTCCTAGTTTCATCTGGGATAGAGTTAATTTTTCTCCTAGTAGCTGGTGTAGTGCTGGGTTTTGGATTTAGTATGAGAACAATGTTAACCCACTGGTGATAACCCACTGATGTTTTCGTTGTTGCTAAGCAGTGCTCACACTAAGCCAAGGAGTTTTCAGCGTCTCCTGCCCTGCCAGTGAGGAGGCTGGAGGTGCCCCAGCAGCGGGGAGGGGGCACAGCAGGGACAGCTGACCCAAACTGGCCACAGGGAGGTTCCAGACCGTATGATGTCGTGCTGAGCATACGAACTGGGAGGAACTGGCCAGGGTGGGGGCAATTGCTGCCTGGGGACAGACTGGTCGTCAGTCAGTCGGTGGCGAGCAACGGCATTGTGCTTCACTTTTTTCGTATATTCTTTTATCATTGCTATATTATCATTTTTTTCTCTTCCTTTGCTGTCCTATTAAATTGTCTTTATCTCTTTATCTCAGCCTATGGGTTTTGCTTTTTTTTTTTTTTATTCTCTCCTCTATCCCACTGTGGGTTGGGGGGTGAGTGAGCGGCTCTGTAGTGCTCAGTTGCCAGCTGGGGTTAAACCACGACAGCATGCCACACAATGCTGTCCAAAAGAGAGAGAACAAAGCTCCAACACTTCTGTTTCAATTTTTGAAGCCAGAAAAACAGAAAGGATTTTACAAATTGTTAAATACTATGAAGCACTTACCGTCCTGAAGAAACTTGTTTAAGTGAACCAGCACTTTCAAACAACTGGGCTCTTGCGGCCACTCTGAAAATACAGCACCATCTTGCTTTATACTTTGCCCATTAATAAAACACACAGACTAACTTCAATTTTAATTATCTAAAGACGTGGACACATTTTTTAAAATTGTTTTAATTATTCACTTAGAGAAACAGAATTAATTAAAAAGATGAATTTAAGCCCCTATTCAGCAGAATTCTTAAGGGCAGAACCTAACAGGGCCCTGACTTCCACCTGCTCTAGTGTCTTGCTGAGTCAGCAAGGGAAATCTCAACACCCTGTATTTAAATTTCTGTTCACAGATGGCCAATAGATATATTGGAAGTGATTTTACTGCCAGTCTGTCACTGTCATGCTGGAACTCTGAGCTGTGCAGGATTCTCTGTTTAAGACACAACAGTCTGTGAAATGACTACAGTGATCCCTTCCAGTTTAAAAAGTGGAGAGGCTGAATGGAGTCCTGCAATATTTGGAAAACTTGGTGCTCTTCGGTTCTGGAAATCGCTTGTTCATGGGGACAAAGAAATTCTGGGTCAAAGTCAGCACTACAGCAAAGATCTGACTCTAAAAGCACTGAGAAACATTGCTAACCCTAATCTCAACAAGATAAATTATAACCTCTATTGCTTAGAACTATCGTCCTTTCAACATAATGCCCCCCCTGCAAAAAAACCCAACTGTTAGAGAAAAACAAAGATATCAACTATTTGACATGCAGCAATCATAGAAATTTCAGAGCAGAAGTTTGGGGTTTTTTTTCTTTTCTCCAATTTTGGTCTTACACAAATAAGATCTGATAATCATCGACATAACAGCATGGATAGTAAGTAGCATTTATGCTCCTTGAAACATCAAGTATCAGAAGAACCAGAGATAATAATAACTATCACTTTCCAAAGATACATTTCTTCATTATAGACCTTTTCTGTAGTCTAATAAAGTCTGACTTCAACAGACTTTGTGCCATGGCTCCTTTGTCGACAATTATACTGAAGCTAGATAAATAGCTCACAAACACAGAAATATTCAAATCAATGATTCATAGATGCTTTTTCAACTGTGCTGCTCTCTGGGATCACTTTACAGTAGACAATACTGTAACAACACAAATCGCCAAAGGGCCCTGATGACTTACACAGATCCTGGTCTTTGATAGCCATTACTTGAGGCAGTATCTAATCTTAATCTCCTGCACATTTTGGGAGGCAAATCAGGGTTTGGTGGAGCCTTTGGTGTATCTTTGGTATCTGTTGAAGACAAGCTCTGTACAGATCCACCACAGCTTTTGTTTCCTAAAGAAAACAACAAAATTTTAGGGAACATTAAAGCTAATTTGAAGTTTTTTCATAACATGTGTAACATGAAAAATCAATTTTTTCTTGTTGTTGTTTTTTTTTTTTTTTTAAAGAGGCAAAATAGGTAGAGGAAATACTCACTAAGACAGAGAAGAAACAGCCTTTCAGGGAGTAAGCCAGGAGAAAAGGACCAACAGAAAGAATGAAGAAACGGCATTAAAATTGTGAAGGTTAAAAAATTACATGGCACTTAAAAGGCTAGATAGAACATTCACTAAGAACTGACAATAAAACCAACATTTGTAAAGCGGTACACTGCACAGAATAGTAGAAAAAAATTCATGTTGGAAGCGATCTCAGTAAATCACCTAGTCCAAATTCCTGCTCGAAGCAGTATCTACTATGAAATTAGGCCACATTAATTTGTAAGAATTAGTATTTCAGTATGCAGAGAAGCTTCATGCAGTTTAAAGAAATATGTAGGAATAAGTGATTACGAGTTGCCTGAAACAATTGCTACTGTAACTTGATTAAACAAATCCTTAGCTGTACAGACTGCATTGCACACACAAAATGTCCTTTTAATGAATACAAGGCATGGCCACATATGTCATGGATTCACCAAGGGGAAATCATGCCTGACCAATCTGATAGCTTTCTGGCTGGGTAGATGAGGGGAGAGCAGCAGATGTTGTCTACCTTGACTTCAGCAAGGCTTTCGACGCTGTCTCCGATAACATCCTCATAGGGAAGCTGAGGAAGTGTGGGCTGGATGAGTGGACAGTGAGGTGGATAGAGAACTGGCTGAATGGCAGAGCTCAGAGGGTTGTCATCAGCGGCACTGAGTCTAGTTGGAGGCCTGTAACTAGTGGTGTCCCCCAGGGGTCAGAACTTGGCCCAGTCTTGTTTAACTTCTTCATCAACGACCTGGATGAAGAGTTAGAGTGTACCCTCAGCAAGTTTGCTGATGACACAAAACCGGGAGGAGTGGTGGATACACTAGCAGGCTGTGCTGCCATTCAGCATGACCTGGATAGGCTGGAAAGTTGGGCAGAGAGGAACCTGATGAGGTTCACCAAGGGCAAGTGCAGGGTCCTGCACCTGGGCAGGAACAACCCCATGCATCAGTACAGGCTCGGGGTGGACCTGCTGGAGTGCAGCTCTGCGGAGAGGGACCTGGGTATCCTGGTGGACGACAGGTTAACCGTGAGCCAGCAGTGTGCCTTGGTTGCCAAGAAGGCCAGTGGGGTCCTGGGGTGCATTAGAGGAGTGTGACCAGTAGGTGGAGGGAGGTTCTCCTTCCCCTCTACTCTGCCCTGGAGTACTTTGTCCAGTTCTGGGCTCCCCAGTTCAAGAAAGATGAGGAGCTACTGGAGAGAGTCCAGTGGAGGGCTACAAGGATGGTGAGGGGACTGGAGCATCTCTCCTACGAGGAGAGGCTGAGGGAGCTGGGCTTGTTCAGCCTGAAGAAGAGAAGGCTGAGAGGGGACCTTCTAAATGCTTATAAATATCTGAAGGGTGGGTGTCAGGAGGATGGGGCCAGACTCTTTTCAGTGGTGCCCAGTGACAGGACAAGGGGCAATGGGCACAAACGGAAGCATAGGAAGTCCCGTCTGAACATGAGGAAGAATTTCTTCACTCTGAGGGTGGTGGAGCACTGGAACAGGCTGCCCAGGGAGGTTGTGGAGTCTCCTTCTCTGGAGATATTCAAGACCCGCATGGACGAGGTCCTGTACAGCCTGCTGTAGGTAACCCTGCTTTGGCAGGGGGGTTGGACTAGATCATCTCCAGAGGTCCCTTCCAACCCCTACCATTCTGTGATTCTGTGATTCTGTGTGCTTTAAACTGACCTATCTGTGCACTACTGCCTTGTTTGCACATACATTCTGCAAGACAAGAACTGCATCTACTTCTGTGTTTCTTTATTCCCAATAACAACAGCTGCTTAATGCTTTAAAAGCTGTCATAATATAAAAAGATCCCAAAATATGAAAAAGTCCTATATTATTAATATTATTATTCTATAGTATAAATTACTGTCAATGATTATTACTATTCTACGTTATTAATACTGTTAATACAGACTAATTCACACCTGGAAGTCTTAGAATAAAGCTTGTACACTCCAGGGGGGGCTGAGAGAAGAGAACTTTCTTAAACTCGTAGGGCTTCGCACATAGCCACATATTTACCTGACCTGCACTTGTATTACTTATGCTATTGACAGCTCAGCAGCAAACTCGGCGCTCGCGCTCAGTCCACTGGAGATCATTGTCTCTGTGCCGACTGTTAATATTCATAATCCAAACCACTGCAAATATACTGATTTCAAGGTGTTTCTTCTAAAGTAATTTCCACACATCTGCCATTATGGTCCAGTATCACCTCTTGTACTCACAGATGTACAGCAAGGGTTCACAGGCATTCCAGCTAACTTAGCATTTAGCAGAAATATCTACATTAAGAAGATACGTTTTTAAGCTTCTCTGTCTTGTAAGAAGCCTTGTCTGAAGTCTTTTGCGGAACATAGGCTCAACTTAGGTTCTGTGAGGGTGTGCTTTGAAGCAGTGTCCTCCTTTGACCGACTAGGAAGACAGATGTCCTAACTTGTGCACTGAAATTGGATTCCTAAAGTTGGGTTTGCAAACTCGTGGCTGTTCTTGCACATCATGTCCATATAGAGGACCACTCAGCCATTATCCTGTGTTCAAGCTAATTTACTTGCGGTACCGGATAATGAACTGTGCAAGTAGGGCAGAATGAAGCAGCCGTTCCATCAGCAGGGTTGCAGACATACATTTCATGCCAGGGATTACCTTTGTATCCAACCTGTCCAGTCCTATCTCCACTAAAAGCAATGACTGTAAAATTCATAACTAAAAAAAAAACAAACCCCAAAAAACTCTCACCTTTCCTTTCCATCTCCTATTTCACTCAATTGAAGAGATGCAGATGTCAAGAAAAAAAAAAAAGTAGGCACCTTGACAAGGAGTGACAAAACTGTTACTTACTATATATGTTTAGCCTAGGGCTTTTTAAATTTAAATACTAGCTTTGATCAGTATCAATCATGTTGCAACAAATCATTCCTTTAACATAGCGATAAACCATAGGTAGCAACTCTTCTTATAAACCATCAATCTCCTTACAAGTGGTCTAGGTGAGGTGCAGCAGGATAGAGTACTCTAAATACTGATATCTTTTAAGCTGTGTGAACTGTACAGGTAACAAATAATGGAAATATGTCAGAAGCAGTTTTAAAACTGAAAGAACAAGCCACAAAAATTAAAAAACAAACATAAAAGATTAATGGATATCGTTAGCTTTCAGATGCAGCTCTTACTTTCTCATGCCTCACAGTAAACACTGATGCCCTAAAAGACCTAGGAAATTACCTTCAGCTGATGGAATTGATCTGAGGGAAGATGCTGAAGACCTTTTCAGCCCAGAGAGACTGTAAGAACTCTTTTTGGTCAGGTCTATTGATGGAGAGGCATTCTCTGGTCCAGTGACAGAAGCTACACTTTGGCAGTCTGACTCCACATCTGTTTTGGTTGCATCCTCCTTTGATGAGGATTCTGGGCTTGTAGTCCAGAGGCCTGAACTCTTCTGGCCGTTAGAAGAAGGGGGAGAGGCAATCCATGGAATCCCTCCCGACTTCTCCCTGGGCTGTGAGGGCGCGCATTTGGTAGTGCTGTTCTGCTCAGAGGAGTGAGAAGAGAGAGACTCAATGCTGCCCATGGGAGTGCTGTCGGGGCTACTGCTGTACGAGTCACCTAGGGAGGGGGGAGGGGAGAGAGAAGGAAAAAAAAAATTACATTTTCTAATCATGTGCATTTCTCTCCTGCCACCTTTAAGCCCTTGTACCTCACCTGTCATCAAAGTGATTCATCTGTGGTTTCAGAGGCAGTGATTCATAAGACAAAACACCTATTCAGTTACTCTAAGCTTCACACACACTCCTAGCTTTACCCTGGAAGAGCTGCATTTTGTGGATACTTCTTCAGAGCTGATAAACATAGTGGGTTATGGGCTAAAGTATTTCGCAGAATAATTTGCATTTTCAAAGAACTGCTTGCAATGTAAATATCCTTAGGAAATTCAACAGTTACAATGCTGCAGTATCTTTGTGGTGAGCATCTTGCTGGATTTCCATAAGGCAAATGTGATACTTGTCACATTTACGTTCTTAAATACATGACTGTATTGCCTGCAGGCACAAGAACGAAATTTCACTTTGGTTACCAAGCTTCTGATGATCTCTGCAGTCTGAGGCTATTTCATAAGTCTATCTACAGATACCCTGTTTTCTGAATCATCATACCTATCAGAAAACATCTATCCTACAGAAGGACAACAACTCATTCCTTACAACTTGAACATTTGATTAATTTCTTTAATTAGACTGATATTACAGAAATTTACCTACATACACAACAATATTTCTAATGATCTTATTTCCAATAATCTTTTGCATCAAAACCTGAGAATATCCTAATGAAATTATCTGATGATATAAAGGTAGGAACACTCATCAGAACTGAGGAAGGAGTGGCCTGTAACACAGCGGGGGCTGAATTATCTTGAAGACTGGATTCAGTCTAGCGAGTCATACACTGGTTTCTAATAGGATTTATTCTCAAAAGCTAGGAGATATAATAAACAAATTTCACAAGAAGCAGAGAATATATATTCTTCAACCACACAGTAGTCACAATATACAGCTTATTTTGCCTCCACGTTTCAATATCCTTGGCAACAAGTGACTATAACCACACACAACACTATGGATAAAGACACAAATGGCAGTGCCTTGTGTAGTGGATTTGACAACAGTAATGTCATTGGTACAATAATCTGAAATATTCTGCCCATTTCTGGCCAGAATTCTGGTTTTCCAGATTAGATTGTCCCCCATCTTGGCCCTTTACAGACCATTAGTCCCTTGAAAACTGCAAGATTGGCTGAAGCCTAAATCTGTCAGATACATTTTTTTATCATTTTCTATCACTCCCTATCCTTTGAAACCTATGTCTCATTTTGTTATGCCATATAGAATTCCTTATTTTCCTGCAATATAGTTAAGTGTCCATGCTTCATTTAAATGATGACTTAAGACCATCTAGTACTTGAAATTTACTATTGCCAGAAGCCAAGGCCCTCTCTTGCCTGTCTCCAGCCACACCTAGAGATATCTATCTGGCAAAAAGAATACCTCTGCTTCTGCCTCGGCCTTCCAGACGCAAGCGAGATTTTAACTGGAACTTGGGTAGCAAGTGCTGAGCTTGAGCTAACAAGCAAAGCACAAGTGGAGAGTCCCTGGGTCAGACTTAGTTTCAACCCAGCTGCCAGCAGAAGACATGTCTGAAGGAAGAAGTGTGAGCTTGCATATGCTCTGCAAAAGCCTTGCACAGAAATGCCCCTTTTTTATGCTGGCATCCATTCATTGCAGTTACACAGTGAAAAACAGCTGAAACTTGTCCAGTTTCTGGTCTGGTGAATGTAACTGATGGTTCCTCTGTAACTTCTTACTTGGGATCCCACGCCTCTCACACTGGCAATCGATGTGCGGGCAGCCATTGCTCTCATTTAGTATTTCAACACTCACTGGCAGGAATCATGTAATATAAACCTATGGAAAATGCAGCACCTCTGCAAGAGTATACTGAGGATACATTTCCTAACATCACAGACTTAAGAATTACTACAGAACCTCAAGAACAGCTGTACTTTAACTTTGGAATAATTTAGTATATCAGTTTCATGTAAATCTCCCTGAGGAACCAAGGGACACAGAAGTTCTTTTGGAAGTCTGCTGCAGTAGTGGAACTGTTAACAACTTAATCTTTGCTACGGTTTCAGTACCTCCCAATGGTACAGCCAGTAAGTGAAAAAGTGATGGCCCACTAGATAAAAATGAATGAAGTGAAACTTTTAAATAGTCACATTTACATGAAAATGAATAAGCATTCTAAGAAATTAATTACACACATAACTCTCTGCTGTTAAACAGTAAGCCACGTGGTAAGTATATTGTTTGTCCCCAAAATACAAGAGTTTGTTTCTATTCCAGAAAAAAATAAGAAATTTTCAGTGGTTTTGGCAAACCTAGGCAGTGTCTGACTTTGAACCAATGACCACGGTTTCATGCATGTGAAAAAAGCCAAGTAAGGGCTCTGATTCTCAGGGGTTAAAAAGCTAACAAACCCCCATCTGTTAAGCTTGTAATTACTGGAATACAATACTTCTTTGATATTATTCAGGAAAGTTAAATGACAAGACATAAAAAGGCAGGTAATGAGTCAACAAGGACAAACTTACTGTCAGGATCTGCTAGACATGGTGTATACCTTCCTTTGGGTTTGCGTGAACCTGTGGAGAGACAAATTGCTCTTGTCCTTCTTGAACCCGATCGGGACTGAGGTTGGGGAAGAGGAATATTGGGGTCTGGTGCAGTGTGAAATATCTGCATGATAAAAAAAAGGGGGGGTAAATAAATAACACAAATAATAGAGGTACTTTTACACTTCCATTATTAATCCACTTCTTTTCCTCACCACTGCACCTGAAATTAATGCTGTAATAGTCTAACACATTACAAAAAAGTAAACTCACTGAATACAAGCTTTGCTCTGACCTCATTTTACAACCCAAGAACCACAATACTGACATGTATTTGAAATTTATACTAATTATATAAAAATATTTTTAAACTAGTTTTATTTTCTAGCCCTTTTTAAGAAGTGCTGAACAGTCTGAACTGTGAAACATAAGGTCCTTACAACTAACTCCTGCTGAAGAAGTATTTCTAAATAATATAATAATACTACATCATATTACATAAAATATACAGTATTTTAAAAATATTATGAAAAGATTGATTTTTTTCCCTGTGTTATTCTGAAAACTTTTGTACATCACAGAAATTTGTAATAGTCATAACTTAGTACAATCCAGCCTGTATTTCAGAAAACCACTTCACTTCGCCAAACATGTCAAGTTTGATAAGGAACATCTTTATGTTCAGAGCATCTCCTGATTTTTATCTTTTACGTATCACTGCTACCACTGGTCAATTTTGTACTTGATTACTGCAGAAAAAAATCAAACATTGAGGGTATCTGACTACTGCGATCTGACACAGGTACACACAAGGTTTTAAAGAACTCTTTACTGATAAGCATGGCAGGCTTACCACCAAGGACAATACAGGGAGTCCAGTAATTTGGGTGACTTTCATTTGTATCACCTGTTCTGCAATATCCAAGACATGAAAGACCCTAAAAACTGTCTTGGTAATCGTCTTGGAGGATTACCAAAGCAAAAAATATAACCAAAAGATTTGCGTGTTTTTCCTCCAGACATCCTTTCTCACCTGTTCCTGCTAGTGTATCTTTTATGTTATTCTGGGAAGCGGAATTAGTTCTGTGGAATGGAGAAGAGGTTTTCCAGACAAAGATTGCCTATTCAGGTAAGATACTGAAGGAAACAGAAACGTTCACTCTCTATAGCGTAGAGAGGGTCAAGTGTAGTAGGTTGAACACCATGCAATGCCAAGATGCACCTCTGCAAGGATTTGTGGATCTCTGTCAATAGGGCACTCCCAGAACAGGATGAAGGAACAATGAACAGATACTTCCATGCCACTCACAGAAACAGAAGAAAGCAAATATACTCCTACGGTAGAAAATACTTTAATGGACGTCTTCAGATGCTCTTGAAGCACATTAATACTGTACTAGGCATTAGTGAGTAGCATATCAATACAAAGGTATGTTCATAGACAGAGAAATAGAGCAAGGGTGGTTTTGGTTGGGCAGCCATGGTCTTTGTATTGAATGAGCTTGTAATTTTCCAGAGGGAAAATTCAGTTCTGGAAACATTAATATATACGTTTTGGAGTAACAAGCAAGGAGGCTATCAGTATCATACCAATGTTGAGGAGTCCCTGTGAAATGCAACTGACAATACCAAGCAGTACCGGCAGTACTTACTGACCAACCAGTGCAGGGCATCCTGGTATTGACTGGGAACTGCCCCTCAGCTGAGTAATGTGAAATGGAAGAAACCCAAAGTTTTTTCACTTTGTTCTGTTAGTCACCAGAGAAGGTGACACATATCAACAAAAAAAAAACAAAATAAAATTTATTTTGATGACAAGTAAAGGAGGTCTTGACTGTTCTACTGAGTTCTGAAATCAAATAGTTTAAACCAAAATAAAATCTTTTCAGTGGAGCTTTTCAGTGAAGCTGATATCTGCAATGGCAGTGACTGAAAGTAAGTGTTTAAGATTTCATGGATTTTCCTTCTCAGGCCCTGAAACAGTTCTTATTCAGTATTTCAGGAAAGAGTTTGAGATGAACCTTTGCTGTCACTGATCTCTTTGGGGAAAACAAAATAAACCAGGCAGTCACAGACATGTCTTTCTTCAAAGCAAAAGAAGTACCTAGAGAAGTTTGTATGTTCCAGAGTATTCAAGAACTTTTAAATCGCACACAAATGATGGGTTTACAACCTGTAACTAGGAATAAAGTCTCATCTAAGATACATAAAGTTTTTTTTTTTTTTTTTTTTTTTCACTCTTGTTCTACTACCTAGGCACGTGAAAAATGACAGAGCGCACAGAAAAGGGGGCTTGTGCTGGGGACCCACATTGATGCTGCTCATGAGAAAAGGAACTGAAGGATGCCTGGGGTTTCACGATGTTAGGTGGCACTAGATCTCCACTGTGCAGCGTATCCCCAAAGGACAGCAATGGTCAGAAGGACTCTGACCTGATGCACTCAGAAGAGAATCCATGCATTCACCCAGAGTGAATCTTCATGCACACTGCTAGCATGAGAGAGACGGAGGAGCTGGGAGCAAAGTTATGACCTTCTTATTCTGTTTCTAGATATAAGAAGGACGCAGCAATCTTCAGGAAGCAACTGAAGCAACTCCTTCAAAGGAAGGGAAATTATGCCTTGGATCTGTACCTTGCAGAGCCACAAAAGTCTTGCTAGGAATACAGATCCATAGCATGGGGTGCGAAGAAGGCATTCTTTCTATCAGTGACCTTCTACAAATGCTAGCTTTCTTACTCTTAAGAGCATTAAGGATGTTAATGAAAATGAGATCTTAGTTCTACTTTATCACAAAACAGTCAGGTAATGTCTTTCTACCTTTTCATAATGCTCTATCAGAATTTCAACGACGATATTCTGAAACTTAATGTTCATCATAGCAGCCACCGTTTCTTCTTGGGCTCTCATCAGAGTCGGTCCAAAGATAACACCAAGGTTGGATACAGTCATTAGATTTTGCTGACTGTGTAATGATACCCTTTAAATGAACACAAACAACATGCAATTAAATAGTTGTGCTAAACTATAATTCCAACAGGCAAAAACCTGTTAAGACTATTCCTTTAGCAAGATCCCTAGTTCATGCCTCCCCTTTAAAAACACTTTTTAAACCTTCATTTTTACTGGAGTCAAAATGCACTGTGGTACAACTACTGTATTTCCATTACAGCTCCCATCCCAAAATAAATAAACAGATAATGAGCATGTCTTCCTAGAGTAAGTATTTAAGTTCCTGACATAACTGACAGGGAAAATGAACCATCTTCAAAGGTCTCCACAGAGAGATCCAGAACATCTAGTTTAGAAGTCTTAGGGCAGGTGCCTATCTCTCTCCATTACTTATACAGGAACTTAAATACTTGATGTTGAATTCACTGAAAACACTCTGATATGACAGAGGTCAACCATATACCTTAGATTTCATGTAAAGGGAAGACAGTTACTGAGAACACTTACATTGCGATAGGATCTCTTTATTAATGCGTTGAAAACACAGGATCAGTGGGATCAGTGAATTTATTGTTTCTGTGGCATAGATAATACTACATCATCATAATGACATCTTCTGGCTTTAAAATATATCAAGCTTTTACTTCTGTATATTCTGTTCTCACTTACTGTACCTTTTCTGTCATTTTTCTTCTTAACGTAGAATTTAGAAACTTAGTTTTTCCAATAATTTATCAGATAGTAAAATGAAAACCATCAATCAGTAATCCTCAGTGCCCTTTTTCTCTCCTTACAAACAAGATTTGCCAAATAAAAACCGTATCATCACAAATCCTTCGAAATAACTGCCACTGATTCCCCAGTCACAGCTTCCCTATTGCCTCATGTCTGAGAAATACCATGCCAAGTAAAGATTTGATAGTTGCCTTAATGCTTAATTTTACTGAATATGTTACCAAATAGAATCAGTGACTGTGGCACTTGTTTGCATTTTCTTCTTCTTTTCATTGCTGTCTGCTACCATTGTCAAGCTGAGCATTTTTAGCCATTTCCTACATCATTACAATAACCCTTGTACCTTTTAAAATTAAGAAACAGTAGAAACTATTAAATACTGGAAGACTAGAAAGTAGGAACAAACTTTATCTGCTGGTTTTCTCTGGCAGTCTTCATGAAACAGGTTTATGGAGACATCTGTTACATTTTCCTTCCAATAATACTCTCAAATAGCTTGATTTGTTCTTAAAATGTTATACAAACATTAGCAAAATGACCTATCTGATGTCAGAGTTTCATAGCAAATGACACAAATACTATCTCATTACAAAGATTAAAAAGGCAGTGACAAAGACTGTGAGATTTTCCCAAGGCTACTGGGGGATTTTGTTAGGATCAGGATTGCTAAGCCAGTCCATCATCTTTGAAAGGTCCTGGAGAAGAGGAGAAGTGCCTGAGGACTGGAGGAAAGCCAGTGTCATTCCAGTCTTCAAAAAAGGCAAGAAGGCGGATCCAGAGAACTACAGGCTGGTCAGCCTCACCTCCATCCCAGGAAAGGTGATGGAGCAGCTCATTCTGGAGGTCATCAACAAGCAAGTGGAGGATTCACCAAGGGGAAATCATGCCTGACCAATCTGACAGACTTCTACGATGACATGACTGGCTGGGTAGATGAGGGGAGAGCAGTGGATGTTGTCTACCTTGACTTCAGCAAGGCTTTTGATACTGTCTCCCATAACATCCTCCTAGGGAAGCTCAGGAAGTGTGGGCTGGATGAGTGGTCAGTGAAGTGGATTGAGAACTGGCTGAACGGCAGAACTCAGAGGGTTGTCATCAGTAGCGCTGACTCTAGCTGGAGGCCTGCAGCTAGTGGGCTTCCCCAGGGGTCAGTACTGGGACCAGTCTTATTCAACTTCTTCATCAATGACCTGGATGAAGGGATGAAGCCTACCCTCAGCAAGTTTGCTGACGTTACAAAATGGGAAGGAGTGGCTGATACACCGGAAGGCTGTGCTGACATCCAGCAAGACCTGGACAGGCTGGAGAGTTGGGCAGAGAGGAACCTGATGAAGTTCAACAAGGGCAAGTGCAGGGTCCTGCACCTGCGGAGGGGAGGAAGAACCCCTATACAAGCTTGGGGCGGACCTGCTGGAGTGCAGCTCTGCGAAGACACATCTGGGAGAGCTGGGGGATGACAAGTTGACCATGAGCCAGCAGTGTGCCCTGGCTGACAAGAAAGCCAATGGCATTCTGGAGTGCATTAGAAGTGTGGCCAGCAGGTCGTGGGAGGTTCTCCTCCCCCTGTACTCTGCCCTAGTGAGGCCCCATCTGGAGTACTCTGTCCAGTTCTGGGCTCCCTAATTCAAGAAAGATGAAGAGCTACTGGAGAGAGTCCAGCGGAGGGCTACGAGGATGATGAGGGGACTGGATCATCTCTCTTACGAGGAGAGGCTGAGGGAGCTGGACTTGTTCAGCCTGAAGAAGAGAAGGCTGAGAAGGGACCTTCGAAATGCTTATAAATATCTTAAGGGTGGGTGTCAGGAGGATGGGGCCAGACTCTTTTCAGTGGTGCCCAGCGACAGGACAAGGGGCAATGGGCACAAATGGAAGCATGGGAAGTTCCGTCTGAACATGAGGAAGAACTTCTTCCCTCTGAGGGTGACGGAGCACTGGAACAGGCTGCCCAGGGAGGTTGTGGAGTCTCCTTGTCTGGAGAGAGTCAAGACTCGCCTGGACAAGGTCCTGTGCAGCCTGCTGTAGGTGACCCTGCTTCGGCAGGGGGGTTGGACTAGATCATCTCCAGAGGTCCCTTCCAACCCCGACCATTCGGTGATTCTGTGATCAAACCTATGCCCGGATTCACAGACTTTCTCTTGGTCTCACTGTTGCATAGGCACTAATGATACACAGACTGAGTAGAAGACTAGAATTATCTTGGTATACATGATTGTACAATTATTTCTATAATGTAGTAATACTCCCCTCATATTTGGAACAGGAATGTTTTTGCACCCATTCACATCTAGCGGCAGGAGAAATATGGGAAAGGGGTTTGTATTGGAGACAACATGATTATAAACTGCAGGAAAATAAATGCATATCTTCTTACACGTTTCCTATGTTGCTTTGTTAAGTTATGCGAAAGTTTCCAAAATTTTACTTCAGAGACACACACTGGTGGAGATCATTATTTAGAAACCATATAATGAAAAATACTACCTTCTTAACACATGCTTTGAGCCAATTATCTTAATCTAATTATTTCTGTAACAGATCTTTTGTTTCACTTAGGTGACTAAGGGGTGTTTGGGAAGCCCACTAGTATTTTAATGAAAATGGAATTTTGAGTTACTTGGCTCTGGGTTTGCTAGAAAAACCTAAAAAAATAACCCTTTCCAATGTTACTCTGCTTTGTGCTGCGCAGTAACTGTTGAGGTCTCTCACACAAACATTACAGGCTTACAGTGTAAGACAGAAAGTAGTGTTTGTCTCGTGTTTGGGTTTCCTTGGTTACAGATGTGGTAGCTTGGTTAATAAAAGGAATGGTGAATTTAATAATATTGTAACCAGAAAGGACTTTCTATAAAGCATTTCAAAGGCTCAATTTCTTGCAAAAGAAAAAACTCAGGGCTGTAAATGGATCATTTTGATAACCAATTTCCCCTGACCTAGTAATACTGTTGCTGGGCTACTGAATACATACAGCCCAAGGTAATCATGCATTTCAGGTAGCTGTAAGGCATGCATTAAGGTGCAGTTGCTTCCTCCTCAAAATCTCTTTCTTCAGTATGCCACCAGTAAATTTTTGATACTGCCAGACTGCAGACGGCTGACTATCTACCTTAGAAAGTATGGTGTTATTAAATCATACCAAAGAATCATTTATTCTTGAAAGTAGATAGGCATTTTGACTAGGAAGGTTTAAAAACAAAAAAAATTAATTAACTATTTGAAAATAACCCCAAACTTCCCGTGTTTGCCTAGCTGCTGACTGAGTATATACTCAGACAGTATCACCTCTCTGTAGGGTGCTTTCCAAGATTTGCTGGTTTTGTGTGTTTGTTTTTAGTGTGATCTACATCCCAAATTATCTAGATAATATTTAATTTTGCACAATGACACAGAAGTCAAGGTAGATATGTAAAGACCTTAAGACCTAAACAAAGAAAAAATAATATTATCCTTATTTTATAACCCATAGTTAAAGGTGTAGTGTTTTCACCCAGACACAAAAGTACACAAACTGAACAGCTAAAAGAAACATAGGGAAAGGATGTACATTTTGAAATTGGATTTTAAACAAAAGAATGAAGTAATAGGAGGTTGTTTTTTTCTCATATTTTCCCACTTTATCTGCCATTTGTTCCTTGAAAAATCTCCACACAGTGGTAGGAAAAAGATGAGGAAGGAAGAAACTAATACACTCAAGAGACTAATTCTGAATGCAGTCTCATTAGAATTGCTAGCATAAACAACAGCTGGCAAATTAGATGAGAAATTAGAAGGGGTGAATTGAATGTTGGGAAGAAAAGAACTGAAAGCTTTCAGCATAAAACCGTAAGATTAAATTTCTCAGAAATGAGAACTGCATCAAAGAGGTGATAGGTGAGAGTTAAAGAGAACAATTAAAGCAGGGAATACTGCAGGCATGCTTTTCTTCGGAAATGCACCTGAGGTCACATTGAGAATGAAGAGGCCAGGGAAAGAGGTCAAGAAAGAAATGCTTGCCTGTAACTAATTCTGCCTAGTAGTAAGTCAGTTCCTATGTATACATATTTCTAATTTTAGGGCTTCCAGACCAGCAGCTTTTACAAAATCATTAATCCTTCACTAAATGTTTTAACTTTTTAGAGGGTCAGAAATCAATAGATATGATATTTTTTAGATAATCAACTCTGTGAGTAAGGAAACTTATAAAACTTGCTTTCACCTGGGTTCTCTGGGTTACCCCATGTCTAACTGCCTAATCAGTTTTGGCAATGGAAGCATTCACAGCACCTCCCTATCATGTTAGTTCTCCAGGGACTAATGACATAAAGGACTAAAAATAACTTATTAGGGCTAAATAATTTCATATCAAAGAAATTTTCAAGGTTCTGAAGTCTGTAAGAGGAAGCAAAACTGCATCAGGATCCACTGTAGACAGCTTACTGCAGGCTGTGGCTGAAGCTGAGATCAAAAAAGCCAAATAGCTGGGACGTAATGAATGGAATGGAAACAATATGGACTCCTCTCTTGTGTCTTCTACATGTCTCAGTCATGAGGGCCTTGTCTGAACAACTGCTGTTTCAGTGTTCACATTCCCAGATCATTGACAAATGTACTAAAAAGTATACAGCATCCTAAAGCAGAATGAGTAATACACATTAAAAAATATTCAGCAAATACAAGTGAAAACAGACCAAAGCTTTAGTAAAACTTACATTAATAATGTTTGATACAGAAACAGGATAAATTATAATGTAATAATGGTATGTAATCATAGCTAGTGATTTAGAGAGAGATAAGACAATAAAAACTTGTCTTTTTTGTCTTGCAGCACATGCTAAGTGTAACAGTGAAGACCAAAGGTCATCAGTGCAAAGAAATGCAAAATCTCTTCCATCAGACATTTAATTAATACTCAAAGAAGCTGATGAAACAAGAGAGATTCAGAAGTGGGTTTGGACATTTATATAGCTATGAAAAATATCAATACTACTACTTCAAATTAACGTTTTCAAACAATACTACACTTCAGAGCTGCTAGAAAAATAAGATCAAACATGAAGGACAAGTATTACAACATTAGCCTACTCTCCAGTGTCGGACCTCGAGTGAGATTCAAACCAGAGTTTTCTATCAACCTTAGCACAGTTTTGTTACGTTTCTTAAATCCAGATAGTGCCAACCCCTGCAGTAAGCAGGAACATGAATGAAAACACTGAGTGGGTTTATTTTATAAACATAGTTGGTCATCTTGGTGACTCTTTATGGTGTTGCTTTTATTTTGGTTCCGGTGAGTATTCTTCAGCTATGTTGACAACAGCATTTTAGAAATTAAATGTAATTTCAAGTGGCATTTTTTCAACACAGAGACAACAGTGTTAAGCAACACTGACAAATTTAAAGTGGAAATAATCACATCTTACAATAATACCAAAGAAAAATCAAACAGAATTACTTGACCAAGTGCTTGATAAGGATGTCCAGCATCTCTCTGTTCTTCTCTGGTAACTTATGCACAAGCGCATGCACTGCCTCAACTCTGTAGTTCTGATCATCTGACTCTATTAAACAGAAAACACATATTGTTATTAAATTAGAACATGTTCTAAGATGTGACTACAAATGGCACCAATGCCTGTATGTTAATATGCACACACATTACAAGGAGCCAAACACAATCAGTCTTTACAATGATGAGGATGGTTTGATTATATTTATTACAACAATCTCAAATCTGTATTTCAAGTGACTCAACAAAAGCAGTTACCACCACTACTGGAACCAAAGAAATTTGTGGCAATTTTGACCAGGTGTGCCACTACGGTGAAATCCAAGATTTCACCCCTTGATATTTAAAATATCTAAAATTCTTGAGTGTTTTTTATTCTTATCAAGGCAAGAGGAAATAGGGAAATAACTTCAAATTCTAAACTGGAGTCACTAGTAAAACAATCTTACTATCTCTGTAGCTAATTACTCCATTTGTGAGAATGAGATAATTATTACCCCCTCCAATGCCTCAAGGCAAGCTGGGAAAATAAAGATCCCTGGATGAGAGGGATGAATGCTATAAAGGAATTACCAGCCCGTAATAAAACAAACAACCGTATAAATCAAGGTTCAAAATTTCACGCAGAACGCAGTCGCAGAACCTCTGTAAAGATCAGAACAAACCACAGAACAGCTTCATCTAGTGTGACTTCTCTTTTTTGAGAGCTTTCATGTGGCACTGTGCTGTCACATACAGTGACATGGAAGAAATCAGATCCATGGCTGGATCACTAAATAATAGACCAAGGAGAAAAATAAGGACAGTAACTGAGAAGATTCAGAGTTAGAAACAATATTACTTTCATGAAAGTGTATTTATTACTTTACTTACTAACAGCAACAATGAAATCTTTGTGCAGCTTGAAAGTCATCAGTGGTTCTGAAAGACACCTGGTTGTAAACAATATTAAAAAGAAAATTTAGAAAAAAAGCATTACTCATAGACTTTTTAAATTTTATGAGTGTGATTATGATAGTCTTCAATATCTGCATAATGCATACTGGTATGTTGTAGGAAACCCAGTTCAGTGATGACTGATTGCAAGTAGTCTACAACTCAATCATGTACATAGTCTGAAAATCTCTTTGAGTTGGATCTGGTGTCACCATGTAAGTTAATAAGGGAAATACTACTGGCACTACCTTCAGCACAGAGACTCACTGTTTTCTGGCTTCCATACTGTTGAACAGGAATAAATACAGCTCCAGAACATTGGACAGTGAGCTGCAGAAGCAATCTTTTGCCCAAGAAAGGCAGAAATACGATGAAATTTGGGACTGACATTCTGATCTGAGACATCCTAGAAGCGTCATCCACTGAAAGGCAGACTGTGAATTGCCTTATAGACACAAACACACAGATACTGCTAGCTCACATTCTAATTTCACAAATACAGTATCTGCAATGATTAGTGCCTCTGAAGATGTATTCTAAATTTCTTCAACCCAAGCCAGTCTTTTCATTGAACTTTACATGACGATTGCCCTATAAATCGTAGGCATATTTTCCAGAGTGAATAGGGTTTTCTGGTACTGCCCTTTGTTAGGTGACCAGTTTAGGAACTGCAGATTTTTAGAAAGCACAGAACACCCACCATCTGGATTTGATGCTTTTTATGATGTTTCTTTTGAATCTTCTGTATTGAGACCCAAAACCGAATTATCTCAGAAGTACCATAATTTCTGAAAATTCTGTCTCTCATTAGCAAAAATATTAAGTGAAAATGATAGTGTGGGAGGCATACTGTATTTGTGAAGACACCAATAGTATAAGATAAAAACCTATGCTTTTGCAGAGATTTTTTTTCTGCTCCAGCAATGATGCCATGAAATCACATGGTACGCAGCTTAAGGGATTCAGAAAAGAAAGACTGAGCATAACATGCTTTGTGGTTAACATAAAAGATTTTAAATAAAAACATGCAATTAATTAATTTCTTCCAAATTTGGGGCTAAATATATAAGGCATGACCATCTTAATAAGGCAGAAAGCGTGCGACAAATTTTAAATTTATTATTACACAGAATCACAGGGATATTAGGCAAGATAATAACACACTCAATTATTACTATGCTAATGGATACAAGAAATGTAATTTGATATTAATAAGCAAAAGATTAATGGGCCAGAAAAGGAATACTGAGATTTGTGTAGTTTCACACTTACCTGAGGTAGTTTTTTAGTCCGCTTGTTATTGTTTTATTGTCCCAAAGTTCCATATCAATATCCATATCAGGAGGAGCTTTAGGGGCTGGTGGAAATTTGAATTATGATTGTGTTATAGTTTCACTAACACGCTAACTAGAAAAGCAGCAAAACAGAAGCTAACAGATTAGTCATTTAGCTCACTGATTATTTATTAGCAAGATTAACTACCAATCTGATCAAACTGATTCTTTTAATCTCTGCCAAAGTATTCATAAAAATGAATTTAACACTCATATTTAGTACTTGTAAACATTAACTATATGCACTGTACCAAAGTGTAAAGTAAGCCCAAGTCAACAGAGAATTACAAACGTATTTGGCTTAGACATTCAAACACAGGCACCAGAGAGCCAAATTAGCATGGAAAGTGAAAGACTAGAACAACTGCCTATTTAACTGGGTTATGCTATTACAGAACTAAGCATCGGAACACTTCTGAAATATGCCAAATAGATACCTATAAATAGAACTTTAAAGCTAAAAGAAGAAATGCATTTTATCAGTAATTTGCTCATCTATATCAATGATTGCATGCAGAAATTGAATACTAATGCACCTAAGAAACTTGCTAGATGGATCACTCATTTTAAGACTGCAAACTCAATTCAGTGGCAGTAAGTGTATGTACAAACTTGTAAATGACAAATTCTTCTGAGTACAGCAGTTAAGTCAAAAGGGACCATGACACAAATGCTGCACAGTGACAAAGGTTCACTGCACATACTTACAAAATACGGTATTCATCAGCTTTTGCACCTTGGAGTTTACACCACCTATTCTGTACAGTCCCAGGATTGTAATACCTGCATTGGAAAATAATGAAAATATGTTTATGTCAATATATGGTGATGCATTCTTGGTGTATGTTTTCAAAACATCTAAATGTATTTATGCAAAAATGTACAATCACATTTTTTAGTATTGCTTTACACTGCTGAACTCTCTTCTGGGATGTTAACAAATGCATTCAACTCAAAGAGCTGTTGTCAACGGCTTGATGACAAAGTGGAGACCAGTAACAAGTGGTGTTCTTCAGGGGTCTATATTGGGACCAGTGCTGTTTAGCATGTTTTTTAGCAACATGGACAGTGGGACTGAATGCACCCTCAGCAAGTTTGCCAGTGGCATCAAGTTGTGTGGTATGGTCGACACGCTGGAGGAAAGGGATGCTGTTCAGAGAGACCTGGACTGGCTTGAAAGGTGGGCCCATGTGAACCTCATGAAGTTCAACAAGGCCCAGTGCAAGATCCTGCACATGGGTCAGGGCAATCCCACGCACAAATACAGGCTGGGCGGAGAATGGATTGAGAACAGCCCTGAGGAGAAGGACTTGGGGGTGCTGGTTGACGAGAAGCTTAATGTGACCTGTCAATGTGTGCTCGCAGCCCAGAAAGCCAACCGTATCCTGGGCTGCATCAAAAGCAGCGTGGCCAGCAGGTCTAGGGAGGCGATTCTGCCCCTCTGCTCCGCTCTGGTGAGACCCCACCTGGAGTCCTGTGTCCAGCTCTGGTGCCCTCAGCACAAGAAGCACATGGAGCTGTTGGAGTGGGTGCAGAGGAGGCCACAAAGATGATCAGAGATGGAACACCGCTCCTATGAGGAAAGGCTGAGACAGTAGGGGCTGTTCACCCTGGAGAAGACAAGGTTCCAGGGAGAACTCATTGTGGCCTTCCAGTACCTGAAGCGGGACTACAGGAAAGCTGCAGAGGGACATTTTGCCAGGGCATGTAGTGATAGGACAAGGGGTAATGGCTGTAGACTGAAAGAGGGTAGATTTAGATTAGACAGAAGGAATACATTCTTTACTCTGAAGGTGGTGAGGCCCTGGAACAGGTTGCCCAGAGAACTGGTGGATGCCCCTTCCCTGGAAGTGTTCCAGGCCAGGTTGGATGGGGCTTTGAGTCACCTGGTCTACTGGAAGGTGTCCCTGCCCATGGCAGGGGGGTTGGAACCAGGTCACCTTTAAGGTCCTTTCCAACCCAAACCATTCTATGATTCTATGATTCTACTGAATCCACACCACAGGATACAACAGAACCCTTTGCATAGAAATGACCCATATTAGCAAACAACAAGGACATGGCTGGAAAAAGTGAAAAATAAGACCCAAAAGCAGTCTTAAAACACATTACCCATCAACAAGTTTATCTTAGCTAGGCTTCAGTGGAATTACTATGCATCTACATTTGCTTAGTTTTTGAGTTTAGATCTGATTGACATTTATAGGAGAAATAACAATTGTACCAAAATAAAAGCATATACTGTATACTGTTGCAACACTGCAGTTGAGAATTTATACATTGTGCAATAGATCCCCATGCAAAACAGAGACATTGAAGTCTGAATTTACCCATAAGTTTCAACTGTTGGGTTTTTTTGAATAGCACAGATAATAATAACAAGTAATGTTTGAAGTGTGACATTCACAACATAGTACTTCAGGATTCCAGTAATGATAATTTTACTGGTTTTAAGTGCCTTTTAAAATCAGCAGGATTTAAGTCTTCCCTTCTCCCCACCTCAGGTCTTACCATTTAAAAATCGTCCACTTTTCCTTTGAAAGCAACATTCCAAACTCTGATGTCACTTTGATAAACCTAGGTGTTTTGTTTTGAAATGCTCCCCCCCCAACAAAAAAAAAAAAGATGCAAGCTCTGAGTCAGCAGTGATTCAAAAGCTACATAATGTTTTTATCTGAGAAAGTGAATTCATGCTGACCTCAGTGTTGCACAGAGAGATAACACAGCTTTTGGATTAGAATAAAGTTGCATACTGACAGTTCAGTGCATGGAGAGGAAAAGGTTACCTCTTTCTATGGAAGACGATACAGCCATACCTCATTTGAATGGGGATAATTAAAAACTTGCTGTGAGTTGCAAGGTATCACCTCATCAGTAGAGTGATTATTACTTCCTTTTTGTACATTCCCACTACCAAAAATGAGTTTCTAAACATTAAAAAAAATGGATAAACCATGTGCAAAATGAGTGAATAAAATGATAGGAGTTGTGCTCTGCAAAAAAGATGTTCCAGCAGAGAGTATTCATGCCACTTTTTGGTCTTCAGGTTTCAAGCAAGAAACCAAAATTGGGAGCTGAGGGTCCTTACAGTTTTACCAGAAGAAAGCACAATTTGGTGCAAACACATTAAAGACTAAAGATGTGTGCAACTGTGTATTAAGCTGTCTAAACAACATGAAAATACAGAAAATGTTTAAAAAACCCACTTAAATGATATGTTAAGAACTGTTGTTAGAACTTGTGGCAACAGCTGTAAGTGTAAAGCACACAGATAAAATGTGAAAAGTACAAACCAAAAGATGGACGCACTCCAAAGCACGGATGTAAAACACGTAGAATTAATCAAAGCAATACTTGAGAAAAAAATACTCATAATAATTTCATACATAATTTGTGATTTCATACACACCTCTTGTTTCTACAGCATGAATACATTTCCTCACAAAGTTGAAACCTGCTTCATTTAAGAACACTATAAAAAGAAGAAAAAAAGGTAATTATTTTCTAACTAATCAATACAGAAAATCTCTGTATTTAGCTACATTCACACGTTAGTCAAGAAGGACTGATACACATCTACCCACGAGATTATGATATTTATTCTGTATCCTTAGCACTCAAAATCCAGCTTTCTAATCATTCGTGTATCATTACGAGAAGAATATTCTACTGTCTTTCTCAGAAATTAGTAGCCCCTCTACACATCCAGCTGAAAGCCTGTTGCTTTAAAAGTGATTACTGTACTCTCTTTCCTCTGCTGAGGAAAACGCTTTTAAGAGTTCAGGACCTGTGTTATGAACAGAATATATTAATTGATTTTTAATACAACAACATTCTTTGTTCTTTACACATGCACATAACCACTCATAAAATGGTTACATAGGAAAACAATCTTTGTTATTGATCTTAATTAGTGAGCTGATTTCAAGTGAACATATTTCTCATTAAACGTTGTATTTTCAATGCTCACTGCTCTAACAAGCTAAATAAATAAGATCTTAAAGCAGCGTATTTATCACCATTAAAATAAACACCATCATATAAAAAACAGACGTAGTGGCTTAAATTCTAGATTTCCAGATTCTGAAATGTAACTCCTATGAAGATGTATGTCTGTATCTGACACATCTCTCTCTCTCTGAGATACATACACCCACACATATATTTAAATTATTTTTACATATTTGTGTTAATATCATATGTGTGAATATAATGTTAATACAATTATACACACAAATCTCATAGTATCTTTAAATACACTCATTTTATTATTCAGTGTATGTGTAATAGGGGCATATACAACCAAAATCAAAAATGGTCTTTTCCAACATAAATGACTCTATGATTCTATATAGGGATATTATTTCAACACACTGGCATGTATTTACATTTAGGTATACAGACTACTGATAGAAACTTTTTATAGATTTGTTAAATACATTGTAGCTTTGGAGCTAATCAATTTTTCTTCCAAATTATGTTTGACAGTAATACAAAAATTGAATCCTGTCTCGGTTTACATAGTTCAGGATGTGCTTTCCTGCAACACAATCATGTAAAACAACAAACCATTATTTCAGAGTAACAGAAAGAAAACGTAAAATAATTAATCTCTCTCTCTCATACACATTTCTAGAAACCAGGACATTACAGAAATCTAGCCATATTTGGTAACTCTACATAAATAAAGAGCTTACTTTCTTCCTTCTTGCTAATAATGGCTGGCAGTGTGTAGATCTGTAAAAAAAAAAAAAGGCATCAGGTCAACGATTGTGGTTTAAATTCTTTATTGTCAGATTTGTCGGTAGTTCTTAAACTAGCTGCAACATGCTGCGTATTAGCTTGCTGCTAGGAGAAAGCCAGCCTTGCCTTCCACCTTCTCTTGACATTTGCCCCTACAGCACTCACCCAGGTGAACAGCCCTGTGCCAGGTTCTGAGCAGGTGGAGAGGGCAACGATCCACCGTTTAGGCTATGTTTGCAGTTTTACACAGCTGATCATCATCACCTCTGGGGAGAAGGCAGAGGGCCAGTGGGATGTGTCCCAGAAAGCTATTCAGACTGGCCTTGAGATTCTAGGGATTTAACAGCATTAAATTTATAGGCACCTAAAATGTGTTAGAAGTCAGATTTACAGACTCCAAATGGGTTCAATTTCAGAACAACTACTCATCTAATTTCTATACTGTTTCAGACAAGCAAGAAGCTTGTAAAGATACTCCTCTATCTCAGAAAAGCGATCAACCATTTTTTTTTCCCTTGGACACAGGTCTGGCATTATCCACATTCAATGACTATTTTAAGAGCAGATTAATAGTGGGAAGAAACCTCAGACAAGCCCATCTCCTAGTAGCTTTCAACACATTTTTACGCTGTTTTCAGTGCCTTTCAAGATGGTGCTGTTTACTCCACGATGCTGCCCAAAAGATGGCTTATCTTTACCATGCAGAAATCACCACTTCACAAATGTTATCTGAACCATGAATCTTATCACGATTCAACATGATATCACAACAACATGATATCATATTACTTAAACATTAGATATTCTAACATAAGGAAACAATATAAAGGCTTAACTTCACTAATAGTTCTGCTTTTCTACTTTGTACCTATCTTCACTCTGTATCTGCAATAGTGTCTCACAAAGAACAGAACTGCATTTGCCTGTAATGTAATAGAGTATCTGAAATGCACACTAGCTTCTTTCTTCAATATGTGTGCCATGAAACTGTAAAAAGAAGACAAAATGAAAAAATATCCTTACTGGTTCCTTTCCATCCATAGCTTCGAGCCAAAGTTTTCGGTTGGATTCTGAAAAAGCCTGCAGTGTTATGATTCCAGGTCTGTCAAAAACATACACATATACTGAAGTTACTAATTTCTTTTTCTTAAACAATATTCAAGGTCAGAATCCAAATGAGTATTGACATGAAGTGAACACATAAGAGAGAGTAGTTGAAGAAAGTTGATGGCTTCTGACATAATACAATAATTTTGAGCTAGATTTAAAAATGGGACTGTTTTTTTAAAAGTTCAGTACTGCAACATGTAATTTTAGATCCCTAGTCCTAAGTGCCACAACCCTCTAACAGGCATTAGGCATCTCCATATTGCAAGCTGAGTTATACACCTGCAACAGGATCCCACACAACCTGTTTTTCAGCTGGGAGATGCTTAGGGTGGAAAACTTAAGGGCAACATACATCAGCTCAATTCGACTTAATATGTCTATGCCTGAGCTGGTTATCTACGATTCTTTCATGGCAAACGAAGAGAAGTAGATGTTTTTAATCTAAAAGTCATCATATCCCAAAAGAGATCCCCAAAGTCAGTCAAAAGAAATGTGCCCTGAAACGGTCGCCTACAAAGAGCACTTTGAGATAGTTTCTCAAGTATGGAGATGTAAAGCTGATCGAGCTGAGTACTGGTCATGGTGCAGAGCCCTGCTCTTATAGATAAAAAAGCCACACTGAGTAATTTGTTATCTACTATCACAAGTGCAAAAAGATACAGTTAATCCAGATTAATATTTATAAATGTTTTTCCATTTTCTTACAGTCTAAGTTTATTTCCATTTTAATATTCCATCTTGCAACCTACCCACATATTCTTACCTAGGAATTTTTCTCTCAAAAATATTTTAGAAATAGAAACTGATTTTTTTTTTCTTCTTTCTATTGTGACTACTGCTTAACATGTCATTTGGAAGATGGCATTTATAATTATAGTCCCTTAGTCAGCATGTACAGAAAGAATGGAAATTTCTGAGTGTCATTTTACTTCAAGCTTAGAGATATCTGCTTTTGGCTCTGGGTTTCTCATTTAATCTGTTGGTCAAGTTTGCAGTCATTGTATAGCATGCCTTCACACTCAAATATCTAACACTATAATCCCTGAATACTACTTTCCTCAAAAAAAACCCCAACAAAACAACTCCAATACATTTTGCACTAACTTCCTCTCTAGTTACTGAAAGAGTTGGTAATTTCTCAGAAATTAAAATTACATTCAAGATGAAACACACCTTTTGATGTTACCTTTTTATATAGCTCCAGCACAAATAAGATGGTGTAACCTCTAGAATAGTTCTACAAAAAGCATGAGCTGAATGTCGGTGTGGAAAACACCTAAGTAAATTTTAAATTAATTATGTCAATTAGAAGGGCTCACAGTGTGTGCTCTCCATTAGTCGTTCACAAGGGTTTTTTTCAGTTAATATGGTTCTTTCATCAAATGAGATGTGCACATCAGTCTGCATGGTTTTCCAACATTTTATTAAAGTAGTATTTCACATAATGTTTCACACAATGTTGCATATCATAATGCAGGGAGAGAATTAGCTCTGTGGGATAAGGTGTTTGGAGACAGAAGTTATCCATAAAATCTTGCAACAAAATTTTGAAGACTAGTGTAGCTGCATATTTTTAAAAAGAGCTCTTTCATGATGAAAAGTCATATCCTCATGTTACTAAGGAAACTTATCTTTTACTAATGTCAATTACTTTTAAAGTTTTTCAGTATTTTGCAGGTGATGTCCAACATTGTACTCCAAGTAAATGATATTAAGTCTTGAATTTAAAATTAGTTCAAATGTAATCATTATCACAGTCTTTTTGAATCTTCAGTATTCCAGTACTGTGTTTATATTTATATGAACTTGCTCACATTCTTAGTCATTACTGACATGAGTAATGGCCACCGCATTTTCTCCTTCTTAGGGGAAACCCGAGTTTTACCAACATGACATTCAGAAGAGATTAATGTTGCCCTTGTACAGGAACTTCCATCACATATTTCTCAGTATTGCGTTGGCTGTGTATCTCCTCTGCTGACTTGCACAAAAATTCACTACTTCCCTGCTTAATACCAGTATCAATTGGAAAAGGGAACTTTCTACCAGCCTGTGAAAGTTAGATGCTTATAATAATGACCAAGTAATTTTGTATTCTACTCCCCTTTCAATCTTCTGTCCAAGTTTCCAGAGTGCCTTTACCTTATAGGCCGTGCACATTTCTAACCAATCAGAATGTTCAAACGGAACAAATAATATGTAAAAAGTGCCTGTAACTATCTCTTTGATAAGACCTTGAAGAGCTGCAGACAGAACTAATTGTTCTGTGCAGCTTTGTTGAACTGTGGACGTTCTAGTAGAGTAAGTGAGAGGGAAGAGACAATGCTCACTTGCGAATACGCTACAATGGTACTGCCACAGATGGGTCTAATGCCGTTCTGCTTAGAGAGAAACAACTACCAATTTCAAACTCAACCTGTCCATTCAAGCTTAGGAGCTTTCAAGAGACCAGTTAGTCTCAACATCTGTTCATATCAAATTTCTGCTTCTTAAACCTGAACTCCCTCAGGAGTATTTTCTAGAAAAATATGGTATTCTATTTGGAAGTACCAAAGTAGCCTCAAAATTATCATGTAAATACAGCAGTTCTGAATGGAATTTAAAAGGACAGCAACAGTCATAAAATAGTTCTTAAGAGAATGACTACAAAAGTCAGTCTATCATATTTTAAGGGAAAAATTATTTCAGTATTTCTCTTTATTCCCAAGCTTGAAAAAAATACTTTTGCAAAGTGCTGTGTACTTCTACTTCAAATGCAGAAAAGCTGTTTTCATCTGTCTTACATAATTATAATATCCAGGAGTAAATGAAAAAAAATTGTAGAAGTAATTTTCACAAAAGAAAAATGACGTGCTCTCATACATTTCTGAAAGAAACAGAAATTTGTATAGAATATGCTTAGTAATAAGTATTTATAAAAATATTTATGATCTGTTCCTAAAAGAGGGTAGTCAGTTGTGCTACAGGTTGTGTAAGAATCCATCTTGTATCTGCATACAAACATATTGTATTTCAGGCAACACATGCAATGTAGTGAATTTTGTTAGAAATAACTACTAAGTCTTGAAAGCCTAGTTTGTCTGGATACAAGCATATTGAGAAACACGTGTTCCTCTTACAGGAGTAATTCTTATATATTGCTTGCAAGTGCTTCCATTTCTAATTATTTTCAATTTGTTAACACAAAAAAAAAATCAAACCTCTCAAATACTTCAATATCGAAACAGAAACGTTTGTCAATTGAATCTGTCTTTCTCCTGATGCAAGATTTTAGCTTGAATATTTCTGGTGAGCTTGTGACAAGGCCATTCTATAAAACAAAATAGAACAAAATTAACACAGGCAGTATGCTGATGCACCTTGGCTTACATCTTAAATTTAACTGTATGCATAGCCCAAAGAACATGTCTTAAGATAGGGATTAAAATTATTTAGGAACATATGCAGTAATTTCTCTCTATACAAAGTAAGACTACAGTTAATAGCTTTCTGCCACGTATTTGTTATTTGTTATATTTCAGAAAACTCCCTAAATTCAAAACTTTACAAAAATCTGCATATATAACATGATTATATGTTACATATTAGAATGAATATCATATAATTCTGTCAATTCTCACACGCAGAGAAAAAGATTTCTACAGAATAAAGCTGACAAACTCCCAGTTCTGGCCACCATCATTATGAGGCCACTCTCTATAATGGTGGGAATGCTGACACAATCAGGGGAGTTTCTGAGGAATGGGAGAAAGCAAATGTTACTCCTGTTCTTCAAGAAGAGCGAGGAGAAGGATACAGAATCATAGCATCATTTAGGCTGGAAAAGACCTTTAAGATTATCGAATCCAACTATAAGCCTCACACTGCCAAGTCTACCACTAAACCATGTCCCTAAGCACCATGCCTACACATCTTTTTAATACCTCCAGGGATGGTGCCTCAACGACTTCCCTGGGCAGCCTGTTCCAATGCTTGATAACCCTTTCGGTGAAGAAATTTTTCCTAATATCCAATCTAAACCTCCCCTGGCGCAATGTGAGGCCATTTCCTCTTGTCCTATGGGGAACCACAGGCCAGTCTGCATCACCTTGATCGCTAGGAAGGTGATGAACTTAATAATCCTGGAAAGCATTTCCAAACATACTAAGGACAGAAAGGTGACTGGAAGTAGTCAGCATGGATTTAATAAGGGGAAATCATGCAGGATCGTCTTGATAGCCCTCTGCAATGTGATGGATGGCTCAGCGGATGATGGAAGAAGAAAGAATATTGTTTATCTCAACTTCAGCCAGGCTTTTGACATTACATCATATTGTAGCAGGATGTTTCCTACTATATCCTCACAGACGAACTGGTGAAGTACAGGCTAGATAAACAGATGGTGAGGTGGCCTGAAAACTGGCTGAACTGCCGAGAGCAGAAGATGTCACAGCAGAAGTCCAGATGTAGCCAGTCACTAGCGGTACACCCAAGGGCTCCGTACTGGGGCGAGCACTGTTTATCATGAACAGGAATAACCCCAGGCACCAGGACAGGCTGGGGCTGACAGGATGGAAAACAGCTTGGCAGAACAGGACCTGCAGGTCCTGGTGGGCAACAAGTCGATGATAAGCCAGCAATGTGCCCTTGCAGCAAAGGAGGCCAACAGACTCCTGGTCTGCATCAGGCAGAGCACTGCCAGCAGGTCAGTGGAGGTGATCCCCACCCTCTTCTCAGTGCTGCTGAGACACATCTGGAGTGCTGTGCCCAGTGCTGGGCTCCCTGGCACAAGAGAGACAGTGATGTCCTAAAGCAAGTCCAGCTAAGGGATACCAAGGTGATTAAGTACTTGGAGCATCTGTCATATGAGGAGAAGCTGAGAGAGCTGGAACTGTTCAGCCTGGAGAGGTAGGATCATATCAGTGATTCATCTATAAATACCTGCTGGGAAGGGGTAAGGAACACTGAGCCAGATTCTTCTCAGTGGTGCCCAGTGAAAGGGCAAGAGGCAATGGACACAAACTGAAATACAGGTAATTCCATTTGAACGTAAGAAAAAGCCTTCTTACAGGGGTGAAATGTTGAAAAAGGTGGCCCACAGAGGTTGCAGGGTCTCCATCCTTGGAGATATCTAAAACCTGACTGGACACAGGCCTCGCTAACCTGCTCTGGTTGATCCAGCATTGAGATTAAACTAGATGATCTCCAAAGCTCCCTTCCAAACTTCATCCATTCTAGGAATTTGTGCAAATGTGACTGATATCCATTTGGAACCACCACATTAGAGAAGTTCTTTAATATGTGGTTTATATACATTTTAAAAGAAATATTTTTATTTAAATATTTAATTTATCCATGCTGTATAAGACGTGTACTTCTTCATGTCTGAAAACAGACTTATGCTTTGTTCACCACATTTTTTTCTTTTTTTCTTTTAACAGTTCCTGAATGCTTAATATATAAAATGGAATATACAGTTCACGTGTTCACGAATGTGCAACTCACCACTTTTCCACCAGACTTTGTTTCAGCTATACTCATTGTAAATGTTTTTGTTCCTTTATCATAAGTGCAGTAATGTTTTACCCACGTAAATCCAAGAGGTCCTAGATCAAAGAGAGATAGTTTTATAAATTATTATTTTGGCATTTTATCACTATTCTAGTTGGCGTTAGACAGAGTAGAGAAATGAAACATAACAGCATCCACATGTAGCCTACAAAATCAAAAACTCCCCTGATTTTTTAACGTGAACATGTCATTTGGGTATAATTTTCAAATATTGCAGTTTGGTAAGGCTGCCCAACAAAGTTCCAGCAGACTGATTTTCTTTGGCAACTGGATAGGTAACAGCAGTCTACTAGGGCAAACAGGCAGGAGACAGGCAAGATGCTGAAGATTTTTCTGCCTAGGAAATACAGTTGAAGACTTTATCAACCCCAGGGAAGCATAACGATTCAGTATTACATCATTTCTCTGAGGGAAACCTTGAAGTCTGGTATTAGATCCAGAAAATTGGATGCAGTCGTGAAGTCAGAATACATTTCCCTTTACTTGCAGAGTTCTTGTCAAAGGTAACTAGTGCTTTTGGTAGTACCATAGGAAGGCTTTTCTTACACCTGTTACCTTAAGGGAGTGGGTAAACGGCATTGGCTTAGAGACAGATTTAATCTTATGTAGTTGAACACTGACAGGTGATTTCATTATGGGAAAGGACAGGAAGGACAGGAACAGCGCACTCTAAAACAACAGTGGCTTAGAGATGACAGAAAAAATGCTGGGTGGCAGAGGTGGCTCCTTCAGCACGAAACTTGGGCCTTTTATGCCTTGAAGGGCTTCTGCTGGGGAAGAGGTGGCTGTAACAACCGACCGTGTCCACAAACTGACCATTGCACACACTCACAATACCAAGTACAATGTACTTAGGGGTTCACTAGCCTTCGATTTAGATAGCCATACATGAACCCCACAGCGATCCCCAAGTAAGTGGATGTATGCCTTATCCTGGAGAGGTCACACCACATTAATCCTACTGCAAAGTACAGGGTCTCTGATGCAGAAGATGTTTTTACTCCTGGGTTACCCAGAGCTTTGCTCAGGCATTGCTGTGAACCTTTAGTGAATCTGAACACAAAACCCTCTTGAGCTTAAGCTCAATGATTTTTTAAAATTAGACTGCTAACGTAGCTTAGATACAGGTAATTATAATGTGGTTTTTGCTGTCAGGACATGGAGTAAATCCTCCACCATTTCCATAATTCTCTCCACATCTGAGAAGTACAGCTAAGATCTCCCACCATTTTCTGGAAAAAATTACCTTTACACAGAGAACAAGATAAGCTCCTGGATTCTTACAGGTACATCTGGAGGGGTGGTACACTGCAGAGGACAGGATAATTCAGGTTTTTGCAGTGTGACTGCTCCCCCTTGGGCCAGAACATTATGCCTAAAACTGCACTGGTTAATAAACAGTGCTGGCAGCAGGCACAGTGCCCAGGTAACACACAGTCAATAGGTAACTTGGAAAAAAAAACCTTAATTTTTGAGGATAGGAAATTTAGCATAGAGGGTGGGATATTCTGTGCAAGCTTGTCTCAGTGGCAGAGTACACCCCCATTTATTTTACTCGCATTAACACAGCTTCTGCGTACTCAGCTGCAGAGACCAAACACAACGGCTGTGTGAAGAGGTACCAGCAAGCAAAAGCATTTCTTTCCTCTTGGACAGCATTATGCTTCAGAGCCTGGCATTCAAACATGGCCCCTCTCTGCAGAGCCATCACCAACGTAGGTGCCCAAGCAAAATACATACACATATAGAATCATAGAATCATAGAAAGTTTTGGGTCGAAAGGGACCCCTAGAGGTCATCTAGTCCAACCCCCCCGCAGCGAGCAGGGACACCACTATTGTGTAAATTCAGACTAGGAAAAGACTAGATGGTACTTTCAACTCACATATGATTTTCTAATTCATTTCAATGGGAGTTATTCACAGGAAAAATATGATATTGATTTTTTTCAAAGTATGGTATATCTGGAACTTTTAATTCTTTTTAAAATGAAAGAGCTCTGAGTTTAAAAACAAAAGTATTTTAAGGGTTTTGTGTTTATTTTTTTAAATGTAAATAATTCAATGAAAATGGAAGGTGTTAAAAACAAAGCTAGTAGTTTTGCTATAGACTCAATGGCTTTGCCTTCTATATGTAGCCTTTCCCAAAGCTAGTGGATATAGGAGAGATTGCATCTGTCATGCAAGTCGGGTGTCTGGCAATCCAGGAACTGAGATGTGGAAATGTACCTGGTCTATTATGCCAACTCGAGAAAGTTCCCCCACTGCCTGTGTTTTGCAGGAAAGTAATGTCATGAATTGAGAAGTCAATTGGTTACCCACCCTCAGAATGTAGCTGTTCTGTTCCTATACTTTAACTTATTTTCACTTAGCAAAATAAAATCTGTAATTATTCTAAATCATTTCCTCTGATAGCATTTCATTAACTCTTTCAGCATATATAAGAATGAGCACTCTCAAAGCTGATTCAGGTGAGTTTAGAAGTCACCTGTTTTGCATTAAAAAATTGTAGCCAGACACCCACATTACAACTTTAAGTCTGTTACTCACGACCGTCCATCTGAACGAAAACAATTTACGGCCTACTGCCATTTTTTTTAAAAAAGACATATTTACCACTAAGCATATCAGTAATAAATATATACAGGATTTGCTCTCAAGAACAGCAAACATTTAACCCCGTTGCCCATAATTTGTCAAGAGCCTATGGGATGATGGTTGTAGGAAAGCAAACCTGCATGACAAGGAAATACAAAACTAGTACCGTCCCCACTGACACCGAGATTACAGACTCCGTTACTCTTACTCCAGAATAAACTAATGAACAAATTTCTTTTCAGTAAGAGGATGTCAAGTTGCCCTCTCACTATTTAATGAAGCACAGCATGTGCCCAATGCTTCACTCCTTTTCTCCCTCCCCCATTAGCAGGGCTCAGTGTAATTTCCACTTAACACAGGTTTCTTTTATCTTTATTACCCAGTTAAAACATAAGAGTGTCTTCTTAAAACTTTCAGTGCTACTGAGGGTAAAAGCAGCTGAGGTTAACTATGATAGGCATTGAGGTTTCTTTCTTTTAGCTCACATATGGAATAAACATTAATTTCATTACGTTATTTGGGAAACCAATTATCTATAACTCCATGCTGTCTCTTCAGTTATAATCTAAAATGGGAGCAGTGAAGAAGATATCCTCAAAACTGAGGTCAAGTGGAGTCAAGTCAAACATGGGAATTCTATATTCAGATGCTTTCTATTTATTTTTACATTGAGAAATCAGGTGCAAAGCTGTATTTAATAATTTTTGCATCAATGTCAAACTTGCACAAGCATGTACACACTATCTCAAAACACTGCTATGTACTTTTCTAGTGTCAGGCTGACTCCACAGCAAATAGAAAAATTAATAAATAAATATATAAATCTGTGTTCCCCATGCAATAGAAACTGTTTTACTGAGGGTTTTGCATGATCCTGCCTAACACGGCTAGTTTGGTTTGGTTTTCTATACCGGTTAGAGTGTAAAACGGTGGCAGCTGATACTTAGGTGACGTACAGCTTTGAATTCTCTCATTTGACTTTTCAGGTATTTCCTGGCTCTGTTTTTGTTCATAACATGATGTATTGCTAGGCTCTTCCAACTAGTTTCAGACACTTATGACAACTTTAGTTCTACTCCTTCATTTAGTTCATAACTTCATTCTCATGTCTCACGAAGTAAACAAAACACAGGCATAGATTTGCAGCAATTTTGAAGCTGACAGACTGTATTTAGACGACTTTTCTTCTTTGTACACCTTTGTTTACCATTATGTGCATGTTCATTTACTCTTAAGGTGGCTGGGTCAGTGGAGATCCCTGGTACAAGGAGGAAGGTGCTCCTGCTGGGTGAACTATGGGCCCCGTTCAGGCAGAGAAAGTACAGGAGACAGCAGGGTTTGCCAGGCAGAGCCAAAGCAGCGTGCCGGGAGCTTGCAGCTTCTGCAGCAAGGTGCAGGGCAGCCAGCCGGAGCAGAGCTTGCTTCCAGTCAGCCCCTGGGGTGGCCAGCAGAAGGGACCGACCCGCAAGGACCCAGGGGGCAGGAGTCGAGTTGCTTACAAGTGTTTTGATCACCATTCCGAGTGCTTTTTAAAAAGTCAAACACATTTCTCTTTCGAACCTCTCAATCAGTTGGAAAGCAACAATAGCAGAAGGCTGCAGACATTCAAACACAGAGCTGTTGTGTTGTCCTGCTAACTAAACCATTTTCTCGCCCTTGCATTTGTTACTGTGCCTTTCAAACCAAACTAAAAGGTACATCTGTTATACTCACGTTTCTCCTGCACATAGAGATAGCCTTCCATTGTCCACTGACTTGGTGGTCTGTAATCCTGGTTGGCCGACTTCATTCTCTGCATGAGTCTCTCCATTTCCTGCCTCGTGCTTTCAAAGTTATTCCGGGTCTAATACCCGGAAAAAGAAACAAACAAAAACCCACATTATCTCATGCAAGTACTGAAACAACAACAAAGAACTAATTACCAATAATGCCAAGGAGACTGTACGTTGGAGGCCAACAGAAGCATTTGTCAGAGACATAAAAGGAAAAAAAAAGTGGCAATAGAGAATAATGCACTTCACTCCTCTAGAAGCCTAGGAATAACACAGTAATGAAGAATTCAACTTAAGCACACAAGCGTAAAGGAAACATAGCTGAGAATAGTAACATTCCTCTTTCTGCAGGTCACTCACCTCAGAAAAGAGGTCATTTCTTATCTTTAGGTATGCTTACACAGTATTTTGCAGACAGATGCATACTTGCTTTCTGTGTACTGTAGGACACACATACAGAAGCCAGCCTAAATTAGAAGCTGCTGATAGCATAGCCCCAAACCTTAAGCAATCAGTCCCACTGAACCACTTGAAGTACAGTGCAGAAAACACTAGTTAGGGTTAATGTCAGGCTAATGTCTCTAGACAGCTGTGGTCTCTCCACATGTGGAAGAGACAAACATACTGTGTATCAGTATCTGCAGTAATACTGCAGCTGTTGATACCCAGAACAGTCAGGTTACTGGCACCACCATGAACGTTTTTTGACAGGACTATGCAAACACCACAGTTCAGTATAACATAAATATGGTCTGTAAGAAACAGGTCAGAAGTGGCAGAACTGTGCCAAAAGCATGGAAGTACCTTGTCTGTCCTAAACATCATGTGTGCAACCAGGTATCTTGCCAAGCAAACAATTAGGTACAAAGGTGGGTTATTCATATTTGTTAATATCTATATGTATGTAAATGGATATTTTTTTCCTATTTCATTCAGTGAGGTCAGGGTTTCCCTACACACACCTAGCATGGTATAGTAGAGGAGAATTACTATGAGGTGCCAGAGGTTTCATAGTTTGCTACTAATATACCAGATGCTGAACACTTTGTTCCTACAGGTAATAGAAAAGAATAGAGATTCTTGTAATCTTCCTGCAAACTCAGTTTATGGACTTTAATCCTGACTAGTCAGAAAGATACTCTCAGGACATTATACACCGGTGAATACTTTCCCCTTTTTGCGGGCTGAATTGCACAGTAGTGTAATCATACACATGTTAAATCTTTTTCTTGAAGATACACATTATTACTAGAGAGAGAGATAAAATTCTTCTCTGAACTCTTCAGATGATATCCTTAGGGTGAAGTATCAGTTCAGACCAATCTTAACAGAGATCACTTTGAGACCCTCAAGAGGGACATGCCATTGAAGGGAGGAATGTCCCTATTTTGAGATCTTATATCTGTTTGTCTATTAAGTTTTTAATTACCACTTTTAAGCAGCCAGAACTTTGAATCAAATTACAGAAAAAAAGCCAAATGGACATACAAAGTATGTCACTGGCCAGCTGAAACAGTGAAAGTGACAACAGGTTATGCTAGGACATGGTGACCTGTTAAGAGCTGTCAGTCTGCCACTATTCTGCTACTCCTACGGCTGTTACTGCCCCTGCTCCAACCTGTAGGACAAGTTTAAGAACAGAAACATCAGTTAAGATCAACTGTTCTTCAAGACCTTAACATACAATGCAATGGAGAGGAGTACTTTTGACAGCTACAACAGACAGGCTGAACACAATTTTCCCTGAACACTGTCCTCAGTTTGTCTTTCCCTACATAAATTATTTCCGTTCAATCTGAGGTTGGGTGGTGCTCTGAGTGACAAGGCAGTAGATAGCCCAGCTGACAAAAGGAAGCCGTGGATCTAGATCTGGAGCCAGAATTCTAACTTATGTGTAACAGCAGTGAATGATGTACTGTATCCCACCATACCTTTGTGTATATATTTCTCTGATGTATAAATATAATAAAAAAATCATACATTGTTTCTTCTGCCTAGCTTTACATCTCCCTCTACATTTGGAGTCTATTTACAACTTCAAGTTGTACTTATATTACATTTAAGAAGAGATTAAGTTTAACTACTTCTTAATTAACAACGAAATTGAAAAAATCCTTTAATAATTCTGTTTCTATAGATATGCGCATACAAGACACTAACATCTTCTGACTTACAATGCCAGTTTGGTTCTGTGCTGCGGGCTCATGCTCCTCTCAGAACCTGCCATATTAAAGTAAATAAATCTCTGGACTGAAGCACTCTTTTCAGCCTTTCACTGAAACTGTGTTGTGCAACAACACTGACCCCTTGTGCCTTTACCTGAAAGAGTCTTGGTAGCAAACCAAAAGTAGCAAATACTTAATTTGAAAGGACAAGGGTCTTAGATGCTCTATAGACACAGAACATTTGCATTTCGATCCAAATGGAAAAAGTTCATCATCTAGGAGGTTTTGCCTTATTTGCCCAAGCAGCATTTTAAATGGGACCCTACATATGAACAACAGACATAAAAGCGGAGGGAGCTAAGGAGGTGTGCTGCACATGTTTAATTGCAGCAAAACCTGTCAGAGTGTGGTACTCCTAGGAATGCAGCTCTGCACTAACTGCGCTAAGGCAATGCCGTCTTCCAACTCTGAGCCAACATATGACTCTCTAATTGCAAGATGCTACAGGGAAAACATCAGTGTTTTATTTTCCAGTAACCCACAGGGAGCAGCAGTTGACCACAGCAAGGTGCTCTTGTACTCCCAGACCTGTTCCATGTTCCCTAAGTTCAGTTGCCAAGACACTATCCACAAAAGCTGATGTCAGATCTTCTAAATTGCTGTTGTTTCTTTGACTTTAGTGGACTGACAAAAATTTCTATTGGGCGAATATCTTTTCTTGAAAGAATGAAATGGAAAAGAAATGGAGTCACCCAAAGATACAGCATTTGGAGTGAATGATAGAATGATAAAATTCTTTTACTTTCAAAAAATTTTTTTCTGTACTTGAACATTATTTGTCATGAAAAATGTAGGCCTGCCCAAGATTAATATGCTGAAGTTCACTTTTTGCCTTAAAAGCAAATGATAGCAGTTCCAACGCAAATTGGGCATAAAGATGTTTTGTATCTACTTACCTGTATGTCCCGGGAAGTCTAACATCTGAGTTACAACGTGAAATAAATATACACTTGTACACAGCAGTTGTGATGAGTGGAGAAGTATGTTGACTAAATGCATTTTTGTTATTTCTAAAAGCTACGGAATTTTTGGGCACATTTAATCTTGTATGGCTCTTACTACCAAATTCAGACAAATCTACAGCAAAAGATCCATCTGCTCAGTTGAGAGTAACTCTCTACACAAACAACAGATCCTTTCTTCTGGTGGAACTTAACGCCAGTGAGAGCTGCTCACTGTGGAAGAAGACCCCACCTGTTCTCTGATGCGGACAAAATAAATTCAGAGAACAGACAGAGCATGGCTTCCCAAGTATGCTTTATATATAGTGGGAAGGTAGCAGACAGCAGGACAAGCTTTTTGCAGCAATCTGTGATCTTAAAGTAACAAGCTGCATCATTCTGCACCTGCTGGAGCATTTCTGGCACATCCACTTACTTCAGAAGACAGGCCCCACTCTCAAGAAAGCATTTACATATGTTTAAGCCTATCTAGACTGCTGTGTTTTCTAATCAAAACTTCGCTGCTGTCCTGCTTTTCTGGTTCTCACTCCCAAAATTTTGACCTGGAATTCACAAATTGACCATCTAAAGATTAATTCTTCCAAAGTTATTTGTTGACAGGAATCTTCATTACATTAACTTCCCCAAAATAACTTTTGCCTATTCATATATTAATTTGATTTCAGCTTACTAAAACATTGCAAGATTTAGAGTTCTAATAAAGTGCTACAAGTCTACTTTAATACCCTGAAATTAAATTAGCAAACAAAATGGTGTACATGCAAATCATTCTTACATTCTGCAAATTGAACTGCAGCTGCTGCTTGTATGGTGCAAACTCCTGAGCCAGTTCATATCCTTCATGGTAAAATGTGAATAAACCTTGAAGAAAGGCCAGGAGCTGAAAAGGTAAAATTGAGAAGCATTATATATTTTTAACATGTGCTTTCAATGCTGTATAACTCAAACATAAAAGAACATGCACTAACTTCCAAGGACGAGGTATTGCCGGCCATAGTGAAAAAATAGTTCTTAGCAACTGCTACACACTTATTCAGGTGAATATTAGAAAGCAAACACTAAGGACAGTGGATTTTCTATTACTTTTCAGCAGCAAAATACAGCGAACTATCAGCAAAAACCATTCTGTGTCTCAGCTCCTGAAACACTCTAAGCTTTTATTACTCGCAACAGCAAAGCTTTATCGAGCAAGGAATCCATGGTCAGACCTTAAGAAAGAGAGGTGTTAAACAGGCTTTTGCATCATGCAGTTGTCATTTCCATAATTTAATTCACTGTCCCAGTCACATTGTCCAGTATTTCAGCTGGAGTCTTTGATGGTGTGCATTTTTGAAGTTCGTATTTTAAGAGTTATGGGTTTTTTTTCTTCAAAATATTTTTTCACTGTCTTCATAGTAATTGCTTGGGCTATGACCTATTTTCCATAAATGAGACTCCTGAAAGTATGTTTTGGACAGCTTAATACAACACAAGAAATCCAGACTATTTCTTCCTGCTCTGAACAAAATGCAACCTCTATCTGGCATGTCTGTGACTGACTCCAAAAGAACAGCTGCAGTCTGTATGTACCCAGTTGAAAATTCTTTTTAAAGTTTGCTTTAAAATAATGTTTAAGTAGTAAAAAGTGCAACTAGATTTTCTGAATGCTTATTTTAGCTGTTGAACTAAAGCAGTCCTATCACCTTTCAGTTTTAAAAGCCTTCTAACTTACTCTGTTCTAAATTTTACAAATGTTTTCACTTTGCCATAAGTCTTCTTGCCTGCTATTCAATAAAAAACATTTAATTTTTTTCTTGCAGACTTTTTTCTTTATATATATATAATATAGCTTACATACAACCAAGTAAAGAAAATAACAAAAAAGAGATAACTTGGATGTACAATAAAAAAAGCTGTAACAACAGGACAGATTTATTGTAGTATGTTACAGCCATTGAAAAGCTAATCATCTTGGCTAAGTAACTGGCTGCCCAGGCTGCCTCCTAACTCAGTAACAAAACCACAGGTATTCCAGAGCATAATTCTTTTTCCTTTTTCAGACTTCCCTTTCAGGATGGGATGAATGATCCAATGGAAACATTTATCTCTCTCTACCGACTACTGAAGTAGCCTAGACTCTGGCAACAAAAATGCCATCATTCATATTTAATGTGCTTTTCTTTGTATTACCAAGTACCATAGATTATTTTAAGTGAAACAGCTTAAAAATGTGTCTTTTACTGTGTTTATATTTTCTTTAAATTTACACTCAGCCCTACTTGAAGAAATTTAGTTAAATTATTCTGCCTCCCTCTATTGCTCACTAAGAGACTGCTGTACTAAGGTAACACATATATTTCAAGGGAATAGCTAAAATTATATTTTGCAATTTTAGAGCCCCATCCATTCCAGCATCGCAAGACATTCCACACTCTTTAATGAGCAAAATTCCAGAGCATGACAGGTGAGAGACCAAGGATGCTACACGCTGAGCAGAGGAGCCAACATGACGACCTGCTGCTACCAGACTGAAGCCTTGCTCTTCTCTTCTCGCTCCTCCTCCCTCTCCCTATCCAGCTTTATCATGCATCCCGCACATCCTTGTGCCCACTCTGGCATCACCGAGCCCTTCAGCGAGCGTCTCTGCCTCGGGAAGCCTGCTGTTCCGCTCCATTAGTAAGCTAAAGCAGTTCGAAGTTAACAGACCATCAGTGCTGGCACGAACAGAAGTGTGGAGGCATGGCTGGGAGAAGGATTTCCCCTTTGGTTTTCACTGGTATTGCAGGATCAGATGAAACCCTGGCCTCAGGCAGAGGTGGTGAAAGTCCATGCCTGCCCAGTAAGTTGATCATGGAGCCTGAAGAACTGAGAAGATCCTTGGATATAAAAGCTACTTTTTGTGGGGCCTCTACAATGGGTGTGAATCCCCGAACCGCATTGCACCACCAAACAAGGAAGGCAACGCAGTCAAGCGAAGGGCTCCACAGCTTGTGTAAATTGTCTCAGTTCCACCTGATCATCTGCCCAGCTGAAATCATCACCTCAGTTAAGGACCTGGCCCCGCAAGCTTCTTCCTGGTTATTCAAGTGGTTCGGAGAAAGGTCCAAACACAACAATTTATCTTAAAATCTCCAATTATGTAAATGGATAGAAAGAGTTCTACAATTTTAAGGTTTAAATTACACACAAGAAAAGAAAAGAAAGCAAACTAATCTTCCTTTCTTATAAATAAAGTATAAAATAAGTAAGTAAATTATAACCAGGACTTTGCTCTGGCTCCAGCTGCGCAAAGCCCCTGCGCAAAGCCTAGATCCAGTTACTCATCTGCATCCCCAGCTACAGCTCCTTCAGATACAGCAGTGTAACTACTCCTGTGCTTATCTGGACTTGTTTCAGTCGAAAGGACAGGGATTAACTTAACCTGGAAGTAGGAGCCTGCTGCCAAACCCACCCTTTTCAGCTAAAGAAGCACTGAGGGAGTAACAAGAATGCTCAGCAAAACTGCAGCCAGAGCAGAACATTGGAGCACACCAAAATTATAATAAAGAAACTAGTGGGAGGAAGTTTCAGTATGTCAGGTCATGCCTGCATTTTAAAGACCAGTTTAAAGGGCATTTCTGGAGCAACTTTAAATTTCAGCTTCAGTACTTCAAGAAAACGATTTTCCACCTCACAGAACACTTTTACGGAGTACATGGAGAAATACTGAGGAGGAAAATATTTAACACAAGATGGCAGCAAAGCTGAATTTATCAGCAGCAAAAAAACCCTGAGAAAAATCTGATTGCATTTGAGTCAAAGTACCGCTCAGGTATTCTGGCAGTTGTGCATTGCAGAGGCTGTGGCCTTGAGGTTCTCTTGGTCAACTGCTCTCTGAGTACTTAGAAAAACCGGAATGAAAGTAAAAATTTGCTTATTTTATGCAAGTCCTAGAGTTCGAGTTCTTCGAGTTCTGTATTAAAACAACTGACACTGAGGACGGTATTTGCTTCTATGTATGTGTTACTAGCGGTGGAAGAGCAGCGGTCAGCAAATGCCCTGTTCCCCGTGGGCCTGTGCTGCCAAGGCATCTTTCCAAGCCCCTCCATCAGGCCAGGTACAGCCGTAGCACTGCATGGAGGAGATCTAAAAGCCAAGGACTTCTGCCCCAGGCTTATGCTCACAGCGGGATTTTCTTGTTGCTGGTGTTACAAGTGGCACAGCTGCTAAAGGCAGGCTCATAATTTTAAAGACATCTATATTAAATAATACAGAAAAGGAAACCAGCTCTTTTCTCTCTCAAAAAAGATTTTCATAATGTATTTTGAGGTCGTCTTCACATGTAAAGAGGTGATTTGTTTCACCAAACATCACATACAATGCCTGATGTGTGCACATCAACAATTTTTCATTTCAATAAATGCCTTACGGTTGCCTCCATCTGCGTATCTGATCAGTCACATCAATAAAAAGCGAGGTCTGAACTCCGTAATACAATGCTACTCGCTACTCCAGCACTGCGAGGATTTCAACACAGAACCTGAAACAAAATCCAACTACTTCTTGACGCTTTATTTATTTTTATGCAGAGCTGGTGACCTCAAGACTGCCTGGTCATTTCATTCTCACAGGAAGACGACTGTACTTCGGTTTCGGATATGGGAGGAATTTAACCTTTGGCCTGTAGCACATCAGCCAGAAGTCCCTGTCTCCCTGGTTTCATTTTATTTATAAGTAGATAGCACCAGAAGGTACTTATCCATCAGATTAAAGTTAATGTAGTTAAGAACGTCAAAAATCCAAGGAAGAGGAAATTGAGCTAATGTCCACAGCAAAGTCTCATGGAACTGCATGCAATTACAGGTAGGGTTTGTTGGTGTTTTTTTCTTTCTTTCTTTTTTTTTCTTTAAATAAACACTTCTGGGTTTTCGTGACATTTAACGGACCACCCTCACATTTCAGATAGTTTACTGCTTATGAGCTCTGTGCCCCGATTCCTACAGGCCAAGGAACTCCTGGCATTGCTGAGGGACAAAGCGGAGCTCTAGGAAGGAGCTTGTACTTCTCCTAACAACTGTAACATCCTCCGAAAGCTGCGTTGGTGTGAACATTCTTCTCTGGGCCCACAAGGGCAAAGCTAGGAGCAGAGATTATTGTCACGTACTTTGTTTTGTTGCTTAACTTGCTGCAAAGTAAATTTGAACACTAATTTGTCCTTGAGAAGAAGTTTAAATTCATGATCTATATGAAAAGCTTTAGGGGTTTTTCCTTGGAGAAAATCAAGATCTAGGAGGATCACAAACAGGCAGCTATCAGTTACTCATGCTCTAGTACGCATTAGTGACTCCTTGAGGCAAGATGCAGAGAACAGCAGAGAAACCCAGGATCTGAGGAGCAGCTGCAAAAGTCTACCCTAAATACTATAATCCTCTATTCAGAGTATGAGTCATTAACATTTTGTACTTTCAAATCTCTCCCCACACTCCTCCAGGAAGGAACATTCTCCCCTCATACCAACTTCCACTGTCCTACCGTCCCAGGTGTAACCCACCTGGCAATTTTTGCCAGGCTATGTCTCCCACTCGGGTTCCAAGACCATCCTTATCTTTTGGCATAGACAAACTGAAGACCTTGGAAGGAGCTCCAGCAGGTCAGCTCCTTTTGAAGTCCTACTCCCACATCATGAACTTATCCTTCTTCTACATGGGCATCACAATTTCCTCCTTCCCTGCACTAAGAGCCTTTCTTTTATTTTGTTAAATTCTCCTTCCAAGAGTTTATTTGTAACATGTCAGACTCAGAATTATATAGAGACGTGACAGTGAGCTGATATATCAGAGACACAAGCAGCACACGCACTAGAAGGCCCCACAATTAGCAGAGCTCCTGAGGGGTAATGTCTATGTAGACACACCACCAGGCATCCTCGAGCATCTGAACATCCGTAGAGCACACAGAGGAAAATGCATAATATGGCAATTCTCATGACATCAGATTTTAAAATGTTAGGCTTTGTCCTTCTCTACTTGCATCTAGGACCACATGCTCATACTTCCAACATCACTTGCATAAACTATACATTTTTAGGAAGCCTCTTTTGAAGACTCTTTTTTTTTTGTCTCATGGTATTGCTGATGTGTATTATAATTCACTTCGGATACTTTGCCTTATGGGTTTTAGTAAATGATTTTATTCCAGCACATTTATGCAACAAACTAGAAACAAAAAATCAAGAAGTTTGAAGGTTCAAAATTTTGTAACTGATGTTATAATTTAAGCTTCATTTATATTCAGATGGATTATAAAAAATTCACACCTGGAGCCAGAATACCCTGCCTGCAAGGGCTATCATTACCCAGTCACCAGAGTATTCCCTGTACCTGTGTGCAACAAACAGCATACTGGGCTAAAATGCCTACTGATCTGACACAAGATGGCAATGGATCCACTCAAAAGTAAATTTTACCTACTGGATGTGTACACCTGGTGGCAAAAATACCCAGATCCACAAGACTGAGTTTACCAGTAACCTTCCCTGCTGGCTTGCTCAGTATCAGCACTGATGAACTGATAAATCACTCTCTCATTTTGGTAATTCATAGCTGCTGCTGTGATGGCTGACATAGTGTGGGGACAGCTCCTGGGCAAAAGGATAAGGCTCAGTATCTTCAGCTAAAATATAAAAAAATCAAATTTATTTTTCCTCTCTGTCCAGCACATCGGATGAAAGATGCCCTATTTTAACTATAAGCAATTGCACGATAATATTTCCTGATGTCTGCTCAATACAGAAAGTTTCTATTACTTTAAAGGAGCATAAAGTCTCCTATACCAGGGTCAGAGCTAGGTCAAGATTGCTAGATTTTTCCAGGATGTGAGAAGCAGACAGAGAGACACACTCTGGATTAATATGTGACAGGTAGAATAATGTTCTTATTTAGGAATCCGAGCAAAGTTTTAGTCTCTAAGATTTGGCAGCTGTATGCCATAAAGATAGGATTTCTCTAAGTACTGCTTGCTGAATCCAGGTTCATTCGTTTGCATCAGTGTCATTCACTATACAATACATTCTCATCTCATGGAAAGGTGGCATCTGAGAAGCTCTTCTTGGTGACACTGGATGTTAGAGATGGAATTCAAGCTGTTTCAGAGTCAAGAGTGCTGCTTCTGATAGTTACAAGGAAGCTGGAAGATGGTGCGGATTGAGAAAAAGTTAATACTTGTCATGTTCCTCTTTCACAACAGACGCTCTGCTGTGCTCCATACGCTTAACGGGAAGGGACAGATGACACTGGAAGTTCTCTGTCAAGGGCTACAGGTACTAACTAAACAAGGCAGTTGGCAAGCTAGTCCTGTATGACATGAACAGTAGTAATACTACTAATATGCTGCAGAAATATTGCTAGCACATCATATTGAAGCAGCTTCTGGTATTGATTGACCCAGAAGATAGTTAGGAGTGGGAGGCGGACACACAGTCCAGGATAAAATCCCAGATCTAAATATGGACTTCGAAACACAACTTTATCTTCCTCTTTCATGGCCTGTCAACATATGCTTTCTTTTATGCGCAAAGTAAACTAAAGACAAACGACTGCACCAACAAAAAAATAAACTTACCTACCCTACAAAAAACCCAGATTTTTCACTCTATTTCTTAATAAGTATAACTTGGAAAAACATGTGTACACTGCCTACATGGAATATTTAAACCCAAAAACTGGCTCCAAATTTCAGCCATGAAACTATGCTATTACGAAACATCCATTATGTGTTGCGCAGACACAACATTACATGTTGTCCCATTAAAATGTTATGCACACTCCAAGTCAGCAGCCATTTCACTTCACAGTAGATATGATACTTACATAAGCCTTTAATAAACATGGAAAGTGCCCAAACCAAGATCTTAATGCCTGTCTATATACAAACCAACCTGTGATCACGATTTAAAAAAAGGGAGCAAAAAATAGGTATTTTAAATTCATTTTTCAGCTTTAAATGTGTACATACTAAAGAAAATAAAACATGAAACTTACAGGTTCAACAAATTCAAATTTCTTTTTCTCTTGTACTTCTTGAATTTTAAAAACGTATTCTAATGATGCTTCATAAAAGTTTTGATGTTCTCTATCTATCTGTGTATCTGCCTAAAACACAAAACAAAATATAGACAACATTAATTTACTCTCATTATTGCTTTAAAAACAGATTTTGTATTTAACAAACAGATCTTCCATAAGATTACTTCACAAGCTTCATGGGGTTCAGTTTTTCTTCTGAAAATTGGAATAACTACTTAAAATAGGTAAACGCAAGAAGATATTTTCTTTCTTGAATAGAGCGTCTTTAGCAATGACATCTTACAACTTGTTACTTCGTAGTGTGAGTTACATGCTCTTGGAATATAAACATATTTAAGTCCTTAACCTCATAAATCAATTATTTTTCATGTTCTAATTTTCAAATGCAAGAACTACAAGGCAATACTTGTCAGAAGTGCCTGCATAATACCTCCCAACATGAAGATTCCGTACCAAAACAAAGTCTTCTGCCTAAACAACTACAGAATTAACTCTTCTCAGCCGATAAAGAGTAATAGGCTTTTATCCTCAATGTAAACAACCCATGGGAGAGGGACCTAACAGACAAGCAGTGTAGTATGTGGGTAATACCTAAAAAAGAGATGGAGATTCATTTTTAATTCATTCTTCTTCGTAACAAATGATTTTCTCAAGTAAATCTCTTTTGGGATCCATTAGTTAGGTTTTGGTCTTAGGTCAAGAAGGTCAAGTATCGGCAATATGAGTAAAACCAGTTCAGCTATTTTTGACACATGCCAGTTAAAATGTAGCAGTATATTTCTGTATATTCTCTAGTTCATTTCTGCATTAAAAATAATCAACATGGTAAAATCAGAAAAGCTATATGTTGCCTTCGCTTGATAGCAAACATTAAAACAGTAAACACATCATAAAAGAGCTTTAGCACTTTCACCGGTATAAATGCAAAAAGTCAGTGTCTTTCTTCAGGCAGGATTTGGTCATCAATAGCACCATACATAATTAACATCGCTTCTTTAGTTAAGGACACGCTATCATCGTGATTTGGCTGTACAGGCTCTTAACAACATTGATCTATTTTCCTAGCGCAGTGCTCTAGCGTTACTTCAAAGCATGGGCTTCAACAACATGTTTCAAATGATTCAGTACCAGCATTTCCTTCCCATGCCTATAAAAAAATAATCAGGAAATTAAGTTCAAAAAATAAAATTATGAGGCAGAAATCAAGCACTCAAACTTCCAGTAATCAAGTGCTTTACCACAGAACTAACTCTGCCATGTGCCACTCACACAGTGCGTTCGCCTACTGTCTTCTTTGATACTCTGCGTTAATAGTTTTATTTCACAAGAAATGTATCATGAAGGCAATGCTACACAGCTGAGCAGAACCAGGTGCCACCACTCTGGGACATGATCCAGCAAGCCGCTCACAGAAGTGCAGTCAATAAGCACTTGAGACAGACCCCAGCTCTCACATCTAATTGTAAGTAAACAACAGAATCTAGTTTTAGAAGTGAGCTCTTTCAGGCTTCAACTTAGAAAAAGTATTTAAACACCTAATTAAATCCATCTCTATTCTGAACAGCATTTAGGCAGACTGTAGTTGTAATGATACTTATGCAACCAAGTGCCATCTCAAATATGGATGGGTTCCTAAATTAAGGCCATAATCACCACTCATGTGCAGGGACTAAATCATAATTTCCAAAATATAACTTCTGTAGAAGCTTATGAATTTGTGTCAAACCAAGGATCCAGGTATGTAAGAACCACTTTGAAAGTGATTTTAAAGTTTCAAAAGCTGAAAGGATTTTCATACATTTTTCTATGACTTCAAACTGCATGTAAAAAGTAAAAAGATTTGACTGATATGATTTTGAGACTCTACTTGTATGATATCCAGTTATAGTGAGTAATATTTTCATTGATGTAGGATATCACTAAAATGTACACCAGAACTCCACATAAGCTTGGAGACTGAAGCCTTTGCTCTATATTCATGCCTCATTCTCGAATAGATTTCAGAGAAGTAAAATCAGGAGTTTATGAACTTTTTCACATCACTCAATTCTGACCATTTTCTGCTCCACTGTGGACTTCTGTAGGCAGTGAAAAGACAGTACTACAAAGTTTCTTTTGGATGCTAAAGGCAAAAAAGTCTAACCATCTATGTAAACTGCAGAAGCAGTCTTGCAGGCTCTTAAAATATCCAACACATTTCAATGAGATGAATATATGCAAACCACTCTCAACAGAATATGTTCTGACCATCAAACTTTAGATGCCTAATTAAGGTGCTCTCAATAGCACTCGAGTGAGATATGTAAAACAGCCCAATACAGTACGAGAACTACTCCTTGCTCATCCCAGCACTCTTTAACCCACACACTGTGGTAAGCTACCAAGAAACCTCCACAATTCAAAGAAACAGCAGGTTAAAAAAAGAAGTATTTTTCAGCGTGACAGCAGCAGTCAAAAAATGGTGTTCCCATCTCACTAAAATGCATGATGTCAGCTTGAGCCAAGGATCTCCCTTCCCTCACACGGAGCGCTAAAGCCCCAGGCGCCAGCGCTGCTTGGCTCTTCCCTCGTGCCCTGGTTCTGCTGGGGGCTGCTCCAGCCAACCCTGTCCTGGGCGCAGGAGCTACAGACGGGGCTCACCCACACCCCTCCCGACACGAGGCAACAGCGGGCACTTGAAGCACGGGCCAGGAACTGGAGCTTGGCCTCCTTTTATTCACGATATAGATACAGGCCAGAAGTCTCCCTGGTCACCATTTTTGGTATGGATTTGCTATTGCATCTTCTCCCTGTGGTGGGTCTGTATCGCCAGTTCAGCACACCTACAGCTGCACAAAACCGGGGCAGGCAGAAATAACAAGTTATGCCCTAGATGCTTTACAAGTGGGGCATTCAGAAAAGCAAAGAACCTCAGCCTCAGATTTTCAAATCCAGAGATGTCACTTAAGGACACGGTGGAAAAATTTATTCTGGTTTTCCATTAGTTTATATACTTGAGCCAAATTCATTGTTATTCCACCACAGTTTATTAGATTCACAGTTGTTACTTTTCACTTCAGTTGCTGTTTTTAGACTGTAATTATTCTCATGTCTCAAGAGTAAAATATTTTATTTGTATTCTAGAATAAATTGGTGCTTAAGTTCACTTTTCCACATTCTGATATGAAATTAATTATTTTTTTTCTTGGCTGGCGCTTAGCCTCTAACAGAACTGCTTCTTCATCAATACCCTGGTTATTCAGGAAAAGTGAAAGCTGTATATATAAAACTCTGACATACAAGTGGAACAATTAACCAACCCTACGTAACTAATGTTTTCTCTAGACTGATTAGCATATCGACAGCAATGACAATTCAGAGGTATAAACATTATTACAAATTTTGAATTGCTAAGCCTAATTTAATTTGAATTACAGTATTATTGGTAAATATGAAAAAAATCCTACAATTTGTGACTGAGTGATGGTCACATCTTCCATGAAAACTCCATCTGCAAAGTAATCCCCATGATTTAAGAGTCACCGTGACAACAGTAATCCCATCAAAACATTTTTTAACTACTTTTGGCACAAATCCCAAAGTGTCAAGGATATCAAATTGCTGGTTTTACTGTAATTTGCCTCAAAGACAAGACATAATTATTTCTACAAGCATACTGAAAAGCCCTGGAATCTTCCTGTTCAACTAGAAGTCTTCATGTTTGTTTTTTTTTTAACAGGAAAGAATTAGCCATATAGACTCTTCACAGCTTAAACTGTGGATACAATTTCAGGGCATGATGCTGCAATCTCAGAATAAGGTGAAAAAGAGGAAAAAAGAAGCATAAAAAAGCATCATTAACGTGATCTCAGTTCAGTCTCCCAGATTAAAATTTATGTGAAACAGAAGTATAATTTCATAAAGTAATAAATTAAATAGCAAAAAAGCAATTAATTATTTGACTTTCAAATATTCCACATATACCTTATAAAAGTCACATTTTTATTGTGCTAATGCATTCTGTTGTTGCAATTAACAAACATTAGCTGTACTTGAAGTATACAAAGTTGGACATGCAGAACACTGCCTTGTTAAACTATTTAACTCTTATTAGGGTCAATTAATACCACTCAGGAATTTATATTCACAACAAGCGTGACTGCAAGAAATCACCACAATTTCACATTAACAAAATACAGCATGTCTTGAAGAGAACCAGTTTGTTATCATGCTCTCTATGCAAATACGGAACTAGGTAAGAGTGTGTTCAGTGCTTACATCTTGCAGATGAGATTCTTTTTTCTTTGCTGATAAATTTAAGTGCTTCTCTAGGATGGAATAATATTTCTCACTTTCCTTGTCAAACTTCTTCTTCCCATCCTGAAAAACAAAACATTGCCAAGTAACATATTTGACTAAATATCACAGGTTACATAAAAGAAAGAAAGGGTGCCAAAATATGCCTGCTTATAAAGCCATTTTTGTTGGTTCTGATGTTTTGGGCGTTTAATTCTGAATTGGGCCTGAAGATACTAGAAGGACTAATTCAATTATTAAATGAATTATTAAGAAGCATTTTTCCCATAAATAATAAACGTATACAACAGAGTCACATAGTTTCCCATGATAAATATACATGAGGTTTTATGTAGGTGGTATCTTGCTAAGCAGACATTTAATGCATCTTCCCTAAGTTTTATAAATGTACCTACCTGTCACACTGTCTTTACTGAATAAAAACATTGTGGAAGAAGTAGGTGACTATAACAAATCTGATGATGATATAAGGCCTATGCTTTGCATTTAAGACTAATATATGCTTATTTTACACCCACATTGTTAAAATATGATGATGATAGAAAAGCACATACGTGGTTGCAAAAGGAAATTAGTCCAAAAGTCTGTTTCCAGTAATGTTGGGATGTGTCTGAATATTTAAGCTGGTCTCATTTAAAAGAGTTATCCTGCCTTTTTCCTTTCTCACTCCTCTTAAGTTTTTCCCATCATGTGCAAACAATCCTCACATTTCTACTGTAAGAATACTTTAATACATGATAATACAAAAGAAAGCTACTGCTATGAGTAAGTTAAGAAATATCTTATGTTCTAGAATCTAATTTACAATTAATTTTTTTTTAAATCTGCTATTCTGAAATGTTTATCTGAAATTTAAGAAAAAGACAGCTTTGAAGTGCCAGATTTCAGGAAGTGTCACATTTCAGAAAACAGGAGAAGGGATTAAAGTAAATATCCCATCAGAGTATTATTAATGATAAAAATATCATTTTTAATTACAAAATTATATATACCTTAATTAAGAGCAACTCTCTGCCAATGACTTTTACAATGTTAGGTAAGTTCTAATGATTCCTTCTAATGATTAAGAAGTTGAATATTTTGAGAAAACAAAGAAAACTCAAGACGACCAGTCCTACTTACACATGTGCAAAAGCTATTAATGGTGGAAAAACTAATTACTGGACATAATGCAGTAACATCAGGTCATCTTCAGAACTGTAGTGACTCTTTTCCTGACCTCTCTCTCCCTAGAAATTGTTATGTACAAACCCAAATAACTAGCCTGCATTGCAGCACCACCCTGTTTGTCTTATCGCAGGATAGTCAGGTCAGTCAGAGAAAAAAGAAGTAGGAAGGAAGAAATTAATGCCATGAATGAAAACTTATCAACCAGCTGTAATAACAAAGCACTTACTGAGGAGCTCCAGTGACTAAAGTTCAAAATGATAATTATACTAGATTATAAAACACATCATATACTTTCTACACTGCAAAAAGTTCAAATATATTTAGTATGAAAAATATGCACAATTTAACGTTCCCATTACCTCACAATAGAAATATCTTCAAAAGACATCATAAGGAAAAGAAGGCACTTGACCCAACATAATATTAATTAACAATACAGAAAAATTCCAAATGCCTTCTATATTTAATTGCAGATATGAGGAAAACAAGGCAAAAAGGAAAAAAGAAAAAACAAAAGCTTGTATTTTGCCTAGCAAGGGAAAAGAAGTTACACAAATTATCTTCCAAAGTCCTTCCCAAATCTTAAAAGAGAGAATGCAGAAAGCAGGACTCGCCAAATAACCGACAGGCCAAGAAATCAGCTTTTGTGGGACTGAAATCATAGGTCACGTCCACAGCCAGAGTTTTATTGGGCAATACTCAAGAGCCAGGTCTTTATGATCAAGCAAGAGCAACCTGAGGATCTCAACATCTCCTTCGGTCACAAACAAAAATTCAGTTCAGTTGATCACACACCACAGATACATATCTTTTGAATAAAAGGTGCAGTTATTTGCATACTGTCTTCTCTTCTGAGACAATGATGTTAAGGTGCTGGACTAAAAAAAAATGAACTGTATTATTTTAAAATCCAAGTGACACAGGTGACAAAGACACCATCTTGAGGAAATCCCCAAGTCAAGGGCAAACTCAACTGAAGCAATGAAAAATGCAAAGAGAATTACTTTTAAATTTTATTTTTCCATGTGACCGAAAGTCGGGAGAGGAGTCTGCCTGACCTCAATATTGAAGCCTTTAGTCACAAGCTGCTGGAGCTCAGTGGTGGATAACCTGTCCAGGAGACTATCTACTTCAGAACATAATTTGCCATGGCCTGTGGCAATGAAGCCCGGGTGCAATGACATTTGTTGCACATCTAGGCTTGATGTTGTGCTTGCCTTTGCTGCCTCCGTGGCCGGACTGAAGGAATGAGATGTGGAGCCACGGGCAAAGCTCCGGCAACATTACCTGCGTCAGACTGAGCACCACCCAGCAATTCCTTCCCTAACAGATTTATGACATGAGCAGTAGGTATTCCTCTTGTCTCATGAACTATTTGTCTCAGAATCAAGCTGATATACAGGTAATGGATGATCTGAAGTCCAGCCAGGCACTCGAGCTCACATTAACATCAACGTATCCTTTACTAACGAGAGATGGAAAACAGTCTGAAGTCAGCTGCTCGGTGAGAGTCAAACAGGAAGATGTGAAAACGGGACCTGGCCATCTAAAATAGCTCCTCTTCTGTCATACAGCACATCATATGTACGTCTATCCCAAGAGGGATCCATTCACACACTTAATGCGATTCCCAATGCACCAAATCCAGTCGCTTATGTTTTGTGCTAACATCTACAACAAAACCCGTGAATTACATATCACATTATCTATTCTCTTTATATGTAAAAAGGAAAACACAGAAAGTAAATGATCACATCTAAACAGATATAACTCACCCAAGAACAAGGGACAAAAATTCAAATAAACTAATTGTTGCGAGGCATCTTGTAGCTCTTGTAGCTCATCTTGTAAAGCATGAAGCTTTACAAAGATCTCTGTGGCACCATCCATGAGGACACGCAGAATTTGAAGGCTCTCTTGGTCTCCTGCCAGCCCCCTCCCAGACTGTACCTCTCTGCTCTAACAGTGATCTGCTCAATCACTACCTTCACAGTTCTTACACCAGTTAAGTTAAAGAGAAAATAAATAAGATACTTCCTTGATACCAGGACAACTTCTAGCCTGAGCGCAGTGTTTCCAGGGACTTCTTCCTTTTTTTCCAGATTTTAACACAATAAAATTTCTCCCTTCAAAGCTGGAAGCAGACAAAGTAAGGAGAACGAACAGAAGCAGACTGTGAATAAAGACCACTTGGCAGTTTTGACTGCGTTAGTGTCTTCAGTCAGTGATGCTTCTGGGAACAAGGCTGCAGTGCTGGCAGGACAGTGTTTCTGGCACTGTACTGATCACTCAGACAGATTTTTGGGAAAAGCCTAAAAGCTACTGGCCCCAACAGGTGAGTGAGTTCCCTTTGCTTGAAAGGTCCTCTGCTATGCCTAAATATGCCACATATTTACCTGTACTGAAGCCTCTGAAAACTGTTTACTTCATAAAAATTAACAAAAAAGATACACTCAGAAGCAGGTGATTCATTTTCTGTAAGAGAAGAAACCCTTCAGTTTATGCCAAGATCACTCTCACCTGGCACACTCAGCTGGTGACTCACCGCATGCAGGTGCGTTCCAAGTGGCATCCCAGACTTACCTCATTCGAGCTTCAGCCTGTTCTTCTGCAACCCTCAAAACACTCTTACACACAGCTGCTGCCCAAATTAACCATCTGAATCCTGGTCCCAGCAATCTGTGCCCCTGAGAATCCTGCTTTCCCATAAGCTGGGAGTTTTGCAAAGAAAGTTTCCATGCGAAACCACCTCCTCGAAGTTTGGGAGACAGAGGATTGCTTCTGCCTCCAGATTCCACATTGGATCAAACACCAGTGAGAAGAGAGATGAGGCTGGATCAGAAAGCTCACGCTGTGCTGTTACCAGCACAGACAGCACCAGCCATGACTGAAAGCGTAAGGTACGAGGCCATTAGGAAGATGCTATTCCTGACCTCTGCTCTATGTCTCTTCTTCCCTTCAGCCTCCAGCTACCTTTCTTCCCTGCACAGTAATCCTCATCCTTTCTATTTGCCCTACAAACTTCGCAATCATTTCTGCCAAAATACCTGCTAGAACATATTAAAAAAAAAACATGTGAGATAATTAAGAGGATGCAATAAAAAAATCTAAGCACCTAAAAAGACAAATTACAAAATACTAATCCTTGATGTATTTTACACTGACGTACAAGTCATCAATACCTCTTGTGTAGATCAAGTTCTGCAGACTCTAAGTACTCTAAATGTGTCTCTGTACGTGTTTTTACTGTTCTCAGGTGTGTCAGGTCACTAAGCCTTAAGTCAATTATAGAATATTTACAGTTTTAAGTGCCTCAAATTTCTAACAAGCCCATTAGGAAAGCCATTAACCAAACGCTGAGCTTCTAGCACATAATGGAGTCTTACAAACTTCCAGTACCCTCCTGACAGAGTCAAATCATGTAATAGCAGATCTAAGTTTAAATCCAGGCTTTGTCCTCTCTGCTTAGTTGTCCTCTATAGATTTATTTCAAAACTGATTGGACCATCTCCAAAAAGAAAAAAAAATACTTTCAGAGATAAATTTTGCTCAAGATACCACTAGTTATAGATGTGCCAGTTAGAAGTTTAACTCCAAATATGTCCTCCTATCCCTCTTGTTTTACAGAAATCTATGGCTATGAAAAGATCAGACATCTATTATTAAAAAGGTGACTCAGTTGAGTCAGACAATTATTTTTCTGTTCAGAAAGATTTTGATTTTATGCTGTAACTAATCATATGCATGCAACGAATTGCTGGCATGATTTTTACAAATTTTAACCACAACTTGTATTTTTGGTTGTAAAGCAGAAAGTGTTTTTGTATTTTGAAGACGACTTCTCTTTTCCAGCGGGAACATCAAGAAATCAGATTTCTTTAAAATGGTCTAAGTTTGCCATTATTTTGTGTCTAGCATTTTACATCAAAATTTTTATATGTATCTTCAGAATTATTATATAGATTCTTCCTCTTTTTTTTTAATAAAGAGCTGTGTCCATCCTTCCTATATCTTTCAATTTTTTCTAGTTACAATGACTTCTGGTTCTATACTTCTCTATTAGCATATCTTAGCTAAATCTTACATCTGTCCCTAAATAAAATATTCCTTGTTTGTCCCAGAATTCATATTGAATCTTTAACATGCTAATCATTAAAACAAAAAACCCTGCCTATTTAGTTCAGATTCATTTTCAATAACAATATCCTTGTGCAACCATAAAATAAACATGTTTTGTAAGAGGTGATTTTAAAAGGATGAAGAAAGGAAATGAAAATAGAAAACATTGGAAAGAAACTATCTGGAGAAAAATATTCTATGAGAATCCCCTACTTCATTAGGAAACAAGTGAACATTGTGAAACATGGCTGTGATGATTTTTTTTCTTGCCCCCACCCAAAATTAGTACATATTTTTCTCATCAGCTCCAGCTGAGACACACAAACTGCAGAAACTGGCACAGAAATGCAATAGGAAGACTCCAATATAGATCAAGTCAGACACATTTGTCAGTGGAAGAAACTGAAGGCACCCATGAACTCCGCTGAGACCAATAAAGCCACGTCCCCTTTCTTTCTCTCTGACAACAACTGCAAAAACGTCAATATAACAACATGCTGGAGATGGTCTGTTGCTGGAATTGTAGGCTTTAAATACATTTTTTAAAGCCACCTTTTTCATTACCTTCCAAACAAAAATTCAAAACGTATTTCTACAAAGTTATTGGAATTTCATTCAGAGTTGTAAATTTTGGGGATCATCTAGTACTAAGTAGCAGAAAGAAAAGCAGAACTGTAGACTAGAAACTAAATTAAACTTCGTCTTGGAAAGACTGACTTGAGCTCAGATCCTATGGATTTCCTGGGAAATGTTAGACCTCAGAGTCTCACAACTTCTGAAGAGAAAATAAATAAATTCACCTTCCATTTTATTTTGTCTGAGGTTTTGCTCAGAATTCTCACTGAGGTGGTTGGCGGGTTCGCGGGGTGGTGGTTTTAATTTGGCTTTGATAAAATTGGAATTATCATAGGCATCTGAGAACACAGACTGCCTTTTGACAGATGTCTGGATGGAGGGATTTCTTTTTGGTAGAGATTTTGATTTGTTATGTGAATGCTCACAGTTCAAGATAAGATTAAAAGAGATTTTCCAAAAGGAAAAGTGAAAAGAGGATATAAAACTCCTTCCCTCCTCCTCCACCTCCCAGTCAGAATTTAATGTATCATGGGGTTGCTCCAAATCTGTGAGAAAGCTAGGAGGTTAAAGGGCATTGTTTATGTATTGTCAACAAATAATATGAAGTAGAACAAAGTTATGTCGTAGTTTATAAAGAAAAGATTGCTGCTCAATATAACATAGGGTTAATATAGTCATAAATTATGACTTATGTTACTCATAACTGCTAGTGAAAACACTTCCAAATTGAAGATGAATGCATTATGTAGAAAATAAAATGTCCTAACAACTATAAATCTTTAAATCAATTCTTTATTACAAAAGAACAACCATATGCAAACCATGAATATCCAGAAAATTATACGGTGTAAGACAAAAATAATTATAATAAAATGAACATATTGCAACTATGAAGTATAACAAGGCAATAAACCAGGAACACAAGAGTGTTTAGCAGCACTAAAGCTATGAAGACAGATACTAAAAACTGGCAGTTAAAAAAAAAATTCCATTAAAATCACATAAGAGATACATAAAATTAAAAAATTGCTTTAAACAACCCAAAACTAATTTAAGTTTAGGTTGGAGTTCACATCTGTGTAAAATTCTGGATAATCCAGCAAGAGATAATTTACGTTCAGGTTCATAAACTTCTGAAGAAAATTTTCTTTTCCCTCTGTATCAGGTACTTTCAAAAGTGTTACCAGGAAGAGGAGAATCCTATGGTCTTTTCCTAGTATTTCCCTATTTAATTCCACCAGATGTGTACAGACAGCAGGTACTTACCAGTGGAGACTAAAAAAAAGGAGAAAAGCTTCCCTATTTCTATAAGATCTAAACTTCTGTTCAAATTAAGAAGTAGTTACTATCAACTGAACAAATGTGTTTGCAGGATGTTGTTAGTTTCTCTCCAAAACATTCTCTCTTGAAATGGAAAAAAATATTAAAAGTTCCCAGCACTGCTGTGACAAGACAGGCAAAGCTGCCAATACTGGCAGGTCGCAAAGCAGGACACACCAGACTCCCTGTTACTAGCTGCAGAGTTGTCTCAAGTTTGTTTGGCATTTGCTGATTCCAGAAGCAGCTGCTAGATGTCTGGAAATCCCTTTAATGCCTGCCCAAACAGCAGGACTGGTATGTCTACACACGTAATCTAGTTTTACTGGGTTTACTGTCTACTAAATATGAAGTATTTTTCATGTAATATCTGACTTACGATTTTAGCGTATTACTGCATAAATAATATGAAGAAGCTCCCCAGAACAGAAGAAACTGACTTTTTAAACTCTTAAGCAGATCACAGAATCACAGAATGTTCGGGGTTGGAAGGGACCTCTGTGGGTCATCTAGTCCAAACCCCCCCGCCGAAGCAGGGACACCTACAGCAGGCTGCACAGGAACTTGTCCAGGCGGGTCTTGAATATCTCCAGAGAAGGAGACCCCACAACCTCCCTGGGCAGCCTGTTTCAGTGCTCCGTCACCCTCAGAGGGACGAAGTTCTTCCTCATGTTCCGATGGAACTTCCTGTGCCTCAGTTTGTGCCCATTGCCCCTTGTCCTGTCACTGGGCACCACTGAAAAGAGTTTGGTCCCATCCTCCTGACACCCACCCTTAAGATATTTATAAGCATCTATTAGGTCCCCTCGCAGCCTTCTCTTCTTCAGGCTGAACAAGCCCGGCTCCCTCAGCCTTTCCTCACAGGAGAGATGCTCCAGTCCCCTCACCATCCTCGTAGCCCTCCGCTGGACTCTCTCCAGTAGCTTCTCATCTTTCTTGAACTGGGGAGCCCAGAACTGGACAGAGTACTCCAGATGGGGCCTCACTAGGGCAGTGTAGAGGGGAAAGAGAACCTCCCTCGTCCTACTGGCCACACTCTTCTTAATGCACCCCAGGATCCCATTGGCCTTCTTGGCAGACACAGCACGCTGCTGGCTCATGGTTAACCTGTCGTCCACCAGCACTCCCAGGTCCCTCTCCACAAAGCTGCTCTCCAGCAGGTCTGCCCCAAGCCTGTACTGGTGCATGGGGTTGTTCCTGCCCAGGTGCAGGACCCTGCACTTGCCCTTGTTGAACCTCATCAGTGGCAGCACAGCATTCTGGTGTATCTACCAGTCCTCCCAGTTTTGTGTCATCAGCAGACTTGCTGAGGGTACATTCTAACTCTTCATCCAGGTCATTGATGAAGAAGTTAAACAAGACTGGGCTGAGTACTGACCCCTGGGGGACACCACTAGTTACAGGCCTCCAACTATACTTAGCGCCGCTGATGACAACCCTTTTGGATAAGTTTTCTGAAGTTGAAAATGTTTTACCATAACAGCAAGAGGGTCTCTTGTTCCTGTACAAAAGCTTGTGACTTCACATGATTTAAAAAAGAAGGTTACCTTTGTTCTTTAGAAACTGAGAAAGAAGCTTGAATTCACTCTGTATACTTCATCAAAAGTCATAGCAAATAAACTGCTCTTGTCATAAGCAACGCAGATATTTGTTAGAAAGCAATATAGCTGTATGTATGCTGAGTAGGAAATAAATGACAACAAAAGATACAACTCAACCTTAAGCCATCGCTTGTATGCTAAAAGGAACAAAGTCAACTCACACACAGGGCATGCTGTTCTTCAAAAACACAAGGCAATCAGCAATAACGTACGATGTAATTTAGAATATTCATAATGCTGAAGTCACAGAGCTGGAAACGCTATCCATGTAAACCTGTTGACACTAATGCTTACAAAATCAGACCAGAGAGGAGACATTCTCTGCACAAATAGAAAGTAGTTGTATTTTTTTTTCCTCCTTATCTAGTTCTAGTACAAGCTTACAGAGCTTCCTAAAGTTCATAAAAAAAATCCAAAAAACCACAATGTCTTTCATTGCTTCTGCTTCGTTTCCAACCGCACCAAGTTCAGTTCAGTTGGCAAAGTGGGGCAAACAGGAAGAAAAGAAGGTTTACAAGAAAAGACAAACATAATACCATTGCATAGGTGTGGTGGGTTGTCGCCAACTCTCGGATGCAAAGAGTGCCACACATGGACTGCACGGACAGAAGAAAAGCAGCATTTACAGTGGATGATAGTGAAGTGGACTGGTCTTAACTCATGAAGCACAGGCCGCTCCAGTTTTTGCCTAATCTTCCACATCAGCATCTGGACTAAGAAGAGGCAAATCTCTCCGCTTCACCCATGTTTCGGCATCTAGAAGCTGGCCTTTGAAGTTCAGCAGTCACACCACCCTGTCATCCAATGCTGAGCCAACAGTGAAAAAAAGTTTGTTTGTCTTGGTTCTCTAGTTCTCGTACTACGGACAGAGAAGATAGACTTGGCTCTATAGTTACTAACATCAGTGCACAGAAATGCTAGAGATATGGCATCCAACTACGTGGACCGTAAGCACAGCGCAGGGCTGCTACAGGCACAACAGCTTTTGTAGCGTGATCTTGGCACTTGACAGCAAGGCTCGCTTTCATTCTAACAGAGTGGTGAACTTCTCAACTACAAAAAGAACATCTGATTTTTAAAACAGTATTACAGTAGCAAACAGCTTCCCATGGCCTCCACCACTGCCCCTTTCCTGGCATCACTGCTCCTCTTTGTCTGTTCCTCCGTCTCCCTAAGTGGCCATCACTCATTCCCTGAGGAGCTGCCTTGGCATCCCGCTCCTGACGCTGCTGCTCTCCTTGTCCGCGTTCCTCCCGTCGGCACTGGCTCTCCTTCCTCCCCACGGAGGCACACGGCCGTTGTAGGTTCTCCAAGCCTCCTTTCCTATGCTAGATTCCCTCGCAAATGAAATGTATTTCAAGACTGTCCCGGTACGCCGGCAAACTAAAATGTGTATGAAGAGGTCATTTCATCTGCACACAGATAGCAACTATCTCCTTCCCTTTGTGCCCTGAAAGCAAAGAAAATGCAAAAAAGCAGCAAAGAACATAATGTCATTCAAATAAAGCAATCTGACAGACTATCTTACAACATCACATAGTCACTGCTTTATTTTAAAAGCAGAAGATAAAAATATCTCTATTTAAGTAGTGATTTCTTTTTAAAAACCACTCGTTGGGAATCTCTCTCCTGCCTATGCCAACCAACCCACCGACGTTGCTGCCTTCAGTCTGCCAGCAGCACGCTCAGCGCAGCTCACGGTCCCACGCCACCTTCCACGTCATTGCAACGGGACCGCAACGCTGACCTGAGGAAGAACTCCAGGCGTGTTATGAGAAAGTTTTTAGATGAATGCAGAGAACGGGAAGCTGTGCTGTTTACAGATAGAAAAAAAAAAGGGAACAGTCTGGGGTTAGTGTCAGAAGTGATTTTGTTTTGTTTTGAAAGCATCTATTTTCAGAGCCCCTCTTACAACACTGATAAAGGAACACAAACTGTCACATTGGGGTGAAGAGTCATGCCTCCCCAGTCGCATTGTGAATCTCAACCAGTGCTCTCAGTTTACTTCTTAGGGAGGGATGATCTTCTCATCAAAACAACCATCTGAGACCACCTCTTCTTGGCAAGCTCCACAAGAACAAATGGTTCCCTGGTGGCTACTGTAGCCTGAAAGATCCTGAAATAATAAAGCTGATTCAGCTGGCGTGAAGATGGAGCTCTTGGTGCTCCCGTATCTACACCGAGACACATTAATGTTTCAGGTAGTGATGCCCACCTTTTGTTACAGTACCGAAGCGACACTTTCCAGCTACTATCATCCACTGCACTTTGGAATAGAGCTACTTTGTACTGGCTTTGCCAAAAGCAAAATTGCTACAATGGTAAGAGAATGCAAGTTTTTATATTCCCAGGCCCCTGCAGAACCTGCTGCATAGACAGAACAAGATACTGGACAAACAGAAACCTATGGCGATACAGTCAAATGTCTCAGTCAAATGATTTTCTATTTGGAATGGAAAATGCAACTCTGTCATAGGTGTGGAATAAAGACCCATAGACCAAACATCATCTGAGTAATGCTCAAACTTAACAGATCTATCTTTATGCTGTTATCTTAAATACACCACAATACACCACAGACAAAAGGGAAGCAATGGAGAAAGAGATACTCGTTTTCCCCCAGACTGCTGAAGCAATCCCAACACTTCACAAAATCAGATTAACCGATCAATTTATACCCATGTAAATAGCCTCATGATCTAAGTGGTAAGTGGTCGGTACAGCTGTGGCACTACGCAACATCCATGAGCACAACTCTGAAGTAATCCCTGCAGGGTAAGAGAATCCAACTGCCTTTCTGAAAACACAACGAATTTGGTTTGATATAGGATGGCAAAATTCAGGGTGGAGTCTCTCACAGGGGGCAGGGGAATGAATAGCTGCCTTTGACTAACTGAATGAAGACTGAAACCTTGTACAGGGAACAGGATACTAAACTCTCTGCTTCCTCCAAGTCTTGCCCTGCTCCATGTCACAGGCAATTGGCCACTTCATATTTTTCTTCTAAATCTTCCTCGAGATTCTTGAAGAGTCTCATCAACAACCTTGAGATCTGTTTTTCAAGTAAATCCTCTCCACGCTGTGGCTGACAGCAAGGCTAGAAAGGACATAATAGATGAGTAGAGCTACTGTATCCTACTGAGAAAAGGTTGTTTTTTTTTTAATTGACAATATTTGCCAAATTCTCTATGCCTCAAAGCACTCAATAAGAAGTTCAGCTCCCCTGTGAACTGGAAATGAAGTTTGTAAGTTTGGAGGTGTATGTCCTTGCTCATACTTCGAACTGCAGCTCAGGAGTCCAGCAGGATTCTAGCAGCTGCGTGGGGTCGGGATGCAACCTTCCTGAACCCTTCCTGTGACACGGATTACTGTGGGCTGACTTAAATTAGCAGGAAAAAAGCCTTCATTTAATTAGGAAATGTGCATGTTTTCTTTCATTTTTATGTTCTTTTGTTGTTTTCCAGTAGAAGGTCTGACCCTTGCTACCTAAGTTTTTATTATTTTTGTTTACTAACTGTAGATTTTTTAAAAACAAATGGGGTTTTTTGCCAATAAAAATACACTGTGTACTCACTTAAGCAATTTCACTGATTAACACATTTATTCTAAGCCTTAATTCTTAAATGTTATGGCAGAGCACAGTAAATTAGTTTTCCCATTTACTACAGAGGACTCATTTATTTACCCTTAATTTATATCCATTTTATTTTGGATGCACATCAGAATTTTATTAAAGTGCACAGCTTCAGAAACCGGTTGTAGTCAGTCGCCAGTTAACCATACTAACTTTTAACAGAAAGAACGCATTTAACAGAATTTATTAAAACAAGCTTTGCACTTAATATTAACTGGTTTACTAACACCTGTGGTTAATGGATTCAACCGGCAGTTTTTAATCACTGTGTCCATAATCTTTTAGTTATGAGATTTGAGGTTTTGCTCTTTTTTTTTAAAGGAATATGCTAGAAGTGAAACAAGCTTTTAGGATTGTTCTCTTCCTGTTAACTTCCTAAAATTTTCTCAACTTTGAATGAAACAGTTACAGAACTGAAGTAAACTCCAGTAAGAGAATAATTTTGCTGCATTTGCAGAACCGCGAGAGCTGTCCCAAGTAGATCAGTCACCTCAAAAAACCTCTGGGTCCAGGTGCTCAGCCAGAGATATCTCCTAGCTTAACGGTTTGGCTTCCCACAGAAGAAAATACGACTGCCTGAAAAGAGGAAGTGTGTGCACACTGGGCTCTTCACCACTATTTTTTAAACATCCCAAATATTTCACATACAGAAGCGTAAAAGAAGCAGTGGGTAGGTACTACACTTACTTTCTACTTTTTTAAAAATAATTTTAATAGAGATTACCAAATCGATGCAGGTCTTTCATAGCTTCCTATTACCACAAATTTACTTGAAATTCTATATTGTGAAGTGAAAATATATTTTATATATTTTTAAAATTATTTTTACACTATATATCTTCATTAAATACAAATTATAAAGGGAAAAGTAGACAGCTGCAGTTGATAAAGCAACAGTCCAGCCCCTCTGAATTTTAGGATCTGGGTCAATTCAGAAAAGACTCTATATACAGACACTGAAATCCAGAGGGAAACAGCAAAAATCAAGATGAAATAACAAACTTTTTTAACAATATTTGATCTGAAGAAGTTTTCAAATTTTCAACTTTTCTTACAACTGTCACAAACAAAATTTACCATTATATAACCAATATTTTTTTTTAAGCTTACCTTCCTAATTTCTCAGTTCTTGCATCCATCAATACTAGTTTAAGATATCAGATTACACAACATATTCTGAATTATTTCTTGGATAAAAATGATCTAGGACCATCACCTTGGAATTAGAGGTATTTGTAAATGAAATTTACAACTCTTTCACAGTTCACAAACTTAATCCAAACCCCAAGGATTTATATAAGTCAAAGAAAACCGAAAGAAAAATTGTACTTCTCTACCTACCAGAGATAGATCCCTAAAAGCCTGTATCTAAAGAGACTGCCACTGGAGCTTCTTATCGGTACAGCAGGTTTTTTGGTTTGCAGCAGTGTCGTGACCACTGAGTACCCTCAGTTCCTCATGCTCAGTCACTTCAGCTTACACCTTCTTCCCAATCCTCCCTCCAGTCTTCCTCCTCCATCTTGGCAATACCCCCAAGCTGTGTCAGCACCACCAGATTTTTTTTTTTACCTGGTCATTACCACAAATAAAACAACAGACCTCTCTCAAATCGCCCCTCGGGATCTTCTAATTAGCAACTTCTCTCTAACCAGACAATCTCTCCCACAAACAAAACTCCCTGCTCTTTCCCCGTCAGCCAGTTCCTTTGACAGATCGGGCTGCTGCTATCAACCCCCAGCCAAACTAAAGTATAATGCCTCGTGCAGAGTGCTTGAAAGGCCTTGCAAACAAAAATGGGTTTGATCCACTGGGTTTCCTTCCCTACAGAGTAAGCTATCTTCTCAAAAAAAGGTATCAAGTAACTCTGGTAGTAACCATTTTTGGGAAACTCTGTGGCACTTTAACTCAAAACACTAGGCCATCAATTATCCTGGCCCAGCCTCTGTGCCTGCTTCCTTCCCCCGGCCCCCTCTCCTCTACACTTCAGACTGACATTAAAGTATCCCCAAACTAGTGGACACAACTACCAAACCTGGAGTAACAGATGCTGCTTATAATGAAACACCTTCCACCATACCCACTAGAGAAGGGTCTTCATTTTTCTCAGCTAAAGGACAACAAGTGCTATAATTGTACTGGATACCATGGAAACCAGTTCACAAAATGGGCATTCTGGCATTTCTAACTGATTTTATATACCTATGTAAAACCCTGCTCTGACAACTGACAGACTTTAAAAAATAGGGTTTTTTTTGTTTTATGCTCCCCAACTTCGGTACAATCCGAGTTAAACACAGCAAGAGCGTGCCAGCTCCTGCATGCCTACATCATGTGAGTATAGAGGCAAACATAGATGCAGGCAAATGAATCCCAGCAGCGACCACGGATTTGTTTCCCAAGCAGAAAGGAATTCACAGCTTCCAATGAATGAATGAAAGTAAATAATAATAAAAAATAATCCTGCTGGACAAAATAAATAATTTTATGAAACAGACAGATGGAATTGTAAGGAGGAAACAAAACTCTCCTTTTAAGTCTTAAAACCGAACTTGCTTCTGTTGTCTTTGATCTGATTTAAGTTGTACTAAAGGTCAATGAACATTGGAACAAATATTGCTAAATACTGTACTCAACGGATAAAATGAAACATGAAAGTTTGGCCCTATTGTACATAACACATCGCACAATGATCTCACCAAAGTTACCAGCTGGGGACTTGCAAACCGCATTTACCAAATAAGGCAAAAAGCTTCATGCCTGAAATCCTTTCCCAGTTACCTCACCCGGCTTTTGCTCGCGTTTCTACAATAATTGCAGAGGTCATTTTTTTAAATTCAGATGGAGTAAATCAACAGGCTATCCAGTACAAAGCTGGGTTTGTGTAGTCTCTGGAGAGAACTCAGCTTTATTTAAACTGAGTGTGTACAGAAAAGGAAGAACTGAAATATGTGCAATAAAAACAGAACAGCGAGTAGTATAAATCGAGAAGAGCAAGTGATGTAGATATGTGTTCTGCTGGTTTGATTACAAACACTAATGTTTTATGGGGAAAGTTTCTTAAATTTGTTGGGTATCTTCAGGTTTTTGAAGTGCATGTGAAGAATTGGTCTTTAATGTTATTCTTGTGACGTTCCAAAAACACTTGAACTTTGCACTGTGGGTTTATGCTGTCCTTGTATTTGAAATATAGCTCTGTAACATCAACAGGATATATTTTATCCTCCATCTTCTCTTTGATTTCTGTGACCATATGTTTTGCCTAGACTTAATACAGTTTTGAAGAAAGAATCAAATATTAGCCTTCTCTACATTAAACACAACAGAATAGACCTGCATAGTTCACCATGGTAGTGAAAATCTTGCAAAATTGCTTAATATTAAAATAAAATGGTGATTGTCATAGTGAAAACTGTCTTTAATTTCTAATATTTTCTCTTTTTTTTCTGCGTATGTGTGGCAGGACAGTGGGGGGATTGCTTGTTTTTATCTCCAGCTGATTTTTATCCGGTGTTTTAGAAAAGCAAGAAAAAAGCCCAGTAAGCACTTTTAAGCGTGCTCATAATCTTCCCCTCACAATAATCTGACAGTAGTACCTAATATCATTTCTTATTATGTACATTGGTAACACAACTATATTTTTTTTCCTCCAAAAAATTTCGAAACACAGCTTAACAGGGTACTAAAATTGATAATTTCAAAGTCCAGTTAGAAGAGAGAGAATCCAACACTCACCACTGCTTATAAAATACACGCTTACAACATCAGCCTGATCACAAAGACCAGGTGCTTGCATCTCTAGCTACTGCTGAAATTGCCAGTGCAAAAGCCATATACAATTAACCTCGTGCTTCTATACCTAATCTCTTAAAATGTCGACCCATAAGATGTTATGATGCAAATCAATTGTAAATTCACAGCTCTATAAATACGTAATATGACATAACTATCAGCTGTCGTCTGGAGGCTGCACCATCTCAGCATCTCTCCAGAAAGCAACACATACACAGAAACGTTCTGGGATTTTTGGGGGGAGAGGGATGACAGAGAAACAGGAGTGAGTTTGGGTTCTATACACTGTTGTAAACTAATACTATGGCAATAAAAAGTTCAAATCTGTTATTTCAGAACAAAATGTAACAGCTGATACATGGTCCATAAAGACGATGTGTTTAGAAAAGACCTCAAATAAAAAGTGGCATTCTCAGCATCCTGTGAAAGTTGCGGCTGAAATCCAAGCAACAAGCAAGCATCTACATTTCTTGTTATCAGCTCAGATCAGCCCAGAGGAGTTCAAAGAGCCCAGTCTCTGTGCAAGCCTTCATTAACTGCAGATAAGGAACTAGCAAGTTCAACTCTTCCTGTAGTTGTCGGAGTTCATAAAAGCTCAAGGGCTGAGCGCAGTGGACAGAAGTGGCGGTGAGCGATCTGACCACGTTCTCTACTTCACTAACAATGAGTTTCAGAAAGCCCAAATTTCTATTCTGTTTCATACTGGTCTCATTATTCCTAGATCACACATTTCTATTTTGTAATTACTAGAAAAACAGTATTAAATGTAATTAATATCTTGCTTCTTTGTTTTGATTCCATTTAGCTAAAGGCCAACTGTAATTGCTTCTGCTGATAAAAATCAATTTAGAGGCAAATGTTTGAAACTGCGTCAGAATCTGTGTTACACGGGGGGTCTGAATCTCTTATTTTTAAGCTTGGCAGTTGAACTCCATGAGCTGTGTAAGAAAAGACAAGTTTATCTGACATTTTATAAAACAATGAGCTGGGAAAGCTCTCTATATGGTATCAATATGTCAAGCCAGTATCCTGGACTGCCCAAAACACACATAGCACTGCATAATAAAGTGCATTAGGCACTGGACTAAGAGTTAGCTGAGCCAGGCTCTCTCCTGAACTCAGTCAGCTGTGTGACCACAGACAAGTCAAAACAATCATCGTTCCCATAAATTATATAAGATTGGAAAATGCCCATATTTTATCTGGAAGGAATACAGAAAAGAAAGCAGCCACCGTGATATACTGAACAGAGAGGACTCAACCGGTCCTGTAGTGCTCTGCCTTTAATGTTAAGCACTTGCTGAATTCAAAAAAACAAAGGAGTTCTCTTCAGTTAGATCATTAAAAACATGCTGACATCTACTGAGTGATATATTCAAAGGGGACAGGACTGTCTTACACAGTTCTGCAGACTGTCTCTCTGATGTACCAGGACAATCAACAGCACACCAGGTTAGGCTCTTTTAACAGGTTTGTTTGCACAGGAGAATGATACCCTTAAGCTACAGTAATATGAAATGAAATTGTAACACAAAGAACTGAACAACGCAACTAAAACCTGCTGAAAGCTAAGAATGATTCTGTGCTGGGACTAAATTCTGATTTGTGCAACAAGGTAAATAAACTCTTAACCCCGCATCGCACAGCAGCATAGGGGTGGGACAAGAGAAGAATTTAGTTGTACACAAAAACATAGCAAGTATGAGGGTAAAGAACATCCATTTCAGAGAAATCTGACCTGAAGTTCACAGTAAAAATTCTTCTCAAACATTTATTTAATTCCTGTGCGGAAGCAGTCTCATCTGTTTGTTACACATTCACAGTAGTAGTACAAAAAATATAAGCCTTCGGTCTCTCTTTCCAATTGCTCTGTTCTTCTTCTGAGGTTGTCTGAGTACAGCACAAGTGCAACCTCAGCTACAACATCAAAGAGATTTTTTCCATACCCGTTTAACCTTACAAATGGAAAATTTCCCAGAAAAATTTATGAGTGGCAATACAAGATGCAAAATGCTTCAGAACTAGCATATTTATGTGGACAGAAGGAGCTGTTATTAACCATCCCTCTGACTACCATAGCCTTCATGCATCTCTGAGATTGTGATCAAAGCAGTCACTGATAACCACTTCATACTCCAGAATCAGGCTGAAAATAGCTCTTCTGGACTAGGAGTTCATTCCAGCATCTTTTTCCTCAACAGATCTGATTTCCTGGGCTGACTACTGAACCCTGGTATAGATATCCTGCACCGTTCCTCTAACACAGCTATAACAACACCAAAGAACTGGCTTCTTTCACCAACTGGAGCACTTCCACCATGGGAAAATCTCTGGGGAATATGAAGACGAATACTCTGGCAAAAATGAGTATGAATCACTGCGCTGCACCAGCCATGCAAAGTGGAGAGGGAAAGCAGAGGCGGAAAGAGAGTATGCCTAATGTGCACTGACTTCTTTTGGTCTTCATACAACAGCCACTCAAGGGCCCCTGCACCCGTAGCAACTGCCCGGACCCTCTGTGCAGTTCTGGGTTAACCCAAGATGCAACGTCATGTAAGTGCAGACATCAGAAGATGAACAGAAGTCCAGATGGTAAGGATGGGCAACTGTAGCAAGACCTTTACCCTATGCAGGTAATCAGTCTTTAAACTCCATTTCTATATCATCTCCTCCTCTGAAGCAAAGAATTCAGCATAATTTACTAATGCAGTGATGAGGATGGCATCAAGCATGTTTGAATACACGTGCCTGTTTTCAGTCCAGCCTTCAAAACACACTGATAAACTCAAATAAACATGAAATTAACAAGAACTGTTTCCACAGCCACTTACTTTTGCTGCTCCTATTTGCTCTTTACGAAACTTCTCCAGCGGTGCTATTAGCACATCATTAGCGTTCTGTATCTGCAAAGTTAAACACAAAGCATATCCTTTTAATACAGGGTATGTGCAGAAACTGGAGTCATTGCAAGTCTGCTGATGTGCAAGACTGAAAAATTAATGTCTGGAACATCCTGGTAAGAGTATATGGGTAGGAGTCAAATCATTATGTCTTCTTTACATAAAACGTACAACACACATGTTCACTAGTCTATTATGGAACATTTCTACGAATAACTAAAGCAATTGTAATGAATGATGCAGTAAATTTATCTGCAATATACAGAAGTGTTCCCTGGCATTTTACTTCCATTTCTTGCATCTTGCCCAAAACCAACATAGAAAACAAAAACTTCCAGGAACATGTTTTGGCAGAACAGAGAAGGCAAACAGTAGTCCTGACAGCACTGCCTAAAAAAGCCTGTGTTTACAGAATCTGACTCTTTGACAGCTGAAACTTTTCGGCTATCTCCTTAGATTATACACCTAGTTATACTGCACAGAGGAGAGTAAGCCAGAGAATTCTAAAAAGAAAAGTGGACAACTTAGAAAATATTCTAGATTGGATTCCTTCTCTTTTCTAGTTTTTAAACTAATTTAAGATGTCCTACAGCTATTTTTATCACTTTAACCTAAAGCAGGGTTCCTAATGACTCACAGTTTTCCCCTCGTGGCCTCTGTTTATTTAGTGTAAACCCAGGCCTGGGAACTCCTCTCTGAGGGCCATTCTCAGCAGCGACCACTTGAAGCGGTCCCTAGTCATTTGGGCTGGAAACACACATGAAGCAGAATACAAATGCCAGCCGGGCCATCGTGCCACTCACCAAAAAAAGGCAGCATGATTTCACCATGTGCCTTTTAGGGACAGGCAGAATAACCAACTAAATTGACTTTACTGCAGAAAAATCAGAAGAAACAGAAAACTGCCAACACATCAGAAATAAAGCACAATAAAACACTTTGTAATATTCTGTTATACTAACTACAGGAAAAATTTTAGGTTTTCTGCATGAATAGCTTTGTTTCTCATCGCCAGTCCAGTCTTTACCATATTCATCGCATTCCACATTTGGGCTTTGGCAGGTTTGGAGGTCTGGGCAAAGCTAACATGTACCTAAGCCAAATGCGAATGAATACAGCTCTTGTGACTCTTCCATAACAATAATTGATAAGTTACATTGTCAGTTGAGCACAAAAACTTCCCAAAAGGCTGCAATAATAAACATACAGAATAAACGCATGGAAACACCAGCACATTTTCTTTCCTCCCAAACCTAACATTACAATTCCAAAGACCACAGAATCACCACATCTATCAGTAGGGCAAGGTTTCAGGAAAAGCTGAGACTCTCTTTGACATCCTAATGCAAGAGAGTCGAAGACAGCAAAGACAACGCTTGGCATGCTCGATGACGCAGTGATCAAGACGTGCTACATTTAAAAGTAAAAACCAGGCACCGAGGATGAGTGTTTTCACTGCCTTCACTGAGCTTTCACTGCATTCAACATACTCCATCAGTTCGACTGGAACAGACTATAAAGTTCTGTTATTATCCAAGTGGACACTTCCCAAAAATATATAGATTTTTAGCAACATCTAGCAATCTAACCGAGACTTAACACTTTCTACAAGCAAAGTGCATGCACTTAACAAAAAATAATCCCTATTCCAAGGATCACTACCTAAGTAAGGCAGATTAAAATCAACAGTGGTGCAAAACTTCCAAATGACTTGCCCACAATCAGGCAGAACTGCAGTGCATCCATCTGGAAGCAGCAAATGGAAGTTTTAACAGCTTACAGAGCAAGTGCATGGCTGTATAAAGAAATAACGAGGGCTTGCTGGAGTCACTGGTACAGAAGCATGGATGCATCTTTTATTTGTTTTTCATGCACAAAAATATGTTTTTTCTCTGCCTTTTAGATTCATTGCTATACACAGCAACAATATATTAAATACCTCACAGTTCAATTGAGACATTCATTTTATTGAAGTAGTTACTCCTGGTACCACCAACCCCTGCTAGTCCTGTTGCTAGCCATTACCAGTCAAACTCACTGCATGTAGAGCTGAATATGGCTCTTCTCTTCACACAACTCTATCGCATTTGGGGAGCCTCCACGCCACACCAGGAGACCTCACTTCATATACTGCCCTCTTGACAGCCTTAAAATGACTGAAACACAACTACTACCCATCTCACTCAACACTGCTGCAAAACAAATGAAGTATCTTGGAAAAAAAGAATCCTGCTTCAAACACTGTGGAAGAACATACTCATAGGAAGCATATGGCACTGAGAGGAGTCATCTGGGAAGTCAGTGGCTTTGTGGGCTGAAGCACAATGCTCTTCACTCCCACAGTTACATACACAACTAGGAACGGACAGTGGGTATCGCAAGGCTAATGAAAAGATGTCACGCACTTCATCTAGACAGAGTCAGTGCCTCTGAATAGAATGGCTGAGCCACATCTACAGAATATCCTGAAAGCTCATCCCTGGGCTGAAGGCTTCTACTAACAAGAGTCCTGATGTCACAGTTCACCTCCCAGCAAAATTAGGCACTAGGCAAGCAATGGGTTTTGGCTCTGGGGAGGGAGAACACACCAGCAAAGCACCAGACGGAATCCCAGCAGACGTTTTTCAACAGCTGGTATTACAAGACGTAGAACGCTCCGCTGTGAAAAGACTCCTGCCAATTTCCACCAGGTTGTGCCTAGCATTTGGAAACTGGAAATTGTGGAGAAAGAAGAACTTCTGCCATACACATGCATTTATTCATTTCCTTCCATTGCTGATTCCTATCACTGCAATTATTTTACATCACAGTTTCCTTGTTAAGGGTTACTAATTGGCATATACCTCTTCCTCTCCCCCAATTAGGAACCTAATCCTCCCATAAGTATTTCTCTAGAAATCTGTTTGCTTTAGATAATCTGAAATTTCCACTGTGTGGTCCTAATAGAGTAACTTTCTTCCTGCCAAGACGATAATCCCTCTCCTACTCAGTTATTGTGCTAGGTTGGAATCAGAGACACTTGGAACAGGCAAAGAATGTAAAAAAGATTGGAATGGTTTCTGTAAATAGCAACTTCAGATATCCATGTTCTGTTTAAAATACAGATCTTACCCTCAAAAGCCCATTCAGATTAGTCACACCTTTAGAGAAGTTACACATTCTTGATCTAACAGTTACTGAATGCTACACAGTTCCAGGTCCCAGCATGGCTAATATGTGGCAGTTAATCAAATAATGCAATTGTTTCTCTTGTTTGGCAAAAGCACCAGTCTTCCTCCAGAAGAACGAAAAAACCACCAAAAACCATGCAGTTTTAACTTAGCATCAGTTCATCTGTCTTTTTTTAATTAAGATGCTAGACAAGTATTCGGCAGACAGAGTAGGAAAACATTACTTTGACAACTGAGAGCTCTATATTAGATCTACTAAAAAAGAAACAGATTTTTCTAAAATAAAGAACTTCATCAATTTTTTAACTTTTGTACGTTTAACTCTCTATTTAGCATTACTGAGAAAAATACCATTAAAGTAAGTACCACCAAAATCACACTTAATTTGCAAAAAAAATACTGAAAAAGAAATATTTCAAAATTCAAAATACTTTTTCTAAGCCAGCTTTGACAACTTATGAGGTCATTCTCTGTTTGCATAACTGCAACGTTTCAGTATGCTCTGACAGCCTTCGAGCCAACGTGGCGAAGCACCTTAAGTTGTCTTTTCTGATTTTTGATCTTCCACCTTTCCAACCCAACCTCCTTCCTTCTTGCAGTTACCCCTGTAATTGAAATAATGTACCAATAACGAGATTAAACTGTGGTTTTCACACACCACAGAGAAACTCCACTAGCAATTCTTTACACTTTTCTTTTTTACTAAAAGTTTCAATCATCAGAATGAAAAAAAAAAATCAACATCAACTAACATAACCTTACGAGATTCATAATTATTACTCTGTGTTAAAAAGGGAAGCGTAGAATTTCTGCAAACATTTCTGAACATTTCAATTTCTAGGTGTTCTTTAAGTCAATGATAATTTTTTGAATGAGTTTTCTAACTTGTTTTCTAGCCCTGAATTTGGGATAGTGTATGATATGCAAACTGTACACACATCATGCTTCTTCACCTTCTTTTACTTAGGCAGGACCAGTGGGTATAAACAGAAAATTAACTAAAACATTGATGCAGCTGCTTATTCATTATTAAATACTAACAATATAGACACAGACATTTTAAGCCCTGAAGCACTTCACAAGCTTTGAGCTTCACCCGGCAGTCTACAATGTCGAATTTCCGTAACAAGAACAGTTAATACCTTTTGAACTTTGTATTTTTATTTGTAGGGCTAAGGACTAGGCAGATTGCAGAGAGAATTAAGTTAACAGTATTCCCTGTTGCCAGAAGAAGAAAACAACAATATGAAGCGAGGCTCTTTCTCAGTGACAGAATTAGGAATTAAATCCAGTTTATCTGAATTACAGTAAAATGCTTTAACTACGAAAAACTTTCAGTTTATATGTTGTGTCTGGGAAAGACATTTCTTGCTCGAAATCTGCTACAAGAACTTTTCACTGCAACACAGAATTATCGCACTTGCATACAGGAAATCAAACTCATTTCCCTGAGGTATTGAATGACTCACGAACTCTGAATGCTGACAGACACTAATTTGCTTCATGTTGGTATAAGACTTCTAGAAAACACCAATTAAATTCATTCAAGGAAAGCAATAAATCTCATAGCTAATAGATCCATAATAATGCAGTTCTAATGTAGAAACATACTGCTCTGCTAGACAAAAAGAAATAATTTAATTCAAAATCCTTTCCCCAATTGTTAACGATTCCTAACATCTGACGTGTCAGAACAAACACTTCAGTCTGTGGCCTGCATCACCAGCTCCTCATCAATACAACTTCAAACGCAACAGCAGAGACCGAACACAGACAACCAGGCATTTAGTTACGTAGCAGGTTTACATGCTACAAAGAATATAAACATGATAAAACATTAGTCATGTATTTAAGTCCTCAGTTTCTATTATTAAACAGTGTAAACATTACATAAAGTTAATAATGTGAATTTCAGTGCCTATAGCTACTTGACCTTAGTAGGACAAATACTTTTACAGCTTCCTACAGAAAAATCTACACAGACAAATCACCTACTGAGAAAACAAAAAAATTAATATATTTGAAGTTTATCTTATTCCCTCTTACATTTACAAAAAAAAAAGATGGTATCAAACAACATCCAAACTTGTGTTAATTTTCTACAAATATCACTACCAGTACCAGTTACTTCAAGCAGCGTTTAAATTCAGATGACGTTAAAGTAGGTTCAGAAGATGACAAAGTTTTAACTACGGTCTAGTTTAACATAGGTTGGACACTTCCCTGTACAATGTGTAATGCAATATTCAGCTTCTTAGCAACAACCTCATGCTGTATCAAAGCAGTCTTCATATCTTGTCACAAGGGGATGCTCAAAAATCACATGCCAGTCAAGGCTCGGAGTAGTTATATAGGGCTCAATAATTTATTTCCTCTAAGTTTTTCCAAGTGAACATTATTTTTTAATTTTCTGTATCACCTTGCTTATATTTAAAAATAAATTACTACAGTTCATACCTGAAAAGACTGTTTCTTGAAATAGCCAAAAAGAGACACAGGACAATACACCCAAAGGCCGTCTTTAACACAGAAAGGCCGGTCTCCTTATGGAGTCCTCATCAAACATTCGAGGAAGAAACACTCCTCTGAACAGCAATACAGGGGAGGAACTAACTTCAAATGTCAGGTCTCCTCAGGCAGTTTTCCTTTTCTACTGATTACAGAGCAAGTAGAAGAAAAATCAGCCACTGTTGGATAAAGTCGGTCTTTGTCAATATTCCTGCCTCAGATTCTACCACAACTTATTAAACCTAAACTCTTTTCTTCTAAAAAGTACATATTGATATAAGCTGTATATAAACATAGGAAAAAAGACATGGTACATACACAACATTTTAAACTTAACATCGCAAACACAATTTCAGTTTTAGTGTATCTTGACGTTGCAATTACTTGGCAGGGGTCTTGCAAATAAAGGTTTCCTGCTACGTTTTTCCCTCAAAACATCTAACTACAGGTGAGTGGATAAACTAGACTTGAAAGCTTTATCTTTCCAAGTATTTGCCATCAGATTCTGTCCTGTTTTTTTCACTTTCAGAAGTATTTATTATTCCAGAAATACTGATTTTCAGAGAGATGAAGTTAAGATAGGCATTTTGTTGGAAGCATCAGAGACAAAAGTTCTGCAGAAAGAATTTGGACTGTCTTTTTATCTCTGTGTCCTCTAATGATGTCGTAGTACTTCAGTGCTTGGATATCAACTCCCATTCTGCTCCCATCAATGCCTCTTTCTGTTTCCAGGCTATGAAAAATTGACAAACTTAAAGACAACCACAAATGCTGTATCCACTTCTGTATGAACCAGGAGGAGATCCTGAACTTCCCCTTCATCTGGGAAGTGATATCCTTTATAGTTTATCTGAAAAGAAACTGGTGGCATACCCGTTTTATTGAATGATGCTGAGACAGAGGCAGGTGCTAATAGAAAGCACACAACCTCATTTATGGAGAACTAAATTTGATCTTGTAAAGTAGATCACTGGCGAGACCTTAAGATCCGAGACAGTTTAGGATGCTTTTGATGGATTTTTGACAATCCCACATCCTGATCATAACCAGATTCTCCTTTTAAGCTCAAATCTTTCTGGCACAGAAAAACTGAAGGTGGGGACTGCAGGAGAGAGTGATCCTAACACCGTCAGAGCTCTCTACTTCCATTGCCAGGTTTGCCTTCACCCATGCAGGACTACCTTGCTGGAGGCACTGGTTCGCCACTGCTGTGCTCAGCCAGCCTTCGTCCTTCCTCTCTGCCCATGTGGCTTTCCTCCTTCAGGACACCGTGAATTCCTTGCAAGCAGGAGACCTCCACGTCTACAGTTAATTTCCCTGATATATTCAAATCCCAAAACAATTAGCCAAGCATTCAATCTGACTTGCTGCTCTTCCTGCGACTCGATGCTTAACCATAGTGACACCACAGGAATTTAAAATGAAAGAGACAAAAAAGAAAATTCCAAGAGGTGCGTGCTGTTGAACCAGGGACTGAAGGAGAAGGGAAAATAAAGATTTAAAAGCTTTTTTTTTAAATGAGAGGTTCAGTTCTGTTAAAACCTTCAGTTCTAGCAAGCTATTGCAGAAATTTATATCACTGTCCATATTGCAAGACCATGCATCTTTCACACACATCAAGGTAATGATGCTGCTCTCTAATACAAAGAGACCCCAAACACTTTCATAGGCTTTTTACTTCTTTTTGTGAAAAACACTATTCTCTTCCAGACAGAATAAGAACCTTCACAAAATTAATAGCTTACCAATGTGGTGTTAATTTTAACTCTGCTTCTTCCTCCGCCAGTCTGCAGCACAAGTAAGCTACAGGGCAAGTTAGGTACAGAGTGTCACATCAACTGTACCTGAGACTAGTATGAACACAAAGAAATGACATTCCCATGCTGAGAAGGAAAAGAAACATTCCATCATTCTTGAAAGCATGATGAGCACCAGGACTGTACTTGTACCATTTTGCGTGCTAATGGAACAAAGAAAAGCCAAGGACCCAACTGAGGGAAGCCAAATCAAGGATTACTTGCAGGACTGCACTTCAAGGGGAAAAAGAAATAAAAAATAAAGAAAATAAATAAATAAAAACAAATAACATACAGTCTTATTCATGCTAAGAAGATTGCTAAGCACAATATAAAAACAAGCAAACCTTGCAGAGAGTACTGTGACTATCTTTGTGATTGCTAATCACATGCGACCTTGTCTCATAAACCGGAGAGAACGTCAAATACCAGGAGGTCCTCTCGGACTCTCTCTCCCATTTGGTAGTTTCCTTTGTTCTTCTCAAGTATCAGACAAGGAAGAAAATGCTACAGTTTGCAACCAACACACTTTGTGAGCTCATTGGCAGGGATGAGAGTACATGTCACTTTAGAAATACTCCATCATACTATCTTCTTTTTTTTTTCTATTTTTAAACTATCCACTATCCTATTAAGCACAGCATGTAATTAAAAAAAAATAAGTTTAAAAACTATTGTTACATCAGTACATGAATCATTAATAAAGTGTTTATATAAACCATATTTTATTCATTTTACATCCAGCAGTCTCAGAGTTGAGGCATATGCTTTCTGACCTGTTTGCACATGCTCCTAAACAACGTGAAGATGACCTCTGCTATCTCAGATGAGGGTACAACATAGTAAGTACCTATCAAATACAGCCCAACCACTCTCAAGCATCTTGCCTTTTTTGTGGTATCTCCATCTCCATGGCACACTACAACATTTATGGTACTTCAGCACTCAAAGATCGCAAGGTCCAGCATAACCTTTCATAAAACCGTAATTTGATCCTCTCGGAAGTAAAGGAGGCACCAATATCCTCCATGTGTGCAACGACTGTGGAGCAGATGTTCCTTCCTTCCTCCCAGAAGACAAGTCTTGTGAATGACCCTGAAACCACAGACCTTTGAGACCACTCTGTACTAACACTGGTTAACTTCATTTGGGGCCAAGAAACAACAGAGAAATATGAACTCGAAGGACTGGCACTAAGAGAACAGAGAAAGAAAAAAAAGTATTTTTGAGTTCATGTAACAGGTCCCTCATAAAATCTGGGAACTTTAAGCATCCCCTAATGAATCAGTCCATGCACTGCCAACAGCAAGTTCTGACAGAGGACATTACTATTTCAATAACAATACCAGTACAAAGAGTCTCAATAACTTATTAGGCAATTAACTCAGTCACTCAACATTAGATATCCACAGTCTCAGCACTTGATACAGCCACAGAAGGTTCTGTTCCCAGTCAACGGGGAGAAATATGCACTCAACTCCTGTCAATTCGGACACCTTTCAGACAAGATGCATCACCTCACGAAATTGCCAGGTTCTCTGCAATCACACCCAAGTTTGCTATTCTGCTTCCACGAAGATAATTCTGAGTGGACAGATCAAGCCTAAATAAAACATTATTTAGACATTTCCAAAACAAAGCAAATGAATGACTGGGCCACTGTGCCTGAAGTCTGCTCTCACTCAGGGATATTTGCAAACCCATTTGAAGCTTTATAGGATAACCCAAAGAAACCTGGGACTGGGCAGAAGAGTCACTTCTCGTTCAGCAGAAAGCAGCTAGATTTAAGACACAGCATAAACACTGCAGACATTACAGGATTCACTAAGGGTTACTGTTGGGTTAACTTCCCAGTCCAAAGGTACACCCACAAAGGTATACGACACTTCTAATATGTAACCGAACAGCTGAACTACAAATGCCGTCATACTCCCAGAACGATGAAGAACAAATTACCAAAGTACAACAACCAAGGAAATAGTGTAACAAACGACTTGCTTCCGAATTTAAAAGAAAAAAACTCAAATACATTTTAACTCTAAAGTGGGGCTAAATAGGGAACACTTAAGTTAAATTTTATTATATTAGGTAATAGAGAATACGGCTTCTTCTCAGAAACAAAATGAAATAATATTTTTATACCTCTCTATTTACTTTTATTTAATGAATTTTTAGCATAGTTCTTACAGTTACCACTACCGATATACATGTGGAGTGCTGAAACAGGTTCATTCAAAACTACTCGTCTGATGTAGGCTAATTTGCCTGTTAAAATCCGAACTTGCCATTGCATATCACTTCTCTTTAAGATGGGACTTCTTTCAGTCTCAGAAATGATCATTCTGCCCTACGTCACAGAGTCCCATGGCAGCACGCTGCCTCTACTACTCATGCTGTCTGTCATTATCGGGTATTCAGACACCAGATTCACCAGTTGGGTCTGGACCATGGCAGCCAACTGGTGTCTGACAGAGACAGGGCTCATCCAGGGAGCTCACTGTAGCCAAGCATGGACACCAACACAATAAAACAGATCTTAGAAATCAGATGCTCCCACCATCTGACCCTATTCACTTAACACTGCTCCTGAAACATCTGAAAATCGTTATGTTACCAAATGGCAAGGTCTTATAGAAGTACAGGACAAGTTCTCAACAGAATAAATACTTAACAGAACTCTGCAGGAAGTAACAGGTCTTACAAATGACTGCAGGCATCTGAAGTCATTATCTTCCTTAATGAGCTGTTCATCTCTTCATGAACCGCAACCATAACAGACAATGACTGCAAGACCAGACTCTGACACTGCTCACTGAATGACAAGACACATAGGGAAGGAAAAAAGGCACTCAGATGAGAATACTTGTACCATGAAGTTACAGCAGCAAGTTCCACTCGCATCTCAACAGTTCTTGTTTTGAATAATGAGGCAGATTATTTCTGGCTGAACTTATCACTGCAGCCAAAAGAGACTAAAGTTAGCCACAAAATTTCCATATATTAAAAGTTTTTAAAGATGGGAAAATGATTTTTGGCATATCTAGATAATGTTATCTACACATTCATTTAATACTTCTTTTTTAATGCTATTTCTCTTTAACTATCTTTTTCACTCAATGCATTCATTGCCTGTGATGTCTCTAGAGGGAAAAGCTAAATATTCATTCCATCTGCTTTAAATTCCACATTTGAGAATCCGCAGTAAGCTTAAAATGTCTTTGTTGTCTTATAAATATTTAAAGAGAAAATATCATTATATTTAAACTCCCAGAATTGTTGTTATTTCACAGTAGTTAAGTTTTAATGTTTGTATGCTAATCTGTTTTGGTCATAAACACAAGCTCCTTGGGCATTGTCAGATCACTAATACTTCAAGCACAACTTGAAACAGCACCAAGAAGCAGCTACTCAATTCCCACTGTTTGTATGTGGAACCGAAACGGAATTTATTATAATCACCTTCCACTAAATGGTCTGGTTTGACAAACCAAATTTACTGTTAAAGACATTTTAATAGCTGATGCTCAAAATGTCCTGCTGAGCTGAGCAAGTGCAGCAGATACAGATTACCAGTCACTCCAACTAGCAGTAAAGTCAGAGGCTACAAACCTGCCACATACCCAGTGAAAAACCTGCTTCTGACAACACGTAGTGGCAATGAGATGTCTAATAGGTTTTACGGACAGCCTTCAAAATTATTTACACCCTAATACTACAATGCCATCTGTGTACAGAAAGGAGATTCGTTCCTGGAGGAATATTACACGCCTTTCAAGCTCTGTGAACTGCTGAAGTGAAATTTTTACAAACATCTTTGTGTAATTCTGTTTTACATCTTCAAGATGCACAAAACAAAGCCTTAAGAAAATGGCATACTGAAAACAGTCATGTTCCATACGTGTCACATGTATATGTACAAATGTATATGTGTATGAAGTCAGATACTGTTATTTTCCCGTAATTATTTATTTTACTCAAATCTCAGAAGACTGCTAGAATTAATTTTCTTTCGAGACAGTTGAATGAAAAGACGGGCTAAATACCTCAAATATCTGATCCAAATAAGGGCAAACCGTGTCTTTTCCTGCTACCATCATATTCAATAGTATTTTATTAACTCAGATTACAATAGGAAAACCATATGATGCTAATCTGTAAAAATGTATTTTTACAACAGACTTCTAAAACATATCAACTCTTATACAAAATTATACCAAAAATTTACGCTTAAAACTCCTTTCAAAACAAGAGATTACATAACAAAATGTATACTTTTATCTGTTATTATCTACAAATAATACAAAGGAAAACAGCCTTCAAGAAACGCAACACAACACATTTTACCAGATAAACAAGGAAGTGAAGACATGAAAAACAGCAGTTGATAGGAATTCTAAGACATATAAATGAGACTGTGCCAGTAATACATAATGGTCTCAAGAAACTGAATACCACAGGTTGGTATCAAGACAAAAAAAATCCAGCTGAATTATTAAAGGGCATGGCTAGTTTTATGACCATTAATAGTTACATGTGTTAAGTTCAAGGAAATCAGATATTAGACTTGCAAGTGTTTGCAGAGTGAGCACATAACTTCCTCTCCCACTCACAGCACACAAACTGGCAAAGGAGTTCTGTGTTTGTTGAAACAACAGATACTCCCCAGAAGAAACATCTGTGTACAAAAGGGGCCCAAACAAATTCAGATAGGTTATGCTTTATAATGCAGTTCAAACGGCAGCGGAAAAAAATCGAACACCAGTATCATATGAAAATGATTAAAATTTAACTTCTCCCCATTTATTTCTCCCCTTCCCCCTTGGTAGCCTGAATAAAATAATAAAACAAAAATTGCACAGCTATTCTCATGTGTCAAGCCTCTATTCCAAATGTCAAACAATATCCTAAGTATTACAAGTATTGAATAAAGATGTAAACATTGGCATGTTGTTAATTAGGCTTCATGGGCAAATTAGGATGCAAAGAATGGCATCGAGGGAATTCTCCAGACATGGGTTCTAGCAACACTGTTACTGCCCTCCCACAGTAACTTTTAACAAAATTGACCTCGTTCCTCTCACAGTATGGTTTGCCAAGAAATGGATTTGAATAAAGAGCCCTCATTAGCAATAAAAGTTTGGAGGGTGGAAGTGCTGCTTGAACTCTGCAATGTTGAAGTGCATGCAAGGAAAAGCACTTTGCTGAATTATTAACAGTGTCTGCGCAAGCCAGCCCCAGCCTGCCAGTCCTACTGCGTCAGCCGCTGCTCCCAGGTTCTTAAACAGCAACAGAAGAATAAACTTGTAGCATCCATGCACTGACACGAAAGCTTAAGATGCCAGCCTTATCTAGGGCTGTGGAGCTCACAGTGGCTATTCAGACCTCGTCAACACCTAGCTGAGCTCTGGAATATGTTCTTGGACATGCCAGGTACTCAGGGTTGCTCAGAAATCTCCCTGCTAGTATTCAGAGGACTGCTATCTTAGTGACGGCATAAAATATTTTTGTTTTACTACTGACAGCACCATTGAACCAACCTGAAAACGAAGTATGTCATATCTACTTCAAGAAACTCATGGATCAACAGAATTGTACACTAAGTTCCTGTAACACTACCTTTAATAAGCCATCTTTAATTCAGGTTCTCAGGTCACAGCTGTACATCTAAAATAGGGAGCCCAGATCAATTTTAGGAAATGTTCATTATAGTGTAGTTCTAAGAACTGAGTTTTAAGCAAACAGGACAAGCTACAAACCTGTCTCCATCAGTCAGTAATCTTACACAGCCGGAGGGTTCACACAGCATGGACTACCCTTCTCGTAACTAACGTAGCTACCCTTGTGTGCCGAAGGCAACAAGCAGAACTCAGGATTCCTAATATTCAACAAGAATACTGAGCTTAGGACGTGTGAACTCATTATGAAAATACCCAATGTGCCTGGGGAGTGCCTAGAGAGGGACCCGTGATCCCTCCTTCAGCTCAGCTACAAGGAGTTAAGGTCAGGAAGCTGAAAGGCAAGATGTTTAAATGTGTCTCTGATTAATGGGGAGGAAGAACTCTGATACTGTTACATACAATTCACAGCAGGAAGGGACCACTTGAAAACAGTTCTTCCCCAACAGGAAGGTAAAATACATTCACGGTCAGACTCTAAGATATGTTGATCCTCTAGAAAAATCTCACCTGAACATGTTTGAGAAAATTCCTGTTCTAGGTACTGATAAAAGACTTACGAAGCGCTGAAGTGTTTCATCTTCAGCGCACTCAGAAATCAGGAGCCAAAAGGCATGAACTGGTTCTTCCTCACTCACTTCCTTGATTCCGGGTTTTAAATAAACTGACTGACTATAACACCTTGTTAACAACTAGTGAACAGATCCTCCTGAGCAGGCAGCAGAGGACTCCGTAGTGCCAAGCACGCTTACCCCAGGCACTTCACCGAAGGAGCAGACACTGCAAAGAACCTGGCTGCTTGGGAATCCCTGACCTCTACAAGCACTGATCATTGTAAAGTAAAATTCAAACACAGAAAGCACTGTACATTAAGGTTCCCCCCTCCAATATTTTTCAAAATATTCACACGTTAACCCTATAGGAGTTTTAAATAGATTAACAGAAGCTAATAGGTTGAAAAGGAAAGGGGAAAAACCCAACTGACTTATGCCTTGTAATTGATTTTAAAAGCCCACTAGAGGATAATATAACGGGACAAGTTTGCTGCGCACATTTGGGGCCCCATTTTTATATCTCCTGTGCTTTCATTCACCTCTTTTCAGGCTATGCTAGTGATTTTTTCCCTAAAAATCCTTTCACATAACAAAGACAATGCATACCACCTACTCCTTCATAGCACAAGGACACACTTTAAAGAACTTATCTCTCTCCCATATTCCTGTTTTCCCTTCAGTGGGCAAGAGCTCCGTGGGATTTTGTTGCTACTGTCACTTACAACAGGAGCTGGAAACTCTGCACATCTCCCTTCCGCCCTCCCTCTCTCTTGGTCTCTCCTGTCTCTTAGTCTTGCTGCTTAGTTGTGTCAGCAGAATTATTTTCTATGTACACAGGACCATTTTATAAAGTGTTGAAGAATGTGTTTAACTTTTTCTGATCTATGAAGAATTACAAAGATGACTGAAGCTGGTAGGTTTCATAACTAAGAGCTACGCCCTTTTCCTCCTGTTGGTTTTCTGGTTTTCACCAAAATTACCAGTTTCTGTCTGTCAACAAATCACATTGTGCAAAAGTAACTGCCCTGTATCTAGAGGCGAATGACAGAAGACAACAGGTTAAACACAGCACTTTGGACACTTAACTAGAGAGATCCTTTGCTGTGTGTGTTCCATCTACACTACATAGACACTATTTATATCACCTGAGGAAAAAGAAGTACCTGGTGTTAAAATAAAAAAACCACACACACAAAAACAAAACAAAAAACCCCCGAGTTTACTTTTTTCTCTTTTTTCTTCTAGCAAACCCCTGAAAATGTTTAGAAGAGGGACATAAATAAGCAATGGACATGGTCATGGTAGGTAGCTAATCATCCAGTAAGAGATGCCATTTCTTTTTATGGCTTACTCCATGGATTGTAACGCAGTAAAAACTGTGAAAGATAAAGTATTCGCAAGCACATCCACAATGAAGGGAAAACAGTTCACTTGTGTACTTACAAGTTTGGGTATTTATCTTTTTATCACTACCATTAATACAAAAGGTGCATGTCTCTTGACTAGGCTGGGAGTTCAAATTATAATGAAAGCACAAGTGAACTCAAGAATGCCATTTCAGATAGCCAGCAGAAGAAAACTTTTCTGGTTTTTCCTCTCTTTATGGCTTTCCAAACAAACAAAAAAATCCTCAGCTTGAGTGTTTACATTACATATTATCTAGAGGGAAATGGCTACATAAACACAGGAAACAGCATAATTGGAGCACAAAACTAATTAAGAAAAAGAGATCCAGAATTCAAGTATACCTAAGCTTCACAACATTTTTAATGGTAAATTATCCTATTGAGTACTTTGCTAAATGTAGATATTTTACTATGTTACAAGTATCTTTCACTTTTTAAATATTTGTCACAAGAAAAGTATTTTTTCCTATGAAGAAAAAGTAAACACAACAAATCCAAACCTTCTTGTACCTAGGGCCGGGGGGGGGGGATCTTCAATTTAAGCAGCAAAGGACTCTGTTTTGGTGAAGAGTTTGTGTGGCTTTCGTCCTTTTGCTTTTTTTAAAAAAATAAATGCATTATCAGTTACAAAAATTATCTGATTAAGAGAAATCTTAGCAAACAAGCAACAAGATTTACTTTACAAAGTCCCTATTCTAAACCTTCTCAGATACTTTCACTTTGGCTGTTAGACCTACTTAAGAGTTAACCCAAATCAGTTCCATATGTTTATTACTTTGTCTCTCTGCTTTTCCAAATCCTTATCTGTAAATTTTGCAGCCAGACTTGTTTCCCTCACTGTGCAGATGTCACAAAATTTCTCCAGAGTGGACTGAATGCACCCTGAAGAGGCCTCCTTGTGAGGTCCATTACGATGTAAAGGGAAAGTTGGAAATCAATAAAAGAATAAATAAACACTTAACTACTAAAAGTAAGAACTTTCTGACTTACTATGAAAAGTAAACCCAACGCCTTTCAACCAGCACACATTATCCCTTAAGGGTTGTTGAGCTGTCAGACTCATCACAGCGTTTATTTTAAAAAGCTTCATTTGTCAGAATTCCTGAAACTGACTTTAAATATGCTTTCCTCAAAAAAACAGAAAGCCAGAGTGCAGTTGCCTCTTTGTAGACAGAAGCTGGAGACATGAAAGCAGACAGACAAGCTGTTCTTTAGTGACAGACTTCTACAAGATATCAAGAGCTTGGGTGCCCAAATGTCATCACCAACTTCTTCTGAGTCCACAGTAGGAATAAACACCCCAAAATTTTAACTGAAATAAATAAACAAAAATCACTAAATGAAAGTTTAACAGTGAGGGATAAAAATAATAAAATGGATAACTCAACAAAGAAGCCAAGATGTTGGTAGAAATGTTTACTAGAGCTGGGATATTGTTTTAAATTTTCCAAATGCTACCAGAAATTATTATATTTGACAGAGTGCTTCCTTTGTTTTATTTTCTTTAAAGAAAGAAAGAAACAAAAAATGGTCAGCTATAGAACTCTCCACAGAAATCTTGGCTCCTAAATACTAAAATCCATCTATTTAGAGCCGCATACAAAACGGTCTCGGGAAAATATCATAGCTAATGAAGTTATTCTTAAATTCAACTGGAAAAGCAGATACTCGTTTGAGGTTGTCCAGCTTCTGACTGTTTCCCCTTTTCCCCATAATTCCTACCTTGAAACAGAGAGAGTGGAAGTCTTCTTGAGAAATACACTGTATTCTTAGCTGACTATCATGATGGGCATCTTTGAAATAAGTTAGCAAACAATACTTACTGAGAATCTGATTAACCATGGTTCAGGCTAAGAGGGATGCATGGTCGCTGAGTAATACAAAATACTTACTCTGTTTCTACACTACATTTTCCAACCCTTGGCTCAATGTCAGTATGTGCCTTACACATTTCTATTTTCCTTGGCAAAGCACTTCACAACGTAGCTCATCGTGAGGAAGTTTTCCTGACACTCAGCCTAAATTCTCTTCCAATTTCTTCCTGTCAGATGATTGCCTCTTCTTAGCTAGATGATGTAAGCAGCATGCACGCTTCCCACACAAAGTAAAAAAAGTTCTGCTAGTAACATACAATGGAGAAGTGAAAATTCCCTCTTTTCAGGAACTTACGCAGAAAAAATGCAAAGGAGACCATCTGAAAAAAGCTGCATCTGATCCTGAGCCCATTCTTTCAGCAGCTCATTGCTTTTACACTCAACAGGTTCTGAAAAGCCTAAGTAATAGCATGAGAACAAATTCACAAACACAGAAGCATATAAGCTATATATATATTATCTATACATATGCTTAGGTATCTACAATCTTTGGAACAACTATTCAAATTCTGTCAATGTTTAATCTAGAATGAAAAATGCACTGCATTTTTTTATATACATTCAAAAATATCTTGGATTGTTATGAATCTATGAGTCAACACACAGAAGGATTTTTTTGCTTTTAAACTGCTACCAACATTAAAGTATTAACATATTTCTCCTGCTGCGATCTGTTTGGCTTATAAGAACACTGAAAAGGCTTGTAAAGGATATACGAACTACCTACACGCAATTTATGAAAATACTTTTGATATACTGCAAACAGCTTGTGTAAAGTACAGTCAGTATAAATGCAGAGCCATTTGTCATGGCTGTCATTTGAATACATATGTTATCAACTACCAAAACTTCATAACTAGTGTATGTAGACCTAGAAAACTTATTTAATAACCATGGTAGGGAAAACAGTACTAGAATCACAGAATGGTTTGGATTGGAAGGGACCTCAAATACCATCTAGTTCCAAATCCCCTGCCATGGGCAGGGACATCTTCCACTAGACCAGGTTGCTCAAAGCCCCACCCAACCTGGCCTTGAACACTGCCAGGGAGAGGGCACCCACAGCTTCTCTGGGCAACCTATTCCAGTGCCTCACCACCCTCCTAGTATAGAATTTATTCCATATATCTAATCTAATTCTACCCTCTTTCAGTGTAAAGCACTTACAGGCCTCGGTAAAAAGTTTGTCCCCACCTTTCTTACAAGCCCCATTTAAGTACCGGAAGGCTGCAATAACATGTCCCCAAAGCCTTCCCTTCTCCAGGCTGAACCACCCCAACTCTCAGCCTTTCCTCATAAGAGAGGTGCTCCAGCCCTCGGATCATTTTTGTGGCCTCCTCTGGCCCCGCTCCAAAAGCTCCATGTCTTTCCTGTGCTGACGGCTCCAGAACTGGACGCAGGACTCGAGGTGATGTCTCAACAGAGCCGAGTAGAGAGGTGGAATCCCCTCCCTTGACCTCTTGGCCATGCTGCATTAGATACAGCCCGGGATACTGTTGGCCTTCTGGGCTGTGAGCGCACACTGCTGGATCATGTTGAGCTTCTCATCCACCAGTACTTCCAAGTCCTTCTCCTAAGGGCTGCTCTCAATCCATTCTCCTCCCAACCTGTATCTGTGCTTGGGATTGCCCCAATCCATGTGCAGGACCTTGCACTTGGCCTTCTTGAACTTCACGAGATTTGCACAGGTCCACCTTTCAAGCCTGTCAAGGTCCCTCTGGATGGCATCCCCTCCCTCCAGTGTGTTAGAGGCCTGTAACTAGTGGTGTCCCCCAGGGGTCAGTACTCAGCCCAGTCTTGTTTAACTTCTTCATCAACGACCTGGATGAAGAGTTAGAGTGTACCCTCAGCAAGTTTGCTGATGACACCAAACTGGGAGGTGTGGTGGATACACTAGCAGGCTGTGCTGCCATTCAGCGTGACCTGGACAGGCTGGAAAGTCGGGAAGAGGGGAACCTGATGAGGTTCATCAAGGGCAAGTGCAGGGTCCTGCACCTGGGGAGGAACAACCCCATGCATCAGTACAGGCTTGGGGCGGACCTGCTGGAGAGCAGCTCTGTGGAGAGGGACCTGGGTGTGCTGGTGGACGACAGGTTGACCATGAGCCAGCAGCGTGCGTCCTGGCTGACAAGAAGGCCAATGGGATCCTGGGGTGCATTAGGAGGAGTGTGGCCAGCAGGACGAGGGAGGTTCTCCTTCCCCTCTGCACTGCCCTAGTGAGGCCTCATCTGGAGTACTCTGTCCATTTCTGGGCTCCCCAGTTCAAGAAAGATGAGGAGCTACTGGAGAGAGTCCAGCGGAGGGCTACAAGGATGATGAGGAGACTGGAGACTGGAGCATCTCTCCTGTGAGGAAAGGCTGAGGGATCTGAGCTTGTTCAGCCTGAAGAAGAGAAGGCTGAGAGGGGATCTAATATATGCTTACAAATATCTTAAGGGCAGGTGTCAGGAGGATGGGGCCAAGCTCTTTCCAGTGGTGCCCACCAACAGGACAAGGGGCAATGGGCACAAACTGAGGCACAGGAAGTTCCGTCTGAACATGAGGAACAACTTCTTCCCTCTGAGGGTGACGGAGCACTGGAACAGTCTGCCCAGGGAGGTTGTGGAGTCTCCTTCTCTGGAGATAATCAAGATCCGCCTAGGAGTGGTCCTGTGCAGCCTGCTGCAGGTGACCCTGCTTCGGCAGGGGTGTTGGACTTGACGACCCACAGAGGTCCCTTCCAACCCCTTACATTCTGTGATTCTGTGACAGCACTGGTCCCAGTGCCGACCCCTGAGGAACACCACTTAGCACTGGTCTCCACTTGGACATGGAGCCATTGATGGCAACTCTTTGAGTGTGACCATCCAACCAATTCCTTATCCACTGAGTGGTCCATTCATCAAATCCATGTCTCTCCAATTTGGAAATAAGGGTGTCACAGAGGATGGTGTTAAGTCCTTTGCCCTTAGTGAAGCCATGTTGGCTGTCAGCAGTCATCTCCTTATTTTCCATGTGCCTTAGAATCGTTTGAAGGAGGATCTGCTCCAGCATCTTGCTGGGCACAGAGGTGAGACTGACTGGCCTGTCATTCCCTCGGTCTTCCTTTTTTCCCTTTTCAAAAATAGGGGTTATGTTTCCCCTTTTCCAATTAGATTTTAGGTGCTCCTAGCCCCATCAGTTTTATAAGTCGATATGGAAATTAGACCTTCTAAATCATAGCGGAGAGTACAATTACATTATCACAGCTCTGAAAAGACACCACATTCCCAGGATTGATGATACTGTAACAGCTTTTGCCACTTTTAGGCACTGTGCCAGACTAATCTTTACTGAAATTTTCTTCTACTGTCTGGCTTGCAAATGTAACTTTTGCTACCATTTTAAAGACAATGACAATGATTCTGGAAAGAGGCACCTTGGAAACAAGTATCTGATGTAGGCCCATGAAATTCATTTCATACCAGCAGGTCTCCCTTAATGTAAGTCTCACCAGGATCACGCAGAAAGTTACTACTTGTATTGCTTAAAATACAAAACGGGTGCACCTGAATATATATTTGGTAAACACATTCCAATCCACAGAAACTCCAGAGCTCAGATATTTGAAGTGGCTTCTGTCTTCAGAGATGGTTTAAATAAATATCCAAAGAGCTTCATGTGAAATCTGTGATGGTTACAAAATTGTTTCGTAAACGTGGTGAGATAAAACGCTTTAGAATGTGACAAAAAAAGGCTCATACACAACTGAGCATGTGAAGCTATGTGGGCCTATGAACTCACCAACAATCTCATCATTTTGCCCCTTTGTCTTCTTATTTATTTTGCAACTCCTATTCATTGGGCTCTGTTTCAAACTAAAGAGTGACAGGGGAGGTGAAGAGTCCAGACTGTTGATCTACGTACGTATTGTTTTAGTTGTCCAAGTGATCACTTCTGTGTGATGTAAAAATGCTTTATCAGTGACTCAGGGGTGGGTAGGCACCAGTTTATTAGCAGTCACATAGTACCCGCCTGCTGCTCTTTGTGAAGCTGAGAATTGATTAAGCAGCCAGGTAGGGTTGTGCTGGTAGCACAGCTGGCCCTGCAGCCCCTATTTGTGACCAGTCTGTGCCACTTTCCAGTATGAAAATGAATTTTTGCCTTCACAGACACTGCTGGTCTCCATGGGTCAATTCCAGTAATTGCAAAAGTGGTGTTAATAGCTACTAACCTCTGCTATCTATTACTAATAGAAATCACTGTGCATTATGTTGCACAGCTGCTGCGAAATAAAACACCGAGAAAGGCAGTCTGATAGTCAAATGCTATGCTTCTGTGCCATGTCTGGCTCTTGAAACAAGGAGGCATGGCAGTATCCAAATAACCCACTATTTGTTATCACTCCAGTACCAATAAAACCAACCCCCTGCCCCCCAAATCACTGTTAAAAAAAATTACAAAAAAAGAAAAGGTTGGTGCTGAGGAAAAAAGCTATTCAAGAGATGAATGTAATTGGAAGTTGCATTTTGTTTTAACAACTATTTCATGAATGAACACGTCCAGGCATAAAGCCAAAGTCAGCTGAGCTGTTTGTAATGGTACTATGCCCAGGAACTGGGAACTCTTGAGACTGGAAGAATGTATCCTTTCAGGAAACAAAAGCAGGTGTATGAACATTTAAGAAATTTTCTGAAGGAAGGTAGGGTAGCGATAGACTTGAACTAGTCAGAGATAAATGACCTTTTACAGGTACAGGATCCATAGAAAATCTTTTGATATACCTACACATTAACTCCCTGTCTGTACAGCTCTCTGGTATCCCAACCGAAATTTAAAGAGTAAATTAGGAACATGCAATGTAGCTGCCCAAGCTAACTCCTCACGACCACAGGAAAAGGTTATGATGATCCTTTAAAAAACAGGCCTAAGGATAAATAAACTAATATGAAAACAGAACACATGAAGTTAAAAAAAAATTTAAATTGATTTCATACCGTGAAGTACAATTTTATAGCTGCATACATACAAAGCTTTACTGATAGCTGACACACAGAAAAATGTTCAGGTGTTATTTAAGCCTCAAATGCATAAGAATTACAATTTAGAAGGTTCTGCCAACCAAAATAAGCATGTTGGAAACAGCACACAAAATTAAGAAAGGGATGCAGGACCTGGGATGACACGTGACATGACAACATCTAGATGAAAATGGCTAGAAGTAGTAGTACCAGTTACAGGTTTCTCAATCTTTTTTCTGCTCTCATGAAAATATGACTAACAACATAAATCAATTTAGAAAGCTCTCATTTAGCATGTAAAAAGATTTCAGCATAAAGTAAGAGCCAGCTTAGGGGGAGAAAAAGGTCTAGCTTTTTTTAAAGTAAAGCAAAGTAAGTAAAGTAGCCTTTTACTGAAGGATAGGTATTCAAAGAAACAGCTCCCACAGCATTTTAGTCTTTAAGGCTACCAGGCTCTGTGGCCCCATCATCTGCAACTTTCTGCAGGACCATGTGACATGACTTCCAGATTTCTGCTACGATTTCTTTTCACCACCAGAAAAATAACCTCCTTCCTTGACCACAACTAGTTGCAACAGCAGGGCTGCAACAAACACTGCATCGAGAGCTAGACTTGCAGGCATTTCTTCTGGCGATCATGCTAGCTTAGGCAGAGCTTGCTGGTCTCGCGTTGCTTCCTCACGCTCGCTTTGACTTCTTCCTTTGCCCTCCGTTGTTGCGATGCTGAAACAGTCTGTGGCAACATGGTTGAAAAATAGCCAGTAAAAAATTTTGTTTGCTTTGTTTTGCTTCTATTCAGGTCAGTTCTCCAACATGGTTGCATAATAAAACTGCATTGCTGCCAAAAAAACCAGGCCAACCTGTCACTGTTTCATTCTTCGTTCAAAGTAAAAGCACTTTCTCAGGGAGATGGATTTAAGAAAGTTTGTCAAAGTAATAACTGGAGCTTCTACAGACATTTGTAAAGAGTAATAAAAGCAATCTAGGTGTTCTGCAAACCTTAAGACAACATCCTAATGAGAACACTTCTGCTAAATATCTTTGTGTGTCACACAGCTATGGGCCCACGCAGATTACACCGGCTCCCCAAGGGAGAGTACCTTGCTTTCTTGTGAACAGGTGGGCGCTTCTTTGTTGGTGAGTGTTTGTTTGTTTTAAATAAAGGTATCTTTGTTTCTACATACCCTTTGGTACATGAACTGCCTGCCTTGTGACCCGTTTTTAATCACATCTCCCAGGACACTGAATAAGAACAAGTCTAGGGGTTTCAATCTATTCCAGAGATCAGAATAAACGAAGAAAAACTGGAAAAGAAGTTGTTTGTAGGAATGAAGTACCTTTTCTCGTACTACTGGGAGAAGTGCAGACAAATTCAGAATCCATTAAAAAAATATGAAAGTGGTAGATTGTCAGGTAACAGCATGTTCGGATATTATTCCAGGCTAGTAACAGGTACAGCACATACCCTCTGCTACAAGTAACATCATTCCCTCCCTCTGCTGTCACAAAATAAATGTGTAAAACTTTAGGGTTGGCTGATTCAGCAAAACTCAGGTTCCTTTAAAACACTCATCTAGAAGTGCACACATCTTTCTCTTTTCTCTGTCAACAGCCATCTGAGAAGACTCTCAGTGACTGTGTTGAAGTCCAAAGCGTCTACAAGCTGAAATAGCAACTACCTGCATTTCTGTGAAGACAATGTCATTAAAATCAACTCCTTCCAGCCACGCTACTCGGTGAATGCCTCTCAAAACGCTTTGGGAAAGTGCTGTTCTGTCATGCAAGACTGCATGCATTGAAACACAGGGAACATGGAATAAGCAGAGGCAACTGAGAACAAATGAGATTCATAAAATGAAAAGTAGTAAGCGGCTTTCCAGCTAACCCCTCGCATTGCACTTCTACTGAAGCGAGGATTTAGTCTGTCTGTCTCTCAACGACACTCCTCAAAACCGGGAGAGGCAAGCAATCTCATTTTGCGAATGTTCTTTCCTAGCTGAAAAACGCTATAAAGTAAAGCAGAACTTCTCAGAAATTTGGCCATGCGTTACTGTTCTACTGACTGGCTTTCAATCACCACCTTCTATTCCCATCGCCTTCACTGCTGATCAGTCAATTAAGAACTGCAAAGCACATTACTAAGGCACCACGGCAACTCACCAGGACACTGTAAAAATCATGGGACTGTTTACATCAGGCTGTTGAATCTTTTAACAAAATGCTCCACAGGCCAAAGGTTAAAGACTCCCTGTAATCATTTTGTATCGTAGTAAGGATCAACCATCCCAGCACCTTTCTAGTCAGATATCCATATGGAGGTAAATGCAAATACAGGCAACTCGAATACAGAATGAAGGAGAAACTGTAATAGTTAACTGAAGAAATTACCTTAACCGACAGTGTAGTACCCCTGCAACACACACTGTACTTTAAAAATAAATGGATTTTCTTCATTTCCATTCTCTGCAGAAAACTGAGGAGCAAATATACTAAGGACACTAATTATCAAAGCCCTCTTGCTAAGGCTTTGTATACTGTTCGTATAAGTCGTTATGGGTACACGAATGTTAAGCAGTACTGTAAACAAGGACCAGAGCTAGTGAAGCCCCTGACCTCCACTCCTCCCCTTCCTCTCCTCTTGAACTGTCGTCCCAAGTCCCTGCTTACAGTCTCTTGGCCCCATCAAGACAGACAAGTGCTCCTGTTTGATGCCAGCTAACCAGCCAACACAGACCAGCAGAGATCAGTGTGACAGATTGACACTTTCACACAAACAATGTTTACTACAAGAAAATAATTACGTCAGAACTCAACTCCATGACAAACACCTTGGAAAATAGCAAAGACTGTCTCTAAAAATAGGTTGCTTGCTTCCTCAGCTGGTAGGTTCACGAGGCAATGGAATTATCTAGGAGCAAGCTGAGCAACACAGGGTGCAAAAGGCTTTGCGTGTGCTACGGTTCTTCACTGTGGACATTCGTATCAATAAACAACTCACGTTTTCAAAGGAAAAAGGAAAACGAAAAAAGAGCAGGCAAGAAACACAGTGCAAAACATGAACAGTAGCTTCTCTTGTGATTTCACCACCATCATAAACTGAGCAAATTCTCTACTAACTGCACTACTCTGTCATAGCAAAATGGTTCCAGAAGTATTTTCTGCCAAGTTAAAGAAAACAGGGACCTATAGTTTCAATGTCAGATGTCAACAGGCGGGCAGTAACATGGATTTGAGAGGGACTAATTGCAACCAGTTTCAAGTGAGATCCATTTGATCTTTTAAATATTCTCATAATCCAATGCCACAGGACAACTTCAGGTTTTTTTCTTCATTTCCACAAAAATAATGGAACAAATAATTTTAAAGAATGGAAATTATTAGAGAAATTAGAACTATACTTTAAAAAAATCAGAAATGTACCAAGTGCAAAACTGAAAAGGAACACTAAGAGCTCCACATGCATTCCTAGACATTGTTATTTGAGAACATTACGGAATGTGACACAGTGTCATCTGGAAGAGCCAGCTTATACTCTATACAAAGAGCACTCATCATTTTATCTCCAAATTGTCTGTCTGGTCCAGTATGTTTTTTTTTTTTTAATTTGGGGAAAGTTCAGAAATGTCCATGCATAGATACAGATGTCAGGTGTTAAACTACATTAATGGTAACAGAACGTGAGCTGTTTACTTTTAGCACTCCGTATTTCTTTTTTTTTAATTGAGCACAAATGCTAAGAAACATGCACTGAACACATATATTTTTGTACATGAGTGGTGCAGATAAAGATAGCAAACAGGATTCCTTCTAGCCCAAGACACAGCAAGGGGGAAAGCTGCATTGCGAGTTCTCCCTCAACAGGAACACACCAAAGGAACACATTGCAGATCTGCTTGCTAGGAAGCCCATGGGAGAGAAATATGCCTGTCACTTCCAGATTTCATTTATCAGTTATAGTGGTCACAGATAACATCTGTAGGCAAGTGAAGGTATAGTTCTAATCTTTTTGATAGCAATTATATCAAAGAAATTACTATCTTCTTGATAGTAATTCTGGCCCAGAAAGTCATCATTGTCCTTGTGTGCACCAAAGAGAGGGGAAGCAGCTGACAGAAAGTCAGAGCCAAAGGAATTGTTTTTCCAGCTGGATCACTTCTCCAGTTCTGTTCACTACACAGTCACACAAACACTTGTACCAACACAACAGGGAAGACTGGACATTTTCTAAAAGGATCCAAGAAATACTCTACAAGTATGCAATTAATATGAATACAAAAACATTCTTCTAAGTGTCACTAAACTCCACTTGAGTTACCTCTCAATTTTTAAGTTGACAGTGGCTGGGACACAGAGGTGACTCAGATTTGGGGCAGAGAGCTGGTTATGAAAACCATTCATTAGTTAAAATTTTCTGTAGCACAGTTCCTCCAATCATTACAGAGCTAAAACACAGCAGAAAACCACACACTGCTGCTGACTACATCCTCTCTTGTCTGCAATTATTTCCAAGACTAACCGGCAAAAGCCTCAAAAAATTAGTACTACTTATTTTAAAAATGAAAATTCGTATTATATCATGTAAGGTAAAAATAAACCATATTTTTCTCCAAAGACATAAACAAAAAATATAATCAAAATTATTCTGAAAACTTAACGAAATAGAATAAATTAGCATCTTCCACAAAAAAGGGAAGATTCACCCAAATTAACCATCTAGAAAGTAAAAATTCACACACATCCCAAGAGAAACATATGCACAAGCTGCCAGTAAAATAATTTTCAAACATCTACTTAAGGTTGACTATTTCTGAGAAGTTCCCATTTCTCTCCATAGACTCCACAATGTGAGCCTAGACTGAAAAAATGTACATGACCACAACGTACATGCAACCATATGTTAAGCAAATTTCACCTGTATAGACAAAACGTACTCTTCTCACGGTTTGGGATCTGAGACAAATTCCAGGAGGACGAAAGGGAAGCAGGAAGACAGTGAGGCTGAAGATACTCTGCTAAGCTCTTCAGCACTAGGAAGTACCCATGGCTTGTCCAAAGACTTCCAGGAGCAATTTACAGTAAAAAGGGATGAATCAGCCACCACGAATCTCTGCACTCTGTGGCACAGCTGTCTTTAAATGTTGCAGATTCGGCTTGCTTTTAGCAAAGTAACTACCCTTTCGAGCTCTTCGAAGTAGATGTTTCCGCTAAATAGTCTTTTAGATACCAACTTCCCTTGCATAGAAGGCAAAAGAGGACTAGGACATAATCTGTTGATGCATTGCCCTACTCTGCAGACCTTCCCTGTCCACTTCCAGGCATGAAAAAATGATGCTGGTGGAGACAGAGATTTGGCACTGATACCTGCACCGTGCATACAGAATAAATTCCCCGGTGATGTATTCAGTAACTGGAGAACAAAGGATGAGATTTTTTTTGTTTGTCTTTTTCACTCATTTCTCACTGTATTTGCAAATGGCTCAAATCAGGAGGCCGAGCTGAAGAGTCTCTGGTAAGAGGCAATGGAGGAACTGGGTAGCAAGCAGGGTTATAGTGACAGAAATGATTAGTTATATTTGAAGTAAGACTTGAATTGTTTGTTCTGGTTAGTTCTTCAGAACTAAGACTGACAATCATATCAGCAAGAAAATAAAAAATAAACAAACCAAAAAGAAAAATCTCATTTCAAAGGTTGAAGTGTTAACCTGTTGCTGAGGACTAGTAGGTCTGGTCTGCCAAAAATTTTAAAGGGTGCTGAGATATGTCATTGCAGTTAATGAATGCCAGGCCTCCAAATAACACCGATATAATTTATTTGAACTAAAGCTACTCAGAGAGTCCTCCGTGCACACACTCTCTTCTCATTCTGAGCTTCCAGGTGTCTAACCTACCTTGTGGACTATATCCCTATCTTGTCTAGTCTACATAATGCTTTCTGACCACCACTGCATATTGCAAGTATTCAAAATAACTGTCTTAAGGCTGGGTGTCAGGGGATGGGGCCAGACTCTTTCCAGTGGTGCCCACCAACAGGACAAGGGGCAATGGGCACAAACTGAAGCACAGGAAGTTCCATCTGAACATGAGGAAGAACTTCTTCCCTCTGAGGGTGACGGAGCACTGGAACAGGCTGCCCAGGGAGGTTGTGGAGTCTCCTTCTGTGGAGATATTCAAGACCTGCCTGGATGAGGTCCTGTGCAGCCTGCTCTAGGTGACCCTGCTTCGGCAGGGAGGTTGGACTAGATGACCCACAGAGGTCCCTTCCAACCCCTAACACTCTGTGATTCTGTGAAAATGGGGTTCACTAAATAATTTTCCCAATGATTTCTAAAACTTGACTGCCTGTGGACAGTAAGCTGATGGTCTACAAGAAAAAAAAAAAGAACAAAACTATTCAAATCAGTATTTTCGTATCTTGCAGAATTCCATTTATCAAAGACGTGGATTTCTTCTGCAATTAATGTCAAATACGTAGCCTACTGTACCTGGGGTAGGAGAAAGAAAATAATAAATAAATAAATGTAAAAATAATGTTTACAACAAAATAGAATAATTACATGCAGATTTACTGCTCCTTTTCAACAGAAACCTCAGTTACTTAGCAAATGAGTATTTCCAAATTACTGGTCTGATGCACAAAGTCTGTCCAAAGAAGTTAGGCTGACAACACAGCACACGCTACCTTAATTGCTCAGTAGAATACGTACAGGCCATCTTAAGTGATAGCAAAAAAACCAAACCTCCAAAAACCAGCTTTGAGGTGCTTTTTAATTAATTTAAAACAGCAAAAAAGGGGGGGGGGGGGGGGGGGGGGCAACACAAATAAATAAAAAACAAACAAAAACCCAGTCCTAACTGCAAAGTGAAAAAAACCTTTTATTTGTGGTGTTGTTCCTTCACTTGTAGTAATATAACTCCAGACAGTCTCCCTGCAGGCAGGTTCCTACCAAACAGATTAATTAAAATGCCAAAGTTGGTATGAGGGGTGAAGAGCACTGACAGCAGTTACCAAGTATATCCAAACACCATCATAAACTATTTTTTATCATTTTAAGAGAGAGCCCACATGAAACAAAATGCCAGGTGTATGCTCTGCAGTCTCAGGGTGCTAGTATATGTGATTTTATGATTTCTCCCCTTCATAAACTGAGTAATAAGCAGCACCTGTGGGTAGAAGACTGCTTATTCTTCTAATGGAATCTGTAACCCACTTCAGAGGAGAAAGGTTAATTCTGCTCAACAACATGCTGTGTCCTTCAGTATCTGATTTTATGTACCTTTCCATGGATAGCTGGTTTTAACAGTTCATTTATTTTTCTTCAAGTGCAGCTTTTGAAACTGAATATTTTGATGCTTTCCCTGGAAGCAGACAGCATCAGACCCCTTGTGTGAAGGCAAATACAGAACCTCAATGAGAACATCCAGCTAGTACAAAAAGTCCACAACAATGAGATACTCTCTGAAGCATGAAGATTATGAGATAGAGAGACAGACATTAGAAAGAAAAATATTCCTTGACCACAGCACACAACCATCCACTTCAGAATTTTTGTACTATCCCCTGAAGTATTTAATATTGGTCAGGAATTCATAGTAACCATACACATCTCACTGATCCACGATGCCAGACAGAAAAAGCTCTGGGACTATTCATCACTTCCCAGTAACCCATAAATATTTGGGTAAACAGCAAGGAATGTAACAGTTAAGAGGCTGATTTCAGCCCAGGATTTAGTAAACTTTCTGAAATAATCAAGGAGTTACATTCAAGGTAACACTCAAGGGAACACATTCAATGCTTCAAATTGATAAGGGATCTCAAGAAAGAAGGAATCAGTAGCATGAACCACTTAATCTATTTTTACGTCAACTCAGCATAATCCTATGAAAGAAAATGGAATTAGTATTTTCTGTCACCCCCAGTACATTTCTGTTTGTTATGAAGTTTACTAACAATATCAAATGAATAGAAAACATAAATAATGCATGAATCTCTACAATAAAATAGCATAGCACTTCTTTAACAGAAACAATGTAAAATCACCAAGAGCAGAAGGAAATTATTTTAAGTAAGTTCCCTTGATACAGATCCAAATATTCTCATGAAATTACATTATAGCATCTCTATTGTTCCCCAATAATCACTGGGAAATGGAAGTTATTATTTTACATTCCCTGGTGGCTTGTTGCCGAAGTCATTGGAAAAGCAGTAGGGCCGAACCTGACTTTTTATCCTATTAATGCTACTTGTAAAATCCAAGAGTCAGAGCTGTTTGGTTGGGTTTTTTTAATGCACCATTTACCAACAGCATCATTAAATTAACAACACCACAAAATGACAGATCTCAAACATAAGGCTGTATATCATAAAAAGGTGTCTTACAAGTTACTTTTGCCTTTATTTGCTTTTTTAAGGGGAAATGTTTGGTACATGACCTCTGCTTTTTTTTTTTTTAAGACTACTACTTAATTTTTTAGCAGCAGGAAACAAAAGACAAGGATAAAAGAAACTGACTTACAATAATCGCCATATTATTACTCCTGCCAATAACAATGGCTGCAAAGCTTTAGACACCAGAGTATTTATGTGATGCACAGTTTTATTTAACCTTACACTTCAGTGTTTTTCTCAGGAGTACTGATCACAATCTTGTTTCATTAGCTTCTTCTGAAGAAAACAAAAACAAGTTCCTTTTGGTTCTTTACACAAGAAGGACAGATGACTTGCCAAGCACCTCTCCAACTATTTCCTTGACCACTGGAAACAATTTATACATACAGTGGGCAAGCACTCCAACACTCTCTGCATTCACCAAAACAAGAAAATAATTTTACTTATGAAGAATTTAATAGACATCAGATGAGAAATAAACTGGTGATATGAATATACACTTTCCATATTCACATCTGATTCATGCACTCATATACATGCTCATAAATTGATACTATAAAATCAAGGCAGGGAAACAAGCCCATTAGCTGGTAAGTAAAATTAGCATCTGTCATTCCATATTCCTGTACATCCAACATTCGCTGATACAATACTGTCTTTTACTGTCACACACTTCAAGAATTAAAAGGAAGTTCTAAAAGGTATGATGAAGTGTATCCACAGTCTCAACACTGACTAGCTGTTTTTCTCCAAGCCTTCTACAAAATGTCAAAAAGAACAAGCTTTTTTTTTTCTCTTCTTTTTTTTTTAAACGTTTTAAAGTTCTCTCTTTTCATATAGAAGTAAAGGAAATCAAATTCTTAAAGACCTGCATGCCCTGTCTCAAGCTTTCCAGTCAGCTGAGAACTTTTTCTAAAATCATCACTAATCTGCAAACTGGCTGGCTCGAAGTGCTTCCAGCAGAGGAATCAAAGTGTATGCATAATGCTCCATACTTCCTTAGAAACAGGCAAAAAATGTTTTGAAGATTTCACAGTAAAACCACAAGTATGTCAGGCGGCAAACTCTTATTACTAGCAATCTGTTCAGCGTATAGCATGCCACACTGACCCTCACAGGGACCTCTGGATTCTGTGCTGGCATGCAGAAAACTGCAGTAAGAGAACTCGAGAACAAAAACCAAGCATCTTTGACAAAGGTGATACTTTAGTAGTTTAACTCCAGTAATAATTAAATAAATTCCACCAACAGGCAGATCAAACTTTCTAAAAACAGAGAAATCCTAAGTGTGCTGAATTTTCTTACTCAAAAATCACTACCATGACAATGGTGTGTCCTTGATGGTCTCAAGCATGCATGTTCAGTGTGAAGAACAAACAGAATGGAGCTATCTCAAACTCAGTGAAAAGCTGGATGCAAATGACTTCCCCGTCAAGAGCAGCTTCTCCACACATGAATACTATTTGCCACTTTGTTTACAGTGATTTGATAACTGCATTCTACTAAACTTACAGCCTTTTGTAACATTATTTTTCCATGAGACTGAAATCTCACCCAAGTCTCTGACCCTGCATGGGGATCCAACAGCTCAGCTATACGCTCCATACATTCCCACTGAAGTCATAATGAAATAGAAGAAAAAGTATCTTTCTATCTGACTGGTCTTTCTTCACTTAATAAAATTAATGTTTTTTCTCCCTGTTACTCCAATGGCCTTTCAAAATACAAAGTAAAACGTTACATGGAAAGATCAAATTATAAACCACTGAGAGGCCAGAAACTTCTGACAGTGAAAAAGGGAATGACTTTTCTGAGGAAAAAAAAGAAAAAGAAAGAAAGATAAAGGGAAATTACGTATACATATTATGAAAGACTAACCAGTTCGAAAAGTAAAACCTTCAACTATTCATTGCTTTTCCTTTTCTGACAGTTAGCTCACAATAATCTTCAACCTAAACTGGAAAGCTATTAATTTGAAACACTGTTAAACTACGTAATTAATAAGTGTTCTGGTATACATCTTTTTAAGTGGCAAGTACTGAACAGTCACCTCACTTTTCCATCTATCCAGGAAAAAACATTTAGCATGAAGCAAAAATATTGCACTTTTATACCTTTAGATGATATAAACTATGCAATTGTACCATATAAATATTTATGATTTTGTCACTTTAAAATATTTATGTAAACAGAAATAGCAGGAGACCAATTCTACAGTTATTTACTCCTAGGAATAAGAGAATTTTATGTAAGCCTCTTCCTGGATTAATAAATTTGCTCCAATCTGAGTCAGAAAATCCTTTTCTTCACCTCCCTAAGTACTCATTAAAGGAAGGAAAACCAGGACAGATATAGTCATTGAATGGATTTGAGCTAGTTAAACTTTCACAACGTTTAAAAATCCCCCTACTGAGGTTAATCCTTACCTCACTTCTTTATTCATAATTGACTTCCAAGGAAGAAAAAAAATATTCATCCCTTCTGCAGAATTTTTTAAAAAATACTTGTACAAGGATACACTTAAAACTTAACAAAGCCACATCTGAATAGAAATACAAAGAAAAGCATACTGCAGATTCCTTCGTATGGCAACAAAGGGAATAAGAATGCCACAACAAAGGACAAATGTGACAAGTCTGATCCATAATGTATTCTGAAGCAAGAGTTTCTCAGGGGTGATAACTTTGCTTTCTCTTATTACCACTTATTTACCGTATTCTTGGTTTACTAGTATACATTTACTGGACAGCACTCTAAAAGTATTTCATTAAATATAAATACCAATACACATTTCCACAAAGCTCTTTATTTATGGTTTACTTTATTGCTGTGCCTTGTGACTAATAAGACAAGATGCAGGAAAGGAAAGGTACAGCAGCATCCACAGGTTATTTTGGGGTGGGGATCAGGGAGGGGGGAAATTGTGAGAAAACTGTTTTTAAAATGACGCAGAAGTATTTGGCTGAACACTCCATTAAATGTTACTGCAGTTTGTGCTAGCACATTTCTGCCTTTGCAGAATCAAGTGATTCTTATGAAACACTTAACATCTACTACACAAATTAAAAAATTAAAATAGCACTTCAGAAGTAAAAAAAGTACCATTTTACACAAATAGAGACCAAATGCAACATATTATTGCCAGCAAACTTACCAGTCGTCTCCTCTCCTCTTCAACAGCAATCAGCAGCCGAGCAAACTCTTTCAGTGACTGGGCTGTGAAGAAAACAAAGCAAAAGAACGTCCTGGTCAACATCACGTTTTAAGAACAGATGAGTCCGTTATCTGGATTTAAGTTCTACTGATAAGATACTGTTCTCACATACTACTTCACTGAAATCAGCAGTCATTAAGTAGGTACAGACTGAACTGAGCAGCAGGTCAAGAGCGGGTTAAAACAAAGGAAAAGAACCTGAGTCTTAAGAGCCCTGTGTATTTAAAAAATAAATTTTTAAACGGAATATGGCAAACTGATTTTCCTGAAATGTGCAAAGATCAGTCTCAAAAGAAAGAATTCTACAATCAGCCACAAAATTTTCTTTAGCATGCAAGGAGCAGAAAGAAACTGCAAAGAAAAATCTTGAGTTTCTCCTGTTAAAGTGCAGCAACAAGTATTTGCAAGAACTATGAGAAAAATTCAGGTAAAATCTGAAAATTAACATTTTAGAAGAAATGTGTTACTTATGCCAAATGATAAGGTTTATCAGCTCTTTGGCTTTGTGTTTTGCAAGGACAAGCTCCCAGGTGATGAGAACAGATGACATTTATAAGCAAGCTTTGAATACTGCTACAACTGTGATAGAGTCTTTGCTCAAAACTGCCGTGAAATATGTCACAGGGCTGTTAGTGGATGTCAACAGAAACATAATAAAAGTATTAATGCATAAAAGAGGGCAAGAAATGGGAAAACATTCAAAAAACTCTTAGAGCTTTATTCTCATGTAAGCAAGTGATGCAAATCTCTCTAGAAAAATCTGTCTTCCCATTTATATTACTTTCTCAAGGGCATACGGGCTTTCAGAATTCAGCATCACAGTTTCACAGTCAAAACCGCCAGAGAAGAATCATGTGAAGAGAGCTAAGTAGCTCTTTTTACTTTCTCCTGATGCATCTAGCAGTAACCGCTGCCAATGACAGGATGCTAAATTTCATGGTTTAAAGCTCTGATCTCAGAATGCTGATTCATAAATCCTACAACTCAGAACAAACGAGGCAATTTATATCATCTTTTAAAGAGGAAAAGAACAAGGAAATAAAACTTGTAGTATTTTTTTAACAGAACAGGCTTTATAAAGTCTTCACAGTCAATCAATGTACACTGCTGAGGGTATGCTAACTGAACTCTTGTCCCCTTAGCTATTCTGTCTTCTTAAGGGTTTTTACAAAATGTGTCTCCAATAATACAGTTTCATCCCCTCTCACCTTCCCTGAAAGATTTAAGGAAATAAGTACATTTTCTAGAGGATCTGCTACGTTCCAGTCTCTTCTAAGAGGGAACCAGCACCCAGCTTGCCTTAACTTGTCAGCATTCATGAATTGCTACTTAGTTTTTGGACCATACCCAAATCATTTTTATCCTTTACCCCATCTGGATGTTGCAGAAGTCACCCTTGCATTCTTCTTGCTCTCTTTTAACTTTTACAGCTGAACAACACTTCGCTCTTTGTTCCAATTTCTTCTGCAAGACCTCTCAGAGTTTATTTTTTGCAACTGTAATGCTATACTTGCACATCTTGACCTCTAAGTCATTCTTTGCTGACAAATCCTTTTTTCCCCCATTATTACTCATGAGCTCTTTGTTCAGTCCAAATACACCTGGTAAGTTAAATGTCCATCCAGTTGGATCTCAAGCCTTTTCCTTTAATATTTTTCCCTGAGAACACAAACAACAGAAAATTTTGCCACCTTTTAAGTAAAAAAAAAATAAATCTAGGCCTCCTGCACAAACTTCTGAACTCCTCGACTCAGGCTTACCAACTGAGCCTTGCATTACTGACTTTCAGTTACTTACCAGCTCAGCCTTTGTCAGACTTCTGGCTTGAGATCAAGAACTTAAGTTTGCTGCCCACTGAATTAACTCAATCTCTTAGAGTCAGCTCATAGTATCCCAACCCAACTGTTAAAACCAGGTAAACAAACAGATGATGAACAGACTGATCAAGTTACTTGATAAGAAATCTGTTGAGTGTTACTTTTCAGAATATCTATGTACCCATTACAAAGCTCTAAAAACTAAACAATGAGCCAAACACACATGGCCAAACTATTTCTTATTTTCACACTGGTATCTCCCAAAATTTAGCAAGAAACGATCCTTGTCTGTAGAAAACAGGACAGAGCCAGTTCATCCCTTGCACATGTGGCAGAGTGATTCTTTACCCTCCATTAAAAAAAAATTATTATTTTCAAGTAAACTAGATAAACATATTGTTTGAATTTTACTACCTATTCATGGAATTAGGATGCACTTCAGAAAAACAGCTGACTTCCTAGTAAAGCCAGCAAGAGAAATTGTTTCCAGATATTTCAGTGAAATAACTGGTCATTTATTACCACAAGATGATGTGTTAGTGCAGTCACATGTTAAACTCCATTCCCCCTCCTTTTTCACTTTTTTACTGTGGAGTCACTCGCAATGACAGAACTATTTCAAAGAGAAATGATGATACCAAGCACTATACCTCTGTGAGGACAGCAGATCCAGAGCCTACTGAAATTAAAGTTCTCCCTACCCACATTAAGCCTTATGGTACTCTAAATTTCTGATCACATCATTAAAATCACCCTTGATACAACAAAGACTTGTGAAATTTTTTTTTCTTCATCATCTGCAATGAGAAAGTTAACACTTTACACATTCCAGCAGCCAAGCACAAATACTGCCAGTTTCCAGCCCCAAGGTACGGCAGGAGTTTATCTAAATAAAACAGACAGGGTGGGGGACAGGCAGGTAAAAGCAATATAGTTGTGAAGAAAAAAACCAACTCTTCTCTGGTCAAGCAATATTCAGAATTTCAGGAGCAAAAAGACAGTAAAGGAAGAACAGCAGAAACCAGAAACTGGGCAGAAGGATGACTGGAAACTGTGACAAAGAAAAAAAAACACAACAAAACCAGTAAGAGAAGGTTTTGATTCATCTTCCTAACTTCAAAGGAGAACCAAGGGGTTTTTCAGTTTCAAAGTTAAAACTTTTGCTTCGGATTTAAATAAAAACAGGACAGAGAGAAAAAACTATGAAAATATGCTCTGTACGCATGCAAATTGAGATTTTCCTCAATGTTTAACACTGATATAAAGGTACTAAAATGTCCCCTATACAGTGCCTCAGCTAAAGACTTAGAAGCTGTCTCCATCTGCTCTTCCCTGTCGCCTCACCTCTGGGGGACTGCAAAGGTCAAGGTTTCACTAGGAGCACAGAACCTGCACTCTTCCGCAGCACCAAGACAAACCACTCCCCTGACCGCAGAGACACCTTCGTGCAGCTACTGACCGTGCCTCCGCTGTTCACTGCCCAACATCCACCTCCACCCTCCTCGTGCGGGTCAACGCCCATGAAGCCATGGAGTGTCTGTTCCCAGCGCGGGAGGAGTGCAGGAAGACCAACAAGCGCATCGTGTAACTCGGACCGTAAGGAAGGGCGCACGCCCAGCACGCAGACACAGCTCAGCAGCACAGGTGTCTCTGGTGACCCCACCGGTTCTCCTGCCCTTGCAATGGCACCACATAACACCAGAAAAGGCTTCGCCACCGCCAGCTCTCCTACAGTATCAAGGAGTATTGCAGTGTTTCCGAATCTTTCATGTTATCACATCCTTCTTCCCATACAACTATCACGCAGCCTGATCTTATTAAAAGCCGGGGTCTGTCCCCAGAGCACTTCAGCTGCGCTGGAAGCTGCAGCAGGAGGTGATACAGGGAAGTCAAGTCAGCCCTGTCTCCTCTTTCCCTAGCCTACACTTCTCCCCCCCGCCCCCCCCCCCCCCCCGCGCACTCCCTTTTAATCCCAGTAGACACAGAAGAATTACAGTGAACTTTGTAAATGCAAAAGGGGGGGTGTGGTGGGGGGAAGAGTCAAGCATTTGGCAAGTGGACATGTCATGGGAATGTGCTGATAAGAAATATAATCTGAAAGCATATCAATAATACAAAGTAAAACATGTAACCTAACAAATAAGGTATTTTTAATTATTTTCAGAAAGCATTATTGTTATTGCTGGGCCATTTTAAGTAAAACAAAGTGATGCTTTAATACTTTATTTTAGGTCACTAGCACATACTATCTTACAAAATCCAAATAGTTTTACAGTGTGCTTTTTATTTAAGGGCTATTCAATGGACTTGTAAGACACATTTGGTATCATGATAGAAATCACGCCTGTGAAAAGCAACACCCAACAAGTAAAATCAAATGTGTATGTACCCGGCTGTACACTTGTGGTCTCATTCGTCACAATTCAAACAGGTCGCCAGCTGTCTTCTCTAGAGTGTTCCCAACCCACAATAATTTGCTGCAAAATTTCCCTTGTTCAGGAGAAATAGCTCCCATTACTTGACGAAAAAACAAAACAAAACCCCATCTCTTTACTTTTAAATGATAAGTCTGTTAATTAATTCGCTTCATAAGGAAGCAAACAGTACCAGCAGCTTAAATCTTAATGGGGTAGATCAACAATGTCCTTTTTTCCAAAAGATGCATTTCATTTGGTTTTTTTTTATCCCTATCACTTCAAACACAAGGTGCAGCTCCACAGACAGCTACACTCGCATAATCAAAAGAGAACTGAAGCTTAGAGTAGGACTAAGCCAATGCGGGAGAAATTAAAAAGAATAAAAATCTATTTATCTGAATTTATACAATGTGTTGTTAAAATACGCCTAATTTATGATCTAGAATTCTGGTTTACTGCATTTAAAACCAACTCTCAGTTCACAGGAAAAAACCCCATGTATTTAATAAACCTTTTGAAGTTTTTATTATATACTTGAGTAGAGAATGTATCACCTTAAAACAACATGCCTATGGACATCATTGAAGATACTCTATCAATAATTAGATTAATACTGAAGAGTACAGCGTTACACTGCACTGCTAAATGTTACATACAATAGGTATGATGACATTGGTATTTAATGAGGAAAGGAAAGCAACATGTATTAAACCTAGAAGTAGTTTTACATGACCAATACTGAATTCAAAGACATAAAGCCAAGTTTGGAAGGTAATGTTCAACCCAAGATAGAACGGAAATTTACTGTGGAATATAAAATACAAATAATTGTTCTTTTCCGTGAAATGGACTGTTGGTTTAACTTATGCTTACACATACAGTCTTAATGCATATTAAATACTCTCAAGTACACAAAACAACTTTTCATACTATTCCAAGCAGATACCACCACTATCTTCAGATATGTGAATGCCAGCATGGAAAAAAATATACCTACATATGTTATTTGTTCTTATGATGTCTTGCTGTGTAGGAGGTGCAAATATGCAAGCCTGCCAGAGATTTCCTTATATCTTCCTGATCTGACTGGGGAAGCACCTGGACCGTGCTGTACCTTGCTCCCGCCACGCTCTGGCAGAAAGGTCAGTCACATCCTCTCTCTAGAACCAGTCCTATCCCGCACAGACGTGCTATAGCAGGCTCTGAATTTATGCTTGAGCACGCACTTCACCTAAAGCCTCCAAGGGAGTTTTTCCCAGTAAGTAATACATTACTGAATCAGAATTCAAGATGGACCTCTGACTCATAAGGAAATTTTCTAAGGATTAACACTTGTTTTCTAGACGTCAGTGAAAAAGCAGAATAAATGTAAGATCCATGAGTGCTGGGAGGGCTGGGAGAAGAGACTTTCTTTTCCAATTCTAAAATGAAAGTAAATAGATTACTAAATAGTTACTAATTCACAGACGTATTTCCAAAGCTTTTAATGACTAGCATTATTCAGCCACACATGGTATTTCAAGCAGTTTTTCAAAAAAAACACAACATCAAATAAAATTTCCATCCTTCTTTCTGTGGCTTTAAGCCATATTGAAGAAGTACAGTGTGGGCGGGGGGAAAGCAGGACAAGAAGAGCAACAGATGGTTTTCTGATCAGACAGAAAAATCACAAGTTTCAGATTAACACTAACAAGCCACCACAAGTATCTGTAATAAAGAGACAATAATCTGCTTTCTCGGTACTTTCTACCTAACAAGAATGTGGACCTCATAAAAGCCACATAGGATCTGTAGTGTATATCTGAAGGTAACTAAACTGGATGTCTCAAAATGGCACCAGTATGGCAAGTTTTCAGCATGTCAGAATGTAAACCCAAAGGAGGACTGTCTTGAAATAAGGCTGCCAAGGCCTCCCATTCTCTTTATCTTTCACTATGTTGGCTACAAATCTAAATACAGCCTTACCTTATACAACACAGATTTCCTTTACCACTGTCACAACCTGGACTGATTTGTTCGCAATTCTTCCTTCCTTTTTTGCTACTGAATAAAGCCTATAATACAAGTGTACCATTATCTACAGCTTTAAATGGACGTACAATTTAGTTCAAAGGGAACAAGCTGCAGGATCAGTGCCTTAGTCTGCAAATGGAAATAAAGAATAACTTGTGCAATTTATAAATATTTCATAACCAGTGCTGGTTGGGCTTGAGTACAGCTGTAATATAATTTAAAAAATAGTAGCATAAGACAACTGCAATGTATTCCTGCAGAAAATAGTTGTTTTGGTTTTTTAAACTTTTTCAGAAAAGCTGTATTTGGACAAGTACATGCCTGCTCAATCTTCCCGATTATGGCTCAGGTTTCCATTTTTCGTTGGCTGCTGCTATTTTCTCTGCCACTTCTACCCTAGGTCTGCTTCCCTCACTTTCCAAGTGACAACATTTTTGGTGAAACTTCAGTTTTGAAGACAGGGATCAGTACCATAAATAATATTTACTGGGAGAGCAGAAGACAGGACAAAAGAAGTGGAGTGTGGGATTTGAAACTCTTGTTTTTCTTACCAACTCCATTCTCTTTTGGATTTCATTCCCAAGATATTAGAGGAAACAGAATCAGTGTTTTGTTTTGTTTAGGTTTAAGGTAATACTGCTTAGGTATTTACGTAAATTCCAATTTGTAAGCTAAGAGCACATCAGATGCACTGTAACTCTGAGCTGAATATTGGTGTCAAAAGACAGATTATGTTAGAAGATTCCATTGTGGGAAAAGAAGTTAGAATAGTAAGATAATGGTTCACCTCTTTGTGGGGTTTCAGTCTTGTTTAAATTTGGAAAATTAATATTGGATGAGCTGCCTTATCCTCCATTTGGTTTCTCTTACTTCCCTAATCTGGATATCAGATTTTATAGATCTGTAATAAGGACCTCATACATTCCTTCAGTCTGTGTTTACATTTACCACAACTCCCATCTCCATAAGAACAGGGGAAAATAGCTATGTGTGCCTTCCTATAATACAATGAAATATTCTTCTGATAGTAAAAGACATAGGTTGAAAAAAAGATTCAAGTATACAGGTTTTACAATTACATGGAAATACCCCGACAGACACTCTCACACTGACAGCAAATTCTGCCAGCAGACAGGGGTTTAAATTCACAGCCCAAATAACCACAAATTTCCTTGCAGAATTCCATCATGGGAAGGGTACATAAAGGTAGAGGCAACTCTGTCTGGTCTGTACTGCTCTTGTGATAGAATCAAGACAAACTTAGAGCAGACAAAGTCAAGCAATTTCAAACTCAATAAATTAACATTCTTACTATCTGCTCCATAATTCATCTGATAAGTAAACTCTGCAAGGGCTTAATCCAATGCTTTTTTACTAATTAGTACCATGATCTTTCAGATTTTGAAGCAATTTCTACCTAATACAGACTTCAAACTTCTCTGATTAACTAAAAATAAGAAATTTTAAAAAAATATTTCCATCCAATTTCAAGGATGACTTATCCTGACTTAACACAGACATAAAAAAAATAAATCCTAACTACTGCTGGAAGAGTTAGATCCTCCCAGGGAGCACAGCTTACAGCAGTAATTTTGCATCCTGTGGCAATTCCCACCTTGAACTGTGAGGAAAGGTATTCTGCCAAATTTTTTCACTTCTTGAAAATAACTGTCCTACCCCACAAAAAAAAATGCAAGTTTGCCAAACAAACCCATTATACATTAGAAAGGAAAAGTATGATAAGAGACAGATACATAGAGATGAAAAATGTCTGGTTTAAAACTTCTGCAAAGAAATTAAACAAATGAGGAAGCAAGAAAAATGACAAAGACTTTTATGCCCAGATTTATGCTTCAAGGCCTAAATATTGTTCTTTAAGTATGATCACATCTTCCATTCTATACTGGCAAGCAGAAAATGTTATCAGTGCACAGCTACTGACATCCGTAAAACTAAAAGTAAACAAATCCCAAGGCTTTTGTCTACTTGAGTTAAAGCACTGTAAACTCACAGCAAATGCAGTGGTATTTTGTCCCCTACGTCATCATTCTGAGCATACTGGCTCTTTGCAGCATTAGGACAGAGAGATGGCTAGGGTAGTAAGTGCTCCAAATACACCATGAAGACAAAACCAGAGATGAAACTGTCACAGACGCAGTAACAGTCTCCCCACTTGACCTCCCCTGGTTTATGGCATTCAGTCCCTGTACGGTTTTTATGGAATGTGCCCCATGAACAGATGTTTAAAAGCCCTTCCTTCCCTTGCCAGCCGTACCAGGCACAAGCATTTCCCCCGACCAGTCCTCCAGGTTTTGTCACACTGTATAGGCAAGACAGACCAGCAGAAGAGACCAGCAAGCTCCACAGGAACCATGGAACCTCCTGTCTGAGCACAATACACGTGTGCCTCCAAGCGCAGACTAACACGTGAACCATAGAAGGCAATACATTCAGATCTAAGCTTAAACAAAGCCCAAAGCTTTGCAAGATGTGTTTGCAAGTACAGTATAATATGCACATACCATATTAGGCAACTGGAATTTTAACTTACAAGTATTTTCACTCTGCAAAATTTAATGAGCAAATATAACAAGGTATTTTATGAAGGGCTTTTTCCCCCAAACATATGTAAAGCATAAAATGTAGGACTGCAATTAGCAGTAAAAATCCTTTTCCCCGTTACAGATTTTATTGAAACAAACCTTTCTCAGCGTAACTATCTAAATCAAGCTACAAACAGTGTCATACTCAAGAATTCTTTGCTATAAAAAGTAGCTATCGTGTCACAATTATTTAAACGAAAAAACAGAAGTCTTTTAAAAAAGTTCAAGCAATGCTTTGAGCCAAGACATCTACACTTTGCACTCCACTCCTTTTCAACAAAAGTCTACCAAAAAAGTTACGCATGTTGATCTACAAACTAAGATGACTTGCAGGAAAGTCATCTAGAATTTCCACATCTACTGTCAGCACTTGTCAAACACAATACTTGGAGAGATAACCTTAAGACATGCAATGTTACACAATTTAAACAAATCCAATTACTTGACTTAATATCAGCAAATTGCCATGCTCTCCTCATGAAGAACCTCACAAAGCAAATAGAAGTAGAAAATTCTAGGTGGATGAAACAAGGGCAAAATGTTTCCCAGAGTCCTGAAAGGTTTTTTTAAGTTTATCACGGCTGTCTATCCCACAGTATGTTAGCAAAAACCAAACCAAAAAAACCCCACACCAAACAATTGTTCAACTATCACCACCACACTTTTAACACTTTATTAAAAAAACAGCTGCAATATATCCACCCTGTGTTAGTGTTCTGCTTTGATTAAAAAAGCAGCAAATATTTTGAAATTATATCATTCAGTTTGGAAATTTATCTATCTTCAGGAGCATGAATTCTTCAACACAATTCTTCAATACAACACTACTAGAGCCATGGTAGAAAAAGCCCATTCTAGACTCCATTTGCCTATAGCACCCCTCCCAAAATGTGGCATCCTGAAGTGACAGTAGACACATTTTAAATCTTCTAAGCAATTTCTTCCATTTTATTAGGAACATGAGAATGAATGAATCTCCCAGGCAGTCACTTGCTCTCACAAATCACTGTATCAAAATCCTTCCACAAATTCGTAAGTCACTATCCTTTTCTCTCCTCTTCCTTCTACACTTCTGTGAAGGGGTGGAGGCTTTTGGGACTGGCCACAACAAATCTTGTTTGCACCATGTTCTCACAGAATAAAGAGATAACAGTTTTAGACAAGTCATCATTAAGAAACACTGCGTCTCTATGTGACTATAAAATAGGGTTTAAATTCATCGTATCTGCTGAAGAGACATGAGCCTCTTTCCACCTGATGGAGCCACAAGCACGGCAGTCCTGAGGCTGAGCTCCATAGCTGCATAGCTCAGCAGGGCGTGGGGAACAATATTCAATACATTATCTTCTCTCCAACAGGTATGAAGTGATGTTCAAAGTAGGTCTCCAGAAGCACTTTAAACCCTAGCATCTGGAATTGGCCCCCATCAAAATGAACAGCATAACTTCCTATACTGTAAGAGTCCATTTAATCCAATTAATCTTTACCTTAACTAAATTAACCATTGATCTTTGACTTGAACAGATCACAATTCTCCAGAGTTGACTCACATCCACAGCTTGTCAGAGGAAGAACAGCTTTAAAAACCATGGAAATAGATAAGATCAATGGTAGATTCTGGTCTAATCAGAGATTCTTTCAATCCTCTTCTGCTTTCCTTTGCACCCTGCCTCGCCTCCAAACAAACAAAAAAAAGAATCGCAATATTGACTATGAATACAAATCTTTCATTCTAAGAAAACAATTGCTACTTCATGCTCAAGTTTTTTTTTACAGTTGAATAACAAGACAATGTGGAAAACAACCACTGGGCAACATAAAATATATTAAGCTGCAAAAGTAATATTCAATCCTAGCATTCCATAAACAAAGGAGTTAGAAGTAATTATGACTACATTTCAGGTTTGCCAGATCCTTGATTCTTCAGAGGCACATCCATACTTTAAATGAAGGGAAAAAAACCTGATATTTCAATGTTTCCAGCTGTACAAACCTTGTTTGTGTGTGGCTCTTTGCGGGTGCTGAAGTAGGGGAAGTAAAAGGAAAAGCAATATATTCAGAATGCAGCTGAGAATCATTAATACTGTTTTTCTGATTTGTAAAATTTAGTGCGTTTATTACTTGAATGGTGAAACACTTCAATTAGGAAAAATACCACCAAGTACTTCAACAAATGTTAGGTTTGCCATAATTGCTTTGTTGAATTTAGACCTACAAAGGGATCAAGGACTTCCTGTGCTTAGAACCCTGAACTCTACTAAGGATTTTGATTTTAGAAAGTATAAATAGTTCATCTTATTTGCTCAAATCTGAAGATGAATATCTCAAAGCTGAGTCGATCAAACCACTACCTGTTTTTGAAAACTAGTGCCTGTTGTTCAAGAGGTGTATTAACTCGACATCTCTAAAGTGTTATGCCTGTTTATGAGAAGTGTATTATATGCAGCACAGTACATACCAGTTATTTCCAAACCAACTCTGTAAGGCAATTCTTTAGTCCTCAGACTGTCTCCCCACAGGCATTCATACTTCCACTGGGATTAGAAATTACAAAGCTAAGTGATGAAGGACGGAAGAAGAGGTACGTTGAAGGCATGGAATGAGGACAATAAAGTAGAATGCATCTACAAGAGTCCAGAAGATCACACTATTAACAAGGCACAAAACAGATACTTCATCTTGATCCGGGAGTGGCATGTCTACATGCCTACTCAGCTGTTCAGATCAAATGTTGACTCATGCCACCTCCTTAGCAGAATGCACCAGGACAACCAAAGCTACTGCTGTCCATTACCCGCCTTCTGTAAACAGCATGAGCTCCAAGGCAAGTGGCAGTCTGAGACATCACGTTTGCAGCCCAACATATTACAGTGAACTAGCATGAATTTTAGACTCCCTTAGCACACCGGTACGTAAAGTGCAGTGACTGAGGAGATCACCTACTTCACAGCCAGCTACTCCTGTCACAGAAGTAGGGCAGGACAGACAGGAAGGGCAGTAACTGCATCAGCCACCCCAAATTGATTTTCTTCATTTGAATTGGCATCTCAATGTAACAGGGAATGGAGCATGCAAATTCTTCTAGTAACCTTCTGATATATATCTTGGAGAAGAAATAAAAACAAAACCTGTATTGATGTTCTTTTTTTATCTTTTCCTCTTCCACAGATAAAGGCCTATTGTAACACTATTTCATTTCCTGCTTTGTCAGCTTCATTTGACCTTCCACAGCAAGGACAAGAGTTCTGGGCTGGACCAACAGAATGCCAACCTCCTCTTTCTGGTGCAGATGCTGCTTTGAAGCCTCTATGGGATCCCACCACTAGCATAAAATCACTCATTCCTTGGAGTCAAGAAACAACAGCATTCCAGAAACAGGTGACATTTGTTTAAATATACACCAGGGATAAAAAAAATAACAGTAGGAACATATTTAACAAATTTTAAACAAATGCTTCAGGCATTTCACACCCTGACTGTGCCGAGTTCCTCCCATAATTTGTTACTATTTAACTTTTGTAGATAAAAATAGTCCAATAGGAGTACCAAATAACTCTCTCCTGTGATTCAGAACTTCCAAGTAGCTTATGCAAAGTTGCTTTTGAAGGTCACCTAAAAAGCTAATCTTAAAATTCATTCTTCCAACTGGAGGAAGAAGAGTTGGCAAATCTATGCATGTAGTTACTGTGGAAAAACAGCATACAATCTTTCTATGCAAATTCACTCTCAGTTGCAAATAGCCTTCTACGCTAATTCCGGACTCAACCCTTCCCCACCCATCTAAAAAAACGCCTTTTGTAAATACGCTTGTCTCTACTCTGTTCCACAAGGTCAACAACCTTAAGCACTAAGACAGTTATTGGGATGATGCCTACGCTAACAAAATCCACCCCCAGAACTCCACCCTCAAGATGGTAGCAAGATCCTCCTCTTCCCCTCCACTAGACCTCAGCCCCTGGAATTCATTTCACATTTATTTGGTGTATGTTATTTGGTAATTCCATTCAGAAACCTGGTTATGAATGCGAATTCAATGCAAAGCAGGTAGAATATTAACCCTAAAAAGAACTTTCCTGAACATCAAAGCTAACCTCCAGTGATTAAGGAGATGTCCTGTAAGATATCCAAGTGATTCAGACCGTAGGTGGCTCCATGGGATTTAATAAACACTTCTGAACCAGCCAGGCAAATTCAAGAAGTCATTGCACACCACAAACCATAACAGAGATACAGTGGCTTGCAATCATGACTAGCCTGACAGCTACCTTCTGAGGCTCCTGATTAGCCCCCGACTAGCTCCCAAAGAAAGTCGCCAAACTTGGAGAGTGCAATGCCCACAAACTGCTTTGCCAAGATTTCCCTCCACACACTTTAGGTAGGCATACAGCTCCTATAAATTCACCTTTTGTTTTTTCTCCATGTTAACAGAGCATTGCATCTGCAGTTTGTATCATTTAAAAAATTGAATTTGGTACCTCTGAATGCCAACTAAGCTTCTACATCGTTATAAGAGACAGGGGGAAGGAAATTTTCTTTTTTTTTTTTTTTTTTCTTATTTCTGTAGTTTTATACAAAAGATGGATCTATTTGCTGCTTGGAATAACAGGATGCTTGTCCTCTGACAGGCTCTCAAAGAGGGCAAAGCAGCTGCTAACTCAAAAGTATCGTGCATGTGGATGCCCGGTACAAGCGAAAAAGACAGCAGAGCTTCTGGCATCATTGCTCAACTCAAACAAGAGAGCCTTATGAACACAGCAGCGGACTCTCACAAACAACTACTGTTGAAGTTTTTTTCTTTCGTTTTTTTTTTTCCTTTTTAAGTTCTTTCTGCCCAGTGGATCCACATTTCAGTGGATTTTTCAAAGTTCAACTTGAAACTAACTGCTGTACACAACATAATTGCATGGTATGAGTTAACAGTTCTGTAGGTGGTTAGTTGCTAGCAATTTTAATAACCCCATGAATGACTTGAGGTTTGAGTCAGCAAAGATCACATGAGCCACAACTGCTAGCAGCAAGAGGAGAATTCAGTTCCCATAAGGAAAGATATCACATTTTACAACTTCTGACCTATTCCTTGCTGCTCAATTAATAATGATTTTATAGATCATAATAATCCCATTACATTCCTAAATCAACCATCTGATGCTACCTGAAACAGCTGTCATATATCAATATAATTCTCTTCAGGAAAAAAAAAAACCCTCAAAACCAGCAGTAACAGAGTGAAATACACAGCCTTTCAGTGCTTTTGCCTAAAGAGCACACAGTAATAAAAACCAGATACTAAAGTAAAATGCCAGAATATCAGAATGGAATTATTTGACTTGGTTTCTTTTAATTCTGCAGAGCGTGGCCTTACACTGCTGATATTAAATCATACTGATTTATAATTAGCCATAATACAAAATAGACAAGAACTTGTTAAGGAACAAGACAGAATTCCATTGAGTTAAATAATAAAGTTTATTACTTTCATCTGTATCAGCGACAATCCAGATCATACAAACAGAAGAAAAGAGGATAAAAACCAGGGAGATTCCTGGAGAAGGAATCAGGTGACACAAACTGGATATTAGGAAAGGAAGAACTGAGCAAACCTTGTCCTTGCAAAATTTATGCCTGCACAGTGTACACTGAGGAAAAAGACACTTGATTCATTAAAAACATAATTTTTGCACTGATCTCATCTGTGTTACGTTCTAGGTTACCTATAAGGTTTGAAACATGTAGAAATCATGCATCTATTCTGCACAAAACTCTCACTAGACATGACAAATGACTGACATCCTTTACATTCATTCACTGTCAATTTAAAGTATCTAATCTCTGTGCAAAATATTAATTGCAAAGGGGGCTGAGAGTAACTGCGCACAGGGTGATATATCTAAAAAGAGCAAATGGCAAAGTGTTGTCAAGTCTTGGCTATTTCAGACCGAGGGAAGCACAGTTGTTAGGAAGATGAGAGAAGCAACACCCTTTCCTTAGAGTAAGGGTGAGTTACATCACACCTTTGTTACTATGCCTATCTATGTTAATGATTTACTGTCATTCATTGTGTTATTATTGCATCCAAGAAGCCACTTTCTCCGTAACTTTTCAATTGCGCAAAAAATTCAGCTTGGCTGAATTCAGCTTGGCTAATCCCACGCAACCGGAACTAATATCCGTGTTCTACTATCAACTGTTGCTAGCTGTTGATTTTTTCACGAGAAAAGCTAGCAAAGCTGAAGACCACCGCTGCCCAAACCCAATTCGCTGGCAAATCTCTGAAAATCTCAAAAAGCTTTTTGTAGCATGAATCCTTTGATGTTCATAGTTTAAAAAAAAAAAAAAAAATCAAGCTGTAGATAATTTGAGGAAGAAGCCAATCTGCTTATTCAAGCAAGTCACGGGAACAGCCAACAATCCATGCACAAAATGTCTGACTCTCAAGTGCCCATGGTATGGCTGAAAGTGGCTATGTAGATAAACCTGGGTAACTTGTAACAATGTGGAAAGATTACATAAAATGCATTTTTTCTCAAAAAAGAACAACACTTCTGTGGAAGAATTAAATATCTGTAAATAAGAAGGAAGAAATCATAAAAATTAGAAAACAAAGATGGGAATTAAAAGAAAACAAAACCTCCAAATAAATCGCTGGATTAAACCATAGACAGAGTAAAATAAATATGAAGAATATCATAATAATTCTGCATATATTGAGTGTGTCACGGAGCTTAATTAGAACTACTTCTCATGTATTTTGTGTCAATTGCTTATTGGAATAGATGAGCTGTATAAAGGGAGCAGCTAAAAAAGCACAGGTTACAGGAAATGCAAATAAAACTAAATGCTGCTATTAAAGCCCAGGCTGGCAAAAAAATCAAAAAATTATGTTGTTCTTAGTTATTGAACAGAGACCTTCAAATTCAGTATTACCTAAAAAAAAAAATTCATGGAGCTATCAACTCAGTTCAAAATATTTATTATTGGTAAGAAAAAAAAGAGAAAATTCACTTATATTTCAACTGTGAAAGAAGCTGAAACTTTTTTTTTTTTAACAGAAATAATCATATCCTGACAGAAAACGTCTTATTCAGAGGGTGCATTTCTAACGCTAAGGTGGATTAGGGTAGATTTCCAATGCTAAGCTTGAAATAGCAATGTATTTTAAAATTGTCAGAATGTAGTCCCTGTGTTAAGCCCCTATGTATAGTGTTTTTTTACAGACCTTATCAGGTATCACCGAGTATCACTGCAGACTGACGTGAAACTTCCCAGTGGCCTGCACAATCGTAGATATTCTTAAAAAAGGAAGTAAAGGCAGAAGGAGGCACAGAGAGCAGGATTCATCTATACAAAGCTGTCTTTGATGATAAGCAAACATCTAGCTTGTTGGGTCATGTTAAAGATATGGACAAATTCTAGGTCATGGCTCTAGGGAGATCAAAAATTGAGCCTTACCCTATAAAAGCACACAGTACCATTCAAGCTCTCTCAGACTTGAATTTGATTCCTGTCAGTTTACCTTTTACTCTTATAAGCTTCTTTGATGTACACGACAATCCATCAGGCAGTGGGTGCTTTAGAAGCTAGAAATCTTCTCTTTGAAGATCCAAGTGAAATAAATCAGCTGTCAAACTTCATGAACTCTGTTTTTTTCTTAAATAGTTTTAAACGCCTGTTTAATGTCCAAACAATAAAATGTCTTTTCTTTGCTACATTTAGGTTACAAGTATAATGAAAGTTGTCTTTGTCCTCAGTCACCTCATTTTAAATGCAAACCCTTGTCTTTAAAATAGTTATAGACCAAATCTAAGACAACTGAGATACTATGGATTTAGTTTAAATGCATAAAGCATGTACAAGCTAACTTTTGCAGCCAAGAAATAACATGTAGAATGCCAAAGAGTGCATAAACACCATTCATTTTTGTCTTTTGCCAAGCCTGGCACACCTTAAGAATATATGCGGGTGTATATCTGAATAGAAGCAGCTCAGTGTTTTCACTCCCCCACTTTTATTTCTCAGTAAAATTAAACCTCCCCCTGCCAAAGGCTAGTGGAAGACAGTGACCAAATACCAACCATCTTTGATGACAGTCTCCTAACTATCACAGTCTTGCAGGAATCAGGATGAGGCACATCCTCCCAGTGAAAGCAAGCAGGTCAGACCTTTTGCCCAATGATTAGGTAACTCAACCAGGAAAAGGGAAATATTGAAGGGAGAGGAGACTTGAAAATAGGTTATAATAAGAGATACGGTTGGAAAACCCCAAATTCAAGTTTCCTCTCTGCATTACATAGATTTTTTTTAAAAATACCAATGAGTCCTACATTCCTTCTTGTAGTGCCAAATTATGTATTTTTAGAAGCAACTATTTTTTAACAACCAGAAGCAACCAACTCTTTAACTTCCTTCTTCCCAGAAGTTTTGGGAGAGACATGGAGGCCATGTGTATGTAAGACTCTGGATACCAAACCTCACCATTCTGAAAACTGATTATAATACAGGTTTCTCACCAACAGGAGCTGGAGCACTGCAGCTGCTGCAGCACTCCCTGAAAGCATCACTGCAACCGCGGCAATGCCATGCAATAAAGAATGGCAGAATTTCCGAATCCTAGAAATGTTTCCAGGTTTAAGTCTGCTCAAGGAAGAATATTTTCAAGATGCTAAATAGGCTTATGTTCAAGACAAGCTGAGCTGTTCAGTTCTGCGAATGCAGAAGTTCTGGGTGTGTGCAGAGACAAAACATTAAGCAGTTAGTAAATTTTACTGGCAAAAGCTCAGACAACTATATACTTTGGAATGCAAAAGTTGTAAAGAACGTATTCCTGGTTTTAGGCCCTTAAATACTTCCTGTGTCTTACTAGGCACTTAAGTGGTTTTTTGCAGACCTATGGTACTTCATAGGAAACTTGCATATCTTTTAGTATCCCAATGAAAACTGGCTGGAAATTAAAAATAGCAGCAGAATTTAGAAGATTAATAGCTGACTCCGTTGACAAAGTACTGCTGAATACTTTGCACCACAATGAACCAAGCTATGTCATGAAGACATAGCCTTTTTGACATGTCTTTTTGAAGTCTTGCGTGATTTCTATTCATTGAATTTTTTTTAATTTTTGTTCTATGCTCCATTGAAGAAAAACTGTTAACTGTGGTATCATATTAAATATATAAGAAACAATCTAAAATGCCACTGCAACCAGAGCATAGAATGTACTTACCAATATTAATTTCATCATCAGTTTCAGCGTCTCCAATACACTCAAACTGGAAATCTTGTAAAGACTGTGAAAATTTTTGCACTGCCATGGATAAATCTAAAATTTGAGAATAATAAAAAAAGAAAATCAGAATTAGTCCACTAGAATATCACTGGAACAAGGTTTCATGCATTCCTGCATGAAATATTTTTTCTGTTTACAAAGCTTCCTCTTTAGTATCTTTTTAGTACCATAACTTCATTCAGCAATCCCTATCACCATTTAAAAATCAAAGTACCTGAGATATCCTAGAAACCTATGAAACATGCTAGATGCCAGATTTCAAACACTAATACAGGTATCACGCTGACAACTAAAGAATTGCTATACTTCTTGAAAAATAAGAATTTAGAACAAGAAATTAACATCTAGTCGCAAATTGCATATGCCAGTAAACCACTGTTATATAAATGCTGCAAGACTCATTTGCAGATTAAAATCAAGCTTGTAACAGTTTCTTACATAAAACATCATCAAAAGAATTGCATTCTAACTATTCTAATACATTAAAACATTATATAGTGTTATGCAAAAGCTTTGTAAAAAGAAATTGAAGGGACAAAAATAAATCACAGGTCCTCGCCAATCAACTAGGCTGTCAATGGATTATTTTCACTGAATTACACAAAGTGGACCTTCAGACCAAAGAAGTGTCAAAGTAATCCAAAGTACAGAACATGAAATTTCATTAGAATTGTACACACTCCAACAAAAAAAACTGTGTAAATACTAAATATCAATGTAACCACAGAAATCTGTTCTTTTCTTTTTTAGGTATACTAATGGCAAATGGACAGATAAATGTGATAACAAATTAACTCGGTCAAGACTTAAAAATTATACCAGTCCAGATGAGCCCAGAAAACCAGCAAGAATCCTCTATGTCCTAGAGGATATATCTGTGGTATCTACTTTGAAGCTAGGTTTAAAGCTAGGAAAACTGGCAATTAATATTCTGATATCGGCTAAATTTAATCAAAAGTCATGGGAAGGGTAAGTTATGAACAAAAGCCGAGTCACAAACTCTGTTTCAAAAGCATCATGTATCTGTCTCCATCCTTGTGGATGTTCAAAAGCCATCTGGAGATCGTCCCAGGCAACCCTGGTGTCCCTGCTTGAGCAGAGGGGTTGGACCAGATGACCTCCAGAGGTCCCTTCCAACCTCAGCCATTTGGTGATTTCCTAAACCCTCTGTTCTTATGAAGCCATAAATACCAATTTACTCAATGCTAGAGACAAAACTAGAAGGCCAACCTTTTTCCTGGCAGGAATAAAACTTAATATACAAATACTCAAATTGGCCTGATGTCCAAAGTCAAGACAGACACAAAGAAAGTAGCGTCATTTAAATTTGAACAATCTCCAAGAGTAAGAATCATTCCACTATCCTAAATGAAGTAAAAGTTGAAAATCTTTCAAACACCTCCAAATAAGAATCCACACAGTAAGGTGACTGAAATTTATTTTTTTTTTAAATAAAGGTAACCACTGTCAAGCAACAGCATCACTATCAGGATACTATCCCTGTATTTGCTCAGTGCCTGCTGCTTTCCTATTTTATGTGCAGCTCTAGGGAACATCAGTCCAACAAGAGAACCAGCAGTCTTTAGACAATACAGACATGAACAGATTTTTTTCTTGTATTAGTAAGAAATTCCATAAGTTTGTCTGATAAATAACTAGTGTGTAAAGAACTGGGTAAACAAATTCCGTATCTTTTTGATAAAATGCATAGAAAACAGGAAAGAATGCTCCCTCCCTTCCCCGAAGGAAAGGTGTCCCCTGAACTTCAGCCTGCAGGCCACTACCTCTTTGACCATTTAATGCTGCTATGAGATTAAAGAAATGAACATTAAAAAAATATTAAAAGTTACCAGAGGAGATTTTAGGTATCTGCCCTAGTTAATTGTTTCTTTCAGAAATTTAGAAAACATACTTCCTCTAAAATAAAACTCTGACTGCGTCGATATGAATTATTTAGCAACTATTTACAATATTTAAAAGTCAAAACATAAAGTAATTTCTTACATCTTTTCTTTTAGAATATGTATTGCATACTTTTTGTATTTTCTTTAGATGAAAAAAAAAATCTCCACAATAAAGGTTCCTTACATCCACATCACATAATTTTCTATATAAATTCTTATTTTATGCATGAGACGCACTGTTCTTCACAGTATATTGACATTGGTAATGAAATTAGTTATAAAGCAGATTCATCTGTGGTTTCCTGACACTGAAGTATCCTCTCATTATCAAAATATATGGTGTTTTCCATTAAGAGACACACAGAATTACTGCATCCTTACTGAACATTTCCTACTGTTCTGTACATGAAGATTGTATTATTAAATGTATTAACAAATTAGATGCTAAACACCAAGTGCATCCTACTGTTTGTATAGATGAAAACAAAATAGATCTTCAGAAGATGAAGTATTCAGTTTTCTGCAAATACAGCATCTTTGATATCTAAGCAACTGACTGTTCTACAGCTGTTAGAAAAATGTAAACTTGAATTTGTTCACAGCATGATGCTTTGAGTTTAAAGGGAAGAAATGTAGTTTTATTGTTGGCTCTTCCACCAAGTTACTACACTGAGTCCTAAACCGTTCTATAAAACTGCTGCATACCAATTGGTGCCAACAGGAATAATATGGCCTTAAAGTGACTGAATGAAAAAGATTCTGTATTGCAAGTACACTGAAATGTAAAAATCAACTATCACTAATAGGACTGAGGATTTATTCCCTCCGGACAATCTAACAGCTGCCCCGATGACCAGCATCTCTGTGAACACGAAAGGAAATGAGGGAGCATGGACTCTCCCCTATCACTCTTCCCCACGCGCAAGGTTCAGTGGAACAAATGTCAAGGGAAAGGAAAACGAATGATAAAAATATCCAAGGTGGACTCTCCATTTTATATCCTGGACTAGTCATACACAGATGCTGATCTCTTTCACTGTGTCAGCAAATCAGACAGTGGTAGTGCTTATACATTTTGAACCTCAAGGAGGCATATTTAACCTAACCCAGAAACAGTGGGTATGAAAAATGTAGTGAGAATTACAGAGATCATAACTTGATAAAATCATCCAGAATGATACCATTTGGAGATTTCTGCCTCTATGTGAGGCCTATTCTAATGGCTTGAAAGTATGAGAAGATACCGTCTTAAGGTTAAAGCTGTTCAGTGTATTAAGGAATAAAATGAAGTTCAAAAGTCAGATGTTTCCTGTGACACTAATTTACAGGTTCTGTACAAAGTTAATTTTACCTGAAAACACAAAAAAATACTATTCTACAGAAAATTCCAGCTTACTTGGACAGCTTCGCAGAGGTTGTAATAGGAGTTACTCTGTAAGAACTCACGGCTCAACACAGCATTTGAACCACCAACATTGGACTATGCGGTGCAGTTAGTTATATTTATCAACTTCTTTCTTAGGAGCATCACCACTTGACTCGAAAGCGAACCGTATCCTGGGCTGCATCAAGAGAAGTGTGGCCAGCAGGCTGAGGGAGGGGATTCTGCCCCTTTACTCCACTCTTGTGAGTCTCCACCTGGAGTACTGCATTCAGCTCTGGAGCCCCCAATGTAAGAAGGACATGGATGTGTTGGAGCGTGTCCAGAGGAGGGCCACGAGGATGATCAGAGGGCTGGAGCACCTCTCCTATGAGGACAGGCTGAGGGAGTTGGGGCTGTTCAGCCTGGAGAAGAGAAGGCTCCGGGGTGACTTTATAGCAGCCTTCCAGTACCTGAAGGGAGCCTACAGGAAGGATGGAGAGGGACTTTTCCCAAGAGTGTGTAGTGATAGGACAAGAGGGAATGGCTGTAAACTAAAAGAGGACAGAATTAGATTAGCAATTAGGAAAAAATTATTCACCATGAGGGTGGTGAGGCACTGGAACAGGTTGCCCAGAGAAGTGGTGGCTGCCCCCTCCCTGGAAGTGTTCAGGGCCAGGCTGGATGGAGCTCTGTGCAACCTGGTCTAGTGGAAGGTGTCCCTGCTCATGGCAGGGGGGCTGGAGCCAGATGGTCTTTAAGGTCCCTTCCAACCCAAACCATTCTATAATTCTGTGATTCTCTGATTACAAAATTCGCCTGGTCACAGAACGGACCAGTTGCGCAAGAAGCAGCCCTCCTTTAAGAGACACGAAGAGTCAAAATTGAATTAAATCAGATCTAAGAGCAACCGCCTCATCAATCAAGAGGAGGTAAATGGTATCACTACCTTCTTATCTCATCTGGACAAAAAAATAGAAAGAGTAGAAAGATGGGGCAGAGACCTTGTCCAGCTTTACAAGATGTCATTTATCACTGTATATCCCAGAGTCTTAATGTCACTGAGAGACCTCAATGCATCCTGCTCCTTCTAGGCATAGGAAAGTAAATCACCACACCGAACAAATCACCTTTTTATCATCTGCAAGCTATGTGGCATTACAAGAGTCGCTGTTACTCAGCTTCTAGCACGTACATTGTGATAGTCATGCCCCTCTTTTCATGGAGTCCACATAACTAGGATGCTTCACTTAGACCAGGACAGAAATTGTCTTACAAGTAGAGTTAAAGGATCTTCTAAGTTACTATAAAAACCTTACCAGCTTTATTGACTGACAGTACAAATCTATCCTCCAGGGAAGGACCGCCGTTCTAAAGTCTCAACGATAACACAAATGCTGTTGCCCCTGCTCTTCTGCAGGCACTCAAATAGAGTAATCTCTCTGTGTGCCAGCAAAAGAGTGAAAACACACCCTGTTATCCCCCAGTTGCCAGAGGGGTGAATTTCCAACCGGCAATTCTGTTAACATTTATTTTCCAACAGTACTCACCCACACCTTTTGTTTCCTGTTTTCCCCAATTCCAAGGGAGGATTCACTTCAGTTTTGCAGCAAGGCACATAGTCAAGAGTAGCCACCTACACGCTACTTACAGTGAGTGGAATGAGAAAACTGAGATAGAGTTGCCTGTTTCAGTAAGGGCTCAAGGAAGTCAACCGGCCAGCAAGATTTTTTTTGTGGATCTCTGACAAAGGAAGTACTAAAAAAAAAAAATTATACTACAACATGACCAGAAACAATAAAAGGATAATTGCAGTTTAACCACATGAAAGTAATATAATACCACTATTAAATATGGACACATACAATACCAACTATCCATATCATAATGCTAATGAACGAATAATAAAAATCATCATCCATTCAGGAAAGTCACAGAAGAATCAGGAAATGCGTTACTCTGTTGTACTTCTTCCTGAAGTTTTCTATTTTTGATCAATCTGCTTAACACATATTTACCCAATAAAAACATGGAAGAAACCTCTACATTATCCCAGAAGTCAGGTTTATTTAAGATTCATTTTGTTTCAAATTGCCAAAAATGAGGATTTAATTTGAACTGCAATATATTAACTTCTCTTAGGCTTCAGATAGGGACTTCTATGCTGGACACAGGATGATAAAACTATGATGCAGTCCCTCTGTATCACCAGAAATATTCTTCAACTTTCTTGTCTTAGATTTGTTAAACAGGTCATAAAATAAATTCTTATACAGAACCTTGAGGAGGAGGAGAGAACAATACATTGCACCAAAGTGATGAAATGATGGATGCTATTACCTGAAAGATGAAAGAATGAGTGTATTTGCTTTGGCACAGCCCTTCACAACAAGGATCAAGTTCTACAGATAAGGAAACTTGACAAGAATTCTACAAGTTGGTAAGCGCAAAGAATTTTTTTGGTTGGGGTGAGAAGGTTGTTTGGGTTTTTTTGCCAGTCTCATGGCTGGAAGAACAGAAGCAAACCCAAGCTTTTGACAGGAGTCAAATAAGCTCCAAAAGCAGAAACTACGCAGTTGCAAAGGACCCATATCCCTACCCTACTAACAACCTGCAAGAAACTGTTCTCAGCAAATACCATCAAAGCCGAAGTCTTTCCACTTCTTTACTTACAAAGATGACTTAATTAGCAAATGGAGTTCCAATAACCAACACTGTTCCTCACTGATGTCAATCACCCTGGAAAAGCCTGGTATCATTCACTGGGTTAATAAAGAAAAACAGCAGTTGAAACCTAGTGAGAAGATTAAACATGCCTAAATGAACTCCTGAGCGCCAGCTGGAATGCAGTAAATGGGACTTCAAACAACAGAGGCTCTGGCTAAAACAATAACGGCAACATATCTGGTGATCTGACACAAAGCTACTTATTACCGTATGGCTTCAAAGACAGCAGAAGCAAAGGGGCGATGGCTGAGCTGGCAGGGTATTAGCGACAATTCTTCAGTTAGCTGAACCTCAGGACAGTTGAAGACTGGAAAGGAGACTATGCACAGTCACCTTCAGTGTTTCAAACCTTTGGGCAGTTTGATTCCTCTACCAGGTATGACCAGATGCATTGCAGTGCCATGCTTGATGAGCTATTTCATTTGGTCAGGCACTGACATGTAGGTTTATTAAAACCCAAGCTACTCAACAAAGCCGAGCATTAAGGAGCTGTAATATGTGAATAAAACACATCAGAAAATTAAAAATATTGCTGGAATACTTGAAAAAATGGCATGCTAAAATGCAGAGAACTATTTATCTAGTTCACTGACTTTTACTCCTCGGTACCTGAGTCATTATTGTGTTTTGGTGCTTTTTTTTTTTTAAATTGCTTTACAAATAAATTTATTTTCTTGATTTATTTCATAAGCAACTCTCATCCTATAAACAATTTTTCTGGCTAAATTATCTAAACTCTTGAAAAAGTAGATTTATAACGGAGATATTACTATTGTGAAACAGCAGCTATGAGCATGATTTGCAGCATTCTTACTGCACCAAATGACAGAAGCAAGGAAACATTTAAAAATTCATATGTGAAAAAAGGCCTTTCAGTATTACAAATACAAATCTGTAAAATGCTATTTATCCAGAAAAATAGTTGTGAGATGCACGTCTCCTTAAATACTTAATCACACGCTTCTTTACCGTGAAGATGAACCAGGAACTGGCTTGGTTTTGTTATTTTATGAGAACGAGCTTCACAGAGACGAGCTATATCAGCAGCCAGAAATAAGCTGGAGGAACAACAACACCCCACTGAGAAGCACTGAACTTCAACAGCTTCTGTGTTTGCTACAGTCAATTTGATTGTAACTAGAACATGTCACAGTGGGACATCTTTTTCCACATCATAGACTGTAAACACAGCAGCTGGCAGTACAATTATGTTTAGGCAGTATGAATGATTAAACAGTTAAAAGCATCTATCATGCAAGATTGTGTATATCACCACTATATTTCAAATTTCTTCCAGCCTTAAGGGCTTTCTCATTAAAAATCCCAGCTTCACAGTTGTTGGTCTTAATTCAGAAAACACAAACAAAATGCACTCTCTTCACAATTTGCAACTCTTTCCACTTTTCGTTACTCACTAGTGTTTTAAAATGGAAAATAAATGAAAATCAACGGCTGTAGGCAACCATCACATACAGAAAATCTTCCAAACTCATAATGTATATGATAGCAGGTCAGCGCAATCCGGGGGACCTGTACAGGACTTGGGGATTAGCCCAAAACAGCAATGCTGAGCATGGGGATGTTGGCTCGTATCTCAGTACTGCAATTAATTTCCTCAGCTGTACACTGAAAGAATTCTGGGGTTTGCTGCCAGAACAGGTAACGCCAGCTTAAAAAAACATCAACACCATAACACAAGGGCATGTCCATATCACCTATAGTTACAAAGCAATTAAAAATACATATTAATATGCCTTTCAAACACACTAAAAAACCTGTATAGTCAGCTGGTACAGCTTCCGCAATCTTCCATTTCAAGTGGCTCTCCATACTAGAGTCTTCCCTATCACACATGGTTCCTAGTCTATACCATTACACAGACATTGTCCATGGCACTTCATAATTTTTAGAATTCTGTTTATGAAATTATTTACATACACACACACTTGTCATTCCTTATTTCTCAGCTGAATTAATTTGCGGATCAAATTCACTTTTCTAATTGTCATAGGAAAAAAAAAGAAGACAAAAAAAGGAAAAAAAAAATAGAACTCTCCTCTTATGAGTGATCACAGTTATTCCAAATTTCTGCAGAAGAATTTAATTTGGCAAAACAGAAGGAGATGGAGTTAATGCTGGACACTTGCCATAATGCCTTCTAAAGAAGCCACAAGAAGAGACCACAAGGGAATACAGAATCCAGTGCCCAGTGCCAAAGATTTTGCAGCACAAGGGCCATTGCTCTGTATTGACACAGTCTTTCATTGTTGCTATCAATGAACTCTTTATCCCCTTTATTTGCTAGCTTCATTGGTGTATATTATTTGCCAACTTGCTATTCATGGAACAACAGTAAGCGACTAAAATAAACAACCCCCTACCCCAACAATCCCACATTACTTTTCCACCTTAGGCTCAATGTTTTGCTCTTAACTTCAGGGAAGCTGATTTCTTTCTCATAATCTCCAGGGAAAGGACATCAGCAGAATATGTCAACATGTAGCCCATGCATTGCTGCATTCCTCTGGGGTTAAACAAAGCACTATAGCAGTTTGAAATTTTTCAGTGTTGTTTTTTTACTCATTAATATTTCCATGAGAAAAGCGCAACATTTACTTTCTCATTCTAGTAAGCACTGAGAAATCCCCTTAATCAAATGCAACAAAATCCCCACTTTCTTAACACTATGATGCAAGAGCTACTGAAAAGTCTGTACCTTTTACAAACTTCATAGCTATTCATACCAACATTTTTAAATCCCAAGTTCCTTATGTTAGAAACTTGTACAGTACTTTGGATATTCCTAGTATTTCTTTATGGTTAAGCACTAAATCCAACACATTCTTGAAGCAGACATCTCAAGAACATAACACTGATGTTTAATGAGGGGGGATATTTTTAGGCCACTTTTGCATACTTACTTGACAAAACCATACCAAAACTCCCCAGAAACATAACTGTTGAGCCAAATACTGGTCATACAGTCAATGGTTAGACAGTCAAAAGACAATGCTGGTAACATTCCACCCCTCTTTTCACTACTTCTCTCCTTATCCCAACTCACTTCGTCTGTAGATGTGGAGACCTAACCTTACTCACATATTTAGAAGAGCAGAAAGAAGTGAATTTTAGATTAGTATGCAAAAGCTGTAAAGTCTATATAATGACTAACTTGTTTTGACTTTGCATAGTTATAGATACATGAAAGAATAAAAATGCAACTAAGAAGGTATGCCCTGTACCCATCAATGTGGAGGACACCACACAATATGCACTGCACATCTGCTTCTCTAAAGTTAAGGTACATACATAACTTCATAGCTCTTTGCCATATTGAGTGGTGTCATTTTGTTTTGATACTCCTACATTCCTGTATTTTATTTCTCATTACCTCATTGCTACAAAATCCTTTCTTTCTCAGTATTTTAATTTATAAGACTATTCAGCAATACTGCTACACTTAATTAGAAAACAAACTGACTATGCAGGGAATTACTACAGTCTAAACCTTCCAATCATCAAACCACATTCACAGAATTAATACAACAGTAAAATCTTTACAAATGACTAATCACAGAATCATAGAATAGTCTGGCTTGGAAGGGACCTTTAAAGGTCATCTAGTTCCAATCCCTCTGCCATGGGCAGGGACGCCTTCCACCAGACCAGACTGCTCAAAGCCCCACCCAACCTGGCCTTAAACACTTCTCGGAGGGGGCAGCCACAGCTTCCCTGGGCAGCCTGTGCCAGTGCCTCACCACCCACAGAGTAAAGAATATCTTCCTTTTATCTAATCTAAATCTACCCTCTTTTAGTTTAAAACTACTACCCTTTGTCCTATCGCAACAGGCCCTGTTAAAAACCCTGTTCCCATCTTTCTTATAAGCCCCCTCTAAGTACCAAAAGGCAGCAGTAAGGTCTCCCCGCAGCCTTCTCTTCTCCAGGCTGAACAGTCACAACTCTCTCAGCCTTTCCTCACAGGAGAGGTATTCCAGCCCTCGGATCAGGTCCAACAAGTCCATGTCTTTCCTGTGCTGAGGACTAATCACATGGTTAAAAGCAGAACAGAAAATTTTCCTTTGCTACCAATTTCAATTTTTTGCATATTTTCCAGAAATATGGCTAAAAGTTTCAGAAAGCATTTGGTTTCATTTTACTTTTGAAATTATAAAGATTTGCTGTAGGGTATCACTTAGTACTATTTCTAGAATATTATATTTTTCGGAATTACAGTCAACGAAAACATTTCTACACAAAGGCAGCTTTATAGATATGCCTATTTTCATTCAGTAAGATTTTTGGCCAAGATCCACAGTAAGGATTCCAATATTTCCAATACTGGAGTATTCAAAGATATCTGACAGAGACAAATCTTTGGAAACAGGCATATTTCCCTGCTTTTCTCCATTCTTAATGAATTGAAAATGATCCACGCTCTTCCAATATTTTCCCTGTGTCTGCTGATAAAACTATTCCATAGTTCTCTATCGGGAAGATCTCAACTCTTTAGTCTAACTTTTCAGCCACTCTGTAAAGCACACGAAACATACCTGAGTGGAAGCTAAGGCTATATCTCATATAACACACAGTAAATAATCACTCCTTACCCTCCTCCTTGTTTAAAGATTTATCTGACATTCAAGTTGCTTACTTCAGTTGAGGGCTGTATACCATTCTCTTCCCAAGCCTACCATCTTCCAGTACATTTTGCTATGGTCTCCAACTTACAATGTACACCAGAAGAGTCCGGGTCATGGTGGCAGACAAGTTGTTGTACCCGAGCCACATGATGAATCCTTTGCTTACATAGTCCTTGCCATACACTAATTCTCACACTAGGAAAGGGTATCAACATTTAATACTGGTGAGAGCCTTGTGCAACATCTCAAATCGACGTAACTCAGGCTGCTGTAAAATCTCAGACGCAAGCGTACAGTGTCTTTCAGGTGCCTGTAGTACTAATGCAGATAGCACACCAAGGTATCCAATTCAAGGACACACAGCCATGCAGAACTGCTTGGCCAACATGAAACACTGTATACATGACAGTTTTCCTCCCTTTTTCAAACACAATTAATTTCAGGTTTGTTTCAACAGTCATTTGAAGCACAAACAACTTCAAGCAGCAGCCTTAGTGTGAGATCATATAGAAACCCTAAAGGACTGGAGAAAATGAGAATGTTAACTTCCCCCCCACACACATCTTCTGTGTGTGTGTTATTTTTTCATATCTTCTTCTATATCATCTTACTTTAACTTTTACATAGTTTCTACCACTCCGTTATCCATCCCAGGTTCCTAAACTTCCTTCCCTGCAAATTTGCTTTGACCCTCAACATACTTTCTCTTGCTCCTTCCGGGGATTTTAAATGCTCTTTTATGATTTTCCACATTCTTCCCCCACCCCCTGGATGTTTATTTCCCAGAACAGTGGTCAGCCTTTTCCAGGGAGCTGGGGCCACAGCCCAGTCTTCACCCCCCCCCAAGTCTCTTACATTGAAACACGGTTTATCAGCCTTGCTGTGTCATTTCTCACTCCTCCTGGCACATCCCAGAGCCGGCGAGCAGTGAGCAGGCAGAGAAGCACCACAAAAAAAAGGACAGAGAAACTAAGAGCAGATGCTGCCAGAGGTTGAAAAAGCAGAGAGTGGCTTCCTGCCTGGCAGCCAAGGAGTTGCCAGAAAAAACATGGGAATTCCCAGATTTCTAGTGCAACATAAGGTATTGGTGCATCAGACAGCCTTTTAGTAGTGTTTTAAAATAAATAATTAAATAAATATTTTTAAATTTCTTCCTTTCGTTCTTAATCTTACAATGCATCCAGAGAAATTCTAAAATTGTGTGTGCCTATTTACAGACAGTGAAACACAAAGCAATATATGAAAATATAATTTCACAATAGAATCAAAGCCTATGTTGTAAGGCATTCATAAGGAGCCACAGTTCCGACTATTCGGGCAAGATTAGTTTTGATGGTTCTGTGCTGTATACATCTATGTGTAGAACGAAATGCAATTTTCCCACTACTACCACTACTCAAATATATACCCAGAGGAAAAAATAAAGAATAGGGTTAGTCAGTTCTGATATGAACAGGGAGCTATTAAGAAACTGCTTCTAGGAAAACCAAGAAATCAGCTCTGCAGGAAATATCACACAGATCTTTAGCGGTAAAAATTTCTGCAATATATCTTTAAATGCTTTTATGTGCCATGATTTTTACATTAAGTAGATTCCTCTGTTTTGCAAAGACAGCTGCTCGAAGGAGGATCGGTCACACTGGCCTGTGCTGGACGTTGGGGGAGGGATGAATGGAATGAAAGCAGTTATCAAGGCATTTGTAAGTAGTGAGTTCTTGGAACAACATTAGAGTCGAGGGTCATGGGAAACAGAAGCTTTGCTCACCCTTCTTCCTGGCAAAGCTTTCTGCACTTGGGCAACAAAGTAAAATGTTTTGTAAGAACAGAAGGAGGGGGAGAGAGAAAAAAATTAAAATGTGTACATTTAGCTCATTAAAAAAAAATTACTACCACTTCACTTTAAAGGAAATGAAACACTTTCTATATGAAATTCTTTCGGGCTCTTGGAGCTCAGGAATACAACACTTGATTAGATTCCTTTGATCAGACAACTAATATCACAGTCACATGAACTTCGGCAGTGCACGTAACAGGGTTGTGTGGGGTTTTTTTCCTGACACAGATGCCCACACAAACAGATGTAAGTAACATTTGTTTAAAGAGTCAGATAGGCACTTCCAGAGACCCCAAATCAAGCAGGATTTTGTCCGCTGAAGTTAAATGGCACTAAAAGTCTTTGCCAAATTTGATCTAAAGGAGTTTCTTGCACTCAGATAATCCACCATAGAGCCGATTCACTACATAGCTACTTCGTACTACTTAGGGAGAATGGATACCAAACACATCAGTTTTATATAGCAAACTAGCTTAATATGCTAGTTAAACCCTGTTCTACCTTTAAAATATGAAAGGAATTCAGAAAATGCAGAGATGAGAGCCATGAAAGCACTTCAAAGCCTTAAAGACACATTTCTGAGGGTTTAAATTCAATCACTTGAAGTATCCTAAACTCAGAAAACTGTTACCAAAACACATACATGTTAGTAATAGTGGCAGGGGGGAACCAGCCACACCAAATATGCTTCATTAAAAAATGAAATACCAACTACAAATCTGTTTCACCAGGTGAGCTTCTGTTTGTACAGCTCGGGAATCAAGTGTTCCCAAGGAGTTTGGAGCTAACTCCAATTTGCATGGGACTATTTCCTTAACAGTTATGAAAGAGTTTTTGAATCTTTCTTTCTTTCTTTCTTTCTTTCCAGTTTTATTGCAATCAGCCAAAGCGGGCCATAAATAAACCCCGTAAAAAGCAGTAATCATATTATATTTCTCTCTACGTACAAAATTATTTCAAAGAACAGGCTCTTTGCATTTTACAGGAAAAAAAGAAATATCCCTCACATTCACTTCTCTGGACTCTTTTACTTAATTAACTTCTCAGACAAAAATAACGAGCTTTAATGATCTTGACTTCTGCTGAAGTCTGTCTAGTTTTTCTTAAGTCAAATAACTTGGAAGAAGGACCAACTAGGCTTCTGCATATTTCATTTACTTCTTTTTTTTCAACTTTTAACTCTCTGGAATTTTGTTCTACTTTCCTGTCATGAGAAGATTTAGGAACATACGACAACATCCTCCTGTTATCTTCCTGGTAGAGTGGTATCCTTTAATTAATAATCTTACCATCCATTAGTACTAGTAGTGTTTATACTATGGCATGTGTAATGAGTTCTGAACTAACTATTATCACTCATGAATGAGACCCTGTCATTAAAACAGATAAATAGTAACTAGGTTGTTTCATTACTCTACACTTAGGTCCAGTCAAGAAGCAAATTAAATATTAGCCATTATTCGAAATCAGGAAAAAGGAACAGAAACAGAAATATCACTAATGCCACCCCATCAATCCATGAGAGACCTGCATTTAAACATTACGTACAGATTTTGTCTTACTCCTTGACACCATCCCAAAGTACCTAGGAAAGGCACAGGGAAACAAGGTAAAGGTAAATAATGGTCAGAAGATACTGTTTAAAGAAACACACTCACAGTCCTTGGCCTGAAACAGACAACTGGGGAGCTGTAAGAATTCTACAAAATCACAAGCAGTACAGAAATGGTGGCTGTCTCTTACAAAGTGCAAACAAAAGGCCATCTAACACTGCAAGAAGCAAGTTCAAAACAAAGAAAAAGATGCTGCTTCTTAAAAGGCGTAGTTCAACCATGAAGCTCCCTGCCACCGGATGCTGTGGATATTAAAAATTTATGTGGGTTCAAGAAAGGACTAGACAAGTTCACAGAAGAAAAATCCACTGAGAGCTATTAAAGACATAACCCCTTGCTCAGGAAATCTTCAAGCCCCAAACCGGCAGAGGCAGCGGAAGCATCACTGTGTTCTGCCTGCTCTGAATTCTCTGCCCTAGGCAGCCAGTGCTGCGTGTGAGAGAAAAACACAGTTCACAGCACAGCACTTACTCCTATCTAGAGACAGGATATAACACCAGATAAGCCTCAGGTCTGACCCATCATGGTCATTAAGCTCTTTGTAGGAAGGTTTGGACACGTACATTTTGCAATAGCTTGAATGACTCAAGACACCATGAGTTGATCACCACCATCTGCTAGTAGGAGGTTATCACTCATGGATGAGCCAACACACCATCACGGGTAAGCACCCCTCAGCCACTTATCTAGGGTCACCTATTTTAGCAACAGACCACAACGGAGGAACAGCTGAGTTGACGCTGCAAAATTAAGGATCATGAAGATGTTCTATCTTGCTGGCTGAACCATGGGAGATGTTCTCCAGGGGATGAGTGATGATAGATAGTTGGAGGCTGTATCATCTTTAACTGCGCCAGAGCCAGAGGAGGTGGACCATGACTCCTTTAGTCATATTACAATGCTGTAATTTCTCCAGCAAGGACTTGTTTAGTGACTTGTGCTATGAGGTATACTAAGTAGAACTTTTAACAGTAAAAATAACTGCATTAATAAATATATAGTTGACAAAAGGTGACTTGGGCTACCAAACCCAAATGGCTTAAATGAAGACTGATTATACAGCGTTAGTCCTTTCACACAAGCATCATCTTCACACTCTTTCTTCAAAACTTTTCCTAACTTAGCTCTTAGCATGAGGGCTGCCACTACATGGGCACTACTCAATACTTGTTTTTTCCTCAGAGTTCAGTATTGCTCACTGCATACCATCCAAGTCCTGTAACGAACACAGAATTCTCTCAGCCTTCATGGAAGCCAAGTCTAGAAAGACAGTAAAAGAAGGCTGTTTCTATGACATATGCAGCACCGTTACCCTATTTGATAGATGGAGATGCTGAAACCAAGACTGCCTAAGGCCACACACTGAACTGGTGATTAGGCAGACCCTTGTCGGTCCCTGCTTCACGCCCATTATTCCAGATGCCATTCCTTCAGACCAAGAGATGTTAACCAGAGCTGGAAAGAATGCAGCTCTTCACACTTCCCTGTCCCCACAAAAGCTGCAACATTTTTCTTCCAAGGGGGCATAATTTTAAAAAATAAAGTTTTATGAAAATCCTAGTTTCCTTAAAAAGAAGGAAAAAGAAAGGGCAACACAACGTTGTTTTGATTCATTTAATGCAGCCCCTACAGAATGCCCAGTTACTCCAGCTGCAGCAGTTACTGCTCTCAATCTGTTTCAAGTCAGTCTCCAGGAAAATGAGGAACGCACCACACACAAATACGCTTGCTTACTTAACAGTCACTTGCTAAACTTCAGTTCGAACATCCTTAAAAGAAGAAAAGAGGACTGGAACAAAACCAGGGCACAATAATTAAGATTTGCACAATTAAACTGTGATGTGTCTTAATTGGAACAGTTTACATTTTAATAATTTTAACATAGGGGTTTTGCATATAAAACGTTTCCAGTAGTTTTTAGGTGCTGTGGAATTTTATTTCTCTTCTGCAAAATCATGTTAATTCCTATTAACTAAGATTATTTCCCACTAAGATTTCAATCTAACCTCGTCACAGCTCAATCTAAAGAATCAATACTCAGGAAAATATTGAAGAGATAGAAAATAGAGAGGTTCTTTGCTTGCATACACGTTCCAGAGGAAGCCGAGACAGGTTTTCTCCAAGAGAAATGGGAAAAGTTCCTTCTTGAAACAAACAAACTGACACTGGAATAGCTGGTAACAATGCTTTTGGAAACTATCTACCCATTTTGTTTCCACACACAGTAGAAAAGCTTTAATAAGTCAATAATTCATTGTGGGGATGCAGAAAAAAATCTAAATACTCTGAGCCTGAATCAGTTATTTGTTATTAAGGTATTAATAAAGCAAAATTTGATGTTTAAATTTTGGACTATTGGACTGTATTTTTACTCAAAGACGGACTGCAGAATGTCCCTGACATCACTGTAGCAACATTTTCCCCTACAGCACACCATAAGAAGTTGCACTTGGAGCACAATCTTTGCATGGCTCACAGTTTGTTGGCTGGATGGATTCCACTCCAGCATGCTCTCCTCTCCCTTTTCTCAATGAAAAGCGGCTTAAAGGAGTTGTAGATTCCATTTCAAAAGACCAGAGGCACTTAACATACTGGCTTCTCTATCCTCCATTTAATACAAGTGGGAACATTTCCATGGAGTTATACTTTTCATAAAAACATGGGAAACCTTAGCAAGATTAAAACCAAGCAAGCTCTGTAACTGGATGCAGTTCTGAAATCATAAATTCTTCTTAAAACAGAACTAGAATTCTCCGTAGGGAAGAAAGTTTCAGTTAGTCTAGGCAACATCTGTTGTTTGCAATGAACAATATGAACCAAACTGACAGAGTACAAACATGGTAGTTGGATTTTGGATGTTCCTTTCTAAATGCAGAATTTTTAATTTTCATGAACATGTAAAGTGCTTAACTGTGATGCATGGTCCCTTCAGAGCTCAATATGTATTGACTATAATCCTGTTTCATCGCCAGGTGAACGTGTAAGTAAACATCAATCGATGAACAGCCTATGATCTTTGAATTACTCAAGAGACTGCATGAGCAGCCAAGCAAAACACCTTCTTCCCAAAACATTCATGTTAGCTTCCTTGACATAAGCAAACAGAGCACTTTGAAATATCAGCTGCAAGAGGAGAAAAACCCAGCACTAAACATGTTATTTTAAAAATTATTTTTAATTATTTTATTTAAAATTACAGCTTCCAATAAGCAGATTGTTTTACAGATATCTTTGGGTCTAACATGCAGGGCAATACATAGTTTCTCCAAAGGAGTCATTCTGTTTTGTTAATTGTTTCTGGATTGAAGACCCCAATTCTAACACATTGTCAAGACAGACCATAATGACTCCTGCTGACTGTTGTAACAGTTCATCTATTAAGGACTGTGATTCTCTGGCTCCCTAAACATACCATGTATCCTAACATCTCTTATCAAGCCCATTATTCACAAAGACAGGCTTGCGAAATCCTTTTACAAGCACCTTTCAATAGAAAACTATACTCCCAGGATCCACTCCTTACAGACGAGAACCCAGAACATGACATAATCGGAGCTACCTGGTCATGCTCATCACTTAGCAGCCAAAGAGCTAATAAGTTTAACTTTGATATCATACCCTCAAGCTAAATGTATAAATTAATCTTGTGTGTTTTGCTGTCAATTTTCATAATAGCTGCAAGAGAAAATAAAAAAGATCACTGGGGAGTATTAATAAGAAACTGGATAAAGACTGTACTCAAAATCAGTTTGGTCTGTCCAATAGTGGACAAATCCTATCGGTTTTGGAAGCCACCAATATACATATACAGTTACTAAGAGTACCAGCTAAGTCAAACAAAAACTGTGACTTACAGTGCCAATTTATCAGTAATGACACTCAGGTTGCCTTATTTTTCCTTCCTCCTCCTATTTCTAACACTAAAATGAAACTTCTCTTCCCTCAGAGCAAAACAAAATCCAATAATAACCCTCAAAAATTCTGCCTTTCCAGCAAAATTCAGTGAAGTGTTCAGCTTAAGAAGTCTTCTTGAACTGAATTTTCCAATGGCTAACAGACTATGCTGCTGGTAACTTTACTAGTTGGTATACAGCTTCCCAAAATACACCTAACAAAGTCATTTTAAAATTCTTGGGTTTGTGCTACTGAATTAAAAAAAAGAACATGTTTCTGGGTGTGAATACCCAGATTCTCTTTTTCATTGTCTCCCCATAGATAAGCAAAGCAGAAGGCCTTGAGACAATTTTCGCGTCTTAAGTCTTCTAGATTGAGCTCTGATCAAGTGGAAGTGTAAATGATTATTGCAAGAAAAATTAGAGTACATTCACTGCAATAGCACAGAACAGTACAGTTACCTGAATATTTCCTTATCACTATCATCTGCATGATTGCAGCAGGGCCTGGTAGAACTCTTCTTGATAAAACTTATCACTGACACCAGTTATTTTTAAATTAAATGCAGGAGGCTATGCAACACAGACAACATTCAAGGTAACAAAAGAAAACCTGAAAAAAACAAGATACAATTTTTTTCTTTCAGTAAGAATTGTACAGTAACAGAATAGCAGACCTAGCATTACATGGAAATAATGTGTAGAATGAAGACTGCATAAAATTAAGACTGCTGTAATAAACTCAAGAGATACTAGAGACAGTATATAGTCTGCATTAGAAAGTGACAGACAGAAAACTTATTACCTGGCCTTTAAAAAACAGCATTTGATCATTTAATTAAGCATTGCAGGAACCTGTACACACAAGTGGCAGAACAATTTTATAATACAATTTTGTACTTCTATTGAAAATTAACTTTGAAAAATACTTCCATCCATGTTTTCACAATGCTCTCAGATGATTTGTTTGGCTATGGAAATTTAGATTTTAAAAGATTAACGCACAAGCAGAGCTATTAAGTCTCTAACAGTACAAGATTCTGACATCTTCAAAAAACTTCCCAGTGGTACACCTAAAGGCCATAACGTAGAAGTATTTTACCAGATACCATTCATCCTCTTCCCCTGGGTGTTCACTCCCAAGGATATGGGGAAAGTCTGGAATATTTTTTAAGTATGGAATTACTAAAACAAAACAAATTTTTCCCCCAAAGGCATAATTTATACTGGTCTTTCTCCAGATTGTATCTTGAAAAGGAGAACAAGTCCTGAGAATGAATTGTGAAGCGAGAAGACAAGAAGTCCTCTAAGCTTTTTCTGAAAGCACAGAAGAAATATGGATATTTACAAACAGTGCACACTGCACTGTCATGATTAGTATTTCCTAAACTTTCAGGGTTTGGGCAACCTCTGTGCAACTAAGCACTAGCCAGCCGCTCGCTCACCCCTCCTATTCCCCTACAGCAGAGTGGGGAGGAGAAATGGACAAAAGGGGAAACTCACGGGCTGAGATAAAGACAACTCAGTAAGACAACAAAGGAAATACTAATACTACTACTGCTAATGATAATAATAATAATGAATATGCAAAACAAACTATATAAAATACAATTTTCTCACCACGCGATGACTGTAGTCAGTCCCCAAGCAGCGACTGTGGAACCTCGAAATCACGAATTCTGCAAAATTTCCGAAAAAGTTCTACTTCCCGGACAAGACAGGATTCAAACTCATGGAAAAAAGAATTGCCGAGAGCCTTTGTCCTCCAACCAACCCCCATTCCTAAACCCAGCATGATGTCTATGGTATGGAATATTTCCGCTGGTCAGCCTGGCTATCTATCCAGCTGTGCTCCCTCACAGCTCCTGCACACCTGCTCATCAGCTGAATATGAGAAACTGGAAAAAGTCCTTGATTTCATAGCAACCACTGAAAACATCAGTGTTATCAACATTCTTCTCCTACTAAACCCAAAACACAGCAGCTACTGGGAGGGAAATTATCCCAGCTGAAACCAGGACACTCCGGTATCAGAGATGGTTTTTCCTTCTTCTCTATGTCTAGAACCCTGAAGACTGAAGGCAGCTGACATTTTCTGGTTAGAAGTCACAAAGATTCACCTTTTCAAATATTTCTCCATTTTCAAATGCTAGCACTAATGTTGAGTTTCTCTTTGTCACTTCTGGGAAACATCGCATTAGTCCAAAACTTCTCCAACACACAAAGGGGATAAAATTAGTTTTCTATGCTATGGTCATCTTACTTTCCAAAAACCTACCTGCTTGGACAATGGCTGTTCACAGTAACCATTTTTATTGCCCTCCTCTGAATACAGAGTTTAGAGAGAGTAGACAGCCCCTACTGTGGAGCTGAGTTTAATAAAAAATTAATCATTATATTGTAAGGAGAAAGATCCTTCAGACAACACAGACTAACAACTCCAAAGTCACTCATCCCTTAATGTTATCCTTTCAAACACTTCCAAACAGCTAACAAGACACTCTCAAGCTTGATTAAGCTACTGGGGGAAAAAAAAAAAGGAAAAAAGAAAAAAAAGAAAAGGGAAAACAAAAGCATTCTATCTATGGGTTATTATGGAAAAAGAAACAATTCAAAAGCCAAGGGCCTCTAAAGCAGTTAGGGTTATTTATTTCAATATAGGATTTTGACCAGTAGTACATAACAACAGGAGAAAGATGGCTGCCTAGACCTCTCACACTCACATTCAGCAAAAGACATGGTTGACAACAGCTCCAAAAAGATCCCACACAACTTCCCCTGAAATACTTCACACATTGAAATTGGTACTGTCGGGAAGCGCTTCTACTCACAGACAAAACAAAAAATCCCAACCTCACACTATCAGAACCAGTCAAACTAATAAGACATTAACAAATGCTGTTCTCTGACATGGACATAACTGAGCTGGATGGAAAAAAAAAAAAGAAAACAACAAAAAGCAATACTAAGGGGTGCTCGCACAACAGCTTTTCAAGTACACAGATGCATATTTCTGAAAGTCCCATTCCAGCAAGAATTCAAGAGCTTACAGCTCTTGTTCCTCCATATTCCTGAAAATTTCATTAGCAACCTATATATTCCTGGTGTATTTTACAATCCAGACAAAACTAATTTAAGGATGAAGGTAGGGCAGTTGTAGAGCTGTGGGGAAGGCTGCAGAAGACTCTTCTCTTAAAGACTGAGTTCCGCTAAGTAATGAACACAACAAATATTCCAGCTGAGTGAGAGTATTCGTCTCGAAAGAAACACAGGAGGATGTGGGCTTTAGGCCAGTAAAATATTTAATGATCTGGAATCTCACAGGATAGACCTACCAAACTGGTTTCGCAACTGCCAGTGCATGAAGGCAGCAACAAGTACTTAACTCGATTGCAGCTTCTTATAACAGAATCACATTTTTCTGTATTATCACTATTGGCATTTCTCTTTCCTGCCAAGTAATTCCCTTCTGGATCTCGAAGGAGCCTTACTATTTATCAGAACCATCAAAAAACTCTGGAGATCAGATTGGAAAAATGGTGTTAACATTGAGTAACGTATCTTGCTGCTGATATAGATGTTTATAATCAGCTTCCATTTTTTCCTTTCTTGAAAAGCAGCAGAAGGATGTTACAACCTTAAATGTCAGGGAGGTACAAAGATGGAGGAAAATGAAATGTAGGAAGCATGCACTAATGTACGTGGAAAAAAATAATCTCAATTGCATCCACATAGTGATGAGATTTACATTAGCTTTAACACTGTAGAAAGATCTTGGAATCGCTGTACATAGTTCTTTTACAATGGCAACTCAATGATCAGCAGCAGTCAAAAATGTTAATGCTTATTAGAGACAGAAACCACAACGCAGAAAATATCATTGTTTGATGCACTGACACCTTGAATATTCGAAAGTTTCTTGTCAATCCATCTCAGAAAGGGCACAGTTGCCACAAAGAAGGCTGACAAAGGACAACCAGAGGGAGAGATTTGATTATTTAAAAGCAGAAACTAACTAGACTAGAACTTTTCAGAGTAGCTGAGGAACAAAACCTGCAAGGAAGAAGAAAGAATAGAAAGGTCTTTAAGAAAAGAAAAATCCAAACCCACATGAACAGCACAGGCAATGCATACAGGCAGCAGTTACTTTTAACCGTGAAACTCCCCGCTCCCTGTCACAGACTGCTGTGGAGCCTAACAGGACACCTGCATCCAAATCCAGGTTAGATAAGGCCATTTCTGAAAAGGGGTTATTTGAGGACACCTGGGGGAACTTTAGCAGAAGGCTACCGCAATTTTGAGGCTCCCTTCATCTGACATATTTTACATGCGAAGTACTTTTGCATGGGCCTCCGACTGGCCAATTTTGTTCTGGAGGTCTGAAGGCACAGGGCATGGTTCTGCTGAGAGAGCAGAGATGCTGACACATCTCTAAAGCAGCCTCACAAAATCTGAAACTGGTATTTCAGTAATAATAGGATTTAATTACTGACTGAATTAATTTGTTCTGTGGGGAAACAATCAGGTTTTGCAGAAGTGGAAAAGCTGTTGTGTCTTATCACTGTAAGGATTTTTGTTTGTTTGCTTAAAAAAACACAAACAACTTTCCAGATACTTGACATCCTTTTAGAAGAAGAAAGTAGCTTTTGGAGAGACCAAATTCCACACAGTAGCTCTGGATCTCTCAAATAGTAGAAACACCATAAATCCTTCCTCCTAAATTTCTGAGAGGCACAAATACAGTCCTTACATTGGAATGAATAAGAGTTAATGGAGTATCAGACTTCGTATTTAAAGAGCCAACACACTTTTAATGAAGTTTAACAAAACAGTATGACAAAATTTCTGCTGGACAGTTGGACAGACAGCAGTATGACAAGTTCTCCTGCATTGATAGGAAGTATTATCTGACTACTCTATTAGCGTCAGAAAAAAAATGCTGAACTCCTTCCATGCTATTTTATTAAAAAAGTACTAATCGTCTGTCTTAAGACCCCACTCCTACACTAAAAAATGCCTTTTTAGAAGTACCCAAAGCAAACAAATTCAAGCAACCTTTTTAAAACAGTATTTAACACACTTAGAGATAATAATGTTTCTTTATTTTCAACTAAAGCCACATATAGAAACTGAAATGGAAATGAAATCCCCCACAATACTTAAATGCTGCTTAAATTACTCAACACATGCATATATACAGTAAAAGACAGGGTATATAAAATTTCTATCTATACAGACCAAGATGGGCAGAAGTTAAAGAAGATAAATCCCTCAAAATCACAGGCTTTATTTTACCGTGGGACAAGTGAGACAAGAATAAAGCAAAAATTGGGCATTCAACTGGTTTAATTTTTATATCCGCCAAGAATCCAGATGTGGGATCTGATATGCAGAAACCCCCACTCTCACTGGTACAAAACCTCATAGTCCCTGTTCGTATTCACTGCACTCAGCCCCTCCTGCACACGCCACAAAAGGGGAATAAAAAAAAAAAAAAAATTAAATCACTAAGTTTAAAAATAAAAAAAAACAACCCACACAAAACCAAAAACCTTCCACCAAGCCATTAAAATATCACCCCCTAACCCACCAGTGCTCACTAGTAAGATTAACACTGCTATCTTGCCTTTCATCCCACTTGTATCAATATATCTTCGTTTTAAGTACCATTTTAATTTCCAAAGGGACAAGACAAGTGTTTGTTAGAATATCACTAAATTCCTTTGGGTACATTAAACATACAAGAAAATATTGCAAGACTGATGCTTAATCCAGCAACACAGTACTCAGTGCTTCACACCGACTCCTCAAGACAAATGCCATGGTAGGCATGAAAGTGAGTTTTTACTGTAAAATAGTTTTAAGGTCTCAAGGTGTATTGAAAACTGTAGCTTCTCACAGAAGACAAACCAAAGAGGCTCTGGAATGCCAATGACAACAGGTATTGTGGCAGCTATCATAATGCATATTTTACTGACAAATTATTTGGAAACCATCAGAAAGCTGGTGGAAAAAAAGATGTGATTTGCAACATTACTGGTGTAAATTTCAGATGATTACCACTCCCAAGGAGATCTGGGATATCTTGCACTAAGAGACAACAGTAAAAGAACTGAATCAACAGAACAAAGAATTACATCATTGCTGTTCTGTGGCAATATAAATAAGGACAATCTCACTTTTAACCTTCATAGAGAAGGCATGAAACAGAAAAAGTGGTATAATGTACAGTTCTCACTATTGTACAAGAATATAAACATCAGAAGTTCTTCAGTTTGTATGGAACCAAAGGAAGGGAGTGCATCCTGCGAAGTTGTGGGTTAAGTTTACTTGGACAAGAGAAAGAATGGCGAAATCGTACCTGTTACAAACCTTCTATTTTTTTCAGTTCCTAATGAAACCTGAACAAAGAAACGCTAAACAAATGATTTAAACGTGGCCTTAATGGTTTCATCTTCAATCCCGCAATCTCAGGATAAACAAAAAGTGGCAAGACTTAGATGAACATCATCTCAGTTCCCCTCTCCATAGGAGAATGAGTTGCATCACACTGGCCAGGGTGCAGATGACAGCATTTTCAACGAGCTAAGCAACAAAAGTTACAGCTTAAAGTGCAAACTCAAAAATCCTGCGTGAGTGTACCAGGAAATCTCTCAGCATACAGAGAAGATTTGGCTACATAAACAGGAAATGTACCGCTGTGCCTACACCCCTCTTCATAAAATGAAATGGTTTGGATTTCTCATTTGACCTTAGGCTCTTGAACAGCATGAAGACGCAGCAGCTCTAAGCTCACACAGCAAAAAGCCAACCGTACTAACTGTATTTGTGAGAAAGCTTCATTAAGTCTATTGCCAAGCCTTACATTTATGCCTACAAGAATTTGCTTGGAGACACACTTCTGTGTTTTTACATCAGTGTATCTGATTTTCTGATTTATTTTCCGATCTATTTTCTGATTAAACCAGTCATGTTAGTAGATGACAAAGCAATGTATGTACAAGAACTATGAGAATTTTAAGGTGTTTGAAGCACTTCAGACAATCTGTATCTCAACAGGCTAACGAAGTTAAGCTCGTAAACCCACTTTCCTAACATGAAGTATCTTTCAAAAATGTTAGTTTTGCTATCTTTACACACCTGTAGCATAGCAACTTGAACCGAACATATTTATTTAGTGTCTGCATATACGGAAACAAAGGTAGTATTACCATCTTAAACTGTTTGGTTTTGTTTCAATACATATTTGCACATGCATGTATAAACACTAAAACAAGCCATACAGTCTAGTATTCAAAACTAAGAAAGGGAAAAGAAGGAAAAAAAACCACAAAAAAAACCCCACCACACACCAATCCCCATGGTCCCTCCCCCACCCTCAAGATGGTTAATATAGCATAACACCTCCATTTCAAATCACATAATAATGACACCGAAGTAATCAGAGTACCAGAAGGAACCATCTGAGGTCTCACTTGAAAGCATTTTAATATATGACAAACTTTAAACTATAAAATGTCTTATGGATGTATTCTTCCCAAATCTCAAAGTTCCACATACATTCAAGCAATGTAAACTTGAAGACATGAAGGTAGACTGAAAACATTTCTTTCTAAGGCGAGAAGGAACCAATGGGATCAACAAGCCCTGCGACCACGGTACAGGACTTTCAAGACCTCAAGTCCAACAGGTATAACTGAATGGGACTGCATCTTGGGAAAGCAAAAATCCAAACAATTTAAGAGTTTCCAGCAATGACAAGTTCATCACTGTCATAAGAAAATACCTTACTAACTTTACGGATGCATATTTCTAATCTTAATTTGTATAGCTTCTGCCAAAACTTGGATCTTCATACGCCTTGGTCTGTTAGAGAAACTTTCTGTCAGGATTCTTTTCTGTACTAGAACTAAATCTTTACGTTTCTCTTCAGATTAAGCAACTACAAAAAACGTATGCTTTATGCTGTTTGTGTTTTCCAAGGAGCTTGAGCATTTTCATATGTCCAGACTATGTTCATGTTATTAAATATACTCACCTTCCTCCTCCACCAAACGACCACTTTTCAAAGTCAGTATGAACTGGCCTGTAGGTGCATGCCACATTCACTATTTCTTGACTTGTTGAAAATGTCCCCAAACAGAATATGCAAGGACAACAAAGAGTAACATTTGTTGTGATTCTAACAACTTTATTTTCAACTCTTCAAAAGGAAAAACAAGTTTTCCAACACAGAAGTCTCTCCATACTTTTTAAAAACAGAAAAAGCAGCAGCAAGAGAATTCCTCCAAAAACTGGAGTAAAGCACTAGCAGTTGTCAAGGAGAAACTATGCTGAGAAGCTGAAGTGCATTCACTTCCTTGCTACTTCAGTTGTACTGAATAACATCAACATATTTATGAAATTAAGGTGACATCTCCTAATATCCAATCTGTACAATATACATATATATACATACGAGTCAAAAAACATCTCTTTCAGGCATTCATCATGCTTACAAAACTGCGCAATATTTTTTTTTTTGGGGGGGGGCGGAACGGAACAACCCCTAGTACTAGCCATATTACATTTCAGTAAAAGTATGTACACATGGTTAATAAAAAATTAATATTTCTAAATATTATTTTAACCCCACATACTTTGCTGTGGCTTAAACCAAGCCATGTTTAACTGGATCTGTTCCCAATGGAAGGTAGCAGTTCTTTTCCTCACGTCTGTACGGAACTATTGGACCTCTGCCTGGTTTCCACTGTCTGGCTCCTCAAACCACAACTCAGATGGAGAATCCAACCCATAAGATACTGAGAAATGCCCATCCCCAACTCTTGAAGGTGCTGACTAACAACTGTTAATAAGCCTCGAAAACATTCAGGGCTTTAAAATAACAGTTTATACAAATAGTACCTCCCGAGGAAGCAGAGTTCTTGAGTTCTCCCTCCCTCCTCTCATCTCATCATTCACAAACAAAAGGTCAAACCCAAATAAGGTAGGACAGAAAGGGGTGAGAAGATGCAAGGAATGGACATAAAGTGAAATGTAAACTTTATGAGTGGCGCAGTTGCAACATTCCTAAGGCCATGATTGCATCAGTAATCTAGGAAGGCTTTTGAACACCAACACGCACAACCAGAACATTGTAAAGTCTGTCTGTTCTTCATTTAAATATGACCTGCACTTTTAAGAACTGATCCACACACATTTACACTGACTTTTGGCCACCTCTTGAAATGAATCAAACTATTACAGCAGAAAAAATGTTAAAATTCAGCCAGTTATCCCTTCTTGTGCACTTCCAATTAGCAATCAAAGAACTTAGTTGACTCAAAAAGAAAATGTCTTTTACCAAGACTCTGTGCTCTTTCTGCATGGCAGTCAGACAGGGGCAAGGGTGGGGACTTGAGGAAGAAGAGTGAAGACTATTTTTATATTTGATAATTTTCTAGAAGAAACCAGGTTCTTGCCCTGGTATTTTTTGCACAAAGCAAGACAAAGTCGTCATAAAAAATTACAACCTTAATAGAAAAGTAAACAGGTCACCTGAGTGCCCACCTCATCTATGATTTATAATAAAAGACTTAACAAGACTTAGCAGCTTTTAAATAATTCATTCCCCTGTGCCTTTCCCTTCACAAATTCACTTCTCCCCACCACCACCGACAAAACAATTCTCAAACGGTCATCAGATGTCTGGATGGCAGCTGATTGTATGAAGAGGAACCAAAAAGTGTCTCTTCCAAAGACAGAAGTACTGGAAGCACTTGGAGAAGAGCTCTATGGGGTTTACATGGCAAGGTTCCAGTAGCGGAGGAGGACGGCTGCAGTGGTGGCTTCTATGAGAAGACGTAACGACCTGACCCCTGGTCAGACACAGATGGTGCCAGCCATGGAGTCGCCACTGCCGAAAGCTGAGCCCATCATTGAAACCGGGGGCACCTCCATGATAACATATTTAAGAAAGGTTAAAAAACATTGTGCAGCAGCTGGGGTAGAGGGGAGTGAGAAAACAGGAAAGCAAGAGCTCTGCAAACACCAAGGTCAGAGAAGAAGGAGGGGAAGAGGTGCTCCAGGCACTGAAGCAAAGATTCTCCTGTAGCCTGTGGAGAAGACCATGGGGAAGCAGGTCATCGACCTGCAGCCTGTGGAGGACTACGCTGGAGCAGATATCCACCCTGCAGCCCATGGAGGACCCCACGCCACAGCACGTGGATGTGCCCTGAAGGAAGCTGCAGCCCATGGAGAGCCCATGGAGGAGGAGGCTCCTGGCAGGAACTGGGACCTGTGGAGCAGAGCACTTGCAGGAGCAGGTTTGCTGGCAGGAGCTGTGGCATGTGGAGAACCCACACTGGAGCAGTCTGTTCCTGAAGGACTGCACCCTGTGGAAATGACTCATGCTGGATCATTTAGTGGACTCTAACCTGTGGGAAGGACCCCACGCTGGAGTACTGGAAGAGTGTGAAGAGAAAGGAGTGGCAGAGATGAAATGTTGTGGACGGACGGCAACCCCCAGTCCCCATCCACCTGCGGTGATCAAGTGAAAGAGGTAGAAGAGTTAGGAGTGAAGTTGAGCCTGGGAAGAAGGGAGGGGTGGGGGGAAGGTGGTTTTAGCTGTGGTTTTATTTCTCATTATTCTACTCTGTTATTAATTGGCATTAAATTAATTTACCCAAGTCTAAACTGTTTTGCCCGCAATGATAATTGGTAAGTAATTTCCCTGTCTTTGTCTCAATTCAAGAGTTTTTAATCTTATTTTCTTCCCCTGTCCTGCTGAGGAGGGGCAGTGAGAGAGTTGCTGGGTGGGCATCTGGAAGCCAGACAAGGTCAACTCACCACAAGAAGCTCAGAACTCACACTTCTTTAGCTCCTAAAGCATAAGATTATTACAGAAGATAAGACAAATGTGACTTAGCCATTACTGGAAAATTGTACATTTACTTTGGCTATAGGTTGACGTGCAATTAAGCTGTCACTGCCATCAAACAATAATTTAATGTCCTGCCCCTATTCTTTCCCCTACCCACCAACTTCCATAATTGCTTCCATTCCCAGGTTCCCTTGTGCTCTGCCAGGATGAGCACTTCCACAGCTGCATAATGAACCAAACTGTGAAACTGGGACACATGGAAAATTATTCAGCAAAGATTAGCAGTTAGTTTAGCTCCCTGATCCAGTAGAGCACCCAGCTAAGCAAATAGCAATGCTAATACCACTTACAGGACAGAAAGCGGTGGAAAGAAGGTCTGAAAGTGGGGAAAAAAAAGAAGGGGCAGGCTCTGGAGTTTTTCTGTTTGTTTGTTTACTAGTACAGCTGGCTTAGAACTACAGAGCAAAATGCTGCTTCAGACAGATACTTTCCAGCAACCCTCTTTGGTCAGAAATTCTGGGAGAACTGCCAAACAGCTCTATCACTCTTCACAGGAGAGGGCAGAGATGGAGGTGCTAGAATACGAGATACAAGAATTCAGCATCACTACACAGCTAGTGTGACATCCAGTAGGCAACACCTATGACCATAGTTCTGCAGTAGAGGAGGAAAAAAGCAAATTCACACCCCAATTCACCTGGTAGACCATGAGCCTTCCTTCCTACATGGGTTTGTTTGGTAAGGGACTGGCCTAGACTGTGGTAAGTTTAATGAATATGTAACTTGGCAAAAACCTGTCTGACAAAATTACGTAAGTAATCATACACTCATTCAGTTTAAAATTAAACAGAGGAATAAGGAAAAGAAAGAAGTCTGTAACAAGAGTTCCCTATTTCAGAAAAGCAAGATCCAAGTAATTAAGGGAACCTGAATTTAGATGTGACCATATACGGACAAACTGCAAAGGTACAACATGAGTTACCTTGAATTTTCATGTTAGTTACAAGCACAACAACTGCATAAAACACAGTGAAACCAGGGATAACCCAAAGAAATGATACGGAGGTGCAAGTAGAGAATTGTGGACTGGCCAGAGGGTGATAGGGATTGGAATCAGTATTCAACTATACCTGTATATTCATGTATTTTACAAAGTTAAGATAACCAGGTTTGGTACCAGAAACTCATGGAACTCCAACAGCACAAGAGCTACATCAGCTACCAGTGTGCTGCTGTGGCACTCCTACAGCCGCAAGTAAAGCCTATGCACTCTCGTCAGACACTGGGCAGTTTCAGCCTAATTCAGGATACTTTAAAACACGCTAATACTTAGAAAACCATCATTTTGTGCAGTCAAACCAAAGTAGAATTTAGAACGTAAGGAGAAACAGCTTTTTAATTTATCAAAGCCAAAAGGGAACACAGAGCAGAGAAGGCCAATGCACAGTAAAGATGACACAGACACGGCCTACTAAAGTATGATCCAAAGTAAAACTAACATTCAACCTCAATTTTTGACAATGCTACCAATGTGAAAAAAGCAAAAGAAATTAATATGAATGAGTACAATAAAAATGCAAAATTATCATACTATCACACAAATAAGAAAGAGCTCCATAAACCCAAGCAGGGGTTAAGACAGAGACAATTTAACACTGAAACTCGAACACATGAAAGCACAAGACTTGGTACCCAAGATCTTTTAATTTGACCAAATTAAGGAGTCTGCCCTCATAACATAGCAAATATACACCTCTATTAAAGAAAAAAAGATAATGATCCAACGTGAACGCTCCATTAGGTTGACCTTAAAATGAAGCAATTATTTAGAATGCTGTTTGAAGGAAAGAACAATTAAAAGCTTAGAAATTGACAGAAAATAGGGTAAAAGGCAACACAGATTTATCAAAGGCAAACTGCATCAGATCAGTGGCTATCTTTCTTACACAAGGTGAAAGATTTGTTTATTTAAAAAAACAAAACCACAATAGATCTAATCAACTAGTCACCAGTTAAGCACATGACACCAAGCTACAATGGCAGTTTAATAATTAAGGTGGAGAAGACGAGAACTTACACAGAAGCTATATAGATAAGAAGCAACTAGGGAAAAGTTTTGCTGCAAACACCCAGAAAGAGAAATGTCATTGTTAGATATTATTCGAGGATTCATGTTGAGACCAATCCAATTTAACATTTCCACCCTGACTTTGGGAGAAAGTGGCTGCTACCACAGAGCAGGGAGGCATTATTGACACAGAACACTGGGCTCTCATCTATGAAAAGGAGGGAAAGAGAGGGGAAAGAAAAAAGAAAGGGGGAGAAAAGAGAAAAAATAAGTTTGAGGTGTCCTCACCTACAGGAAACCAAAGGAAGAAATAAAGATTTTGCTAAAGCACAAAAGTCAAAGAATAATTAAAATAAAAAGCTTATTTGTCCTTGTAATTCTACAGGATCAAATCACATTGATTCTTCTTATTGTTACCGGTTTAATTTGCATATGTTTATTGGACTTCAAGGCTCTTTACAGAAGAAAAATAATCTTATTGGTGATACCTACTTCCCTTCGTGTGATACCTCTCAGCGAACAGAAGAGCATCTTTGCAAACAGACATATAATACACACCTGACATACAAACCCCTTTTTTAAGCAGCCTGAAAAATATCAAGTAACCTCAGTGGTAGAAGCAACTATATGTCCTAGGCATCGCAGCACCTTGTATCCTGCTTCAAATATTAAGGCACAAGGAGATAAGACTTCTGAAGACACATACGAACTTCCATACTATCTTCCCATGCCTGAATTATACTAGGCACAACAACACCGCAGCACCACCGCGTTGTTTAAGCTGTTGATGTCCTGTGAAACACAAGTTTGCATAATTCAGGACAGGGAAGCAACTGAAGTTGATAACTTCCAACTGATTTGAAAAACCATACTGTAACATAGCCCATAGTTAACAACGTGCTGTGAAATATACTATCTTTCTAATTAAAGTTATTTGCACTTCACAGGGTGCCAATGGGAGGTTAGATTACTATCCAACAGTACTTCAATCTCATATTAATATGGAAGCAGGCCAAGCTATTTTTCTTCAGTTTATTATTTACTTCATTGCCACTGCTTATAATATCCTGAGACTTTTTCACCTTTCATCATACACGTGAGGAATCTGTAGCATCATGTAGTCAAAAGAAGACCATAAACATTGATTTAATTTAATGACTGATGTTCTCACAGAATAGGATGAGCAATGATCAAACTTGTGGACATTATTATATACTTTTGTTTGCCAAATTTTACTTCTAACTTCCTGAACATTTAAAAACAAATTCAAAAAGGCTTAGAAAAGAGTTAACTAAAATGACCAGGAAACCAGAGAAGCTCTTAGGAGAGAGGATCAGAACAGTTTGTTCAGTCTAGCAAAAGGATGTGATTATTCCCCAAGTAAATCCAAGTAAACAACAGCGCAGAAATGTTGAGTGAAATGAAAATGAGCATAAACAAGTTTGAATTTCCAGATTAAATTCATTTTTAATTAGTTACTCAACCCACAGAGTAACAAGGTTCTAGAATGGCCTTCTAGCAGAAATAGTAAGGATAAAAACTGTTCTTAAAATGGAGTTTGACAAGTAGGGATTACAGGATGTAACACTAGCAGGAGATTGGATTTAACAAAAGAAATTCACGATACCCTTAAATATCCAATTCTCCCATATTCCAAATTTATTTATAATTACAGTTTTGAGACTAAAGGAAAAAAAACAGAAAGGCAAAGACATAGCAAATCATTCAGTAGAAACAAGGACTGTATTGTCCTCTGTATTTTTCACAGAGGATGAATATGAAGTTATTTACTATTACAGGAAACTGCAAGTTGCTGTCGTACTTCTGCCCACGAAAACCCAAGAGATCTGTGTAAGTTCAGTGACCACAGCATCATATTTTCCATTGTAGTAAAGACAATATTCACAAAGCAGCTGGTCTTTTATTAATGGAATTCATTTATCTTATTCATAGCAAACGAAGCATGTAGTAGACAAGAAGCCAACTGGCCCATTAAGAAACATATTAAATTTGACCTTTTCAGAAATGAGTTTAGAAGTTTGAAAATTCTAATTTAAAAAAATTGCACAATATTTTCTTAAAGCAGAGACATCATTTCACATGGCATCTGAAACTCAACCCCACTCCTCTGGTAACCTGACATCACCCAATTACAAAATTTCTCTGTAGAATACCCATTTCAATATTAAGGCATAAGAACACCCATATGGAGTCATCCAAGCACTTTATTAACACCGTAGTCATTAATGACAGCATGGAAATTCACTTGCATGGATTCTTGGTTCAAAATGAAACATCATGCGATGGACAGAAAATACTGTGCTCTGTTACAGTCCACTGCATACTAGTACTTGTTTTCTCCATATAGATATGGCTGAAGATAATATGATACAGACTGCAGCTGCTTTAAACACTAGAGGAAGCAATAATGCTCCTGGTCTGGCCAGGAACCAGCTTATCGTTGGTATCTTTGCGTGAAAGGCTGAACGCTGTTGGAACTGGTTTTGAAAATTACGTGCACAGGTAACTCAGACATCAGCAGGAGCTGAGCAGGACAGTACAAACGCCTGTCAGAAGTAACAGAACAGCCAGGGAGCAGATGACTTCAAAACATGAATGCTAATTACTAAGTTTCAACTCCCTTTTAGTGGGAAACTTTTTTCCCCATTGGTAAGGGAATAATTTATTTAGAGACTAAGAAACATAACCTGTTGTAATGCCCTGCCTCTCACCCAACCCTAACGTGATAGGCAAGTTACGCATTTTTCTGTTATATGACTAAAGCAACTAAAATCAACCCATTTTCAAAGGCAATACGAGTTATTTCTGAAATTCTTACTAGGAAGCTATACTTGTATAATTCCATGTTCACCATCATAGTATCACATAGGGAATATGAAGAATCAGTTGTTTTACTTAGAGTCTAAATTAATAAAAAAGAATGCTTTCTACAAAACTTCAGTGGTTATTATTCAGTGAACTCAGTCCTACTCCAGTTAGAATCTGGAAAAGACATTGTAAAGATATAATCTCAGGAAAATATGTGAGGCCAAGATATCTGGGAAAATGCATCTCTCTGGAAAGATACAAAGGGAGGCTTCTTACATGAAAAAAATTCCCAAGAGAGACAACAAGATCATAGGTTCTTATGATATAATTTTGTCCTTTATATTTTTTCCAGCCAGCTAATCCTCAAAATTTCCATATATATAGCCAGGTTCATTGCTGTATTTTTATAATTAGGTTTATGAGAGAAGAAAATAATCCCTGAAAACTGTATGTCAAAACAGTTTCAAGACAGTCTCTTATGTGTGGAATTTCTATAAAACCCTGGTAAAAAATACCCACTTACATCCCCCCACAAAAGATGGTATTTCCATCTTGTGCCCGTTTCAGTGTTTCTCCATGTGTCAAGCAGTAAAATAAAACTACTAATGATTGTTACTAAATTACAAATTCCTAAAGATACCTGTTAAACCTTATTTACACCACGGCTCTGCATTACTGTTTGCATCATATTAAAACATTTTAAAAGGTATAATATTACCTAAAACAGCTGCAAATCCACTGAATTTTCCGCCATTTAAACCAAAACCTATGTAGTTCTCATCTTTGAATACATGAACTTGTTGCTAAAAAAGGACTTCAGATGGAGAGAATGGCTTCAAAAATCAGAGGGAAAAACTGAAGGCTTCTGCACAGCAATAAGTCCATTAACTTTGGCAGAACAGTAGGCCTATTATGGAAATCAAAAGCACACAAGTATTGTATGATGAAATTTCCTATATAACCTATATGATAATGCCCTAGACCACGTTGCTTTTTCACAAGGCAACTAAGAAAGCAATTATGAAGTACACCACTGGCAAAAAGTACAAGAAAAACAGACTTGATGTTTTAACTGAAAACAAGTTGGAATCAATGAGAAGGGAAAATTTCAATTCTGCTTCAGGAGTCCAGCTACAGTCAGACCTCGCTACATCAAGTATTTAAGCATATGCACTTTAAACTTGTATCTGGAAGATCTATTAAATTAGGTGCCCAAAGAAGTTATGAAATCAACAGTTACCTAACAATCAAGAAGCCCAGTTTTACCACGAGATTGTTTTTTCTAAAAAGTTTTTTTTCTTTCTAATTCGTAAGTTAACAACAAAGAAACCCTCCTCCAGGTGCACAAAGAAAACAATATGGTTCTACTTAACTGTGCCTACACACAGAGTTAAATCTCTGGTGAAAGATAACCTTTTAATATAATAGGAACATCTATTCTACACATAAACTAAGCCTTTCAAGACATAATGATGTATTTAGTACTTCAGTTGATTTGAAAATGTAGTCTCTCACTGCAAATACCAATTGTAGGACAAGGCTGAAGGAGGCACAATGGCCATTCAAATGTGATGCCAACACCTAACTGAACTCGACCATATAATCCGTGCTCCTCTAGGATACTCCCAGAGGCTTACAGAATTTAGAAAGAGCAGGGAACAGTGCAAAAAAACACTAGCAAAAGCCTGCTGAGGATTTGACATCAGTCCTAACACTATCAGCTCTCGCTGCATTCACAATAGTCAACTGCTGCTTCTCAGAGCACATTATTACAGTTCTACATACTATTTTGGAAAGCAGAATTCTTCAGAATGAACGTAACAAAACCACATTAAAATAAAGTCTGACCTTAACTTGGGACCACTCAAATAATTAAAATGCAAAATGTTTGCATACTACATTAAACATATTTGTTCCACCTTCAATTTATGTGCAATCTTTTGTCAGGTATTCATAAACATTGTATTTTTACAGTAACTTCTTAGATACTGGATTGTGCACAGATCAATATCTTGTAACTTTTGTAATACAGAAGTTTAATTCCATTTGAAAAACTATGCACATACTGTAGTTTCATACAACATCTTATGTTTAGGCAACTTTAAAAGATTATAGTATTTTCTAACTACATTAAGTCAGCTTCACTATCTCTTCTCTAAACATGGTAAGGAAGGACATGTTCCAAAACTCATTTCCACCGAAGCTCTGCAGCACAGTCCGGACTTTTCCCCCCAGCAGAACTGATCCTCCAAAATTACATGTAAAGAAAAATCCTAGATCACCTAAATAGATAAAACATGGTAAATAATGCTGGTTGTTCTCCAGGGCTTGTAGGTTATTAAATATTCAAATATCAAATCATGGGAGTTCATCACTTACAGCAACTACTTACTCCACAGTTTGATTTGATTTTCAAAGACAACTAAAAAACCAAGCATTTTACACTCCACTTATTTTAAAGCTGAGTAGGAGTAGCTAGTGTGCTTTAACGAGTCCAAAGTTCTCTACTCTAGGAAACCTACAGTAGTGCTACTTGCCATAGGAGGTACACTGTCCTTGCAGCATCTACCCCAGAGTCTGTACAGTACAAAGACAGGATTTCTATTTTGCTGAGAAAAATCCAGACTTTTCCCCAGCTGACCTAGCACAGGGACTGAGGCAGTATTCTGTGGAAGGCATGGTCACGAAACTGAGGGATTTGAAATGAAAAAAGGAGAAGTATTTCTTACTATGCCAGAGCAGACCTTATTTTCCTAAGGCTAAAAGACACTATAGCACACAGTATTTAAAGTTGCACATAGAATACAATAAGCATTGTGTCAAACACAGTAACATTTGAACTAAAAAGTTTTAAAAATCAGGAGAACTTGCAAGTTGAGTAGTCATTACTTGAGACAAATATTGCTTCTCCTTGAAGAGTGAATTGTTAAACATGTAGATATAGGGTCTAAATCTAGAAAGGACTCACAAGTATTCTTCACAAAAATAATGGGATTACTCACTTCAGAATCAAGGTCTAAATTACTTCTCAAGAACCATATTCCTTCTACAGCAGTCTGACTTTGACAACTTAAGAAAAAAGTTGTATTTGTTCGTATTTGATCGGGAACAAAAAGCAGTCAATTTCCAGTGCTAGTCCAGGTCAAAAACGTACCCATGTGGTACCCTAACCTGTCATTACTGCTTGTGCACACCACCTTACAGCACCAGATGTGTAATCGTAAGTTTTCACTAAACTTACATTTTTACTACTTAACACAATCTCAAACTTCCTGTTTTATGGAGAAAGCTTTTCAGCAAAGCGAAAGACCTAAAGTACAACTGAAAACCAAACTTTTTTGCTCTGGAAACAAAAATGTACCATTGAGTTTTTATCTATCTATATATATATACACATTATGTATACCTATGTATTCTATCTTCTTGCATTCTGTGGGCATGGATACTGGAATTTATTGAAATTAACACAAATTCATGTAAGATGCTAGATTTGTATCCAGCTATTCCCTAAACCAGATAAGTGTCCAGAAATACATGCACTTACATGGAAAAAAAGTCTCAAAAAGACAGTATCTGCTTTATGTAAATGCAATGCTATAATTAAATTGTATACAGTTGATGCATGCACAAGTACAATTAACATTCAGTCCTACTGTTGGCCAAACAAAATCGTCACAATTTGACCTCCTATCCTGGGTAAAGAGACAAACTCTGCGTTTAGACTCCAGGCTCAGCAGCAGTTAGGTTTCTTCAGAGCAACGGAGCTCATTGTAACACCTGTTCCCTGTCCACACGAAGAGCAATACTGCTACCTTTCACCCTACAGAAACCAGCGTAACGTGTCAATGTGGCAGACAGCTTTAAGGATTAAAGTGATTCTTCTCCTTGAACATCTCCTGTGGCAGCACGACAGGCTGTAAGTTACTTCTCTGCTCTACCTGAAGGAAAGTTCTTGGGCAACAAGTAAGAGAGATCCAGAGTCACTTAAAGGCAAGCAGTAGGTGGCCAGGAGACACAGGAGAGGAGGGCCAGCTGAGCCTAGCAATGCTGACGCCAACCTGGTTTTCACTTCACGCTCTTCGAAGCCTGAGAGCCCTTTTCACGCCCCGGGCAGCCGTCAGCGCTCAGCTAGCTGAGCTTTAAAAGAACGAAACTGTTCATCCTTATCTCTGCTTCCATAATCTCCCAAAACGCATGAAAGTTAACCCACTACGGAAAGACGGGGGGAAATATAAACTCTCTCCACGCAAATTCACTTCAGTGCTTCGCTTCGCCCCTTTCTCACGAACATCCCCGTTACCTAAAGCTGCCCCAGTGGCACCCAGCGTCCCACTGGCACCGCAGAGGCGGCTCTCAGCTCCCCCCACCAAGCCCGACGCAGGGCTCTTCGCCCCCCCCCCGGGCGGGACCACCGCCCCCGGCCCGCTGTCCCCGCCGGGAGGGCGGGCGCGGCCGGGCACGCGGGCCGGGGCAGGGCCCCGCGCCGCCCCCGCTCCCCCGGGACGCCCACCCAGCCCGGCCGCGGGCGCGGCAGAGCGGCGGGGAAGGCTGACCAGGCGCTTCTCGGCGGCTGCCGGCAGGGGAGCCCGCTCCCGCCGCCCATTCAAACAAAAGAAGCCCCCTCTCTCTCCTGCCGCCTGGCTCCCCCGGCTCCCCGCCGCCCGACTCACTCCGCAGGGCCCCGATGAGCAGGCTGCCGTCCTTAATGAGCTCCTTGATGAACTTGTTCGTCCTCTCCAGCTCGATCTCGTGACACTTCAGGCGCTCCCTGAAATCCGGGCTGTCCAAGTAGGAGTCGCTGAACTCCAGCGTCGGCAGCCCCATGGCAGCGGCGGCGGGAGGGCCGCGCCGAGAGACGGCGCCGAGGGCACAGGGGAAAGCGCGGGGAGCGGCGAGGCGCGGCTGCCCCCTCCGCCTCCCCGCAGAGGCTCCCGACCCGCCGCCCCTGCCCCCTCAGCGCCCGGCGGGGAGGCAGACGGCCGCTGGCGGCGGAGGCGGCGCGCTCCGGTCGCTGTCACCCAGCTACATGCTGCCCGCGGCGCACCGCGAGCTCCCAGCGGCTCCGCCGCTTCCGGCAGCGCTCCCTCTTCCTCTCCGCCCGGCCCTAACTTCGTTCTCAACCTCCCCCGGCCCGGCCGAGGAAGCTCTCCTCCCGCCGCGGCACGCTGCGGCCCCGCCAGCGCCCGCCCCTCGCCGGCCGCCGCCCCTTCCGCGCTCTGCCCGACGGTGGCGCGCCCGGGCCTCGCCTCGGCCTGGCCTGGCCCGGCCCGGCTCGGGGTGAGGCCCCTCGGCCCGGTGAGGGCAGGCGCTCGCCTCCTCCGTTACCCGGGGCGGGTGAGGAGAACCCCCCTCAGCGGCAGGGAGGCTCGGAGGAGGCCGGCCCGACTTCGCCGTGGGGCGGGAGCTGCCAGCCGGGCATCGCCGGGCGCAGCTGGCGGAGCGCCGGGCGCTGGGGCCTGAGGCAGCCGGGGGGTCTTCCAGGGCAGCTCCGCACGGCCGTGCCTGTGGCGGGGCACGGCTCCGGGGGAGGTGGGCAGCGAGGGGAGAGAGCGGCGAGGCACAGAGGAGGAGACCAAGGAGATGCAAAAAGATGGGAACGTCCACGTTCCGCCATGGCACTTGGTTGCTGCGAGGGGATAGAGCTAAGCCAAACCCACCCTGAAGAGGAGCATCAGGAAGCTGCAAGCCTGGTTACTACAGCAAAGCTGTTTTTCCAAGTACGTGAGTGGGTTTGTCTCAGTAAACAGAAGCATTCTGGATAATTCTTGCATGTTTATTTGGAGCGTTTTTTCCAGACTTGGCCTGTCAGCATACAAGTGTACCTTCTGGGTTTGAGGAGAGCTGTCTGTAAACACACCTTCGAGTCAGCAATAGCTCCATTGGGAACAGCCATCAAGACTGGACATAAAGTTAATTGTACTTCAGGACAGTCCACAGCTTGCCAAAAGTAGCTTTCAAGAACACGGTGATGCTGCTGTCTTAGCTGTGCACACACTGCTGCTACCGCATCGTTCACAGTCTCCATATTTACAGTTTAACTCGAAAGTGGGGGAAGGCTCAAAGCTGTTGCGTGTTGTAGGTCTTTGACACAATTTGTGTTTTTCACCTGTCTTAACCAATCGTCAAAACTCACTTCTTTGTTTTCAGAGTAGATTTTTGTGAGTGTCAGAAGTGCAGAAAAGAGGCTGTAATTTCTAACCATATGGCCTGCAGAATTTATTAATGTGAAAGAAATAATAATTCTCTGGTTTTGCAAGGCTGAGACTCCCTGCCCACAGGACAATCTCTGAGCTAGCTGTCAATGTTGATACTAATAGACCCACTGAAGACTCTTCTAATTAACAGTGATCCCAAAACTCTACTCGTCAGCATGTTGCCTGAGACAAATTCTTTTTCTAATGATACGAAGAATAAGAGTGGAATGGACTGTTGGGTTAACAAGTTTCTTTCCTTGCTTTTTCAGGCGGCAGCATGTAATCTCGCTTGTAAACTGGTAAACCTCATTTAAAATCCAGTTGAACTACTGGAAGGATGTTCCAAATAGGATTGTTCTGATTATTAAAAACCTCATTTTCAGCCTAAATATATTCATAGGGTGATTTTAGCAACAGTTGTTCTTCTTTCAGTGTTGTCCATAGCTGAAAAGATTCTTTGTCTTCCACCATGTTTACTCTTTGATGTAGTTCTAGAATGCAATATTGTCATCTCTGAGCCTCCCACACAAGAGCTAAATAAATCAGCTTTCTGTTGTAAAATAAAATACCAGTTTCCTTCCTCATTCTCATAGTTCTTGCCTAGATCTCTTTAGGTTTGATTTCATCATACTTGATCGTGGTTTACTGAAATTATATGCAAGACCTTGTTCAGCCATGATAATGACTGCGCTACTGCACTAGAACCACCTATGATGAAGATTGTATTTGTTTATTTCCTGGCCAAATTATTTTTGTGACTTCACTAAGTCACTTAGATCTTTCTTCTCCTCTGTTTTCAACCAGCAGATTCCGAAGTTAGAGGAGAAATTTTTGGTAGTCCCAAAAACATATACTTAGCATTTTAGTTCAGAGCAATTATTCTGGTAATCAAGATGACTCATTTCTTACCGTATAATGTTCTCATCTTCAGAAGTTCCAGAACCACATTGCTGCTTTTGGTATCAGGATCATGAGTGGCAATAGTAATGAGCCCAAAACTAATAGTGTACTCAGCAACATTTACTGAGAACTTCTCTCCAGCCTGACATCCTCCCTTCAAGTAACTTACTATTATCTGTTTAACTGGTTCCATATGTTTCTCAGAATAATCCACATCTTCTTAACTGAACTGAGAATTTCCCAGCATACAGTGTATCGAATACCGTGTAAAAGTCTTAATAGTTCACGTGTACTGCCATTGCCTTTTCTCAGAAAGAACTTTTATTTTTAAGGAAATATATTTGCTAAGAATGATTGTTTCATAAAGCAATATGTGATCAGATGTACACCCAACCCCACATTATCTTCCACTGGCAGAGAAAAGATTTATAGTTAACCTGTGAGCTTAACAAGCATTTATGGCTGCATCTGGAGGAGGATCTGGTGAATGAGTGATGTGGCACATCGACAGAGAAGTTAACTAATAAATCTTGATGAAAAGAGAAGTCTTAGTATGTGTTTTTTATTGGAGTTAGGTGGAACCCTGTAATTTGTTGCGTTCTAAAGAAAACAAGGTATTTCAAAATGTATTTGGTAAGTGTAAAAGGTCCAGGCTTTATAGCAAGTAGGCAATAACTGTATTTGGGGTTTTTTGGGGGTTTTTTTGTTTGTTTGTTTGTTTCCCTGAGAAGATTGTAGTACAGGGCCTTAGTAGAAACACTAGGTTTCAGGACTTCAAAAGATGGGAGAAACTGGGGAGAAGCCTAGATGTACAAAAAAGCTTCTGTCTTGAAAACTGACAGTATGCTAGAAGAGGGTCAACTACACTGAGTGACCACTCATGTAGACACCTAAATAGGTAGAAGCACCTTAAGTAGAAGGCTCTAGTAAATGATTTAGCCTGATGTTATCACTAGCTGTGAAGAGGTGAATGAAAAATTAGATACTTTTTTTGTTCTGAACCCTGGGGAGCTTTGTCCTGTTTCATCCACTTCTATGTTTGTTATTCTAAGCTTGTCCTAAAATCTTACATGTTAATGAGGTCAGATCAATTATTGTCGATTTCTCCTTCATCCTGAATGTAAACACTGAGGTGTAATTTCCAGCCAGTGGCCCTGCTCTGACTCTAGAGGATGGCTGCGGCACATTCTTATCACGGTCCTATGAGCTCGGTTGCCTGGGAAGAAGAAAGGAGAGGTGGGTATTGGTACTGCTTACTACAGCGTACCGTTCCACTCGGGTGGTGAGGAAACGGCTACGCGTGCAGCCCCCAGCATTACGACTCTACCTAGCTCTGTTAAATGCTGTGAATTTAGCAGTTAATGCAGAAGGACCATGAGTGTCTCTTATCTAGAGGGGAATATTTTCGAATAGAGACTCTGCCAACTTCCTTGTTATTTCTTCTGCCTCAATGTACACAATTATGGGAAAATTACTTACAGAGCTGTGTGGCGTTGCTCTGTCTTCTGAAAACTGCTGCTTTCCCTGGAGAGAGTGTGGGATTATAGACAAAAGAATGCAAGGACACTGATGCTTGTGAGTCCACTTGAACTGCACAAGGGTTCCAGATTAGCTCTTTACCTATATAGCACAGAAAATATTAACAGCGTAGAAAACCCCACTCAAGCAATTGTTTACAGAGTATTTGAAATCATTTTAGCTTCTCTAAAGATCTTGTTTGATCGAAGTTTCCCATTGGTTTCTTCATGGGAATTGTCAAGATTCCCAGTAACTTGCTAGGATAAATGCTATTAAAAGTTTAGGGTTTCTTCTTATTAAATTAAGACTCTAGATGCTACGTTTATATTGGCTAGCAGTGATACATTAAAAAAAAAATTGTAAAATAAATAAAAATGAACCAGGGAAGCAGGTCTAAGTTTTGTAATTGCTTGTACGTATAAACTGAAAGTGATACTCCTCTCTGTCTGGAATACAATCTCTGTGTTGTTAGCTGATTATTAAATGATATAGCTGCTAATGGCTTCTGTTTGTTTTGTTGTTTTGGGTTTTATTACTGCAAGTTTACATTTTCAGAGGAGGAAAGTAGCTAGCCAAAATCATAGCTGAGATGTAATTTAGCATGTACTAAATGTTGTGTTATCCTGAGATGACTGGTCTCTGTGCACAAAGGTCTACTCACGTGTGCATTTGTATCAGTGTTTCAAATAGTAATCAATAATTACAGATCAATAATATTTCTTGAAAAAAAACTGTAGTCTTTTTAATACATGAGCTAGCTCCAGGTGGCTTGGAGAAGCTTCAAACAGCAAAGTTCAAAGCTGAAATTAAAAATCATGTTTAGTAACTCTTACACTGTGTTTGCTTAAGCCTCCTGGGTACTTCTCTGTTGAATCTGAATATTCCCTGGCTGGCTGTGCTTCTGCCTTCTAGTATGCTCAAAATAGCATTTACCTGCAAAACTAGGTGCCTAAGACCACGTGAGGTACAGACACTCAGACAAGCAGCTCCTAAATCCCAGATGGGGTTGATACAGTACAAGTGACTGAGCAGATGAAGGCTACTCAGCATGCTACATGAAGCAGTAGATATGGCAGCTTAAAAATCACAGAAAGGTAATGAAGACTGCCAGTTTCATTTGTGTATCTTAGTAGCTAAAGCATTTGCCTATGAAGTGGTAAAGCTAGATGTTAGGTTCCTGCAGTCTTGATTCACAGTGTCCATCTTCGGGATGTGGTTTAGCAGGCATGGTGGTGTTGGATTGATGGTTGGACTTGATGATCTTAGAGGTCTTTTCCAACGTATGATTCTATGATTCTATGATCTCTAGAAGGGTGAAGCTTCAGAGGATGCCTTGTCTCACATTTCTTCTTGGCAGCTTTAGGGAGCTCCACTCAGCATGAAAAGTCTTTGGATCACTCTCCGTGTTTGTATACTGTAGAGAAGTCCCTCCATGCTTTAGTTTTCACTCTGGAAGCAAAGCATCTGAGAGGTAGTAAATGTAACAAGTGAAATTTGAATTACTTATTTTTTTGCTGAGCTTCTGTTATAGCCTCTTGCCTGTACTATCCTGTGAGTAACTGTAGTTTAAACTGAGTTTACTGTAGATTATTGGATATTAGTAAGCAAACAATGGGACTCTAAATATCATCATCAAGGTGAAAAGCAAGAAACTAATTTTTAATATCAGTATCCAAAATTATTCTTTAACATCCAGAATTTGGTAATGTGAGTGGATGCCATCCTTACTAGCCGTGTCACTTACATAACTTTGAACATGAAAGAAGAAACAGGGTATAGGCAGATGGAAGCAAATTTGGTTCTGCCCTTAATCAACTGGCTGCACGTTTGCACAAGAACTGGGTGATTAAGGGTGCTAGATGAGCTAAAAGGCAGGTTATGTTCAGCTCAGCCCTGTGCTAACACCTTGACACAGTGTTTGGGTCAAAGTGGATTTCTCTGCTTACTGCTGACTGTACAGACACTGAGAGACAGGAATAACAGAAGATTCCTGAAGGAAGCTCAGTCACTTTGGAAGATCATGGTAGAAGGGATGCCACAGGAGGTTTAGCAGGAGAGGGAAAGTGGGCAGACATCTCTGCTGTCTTCTTTACCTCGTGACCCTCCACTGTATGGAAACTGGACCGATAGCCATTGCAGCCGTGCTGTGTAGTGATAACAGACAGCTGGTAGAGGAACGCACATAAAGGCTTTGCTATGCTTCTTGGTTTTCAGGAGCAGAACCAGATCTACAAATACAGGGCAGTGAGATGGCATCATTTTCTCCAGCTAGTAATTTCATAGTATGATTTGCAGGTACATAAGATCTTTAAAAGAAATTTGACTAATCTTCGTACCTCACTGTTTGTACATTTGAAGTAGTAATTGTAACCGCAGCCTGTTTAACTCAGTGGAAAAAGAGACTGGTTTATCCTTGCTGTGTCTGTCAGTAAGATATGACACAGAAGTCGGTAGGGCCAAGAGCTCCTGGTAGTATCACATTGGTTGCCATTCACTGAAAAAATTAAGTCCTCAGCATTCAATACACTCTAGCAAGTAATTTGCATTTAGATTGGTTCAGCAGATACCTGGAAAAGAAAGACCAGGAAGTATTTTTATGAGACAGTGTCATCTGTTTTTTTCGGGGCACATGGAGATCTGCTAGGTCTGCCCTAGTAGAGCAAGCGTGAGCAACAAGCAGATGCCAGTAACACCTCTTGGTTGTGGGCACGTGTAACAAGCAGGGTAGGCCCATTGCTAATGCTTCCCTGTGCAGACAGAACACAGCTGAAATGCCCATCCAAAGGGCAACTCTTAGAAGCCTCTTGGCAGTCATAAAGCAGTGAAAGCATTTTGCCAAGTAAAAGGCTGGATTCAGTTCCGAAAGATAAATCTGGACTTGGCCAAGTTAAACACTATGATAGAAATACTGGAGGACACATGAAGTACTGGTTTACCAAATGTGATCTCTCCCCTGAAAACTAATTACAGAAAAGTTTACTTAGAATGTAATGCAATTCAAGATTGAGAAAATAACTAACAAATGCCATTTTGAAGTAAATCTTTAAGTATTTTTTCATTGCTCTAAATGTGTGTTTATGGAGGTATATAAGCCAGAAACTAAATCAGTAATTTGTTTACCTGAATGCCTTTCTAACTCTCTGTTACCTAAAGCTCTGCTTTTGCGCATGTGCAGGAGTGCCTAGGTCATGATAGGGCCAAGTAGTTTTGAGTTTATGAGTTCTGCTTGAATCCAGGAAAAAGGTATTCTTTATGGCACATAAGGGCAGAATAATTTCTGTGCCTAATGACTGAAGCCTACAAGGATGTGTTGTAGTCCCATTCTTCCCTAAAAACTAGTCAAGCAATTTATGTGAAAGCCGTGGAGTAGCAGTCCTAGGGTAAAAGACACAGGCTATGACGCTGGGTGTCTAGAGTCAAGTCAGAATGAAATACGTGCAGTGAAATACATTTTTCTTCTTAGAAGTAGGGAAACTGAGACAGATTAATGGGCTGGAAGCAAGTTACTTCCATAAACTTGTCTACACTTGGAAGTTTGCTAAAATACCTATCGTAGAATAGCAGTGTCCCCTTGAGGATTTACAGCAAAATGATCATACTAGGATATATTAGGGATAACTATTTCGGTACATCTCAAAATGCATAAAAGATATATAATACAATGTTAAACTCCACAAGAATATTTTAGCTAAACATATTCTTTCTTTATATGAGAACTCTGTTTTCAGCATTTTTTTCCATTTACTGTATAACTGATAACTGCTATGACGTGGGGTTTTCCCTTCTTCCTCTGAAATATGTAAGTTACATTATAATTTCCAAGATACTGGAGTATTTACTGCCAAAAAATAGGAGAGTGCTTCTTGTTTTAATATCAAACCAAATCAAATAGCAAGTGGCTTTCATGGCTCCATCTATGAATGTACAATAGATCTTCATGGGAACAAGGGAAATGTGCACTTTCATTGAACTCTGTCGTCTTCTCATCAGTGTTTCATTTTTTGTTTAATTCATAATGTTTTCATTACATTAAGGGAACAAAAGGGTAGCCCTCCTGTAGATAGTGGAATAGCTATGTTTCCTTGTACTATAATCTACAGGGTAACTTGTTTTGTTGGAGTTGAAGTCCTGTTGGTTTTGCATTTCTTTAAAAAGAACTACGCATTTTTGTTGTAACTGCTTTTTCTTAGTAGCAGTTTCATAAAGTGTATAACCAGAAATGTTTAATAGTCATGTCAGATGTATTACAAACATATTTAAAAATAAACAAGTCATACATCTAAAAACCAATTAAATTAGGCTATTATAGCTAACCTGGGCAGTTTGTCATGTAAATGATAAAGACTCAGGATGGAAAATAGTGTAGAAGCATTGAAATTAAGTTTGATTTGATGTAAAACAATCCAGTTTTCATTTTTTGTATCAGTAACGTAAAATGGAGTATTACTTAATGATAAACCCATATTTGGGAGAAGAGAGAGAGAAGATACCTGTTTAAATCTGTCCTCAACCTATGGTACACATGGCCCACAAAACAATCTGATGTTGCTCAGGGCCAGGGGAAATTAAGTTGTGATTGAAGTTGCTGTTAGTCTATTTTGCTATTCAATGTAGAGTCACTTGCATGTGGTCCTTGTCTGACACTGAAATTATGTAAAGGATACTGGCTGAAAACAGCTGCCTTAGAGAGCAGATGCTCCTAATCTGGAATTCTAAAATCAAATTAGACGTTGACAAGGATTATGTATTTTGTTGCTCTCTCTCCTCCTAGCATTGGAAAAGGAATATTGTGTAATTTGTCTGTTGTAATGACTCTCCCTTACTCCACTTCCTGACTTTTTTAATGCAGTATGTTTTCCTGTAAAATGTGGAAATTTAAGGCTAAAGAGGATCAACGGGAGCATGCAATATGAATTTCCTCTCTAAGGCTCAATCAATTGTACCTAAACTATGCCTGAGAAAGAAGTTAACTGCCTATTAATATTCTCAATAAGAATATTTTTTTAGTTTCTTTGGATAGTATCTTCTGGTGTTTCACTGAGCTGAAAACTTCTCCAACCTTAATCTCTGCTATAAATAGTATTTCTTTTTTTTTTTTCTCCCTTTGACATGAAGAACAATTGATAATAGTCCTCTTTCTGGCATTATTACCATGTCTCCTCCATCTACCTTTCTAGACCAAACAAACTCACTGGCTTTTGTTATTTTTTCAAAAACTCTTCTGCTTTTTAAAAACTCTTGCTCATTTTTTCAAAAAAATCAGAATTCTCTCTGTTTTCTTGCTAGACATGTGGTTCCTAAACCAGACACAGAATTTCCTGTGCGGACTCACCAAAGCCAAATTTGTAGGATTAGTTATCATTCCCATTATTGCATCCTAGAAGGAGATGGCTCTTTGGAAGGACATTACCATATAAATAATTGTAACGCTAGCCTATTTATGTCCCCGCTATCTAGCTAAATGTTTCTCATTCTGTATTTTCTGTATTCTGTATTTTATTTTCTCACATTTGCACAGTGGTTTGTTTTTCTATTTGGTCCAAACCTAGTAAGACAAAGCAAGTTATCTTACTGACTTGTCAAAGTAATTTTAAATTCTGAACCTTTCACCAACAGTATTTTCTATTTCATTGTGACTGGTTTTGATAAATGAAAATAGGAATTCTGGAGGATCTTTCTGGAAGTTGTGCAATGTTCTTTCCCAGCATGACAGGGAGCTACTGAAATCCACTTGTTTGAAAGTGATTTTTTCCAACTGCTTGTATACCCTTCTGATGCTAAGACTCATTAGCCTGGTGCTTTAGGATGTCAGTGCAAGCCAACATTGAAAAATTATGCTTATGTCAAAGTTTATTGCACCTTGTTATTTATTAGGCCATTTATTGTGGCAAAAGAAGAAACTAAACAGGCTGAACATCTTCTGTGCTTGATAAATCCATGCCAGAGGTTTAGTATTCTATCTTCTAGGTATTTTCACTTTCTCAGCATCTTTTGTTTCTCAATAATGTCCTCACTGTTCTCTTTGTCTTCATGTTACTTCTAGAATTTTGTCATATAGCCCTTTATGCCACATTACATCTCCTCACATTTTAGATTTTATTGGTTTGTCCTTGGTCTCTTATGTTCATCCTAGCTTTTAGTTTTTGTATGATTCATTCTTCACTGCTTCAAGTTATTGAGGAGCTCTCAACACAGCCATAATGGTCTCTGCTACTCCGACTGTCTGTCTATTGCTGTGGAATAGTTTGGTTTACACAATAATCTTCCAGTAATCCTACTTGTACTTCAAATTCTTTCAGAAAATTACTTTACTTGATGTCTCCTTCTTTGCTGAAATCTGCTGTTCTAAAGACTCTTGCCCTATTTAACAATTTTGCATTCTTTGTTTCATTAGAATAATAACATTTGACCTTTACTGATCACCTCAAAAAGATAATTAGTATTTCTTTTCTAGTAGTCAGAATCATAGAATCATAGAATCATAGGTTGGAAAAGACCTCTAAGATCATCAAGTCCAATCGTCCACCCAACACCACCATGCCTGCTACACCATATCCCAACATGCCACATCGTTTTTTGAACACCTCCAGGGATGGTGACTCAACCACTTCCCTGGGCAGCCTGGTCCAATGCCTGACCACTCTTTCAGTACAGAAATTTTTCCTAGTATCCAACCTTAGCCTGCCCTGATGCAACTTGACGCCACTGCCTCTCGTCCTGTTGCTACTTACTTGAGAGAAGAGACCAACACCTGCAATAAGGTCTCCCCTCAGCCTCCTCTTCTCCACACTAAACAGCCCCAGCTCCCTCAGCCACTCCTCATAAGACTTGTTCTCTAGACCCCTCACCAGCCTCGTTGCCCTTCTCTGGACACACTCCAGCACCTCAATGTCCTTTTTGTAGTGAGGGGACCAACCAAAACTGAACAGAGGACTCCAGGTGCGGCCTCACCAGTGCTGAGTACAGGGGCACAATCACCTCCCTACTCCTGCTGGCCCCTCTATTCCTGACACAAGCCAGGATGCCTTCGGCTGCCTTGGCCACCTGGGCAAACTGCTGGCTCATGTTCAGCCAGCTGTTGACCAACACTCCAAGATCTTTTTCTGCTGGGCAGCTTTCCAGCCACTCCTCCCCGAGCCTGTAGTGTTTCATGGGGTTGTGTTGTGACCCAAGTGTGGAACCTGGCATTTGGCCTTGTTGAACCTCTTACAGTTGACCTCGGCACATTGATCCAGTCTGTCCAGATCGCTCTGCAGAGCCTTCCTACCCTCAAGCAGATCGCCACTCCCACCCAGCATCTGCAAATTTACTGACGGAGCACTCAATCCCCTCATCCAGATCATTGGTAAAGATGTTAAATAAGACTGCACCCAAAACTGAGTCCTGGGGAACACCACTCGTGACCGGCCGCCAGCTGGACTTAACTCCATTCACCACAACTCTCTGCACTTGGCCACCCAGCCAGTTCTTTATCCAGCAAAGAGTACACCCATCCAAACCATAGGCAGCTAGTTTCTCCAAGAGGGTGCTGTGGGGAACAGTGTCAAAGGCCTCACTAAAGTCCAGGTAGACAACATCCACAGCCTTATCTTCATCCACTAGGTGGGTCACCTAATCATAGAAGGAGATCAGGTTGGTCAAGCAGGACATGCCTTTCATGAACCTGTACTGGCTGGGCCTGATCCCCTGGTTGTCCTTCACATGCCTGGTGAGCGCACTCAGGATGAATCGCTCCATAATCTTCCCCGGCACCGAGGTCAGGCTGACAGGCCTGTAGTTCCCAGGATCTTCCTTCTGGCCCTTCTTGTAGATGGGTGTTACAACACTGGCGATCCTCCAGTCATCTGGGACCTCCCCTGTTAGCCGGGACTGCTGATAGCCGATGAAGAGTGTCTTGGCCAGCTGCTCCGCCAGTTCCTTCAGCACTCTTGGGTTGATCCCATCCAGCCCCATAGACCTGTAAGTGTCCAGGTCGCATAGCAGGCTGTTAACTGCTTTCTCCTTGATTATGGGAGGTTCATTCTGCTCTCCTTCCCCATCTTCCAGCAGTGGGAGCTGACTACCCTGTGGATAACCAGCCTGACTATTAAAGACTGAGGTGAAGAAGGCATTAAGTACCTCAGCCCTTTCCTCATCCTTGGTGGCAATATTCCCCCTCACATCCAGTAAGGTTTGGAGACTGTCCTTGGCCCTCTTTTTGTTGTTAATGTATTTGTAAAAACATTTTTTGTTGCCCCTGACAACAGTGCACAGCCTGAGTTCTAGCTGGGCTTTTGCCTTTCTAATTTCCTCTCTGCATCAACTAACGAGACCCCTGTACTCATCTTGAGCCACCTGCCCTTTCTTCCATAGGTGGTAGACCCTCCTTCTTTTCCTGAGTCCCAGCAAGAGCTCCCTGTTCAGCCAGGCCGGTTGCCTCCCCCGCCGGTTCGTCTTGCGGCCCATGGGGACAGCCTGCTCCTGTGTCTTTAAGACTTCCTGCTTGAAGAATGTCCAGCCTGCCTGGATCCCTTTGCCTTTCAGGACTCTCTCCCAGGGGACCCTCTCAACCGGAGCCCTGAACAGGCCAAAGTCTGCCCTCTGACAGTCCATATGGTGGTTTTGCTGGCCCCATTCTTAGCTTCACCTTGAACTGAGAACTCTATCATTTCATGGCCGCTAAGCCCAAGATGGCCTTCGACCACCACATCTCTCACAAGTCCTTCTCTGTCAGTAAGCAGCAGGTCTAGCGAGGCACCTCCCCTGGTAGGCTCACTCACCAGCTGCGCCAGGAAGTTATCATCCACACACTCCAGGAACTTCCTAGACTGTTTCCTCTCTGCTGTGTTTTATTTCCAGCAGATGTCCGGTAACTTATAGTTCCCCATGAGAACAAGGGCTAGCAATTATTGTGAGACTTCTGCCAGACTCTGGTAGAAAACTTCATCTGCCTCTTCATCCTGGTTGGGTGGTCTGTAACAGACTCCCAGCAGGATGTCTGCCTTGTTGGCTTTGCCCCTCATCTTTACCCATAAGCATTCAACCTTGTCATCACAATCGTCGAGCGCTATAAAATCAAAGCAGTCCCTGACATACTGAGCCACCCCACCACCTCTCTTACCTCGCGTATCCCTTCTGAAGAGTTTGTAGCCATGCATTGCAGCACTCCAGTCATTAGAGTCATCCCACTACGTTTCTGTGATGCCGACCAAGTCATAGCTGTGCTACTGCACAATGGCTTCCAGCTCCTCCTGTTTATTGCCCATGCTACGTGCATTGGTGTAGATGCGCGTGAGCTGGGCTGTCGATCTCACCCCCAACCCCAGCATGCCACGCCTGGGCTCATCTCTAGTGAGCCAGGTTACATCCCCCTCCCACTTAGAACCTAGTTTAAAGCCCTCTCGATGAGCCCTGTCAGCTTGTGGGCAAGAATCCTTTCTCCCCTTTGAGACAGAACCATAACTAAAAGAAATATTGCTATGAAGAAAGAGACTGCTCCGTAAAATAGAATTTGTCCTATATATTCAAAGGATTTTATAGATTATCATCCAGTGTACAAAAATAATCCACTTTTTTAGTTCCTTTTTAAGCAAGAAATATTTCTGTTAAATTTGTACATGACACTAAGGTGCGAGGTTGTGCAGGTGTATTGAGAAGTGGTCTGTAGTTCCAGTGAGGAAGTGGCCTGGGAAAAAAAAGGCCTGGATAAGTTATTTATTCAATTAATGTGATTGCAATATTCTACACTTATGTGCAAATATAGGATAAAGAGCAACTGTTTAAAGAGAAGTTTTACATAAATCTTGAGGTTATAGCAGATTCACAAGCTGAATTTGAATGAACAATGTTAGATCATTGTGAAAAGGCACATTTTGTAGCAGCTCCATTATAACAATAAGCTCTGCGCTGGACTACTTTGTCCTCTGATGTATGGTGTTTCAAGAGGATGTGGACGAGGTAGAGAGGGATAAGCATGGAGTGGTGATAGCAATCAGAGATCTAGAAAATGATGAAATTTTGAAGGAAGGTTGTGTTTGTTGTATACAGAGAGAATACTGAGGGGTGATACAAGACTGCTTAAAAGAGGAGGGGAGTATCTGTTTTGCATGTTCAGTTTAGCTAGACAAAACGTAATCAGTTTAAATTGCAGCAGGAGGGATTCAGGTTAGACTAGAAAAAATGGCCAGTGGTAAGGGTACTGAAATGTCGGAACAGTCTCATTTATTCTTGAAAGCTATAAATAATAGAGCACTTGCATTTTTTCATAGAAAATTGTCTACTCCATCCTTGTCCCTGAGTAATGTCAATTGTGAGTAAAGTCGATAATCTGTCAAGGTTCCGCCTAGGTCCTGTTTTTCAGGGTATGATATCTCTAGGTTACATCATCGCTCTGAATTGTCCCATTTTCTCTCCTGCTGATAGCTCCTTGCCATGGGGAGTTTATCACCTTTGCTAAGAACTGAAAACAATCAAAATCCTAACATTTGTGTTTGCAAGGCTGTGCGTTCTGGACCATCTTTCCATGGGTAAGCTTAATTAGGCCTAATTGAAAACCTATTGAAATCAAGGGAAGTTCTGACTGTTTTTACTGGGCTTTGAATCTAATAATTTTAGCTTTGTTAAACATCTTTTGCTTTGATCTTGCCATTCTAATCCCAGATACCTGTTGAGTAACCTGTCTTTGTCCAAAGATGACTTAGTTTGGCATTTTGAGCTGACGTCACTGGATTACTGGAACAAAAAGTGTATTTTCCGCACATATTAAGGTTTTTTCCGATGCTTCTTTCATTTAAATTTCTTTTGAGAAAATACCTCAAACTCTTTTGTCCAAGTACTTAAGTTGCTGCAGACAAAGAATTTTCTGTGGCTTGAAACTGTAAAAGAGCAGTTGGTTGCCGTGGCAAAGAGAGGTTTTCAGTGATTTCTCAAAGTGAGTGTTTAACCTTATGTGTCTAGAACAAATGAGTATGTTTCCTTTTCCTACATCCTTGCTGCTTCTCGTTCAGAGCACTTGAAGAAAAATGCTGTTCAGTTTTTATCCCTCAGATTCTGTATCTCAATCTGATGCAAAGGAGTAGGAACCTTGATTTGGAAGAAATCCTGCTGAGCTTTGAGTTGTGTTCACAGCTCATGAGAAGAGTGGTAGGATGTCATGCAGCCGGGGAGTTTCACAATAGCAAATTATGTCTGTCTTTTCAAGAAAACATTTTGAAGTGTTACCATTGTCTATGTATTTAAGAGGCTGGGAAATTATAAAGCTACAATCACATATGTAACTGAACTCTTCCCATTATGCATGTATCTAGCAGTAAAGTTTTTAGTGGTTTTAATAATTTAATTTTTTATTCTGTACATTTGCAAGCTTGTAGTGTAATTACCAGTCTGTCTTGGACTTATGCAACACAAGTATTTTTAATGGCTCTTTTATCCTAGGCTCATGTCTGGAAATCTCTTAGAAGCTACTGTGTAATAAGTTCAGATGTCTTTTATGCGGATTGTACAGCTTTAGAGGCTCTATTTTGAAAGCCGGACTGCTGTGCTTTGATAATATCTGTCATGCAGGATGTGAAAAAGAAGCAGAGTGACTGTAGTAGGCAGTCAGCCTACACAGACACAGCTTTGCCTTATCAGTGCTGCAAGAAAGTAAGGTACCGTTCTGAGAGAGCTGAAGCAAATGACTGAAATGCCTTGTTCAAGGTCTGACTGGAAGCCTGTGCCAGACAATGGAGCTCACTCATGTCTTTTGAGTTCGGATTTAGAGCTACAGCTTCTCAATCATTATTTTCTCTTGTTCCGAAGGGCAGTACAGCAAAGTTAGTGATTGGGTGAATGATTCTATGTTAAGAGATTAGTATTAGGGATAAATTGTACAATTCTCACTCATCTGCTTAAATAAACTGATGTAATTCCCTTTTAATGGAGAACAGGTTCTGTTTTATGAAAAACATGATTACATAAAGCAAATGAAAAGAACTATAATCATGCAGTACTGTGATAGCAGAAACATGGAAAATCAGTTTGAGGTCTGAGTGAAACAGTAATGTCGATGATGAAACAACATCCTCCAGGCAGTAGCAGAATCTTCCAACCACATAATTTAGGCCTTCTCAAAAGAAAGGGTAGCCTTACGGCTTCAGATTGCTGAGGCAGACAGACAGGGCAGAGTCCAAACAGAACCAGAGATGGACATATGCCAAAGGAACAGTATTTCTCATCCAAAAATCAAGAGGAAGCATGCCAATCTGCAGTGCTTCTGCCAACAGGCTGCCTTCCTCGCTTAGTCCGAAGAGAAGTCTTGTCTGTGGGTTCTAACAGTAATGACATGCCCTTGACTTGGTCTGTGGTGCCGTGTGATGTGGAACAGAAAATGTTGGTTGGGAACTTTATGGGCAAAAGTAGGTCACATCATCTACCTATTTAACAGGAAACTCATTAAAGTTAAGTTACTTCATGTTGGAAATTTTCCCTCCCCTCCCACAAACAGCTGTTTTTGTTAAACATCTTCGCCTGAGGTGCGATCTCTGTCATGTCATAGGCTTTGTTAGGATTCGCTCTCTGGATTGAAGGCCTTAAATGTGAGGGAGCAGTATGCTGAGTTGGCACTATCTTCACACACCTGCAGATCTCTTGCTTTCTAGCTATTACCATTCTCATCCCACTTCTTTGTATGTCACTGCACCCTTTACTATTAATTTCAGTTCATGACTGGATCTTTAGCTTTGGTGGGTATTTTTTTCCACGTGCATTTGTGCCATAACAGTGGTTTAATTCATATCTGAAATACTTGGAATTACGATATCTGCTTTTACTTCAGAGTAGATCTTCAACTCTGCTTAGGAAAACTAAACAACATAGACTTCCGTTTCCGTATCTGTTTATGTCGCTTGCCTGTAATCTCTTCATTCTCACTTCTCCTATTTAACATTAGCTATAAACTGTTTCAGTGAAGGATTGTCTCCTTGTTGTGAATGTGCGTGGGATGCTTATTACAAGAGAATGGTTGTAAGCGCTACAACAGTACAAGCAAACAACCACCCTGGATCTAACTCATCTGCTTTATCGTATATTTACACAACAACTTATTCTCCTGGAATTGGTTTAATCATGCTAGTGTTCATCCCATGAAGGATAAATTTTGTGCTGATTCAAACTGTAACTGGCATTTAAAATTCAAAAATGCCTTCTTGTGATCTGATTAACATTTTCGATAAAAATTATGAAGAGTAAATGGACACAAATGTCCCCATGCCAGTCTTCTAAAGCTTTCACACTGAAGAAACTCAGACTTCCCTGGGGTAGAGTGAGCAACCGAGCAATTAAAGTATTCATCCCATATGAAGTTTACAGACTGCTTGTCATGATGTTTCATGCATCACATGTTAAAGAAAAAAAAAAAAGCTGCAGTGACCCTGCAAGCAGTGTACAGAACACGATGGAGTGCAGTACAAAATGAAATTTCTGCTTGTGCAGAATGTCTGGAACTGTGTGTGTGCACGCGGCGGGGTTGTAACACAGCTGCAGGAAGGTGGGAGAGCTGCGTTAGGGAGTGCTCCTGGAGAGAGAGAGGGCTCACACTTTAAAGCTCTTTTAAATTGAGGAGTGGTTGAAAGTCTGGATACCCTTACTTTTCAGAAAATACTCTGTCAGTTTGAACTGCTGTTGCCTAAGAAATGCGAAACAAAAAATTTAGTCTTTTATTGTTTTGTGAAAGGACTAGTTTTACTGCATTGGTACAGCACTTGATTTGGTCTGTGTCTGTTACTCAAGTCTACAGTGCAATACAGAAGTGTAGTTGCTGTGGCATCTAAGCTGAACTGCAGCTAGCTCCATGGCAAGGGGCAGCTCAGTGCTCTTCCCTGCGCACGGCCATGTCATTCTGCCCTTTCCTTTGCCCTCGCCTGTGTCTGACCCTCAAGGATCAGCGAAGACACTAGCACGGAAGCAACCCTACAAAAATGTCACCAGTGCCAGGAAATTGGGGGAAGTGAAATAACTTTGGTCTACTCCTATGCGTTAGTGTAGCTGAACCATAGATCTGTGTTGTTGAAAAACCACATGGCTGATTGTTTCCGTAAAGGTTAGCACAGCAGCAACGATAGGCCTGCTTTGCCATGCCAGTTGGTAGTCTGGGTATGTGCAGAAACCGAACCAGAGATACACAGAAAATTTTACTGAAAGAAGCTTAAACACTAATTTAGGCAAGAGCATTGAAGTCTGCCATACAGGACATGTACATCAAAATCCTGGGTTGGGCGTCTTCTAGTTTAGGACCATAGGGAACTTCACTGGTAAAATGTAGGTGCTTCCTGCATTAAGGAACATCTAAGGTTTTAGATTAGGTTTCCTAAAACAACATATATAGCTACCTCTGATTTTATCCTGCTACTTGCAGTTTGTGGAAATTAAGCTAAGGTAGTGACAACACAAACAATTGTTTGCCCTAATTTTTCAGGCAGTTTTAAAGAAGTTTTCTTAAAATGTCTTACTGGTTTTATTATTTGTACTTCATTTAATGTTATCCTAAACCCATGTGATTTGGGTCAGATACTATATTGCTTTTTGTTGTTTTTAAAAAATGTGGAAAAGATGACAAATATATGCTATGTTGAAAAAAGGATAGATTACATGGAAAGGTAAAGTCAAGCTGCTTTTGGCTCCTGTTACATAAAAAATAATGCTTTTGTAAAAACTGTAGGCTGCTCTTGAAGAACCATGTGATTTTTATAACTTGGGAGTTTGCTTCTTCTTTTGCCACAATAATCAGGCTGAACTATAAAGAATCACTGTGCCTGAAACTAGTTTTAGTGCCATTGCTATTTTGACAGTTATCTATGAAATTCAAGGAGGGGGGGAATAATTCTGTTAAATTAGATTCAATGTTTCATGTAATCCTTTTCTTATAGCTGTTGGCATTTTCTCACTTCCTTAAATTAAATGAGATAGTTCTGAAAGTGAATCAGCACGGCCAGCACGTCTCAAACCAGTGATCACCAGTGGAATAATGTACCAGGTGAATACAGACAACAGTTCACATTAATTGGAAAGAAAATCATTATTTTTTGACTCAAGGAAGTAGAAAAGATGACCCTTGGGCAAGATAAACTAGGAACATGACTGCTTCTACTGCTGTATTAAGGAACCTTGTTCGTTTGAGCCCTACATACATCAGCTGCAATGATATGTTATTTCTCTTGGTATGAATGCAAAACCATAACATCTGAAGCTGCTTAGCTATAGCTAAATTCAGGTTTGGTTTTGGTTTTGCTTTTCTGGTGTTTTGGGTTTTTTAAAAAAATTATTTCAGGCCGGAATCTCCAGTTTCTGACCGATTAATTTTAAAATCTATATTTAAAAAATGCAATTTCATGTTAATCAATTTGAACATATATTCTCTGATATATTCAGAGAAAGTTTGTGAACAAATAATGGTTTACATTGAGGAGAAAGTTTTTCTCTGTCTGCTGGTAGACATTCTCTGTTCTTTATAATGAGAAACTACAGTATTTGTATTTTTAGTGGACATTTGTCAATGTTTTTATAATGTTACCTACAATAAGAGTGATATAGTGAATGTCACACCTTCTTGGTATGTTAATTATCTGATTTTTCCATGGAGGTGTACACCACCTACCAGAAAAATACATGTTTTTCCCATTTTCTGAAAAATACCAGATGATTCAGGAAAAAGGGGCCACCACAACGAAGACAGAGATTTTCTTAGTGTACTGGTCTTGTGATGGAAAACCAAAAAGTTAGAACCATAAAATTAAAGCACACCAGAAAACCCTCTAAGTCTAACAACGTGTCTTTTAGATGTCTTCACTAACAGATTTTCGTAGCTGTAGAAAATAAGTAATGTGGAATAGCAAATAAGCTTCATGCAGATTTACATTTCATGGGTTTCCATTCTTAAAGCTCTGCTGATTCAGCTACCAAACCTGTAATATGCTGCAGTAATTGTATATAAAATTGCTGCTGTGCTGGCATGATTTTGCTGTTTTTGGTTTACACACTGTTTAACATTTTCTGTTTTCTTTGGTATCCCAATGCTACGTTTAATATAACGTCGTATTTCTACACATGGAGCAGCAGGGTCCCTCTAGAGTTGTGTGTATTCGTGCAGAGCTGAAGCACCGCTGGCGGCTTGCTGACACTCTCAGTCCTTGAACCTCTGTGTACTCAGGGTCTGCGTGGGCTGTTTGCCTTTTAATTTCATTACGCTGAGAGTGGCGGCTTTTGACTGTCCCTTGCTGCCACCTCATGTCGGGCTTATTGTATCTTTAACCATCACTTACACAGTCTTACCTGCTTCCTGTCTTGTGAAGTAAACAGTCTCGGGCCTCACCAATTATATGGGAGGCTGCCAAGAAGTCTGACTCATTTAAGAAATACAGGACTTCTTAGCTTGTTTTTTATGGCCTCACTTACTGTAATATCTGCACACTTTCCAGTTTTTGTTTCCAGTTTATGTATTTCCCCATAACAAGCAAGGAGCAGAGATTCCTCATGTGCTTTGTGCACCCAAGACTGGGCACTTGCAAGGATCTAAATTGCAGAGGAAGACAGGTGCCTGCTGGCAGAACTTGTACTCCTGGTATTAAAGCATTTACATCAACAATGCTAACAACTCAATTGCATCCTGAGATGCATCAGGTGATTTGGCAGGGCTTGGTGACCTCAGCACCTCTCTGGCCCCACAGCTTGAAAACAGAATTACAGCTCTGCTGGTGCCTGTCTGGTGGTTGAAGACTCAGCAGCTGGATAGGTGCCGGTCTCCAGCAGGTACACAAAGTGCCTGCTTGCTTTATCTCAAGTCTCAGTCCTTTTCCCTCTCTGTAGTAAGATGCTAGAGGAAAAGCAATGAGAAAAGGGATCTTTGGTTGAATTCTGATATCCATCCCTAGCTTAGTCACTGCTATATCCAGCATACAGATTGCTGTGAATGCCTTTCAAAAACCTATACATGCTTTATTCATTAGAACGAGTGAATTAGACATTCAATTTAGAACAGCTGCTGCCCTTTCAAGAGCAAAATCCCTTGAAGCTGAAGTTAAAGTTGTGTACATGACAGGCCTTGCACTCTTCATAGCTCCTTTTTCATCCCTCTTGGAATTGTTTTTGACTAATTTTTTTCTTGGGTATTCATGGTTCCTAGTCTCCCTCCTGAAGTTGTTTAACTGAAAATAAAGAACCAGTAAAATGCAATGTAAGCCCATTAGCCTGCCTATGAATTTCCAAACCCTTCTATTCTTCTGCCTTTAGCCTGCCTTCCTCAAAAGTTTTTCTTATACACAAAAATCTGTAGTCCAGTCACCTGTTCCTTGTTCCCTTCTCAGATAAGAACTTCTCCTCCCCTCAACAAAAACACAGTCAGACACACACATGCACCCTCCCAGAAGAGCTTTATTCCATAAAATCCTCTGCCTGTATTGGTTTGAGGTCCTGCCTTTATGGCAATTACTCAGGTCCCCTCAAGCATTCTCACATTCTTCAGGTTTTACAAAGCAGGCGTCTGTTATTCTTTTACTAACCATGGGGTAAGGAACCAGCTCTAAACACCTCATCATGTTTTCCAGTCACTGACGTGAGATGCCAATGCACAACTCAAGTTGGCAAGATCTGCCAGCAGATAAGAAGACATAAATCAGTGCGCTATGCCATTATTTCCTTAATGTATCATTGCCTAAAACTTGAGTGGGAGGGAGTCAGGATGTCCATATTAGCTACTGTTTTCAACACTAGGAGGCTAGGATCAGCTCATCAATTTAGTTCTTTAAATGATATTTTAATTTATAAATCAAAAGCGTGTTTGGTGCATACACTGAGAGACTATAGCCAAGTAACCTGCTCTTATGGCGGCTAGTGTTCCTAGTGACTGTGCAGCCTTCTTTTTAGTACTGTTTTTTTCCATGATAAAAATATCAGTGGCTTGAGAGAACTAATATGCCTGAACTGCCTTGACCAGCCTCCCCTGGGACCTTCATCCACAGTTGCTGCCCATTGATCTAGGAGCTGCTCTTAAGCTCATGCCTATGCGGCCTGTTCTTGCCTTAGATGTGTTGTAGGTTATGGCCTTGTCTTGTTCGGTTGTGGTCCTGTCTCCTGGATGGATTCAGACCTATGTTGGTTGTCTCCAGTGCTGTCTTCTAGATAGACTTCAGACCTATCTTTTAGTTTTGTCTCCACTCTGCTGGTATCTCTGCTGCTTCTGACTGGGCTATCTGGATGGACCATGCTGTGTCAGGGACTGCTGTACAGGTGCAGCAGGACTGTGCTGTGGTTGGTGAGGGCACTGTCTGTGCTGTGGTCACCCTTGGTTCCTGGCTTGTCCTCCCACATGGCACAGCCTATTCTTGCTGCTCCCTGCCAGTGAGGGGTGGCTGCAGCTCCCCCTCTGGCGTCGTGGTCACCAGACCTGATGTGAAGGAAGCACAGCCAGTGTGGGCAGGAGAGTGAGACAGTCCCTCTCCCTGGCAGCCAGGAGTTAAGCTGTGTTGGATGGAGGGTGGATTTACACCTGAGAGATCTTTCTTCCACCACAATCACTTTTTCTAGAGTTTAGCTTCAGAAAACCAGTATTTCATCCAGCACTTTGAATTTCATGGTCTCTTGTCACTTGAAGTGACTGAAAATCCATATTGAGTTTCCTGTGCTGGTGATTTAAGAGCACAGTGTATGCATAGCTTTAAAAATGTTGGCAAATGTTTAGGTGAAGTTTGGAGGTGACCTTAAGTGTGTTCTTCATTTAGTCAGATCACTCTGGGATAAAAGCCTGACTGATGTTTTTTTATGGTGGCTTTTTTCCCCTCTTTTCACTTCTCCCCCAAAGTCAGGCGTGTATACCTTTGAGTAGCCATTTGACTTTTCTATTTGTTTTTCGCTGTCATTATTACAGTTTTCTTTTCATTAGATCAGTATCACTCTGCTGAGTTCACTGGGAATTTCCCCTGGGAGTGTGCCTTGCCGGAAGTAGTATTGTTTCACGACAGATTTACATGAGAACAGGTTTTTCAGGTTCTTGGTGGTAAACTGTATGGAAATATGTAGATAGGAAAATTGCACTTTTCTGTAAAAAACTCAGTAAGGGCACAATCTTTTGTTTTTATATATAGCTACTTCCACCTCACTGAATAATTACTAGGCAGCAGTGCAAGCAAGGACTGTGGTCAGCATACAGTTGTTGTGGCTCCAGAGCTGTTTATCTCCCCGGAGGGCTGCTGCACATCTGATAATAAGTGGTTGTTTAAATTACTAGCATGATGAAAACGTTAAAGATTTTGTTATTTCTCTTCCAAAAAATAGATGAGGGGAGGCACAGACCACAGACAACATGGCCCAACAGTTTTATTAAAGTTAGGAAGGTTTGCAACTTGAATTCTGTTCTTCCCAAAATAATACTTTGTGTGTGGGAATTTGTGTTTGGTACCATTGCCTAAACTGTGAATGATCCTGAATATGTTCTTCTGGCAGGGTGGCTTGTCGTGCGGTGGAAGATGACAGCAACAGTGAAGTAGGTCACGTTACAATTTCTGCATCTTGTTAGGTGCCTGAAGAAGGGATATGATGAATACCTTCTTCCATGGCTAAACCTTGTCCCAGGGCCTAGTAGACAACACCCTTGTACACTGAGAGCACCTGTATCACTTTACGAGTGAAGTCCCTCCTGTCCTCAGTCTGAGCTCGTGGGAACTCCAGTGGAAGCTCTGTCATTCACCCTTACAAACTAAAACTCTGTAACCTGAGGAAACAGTTAACTAGGGCACAGTTGTGGCTGACTCTGTAGCTTGAGACTCCAGACGGACTGTATCAAGTTGCACAAGCTCCATTAGTAGAACTATAATCTGAAGTCAAGGCGCGGAATCGAATATTGGTGTTTAAAAAGCCCAGCTGGTGTATTTGAGCGTGTAGCTGGGCAAACAGATCTGGGTGTGCACCTTTTAAAGCCAGCCAGTAAGGATGCACTTCTAGCACTTATTCCCATTTGTACTAACTTGTAGGAATTGGAGAATTGAACGTTATCATATTTATTCAGTTCAGATTTTCAGGTGATTTTGAAGAACCACATCTGAAACTCACAAGGTTTTACTTAAGTACTGTTATCATTTAAGAAAATATAAACTTATGATGTGTTTTTAATCGAGAATATGTAAAACCAGTTTTAACATGATAGGTAAATAATCTCACGATTTAAGTAAATAACGTTATTAAATGGTTAATGTTGCTGAAATAAGCTTTTTGCTTGCTAAAATGAAGTCTTTCAGGCATTGACTTCTGTGTAGATTTTTTCCCCTGCTTTGTAAGTATATTCTATATAAAGTTTTAATGTGCCTCTGTGTTTAACTCTCTAAATGTCAGTTTTAAAGTAGTGCAGTGTATGCGCAATAAAGAAGTTTGAAAACATAGCTCTTAATAAAAGTCACACGTAACATTTTACTTAAATACTATGGATCTGATATTTATGTTGAAAACACTACAATTTGTACTCAAATATTTATTAAGCTGCTCAAACGTGTACTCCTCCAACGTGAGTAAACTGCTCTTTGTGGTAGAAATGCCTGCCTTTTCGTTTTGTGTTCACGTAACTCAGTCCTAAAATGCCCTCTACTGGTCACAGCCCGCAGGCAGGCAGCAAAGCAAAGCTGTTGGAGGTTGAGAAAACGGGTGTGATACTGTGAGTAACACCATCCAGCAGAGGTTCTGGATTTTGAAGGAATTCCCCATTGAAATTACTTAAAGTTTATGACTGTGTAATATGGAAAAATTTAAAAAGGAAAAAATTCACTAATGCTACTTAGACTTAAAGGTGTTTCTAAAGAAAAAATACATTTTCTCGTACTGAAATTAAAGCACTTTTGGTTGACATCATCTTTTATTTCTTCACTCCAGGACACAAACAACATTGTGTTACTGAAGCTAATAGGTGTGCTGGGAATAAATGACAAGTTCTAAACTGTTGATATTCTAAAATGGTGGAGCAAGGAGAAGCCAAGTGTATGACATAGCCAGGGGAGAGTAAAGAGTCTCACCACCGGTGTTTGCAGATCTGTCAGAGTTCCCTTCTGTTACCCAATCTGATTATAATGTATAAGTAGAGGGGAGGATCTAAATTGCTTTGTGTTGTACTGTAATGGGCCCTGAGAGTACAAGATACTAATGCGATCTGGTTAGTGTATGGTAGACAGTTAAGTGTGGTTCTGGAGTATGCATACAGTGATGGTATACTACTAGTAGTGTAAAAAGACATCACGATTAAAATCTTTCTGAACTTTTTTAGGTCTTAAACATGGAAATTAACTGATCTATTTGAAGTGGAAAATGTTATGGCTTTTATTTTATCAAAGACCTTCTGTTTAAAATATATGAAAAAATATATACATGAATCTTTTCCTTCATAGTCTTATAGATAGTCAGAACAAGGTTAGAACTTTCCTTGTTAGAGAGAATATTGTCACAGGCTGAGGATACTTTGGTAATTCTTACCATTAGAGTAAGATCCTGCTTTTTTAGGACAAGAAAAAATTATTTAAAAAATTAAACAGATGAACAGCATATTTGGAAATTTCCCATTTCTATTGTTCATACCAGCAGCCATGGTTCTGAGAAAGCATAGAAACTGTTCAGCAGTCCTGAAACCTGACAAACTTGTAGTATCATCAGATTTTTAAAATACTGCTTTTAGATATATTTCTGGAAATGTCTTTTTGTGATGGCTTCATCTGAGTTTTTTATATGTCATATTTGTAAGCTGCACTGATGTCTGTAGAACTAGAAATGGTCTTTGAGCTGCAAAGTACATGAATTTGCTTTCAACTTCTGACTGTGGCAGTGTCAATTAAGTCTCTTGGTGGTTTGTTTTGGGGTTTTTTTTTTGGTACAATGGTTCTCCTCTTTGAGGATGGTGACATGGTGGTTGTGGTGACAGAACCCACATCTTTTAGGTCCCTTAATGACATGGAGAAAATAATGGTTCTAAAAGAAATGATAGATAGCAATATCAGGTATTATTCTATTCTCACATTTACTTGTCCACAAGTTAAGTCTCATTTTGAGCATACCAGTTCTTGTGATTTATTCCAGTCTCATACACTCCATTGTATGCTCCTAACATGGTTACTGTGTGATTATAGACATTTTTGGAGGGATAAATTCTGTTATTTAAATTTGACAGCATCTATAAACACTGGAGCATAAGAGACTGAAGTTACAGTTTTGTTACTGTGGACAACCAGTAGCACAAATTTCTGTACTCAGGTGTAAAAGGCTTTGTCTGGATCTCCAGAGCTTTCAGGATCCGAAGCTATTGATCGGCTACCACACTTCGTATTTTCTTTGAAGCATATGTACTTCTCTTATGGTTCAATTTGAAGGAAATCAATAGGGCTGGAGCTTCAGGAGTGCTGAAATACTACTTTGTGAAGCTGAGAAGTCATATTTGCAGAGTGGTGCAAAAATGGCTGGGGGGGTCACTTAACTCTTTACTGATGAAAGTAATATGCATTGTCAGACATATATGGCAGCTATGGTGACTAATTATTATATATTTGGAGGAAGAAAATGGGAGGAGAAAAATGGAGGGAAGAAGGGAAAATACCAGTATTCTAGGTCTTTTCAGTCAGTCAAAGTATTTCTTTTGAATATGGAACGCCATCCTCACAGTAGCTTGGGTGGATTCAGAGAGAGGGGATGCTGTTTCCAGCAGCGGTCATACTGCTGTATGCTATTTTACTTGCTTTGACTCTGACTCTCAAAGACAGAGAATTCAAGACTGTTTTTTTAAACTTTCACAAAAGATCCTCCCCAAATCCTAAAGTGCAGGCATTTTAATTATTAATTTTATCTGCCTTGCATAAATCTGATTATGCGGATGATTTATGATTAAAAGATACTTTAATTATCTGTGAGATAATACTGTTATACTGTGTCCTAAACCACATTACCCTTTAGGTTGATTTTAGAACTGTGCGTGAGTAAAATGAAAACAGGTAAAAATTTAAACTTCAATGATGGTGTGTGCCAGTCTTCAATTTTCTGTTGCCTGTATTTCTTAAACCTTGTGAATAGATACTGAATATAGTCTAGATTTCTCTCTTAAATTTTTCACAGATAAAAATTAATTTACTATCCACCACATGGTATGATTGTTCCAGAAAAAGAGTATTGTCAGTATGTTTATATGGCAGTGCTAGTAAGAAATTATTTAATATATTCTAGACACTCTGGGTGCATGGATTTCTTTTATAGGTATTAATGTCTTAACCTCTCGCGACAGTTGTCTGTCTTCTCTCATACAGGTGATCAAAGCAAGGCTCCTTACCAGACGTCCCAAAATCTGAGAAGAAGCACAAGGAGAAGAAAAGTCCAGCTCCAACTGGAGGAATAGTGCATCTTTAATATAAATCTCTAGCCAAGGCCATCAACTGAATAGTACTTAGCAACATTTTTCAATTTTTTGACCATAAAAATCTTCCTTCTCAGAGGGAAACTTGAGCAATGATTGAAACAGTGGTCTAGAAAACAAATAGAGAACCAGCTTGGGTGAATTTACAGTGGGTCAACCACAAGAACCACACTATTCAGTGAAATAAAATCTAGAATTTATTTAAGCGGTCTGGATATAACAGGTCCTTGCCCCTGTGTTCCAGCTGTGCCTGGCGCCATAGACTTGGGGGAAAAAGGACACTCACTCCAAACCAATGTGCCCAAGTGCTGGCTAGTGGCCTGTCACCTACATGTAGCTGTTCAAGATTTTTGTACTGTTTGAATATCTCTGGATGCCGCTTGCTGGGACTGTTCTCACTACTCACCCCTGTCTGGGTCCGTCACTAGCTATAAGTGCACAGAAAACTGGCAAGCAGTTCTAAAAATGTTTATATAAATTAACAAGACCATTTTTGCAAGATAGCAAATCACAGAATCACAGAATCACAGCATGTTAGGGGTTGGAAGAGACCTCTGGAGATCATCTAGTCCAGCCTCTCTGCCAAAGCAGGGTCACCTAGAACAGGCTGCACAGGATCTTGTCCAGGCGAGTCTTCAATATCTCCAGAGAAGGAGGCTCCACAGCCCCTCTGGGCAGCCTGTTGCAGTGCTCCGTCACCCTCAGAGGGAAGAAGTTGTTCCTCATGTTCAGGTGGAACTTCCTATGCTTCAGTTTGTGCCCGTTGCCCCTTGCCCTGTTGCTGGGCACCACTGAAAAGAGCTTGGCCCCATCCTCCTGACACCCACCCTTAAGATATTTATAAGCATTTATAAGATCCTCTTTCAGACTTCTCTTCTTCAGGCTGAACAAGCCCAGCTCCCTCAGCCTTTCCTCATAGGAGAGATGCTCCAGTCCCCTCATCATCCTCATAGCTCTCTGCTAGACTCTATCTGGATGCAAAAAAACCAAATGCGGTTTTCTAGTCACATGCTCTAATTTTTAGGCACATATCCACCCCTTTCCAGAAATCTAACGATTACCTATCCATCATTTGCATCACAGACCTCATTAACATTCTTCCTTTAATATTTTATTATTGTTAACACAAGCAAAGCATATTACCCTAACAAATAAGGGCTAGGGTTTTTAACGGCATAACATGCTGATCTGCGCTTTATAATGTACTTAGAGACTCTTTGTGTTACTCTGTTGTTCCTTAGGCCAATAGTATTTGTACTACTTCTGTATTTGTCAGAATGAGACACTGGGGGGTTTTCCAGTCATCATCAAAATGTTGGCCTGGTACAGATCAAAAAAATCTATGCTTTGGAGCTATTAATTCTTCATGATTAATAGGAAATATGCTAGAAATCATATATGTATTACATGCGTGTTTTCTCTGTGCATGCATACAGTAGCAGCCTACTCTTTGAATTTTGACTCCTGACCTGTATTAGAGTCAGAAACTCTGTTTTTTTATCCAGGTAAACACTGATGAGCAGTAAAGGCATTTTAACAAAACTGAATTAAAATTTTTGGTACTGTAAAGTCAGTTGTGCAATATATCTTGGTACTGTCATCTAGAAATTTGAAGATATTTCACATAAAAATAATCACAATAAAGTGGTGGACCTTAAGTGAAAAATAACAGCACAACTGAAAAAAAAGTACAGTCTAAGTTATACTTATTAAGCAGGCCAGATCCACTGATATGGTAGGTCTTTTTGTGGAAGTAGCAGAGCTTTCCAGTCCAAAGCACTTGCCTTTTCCTGAATTTTGAAACCTGTGTTTAAAAATATGGTTGTCTAATCCACCATGTTACACAACTGCATTTGATATCTTGTTTGCTATAATGTGCTGCTTCATGTTAGAAGAATAAAAGAAAAATCATTATTTTTATAAAGCAGTCAATGAGCAAAATGAGATCTCTACAGCTGAATGCTGGTGAGACTCAAAGTTCCTTAAATGGGCACCTGCATCTTTCAGCTTCTTCTGATTCCTTCTTCGTATATTATAAGGAAAACCTTTGAGTCAGCTCCTCAACTGCTAAAATCTTTCCCAATTTCTACTGTGACTCAGCATACTCATTTATAAAGAAGAAGAGGCCATACATGCTGTCCTGCATACTGCCTCAGTGAGTCGTGCTTTCAGGATATGTTTTCATTATCTATTCCACCATTCTGTAGCTTTATAAATGTCAAGAGTCTGCTTGAATGCTGTCAGGGAAGTGATCTTGCTACTCCTGCAGAGCAAATACTCACACTCTATTATCTGAATCTTCACAACTTTTCAGACAGCATAACTCCCCGTTTTAGCAGCTTGCCCAACTCCATTATGTTCCCAGGTCTCATGCCACAGGTCCATTACTCTACTTACTAATGTGCAATATCAAGGGTTTATTCATTTCAGAATGCTTCCTTGTTCGCACTGTTAGCTGCCTTAGATCTCCTCATTGTATTTGTCTCTAAAAAAAAATTGCAGATAAAACCTTGCAGTGCATTTTCTTGCTATTATGGTCCTGAGTTGAATTAGTTCTACTTTAATTAGGTCACAGACTCATGTCTTCATTTTGGGGAAAAAAAAAAGTTAAGCTAAAATAATTACATATTACAAGGGAGAAAGTGTCTCTAATAATTCAAGGACGCTGTCTTATAGCACTGAGATTTCACAAAATATATGATCTCCATGTTGCAAATCATACATGCTAGGCAATGCATAGTTCTTACAAGAACAGACATGCATATATATTTTCCTTTTTAATCCAGTAGGGAGAGTTTCAAGGTTTTCATTTTGCCTCTTGCCAGCAGGATTATTTTATCTGATGATGTAGCTGCTGAGAGTAGCCTGCTTTTGGTCTGCTCAGTGTCTGAACAGTTGACAGTCATTTTTTGAGAAGCATTGGAAAATAGTGACCTAAACAACATGTCCAGTCCCTTTCTCAGTGAAAGCTGTCTGTATGCATTGCTGAATGACCTATCATACCATCATAACAATGGGAATTTTGCCATTCAAGGTGCTAAATATCCTCAAGGTTGAACTTTACATCTCGTTTATGAAACCTTAATGGTATAATCTTTATGCTTCAGAAGTGATTGCAAGCATTTTTCCTCATGTTCTGTCTCAGTGTCAAAGTCCTCTTTCACTCCATCCTATTATACTATTCCCTACATTCCCTTGTCTCCCCAAATATCCTTCCTTCACATAAACGTTTCTTCATGCCGCTGTCATTCCTGATCTTCCTGGTTTATCAAAACGGAGAGAAAAAAAGAGAAGAAGGAAATTACCTGTACCCTCTGTACGGAGCGGGTGACATTTAAAAAAATTGTAGATGTGGCACTTCGGGATATACTTTGGTAGACATGGTGGTGTTGGGTTGATGGTTGGACTTGATGGACTTAGAGGTCTTTTCCAATCTATGATTCTATGATTCTGTGATTCCACGATTCATTTTGTAAAGCTGTCTGTGCGCTTACTGACTGGTACCACCAGCTCTCCAGATTGTACAGGGCAGTGGTATGCTTGTAAGGCAATGAAGATGTTCATGTCTCTGATTCTTCTTTCTGCTGCCATCTGTACCTGAAGTGTCAAGTGGTATTTTGTGGCTGGGAACAGAACAACCTGCAGGGAAGAAAGATGCAAAGGTATATGTGAGATTTATGTGACAGAAACAGTTTCTAAAAGCTTAAGATTCTTTTTTTTTTTTGTATCCTGTTAGAATTTTTATAGTAGCCCATCAGTCTACTGTATACCTCATAAAGACCATATTTTTCTTCTGATGAGAAGAATAAGAACTGACAAACTTAGATGCTAATAAGTCCTTTCACATGGAAGGAGTGATAGGTAATATCTGGGGTTTTAACAGGAAGACAGAGGATATGGTTCTCTTCTAAATAATAATTATCCCCCTCCCCCCAGCTATGCCAGTATGAATAAAGAATGTACTTTTCAGCTCTATGTCTGAGATTTAGAAATAATTAAATATTGTGATACTTGCAGTAAAATCACTGTGTCTGCCAGGAGATCTTTTGTTCATGTGGAAAAAGTCTGAATAGAAATGCAAACCCTTTGTTTTCCTGCTCCTCCTGACTTCAGTCACCACATCTAATATCATCATCTCGTTGCAAGGCAAAAGACTTGGAAATTTTATACCTTGTGTGGTGGGTTGACCTTGGTTGGATACCAGATGCCCATCATGCCACTCTATCATTCCCCCTCTTCAACAAGACAGGAGGAGAATAAAAGATAGAAAAGCTCACTGGTCAAGCTAAAACCAGGGCAATCACTCACCAATTATCATCACAGGCAAACCATACTCAACCTGGGGGAAATTAATTTCTTGCCAATTAAAAGAAGTAAAACAGTGAGAAACAAAGGCAAAACTAAAATCACCTTCCTCTCCCCTCCTTTCTTCCCAGGCTCAACTTTACTCCTCCATTCTCGACTCTTCTACCTCTTCCCCCTGAGCGGTGCAGGGGGATGGGGAGTGGGGGTTGTGTCAGTCACAGAACCACAGAATGTTAGGGGTTGGAAGGGACCTCTGTGGATCACCTAGTCCAACCCCCCTGCCGAAGTCTCCTCTCTCTCCCAGCGCTTCTGCTGCCTTGCCGCTGCGGTTTTGCCACTTCAGGAAGGGTCCCTCGGCGCGAGCCACTGCTCCAGAGCCCTTTGCCTTCAGTGGCTTCCATAACACTTCATCTCTCTTGCTCCTTCCTCCTCACGCTCTTCCCCTTCTCCAATGTGGGGTCCTTACCAGGGGATACAGTCCTTAACAAACTACTCCAACAGAGGTCCTTTCCATGGGGTATAGTCCTTCAGGAATGGACTGCTCCAGTGTGGGTCACAGGTTTTGCCAGAAAACCCTTTTCTGCATGGGCTCCTCTCCACAGGCTGCAGCTCCTGCCAGAAGCCTACTCCAGCATGAGCTCTCCACTGTCAGTAGCTTCCTTCAGGGCATCTCCGCCTACTCTGGTGTGTGGTTCTCCACAGGCTGCAAGGTGGATATTTCCTCCACCGTGGACCTCCATGGGCTGCAGATGGGCAGCCTGCCTCACCATGGTCTTCATCACAGGATGCTGAGGAATCTGCTCCAGCACCTGGAGCACCTCCTCCCCCTCCTTCTTCACTGACTTTGGTGTCTGCAGGGCTGTTTCTCTCACGTTTTCTTACTCCTCTCTCAGTTTTTGTGCAGCAGTTTTTCCCCCTTTCTTAAACAAGTTGTCACAGAGGCACCACCAGTTTCACTGATGGGCTCGGCTTTGGCCAGCAGTGGGTCCATCTTGGAGCTGTCTGGAACTGACCTTGTCGACACGGGGGCAGCACCTGATGTCTTCTCACCACCCCCGCAGACACCCACTACCAAAACCTTGCCATAAACCCAATACATCTTGTGTCTTCTTAGAAGGAAGTAGAATACTGAAATTCCTTGCAATTTTTTATGAAGAGCTAAATCATTTTTCTTCTACAATGTCTGTTGTCTTAAGAAAGTGCAATTATTTTATCCTAAAAACACTATTTCTAATGAATATTCCCCATTTTCACTGATTGATGTGTATGCGTCACATAAATAGTGATAAGACTGAGACCAATTATTTTTCTAGCTGAAAAGAATTGATTTTACCACTTTCCATCTCCTGCATTAATGGTGTTAAAATTACTTTTTTCATGTCTCTTCTCATTTTTTTTTTTTCTCTTAGTTGAGTTAAATTTCTATTTTCAATTGAAATGGTGAATGTTTTGGAACCTTCCTTAACTAGGGCTCCAGAAATCTTTGATATAGGGGCAATGATGTATCTGAGGCTTTTTTATTAATAGTTTTTTTTTCTGTATTTCTGTCTTTGAAGACTGCTTGTTTTGTCCACTTAGGCAGAAGCTGTTTAGAAGCAATAGAAAAGGGAATACAGAGTTTTTCTTCTGTTACCAAATTTTCCATTTTAACGCACAAAAAATGACTGATGTTAATAAAGTTTTTGAAATTCTGCTGTTTCGTCTATTGTTGTAAATCGGTCATCAATATTTGTGGAAATACGGAAAATTAGGGAAATCTACAGCAGATGGTACATGCTGATCTTCTTTCTATGAAATATTTCCTCCAACTTATCCATTTTAATGTATGAAAAATAAGGAAATACTCAACCTAGCATGAGATCACTTCTCCTATGGAAGGACATTTTCAATAATGAACCTCACGGTATACAATGTATAGGACATGTTTTCACTGTTATTGTTTCTCAGTTGCTAATGCTTTGCTGAGAGAGATTTCGCTGCAATTTGTATTGTCATTGTTATGCAGATTATTTGATAGCACAAATAGCTTCTTTGCTTCTGTCACAAGCCAAAAAGCAAAGAAAGTAATTTCCACCACTTCTGACTTTTTAAAGTTAATAAGGACTGTCCTTTGTGACAGCAAATCTGACATAACTTTGCCTTTATCTTAGCACCACATAATTAGACTGTCATAGAACACCACCGGGAACAGTCTGGATCTGTCTTCTTTACTCTCCCCCAGTCAGTATTTATAAGATTATCTGACAAGATTCGCTTGAGCCTTCTCTTCTCCAGGCTGAACAGTTCCAGCTCTCTTAGCCTCTCCTTGCATGACAGGTGCCTTCATCTCCTTTGTGTCCCTTTGCTGGATTCACTCCAGTATGTCCATGTCTCTCTTGTCCTGGGGAGCCCACCACTGGACACAGCACTCTAGATGTGTCTCTGCTGCTGAGCAGTGGGGAAGCTGCTGCAGTGCTCTTCGTAATGCAGCCCAGGAGACTGGTGGTGCCTTTGCCATGAGGGCACATTGCTGGCTCATGGACAACTTGGTGTCCAGCAGGACACCCAGGGCTTTTTCTTTCCAGCTAGTCAGTCCTGCTGTCTGGGCTTATTCCTCTCCAGGGGAAGACTTGGAATTTCCCTGTGTTGAGCTTCAGTGAGGTTCCTCTCAGGTCATTTCTCCAGGTTTTATGGTCCCTCTGAATGGCAGCACACTCATCTGGTCTAACAATCACTCCTCCCAGTTTTGTATCATCTGTGAATGTTCTGAGTCTGTGTTATCTCATCATCCAGGCCACTGATAAAGATCTTAGACAGTAGTGGCCCCAGTATTGGCCCCTGGGCCACACTGGTAGAGATAGGCCTCCAGCTGGACTTTATTCTGCTTATCACAACCCTGTGAGAACTGCAGTTCAACCAGTTTTCAGTCTACCTCGCTGTCCACTTATCTAGTCTACTTCATAAGTTTGCCAGTTTGTCTTTCATCTTAGATCATGCTGATGTGGAATAAAAACCTCTAGGAAATTGTGTTACTTTAGTAGCATGTTTTCTAAGTCTTCTCAGTGATACCATAGTTGGCCGGGGACTCCTTTTTCCTGAAATATAAGCAGAAGAATCTCATACTGCTTTTATCTTTTTTTATTTATTCAAGACTCTTCACAGCCTGAGTTCATAAAATAAATTGTACTTTTGGTAATCTGCGTTCTAATGAAGATGAAAAAAGAGGCCATTTTTGAAAACTGATGTCCTGCAGGAGTAGATTTGCTGTGGGGAACAGAGGGAGATTCTCCCTTCAGTCTCATTCCCACGGCTTGCTGCAGCATGCCCACTCCAGGTAAACCAACAGAGGAAATACCCTGTACTTGTACACCCTTTCCCTTGTTTAGATGGCTTTGGGACCTCTTCTGTATTTCTATAATAGATTTTGCTAAAATACTGCCCTGTTGATATTTCATCAGGAGATATTTTACTGTGGAGACATGTCTTACTCTGACACATAAAATTCCTGTGGTGGCAACAGCCTCTGTGCAGCACAGGAACAGTTCCAGCCCGTAGCTGTTGTCCTTTTTAACTCTCTTTATACAGGTTGTCTTCAAGTGAAAGCTCTCGTATTAGTCATGACGCGCGGACTTCTTCTGCAAATTCCTGTCCTTTTTTAAAAAGATCTGTTAAGATTTTCAACAACTTTGCATATATGAACTTTAAAAACCAAGGACTGTAAAGTTAAGGAATCGTCCTTATTATTTCAGACGCAATGTTTGTCTCTGCAAAGGCAAACCCACTTTTTTGCTTGAATGGTTTTCATCTGTTACTGACAGCTGATTGCTTTTTTGAACAGTCTTCCTTTTTTTCTTTTTTTTTTTCAAATACGTTTGATATACTGTTGTTTTATACATTGGAGTCCTGCCTTATCCTTAAGTGACACATTTAATAAAAAGTTTGTGGTGTTGTTTTCTTTTTTTTTCATCAGAATTAATTCTCTTCCCTTGGATATACATTCTCCAGTGGAGGTCTAAAAGCAATAGACAGTTCTTCCATGGTGTCTGTTTTTTGCAAATTTGGAGACCTAGACATCTAATTTTCAACTTGATGTATAAACTGTGCAGCTGGTAGTGAATTTATGGGCGTTGTCTCTTTTAGACAATGTATTGGACTCATCTTGCAAAGTTCTCATTTTCAGAAATAGGGCTTTTTTTCAATATCCTTCATGTTGTGAAGAAAGCTAACACTTTCCTCTGAGCAAGATGTTTAGGGAGAAATTAATCCGGTCCCTTCAGTGAAAGTACAAGCGATCAATACTTTGATATGTTGTTTTGCTTTTTGTTTGTTTGTTTCTGCACTCCTCCTCGCAGTTCTTATGCCTGAGGAAAGACCTTTTATTTGAAAGTTCTCTTACTTTTTTTTCAGGTCTACTATCAGTACGGAGTTTGTCTTCATCAAAACTAACTTTTTCATTAGGTTTTTTTGTGATTAAGTCAAGATTTTCTTTGCTTTCATAATTTATGACCTCCTTTTTATTTACCAATTTGCTAAGAAAAAGCTGGGCTTAATACTGGCCTAAAATTCTCTCTAGTTACAGTCTCTTCTGCAGTTCTTGGGGAGGCCACTGTTGATGTTTTCTTCTCTTTGATGCTGCAATATCTGCCATAAATCTGTTGGTAGATTAGTGGATATTCCCCTGTCAGTTAGAGAAGAGCATCTCTTTTTTTTTTTCAGAAACAGGAAGTTATTGCTTCCAAAAACAATCAGAACAGGTTTTTTTTATATATGAAAACTTCAGGTAAATCCCAGTAGAACTGGAGCAAATGAAGGGATTAACTATTAGGGATTAACTATTTACTAATTAGGTGTTAGTAAGTGATAAATTTTCTCTGCCAACGTATGTATCATCTACTTTCATAGTTTAGAGAGCACCGTGGAACAAGTTGTTCAACCTGAATGATGTCATTGCTGAATAGTACTTGTATTGCAGCTAAGCTAGGTGAAGATTTTCAGATGTGATGTCTTTCTTTTAACAACGCACCAGGGTCTTACAAACGTGAATCTTTTTAGTCAAAGTGAAAATTTTGAAATGTTTTGTAAGAAAAAAAAGTAGAGTTATCCAGTAAGAACCTTATGGCACAAGAATGTTTTGGTTTTTGATTTGAAATTATTGTGTTTTGTGAATTATGTAAATGCAGTTGCAATCAATAAAATGTTTTGATTTTCCTGCTAGAAAATGATTTGACCAAACTGAAGTCAGGAAGTTTTTAGGGAGAACTATAATTGCAATGTTTAGGGGTTTTTTTTTCTTCTTATCATTAAAATATGCCTGTTGCATGACATGCTGTATTGATGATCTGTGCATCTCAATCTTTGAAATAATGAAGAATGTATCAGGTCTTTTTCCTAAATAATTGAAAGAACTGGTAGGAAAGTTGCTATTATAATGATGAAGTACTATGGAAATAGACCAAGAACAAGCTTGCTTCTTAATTTAAAATCAAATATGTGCCTTTCAAACAGATTTGGGAACATTTTCAATACACTGAGACTAAACTTACACAACAATGGATTGATTTCTGTGGGATCTAGCTGTTAATGAGTGCTCAGTATAGTGTGAGAGAATGGCTAGAAATAGAAGTTGATTGCTTACTCAACCAAAGTTCCCCTGGTGGTAATGTCCTCCTAGGTACAGGGCAAATTATCTTTTAGAAGAAGTAAATTAAAAGCTATGGTATGCTTTTATCTGCCTCCTCTTAGTATGCAGATTTAATCATTTCAAATAACTTTGCCTGAGTTCAAATGGTAAGTATTGTAGGGACTGTCAATACAGCAGTTATGGAAGAACTTGGATGAAACGAAGTACAACAGTCTGTTTTTTTAAAGTTTGTACCAGTTCAGGGAGAAATGTAAGCGCACACACTGACTTAACTCTTAGTTAACCCACCCTTTCTCTATCTCCAGTTCTTCCTGCACATGAGGAAAACAAGGAAGGATGTTACACTGTCAAACTCTGTGTACACCACGGACATAGTGATCAATGCAGCTAATAATCTGATACCCAATAAACTTATTTTATCACTACAGAACCAAATTTCCTAGTCCAAGGTTCACGGTTTTCCTTTCTCATATGAATTTTGGCAGAAATTTTTCCATGTAAGGGCATATAACTTTATAAATTGAAAATTCCTCAGTCCTAGCCTGTTGTTTTGCTCTGAGCAACGGGCAGTCAAATAAATGAGCAAAGCACTGGAAAACTGATAGACACAAGATTCATAAGGGCAAGTTTAAGCGCTCCTCTAGAACCAGTTTGAAAGGATCATTAATCATGCTGGGCACTGAGCCAGTATAGGCAACTACTTACAAATGTATTCCTCATTTTAACAGAAAAAGATGAACTTTTCTCTGCTGTCCTGTGTGTGGTTCTTTGCAATGGACACACCCCCAGCCTCAGCTAGAAGTCTTTCTTACTAGATTGTTAAAGGGAGAGAGCAGGAGATTTTAAAAAGATCAAATGAACACACTTCAGTTGTTCCACCCTCCTCTTCATAATCTTTGCATTACAAAGGTGTTCCTTCCTTAGAAATAGATCCCTTGCTTTGATTGTAAAACTAATGACAAGTCTTTCCTCTGCTGAGGGACACTTCACACACTATGCAAACAGGCAAAAGAAAACCTAAGTAAATCTCCAGATAATCCATTCCTATACAGTAGGTTACTAAAAGGACGCACTGCCTCTACCAAAACTAAATTTAGAAGTATTTCTGTGCACCACCGGCATTGACCCCTAATGTTACTTTACCAACGACTCAAAGATCTCACCAACTGAAATTACGCTGAACACTTTTGAAATAAAATAGCCGGTAGAAACTTTTTGTGTGGTCGCATTACTCTTCCCTTGCTCCCTGTAAAACTGGGGAGCAATACTTTTCTTCCTGCTATAATTTACTTCAGTGGTTTGGGGATTAATTATGCTAAACAAGTCCTTTGAAGATGAAAAATGCACTTCTTCAATTGTATGGATGTAGATTTCAACTGTATGGGTGTAGGTTTAAAGGCCTTCACTTCTCAAGGATTTGCACGTCACAAAATGCAGGAAGGATGTTCTTTGCCCTTTACCTAAACACTAGTTTTATGCTATTTTTCATTAAAAGTAAAGATTAATCTTGAAAATTTGTATTTCAGTGCATAAATTTAAATAAACTTGGGATTAAACCTGGGATTCTAGGAGGACCATGTATGTCAACCTAATTTCTATGGGATCTGACTCTTGCTGTTGCATGCTGGTTTGTTTAGTTCTTCAGTTACAGACAAGAACAGATGTGTTCAATTTTTGCCTTGAAATAAATATTAATCATCTCCTCAATTTAATGCAAGTTTCATTTAGTTCAAGGTGAAGTTTCACAAGCATCTGTATTAATTTTTAACCTTTGCATCAGCAAAATATGTTTCATGGAAATGAGGAAGCATATCTCCAAGTCAAGGTAAAAGGCAGAAAATGCCTTGTTTTGTACCTGGAGGTGCCTGCTGGTGCATTATGATCCCAGTAAGAAAGGCACTCAGACTCAGTAAGGTACCATTCAAAAAGCAATTTATTGGAGTTAACACTACAAGAAGAAAATAGTATAGGTAATCTTCTGTCCCTTTAGACGTTTGAAACCCCAAGTGGTGTAGCATCAAAAGGGCCTCCAACCCTTGTGCAGCACACTGTGCAGACCCCATCCATGGAGGAGATTCTCCCCTTTTGGTCCTTTGAGCAACTCCTTCTTTTCTTACAAAAAAAGAACTCTGTTCTTCATTTCTGCTGTCAGGCAGGGGGGATGTTCACATGAGAACTTGTTGCTGCGCTGTTAGACAAAAGCAAGGCCAGGCAGGTGGTGTAATTGCCAGTATGGAGTGGGAGGTGCCTGCAGGCTCCTTTGCTAAAATCAGGCAGCTGTGTTTGTCCTGCAGCCAACATTTGTGCAGCACAGGTCGGAGGGCTGTGCTGGTCATGCATGGACATGGTCATGACATGTCCAATGGTCAAGCAGTCAGGACCACTACACCACTCCATAATGATGTTTTTCTAAGTTATATTTTAAAAAACACTAAAGATGTGTTGATGTCTCTGAATGTAAATTTCAAGAGGCTTTTTTTTTTCTCTGTTTCAGGGATAATAGGATAAATCAGGTTCCAAATAGGAAACCCCAGGGAAACTGCTTGAATTCCTTGTCAAGTCCACAAGCAATTCCTTAGGTAAATAAATGATAAATGCTCTTAAATAATTTATTCAAATACAAGATTATTTGTAAAGTTAAAGACTGCTAAGAAATTGGTATCACAGAGCTGGTAAAACACATCATGTATGACCAACTTTAGTATAACTCCCGTGACATGAATGCAATTACTTTATTTTACATTTCAAAAGCAAAAAGAAAGAACTGGGCAAAGAAAGCAACTAAAATGAAGTGAATGAAATATAGTTAGAGCTGATTATTGCATTTGCATTTTTTCCTGGCTTTTAAAATTGCAGCAATGGGGGCTCCTTCCTTGCCCTAGAATAGCAAAACGTCAGAAGTAAAATTATAGTAATTCATGAAAAACAGTGGGTATGAACATATAATGGAGAGTTAATGGAATATTTAGGATATAATGGGTAGAATGCAAAAGTAGTAATGCAATGAACACTTCCCATTTCAGAAAGAGTATGGGCTGAACACTATGAAGATGCACTTTAATTATGCAAAGTACGTTTCATTAGTTGTTTCTTCTCTAATAAAAATGCATACCAAAGTGTGTATCTGTCTGTCTAAAAGCACAGTCTGTCTTATGGTAAGAGACCCTCTCACCAGGCTTTCTAGTACTGTGAGATTCCCTCTTAGTTCTGTTTTGTGAATTCTCAACTGAGATTTGTTGTATGCACAAGATGTTGATCTTTATTGTATAGAAATAATTCATATCATGTTATCCCTCTCCATCATTTCACTCATGCAGAAGCAAGAGGTGTTGGGGGCTCTTTAATGCATTGTTGTTTTCCACACTACTCGCTGCAAGTAAATTACATTAACTTGTTATGTATTCTGCATGGACTTCTGTATGGTGCTCCACACACCCAATGAGAGAACAAGACGACCACTGGTAACTAGTCCAAGCACTTCTCTGCATTTCACCTGGATGTAGTGAATGTTTCTTTCCTCTTCCCTTTATTCTGTATATAGCACATAAGCAAATAATTGTTTTTCCTTTTAATTTCTATAGTGCTTTTAATAATATATTAAGCACTGATCAATAAAAAACAACCTTTCTAAAACCTCTATATACTGAAAAGAGGACTGGATAGTTCTGTATTCTTTTTCCCATAGTAAGTTACTAAACTATATTGTAATGAGACCACACTGCAGTGTGAGAAAACACGCCAAAATGAAGCTGTTCTTGCCCTTTTTCCTGGGTAGAAGACAGGAATAATAAGCCTTTCATGATTGATACAAGTGATTTTGCTCAATACTTGCTAGCATGCATGAGGAATGAAAAAAGTGTAAGCTCACAATATATTTAGGCTTTCAATATGTACAATCTGAATAATATTTTTTCACTTTAATTACATTTAGAAAAAAGATTATTTCTCTTCAATTGGACTTGATGTGAATTTCTGTATTTGTGTTGAGAGGCAGCATCAAAACCCCATTAATCCAGCTAGTTCTAATCATAATATTTAGAAGACTTCAGAGATTCACCTCAGCCAGCTTTAAATATGTGAAAGATGATGTTTAAATCTGAACTTGTCACCCTAGCTTCCTTTGCAGTTAGTGGAAACTAATAGGGAACCTCCAGAGAACATCTCATCTGATCTACCGAGACCAGAGAGGTGTCTTATGTTGTGAATCACCCTCTGGAAGTGCCTGTTTCTTTCTGTGGCCTGCAGAAGGACCCTGCAGAGGCTAGCTGTGATTTAAATCTCCAAGTTAAAGTGAATGGATTTCTTTCCATGTTACCTGTCACTGCAGGAGTATGATGTAGAAGCTTTCTGTGGAGTTCACAAGCTATTAAGAAATCTAAGAGCTGTTGACACAATGACAGAGCTTGAGTTTTTAATAGATACAGAAGGGGAAGAAGATAAACAGAGCCTTCCGCCTTCTGTATCCACTCTTCCTTCCCAAATGTACAGGACTAAAGAATATTAGTCATAGAAATTCTCTTCTGATCAAATGATTCCAGTGGCCAAGGAGGGGATAAAAGGGGAAACTTTGGTCTTCTGTCCCCTGTAAGCAGCTGGCAGCCTCAGGACACACTCTTTGTCTCCAGCGTGATATTTTGTAAAGTTTGACGTAATACATGAAGCCTACAATATGAACCAATGAGAGGTTTTTTTTTTATATATGTAACAGAGACACATCTGTTACATAAAAAACCTATTTTAAACCTTAACATTAGCTTCTTGGTATCTGGAATTTTGAATCATTTTATGCAGAACAAGACAATGTTTTATTTCTGTCAGAAGTATCGCCAACAAAACTGGATGTGTGAGAGATTTCACGAGGAAAATCCCCAAATACAGTTTTGCCTGGATAATTTTGTATTTTGGAATTGTTTGTTTGGTGATGTAAATACTATAGCCGGGACAGCTTCAGGTGTGTGTGTAGGAAGGAATAGTTTAACATTTCTGACCCTATTTACAATTTGTGTGATAAAAACTAGAAGTAGAAATAGTCATTATTTGACAGCATTTTCAAAGGTAAAATGCTTTGGAGTGTATTCTGGGTTTAAGATGCTGATGCTAGGCACAATTTCATTAGAGCTCTACAATTTTGATTCTGAAAATGTGTGTCCTTTTTTCCTTCTCTTTACATTTACCTATCTTGACAAAGAAGTCCCTCATTGCTGGCCTTAATATTCTCGGGAATTTTGTCAGTCCAAGTTTGTAGGCAATTGTAGAATTAACCTTTAATCTCAACTTTGTGTCATCTCTTACTGTATAACATTGTGTAATTACTGTTTTCATGTAGTGTGTTTAAAATCTGGCTCAGAGCAATTGCTGTTAATTGACGTTTGGTATATCAGCAATTTTTTCTGCTTTAGAAGTCATAATTAATGCTACTTGCTTTGAGTGCTAATCCTCTGGTCTTCCTGAATATTTTATGACTTTGTTTTTATACTTAAATTGCTTTTTGTCTGCTTCTGGCCATTGACATATGCTTATTACAGTGATATAAAATTACATTCATCCAATTCCTTTAGCAGCAGCATTGTGCTGTTGCAGTTATAGTTGCTGTTCCAAAATTCTGCTTTCACGGTTTGTTACAGCTTCTTTGAGCCTGGCATTCTGATCAGCAATGCTTACCAAGAAGAGTAGGTTGCTTGGTATGCATTATTTTTAAGGATAAGGAGTACCTTGTTATATTTCTATAATACTATTTTTACATTTTTTTTACATGTGGCCAGTAGCACAACTCCAATTTGGATGGCCAATGCATTATTTTTAGCTTTACCTAAAGATCTGCTTAGCCCTATAGTGAGATAGAACTCCTATAGGCAAAACTTGAAGTGTCATTAGGATACCCATCAGAGTATGACCAGAGAAGAAATGCACTATTATATTTTGAATTATTTTTGAAAGATCATGACAATTTTTTCTTTTTTTCCTACTCTTTACTGTCTTGTAATTTTGTTTGTGCTTGACATCTTAAATTTCTGAACTGATCTTCAAAACCAGTGCCCAGGGCAGCTGCTTTGCCTTTTCAACTCCCCAGCCCTGTGGCCAGCTAGGTGTCTGTTTGTTATCTAAGCTCGACTGCTCTGCATTTTGCGCTGTTATCCTCAGGGTAGTGAGGTCATGACTTCCTTGGTTTGGACTTGTCCCATACTTTTGCAGAATTCCCAGTTTCTGGGATTCCTACTACACTGAGAAAAGATAATGCAAAAATGAGGAATGGTTCTGGTGTTCTACTGTATTACAAAGCCATTGGGGGATTAAATGCCAATCTACATCTGATAGCTCTCATATGTGACTAGTTGAATGACAAGTGTTACAAGTCCATTATTTTTGTAACACAGCAAAGAAAAAGTGTGGCTGACCATGGTCATCAAATCACCTGAACCAGCACACCAACTCAGGCATTCTCTTACCAGTGTTGTCTGAGGCGATTATCTCATTCAATAAGAAAAGGCTGGAAAGGCAGGAACTGATCGAAAGCTGAAGCAATTCTGTACAAATAAGTACCTTAGCTACTATAAGTCTTATATTTTCTCATTTTGGAAAAATAAAATGGTTGTGTTACTTAGTAGTTTGGTTATAGTGGGTGTTTTAAAGTTACCTACTATTCCATACTAATTTTCATACTGAAGGCCTGGAAAACTGTTAAACAACTTATTCCCAAACTGTACTGCAGAGAGGGTCCATCTTCTGACACAGTTGTATAATAAAGTGGATGTTAATAATTCTACAATACTTTTTCACTGTTGTCTACCCAGACTTCAGCAAGGCTTTCGACACAGTCTCCCATAATATCCTCCTAGGGAAGCTGAGGAAGTGTAGGCTGGATGAGTGGTCGGTGAAGTGGATAGAGAACTGGCTGAATGGCAGAACTCAGAGGGTTGTCGTCAGTGGCGCTGAGTCTAGTTGGAGGCTGGTAACTAGTGGTGTCCCTCAGGGGTCAATACTAGGCCCAGCCTTGTTTAACTTCTTCATCAACGACCTGGATGAAGAGTTAGAATGTACCCTCAGCAAGTTTGCTGATGACACCAAACTGGGAGGAGTGGTAGATACACCAGAAGGCTGTGCTGCCATTCAGCGTGACCTGGACAGGCTGGAAAGTTGGGCAGAGAGGAACCTGATGAGGTTCAACAAAGGCAAATACAGGGTCCTGCACCTGGGGAGGAACAACCCCATGCACCAGTACAGGCTTGGGGTGGAGCTGCTGGAGAGCAGCTCTGTGGAGAGGGACCTGGGTGTCCTGGTGGACGACAGGTTAACCACGAGCCAGCAGTGTGCCCTGGTTGCCAAGAAGGCCAATGACATTCTGGGGTGCATTAGGAGGAGTGTGGCCAGCAGGTCTGGCCCTAGTGAGGCCTCATCTGGAGTAGTGTGTCCAGTTCTGGGCTCCCCAGTTCAAGAAAGATGAGGAGCTACTGGAGAGAGTCCAGTGGAGGGCTACGAGGATGATGAGGGGACTGGAGCATCTCTCCTATGAGGAAAGGCTGAGGGAGCTGGGCTTGTTCAGCCTGAAGAAGAGAAGGCTGAGAGGGGACCTCATATATACTTATAAATATCTGAAGGGTGGGTGTCAGGAGGATGGGGCCAAACTCTTTTCAGTGGTGCGCAGCAACAGGACAAGGGGCAAAGGGCACAAACTGAAGCATAGAAAGTTCTGTCTGAACATGAGGAACAACTTCTTCCCTCTGAGGGTGACGGAGGACTGGAACAGGCTGCCCAGGGAGGTTGTGGATTCTCCTTCTCTGGAGATATTCAAGACCCGCCTGGACAAGATCCTGTGCAGCCTACTGTAGGTGACCCTGCTTCGGCAGGGAAGTTGGACTAGGTGACCCCCAGAGGTCCCTTCCAACCCCTACCATTCTGTGATTCTGTGATTCTGTAAAATGAGGGTTCAATAAAGGCTTTTTACTCTTGGATGCAAGCACTTATAGAAACTCTGTTCTTAACTCTGTTCCATTTTGCTTCTTCATGTCCATGGCTCAGATTAGACAACCCCAATGGTGAAGCAGAAATAAAAATGTCAGCATTTTAAAAGCCTGAGTCCTTATGAGATACATAGGTTTATATTTTGTGGTACTAAAAAGTTCAGACCAGCCAGGTAGCTTTATTGCTCTCTTCTTGGGGACAAATAAATCAATAAGGAGAGCACTTACAAAAGCACTTCAAAGTAGGCAAGATCATAAAAAGTGGGTAGCTAGTTTTAGAGTTTTATATATTTTACGATAAACTTTTAATGGTTTCTGTTCATTTAAGTTATTTTGAAAAAATACCCATTTCACTCATTTCCCTGTTTGTTATTTTATGTTGGTGACTTGATTGTATGAAGAATAGAAATAAGAACCACTGATGTAACAATTTTTGAGAAGAAATATGACTCAAAAAGACTAAGCATGTAGCATTTGTCTGTGCACACAAACACAAAGAAATGAAAGAAGAGAGCCTTGCGGGGAAGAGAGCCCTACGTCTATTTTATAATAAATTATGTTTTTCCTGAAAAACTTTGCAATCTGCAGCAATTAGGTGGGTTAATCACTTCTGATCTAGGGGCGTCTACTGACATGATTAATTTAACTGTGTGTTAGCATCGCTAGAAAATGCACCATGAATAGAGTATATACATTCTGAGTAGTGTTGACTTTGGCAGTTTACCATTTTAATCCATTAGTAGTTGGTTTTCCTAATTACCTTGTGCACAATATTAAATACTCTAATTACTTGCTGAAATAGCTAGCTGAGCATTGCTTCATAAAGTCTAACATATGCAGCATCTAATGTGTGTAACTATCTTGAAGACTTAATTGTATATATCTAGAGAAGTAGAAATGGGTATTGTATTTAAGTGCAGAAAGACTAATAATAATCTGTGTGTGTTCCAAACAAATGTTCATGCCTATGAAAAAGTAGGACAGTTGTGGTATGAGGAGCCATGACTTGATGTGTTGCAAACGTGCTTCTTCTAGGTAGGCTCCTCAAATCTACCCGTACTGTAAGAGTTTTGACAAGATTCTCTCTGCTGTGTCTTGTCTTTCTAATTGTTTCGTACTGGATGTCAAGAAGACAAGTCTTAATGTTACAGTAGAAGTCCTCATGACAAAGCGAATTAAAAAGACAGCTCTCATCAGGCAAGGTCCTCATCAGTTTACGGGTTTTGAAAGCTTTGTTTAAGTAGTGACTGACCTGTATTCTTTCTCTGTTCAGCAGACTCTGATACCTTTGAAGAATCAAATTTTAACAACTGAATTGTCATGACATAGGACAGTAGTCTCTAACAGTCAGATTTCTTGCACAGTATTCCAATTGCCATTAACAAAAATGCAGATTCAGTTTGCATAATTGTTTTTTAAGACTAAAAGCAGATATTCATTGCAGGTGAAGCGGGAAAAGTTCATACAAAAGACCACAATTAACTAGTACTTGTAACTAAAGAACCTTAATATTTGCTGCCAACACGTGAACAAGCCTGTCTGATCTGCAGAACACAGGCCTTCGAAAGCTTTTTCCTTTCAAAAGCCTGTGTTCTTTCTCAAAGGCAGATAAGCCTCAAGATACCTGTGAGCATAGCCCACAGACAGAATCAGTTCCTAGAATTTGTCTTGCTATGAACTTACTGGTTGCTGTATGGTTGAAGAAACAGATAGATCTCATTTAGCAATATAATATTCGAAGACAAGACTGAGGACCATCAAGATTAGTGAATTTGGTCCTGATTAGTGTAAATATCCTCAAATGGACTAAATCAGCAAATTCATTGAAATACTTGTTCAGTATCTAATCCTTTTAACTTTGCTGTTATATTTTATGGTTTGTGGCCTAGTGGATGGGATGACTTCGTGGGACCTTGCTTGGACATAGTGTTATCATACAGAAGTACAAATTCCTCCTAGTTAGTTTGATTAAGTTAGCAAAAAGCGTAAAGATCAAATCATTGTTCTCAATCTGCAGTCATGTTCCATTAAAGGTTAAGGGAGTCAGAACCCGTGGAATGATTACTAGCAAGGTATTTACTGTCACGATGAAAATACCTGCAGTGCATAGAGCCACAAAAAACAAAAGGAAATAAAAGTGACCTTTTTATTAGTGTTGCCAAGGGTAACACTTCAAAGCACTCACAGCAGGAACCTAGAAGATCACATACTGCATTATTGGGAAATTCAAATATTATGGTCCAGCTCCTTACAACATGAAGATAGTCTTTATCGAATGAATGGGTTTTCTATTTCTTTTTTTAAATGTTCTCTCTCTTTTGCCTAGAAGCCTGCCAAGTTCAGAACACTAAAAATTACTATATCTTTTACTGAAAATGTTTTTTCCTGCCTTTCTGATACTAATCAGAATTAATAATTTACCTTAAATTAGCCTCAGTTAACCTTGTTTTCCTATGTTTAATTAGATAACAATCACTATTTCTTTCAATATTACAGCCTTCAAACCTGCTTTAAACTGTGGTTTAGAAAATCTTTCAGGATGTGTTCTGATTGTATAAAAATTGGGTTGTCCGAATATCTTTGCTGTGTACTCCAGATTTGCGTGTCCCAGGAAGAATGCCAATGTGTGGCAGAGCTATTTGCCAGTATGTGTTGCCTTGTATTTGAAGTAAACATGTTTTCTGACTGGCTTAAAAACAACTATTTTCAAAAATATGAATATACTCACTTTTCTAAGATTATACAAGGTTTGTGTTTATAGTGTTGCTTCTTGCCTGTATAGAATGATGATAAACAATCATGAAGAACGTGTAAAAGTCATCTGACTGCCTTCTGAATAGGACTGATCTTTTGAACCTCTCTTTTCCATTAAAAAAGGAGAATATGAACAGTTAATGAAAGAAGGTACAGACAATGGTCCCAGAAATGTTGCAAACTGTTCCCACCTGTTTTACATCCCTCTCCTTTTTTAGACTGAGTTGTATAGGATTGAGACTGGTATTCTTTAAAAGAAAATTGTGATCAGGGATTTAGTTAGCAAAAGAGTTATGTTTCTGAGTTTTTTTGGGTTTTTCTCCTGGAAAAAGAAAGCCTTTACATGATACATAGACCTTTTCTGGAGAACAGATGTAGGGCTCAGAGACGTAATTCAGGTAAAAAAAGGTACGTGTGAATAGCTACCTCAAGATTATGTCTATGTTGCCTGTAGAGGTGCAAGCCAGCTCTTCTGTCCCTAAGTCTGGTCTTCTCGGTTTTGGAAGCCTGTTACCATTTTCTGAGATGATAGAACTAAATGTATATTTTGGATAAATGGCACTGGTGAGATTTGTTTGGTCTTGAGAACTGAGATCCCTCATGAGTAGTAATCCATTGTACACACAAGTGTGAGTGCGTGACCTCATCATTATAATTCCATCGTTTCCTAATTATGTAGTCGGGAGTGAGTTATTTCAAAATAATTGCTGAAAATGTTGTATAGAATTTGGATAAAAACAGTTCATCTTTTGCTTTAGCACAAAATTCTCCATTCCCTTTCAATTTAGAATTTCAAATAGTTTTTGAAGTGTGGCAGTTAGTTTTTAATATGTACTACTGTTGTTTTAATAAAATTGAGTTTACCAATACTGTAAATATTCTGCTGATTTGTTAAAGCAGGGTAGCATATACCAAGTCAAATCCTTTCTGAATGTCTGCTATGTTCTATGAAACTACATTTTTGAACCAATCTTGTAGTTGCACCTAAGGATGAAATCAGTTTTGCTTGACAAGTTCTTTCTTCCATAAAATCATGCTGACTGGCATTAGAGATACCTTTGTCCTTCAGCCGGATTCTAAATCTGAACAAGTTGCTAGGCTTGGAGGAAGAAATACTGGTCCTTTGCTACTTAGGCCATCCTGTTGCCCTTCTTCTATTAGTTTCTTCATTAACATCAGAGATTGTATTTATTTGTTGGTGTTTTTTTAATTTTCAACAAATCATTTGGTTTAATAAAACAATATTTTTAGTAACTAACACTCGCTCTCCAGACACCTCCTGGACCAATTATGAAGGAAGTTACAGTAAATAATACAGAACAACTGATTAAAAAGTGGCTATTCCTAATTTCCTAATGTATGTGTTTAACAATCTTCTTGGTTAATATCTGTTGAATCTGAATATTCTTTCTGTGGTGTTATTTATTACTATCTCCATGGGGAATCATAGATCTTAGAATGGTTTTGGTTGCAAGGGACCTTCAACGACCCTCTAGTCCAACCTGTCTGCCATGGGAAGAAACATTTTCCACTAGATCAGGTTGCTTAAAGTCCCTTCCAACCTGACCTTTAATATTTCCAATGACAGGGCATCCACAACTTCTCTGGGCAACCTGTTCCAGTGTCTCACCACAGTCATTGTAAAAAAATTTTTTCCTTATGTCCAATCTAAATCTATCCTCTTTCAGTTTAAAACCATTGCTGCTTGACTTGTCACTACAGGCCTTGGTAAAATATCTCTTTCCATCTTTCTTATAAGCCTGCTTTATATATTGATAAGCGCAGTGAGGTCTCCTTGGAGCCTTCTCTTCTCCAGGCTAAAGAACGCCAACCCTCAGCCTTTCTTCTAATCTCCGTTTTCAAGGTGAGAAGTACATTCTTTATTCAGACTGGCTATAAGGTTGTTTTTTTTAAACTGTTACTTAGAAGATAATTGAATTCACTGTCTTGCTGTCAACACTCCAACACTCTGGGCACTGACATGGAAATGCTCCATGTATCAAAAAGTTTGTCATCTGTATATAGAAGACACAGAGCTGTCCAAAGTGTAAAGAATGAAAGCTACTTCCTCAGGTTCACCTCAGATTAAAGTCAGATGAAAAGACTACAGAGTTCATTAAAGTTGTGCTTTATCTGCTGGGCCACGTTTGTTCCCTTGGAAATGCATTGGAAGTAGAGTACGACAATAGTGTGGGGAAAAAGAAAATGAAGTTATTCAGCTAGTGGACACTTTAAAAGCATTTGAAATACATTAGTGTCAGAACTGGGTTTAAATGCATCAGTTTCTGCTTTACCTGCAGCATTTGCACAATCAGTGCTTGTCTGCCTGGATAATTAAAGAAGTGTTAATGATACCAATTAAGAAGTGAGAATGTGATTTATTGCGCTTTGTTATTTTCCAGGTCAGAGGAGATGCAATAGGAAAATACATATCCAGCAATCTAAAACCAGTTTAAACTGAAATAGTTCTTTGCAATTTAGGCATTTAATTAAAAGCTTTAAAGTTTAATTAAAAAGTTATATAATTTGTCTGTTTCTGTGAAAAAAAATTCCCGGTACTTTTGTGTTTGGATCAATTATATAACATAAAGCACAATGAGATAAGTGTAGTATTTTCTGGTCTGAAGTTATAATATTTTTCATGCATAACAGCATAACACATAAAAATGTATTCAGGGTACTAGAAGCAAATAGATATATTGTTCCATTAAGCATAATGTGAGAGTATTTTTTCTTTATTTTTTGGGATGGAACAAAGACAAAAAGCCTTTTTTAACATCGTGAAAATAATGAAGAGGAAAAAAGAGTCTTTTCTATTATACTTTAAACTTTCAAAGTAACAACCTTTTACATTTGCATAGTGGTAATAAACATTCAGCCAAACATCAGAGAAGAATACTAAAGAATCAGACGTCAGTGGGAATTGTTTAATTAGCAGTGTTTCTGAGGTTGTATTTTAAACAATATTAAGTAGTAGCATTTAAAATTCAGAAATATGTGATTTCATCTCATAACTTATACTTACCTTTTCAAACAGGCTGGAAAATAGTGTGACAGGCTTGTGGTTGTCTCAGAAATTCGAAAATACTCAGAACAAATGCAGCTGGGTGTAGAAGTAAATAAGCTGTGGCTAGAAGTAAATGCAAGCCCATTCAACACTCCCCTTTGAAAATAAATCACTGATAAAGCCTGGGAGAAAAAAAGTGCTGTATGGAAGTCTGTGCCAAAATAATGCATGTGTATAAATTGTCTAAGTTAGGACTGCTAACAACAACATTAATTGTGGCATATCCTAATTTTTAAATAAAGGTTGTTAACCACTGTAACATTTACAAATGTAGTTTTGAGAACATAAAAAATACGTCTCCTACTTTTGTTGGAGAGTAACACAGGTATTTTTCCATTGTCTGTATTTTTTTGTATTGCTCAGGCTCAGTGTAGAAGAAACATCATTAAATTGCATTGAGTGAGCGTATCTCAACTTGGAGAGTATAATTATTAGGCTGTACTTCAAAAGAATGATAGTCCTACACTAGTGGAAATAAAGGGTAATCGATGCCGATGATGACTTTTATATGCAAAATAATAGAATCTACTCAGATATTGTTGACTATGGGCCAAGCTCTTTTCAGTGGTGCCCAGTGACAGGACAAGGGGCAATGGGCACAAACTGAGGCACAGGAAGTTCCGTCTGAACATGAGGAAGAACTTCTTCCCTCTGAGGGTGATGGAGCACTGGAACAGGCTGCCCAGGGAGGTTGTGGAGTCTCCTTATCTGGAGATATTCAAGACCCGCCTGGACAAGGTCCTGTGCAGCCTGCTGTAGGTGACCCTGCATCTGCAGGGGGGTTGGACTAGATGACCCACAGAGGTCCCTTCCAACCCCTACTATTCTGTGATTCTGTGATTCTGTGATATGAGAGGCCATGAATAGACTGTGAAATGTGTATCATAGGTGCTGTGACGGTAGTTCTCTTAGCTGAAGGTAGTTCTAAAAATCTGAAACAAGTCTTACTATGTGTAAACTATAAGAATGAGATTGGATTTATATAGCAGTTCTAGAGTGCGTACATTTTATAGATGTTATAACAGAAACATGTATGACTTAAAAATGAATCACCTGCTTAATTTTATCTAATGTCAACATCAAGATTAAAGTGTAGTTTTTAAATATTCAACTTCCCTGTAAAATCTGTGACTAAATGATTTGAGTTATGTTTTATATATGCCTAATCCTAATTTCTCTGCCTTTTTCAAGCAGGTTAATTATATTCATGGACCTTTGTCACATTATTCACTGGGAAGGCCTTGATTATGCATTACACATCAGTATTTCATAACTCAACGTCCAGCATAAACACTATATTCAAAAGTGAGATGACGTTATTAAGTCTTAAAGCTCTAAAAATATATGTGAATCATAATATGAGGGTTTTCTTAGTTAGAAATCACTTATTCGGCATCGAGGTAGGCTTTAATTGTGTTCTGTTGCATAGTGCAAAAATTGTTTTCCATAAAGAGTGCTCATGGCAGAGCTGATAATGAAAACAATGCCGGGAATATCAATATACAGATTATTTTCCTATGAGTTAAATTTAAGAGAACCTTTCTCAGTTTGTCACCTAACAATAACCCAAGCTAAATGTGTTTGGACACAATCAGGTAGAGCATTCCATAGGTTAAACACTTTCTTTGTCTGCATGGCATTCCACAGACTTTGGTATAGACAAATTTACTCCAGGGAAGCTGAGAGTTCCTTTCTGTTAGATAATAGCGAGATAAAAAATGACTGCGTCTGGATCTCTATGTAGAAAATAGGCTGCCAGTTTTCCAATTCCATATAACAGTTTACAGACTTGCCAGGCTATATGCTAAGGGCTGGGGCAAAAAAAAATGCTAGTGTGCAATAAATGACTCACAGAACTTCTGGATACCAGATTGGACATGGTAGTTTCTTTACTGTCATCATCGGTGTGAAATTTTGCTGGTGTTGCATCATCTCTGTTGATCTCATGTCCTTGTGTTCAGGCAGTAGTGTGGACATGTTTCTCCAATTTCTCCTCTAAAGAGCAGAAGCTCTGAACTCTGCTGCTGTACTGAAAGAAGTGTGGATATTGGCACTTTAACTTATTTATTCCAGGATTGGCCCTGGAATAGTTTACCTACTATTCAATATTTTATTGATTGCTCCAAAGTTAAAATGTGCTCATTTAACTTTAACCATGGAATTCAAGATTAGCTTTGTAATGGGTGTCACTTTGTAAGACTGTTCTACTAGTGCTGTTACATTGTGGGGCTACCTCCTTAGTAGCCCAGGCTAAAACACTGCATATCCAAGACATGACTGATCTGTCTGTTTAGCATTTTTCTCTTGGTTATTATCGTCTGTCACATATTTATCTCTTGCTTTTGAGAGCTGGTTACTCATGTGCTAAGTACCTTCAAATTCCAACATTAACTGTATTTTCAATTACTGTCATACATCCTGAGACACCTGTAACTGGATGTTTCCTTGTCTGCAATGCTACAAGTGCCTTGTATGGACCTTTCCTAGTCCTTTGATGGCCAAAGAAGTCCTGCTTAGTGGCCTGTTGTTTATCTGCTGATCAGGTTACTTGGGTACATGATTGTTTCCACTGCAGGGCTGCAATAGTTGAGCTGCTTTTCTAGCAGGATTGCTGCTGCCATTGTCTGCAGCTGGGACTCAAGCTTTTCACTGATGAAAGCAGTAGATGTTGAACTTGGTCTAGAGGCAGATGCCAAATACAGAGAAACCCCTAAATCATGCAGACTGGATTGCCTCCTACTGGTTTTCAGAAAAATCTTTAGATTCTCTGCGTTATAACTGAAACTATTTTCAGTAGACTGCATTGCCCCACTGGGGCAAAGCTATTAAAATTTTCATTTTAAAAAGTACCTAAGTAAGAATGAAAGCCATACAAATGATCTTTTTCTAACCAAATCCAACATATAAAATCATTATTAGCATATAATAGAGTAGCATAACTTCCTATTAAAACAGAAATAAAAAATACCTTCCTTTTGGAAAGATAAGCTCCAGGGTTTACATGCATCTTGTGAATTGCTTTTTGTTGTTGGTGGTATTTGCTTTTTTTTTTTGCATTGTGACTCACCGTCAGAATAAATATATGTTTTGCATGCTGTGTTCTTGATTGTGCGCTCAGCTTCCTAATAATAGACAGTATACCAGGATAATAGTGGTAATGTACTAACGCTCTAATACATTCTGTGTAGGTGCAATTAACCATCTATGCAGATGGGCCATCAAATTTCTGTTCTACATGGCTGTTGTATAATCAGATATCTTAGAGGCTAACAGCCATAGCTCAGGTTGAGTGACAAAGCAATCTTCTTAGCCATTGGGTCTCATAACAGTGTTTGGGCATGTGGAGCAAACAGTAAAATGGCTTGTGTTATGAAGGGCTGAAACAGCATGAAAAGAAGAATGTAGTTGGTTTCAGGTAGTTGTAGGACAAATTATGGGAATTTTTTTTCTGCATCCAACACTTAGGATGCCTCCAGGAGGTGACAAGATAGAGAAAGTATGGGTAAAAGCAGAGAAAAGAAACATGCCTTTATCCTTGCTGGTATTAATGTTCCCAGTAACTGGCTTATCTCTTTCATATTTCATGGGATGAAATAGATTATTAAATTGCATTCAATTTCTCCTGTCTTGGGTTCAAACAGACACTCAAATAAAGAAATGGTGCCATTGGTATATGGTATATTGGTATATTCTTGCCTTGATGTTGTTGGTTGTGCAAGTTTCTTTGCTGCGTTTTTGGTGGCCATTTTTGAAAGCTGTTACACGTAGTCATGATCAGTCTGTTAAACTGTGTTTTGAAATAAATAGAAGAAATCATAAAGGAAATAAGTTCAAAAGACTTTTTTTCTTTTTGAATTTTGAATTTATAACTTTTCCCTCATAACATTTTCGTGACAGGGAAATGAAGGTAGGATTTAAGAATTTATTGGCAAACAAGTTAGAACAGCAAAGGGCCTGCTAACAAACTGAGTAGAGCATTCAGAGCTTAAGCTTAACTGATAAATTAGTGGCAGTAAGAGCAGAAAGTCACTGCTTTGTGCCACAATGAACTAAATATTATTTACCCTTAATATGTGTACCACTTTAAGCATACCTGGTGTAGAGAAATAAAGTCCTGTAATGGAGAACAATCTCAAGAATTCAGTAATTGCTTAATACAGACAATTTTGTTATGGACTTTCCTGTGAAATTGCCACTCCTGTTATGTGCTGGAGTTAGAATACCAGGTTAGATGGATCATTAATTCAGCATACTACTGCTTCTGCTCTTTGAGTAGATCTACACATCTTTGTTACATCTGTAAACTGTTTAATAAATCTTAGGGCTTAATTTTTTACCCTCAATATTATGCATGATTTTTTTATATCAAGTTCAACCTCAAACACTTTATACAGATATTATATAGTTACTTCAAGGTGAAATGTGTTTTCCTATCCCTGAGGTATAATGTGAAAAAGTCAGAATCTGCAGTTTTCTTTCTTTTCAGGAGACAACTTCTCACCACTACCTTGCTGGACTTTGTGTCCATGAATAAGGTCAGTTGAAGCTAGAGTGATAGAAGAATACATTTACAGCAAGTGTCTTGATGGATTTCATCGGCTTTTTTTATTCAGAAGTTGTGACTCAGTAAGCTTCATGTGTCTATAGTAGATATTTTATCACAGAATCACAGAATCACAGAATAGTAGGGGTTGGAAGGGACCTCTGTGGGTCATCTAGTCCAACCCCCCTGCCGAAGCAGGGTCACCTACAGTAGGCTGCACAGGATCTTGTCCAGGCGGGTCTTGAATATCTCCAGAGAAGGAGACTCCACAACCTCCCTGGGCAGCCTGTTCCAGTGCTCCGTCGCCCTCAGAGGGAAGAAGTTCCTCCTCATGTTCAGACGGAACTTCCTGTGCCTCAGTTTGTGCCCATTGCCCCTTGTCCTGTCACTGGGCACCACTGAAAAGAGCTTGGCCCCATCCTCCTGACACCCACCCTTCAGATATTTGTAGGCATTTATAAGGTCCCCTCGCAGCCTTCTCTTCTTCAGGCTGAACAAGCCCAGTTCCCTCAACCTCTCCTCGTAGTGGAGATGTTCCAGTCCCCTCACCATCCTCGTAGCCCTCCGCTGGACTCTCTCCAGTAGCTCTTCATCCTTCTTGAACTGGGGAGCCCAGAACTGGACACAGTACTCCAGATGAGGCCTCACTAGGGCAGTGTAGAGGGGAAGGAGAACCTCCCTTGTCCTGCTGGCCACACTCTTCTTGATGCACCCCAGGATCCCATTGGCTTTCTTGGCAGCCAGGGCACACTGCTGGCTCATGGTTAACCTGTCGTCCACCAGGACACCCAGGTCCCTCTCCGCAGAGCTGCTCTCCAGCAGGTCCACCCCAAGCCTGTACTGGTGCATGAGGTTGTTCCTCCCCAGGTGCAGGACCCTGCACTTGCCCTTGTTGAACCTCATCAGGTTCCTCTCTGCCCAGCTTTCCAGCCTATCCAGGTCACGCTGAATGGCAGCACAGCCTTCTGGTGTATCTACCACACCTCCCAGTTTGGTGTCATCAGCAAACTTGCTGAGGGTACATTCTAACTCTTCATCCAGGTCGTTGATGAAGAAGTTAAACAAGACTGGGCCTAGTACTGACCCCTGAGGGACACCACTTGTCACCAGCCTCCAACTAGACTCAGCGCCGCTGATGACAACCCTCTGAGTTCTGCCATTCAGACAGTTCTCTATCCACTTCACCGACCACTCATCCAGCCCACACTTCCTCAGCTTCCCCAGGAGGATATCATGGGAGACTGTGTCGAAAGCCTTGCTGAAGTCCAGGTAGATAACATCCACGGCTCTCCCTTCGTCTACCCAGCCAGTCATGCCATTGTGGAAAGCTATCAGATTGGTCAGGCATGATTTCCCCTTGGTGAATCCATGCTGACTACTCCTGATAACCTTCTTTTCTTCCACTTGCTTCATGATGGCCTCCAGGATAAGCTGCTCCATCACCTTTCCCGGGATGGAGGTGAGGCTGACCGGCCTGTAGTTCCCTGGGTCCTCCTTCTTGCCCTTTTTGAAGATTGGAGTGACATTGGCCTTTCTCCAGTCCTCGGGCACCTCTCCTGTCCTCCAGGACCTCTCAAAGATGATGGAGAGTGGCTCAGCAATGACATCCGCCAGCTCTCTCAGCACTCGTGGGTGCATTCCATTGGGGCCCATGGATTTGTGGACGTCCAGATCGCTTAAGCGATCCCTCACACAGTCCTCCTCGACCAAGGGAAAGTCGTTCTCTTTGTAGGCTTCATCTCTTACCTCCGGGGCCTGGGATTCCTGAGGGCCAGTCTTAGCACTGAAGACTGAAGAAAGAAGGCATTCAGTAGCTCTGCCTTCTCCGCATCCTCCGTCACCAGGACACCCGCCTCATTCAGCAGTGGCCCCACGTTGTCCCTAGCCTTCCTTTTGCTGCTGATGTAGTTGAAGAAGCCCTTCTTGTTGTTTTTGACATCCCTTGCCAGCTTCAATTCCAGGTGAGCCTTGGCCTTCCTCGTCGCATCCCTGCATGCTCTCACTACGTTTCTGTACTCTTCCCAAGTGGCCTGTCCCTCTTTCCACATTCCATGGACCTTTCTCTTCCACCTGATCTCTGCTAGAAGCTCCTTGTTTAACCATGCAGGTCTCCTGCCTCCTTTGCTAAATTTCTTTCTCAGGGGGATGCATTGCTCCTGTGCATGGAAGAAGTGTTGTTTAAAAAGCGACCAGCACTCATGGACCCCCCTGCCTTCGAGAGCCCTGGCCCACGGGATTCCTCCCAGTAGCTCCTTGAAGAGAGCAAAGTCAGCCCTCCTGAGGTCCAGGGTTTTGATCCTGCTTATCGCCCTGCTTCCTCCACGCAGGATCCTGAACTCGACCATTTCATGGTCACTGCAGCCGAGTCTACCTCCAACCTTCACGTCCTCCACCAGTCCCTCCTTGTTTGTTAACACGAGGTCCAGCAGCGCGCCTTTCCTTGTTGGTTCCTCCACCACTTGCATCAGAAAGTTATCATCGATGCTCTGTAGGAACCTCCTGGATTGCGCCTGCCTAGCTGTATGGTCTTCCCAGCTGATGTCAGGATGGTTGAAGTCCCCCATGAGAACCAGGGCCTGTGACTGTGAGGCTGCTTGCAGCTGCCTGTAGAAGGCCTCATCAACCTCCTCCTCCTGGTCAGGTGGCCTGTAGTATACACCCACCGTAATGTCACCCGTGTGAGCCTGTCCCTTAATTCTAACCCACAAGCTTTCAACTCCTTCTTCACTTGCCCCCGGACCAAGCTCAATGCATTCCAGTTGCTCCCTCACATATAGAGCAACTCCCCCACCTCTCCTTGTTGGTCTGTCTTTCCTAAAGAGTCTGTAGCCATCTGTGACAGCATGCCAGTCATGCGAGCTGTCCCACCACGTTTCTGTGATGGCGACCAAGTCGTAGCCGTCCTGCTGTATAATGGCTTCCAGCTCCTCTTGTTTATTGCCCATGCTACGTGCATTGGTGTAAACACACTTGAGCTGGGCTGTCAATCTCACCCCTGGCCTTGGCACTCCAAGCCTAGGCTCATCCCTAGTGAGCTGGGCAGTATCCCCTTCCCCCTTCGAACCTAGTTTAAAGCCCTCTCAATGAGCCCCGCCAGCTCGTGGCCAAGAATTCTTTTCCCCCTTTGTGATAGCTGAGCTCCACTTGTTGCCAGCAGGCCCGGTGCTGTGTATACCTCCCCATGATCAAAAAAGCCAAAATTTGACCGATGGCACCAGTCCCTGAGCCACCTGTTAACCAGGTGAGTTTTCCTGCCCCTTTCAGTGCTGTCCCCTGCCACTGATGGGATGGAGGAAAACACCACCTGCGCCCCTGATCCCTCAACCAGTCGCCCCAGTGCCCTGAAGTCCCTTTTGATGGCCTTGGGACTTCTTTCTGCTACCTCATCCCCGCCAACCTGCATTACCAAGAGGGGGTAGTAATCAGAAGGCCGCACCAGACCAGGGAGTTTCTTCGCAACATCCCTAACCCGGGCCCCAGGGAGGCAGCAGACTTCCCTGTGGGATGGGTCCGGTCGGCAGATCGGGCCCTCTGTTCCCCTCAGAAGGGAATCACCTATGACAATGACCCTCCTTTTTTTCTTAGTTGAGGCAGTTGTAATACGTGGGGCTGTCTGACTCGTTCTAGGCAACCCCCTGGATGGAGCCTCACCTTCACCCACATCCTCTGTGGCCGGTCCCTCACATTCCAGAGCCCCATACCTGTTGCTTAAGGGCAACTGGGCAGGTGAGGGAGGCCGGGGGGAAATTCGCTTGCCCCCCCGAGCAGGGACCTGTTTCCATTCCCCCCCATCTCTTAGGCCCCCTCTTTCTGCTCGGTGGCAAGAGGGTTGGGGGTTCTCTGCTTTCTGTGGAGCCGCCTCCTGCTGCCGCTGCCTCAGGGAGGGCAGGGTGCGGCTCCACCAGTCGATCTCCCTCTCACACTCCCGGATGCTCCTCAGCCTCTCCACTTCCTCCTTCAGTTCTGCCACCAGGCTGAGCAGGTCATTCACCTGCTCGCACCGAACACAGCCGTTGTCTCTGCTGTCCGCCGGTACGAGCGCCAGGCTCAGGCACTCCCTGCAGCCAGAGACCTGGACACCCGCGTTCTTGCGTGGGGCCTCTGTCTGGGTCCCCACACTCCTTCGAGCAACACCTTTACCACGGGTGGTAACCATGGCTAGAATATCTCCTGGAAGAGCGATGCCCACTACTTGAGTTGCCAGAAGGGGTGGCTGTACCCTGCCAGTCGCCTTCCCCGCTCGCCCTGCCCGCGCGAACTGCTGCGCAAACTGCTGCGCCGCTCCCGGGCTGCTGCGCCGCCTCTGTTTGCCGGCTCTGTTCGCCCGCGCTCCCTGGGAGCTCAGCTTTTCCTTTTTAAACTAAAACAATTAAACACAATAATTATAAACAATACTTTAAACAAGAGTTTTAAATGTATATACATGTATATTAAAATATTAATACTTTACTAATAATTCTGATTAAGAATACATCAGGATTTCAATCCAATGTAAATTTATATCACACTTCAGTATTACTTCTCTATTTTCTGTAATACCAGATAAAGTGTGATGAACTGACCACACTCCCCGTTCCCCATCCCCCTGCGCCACTGGACAGAAGGAGGCAGAGAATTCAGAAATAAAACTAAGCCCAGGAAGAAATGAGGGTTGGGGGGAAGGTGTTTTTAAGATTTGGTTTTATTTCTTCTTATCCTACTTTGATTTGATTGGAAATAAATTAAACTAATTTTGCCAACTCAAGTCTGTATTGCCCATGATGGTAATTGGTGAGTGATCTCTCCCTGTCCTTATCTTGACCCACGAGCCTTTTGTTATATTTTTTCTTCCCTGTCCAGCTGAGAAGGGGGACTGATAGTGTGGCTTTGGTGGGCACCTGGTGTCCAGCCAGGCTAAACCTCGACAGTATTCCTAGAAAACCCTAGTAAGGCTCAACGTGGTTTAGCCCCAGTAGGCAGCTAGCCCCCCCACAGCCACTTGCTCACACTCCACCAGTGGGATGGGGGAAAGAATTGGAAGGGTAAAAGTGAGAAAACTCGTGGGATGAGATAAAGTCAGTTTAAAAGGTGTCACTGTTTAAAGTAGGGCGGCAATAAAATGAGTGGCAGATGCTCTCTATTAATCCCCGACCCCCACCAGGGGAAGGACAAAGGAGGAAAAGTTAGAGAGACTTACAAATTGAATATAAAAAGTTTTACTAATAGCACTAAAAAGACTAATAATGTTAGTAATAAAAGAAATAATATAAAATATACAAAACCAATACTGAATTTCCTAGAGCTGGGTGCCGAGCGCTGGTATCCCATCAGCAGCTACCAGGCAGCACCAGGAAGTCCCAAACTGGACTCGACAGTGGGCAGGAACTGGACTCAGGAATGCACAGATCGGAATCTGGATGAGGATCACAAGCAGAACAACAAACAGGGTCATCTTCAGAAGGCGGCCGTGGACGAAGAGAGCGAGACCCTCATGATCCACCAGCTTTAAACTGAGTGTGATGTGCATGGCATGGAATACTTCGTTGGTCAGTATCGGGTCACCTGTTCTGTCGGCCCCTCCCTGCAAGTACGACCCTTTCCAACTCCTCAATTGCGGGACCTAAGAGATCTATCGGTGACCTTGGATGCTATAGTGGTAATTATAAACAGGGACCTTTTTCTGCCTTCTTTTCCTACCATTAGCTCAGTATAACTATAAACATTAGGTGTTCTCAGCTTTGGAGCAGACAGTGTCTGTAAAATATGCTTCAGAAAAATGCAGTTACTTAGAAGAACTTAGCTGTAAGGAAGATTCACTAAAAGAGAATCGGTTCTGTTTTAACCAAAACCAGGACAAAAGGGAAAGTAAAAGTCACGCATGCAAGCAAAGCAAAACAAGGAATTCATTCACTACTTCCCATTGACAGGCAGGTGTTCAGCCACCGCCAGGAAAGCAGGGCTCCATCACACACAGCAGTTACCTGGGGAGACAAACACCATCACTTCAAATGTCTTCTCTTCCTTCTTCTCCCAGCTTTGTGTGTTGAGCATGATGTCATATGGTATGGGACATGTCTTTGGTCAGTTGAGGTCAGCTGTCCTGGCTGTGTCGCCTCCCAACTCCTTGTGTATCCCCAGCCTACTCACTGATGGGATGGCTTGAGGAGCAGAAAAGGCCTTGACTCTTTGTAATCCCTGTGTAAGTAACAATGAGAACATCCCTGTGCTATTAACACTGTATTCATCACAAATCCGAAACAGCACCATACGAGTTGCTATGAAGAAAATTAGCTCCCTCCCAGCCCAAACCAGTACAATAGAGTGGTGGAGAATGGAGTCAAATCCAGTTGACAGCTGGTCATGACTAGTGCTGCCCAGGGCTCAGTTTTGGGGCAAGACTTGTTTAACATCTTTATCAATGATCTGGATGAGGGATTGAGTGCTCCTTCAGAAAGTTTGCAGGTGACAGCAAGTTGGGAGGCAGTGTAGGTCTGCTTGAGGATAGGAAGGCTCTGCAGAGGGTTCTGGACAGACTGCATCGATGGGCCGAGGCCAACTGTATGAGTTTTAACAAGGCCAAATGCCAGGTCCTGCACTTGGGTCACAACAATTCCATACAAAGCTACAGACTTGGAGACGAGTGGCTGGAAAGCTGCTCGGCAGAAAACGACCTTGGAGTGTTGGTTGACAGCCAGCTGAACATGAGCCAGAAGTGTGCCCAGGCGGCCAGGAAGGCCACCGGCATCCTGGCTTGTATCAGGAATAGTGTGGCCAGCAGGAGCAGGGAGGTGATCGTGCCTCTGTACTGGGCACTGGTGAGGCTGCACCTGGAGTAGTGTGTTCGGTTTTGGGCCCCTCACTACAAGAAGGACATTGAGTTGCTGGAGTGTGTCCAGAGAAGGGCAATAAGGCTGGTGAGGGGTCTAGAGAACAAGTCTTGTGAGGAGCGGCTGAGGGAGCTGGGGCTGTTTAGCCTGGAGAAGAGGAGGCTGAGGGGGGACCTTCTTACTTTCTACAACTACCTGGAAGGAGGTTGTAGTGAGGCAGGTGTTGGTCTCTTCTCCCAGGCAACTAGCAATAGGACGAGAGGCAATGGCGTCAAGTTGCGTCAGGGGATATTTAGATTAGATATTAGGAAAAATTTCTGTACTGAAAGAGTTGTGAAGCATAGGAACAGGCTGCCCAGTGAGGTGGTGGAGTCCCCATCCCTGGCGGTGTTCAAAAAACATGTAGATGTGGCACTTTGGGACATGGTTTAACAGGCATGATGTTGTTGGGTTGACGGTTGGTTGTGATGATCTTAGAGGTCTTTTCCAACATACGACTCTATGCTTCTATGATTCTGTGAATTATGTATGTAAAAAATCACAAAATACCTTTTCCTCATCTCAGACCATAGCTTGCTGTCTTTCTTTCCTGATGCAGCTCTTTGTCACATACAGATGATGGATGCTTTCGGCTGTAATGTTGCTAAAAGGTCAGGCAGTGCCTCATGGCCTCCTTGAGGGGCCTGGTCAGTCAGGAGTTGATAGATGTAGACAAAATGCTAAGCCTATAAGCACTGTACTGTGGTTTGTACTTTTTAAGTTCTTCTGGGGAAGAAGCTGTGTTCACCCAGCGGGTATGTCCAGCTCTCAGTATAAGCAACCATATCGCTGTTAGTTTTCTTAACTACAGTATAGGCTGTAACCATTACATACAAATTGGCCTAAAAACTTTTTTTCTGTGCCTTGTTCTGGTATGAATTCTTCCTTCTCTATTCTGATCTCTCTGAAAATGTTAAGGATTGCCTTTCAAATCACCCAGATCGGAAAAAAAGAGATTTTCTACTACAACAGTTAACAGTCTAGTTCCCAGGGAAACCTATGACTGTGTATCTGACAGTGTATGTATCTGTGCTGAGCTTCTCTTTCCATGTTTATAGTGCAGTGATTGGTGTGGAGAATTGTGTTCATGATGGTTGATTCACTGTTCGTACTTTTTTTACAAAATTCAGCAGTCATTCCAGCAAAGCATCATTGTTAAAAAAAGTGTTTAAGCACCCGATTAACAATAAATTATACCTTTGCCTCTTGAAGTTGTTGAAGAAAAAGTTAAAATGTGTCTTGATAGCCTATAAATAAATATGCGGGGGGAAAAAAAAAGGTTTCTGTCAGTGGTAATGTCTTTAATCTGTAAACCATAAGTGTAACAAAATCCCACAGCTGGAAGCTAGTTACAGACAAATCCTGGCTTGAAATGACTAAGGATAATTAATCATTGAAACACCTAGGGATGAGAGAGTACTCTGTCACTTGTAATCTTCAGATCAATACTGGAGATCTTTCTAAAACAAAAGCTGGAGTTTGGCTGAAAACTCTGGGCTTAATGCAAGAAAACTAGTAATTATCAGGCTATTTTGTATTTTCCCTTTTTCCCTAATTTTATGAATTTAAAGGATGTAATCAAAGCTAAGTGGGTGCTTAGGTTTTTTTTTGTTGGGTTTTTTTTGATATAGACAGAGTTAAGCATAAGTGTTTGAGTAGTTCTGAATAAAGTCTTGTTCTTCTGGTATGGACAAGTATTTGTTTATTCTGTTGTACAATTGTCAAAATAACCTTTTGAATCATATATTGATGCTGATAATACTGTCACCAGTACCCTAATGAAGTTTCCTTTTGACTGTATTAACTGTGTTATTTTGCTTCTCAGACATGGAGACTGTAGCTGTAGCTAGTTTTATTACAAAAGAACCAAGCTAAGATGTGATTTCAGTAAAGCTTAGCAGCATAGTCTTTCCACTTTTGCTTAGTTGTTTACCCCTTTCAATATTTTATCATTTGTTTTTAAATTATATATTGAACAGAATCTATAAAGATCCATCAGACAGCTGGAAATGCCCTGGCTGCTTCCCAAGAAGTTTTTTTTTATCTGTCTGTACTCTGCACCTTTGTAATTGCATCAGAGAAACTGTTTTGCTTTTCTCCTCCTTTCAAAGCAGGATTTCTCTGTGGATAGCGCAGTGTAACATGTCCACATCGGATTTCTCTGATATTCCTTGCAAGCTGTTAATAGGATCTGCAAAGTTTGGGTGTTCTTATCTTTTGTGTCAGTGACACTCATCTGAAAGGCAGTGATAGTTGCTCTTCATTTATTACAAGCACAGAATTTTTTTTTTTTAAGCCAGGTTTGGAAAGGATGAATACAGCTACACTGCAGTGGTCTTATGATCAAATTGAATGGTGGAGGAGGAAAGTAGCAACTGAAGTTACTAAGAAATAGTCATAGAAAAGAGACAGGAGTCTGGGGGAAAAAAAAAAAGAAAAGGAATGAAACACTGGCAGCAAAACTGGATAGTAAACGAGACACCCAGAAATGGAAAAGACCTACCAATATCATATCATTTAATTCCTCTTCTTGTAATGTGATACTTTTCTGAATATATAGCCTAATATCCTCACCAATGTAATTTTAAATACAAAATTATGCTTCCATCTTTTCCTGAGAATATTTGTACATTATGCCCTAAACATATGAGTAATTTTTGCCATTTAATGACCTGCATGATTTTGTAAACCATTTCATAACAGAAGGTTTCATAGCAGAAGTGTTTCTGGCTTGCAATCATCCTGTAGTAATTCTGCTCACAGAATCTCCATCTTTATGTCAACATGAAGCCAAAGACAAAACAAAAAGATATCTGTGAAAGCTGCTCTGAACCAAGTAAGGTCCAGTAAGTTACACGTTTTGAATTGAGCTCTACTTTTGTACGTCTGCCTGTTCCTCATCTGTAAAATGAGGTAGCAGTATTGTCCGAGCTCATAAAGTGAATGTTGGTACATGAAAGACTGTGACATGCTCCGATGTAGCAGTAATGAGAACCAGATAAATGGGTGGGCTCTGATTGTATGGGCATGTTGTCTTGTACAGAGTCAGAGGAGGCACGGTGTGTTAATGACTTTAATAGGATGTGCCTGAGTGCATGGCTGCCTTTGGACATCAGCTCTGAACCCATCATATTGACAGTGCAATGACAGAATTCGGACACTGGAAGACTCCAAGGAAGAAACAAGCTCCTTTGTATGATCTCTGTAGATAGCCAGCCCTTGCAGGGCTTTTTTTGTTTTTAGTTATTTGCATTTGTAGGGAAAGTTACCAAATATATTAAATATATGAATTCAAGAGCTTAAAAAAATTATAATTTTTCTATCCTTTTTATATCAGTTTGTTGCAAACTTGAATTATGAATCATTAACAGTTTACTTTTATAAAGCTTCTAAACATCTGACTGTTGACTCTTAAGCTATGGCCTTTTGTTTATGATATTCATAAAGTTACAGTTCTCCTGCAGAAAGTCACACTTCTACTGTTAAACAATGTGAAAGTATCATTTTAAAGGATGTTGTAGAAATACAGAGGACAAATTTACACAAAAATTTTGCTTATAAAATGAACAGTTGTATCTCGACTTGAAAGGAAGTTCTTTGGGGAAAAAAAAGCCGGTACTTTGATCATACTGATGATTTAATGTTTACTGTCTCCTATCCTACTTTGCTAGTGCTAAAACTGATGAGAAAACAGTTTTAGTTTAACTTATAGCAGTCAGTTCCATTCTAAGAGTATTTGCATGTTGCTATCCTGAACATCACCACACAAAAGACAGAACAGAAAGACTTTCCCTTGACGTCAAAAGTGATTTCACTTTGCTGAAAGACTTGTTGTTTGAATAGTTCTAGATCATATTCAGAGACTGTTTGTAATATTATGTGTTATTCTATAAAGTTTGGTGGAAGATTCATGATAAATATTCCCAAGTCACTTAAAATTCTTTGAGAACCTGAAAGTGTGTTATACTTGATTTGCCTGTGAACAGTGAAAAGCACTTCTTGAAACTGGGAATATTCAGGCTCAGGTTTAGGAATTCATCATTTCTATGTGACCCAAGGAACCAGCCTAATTTTAAGGGAGTGAGCACTAGCATGGCCCATTTATTTCAGCTATAGTAACTCTTAAACTAAGGGCAAAGATCTGCTAACATGAATTAGCTTCCATGAGGAAGCTACACTATACATTACCAATGCTCTGATTTTATCTGAATGTCAAACATCACATCTTCACCTCCTTTTCACCCTTAACTTCTTCTTTTGCTATTTAATCAGCAATCATTCATTTATTTCCTTGCAGAGGAAATCCTATTATCTTTCACTTGAGTTATAATTTTAGCAAATGGTTAGTGAATTCTGAAACTGAGGTATTGTTTTTGGAGGAAGAGTCACAAGGTGGGGTTCATATCACTAAGCTCAACACAAGCATTTAGACATGTAAAGTCTAAACATCTCCAGCTGAATGGGTTGTCCAGTCACACTTTATGTTCAAAAGATATAAATAAGCACCTTTAAAGAGACCTGGCTAATTTTATTCATCTGCTGTAGCAGGTGATTATATCCTCCTCTTTTTTTTTTTTTTATTCTCCACTGACTGTAATGGGAGTCTAGAAAATTATCTCTATAGCTTTCAGTGTCTACAGTATGGAAGTACAAAGCTTGGTGTGTCTGAGAAATGCAACTTTCAGATGCATACACTTTCTTACAGAAAGGATTTAAAAATTATATCTTTATAAATGATAATATTGTTTGATAGTATTTTGCAACCAAAGAAAATTATTAATATTTTTCAGTTGTTTGCTATGTTATTTAATAAATATTGTGGTATTTTGGGTTAAATAACATCTGCTTCTCTAGATATTGTTCTAGCTCTTAGTTACGTCTTTGCTAAATTTTCGAAATAATAAGAACCGAGAGTTTGGGAGGGCAGAACAGGGAAATGCATAAACATTATTTTTACGAATAAACAAAAAGGAGAAGGTGTAGTATCTCAGCAGGCAGGTTATTAAGCCAGTGAAAGTGATTTAACTATTAGCTAAACACATCTATGTAGATTCAGGATTTTGAGCTGAGGCACAGGAAAAGCTGGCTTCCACTCTTCAACTAAGATGTTTATTTAAGAAATGGCGAAACATTGTGTGGTGGTATGAAGCGTGTGAAAAAATGAGAGAAACATCTGTGCAGATACCAGGCTCAGTGAGGGAGGGGAGGAGGTGCTGCAGGCGCCGGAGCAGATATTCCCCTGCAGCCCGTGGTGAAACCCGTGGTGAAGTAGGTTAACAATGTGGAGGGGAGGGGTTGAGGAGTCAGGAGTGAAGGACTGAAGAGGAGCCTGGGAAAAAGGGGTGGCAGAAGGGATTTTTTTTATTTCATCTTTGTTTCTCACTATACAAATCTATTTTAATTGGTAATAAATTACCTTAATTTTCCCCAAGTTGAGTCTGTTTTGCTCCTGTCGCTAACTGGCAAGCAATCTCCCTGTCTTTATCACGACCTCTGAGCTTTTCTGTCCCATTTTGTTCCACTGTCCTTTGAGGAGGCCGAGTGAGTGAGCAGCTGGGTAGGCATTTGGCTCTCAGGCAAGCTTAACCCGCCGCAGAGAAGATAGGACTATCCCTTTGAATACAATGTAATAATTAAACAGGGGAGTTTTTTGTGGATAAGCCAAAGGAAGCAATCTGTGTTGCCTTCATAGGTGTGGCGACCTGGTTCAGGAACGGCACGGCGACCTACCCCCCGGCCGCTCGGGCCATCAGCTCGCAGACAACAATGTGGTGGACGGCAAATGGCGTTTATTGATAAGTAGCACAGTATTGTGTAGCTTAGGCTTACAGAGTCACTTCCGTCTGCTTACGTCATGGGCTAAGCGCTATTGGCTATCCGGAGAGGAGGGGGGGGGCCTACCTTTCCGTACAGAGCGACATCTTCCGACCACCAAGCCCTAAGTATCCACATTTCCCCCCTCCTTATGCTTAACTAAATAGGCTAATATAAAATATAAAAGTTTTAATACTTAACCTTAGGACTTAAACTTAATATCTGGCCAGACTTAACCTTAATTAACCTTAACTACAATTTTAAAAATGTAAATATTAAAATCTTACGATAACAAACATAAGGTACCTTAAACAAATGCATTTGTAAATTAGCTAAAATATGACAATCTTAAAAATTCTATCGGTATTCTCATTCTTATTCTACATTTATTCTATATTTTATAATAGTTTTAAAAAGTATATGCTATAAACCTGAATAAAAACATAAGGCACAGTAAACGGGTAGAAGTTGAGGTAAATTTTAGGGACGATTGAGGATAACACTGGGTAGGTACGTTTTTAAAACAGTTGACGGTGTTCTACGAACATAATGTTAACTTTCTCTAGCCGACTCTTGACGAACGACACGATTCCGTTCAGTATACAGGGTCCAAAAATTAGTGTCATCACGATCATCGCGATCGGCCCTACTGTTATGTTTTCTCTTATCACTCGATCACTTGCAAGGTCCCGTAGGATCCACCTGTATGGCTGATGGTGATGGTAATTTAGTTTTGCCTGTCCTATAGTGCCAAGCTCCAAAATCAAGATCACACAAAGGCATCGTAGCCCCTCTTTGCGGAGGCTATTCTGCCGTTGTCTGGGTTCTGCCAGTGAGGAACTTCCAGGCTTGGACAGGACATTTGCCGACTTGTCATCTTCTTTTGTTGCCGGGGTGTACAGGTTACGGGGGTGTCCGATGATCCGGTCCTGTGAACAAAAACTCACAGTTTTCATTAGTTTTATTCTGGCTAGTATGGTGCGAACAGCCACCTGGATCGGGGTTAGATGCTCTTCCTTCGCGACATGCTTAATCATGTCCGCGATGTTTGACCCTGCTGATAGTGATCGCAGGATTTCTTTGGTTGTCGAATTACACTGCTGACGTAAACATTCTGCTACGACTGGGCCTTTTGCCTCCACAGGCAAGGCCGAAGAGTCGACTGCCGCTTAGAGACGATCCACAAATTTTGTGAAGCTCTCACTTTCACTTTGCTTTATTGTGGACCATGGCGATGGTTTGGCAATGACTCTAGAGGCTGTGTGAATAGCTTCTCTGGCCGCACAAGTAGTTGCCATAACTTCATGGGCCCGCAGGGCTTGGGCTTGTGCCTGGGGAGTAATCATTGTGGGATCTGTGCCCATTAACCGCTGCAGGCTGGAGCCATGCAGTGGATGGTCTGCCCCAGTTACTTGGGCCAGTTGCTTCGCGCAGTTGTCCTCCCATTCTTGTTTAAAAATGATCATCCCTGCCCCGTCAAAGATTAATCTACAAGTTTGTTTTATATCGAACGGGAGCATATCGTCTCCCCCGAATATCCCCCGAATATACCCCGAATATATATATAAGGGTGGAGACCATGGCAGAATTAAGCCCTTTATCCGCAATTGCTTTAACAATCGCTTGTATATCCTTAGGGTTTATTGGTGTGTGGACCCTTTGTCCCCTGTCCGTAACCCGGACCGGGAACACTAGTGCAGCCGATGGGGTCCAGTCGGCACACGCAATCTTTATTCTCCTCCAGTCCATGAGAGGGATTTCTCCACCTCGCGGTTTCTCTTTAATTTGGATGGGGATATTTTGGCTCTTGACTTTATCTGTCTCTGTTTCCTCCTCTGCTAAGTTTGAATCAGTTACGAGCCACTCGTCCCCGCTAGTGTTTGAATCGGAGTCGGAACTCGACTGACTGGTTACTTCCGGTCTCCAGTACCTTTTTGCCGAGCTCCGGCCCCCTCCTCTATGGGCAGGCTGCTCCTCCCCCCCGGGCCTGCCCCGCCCTCTGCTCGGCGGGGTGCCCACCCCACAGGCGCATCTTTTGAAATGCACGCTCTGATTGGCTCTCTGCCCCCCGCTCGCCCCCCTTTCCCCTTCTTGGTTGCTCCTACCGCCCCTCTCCCCCCTGTTCTCCTCCACCTCCCGTTTGTGTGCGCTTGATAACTTTAGCACTTCCTCCCTGTTATAGCGAAAGGAATTTTCGACCCGCCCTTCCCCTTTGTGCTCGGCGCCATCTTGGGGCGCATAGGGTGGTGGTGTGGGCCAGACTTCCTCAGACTCTGCTTCTTTCGCGGCGCCCCCAGCCTCCTCGGCTAACCCGCCCCAGAAGGATTTAGCTTGTTTCTCTCCCTCTGTAAGTGGGCCGGGGTTCGGGAGTTGAGGGGACGTGTCACCCTCTTGCTGATTTTTAGTCTCAGCAGAACCGTTATCGTCTGGGGGGTGCAAAGTCTGTGTGGCTGCCCCGATTCCCAATTTTGGGGTAGCTAATAAACAGTTCTTTGCCGCCTTCCAGGTCTCCTGTTCTTGTATAGCCTTCTGCAGGGCCTGTACGACTTTCCCCCACGACTTAAGGTTTTTCCCAGAAACCGAGGACATTGTTTCCTCGGCTAACGCTTTAGTGCACTTATCCCACACTTCAGGGTGGAGAATATCCACCGGCTGGTCAATGACCCCAATTTGCAAAAGCCTCGCAACTGCGAGCATAAAATCTTTGGGCTTACAATCAATCCCCCACTGCTTATGTAATTGCGATACGACCTTCACAAGGGCTTCCATCCTCCTTGTTGGTCTGGGAGCGTCCTCCCCGCCAGGCTGGTCCTGCCGCTCCGGCCGCCGTTCACCTGATTCCAGGCGAGTCTTTCCCGGGTTTCGGCACCACTTGTCGCCTTCATAGGTGTGGCGACCTGGTTCAGGAACGGCATGGCGACCTACCCCCCGGCTGCTCGGGCCATCAGCTCGCAGACACCAACGTGGTGGACGGCAAATGGCGTTTATTGATAAGTAGCACAGTATTATATAGCTTAGGCTTACAGCGTCACTTCTGTCTGCTTACGTCATGGGCTAAGCGCTATTGGCTATCCAGAGAGGGGGGGGGGGGCCTACCTTTCCGTACAGCGCGACATCTTCCGACCGCCAAGCCCTAACTGTCCACAAATCTGTCTGATGCAAGGCAGTGTTAAGGTTCATGCTGGATCCTGGGCGTTGGAGACACAGAACCCATGTTAAGGTTTGAGTGTGCTCAAAATTACGCAGGAGGAAAGAACAATATTGATAGTGATAAAACAGATTACTTCTGCTGTTGTGTCAGAAGATGCGATACAGGGTAGGAAGATATTGCTAACAAAAAAGGAAGAAAAGATACAACCGCGAAAAACCCAAAGTATAAAATTGCACTGAATTCAACAGAAAAGAACAGACGCTGATGAAAATGATGCCAAGCTGTAATTGATTTTTTTTGCATAAACCAGCTGAAATGACCTATTTGTATCACAGGATTTGCTGAGCATGAGCTGCACTTCTGGGCAGTTCTGGCTGCCCTCTAAACTATTGATACTACCTTATTTTAGTCAGTCAGTCACAGAAGGTTCATTTCAGATTGTTTCCCCATCCTTCACAACGTCTTTTTCCTCCATTGATTTGAGATCAGTTGCCACTTGGTCTGCTGATTCCTACAAGGCCAAATCTATGGCAAAAACCACTTTAATTATCTCTTTCTAATCAGTGAACTGGCAGGAGGTTGTTCAACTTGTCTTCTCATTTCTGTTAGTCATCCATCTTTTCTTTTCAAAGGACTGGTGTAAGTCTCTTGAGACACCTAGTCTCAAATCAGTCAATATGCTGCATCATTGCTTTCTTAAATCTACCATACACCCTGTACCTTTCAACAAGATTGATAGGGAATGAGCAAGATAGTTTTAGACTTTGGCTGTTCTTGAGGGCTATAAATAAAGGAAACAACAACCTATTATGTTCACCTCTTCTGTGTGTAAGTACAGAGAAGCAGAAAAAGACAAGTGTCTACAACACAAATGCATATTCATACATTTCTGTGTGTCGGTGGAAAGCTGACTATGCAGAGACTTCATTTGTGAGACCTAGATATTTCCCTTGTGGGCTGCAGCAGATTAGATTGTCTAATTATAAAAGATCAGCGCTTGAAAACATGGGTTTACTCTTCACCCTACTGTGAAGTTTCTAGGTGACCTTAGTTACATCACTTGTGGTCCAAATTCTTGGGTGTAGATAGCTAAAGAAAGGGCTGACTTTGAGATGTATTTGTTGCTCCCAAATTCAGCTACTTAAATGGTGCCTGAATATGCATATGTGTGTCAGGTTTAAATTATTACATTTCTGTGCTTCTTTTTTGTTAGCTGAAAAATGACGTCATAATAATAGTACTTATAACACAACAGAAACATGAAGTTTGTTTTCAGTAATGCTTCTAAACTGCTTTGACTCACGTAGAACAAATATGTCAAAATAGATAAACAGAGTACCATATCCTACGCATTGTACTGATCCCTTGCCTTGCTGCTGGTTACTGCCCTGGTCCTGGTCCCACTGGCCTGGTCCTGGTTACCTCACTTACTTAGCCATGGTTACACTTTCTAGAACAGGCTGTTGAGCAAAACAATGGGGTAGCACTGGAATAGGCCCGACCCGCTTCACTGCTCTGAAATATAGCTGGCTATCAGAGCAATTTTGGATTTTGTAATTTTGTGGTATTAATCAGTTTATCTCCATTAAAACTCATACGAGGACAGTGAACAATGAAATGACCCAAAGTGTGTATTATATCCGTAAAGTAAATCTGATCATGTATAGAACTGTTCCAGTCACTTAAGTGTAATTGTAATATGCATCTACATGACCTTCTGATGAAAAGCACAATTTAAATTTTTTATTTAAGCAAAATATCTACTGCAGTTCTTCAGGCCAAATGGCAATATTATTTGAGAAAACTACTACCTAGTGTCAATAGACAATAGGCTCCCTCTTTCTCATCAGTGTATGGACTTCTGTGTTGCATATTATGCAGTCCAAGAAGTAAGGAACTACGAGTAGATTTGACTGCGAAAATATGACCCAGGATCTCTCCCTGGGATCATCAAGGTTTTAGACTCTCATCTTTACCACTCAGCATGTTCTCATATGTTCCCACACAGTTTCTGTTGAACTATGAAAACTGAAGTGCTCATACTCACATACTCTTTAAAAAATAGCCTCTGGTCTTTGCCTCCTTGATCAACAGTATCTCTTCTCTGCTTTGCAGTCTGTTTTGTAGGTCCCCTATCCAGTAGGAATTGTCCATCAGACTTTCCTTCAGACTTCCTATTTCATTGCAAGTCAGAGCTTTTTTCGCATTCTGCAGCAGGCTGAGTAAGAGGTCGGGCAGTCCTCCTCAGAGGTCCAAAGGGTGTGTTGTTTCCAGCCCTTTCACCCTGATCCATGCTATTCTGTGGTCTCAGGAGGAAAGAAGGTCTGCCAAAAAGTCTGCAGTTGCCAAACTAAGCAGTTGTTTTTGGTTTCTGTGATACACCTGTATAAAAGAGAAAACAATGATTTCTTATACATCTGATGGATACAAAAACAGAGCTATGAAAGAAAGAGCTGCTGCCTCAATGCAAAAACAGGGAATAATTTCTTAAGACATAGTCTTAATTCTGTATAAACTCACAGATATTGCTTGTATGAACATTGTGACAGCTGTGTCTCAGCAACTGGTTAAACATTTTTTCAAGGTAGTACTGCAATCTCTGATAATTTATCTTGAACAGATATAGGTGTGGTGATTTAAGATGCTATTGCTGTAGTTGTCAGCTTGCTTTTCTGCTGGAGGACACTACCTACACAGCAGCCCAGCAAACTCAATGGACTGATCTCTTCCAGTTCACAGTCTTCATTCTTCAGCTTCACCCGCTGAAGTCTGCTAGAACTTGCCAGTCAGAGCATGAGATCCTTGCCTCAAATGCTGTGAGAAAATCAACATCAGTCTGGCTTTGTGGAAAAGTAGAAGCAACATGGTTAGCGACCATGAACAATTAATGCCAAATTTATATGTGAAGCAGTCCTGTAGGATTCCTGGCAGGAGGCCACTTCCTGTCTTGACTTCACTGGAGATGTAGCAGGCATAAATTTGGTACTCCAGGAGTACGTTTTTGTCTGGGGTGCTAAAATACTGTTTCCAGTATGCATACTTAAGGTCTACTAAGCACTGTAATTGAGCCACCCTAGTTTGGCAATTAGGCTTAAGTAAAGCAATTATTTACAGGACAGTGAAAAAACTAACGATATCTTAGATTTCATGCAGTAATATAGCTAGACTTGCAATGAAATTGAAAATCATTGCAAATAATGAGCTACTACACCCTCTTATTTCTGGGCAAAGAAATCAAGATAAATGTATTAATTTTCTTTTGCTAGTCTTCAGTGCCTCCAAAGTCAAGCATAGACAAATCATCTTTAAATCTCTCTCCCTCTCCAAGACTTCGCTGTCTCAAAAGGGAGAAAGTATTCTTTCCCATAAGCTGACAGGGCTCATCGAGAGGGCTTTAAACTAGGTTCAGAGGGGGAAGGGGATATAACGTCTCACCCAGACGTGGCATGCCAGTGTCGAGGGTGAGATCGACAGCCCAGCTCAAGTGCATCTACACCAATGCATGTGGCATGGGCAATAAACAGGAGGAGCTGGAAGCTATTGTATAGCAGGACAGCTATGACTTGGTCACCATCACATAAACGTGGTGGGATGACTCTCATGACTGGAGTGCTGCAATGGATGGCTATAAGCTCCTCAGAAGAGACAGGCGAGGAAAGAGAGGCGGTGGGGTGGCTCTGTATGTCAGGGACTGCTTTGACTGTAATAGAGCTCGACGATTGTGATGACAAGGTTGAATGCTTATGGGTAAAGAAGAGGGGCAAAGCCAACAAGGCAGACATCCTGCTGGGAGTCAGTTATAGACCACCCAACCAGGATGAAGAGGCAGATGAAGTTTTCTACCAGAGTCTGGCAGAAGTCTCACAATCGCTAGCCCTTGTTCTCATGGGGGACTTCAACTTACCGGACATCTGCTGGAAATAAAACACAGCAGAGAGGAAACAGTCTAGGAAGTACCTGAAGTGTGTGGATGATAACTTCCTGGCGCAGCTGGTGAGTGAGCCTACCAGGGGAGGTGCCTCGCTAGACCTGCTGTTTACTGACAGGGAAGGACTGGTGGGAGATGTGGTGGTCAGAGGCCGTCTTGAGCTTAGCAACCATGAAAAGACAAGAGTTCTCAGTTCAAGGTGAAGCTAAGAGGGGGGCCAGCAAAACCACCACGAAGGACTTTTGGAGGGCAGACTTTGGCCTGTTCAGGGCTCTGGTTGAGAGGGTCCCCTGGGAGAGAGTCCTGAAAGGCAAAGGGATCCAGGCAGGCTGGACATTCTTCAAGCAGGAAGTCTTAAAGACACAGGAGCAGGCTGTCCCCATGGGCCGCAAGACGAACCGGCGGGGGAGGCAACCGGCCTGGCTGAACAGGGAGCTCTTGCTGGGACTCAGGAAAAGAAGGAGGGTCTGCCACCTATGGAAGAAAGGGCAGGCGGCTCAAGATGAGTACAGGGGTCTCGTTAGTTGATGCAGAGAGGAAATTAGAAAGGCAAAAGCCCAGCTAGAACTCAGGCTGTGCACTGTTGTCAGGGACAACAAAAAATGTTTTTACAAATACATCAACAACAAAAAGAGGGCCAAGGACAGTCTCCAAACCTTACTGGATGTGAGGGGGAATATTGCCACCAAGGATGAGGAAAGGGCTGAGGTACTTAATGCCTTCTTCACCTCAGTCTTTAATAGTCAGGCTGGTTATCCACAGGGTAGTCAGCTCCCACTGCTGGAAGATAGGGAAGGAGACTGGAACAAACTTCCCATAATCCAGGAGGAAGCAATTAATGACCTGCTATGCCACCTGGATGCTTACAAGTCTATGGGGCTGGATCGGATCCACCCAAGAGTGCTGAGGGAAGTGGCAGAGGAGCTGGCCAAGACACTCTCCATCAGCTATCAGCAGTCCTGGCTAACAGGGGAGGTCCCAGATGACTGGAGGATCGCCAGTGTTGTAATACCCATCTACAAGAAGGGCCAGAAGGAAGATCCTGGGAACTACAGGCCTGTCAGCCTGACCTCGGTGCCGGGGAAGATTATGGAGCGATTCATCCTGAGTGTGCTCACCAGGCAAGAGAAGGACAACCAGGGGATCAGGCCCAGCCAGCACGGGTTCATGAAAGGCATGTCCTGCTTGACCATCCTAATCCCTTTCTATGATCAGGTGACCCACCTAGTGGATGAAGATAAGGCTGTGGATGTTATCTACCTGGACTTTAGTGAGGCCTTTGACACTGTTCCCCACAGCATCCTCCTGGAGAAAGTAGCTGCCCATGGTTTGAACGGGTGTGCTCTTTGCTGGATAAAGAACTGGCTGGGTGGCCAGTGCAGAGAGTTGTGGTGAATGGAGTTAAGTGCAGCTGGCGGCCGGTCACGAGTGGTGTTCCCCAGGGCTCAGTTTTGGGGCAAGTCTTGTTTAACATCTTTACCAATGATGTGGATGAGGGGACTGAGTGCTCCCTCAGTAAGTTTGCAGATGACACAAAGTTGGGTGCGAGTGTCGATCTGCTCGAGGGTAGGAAGGCTCTGCAGAGGGATCTGGACAGACTGCATCGATGTGCCGAGGTCAACTGTATGAGGTTCAATAAGGCCAAATGCCAGGTCCTGCACTTGGGTCACAAGAACTGCATGCAATGCTACAGGCTTGAGGGGGAGTGGCTGGAAAGCTGCGCAGCAGAAAAGGGCCTTGTGGTGTTGGTCAACAGCTGGCTGAATATGAGCCAGCAGTTTTGTCCAGGTGGTCAAGAAGGCCACCGGCCTCCTGGCTTGTATCAGGAATAGTGTGGCCAGCAGGAGCAGGGAGGTGATTGTGCCCCTGTACTGGGCACTGGTGAGGCCGCACCTGGAGTAGTGTGTTCAGTTTTGGGCCCCTCACTACAAGAAGGACATTGAGTTGCTGGAGTGTGTCCAGAGAAGAGCAACAAGGCTGGTGAGGGGTCTAGAGAACAAGTCTTATGAGGAGCGGCTGAGGGAGCTGGGGCTGTTTAATCTGGAGAAGAGGAGGCTGAGGGGGGACCTTCTTGCTCTCTGCAGCTACCTGAAAGGAGGTTGTAGTGAGGCAGGTGTTGGTCTCTTCTCCCAGGCAACTAGCAATAGGATGAGAGTCAATGGCATCAAGTTGTGTCAGGGGAAGTTTAGATTAGATATTAGGAAAAATTTCTTTACTGAAAGAGTTGTGAAGCATAGGAACAGGCTTCCCAGGGAGGTGGTGGAGTCCCCATCCCTGGAGGTTTTCAAAAAACATGTAGATGTGGCACTTGGGGATAGGATTTAGTACACATGGTGGTGTTTGGTGGATGGCTGGACTTGATGACCTTAGAGGTCTTTTCCAACGTATGATTCTATGATTCTATTATTCTAAGTACATTCTGGAAGCTCTAATTTTTTAATGGTATGATTGATCCATAACTTTCAAGCATTAAGATGTAAAAAATTATGAAATGATCTGGCTTTCTGAAAGAGTTGTCTGACAGGCCAAACTGCAGCAGATTACGGGCTGCCAGATGTGGGCTCACAGGCAGGTCTACATCAAACAGTTATAATATGCTTGGTTTTTTTTTCTCATTTGAAGCTAGATTCAAGAAACCGTTCCTAATTATTAGGCTGATTTACTTAGAACAAGAAGATTGTTCAGAAAGATGATTAACCGCATTGACAGGATTGGTACAAAAAGCTTTCTTCCTATACAGAACAATCTCTATGAGCTATCATAATACGTAACCAAATTGTGAAATTTGCTTGTTCTAATGGTACAGCGGATGTTTGCATGACCTACAGGTCAACATATTTTACTGATTTGCTCTCATATATTTCAAAAATCTGTGAAAGCCTGCATTGACCTGTTGGCTATCTCAGAGCATCAAACCTGTTGGGTGGGCCTCAATTCCTTCAAAAAGGCTCTGGATTAGGAAAATTAACTTCTGTTTTCAACAGAAGTTAACTTCAAAAATGTGATTAACACACGAACAAATGTGAGGAGCTACTGATATGCTTAAGCACGTCACGTGTGGTAGTATGCTGTGGTAGACATGATGTAATCCTGCTGCCTGAAAGCTACGTATTTTTCATATCTTTTTCACAACATAATTTCTCACACCATGCCATCATTTTATAAAGTAAAGGAAGTGTTATCACATATTTCACATGTTCAGACTGCAATTCAACAACACAAAGATTTAAAGTAGTTCCCTTAATCTCATCATTTAGCAGCAACATGAGTCTTTGTATGCCAAGAGATTATAAGGCAAAGTTAATTCTGGGGTCCCTTTATCTGTAGTCTCCATGGCTGTGATTTTCCAGGTCTCTAATTCTTATTTGCTTTGGTTAACTGTAAATTAAGAACTAGAAGGCTTAATTTTCAGTATATTTGTGGACAGAACTTTTTGTTTAAATCTTTGTATCTCGTAAGAAAGGAAGCCTAGTACTGTATGCACATTTTGTAAGTCTCTGTTTAAGTAAGCGGCTATAACTCGATCATCTCCAAGAGTGTTGCTGAACTATTGTAACTTTAGAGTCATTTATACTCAAAAAATTCAGGAATAGCTATTCCTGTGTCTCATTCTTGCATTTATGTGACTTAACCTTTCGTTTTACTTCTAGTTGGCAAAGAGAAAGTAAAAAAAATATTTTGCCACTCATTCTTTATAGATCTTGCCATAAAAACTTCAGATTTTTATAGTGGAAGAGTATTTGTTGATATTGTTCGATTATTCAAATTTGATGTCTATGATTACTTTTCTGATGGAAGTATAGATAGTATTCCAGAGCATACAATAGTATAAATAATTTAAGTTTATATTCAATCCGTATTGAAGCTTTCATTCAACATGTGTAAGCTTTGACGGCTCTACTATTGAAAGTCACAGGTTCAGCCTAAAATCCAATTATTGCTAAGGAATTTCTTTGTTAAGTAACAAGTTTTAATTTCAGTGAACTTATGCTGTGATATTTCTATTTTAACAGAATGTTATTTTGGAAAATACCATGTTAATATGATTTTCCTAATTCCGGAATACTTTCTATCATGTGACGGATGATTCAGTGCAGTTTGTGGAGTCTTAGAAGATGTACCCAAATACTTAGACTTCTCAGGAATGCAGTGAACTGACCTAGTAGTAACTAGAATCCTAGTAAACCCCAATTGTTTGCAAAAGTTAAACTAATGTGAACCCTGACCACATTTTCGTATAATTTCATGTGGAAAAGCCTGTGAGTGATGCGTTCAGTATAAAGGTTGTTCTCTGGTATAGAAAGTTTTTATTATGGTCAGGATGAGAAAATATTATTACTTGCTCACTTTTTAATTCCAACAGCAGTAGAATTTTGTACAAGAGATACAGTGTGCATAGCTGCAAGGCATACTTCATTATTCCTTCTATACTTACATTTCTCCCTCTACCCCAATAAAAAATGCAAGGCCTGCCAGTGTGTTCATTCCTTTGTGAGCACCTATGCCTTTCACAGCATCACAGAAAAGTCTCTGCACTCGCTAGAACTTAACAGAAAATGACTAGTTCTCCACATAAAACAACCATCTTGCCTCATCATTTCGTTGTATCTTGATGCAACAGGGAAAGAATCAAAATTTTCCTCTTGAGTTTTGACTTTTGCAAAACTACGTAGATGGGTAATGCCCACACAGATGGTGATATTTCTTTGCAAATTGCAGTCTGCATATCTATGAGGATGTCAGAGTTATGAGAGCTGAGTATTGCATTTTATTTGGAAATCTGTGGGCAGGTTCCCCCGTGTTTGTCTGTGTGGCTCATGGAAAAGATCTTCTTCTGGAAGATGGTGCTTTTCTGTCAGCGATTTTTCTTCTGCAAAAGTCATTTTGCAGTTGATGCAGATGTGTTTGAATGTATACCACTGACACTGAGATGCCTACCTGGTCATATATAACTGGATGTGGCACATGACAGGTTTTATTTGTATTTGCATATTTTTGTGAAGTGGAGAATATGGAGAGAGGTCTCATGGAAAAACCTCTTACAATCTCCATACTCTGTTCAGTGGGGTGGACAGGCTATTCCTTTTATGTGTCAGGAGATGGAGGAGCTTGGAGGCACTAGTGCCTGTGGAGAATACCAAGGATCACTTTTTCCTCTTTTGCAAACAAGTTTGAAAACAAAGTGTGCTTCCCTGAAACATAATCCCTTCCAGCCCCTGAGGTGATAGACTTTTGCTGCTCTTTCGTACAGGTTGCTGTATAAGAGCTACAGTATTATTTAAAACACAAAGAAGCTGAATTCTGTTTGTTTAATTTTCAAAACACTGAAACAAATTCACCTTAGTGTTAACAGACTTGAGTAGGCAGAGCTCCAGGCATTTTCATCGAGGCTGATTTTAGTTGTGTGGGAAATTCTCAAAATAATGTTCAGAGGAACACAGCAGGTACAAAGTATTTATCTCTCACTGGCTTTCCCTGGTTTTACTCAGAAAAGTCTTCTTTCTTGTCTGAAAGTAGCCCTGAGAAATCTTCATACAGTGCAAGTGTGGTATATTGTGAATGTGGTATATTTCTTTCCATTTTCTGAATGTCTATCATCTGTTGCAGGCCATAAAGTGTAACTGTTGTTAGAACTACTTTAAAATGGATGGCATTTTGCATAACACATGTAAGAAATACTAATACCTACATACTGTCGCAGGGGTAAAAAGAGAGGAAAGGTTGATTAGTAAAGTATTCTAAGTTGACCGGACATGAGCAGGACCTCACGAATGGAAGCAGGTGAATATCAGCAAAGCTAGAATTCTACAAAACGTGATTGGAATTAGGGCATCAGCCTCACTGACAGCTTCCCAGGATTTACATTTCAAAGGACTTCAGCTTTTCAATTCTCCATTCAGAGGTATGTAACTATCACCAGACAGCACTTCTTTATAATGTGTAAATGGGCTTTCTATAGAAAATAGGAAAAATTAGGTTTAAAGTGAGGTGCAGAAGAGATTAAGGGAACTACTTTAGATCAATGTAATAGGTGGGATGGAGCTTAATCTAACCAAATTTAATAAAAAGAAAGCTGAGGGCAAGGGTATGACAACCCGTTTTATATTCTGGTTTTAAACAACTCCTGCAGTACTGTCATCAGACATTCCCATCTACTGTGGGAGTCTGTGCTCAGTGGCTATTGCAATAACTCACAATATAAAAAAATTGTTGTTCAAGTGCTTTCCTTTCAGAAGCAACAAATTAGGCTCGTATTAGCCACAACGCTAATAGTCTTTGAGGGAAAATGATGAAAATTCTGGTCTTCATCAGTGAATTTGCTGCACTTAATGGAAAAAAAATTCATCCTCTTTCCCTCTGTGGCAATGTTCTGAAGCCGCAGAACTCCGCTCCCCCGTGCAGTTCTGCCTGAGATGTAATGAGTCTTTGCCTCCTCTGCAGAACTGAGTCACTCCAATAACACAGATGGATTCACAGTGTCTACTTTGACGTGTTTAGCTATATATATTTAACTTTGGAACATAATAACTTTGTACAGGCTCCTCTAGACATTGTTCAGAATAAGAGTCTGTCTCTGTGTCCTGATCAAGCATGTATAAGAAAATTGACGGAAAACATTAAACCTCACTGATATTAAGGTGCTTTGGATTGTGGCCCTTGTTAGCAGAGTTTTAGAACTTGTAAAAATCTGGAGCCCTAATCATAGAATGTTTTTGTCAAAAACTCAGCTATATTCAACTTTAAACATTTGATTTTCAATGAAAAGCATAATATCTTTTTTTACTTGCACCAGTTTTGTACTGGTATAACAGCATTGTGGTGGATTGATCTTGGCTGCCACTAGGAGGGTGCCCACCAAGCTGCTCTATCACTCCCTCTCCTCAACAGCACAGGGGGAGAAAATATAACGGAAAAGCTCAGGGGTTTAGCTAAGGACAGGAAGATCACTGACCAATTACTGTCATGGGCAAAACACACTTGACTTCGGGGAAATAGGCTTGCCAATGTGACAGCTATCTACAAGAAGGACCAGGAGGAGGATCCTGGGAACTGCAGGCCTGTCAGCCTGACCTTGGTGCCAGGGAAGATTATGGAGCGGTTCATCTTGAGTGCGCTCACCGGGCATGTGAAGGACAACCAGGGGATCAGGCCCAGCCAGCACGGGTTCATGAAAGGCATGTCCTGCTTGACCAACCTTCTAGGACCAGGTGACCCACCCAGTAGATGAGGGAAAGGCTGTGGACGTTATCTACCTGGACTTTAGTGAGGCCTTTGACACTGTTCCCCACAGCATCCTCCTGGAGAAAGTAGCTACCCGTGGCTTAGATGGATGTACTCTTTTCTGGGTAGAAAACTGGCTGGATGGCTGAGCCCATAGAGTTGTGGTGAATGGAGTTAAATCCAGCTGGTGGCCAGTCACGAGTGGTGTTCCCCAGGGCTCAGTTTTGGGGCAAGTCTTGTTTAACATCTTTACCAATGATGTGGATGAGGGGACTGAGTGCTCCCCCAGTAAGTTTGCAGGTGACACCAAGTTGGGTGCGAGTGTCGATCTGCTCGAGGGTAGAAAGGCTCTGCAGAAGGATCTGGACAGACTGTATCGATGTGCCGAGGACAGCTCTATGAGGTTCAACAAGGCCAAATGCCAGGTCCTGCACTTGGGTCACAAGAACCGCATGCAATGCCACAGGCTTGAGGGGGAGTGGCTGGAAAGCTGCGCAGCAGAAAAGGGCCTTGTGGTGTTTGTCGACAGCCAGCTGAATATGAGCCAGCAGTGTGCCCAGGTGGTCAAGAAGGCCACCGGCCTCCTGGCTTGTATCAAGAATGTGGCCAGCAGGAGCAGGGAGGTGATTGTGCCCCTGTACTGGGCACTGGTGAGGCCGCACCTGGAGTAGTGTGTTCAGTTTTGGGCCCCTCACTACAAGAAGGACATTGAGTTGCTGGAGTGTGTCCAGAGAAGGGCAGCAAGGCTGGTGAAGGGTCTTCTAGAACACAGGTCTTGTGAGGAGCGGCTGAGGGAGCTGGGGCTGTTTAGCCTGGAGAAGAGGAGGCTGAGGGGAGACCTTGTTGCTGTCTACAACTACCTGGAAGGAGGTTGTAGTGAGGCAGGTGTTGGTCTCTTCTCCCAAATAGTAGGCAATATGATAATGTGAAATGGCGTCAAATTGCGTCAAACGAGGTTTAGATTGGGTATTAGGAAAAATTTCTGTACTGAAAGAGTTGTGAAGCATAGGAACAGGCTGCCCAGGGTTGTGGTGGAGTCCCCATCCCTGGAGGTTTTCAAAAATCATGTAGATGTGGCAGTTTGGGACGAGGTTTAGTAGGCATGGTGGTGTTGGGTTGACAACTGGTCTTGATGGTATTAGAGATCTTTTCCAGCCTTAATGTTTCTATGATTATAAATTAATATAATTTGTTGTCAGTTGGTAATAGAGTAGGATAGTGAGAAATACGATAAAAATGAAAGCAACTTCCCCCCACCCCCGTACTTCTTCCCAGGCTCAGCTTCACTCCCGACTCTTCTACCTCCTCTCCCAAAGTGGTGGAGGGGGACGGGGGATGGAGGTTGTGATCAGTTTATAACACTTCTTCTCTGCCACTCCTTCCTCCACATAAATCCAGTGCACAGCACTTACTTGGGGGGGCTCGACTAGATGATCTCCAGAGGTCTCTTCCAACCCCTGCCATTCTGTGGTTCTGTGATTACTCACATACAGTTTCATCAGATGAGAAACTAAGATACAGAAGATGAGAATCGTCATAAATATTTTTATGATAAATCTCCCAATTTTTAACCTCCATTGAAACCTTGACATCTTATTTTGTGAAATTGTTTTATGGTTGTTAACGTCTTTAATGTCTATTTCCACTTTCCTGGTGTCTGACTTGTCCAAATTTATATCTCTTTCCATAATTTTAACTGCTAGTTACTTAGTGCGAACACTATGAAACACATAAGGTGATTTTTATAGATCCACTGTTCAGTTTGTGAAAGTGACTGGCTTGCTTAGGAGCGAGAGGTCGGAAACTGCTCTCTCATGTAAAGTGTTTTCAAATGACTATTTACAAGTTGTGGGAATGCACATTTTCATTTAATTTTCTAATGATAATAATGAACGATCAGGAGAAAGTGTGATTCATTTCACAAGCACACAAATGTTAAGTGGGGGAGAAATAATCAGAAAATGTGTTTTAGGGACATATATATTTTATAAACCAAAGGGTTTAAACTATATTGGAGTGATATCGTCACTGTATTTGTTGCTGGACTTTACTTACTGGGTGATCTATTTCTCAGATCTTTCAGTGTCTATATGCTCACGCACGGCAAAAAACAGGGAGAGAAGAGGTACTCAGAGGAATGAATTAGAGGTGCTGTATTCAGCTTCACCAGTGATGCAAATCAATCTGGGAATGCCTATTTGACATGAATGCTAATGTCACAGTATTGTGGGCTTTTTAACCAGACAGGTGTGTGCATTTTGTTCTGACACTAATAATTAAAATAGACTACATCCTCTGAAATTCTAACTACAGAAACAACTTACTGTAAGACAAGCTATTGAGTAGATACAGCTATTAGATGTTGAGTTCTATTGTGCATGGTTTTATCTCATAGAACTGTATGACCTATGGTAACTGAAGTCCCTTTTATTTATACACAAGCCGTCTGGCAGCTAATACTAGGTAACAGAGCTCATGTGAGTAATTCTCACTCAGTGGATAATGTCCTGTAAGTTTGCAGCTTAGCTGATGTCATGGTAATGTCCTCATACAACCACAGTAATTTCTTTGTATAACCAGATCAATGTTTGGCCTCAGCTACCTCTTTCCTTCTTCACAGTGACAATGTTTGTCTCCTCCATTTGGATCTTCCATGTATGTCCCATGGCTACACATGTACATGCTCCCCCCCCCCTTCCTTAAGAAAAACATTTTTCATTATTGCATCATTAATTGTGTCTGGTAATAGTTAATATTGTTGTAGGATGTGAAGCATGCTTAATGATTTCCATAAGAGAATGTAGAGCAATACAGTAAGAAACGCAAATCTAAAAGAAACAGGAAAATAGTCAAGAAATATCAGCCTTGTTCCACAATCTTAACTAGCTGTTTTTGAGTTACTCTCCAGGGAGCTCCACCCTGCCTGTAACACTCACCCAGGAAGCAGTATTCATTCATTAAAGAATCTGTCACAGTGAGTCCTCATTAAGAGAATGTTTTTAAAGGATTTTATCTGGAACAGCGTTGCTGAGTGTATCTCTCTCAGTGTAGTGTTATGTTTGCTACCCTCAGGTTTTCCCTGATGATATGACAAAAAAATCAGGCCTCTGTCTGATATCAAAAGTAAACAAGAAGTTGCCTTTTTTGGTCCAAATAGTGTGAAAGAGGCAGAGAAAAGATAAAATCCCTGGCAGATGACTCTGACAACTTCAGTGTCTGGGGCAGAAGGCACACCCTGGGATTACCACTAACAGAAGAACCCAAAGCCAGACTGCTGATTTTACTCATCTTTTCCAGGTGTCTGAAAAAATTAGAAAAAGAAAAGTTGAGTGTGTGATCATCTTATCTGCTATAATTACTGAGAGTTTTCCTTAGCAAGAACAGACTGGATTTCTACGCTCACACAACATGGGGAGTTGAGCGTACGTCTGACGAGTCTAAAGTTTCTCTGTGTTATTTCGCTTTCCAGACTCCAGCAAGAGCTATGACAATATACTACAATTATACATAGAATTCTGAGTGTAAAATCATATAATCTCTGCTCGAGTCTATATTTTGCCCCTACTGGAGGTATAGGCATTCATGTACTTACAAATCTGTGCAGTACAATATGCCAGATAAAACAGCATGTTTCTTAAATGTTTCCTCATATCTGCTTGTTCTTGACCTGAGAATTACATGAAGTTTTGAGTATGGTGTGGTTGACTGGTAATTCTTAATTTCTACTTTAGGCATAATTACATAGGGTACTCTGTTAAAAGTGTGACAGAGATTTTTTGTTCCGGTTTCCACCTCTCCTATCCTTGCCCTTTTCTTTTTCTTTTTTAATTATGTATGTGGTGTTGTGTGTTGGAGAATGGGTAATGATTTTGTAAATGCTGTGTTAAAAAATCTTATGAAAAAACATTACTGCATATAATAGCCTTTGACATCTGAACAACTGATTGAATCTGTGATGTAGAATTAAGGTTAAAGAGTCACTTATTTTACCCATGAATAGCTGAAGCATTCATGTGATAGTTATTAATTAGAACTGAACCTAGACCTTCAGTTCAAAATGACAGGTTCAAATATGAGAATAAAAAAAGCCAACTTATCTCTAAGATGACGGTAACTCATGGGGATCACACTTTCTAAGGAAGGACACACATCAGGACTTCACAAACGTTGATGTGTTATAAAGACATCCTGGCTGTAAATATGAAACAATAGCTTTTTGCTCTTTTGTGTGTGTGTGAAGAGTCTCTTTTCACTGACACATATTTATTTTTGTCTAGCTGATCTGTTTCTATTCTTTGGTGTTTCAGCTGTATAGGCTGTACCCTGTGTGCGTGTCTACCTGGCAGATGCTTTTTTTGATACTTCCAGAGCCTGCAAAGTCAATGTCTTTCATTTCATACTCTTGTGTTCTAGCTAGTCCCCCTGGATGCTTCTGTGTGCCCTTTTCGCTTTATTTTAGGACTTACTGTTTCAGCTCTTGTTTCATCTTTTTCGGCTCCCCAGAGAGGCTTGGTTTCTTTTCTGTCTCTCAGTGTCTTTGTACTCATCAGCCTTAGTGCCTGTGGCATTTGTTACATCTGATAAGGCATTATTTCCATGGAGCTATTATATGGGATTTAGAAATGTATTATCACAAAATGCAATAATGAAGCTGAATGTTTAATGCTCTTGACACTAACAGCAGTTGGCTTTGTGTTGTTTTCTGTGAAATTAAGCAGCAAAATATCATAGAAAACAGGAAAACACAGAAGAGGATTATTAGAATAACACAGAACTAGCTGAATTTTAGATCCATATTCCTCATGTTGGAACGATTAATTGCAAGTTGATCATAGGCAATTGTATATGTTGTTCATATGTACAAGAATTAGATCTGTTCTCTTTAATTATGAATATAATAACAGCCCAGGAACATATCTGTTTTCCCTGTTTTCCCTTCTGTATCTACCCAGATACCTCTTCAAAACAGCAGCTAGTATTTATACAGTGCGGACCAACCATTGCCCTCACCACCTTGCAAACAAGACATTCTACATTGCATCATTTTTCTGTGTTGATTGTTCTCCAGACCTCTGTACTGTGGACTAGCTTTAGTCCTTCAGCTCAAATTGTGAGAACGATCAAACAGTCTACCTGACCACCATACAAACCTGAGAAGTTGTGAGACTGTAGTTGAAAATGATACCAATGGACACTGAACATGCTCGCTTGGAAAAGGGAAGGGCTTGGGTGGGAATAGAGAAGAACCTGACTCTAATTCAATGGGATGTAGTAAATCAGAGTTCTTTGTGCCTCTTGTAATAGCCGTATAACCAGGAGTGAGCATCCGGGAAAGCTGATGAAAGAGCAGGCAAAGGGGAAGTTGACTCTGCTGGATGAGCTCACAGGGCAAAGATTAGTTTGTAGAAAATTAGGTTACACATTTTTTACCTTGGACTAGCTCTAGTCTGGCCACGTGGCCTGTATACATGTTAGTGGAGGAAGCATATTTGGGTCAGTCCTGGAGTGCAAATTTTGAGTTAGTTACATCTGAAAGCAGTTTGGTTTATGAGCTTTGAGACTGCTCCAGGGTGAGAGCTGAAAAGCATTGAATTAGCATGATCAGGAGATTCACTTCAGAAACGCACTCCCAATCCAGAATAAAATGGTAATGTAGATATACCCTTAGACTCCTAAATAAGGTGGTCATGCTGGTGTCTAATTTCTGTGAGTTATAGTGCACATATTATGCATGAGATATAGATGTTCTGGATCTGAAGATATGCCATTATCTCTCCTATGATACCGTGAAGCAGAATAAGACTCTAATCCCAAAGGAAGCCTCTGAGCAAGTGAAATGTCAATTCTAAATCATAACAGTAAAATGATTTTGATATAAATAATTTAAATTGCAGAGTTGTAAATAGAATCCAAAGTGTGAAAAATACAACTGTAATTGAGTCTAGCCAAGCAGATACCAAGATCTGATGCTTATTCATCTGCCTGAAGAACTAGAATTGGTGTTTTCAGTCTTTTTAATAGCAGACAGAGATCTACCTCTCTAAGAACATCAATACAAATGGAGCAAGATGGCAGTCATGTCAGAGAGCTTAACACAGAAGCTAATTTGAAGAGTAAGGAAATCTCCACTTTCTACATTATTATTATATATACATAAGAATAGAAAATTTCAGTTTTAATTCTATTTTAATGCCACACATTTGATCAGTTCAAAATTTTTAAGTAGCAGAGAATTAACTTTATGAATAGTTTGATTTGCCAGATGTTATTTGTATGGATGAAAAGAGGAATCTTGGGAATCCGTATACACCTGTAAGAGTGGTTCTCAAGAGCTTTTTCTGTATTGTAAGTATTTCACATTTTTAAACAGTTCTGTCCTGAAAGCTCTGGAATGAACAAAATTATATTAATCTGAGCAATTTAAATAGAACTAGAAGACCAATGGATTAAACTGTACAGTACAAATGATTATACAAGAACCACACATAATATAGGAAAGCAGGTGAATGCTACTAACTTGTCTTTTTACAGAAGTACTTTCCAGGGACTGCATCTCATTGACATCAGAAACATCAACACAAAAGCATCAACGCAAAAGCATCATGTGCTTTTATGACCATATTTGACGTAATAAGTTTTTAGTTCTGCCTTCTGTGAGAAAGGGTTAGTCTGTATTTATAACTATTTGGGTTTTTTTCCTCCTAGTTTGTTCACTCTTTACTGCTGCAGGGGACATATTTGTCTTGTGTGGGTGATTGAAGATGATTGTCTGCTTGGACAGTAGATCTAATTAATTACTGACAAGAAGGCCATTTATAGTCTATAGAAAAATCTGAACACCAATACACCACAGGTTATTGCTGAGGACAAGAACAATATATTTCCCAAGCCAGGGCTTAATGTTGTGAAACAGAGTTATAGTGTATTGGCATTTTCCAATTCTTCCTTTGAATTTTTGTTCTACGGATTTTTGTTCTTGCTGAACTCCCCACAGAAAGCCACAACTGGAGTATCCATTTAGCACAACATAAGATTCCAGACATTTTAGGTTGAGTTGAGTAAGAGCACTTGACTGTAGTTTAGACAGGAGTGATAATGTAATGTAAAAGTGGAATCGGAAAAAGCAATGGAAAACTCTCAGTTATACAATTACTGCAGAATTTTATTTGATTCATAGTGACTCACAGGCAACTATTTTATTACAGTTACCTGCAGATAAAGAAACATTAAGCAAAATGATACCTCACCATTATTTAAATATTTATGACTGTCTTCAAGATGGAATCTCATTAATTTAGCTTTATATACCTTTAAAATAATTTTTCTAGGGCAGAGAACACTTGGTCAATAATTGCTTGGTGACCTTTATAACCTTAACTCTAGGGACTACTTTGTTGCTACCATTTTGCAATGAAACAGATTTTCTGTGATGAAGGGTGGAAATGCATAAATTCAAATGCATAGGCAGATTTTGTCTCTAATCCTTCCTGAGCAAACTCTGCTAGAATTTTTCATGTCTAAAGATAGGTGCAATAATGCCTCCAAAAGAGGGACATTTGAATGGTTGTTTAAAATGATTAAATATTTAACATTTTAAATTATCAACAACTAAACATTTAATAACTCTTTATTAGTATTTTTCTGCAATATTTTCATATTTTGAAATTATTTATGTATATCTATACTCCATGTGTAGAAGTGGTAACTTTAATATCTTATCCTTTGCAAGGAGAGTAGCAGCCATTTTTATGGCTATAAACACAAGAAATTATGTCAACAGGTAGCAGTTTTGAGTATGCAGTGTCACTAATAGGGTTCAGAAGACTTATTAAAAATGTCATGCCTTGAAAGTGGCTTCTGGTATATGATTTTAACTCCACTAAAATTAAAGTCTCTGGCATTATATTCTGCAGCTGTTTATGAAAATTCAGTAAATTTAGGACTGGAATGAAAAGAGGATGTTATGCCAATAACCGATTTTTGTATTTGTTAACTGAATAAAAAGTATTTTGGGGCCTAACGCAGAATTAATTTTTTACCTTCCTCAATGAAATGAGATATTGAAGTGTTTTCTTTGATGAAAAATAATTCCATTTAGTCTTTCCCTGACTCCATAAATATTAAGAACTGATTTTCAAAATCTTGTAATGAAAACCTGAATAATTATACTTAAAAATTGCTGAAATTGAACATATCCATTCTTTATTGTGTATGTCTGCTTTGCTGAATCTGTGATTTTTTTGTAGGTGTTGTGGTTTAACCCTGGTGGGCAGCTCAACTCCCCCAGCCACTCACCCACTCCCCCCCCGGTGGGATGCGGGAGAGAATAGAAAGGTAAAAGTGAGAAACTTGTGGGATGAGATAAAAACATTTTAACAGGGAAAGCAAAAGCTGTGCACACAAGCAAAGCAAAACAAGGAATTCATTCATTACTCCCCATCGGCAGGCAGGTGTTCAGCCGTCTCCAGGAAAGCAGGGCTCCATCACGCATAATGGTTACTTGGGAAGACAAACACCATCATGCCAAACGTCCCCGCCTTCCTCCTTCTTCCCCCAGCTTTTTATTGCTAAGTGTGACATTGTTCTGGTTTGACTGCGGCCGGCAACAAAAGCGCCATGCGGCCGCCCCTCCCCCCACCGGGGTGCGGAGGAGAATGGAAAGAAACAGGCAGAAAACTGGTGGGTCGGGATAAGGGCAGTTTAACAGAACAGCAAACTAAGGGAACAGTAATAGCAACGATACAGATAAGGAGAAAACACAACACAAACCATATGACCCAGAGAGCCATTCTCCCGGACCGGACCGGCGCCCGCGCTCCCGAGCCGCGAGGGAGTTCCCGCCCCCCAGCTCCCCCCCACCGGAACCCAGCATGATGGCACATGGTATGGAATACCCTGCTCTGTTTGGCCAGGTGGGGTCAGCCTGCCTGGCTGTGTCCCTTCCTGGATTGCAGTGAAAATTAACCCTGTCCTGGCCAAACCCAGGATAGACATCATATGGTATGGGACATCGCTTTGGTCAGTTGGGGTCAGCTGTCCCGGCTGTGTCCCCTCCCAACCCCTTGTGCACCCCCAGCCTACTCGCTGGTGGGGTGGTGTGAGGAGCAGAAAATGCCTTGGCTCTGTGTACGCACTGCCCAGCAGTAACTGGAACACCCCTGTGTTATCAACAGTTTTCAACACAAAGCCAAAATATAGCACCATACAATTTGCTATGAAGAAATTTAACTCTATTCCAGCCCAAAACAATACAGTGGGCACAACAGCCATTTTTCACTGTGACTGTCCTCATGTTTGTGCCTTTCTCCAATCCCAGTCTTGTGCAGAGTATGCAAAGCACTTGAACTCAGTTTGTTTCACTGGGTCTGTGCCCTGTCACTTTGTTCCTAGATGTTTCAGAGATAGAAGTGACTGACAGAAGAGAACAAAATGCAGGTCGTTTCCACTGTTGCTAACTAGGGTGGTTGTTGATTAGAAGGCCATGGGCTGGCCAGCCTTAACTTAAACACAGTGTATGTAGTGTAATGGAACAGGTGCCTGCAGGACAACCCCTCCCAGCTCCCTCAATGGTGCATTTCATGTGTGTAGCATCTTCTGTGCCTGTGACACTCTAACTTTATCTAGCAATCTGCATGCTATTACGTTGCTTGTCAGTGGTAATAAAACTTGTCTTGCCTATAGAGGATTTCCTAATGAAGCACGCAAGGCAATACAAGCAAAGCCTCTGTGCATTGATGATCATTCAATAAATCACAATCATAAAAGGCGAGAAAGTCGCTTGATTCAAACATAGAGTATTCAAGACTTTTATTCTGCTGTCACTAATGCAGTAATTCCGTGTGAACAAAAAAGTCCCAGGATGCTTCATGCTGTGAATTTGGTGCTACCATTTAATGAACAATGCAACAGTGTTGTACAAAACAGTCTAAATTGCGACAATGTCGGGCAAATTGCTTCAGGCTGATCTGGTTTACACGTGCCAGGCTTCATGAAAACCTTTTTTTCCCCATCCTTAAACTTGATATATTTATGCATGGATAGATTATACCTCGTATTGTGCTTTTTGTGATATTTTAGTGAAGGGTTTTTTTATGTTGTTTCCTTCACTCCAACCTGCTTCATAGAAAGGTCTCAAAACAAACTGTAAATATGAAGATACCTGTATAACGATCCTCCTGATGTCTTATGTATGGAGGCGGAGGTTTTATAATTCCTGGAAGGATTTATAAAACTTAAGCAACCCCATTTCCAGTACAACAGCTGAGAACTAGCCGTGGCATTCCTATCTTTCAGTGAAATTGGAAGTCTTTTCCGAAGCCTGATGGAGTATTCTGCATAGTGCAAGCAAAGCACAGTGTAGGGATGCTACGAACAATCATTTTCCCTTCTGTCAGTTCCAGAGTAGTGTGCTCTGACAGACGCACAGGTTTTTTTCTCTTTAGACTTTCATGCCTGTTGAAAGTGAAGGGGAAGGATTACTAATGGAACTGAAATATGATGAAAAGCCTTTAAAAACAGCAATTTTGTATTGCTTTTATAAGAAAAATAAATTGAAGTACCATATGACTACAACAAGATTGGTCCTGACAGGTGACTGTTTCTGGAGAGTACTTCTTACGAGTGTGTTCTGGATCCCACAACTTCCATCCTTACATTTTTCCAGAAAGGCAAGTAATAATGGAGGATTTATGTATATGCTGTATATTTTGCGTTGTTACTCAAAATCTTCTTCAAGAAAACCTGTGCAGGTGTCCTATGTAGTGTTAGTAGAAATGGAGAACTTGCACAGTATGAGTAAGGATCTCAGGATTTGGCCCCTGGTCTGAAAGAAATCTTGTAGCTTTGTGTACTTTGGCTGAAGGAAATCTTTCTAAGAACACAGCTTACCTTTGGGTGCATTGACACCAGTTAGCTGCTAGGTTGTCTTGGGCCTGCTGCAAAATTGTTTTTCTAGAGTTTAGGAAAGGACAGAGGGATTTTGAGAGCAAATCGGTAGTACAGGCTGCTTTCTATCAGCTTCAGTGCATTTTTACATGCTGTACACTGTGGGAGAAGAGCAGTGGATGTAATCTTTGCTTGTGACAACTCTTTCCTGAAATAAAATGACTAGAAGACATCAGTGCACAGTGGACACTCACCCTGTTGGGTGTAGTTTAGCCACATGGTTTGTCTGGGCTTTGCTTCTCCCTGGCAGTTGCACACAGTCACTTTTTCGAGAGGGAAATTTTCCTCTGCAGCGATTTCTGCAGCCATTAGGAAGCATGCTTTTACTTTACTCATCAAAGCAAGTGCTTATAGGACCTACTTTGAGGGGTAATTCTCACTGCCTGTTGGGATGCCAAGTCCCAAGCCAAAGATGTAAAGGATCCAGAGAAGAGATTTCAAGTCTTCTAATTCACTTCAAGACTTCCAGCCTGCTACGAGTGGAAAGAAAACGACATTGTCTGAAAATTCTTTAAAATGTGTTTTCTGTCTTGATGCACAACTTTTCTGCTTAACAACAGTGGGACATGTGGAAGGTTTGACTCTCACTGATGCATGGCTGGCAAGTTCATCCTTCAAAACCTTAGTTTTCAGTTGGGGCTGCCTTTTGAATGTCTGCCACATCATCATCACCTGCTGATTTGAAAAATTTGTCTAGCTGAAATGATTTCTTCATCAAAAAGGAACCTGTATTCCCTAGCAATGGCCTCACATGTAACACTGTTTGCAGTTGATGATATTTATAGAAAAGGTTGAGAGCTCTTTGAGAATATTTGCATATATTTTTCTGAAAGGGATAGATGAGAAAATTTGGTACTTAAACAAAATTCAAGTAGTTTAAACTTATTTGAGCTAGCACCACCTACCCCTCACCCCTGAGCTGGGGTATGCTCACACATATGTATATATTTCGTTCATTTATTTAGATCTAATGTTACTTTTTTGAAGACTTATCTCTTGCAGAGCAGTATTCTAGTTCTGATAACACTTGAAATAAATGAAGGCTGTTCCCTTAGCAACAGCCAGCTGAATAACCTTAAAATGCAGTAGGAATAAATAGAGTAACTAATATCTTTGAACGTCTGAGGTTTGTGAAATATTCCTTTTCATAAATCTAGTAAATGGGTTTCTGCTGAATAAAGAGTGGGTTTTAAAATGATGTGCTATTACTTTGATGTGCAGTGTAGTTTGTTGACTTGGATTGGGATGTCCTGCCACTTTGTAGCTGAGTATACTGACAAAAATTCTGAAAGTCAATTTAATTTTTTCTCCCATTTATTTGCGATTTAGGTTTGTTTTTTAAATAGCTCCTTATACCTGAAGCCATTCGCTTTAGAGATAACTGCTTATGTTACACCTATGCACTAGCTTCATTCTCTTGCTTCTCTTTCTATTAATTTACATGAAAATTGTATTTACATTACTTGGAGGCCAGTTCCAAAAGAAAATACCTCCATCTTTCAAAGCATGCACTTTGATTGTGATGGACATCAGCTGTGAACTCTTATTTGATTTCCAGACTCTTTGGAAATGTAGTGAATCTTACTCCTGCTTCGGCAGGAGGGTTGGACTAGATGACCCACAGAGGTCCCTTCCAACCCCTACTATTCTGTGATACTACTATTCTGTGATACTCTGTTGTTTGCACAGAGGCCTTCTAAAATGAAACCTTTATTTTGGCTGCTCTTTGACACTTGCATAATAAAAATAAATGCTTATGAAACAGTTCAGTTTAGGGGAGAGGCTTCCTCTGACTCCCAGACTGCTGGTCACCTGGATGTTGCTTGACTTTCTGCCTGCTGGAAGGGCAAATAAGTCATTCTGTTGTTGTGTTCTAGTTAAATGTGGCCAAGGCAATGGTTGGCATATTTATTCCTCTGTCAAAAAATCCTAGTAAATATTGACTAGAGGGAAAGTGATCAAAACATCATCAGGCAATACAGTAACTGCCACTAATTAACTTTTAATATTAAACATTTTTTACAAAGTAAGTGCAAGCTACAAAATTCTTGGAAAACCTTACAGATGGAACTTCTTGGGGATGCTTCCTCAGATAGCTGAAAGGACACTGGCAGTACTACTGTGCTATAAAACTAATGCCTGTAGTTATTATACATCAGTATGTTGCATTCTCTGTGAATAGAATAAGAGGAAAAAAATGGTAGCTGATACTTCAGAGTTATAAAAGATGGCACATGCCAAGCTGCTCTGAGTTTAGCCTTATGAAAGCAGGTAAGAAATGTGCAATTAGAACAGAGATGGTGAGATGGCCTGTGCTCTAGTTCTTGCAGAATTTCAATCCCTGTTCCGGAAAATTCTCAGAAGGTGTCCATCATGAACAACAAGCTCTGCTTTTATGGCAGAAAGGGGATTTTTAGGTTATGTGGGTTTTTTTTTTTTTTTTTTTTTTTTTTATTTTTTTTCTTTTGAGAAATACAGCTGTTCACTACTATTTTTCCTCAGAAGCGCTGGATGACTTTTTTAATACGAACATATACGCAGTGGACCCAGGTGATCAATCATCTTGAAAACAAAGACCAAAAGCATTGAAGTAAACTTGAGATTTTAGGGAAAGCTAGTATATGTGTAAGAATAGTTCAGACGTGTTCTCCAAAGGGTTGAGGGTTTCGTGCCTATGTGTATTGCTTTATTGCAGTCTAGGTGGAATATTACAAAGCCAGGACCTGGATGAGACAGAGGGTCTCAGCCAGCTTAGAATGGAAATTGCTGTGTGAGACGCTGTCTCCTGGCAAAGAAAGCTAATACTCTGATGAGTTCAGATTTCCTTAAGTGATATTAATTTGGGAGTTTCACAACAAGTACTAGTATTATATTCCCGGTGGGTTTGAGTTACATGACATGAATGTAAGCAAAATCTTTTTTATAGAAACAGGCATAAGAGGGAATTTATTGTACTCTGAAAAAGCTTTATCTTAATTAGGCTGCAAAACTCACTCCCAGTTAGAATGGTTTTCATTTATTAAGTGAAAAAGCAGAAAGCATTCATCTATTTGTATGACAAAATTTAAAAGCAGAGCAATACTCTCTTTAGTAAAGTGGTGCTGTTGAATACCAACAGCTGTACTAACTGTGTCCACAACAATCATCTGCACTACTGATCGTTAACTTCACAATGAGTAACAGTGCTGATTTATTTAATTATCCTGCAGGTAATTGTTGTTTCCTTTACTAATTACATCAGGGAAATGAGACCTGTTTGCACTGAAATGGCTTGAAATGCTTAAGCAAACCTTTCTGAAGGGTAAAATGCCTGGCTATTTTTCTTTTCCTTTTTGCCCTGAGATAAGTTTTTTGTTATTCCCATGCTGTTCTAATTAGTGAGAGACCTCTTTTTCACCCCTTAAATAGTGAACCTTGGACATGTCATATGCTTTAGTATTCTGGGAACTTCCCCGACATAATTAGAACATACAGCTTATAACAACTAGAGCACTTCTACTGTGTTTACAATTGTACAGGAAAACATTTAAAGTCAGTCTTAAATGCTGAAATTGTTGAAGCTGTATTTTCTAAAAGCTCAGCCTGGTGCAGTACAGCTCGGCTGTTCCTGCTGGCGAGGCAGGTCTGTGGTGAGATCTGCTGGGCTTCTCTCTCACCTCAGAACTCTGCACATGGAAATAGGGCTCTCACAACTTTTCTTTCCTTTCACAGATTATGGGTTGTCAAAATAGATGAGAATACCATGGCCACTTAATTGTAACTTTCTGAGAGGAACAGGTCATAATATTTGATCCAGAATTTCCTGTGCAGAAGCCTTAACTTCTGGCTGTACCTCAGTACTTAACTGGTAGGCTTCTAAGCAAGCTTCTCTCTTGAGGAGAGTCCGTGAGACAGAAATTGTTCTAGTTAGAAATGCTTGATATTAGAAATGTATATCTTCCTCATAATCTTCTTTTGTTCAACCTCCGCTTCCAACCACTGAATCTTTTTATGTTGTTTCCTATTTCATCTAACATCACAAACCGCATTTCCTCTTGGGTCCCCTTGTGCTTAAGCTATTAAAGTGTCAATGAGGATGCAACCAATTTTTACTTCTGCTTTACACAGAGGGGCTTTCTGCTTAGATGATCAGAAGGGAAAAAAGTCCTCGCAAAATTAAATCTCCTCATGATTTGAATTTGTTAACTTCCCAAAGATGAGGAAGTTCACAAGCAAAGGCTGAAAACACGAGAATCAGAAAGTGTGTTTGAGGGGAGAGAAAATCAATACAATAAATTTCCAGAAGGTCTCTAACTATCAGGGCAAATGGCAGGATCCTACTTTCTGGGGAAGCATCTCATGATAAAGTCTGTATTCCCCAATGCCACTGTGCCATAGCTCCAAAGCCAAACCACAAAAAAATGTCCAAGCACTTATTTTACAACTGTGAAATATCTGATGTCAGGGAGAAGAGTAGAAGTCATCATCCCAAGGCAGAGTTTAATTATGCAGGAAACTGTTCTACCACATAATGAGGTCCACTTCTTGGAAAAAGAGCACTGACCACAAAGGTCTTAGCAACATGCTGCTGGTATAATTGAAACAGAGCAAGCTTCTTTTCCACATTAGTGATAAATTTGATGTGAAAAGACAGAATGATCTTAACGCTCATTTGCAATTTGTAAAGATTTTAAGTTGAATGAACAGGTCATCTGTTAGTCTTTTCATTTTTCCTCTGTTGTCTTTCCATGCTCTGAAAAAACAATCATTTTAATTGAGTTGTTGGCTCTCACAGCTCCTTCTGCTAATCCAGGCGAACACCCAGTCACTACTCTTGTCTTGCCTTGGTCCAAAACTTCTACATTTTGCCAATGACTTTCTTAAGGGCTATAATATAACTTTTCATTTCATTAAATCAAGTGTTTGGAATGCAATTTAACTTTAAAATAGGATCATTATTGAATCTAGTTTACTTTGAGCTGTGAATTGACTTAACTGTAAGTTTTAAAGAGTTATGTTTTCAAAAAAACTTGACTTTGTACTAAATTGAACTAAAACATTTTTAGCTTGAAAAGAAAAGTAATTGCAGCAAAAATGAAATAAAAGATTTGAATAAGCATAAAGCTATGGAATTAAAGAAATGAGAAAATGTCTGACTGCACATTTAAATTAAACAGCATGAGAGTGGCATGACTCATTTCAAGGCATTTAAGATCTAATGAGCTTTGGGTTCTGAGGAGAATATTAACAACTCAGCAATACTTGTGGGAATGAATAAACCTACGTTATACTTTCAATCTAAAACTCTCAAACTGTGTTACAGAGAAATACTTCCTCTTTTGCAAAAGTGATACGCAGAAGACTAAGTATATTTTTAAGTAGACCATTATTTAATCAGTCCATATGGTCTCTGAGATTCCTAAGACTAGATTGTGATCCTGATATCTTAGAGTCTTGAAGGGCAAAATATCTGACTATTACACAGACTATGCTAAAATCATACTTAGCTAGTTCGCAGATAAGATACGATTTTTTCCCCCATTTTCATGACAGAATTCTGGACAAGTTGTTCTACATTCAGGTGTGACTACCTGGAAACATATTCTTCCCCCATACTCTGCCCTTGGGTGTGTTTTTGTGGGGAATATTACTCTAACGGTTCTGCCTTCTTATGCGGAAACAGATGAAGGTAAGCTCATCTGACTTGTTCTCAGCATTGAGCTGTTCACTTCACTCAAGGGGAAAAAACAAGTTATTCCTATGATAGTCATGTAGAAATAAAAAGCTATACCAACCAAGGATATCCCAGAATGAATTTGTCATAATCTTTCGTAAATTTATAATCTCATAAGCTTTGTACAGTAAATATAGTTTCTACTCTTCATACGTTCTCTGTGTGCCACTAGAATTTGATGTTATGGAAAGCTGCATAGTCAAAGGAGAGGTGGAAGGGTACAAAAAGGCCAGGAAATAAATTCCTGTGTATGGAATTTCCAGGCTTCTGCCTTAATAAGAATATATTTTTTCTCTTTATCAGAGGTAACTCGCTTCCCTCTCTTAAATCTCCCAGCAATAAAACAAAGCAGTAGAGCTTGAATAATGAGGAAAGAAGAGGAATCTTCTATTTTTTTTTTTTTTTAATAGAAATGAACTTTACCCTGATATCTAAAACCAGAAAATTTCCTCTTGAACTGATTTTATATGCTGGAAACCTGTTTGCTCTTACCTATGCACCAGAAGTCTTTGCACCCTTTGTCGGATATATACTTAAGATAGCAGCAAGGACAGTGTGAAAGCTACTCTAAGTGTAAGATAATTTAAAATTTTCTTCTGTGTTAAAAATCATCTCTGCCTAAAATGGATTCATTGTTACTTAGAATTGGGCCTTACTTGAAAACTTTACAGAGCTCACTGACATTTCCTTTAAAGTAGAAAAATTTTTGAAGTTAATAACACAATGCAGTGATACACAAATCACAGCTTATTTTACATATCTTTTTGAATATTTCACTTATCCAGTAAAATTGTCTTTCTATACCTGGAGTGCAGTTATAATAGGTATTCTTATAAATGATGCTGAGCATATTGGCGTATAAATTTTATCACATTCAGCAAAATCATTTATATTTTACAAGTATTGTACCATTAAAAACATGCTTTCATGGAATAAAAATGTTATGAAAATGCAATGCCACACACTATGAATTTACCTTAAAGATCCTAGTCATTTACACTGCACTCTAGAATGGTAGTATAAAGGAGAACAGTCTGTCTTTTTCATAGGTTTCATTCAGGAGCTGGAGTTTCACATTTCATGCAGCGTGTTATGTATGGAAATCACTTGCAAAAGGTCACCATCTATCCTAGTCACTTCTTGCTTAATTAGGCACTGTAATATCATGCATTAAGCAATGCTGTTTTCAAGGAATTCAAGGAAAGATATGAAACCCTAATTACAATGTCAACAGACATTTATTTAGGTACATCAGACACGTGCGCACACCCGCATGTGTGCTTGACAAAGGATGCTAATTCATAGAATCATAGAATCGTATAGGTTGAAGGAGACCTTTGAGATCGTGAAGTCCAACCATTAACCTAACACTGTCAATTCTACCACTAAACCATGTCCCTAAGCTCCTCATCTGTATGTCTTTTAAATATCTCTAGGGACAGTGACCAAAACACTTCCTGGGCAGCCTGTTCCAATGCTTTACAAAATTTTCAGTGAAGAATTTTTTTCTAATATCCAATCTAAACACCCCCTGGTGCAACTTGAGGTCATTTCCTCTTGTCCTGTTGCCTGTTACTTGGGAATAGAGACTGACACTCACCTTGCTACAACCTCCTTTCAGGTAGTTGTAGAAAGCAGTAAGTTCCCCCCTCAACCTCCTCTTCTCCAGGCTAAACAACCCATGTCTCCTCAGCCACTCCTCGTAAGACTTATTCTCTGAACCCTTCACCAACCTTGTTGCCCTTCTCTGGACATGCTCCAGCACTTCAATGTCCTTCTTGTAGTGAGGGGCCCAAAACTGAATGCAGTACTCCACGTGCGGCCTCACTAGTGCCCAGTACAGGGGCACAATCACCTCCCTACTCCCGCTGGCCACACTATTCCTGATACAAGCCAGGATGTCGTTGACCTTCTTGGCCACCTGGGCACACTGCTGTCAACCAACAGCCCCAGGTCCTTTTTTGCTGGTCAACTTTCCAGCCACTCTTCCCCAAGCCTGTAGTGTTGCATGGGGTTGTTGTGACCCAAGTGCAGGACCTGGCATTTGGCCTTGTTGCAACTCATACAGTTGGCCTTGGCTCATTGATCCAGCGTGTCCAGATAGCCTCTGAAGAGCCTTCCTACCCTCGAGCAGATCGACACTCCCAACCAGCTTGGTGTCATCTGCAAATTTACTGAAGGAGCACTCAATCCCCTCATCCAGATCATTGATAAAATGTTACACAGAACTAGCCCCAAAACTGAGCCCTGGGGAACACCACTTGTTTCTGTCCACCAGCTGGGTTTATCTCCATTCACCACCGTTGTATTCTATATACAACCACTACATCACAGAAAAAGAAGTTATAAACTACTACTTCTATGCTGCTGTAGTATGTGGGGAAACCCTTGGGCTGAAATAGAGACAGTACAAAACTATATGGGAAACTCCTTTTAGCTACAATATGTCCAATCCTTAATTGAAAAATTTGCCCAGTTTGGCAAATACGCCCAGTATGAACTTGAGTACCAGAGAGAAGCATCAGTCTGAAGGTGTGAGACATGCCGACATAATCAGAGGGCTGGAACACCGCTCATATGAGGAAAGGCTGAGACCGTAGGGGCTGTTCACCCTGGAGAAGACAAGGTTCCAGGGGGACCTCATTGTGGCGTTCCAGTACCTGAAGCGGGACTACAAGAAAGCTGCAGAGGGACATTTTGACAGGGCATGTAGTGATAGTACAAGGGCTAATGGCTTTAGACTGAAAGAGGGTAGATTTAGATTAGATATAAGGAATAAATTCTTTACTCTGAGGGTGATGAGGCCCTGGAACAGGTTGCCCAGAGAAGTGGTGGATGCCCCTTCACAGAATCACAGAATCACAGAATCACAGAATGGTAGTGATTGAAAGGGACCTCTGTGGGTCATCTAGTCCAACCCCCCTGTCGAAGCAGGGCCACCTAGAGCAGGCTGCACAGGATCTTGTCCAGGCGGGTCTTGAATATCTCCAGAGAAGGAGACTCCACAGCCTCCCTGGGCAGCCTGTTCAGGGCTCCATCACCCTCAGAGGGAAGAAGTTCTTCCTCATGTTCAGCTGGAACTTCCTGTGCTTCAGTTTGTGCCCATTGCCCCTTGTCCTGTCGCTGAGCACCACTGAAAAAAGTCTGGCCCCATCCTCCTGACACCCACCCTTAAGATATTTCTAAGCATATATTAGGTCCCCTCTCAGCCTTCTCTTCTTCAGGCTGAACAAGCCCAGTTCCCTCAGCCTCTCCTCACAGGAGAGATGTTCCAGTCCCCTCACCATCCTTGTAGCCCTCCACTGGACTCTCTCCAGTAGCTCCTCATTTTTCTTGAACTGGGGAGCCCAGAACTGAACAGAGTACTCCAGATGGGGCCTCACTAGGGCAGTGTAGAGGGGAAGCAGAACCTCCCTCGACCTGCTGGCCACACTCCTCCTAATGCACCCCAGGATCCCATTGGCCTTCTTGGCATCCAAGGCACACCGCTTGCTCATGGTTAACCTATCATCCACCAGGACACCCAGGTCCCTATCCACAGAGCTGCTCTCCAGCAGGTCCACCCCAAACCTGTACTGATGCCATGGGGTTGTTCCTCCCCAGGTGCAGGACCCTGCATTTGGCCTTGTTGAACCTCATCAGGTTCCTCTCTGCCCAGCTTTCCAGCCTGTGCATGTCTCGATGAATGGCAGCACAGCCTTCTGGTGTATCTACCACACCTCCCAGTTTGGTGTCATCAGCAAACTTGCTGAGGGTACATTCTAAGTCTTCATCCAGGAACCTTCCCTTCCCTGGAAGTGTTCAAGGCTAGGTTGGGTGGGGCTCTGAACAACCTGGTCTAGTGGAATGTGTCCCTGCCCATGGCAGGGGGTTTGGAACGAGAGGAAGGTTGAAGGTTCCTACCAACTCAAAGCATTCTATGATTCTATGATTCTTTGGAACATTCTGAGATATTCAGTGGACAGTCATGGAATTTGCTGTTCAGTGAACACACCTGAAGCTATTTTCCATGATTGTGATGATGGTAAAATCTTCTAAGACATTTATTCTCAATTATGGAAATTGAACCCTTCAAAATGGATTCAATATTTACAAGTCTCTGAAGCCCAGCTCCACAGCTTCAGGAGTGGGCATTTTTATTCCCAACACAGGGCGTGCAAGTCTATGCAGGAGCTATACAGCTAAAAGGGAGGCAGCTTCTACTCAACAGTTGCTCAGGTTAGTACTGTTGTTGAAGGTCAGAATGAAAGTCAGGGTTTTGTCTTCAATCAGTTCAGAATTACTGGTGGGTGAAGAAGTCTTCACGCTTCTTGACGCTTTTGTCCAGTTCTGGGCTCCCCAGTTCAAGAAAGATGAGGAGCTACTGGAGATAGTCCAGCAGAGGGCTACGAGGATGATGAGGGGACTGGAGCATCTCTGCTACGAGGAAAGACTGAGGGAGCTGGGCTTGATCAGCCTGAAGAAGAGAAGGCTGAGAAGGGACCTCGTAAATGCTTATAAATATCTTAAGGGTGGGTGTCAGGTGGATAGGGCCAGACTTTTTTCAGTGGTGCCCAGCAACAGAACAAGGGGCAACGGGCACAAACGGAAGCACAGGAAGTTCCATCTGAACATGAGGAAGAACTTCTTCCCTCTGAGGGTGACGGAGCACTGGAACAGGCTGCCCAGGGAGGTTGTGGAGTCTCCTTCTCTGGAGGTATTCAAGACCCGCCTGGACAAGGTCCTGTGCAGCCTGCTCTAGGTGACCCTGCTTTGGCAGGGGGGTTGGACTAGATGACCCACAGAGGTCCCTTCCAGTCCCTACCATTCTGTGATTCTGCGATTGAGGCATGGAGGAAGCCATGAACAGAGGGAGCCTTTTATAGGTATCTCTTTCCTCTGATAAACAATTTCAAGTGAGAAGTACAGGCAAAAAGAGCAGGCGAGCTGGCAGGCAGGATCCCATAGGAATCCTGTGTGTCTTCTGTTAAGATTTAATAATGGAAGGATTTCCAAGAAACATTTCTAATTCACCACATATAGAGGAAATTTAAGTTAATTCCTTCTTTGCTGGAACTGTTTTTTCAGCTAGTGTTATGCAGTTTCTGAGATTTAAAATTGGAAGAGTGGGGTTTTTAAGATTCTTTTATTATAGTTTCCTGCATTCATTTTTCACTCTTTTTTCCTCCATGTTTGTGATCAGTGAGATCCCAGTTTGCTGTCTGGGTTCCTGGAACTGACAATTTGCATTTATATGTAGGTGCTACTGTGGAGATTAAATAAACATAATGTTTTTATTTATATAGGGTGCTTCCTGGCAATGATAGCTTAGTGCCTGTCCTTGGGAGCTCAGGCAACAGTTCAAACACCTTTTTTTTTTTTTCCCTAATCCTTCTGCTTCTATGCTAGCTTGTGAGTTTATTTCCCTCCCTCCTGGTTTTCACTGTTCCTGTAAAGCTGTTGCTCGAAGGAGTGTGGGGACCCAGACGGAGGCCCCACGCAAGAACGCGGGTGTCCAGGTCTCCGGCTGCAGGGAGTGCCTGAGCCTGGCGCTCGTACCAGAGGACAGCAGAGACAACGGCTGTGTTCGGTGCGAGCAGGTGAATGACCTGCTCAGCCTGGTGGCAGAACTGAAGGAGGAAGTGGAGAGGCTGAGGAGCATCCGGGAGTGTGAGAGGGAGATCGACTGGTGGGGCAGCACCCTGCCCTCCCTGAGGCCGAGGCAGCAGGAGGCGGCTCCAAAGAAAGCAGAGAACCCCCTACCCTCTTGCCACCGAGCAGAAAGAGGGGACCTAAGAGATGGTGGGGAATGGAAACAGGTCGCTGCTCGGGGTGGCAAGCGAATCTCCCCCCGGCCTCCCTCACCTGCCCAGTTGCCCTTAAGCAACAGGTATGGGGCTCTGGAATGTGAGGGACCGGCCACAGAGGATGTGGGTGAAGGTGAGGCTCCATCCAGGGGGTTGCCTAGCACGAATCAGACAGCCCCACGTATTATGACTGCCTCAACTAAGAAAAAAAGGAGGGTCATTGTCATAGGTGATTCCCTTCTGAGGGGAACAGAGGGCCCGATCTGCCGACCGGACCCATCCCACAGGGAAGTCTGCTGCCTCCCTGGGGCCCGGGTTAGGGATGTTGCTAAGGAACTCCCTGGTCTGGTGCGGCCTTCTGATTACTAACCCCTCTTGGTAATGCAGGTTGGCGGGGACGAGGTAGCAGAAAGAAGTCCCAAGGCCATCAAAAGGGACTTCAGGGCACTGGGGCGACTGGTTGAGGGATCAGGGGCGCAGGTGGTGTTTTCCTCCATCCCATCAGTGGCAGGGAACAGCACTGAAAGGGGCAGGAAAACTCACCTGGTTAACAGGTGGCTCAGGGACTGGTGCCATCGGTCCAATTTTGGTTTATTTGATCATGGGGAGGTGTACACAGCACCGGGCCTGCTGGCGACAGGTGGAACGTAGCTGACTCAAAGGGGAAAAAGGATTCTTGGCCACGAGCTGGCGGGGCTCATTGAGAGGGCTTTAAACTAGGTTCGAAGGGGGAAGGGGATACTGCCCAGCTCACTAGGGATGAGCCTAGGCTTGGCGTGCCAAGGCCAGGGGTGAGATTGACAGCCCAGCTCAAGTGTGTCTACACCAATGCACGTAGCATGGGCAATAAACAGGAGGAGCTGGAAGCCATTATACAGCAGGACGGCTCGCATGACTGGCATGCTGTCATAGATGGCTACAGACTCTTTAGGAAAGACAGGCTAACAAGGAGAGGTGGTGGAGTTGCTCTATATGGGAGGGAGCAACTGGAATGCATTGAGCTTGGTCTGGGGGCAAATGAGGAACAAGTTGAAAGCTTGTGGGTTAGAATTAAGGGACAGGCTCATAAGGGTGACATTACGGTGGGTGTGTACTACAGGCCACCTGACCAGGAGGAGGAGGCTGATGAGGCCTTCTACAGGCAGCTGCAAGCAGCCTCACAGTCACAGGCTCTGGTTCTCATGGGGGACTTCAACCCCCCTGACATCAGCTGGGAAGACCATACAGCTAGGCAGGCGCAATCCAGGAGGTTCCTACAGAGCATCGATGATAACTTTCTGATGCAAGTGGTGGAGGAACCAACAAGGAAAGACACTCTGCTGGACCTCGTGTTAACAAACAAGGAGGGACTGGTGGAGGATGTCAAGGTTGGAGGTAGACTCGGCTGCAGTGACCACGAAATGGTCAAGTTCAGGATCCTGCGTGGAGGAAGCAGGGCGATAAGCAGGATCAAAACCCTGGACCTCAGGAGGGCTGACTTTGCCCTCTTCAAGGAGCTACTGGGAGGAATCCCGTGGGCCAGGGCTCTCGAAGGCAGGGGGGTCCATGAGTGCTGGTCTCTCTTTAAACAACACTTCTTCCATGCACAGGAGCAATGCATCCCCCTGAGAAAGAAATCGAGCAAAGGAGGCAGGAGACCTGCATGGTTAAACAAGGAGCTTCTAGCAGAGATCAGGTGGAAGAGAAAGGTCCATGGAATGTGGAAAGAGGGGCAGGCCACTTGGGAAGAGTACAGAAACGTGATGAGAGCATGCAGGGATGCGACGAGGAAGGCCGAGGCCCACCTGGAATTGAAGCTGGCAAGGGATGTCAAAAACAACAAGAAGGGCTTCTTCAACTACATCAGTAGCAAACGAAAGGCTAGGGACAATGTTGGGCTGCTGCTGAATGAGGCGGGTGTCCTGGTGACGGAGGATGCGGAGAAGGCAGAGCTACTGAATGCCTTCTTTGCTTCAGTCTTCAGTGCTAAGACTGGCCCTCAGGAATCTCAGGCCCCGGAGGTAAGAGAAGAAGCCTACAGAGAGCATGACTCTCCCTTGGTCGAGGAGGACTGTGTGAGGGATCGCTTAAGCGATCTGGACGTCCACAAATCCATGGGCCCCGATGGAACGCACCCACGAGTGCTGAGGGAGCTGGCAGATGTCATTGCTGAGCCACTCTCCATCATCTTTGAGAGGTCCTGGAGGACAGGAGAGGTGCCCGAGGACTGGAGAAAGGCCAATGTCACTCCAATCTTCAAAAAGGGCAAGAAGGAGGACCCAGGGAACTACAGGCCGGTCAGCCTCACCTCCATCCTGGGAAAGGTGATGGAGCAGCTTATCCTGGAGGCCATCATCAAGCAAGTGGAAGAAAAGAAGGTTATCAGGAGTAGCCAGCATGGATTCACCAAGGGGAAATCATGCCTGACCAATCTAATAGCCTTCTACGATGACATGACTGGCTGGGTAGACAAAGGGAGAGCCGAGGATGTTGTCTACCTGGACTTCAGCAAGGCTTTCGACACAGTCTCCCATGATATCCTCCTAGGGAAGCTGAGGAAGTGTGGGCTGGATGAGTGGTCGGTGAAGTGGATAGAGAACTGTCTGAATGGCAGAACTCAGAGGGTTGTCATCAGCGGCGCTGAGTCTAGTTGGAGGCTGGTGACAAGTGGTGTCCCTCAGGGGTCAGTACTGGGCCCAGTCTTGTTTAACTTCTTCATCAACGACCTGGATGAAGAGTTAGAATGTACCCTCAGCAAGTTTGCTGATGACACTAAACTGGGAGGTGTGGTAGACACACCGGAAGGCTATGCTGCCATTCAGCGTGACCTGGATAGGCTAGAAAGCTGGGCAGAGAGGAACCTGATGAGGTTCAACAAAGGCAAAAGCAGGGTCCTGCACCTGGGGAGGAACAACCCCATGCATCAGTACAGGTTTGGGGTGGACCTGCTGGAGTGCAGCTCTGCGGAGAGGGACCTGGGTGTCCTGGTGGACGACAGGTTAACCATGAGCCAGCAGTGTGCCCTGGTTGCGAAGAAAGCCAATGGAATCCTGACATGCATCAAGAAGAGTGTGGCCAGCAGGTCGAGGGAGGTTCTCCTTCCCCTCTACACTGCCCTGGTGAGGCCCCATCTGGAGTACTGTGTCCAGTTCTGGGCTCCCCAGTTCAAGAAAGGTGAGGAGCTACTGGAGAGAGTCCAGCGGAGGCCTACAAGGATAGTGAGGGGACTGGAGCATCTCTCCTACGAGGAGAGGCTGAGGGAACTGGGCTTGTTCAGCCTGAAGAAGAGAAGGCTGAGAGGGGACCTAATAAATGCTTATAAATATCTGAAGGGTGGGTGTCAGGAGGATGGGGCCAAGCTCTTTTCAGTGGTGCTCAGCGACAGGACAAGGGGCAATGGGCACAAACTGAGGCACAGGAAGTTCCGTCTGAACATGAGGAAGAACTTCTTCCCTCTGAGGGCGACGGAGCACTGGAACAGGCTGCCCAGGGAGTTTGTGGAGTCTCCTTCTGTGGAGATATTCAAGACCCGCCTGGACAAGGTCCCGTGCAGCCTGCTGTAGGTGACCCTGCTTCAGCAGGAGGGTTGGACTAGATGACCCAGAGAGGTCCCTTGCAACCCCTACTATTCTGTGATTCTGTGATTCTGTCATTCCTCTCTGGAAACTGTACCTCCTTTAAATTTATAGGTTGGCTTCAATATATGAGTTGCTTGTTTATCCTGATCAGTTAATTCAAGATTTTCATATTAACTTGCAGAATTTAAATAGAATTTCTTTTCAACTCAGCTCTTTGGGGATGAAGTGAACCCATACATAAGAAATATGGAACACTTTATGTAGCTCTAATGACCCAGTCTGACATGGTGACTCCAGAAGGAGCTTTACCCATGTATTTGGTTTGAGTGGCAAGGTTTTGGTAGTGGGGAGGTTACAGGGGTGGCTTCTGCAAGAATCTGCTAGAAACTTCCCCTGTGTCTGACAGAGCCAATATCAGCTGGCTCCAAGACGGACCCAGCACTGGCCAAGGTCAAACCAATCAGTGATTGTGGTAGCACCTCTGGGATAAAATAGGTAAGAAGGGGAATAAAAAAAAAAATTTGCACAGAACATAAACAACAGCAGAAGAGAGAATTGTGAATATGTGAGAGAAACAGCCCTGCAGACACCAAGGACAGTGAAGAAGGAGAGGGAGGAGGTGCTCCAGGCACTGGAGCAGAGATTCTGCTGCAGCCCATGGAGAAGACCATGGTAAGGCAGGTTGTCTCCCTACAGCTCATGGAGGTCCACGGTGGAGCAGATATCCACCTGCAGATTTTGGAGGACCCCAAGTCAGAGCAGACTGGTGCGCCGGAAGGAGACTGTGAACCCATGGAGAGCTCATGCCGGACCAGGGTCCTGGCGGGACCTGTGGACCTGTGAATAGATGAGTCCACACTGGAGCAGGTTTGCTGGCAGGACTTGTGACCCCATGGGGACCCCACGCTGGAGCAGTCTGTTCCTGAAGGACTGCATCCCCGTGGAAGGGACCACTTTGGAGCAGTTTGTGGAGAACTGTCTCCTGTATGAGGGACCCCATGCTGCAGTAGGGGCAGAGTGTGAAGAGTCCTCCCCTGAGGAGGAAGGAGCGGCAGAGACAACATGTGATGTACTGACTGCAACCTCCATTCCCTGGCCCCTGTGCTGCTCAGGGGGAAGAGGGAGTGAAAATCGGGAGCGAAATTGAGCCTAAGAAGGGAAGGGTGGGGGTAAGGTGTTTTAGGATTTGGTTTTATTTCTTATTATCCTACTTTGATTTGATTGGTATTAAATTAAATTATTTTTCCCCAAGTCATGTCTGTTTTGGCCGTGATGATAATTGGTGAGTGATGTCTCCCTGTTCCTATCTTGACCCATGAGCCTTTTGTTATATTTTTTCTCCCATGTCCGGTTGAGAAGGGGGACTGACAGAGTGGCTTTGGTGGGCACCTGGTGTCCAGCCAGGGTTAGCCCACCACAGCCCACAGTTCAGTCAGTTCTGTGAAAGGCACAGCAGCCTGCCATGAAGCCTCCCATATTTATTTTGTATCTGAAGGGGATTTTGTCAGATAGCAAGGAAGATAATAAGTTAAAAATATGGCCCAATATACTAAAGCGTAATCCTAACTGGAGCTGAAGCTGAGGAGCTAAAAAGAGTGGCTGAATTGCCCATTTTTCAAGTGTAAGATATTCTGTGCCCTGTTAGTAGAATTTCAAATTAGCTCAGGTGTATTCAAAATAACATCTGTTTTTTTAATCCACGGGATCATTGGATGTATTTAATTTCTGGATGCCTCTACAACCCAGTTAGCTGAAATATACAATGGCTCTAAAAACTTCCAGAGTAGAGCACACAGCCTCCTAAGTCACTAGGTTGCTTAACTGTGAGTCAGCAACAGCTATACTGAGGCTAGTTTAGCTCAGCTATAATGCTTGGAGCATCTGGGACCACTAAAAGTAAATTTGGATTTTTTTAATGGAATAAGCCAAACATAGGTTTTATGTGAAAACACTCACAACAGTTTGAAAAATATGACTCATTTTCTTATAAACAGAAATGTAAAAGTTGAAAATGAAAATGTCAGTCATCAGATCCAGAAAGATGTCTTCCAATTTAAATAAGCTGCAAATCCAATGCAAAGCGCACCAAGACTTGTATCAATCCTTAAAAAGCACTAGTGAGAGCTGAATGCCAAACAGGTTCCCAGGAGGCACGTTATGCTAATCACTATGGCAATCAGTTATTTGTCATTCTTGCAGACATGTATTTTCCATTTACGCTAACAGGGTGGTTGATTGGATTTTGTTCATTATATGGGCAGAGTCAAAACTGGTCTTATAAACTGCTGTTCAAGTTAATTAGTGAGTATGTGTGTACTCAGAAGCAGAAAACCAAGCTTTAAAACTATAACCTACATCAATCAGGCATCTTTTCTACATAACACCAAAATCATTCCACTTAGTGTATTCAGCATAAAAAGAAAGTAAAAATGCTGCATTTTCATTTCCCCCATTCTCTGATGGTCTGGCAGTAAATGTGTTGTTATTCATAAAAGAGTAAGAACAGAAACTTGCTTGTGCTCTGCTGTCTTATCTAAAACTCTCCCAGGCTCTGCGTCTAGCTTAAGAGATGGTGCAGGGATAGGAAGATTCTTAGTAGAGTTTTGTGTTCATTCTTCTACAGTCTTTAGTTGATTAATTATTAGCAGATAACAAAGATGACCTGCAAGCACTACCCCGGGGTTACAACCTAAACAGCAATAATTAAAACAGTAACAACAGGATTTAAAGGCAATCAGTGGTGGAAATGCTGGACTTCATTCTGGAGACCCAGTTTCAGCTCCTACATTTTGTGTCCATGTGGGAGGGGTGGTTTTATTATCCTCAACAAGTTCACTAGTTTTTCATGCATGTTCGTGAGTGTCCCTTTGTAAAACAGAGGCAGACAGGGTTTTTCTTCTGTCTACCACAAATGATTTAACAATCCAGATGAGGATTTTACAGATCTCAAGCGTGTTTTCTTACTGACTTGTATCATGTGTCTGGAAGTAGATTTGATTTCTCTAGCCCTAGGAATAGGGGGTATTCTGAAATGGCATCTTTTCAATACTGGAGTTTTTTGTGTGAAAAGTTCAATATTCATTGGAGAGAGAGCTTTGGAGAGCTTTGTCCATTGCACATGAGAGACTAACAGGAGAGAAAATTGGGGTGTGAGATCTTCTCATCCATTGCCTGTTTGTTTTCCAGACTGAGGAGTCCTGGTCCTTTCAGCCTCTCCCCGAGAGGCAGATGTGCTAGATAGTACCCTTATCATTTTAGTTGTCTTTCTCTTTGATATCTCTGTTCTGTCCTTTTTAAGCTGTGGAGACCTCAAATGCACACAGTACCAGTATTGTGATAAAACCAAAGTGTTGTCTTGCAGAAAAATATTTCATCTTGTTTCAATAACCTTCCTGATGATACCCAACTTTTACTGCATTTTAGCAGCTGTTATATGGTGAGCCTTAAGTTTCTGACTCCGTCTGAGATAACACCAAGTCCCCTTTCCTGAGTTTCACCTCTCACTTCCACTCAGCATGAAATAAGCACAGTTTAGATTTTCTTCACCTCACATTTACTGGATTGAAACACACTTGCTGCTTATTTCCTCCCTTCCTCAATTTTTTTTTCAGTCCTGGAGTGCTTCAACGTTATCTGCCATTTAATTACCTGAAAGATCTTAGTGTCATCATGATTTTTAGATTTAAGTGTCCAAAGAAGATATAAGGTGACCAGATGTCTCTCACCTTACTTCTGAGCTCTGTAGAACTGGCAGCATCAACCACAAAACAGACTGAAAGCTTGTTGCTCCCTTTTCCTGGCTGGCATTCCTTCTCTATAGCATCTTGCCAACAGCCTTGTGAAAAGCTGTTACGACACTACAGAACCTACTCTACTGAGAGTCAACAAATTAAAGCAGGGGTACAGGGGGACAGACCTCCCATCTCCCCACATCATCTGGATGCAGAGGGTTATGGGAGTCGCATAGTTTCATTTTGTGTGTGGCTTGTTTGCTGGTCTACACAAGGGGCCACACTGGATTTGGGGCTTTTTTGTTCTGTATTTTTCTCACCTTTTTTATATGTTTACAGTATATCAACAGCTCTGCTCTTTGACTAGAAGTAAGAAAGAGTTCAGCAGCCATTTAAGAACAGAAATTCCTCACCACCTCACTGTAGTTCATGAAAGTAAATATTTTATTGCTGGAGGGAAGGGCTGTGGGAGCAGCTATGCCTTGAGCAAGCAAAGTATGTTTGGCAATATGCTGTCACACCAAGGTTTAAGGTGCTGCAGATCTGTACTGAGGGACTTTCAATGTCATAGCTCATAGGAAATCAGAAACTTCAAAGAAATGTTCGGGTCTAATAAAAAATGATCTAAAAGGAAAGAGTCTACCATTCTGCAAACTGAACTTGCAGAGACCCAGCAATATTCAAGCCATTTATGATCTAGAAATCTGATGAAATTTTTGCCACTACATCTGTTTCTCATGCTGCAATAATTCATTGTCTCAGCATCCTGCCAGCTTTATCTCATGCATTTAATGGCCACAGCTTTTGTGAAGAGCATTGAAGACTAATATTTTCTATTGTGGGTACTTGGGGTACTCAAAAGCTTTTTTAATGAGAAATCTGTAGCGACGAAATTCCTTTCACTTCCCATTCAAAAGCTGTGTGATTAGCTTCAATTCCTCTGAGAAAGTCAGAAAGTGTTGACAGATAGCAACCCAACACAGTGGAAACCCAGCTTAGTTTTTTTGGGTAATCTAGTGCAATCATTCTCAAATGGGGGAAAATTCTTCCTCTCCTGTATGTTTGGAACAGAAAAGGCTTACCCTCTCACATGGCTTCTTGGAAGGGAAACACTGGTAGATCAAGATGCTGGGTGAACTCCAGGCCATCCTCGTTGGGAACTGTGCCTGCTGATTTCCTGCTCCTTTTCTCTCTCTTCCCCCCGCCCCCATACACACACATACCCTTTTGCACTTTGTGGCAGGACAGGGCAGGGGGAGGAAGAAGAGACTCTCTTATGTTTTTAGACTGTGTTTTTTTAGAATTGATGAGTTTGAGCATAAAAGTGAAAAAAAAACCCAAACCAATATACCAAAAATAAGGGTATTTTTCTCTAGCCAGACATATCTATTTCATCGAAGTAAATGATGAACCAAGATGCATCACAGATTTCTTTATGAGTTCCTTCTGATGACTAGATAGGTTTCTAATACAAGCTGGAGTGCTTAGTTAATGGTCTGACAGCAGAAAAGGAGCATGGGGAGAACGAATGCGCATCTAAACATCTGGGCCAGTTTGCTTAAGCAGCTGAGCCCTCTAAGATGTAATGTGAATATTGAAATTGATAGTGTACAATTTTCCATAGATTTTTCTTCTAGACTTTTGAGTCTTGAATATATCATTATCTTGTTCAAAGTATTAAAAAGATGTACCACCGTTACGGCAAAGTCAGTGCTCAAGTCTTTCTTTACTGGAATTGAGAGAAAAGTCTTAGAGCAAACTCAGGGAGCAGCCTGCGTGTAGACATGCTTAGGAAGGCTGTTTGTAATAGCCTAAAGCCCACTATCCCATTGTAATAAAATGCTGGTCCTTTTCTCTTATCCCTGACATTGTTTTGCTCAAAAGAATTGGAATTAAGAAGGAAAACGTCTTTCATCTTCAGAGGAACTGGATGATGGCCACAAAAAGGCAAGAGTGGGTTTCAGTTTGGTAGAAGTTCTGATAGGATATGGATTTTAAATATGCACAGTTCTCCATGTCAGCAAAACCAGGCCATTATGGTTTTCTGTGACATTCGTAACTAATTTAGTGGAAGTCCTGATATAATCTGCTATTTAAGCCTTACCCATTTTGTAAATGAAGTCTCAGTTCAATTGGTGACTGTGGCAATCAATTTTTATTTCCAAAATGGTCTTTTTGACTTCGTACGGTTTTGCAAAGTCATTTACCCCTGTAAATATGCGTTTCATAAAGAGGTTATTGGGGACTATGAAAAACTCAAATAAAACTGTGAAAAAAGAAAAATATTTACTATGATTGGGTCATCCATTATTACATTTTCTCCTCCACAAGGGTATGTATAATTTTGAAGGCTTTTTTGTTGTGATTTATCATACAAAGTATGTCAAGTATAAGCCAAAACAACTAAACTGTTCCACTGAACATGAAATGGCCACACTGTGCTTTTGTGCCTGCATGGCCATGGGGTATCGGTGACACCTAAAAGAACATTATACATGCCAGAGCAGTTCCAGAAACTATGTAATACTTCAGTATAAAGAAGATTGTCCTTGGTGGTTTCCTCATAAAGCACTTATTTTCATGATTCTTTTTTTAAACGTAGAGAACTTTTATCTCTGAAGTTAATTTGCAGACTTATTTTGCAATTTTTGTTAGGTATAGCTTCATGTTGATAGTTCCAGCCTTCTTGCACCTTTCAGTTATTTAATTGTAAAAGCAATATCTACCCAGGGAAACCAATACATACGTGAAATTAGAAAGATGCCAAAAAATTAATTGATTTGAATGACTGCATGGTCCACATTCACTATTGCAGATTTGTATTTTTTTTTTTTTCTTGAAAGTAAGTCATGAAATTAAGAAGTTGTTGCTGCTGGAATCCAAAAAGTTTGTGTCACCCTGTCATTTATGAATACAATTCAGGAGCTGACAGGAGATAAGATAAAAGTCAATAAAAAGAGAATTATTTATTAAAAAGATCTAATGTTACAATAACAGTACACAGGAACTATTATATTACTGTGTCTTCCACATCGTATATTCCATTATATATAGTATATATACAGATTGTATACAATTTATCTGACATTTTGATATGGGCCATCACAGTATCTTTCTTTTGGTCTGCACAACAAGGTTTCTTTCTAATTATTTTTTTCCAAACAAATCTTGTGGCACTATACAAAAATACAGTCTCCTCAGTAACGCTAGACTGCACTGTTACAATCTTTTACATGAAAAAGGAAAGAGCTCTCCACAACAACGTAAAAATAATATGTCGTGATAAAGAAACATCTTCTTCTACAAAGTAACAAGGAGGTAATACATAGGTACTTAAACATTTCAAACATGTTTATTAATATATTTAAGATGCAAAATACATATTATGTTCATGTTGAATATAAAACATACTCCTTTTTGTCCCTGCAATACAACTGCATTACCTGATGGTACGTTCAGTATTACTATCTGTATCTTGACACTAGAGATCGAGATATAACTAGATGCAGCTCTATCTCATTATCAAATTTTCATTCTTCTTATAAAGCATAGCCATTTATTGTATTCAGAAAGTTTTTTGACTAAAAAGCCACCAACAGTAAATGTAGCCGTTTCAAATACTCTGAAATAAACTGCATTAGCAAGCAACTGTATAAAAAATAGAAGAAATTATACTTAACTCATTTATAAAATAGCCATTTTGCTTTTTGGTTCATCATCTTATTCTTGTTTATTTTAACCTTTTGAAAAATGATGGTTTGCTAATGCAAGTTCTCTGCACAGTAGCAATGCTGCTGTTCTAAATGACAGCATGTAGTTATTTTCTGTGAGTTTGCTATATCAGCAAGGTACATTCCACCTTCTTTTCTTTGATCTCAAAGGCTTTCCAGAAGCAGAGATATAGAAGATCTCCTTCTGTCTCTATCTGCAGTCTACACTCAGCTAGCTATCTTGCCTTTTTTTTCCTAGCAACATGGTAAGTAAATTTAAAACCTATTTTTTAGAAAATTATTTAAAATATTAGTGGGTAATAAAGATTAGAGTTAAACCACCTCTGAAAATTTACACTGATAAAATATTCAGAAGAAAAAAAATTTAGTCATCAGTCAGCTTTTCACCTACCAAGCACTTGGTCTGTGTTGTGCTTTCTTGGCCACTATTTTAAAGCTGCTTAGAAAGGGCACAGTTAGAGTGTACTAGCTAAATGCCAAATATTTTTTTGCTATTGAGCTTGCAAAATAATGGGATTTTAGACCCAGAACACATCAAGCAAAATAGATTTGCATCAAAATTTTTAGAGGGATGGACAGCTGGAAGAACTATTCCATTAGGACTTGCCTGTTAAAGAATTTTGACTTGATTTTTCCCAGGCAAGGGAATGTTCATTCTAGGTGTGATCCCTAGACACATGGTAGCAAAACACCCTCCCTCATAACACCGTGCACACCATAATTCTACAAACAAGCACACCATATACACTGGGGATCATTTTGGTTCAGGTGCCAGTATGTGGAAAGGCTTTCCAGAGTAGAAAAATTGTCCAAATTGTCAACAGAAAAAAGTGGAGATTAAAACTGATAGCACACAGTCCCTACAAGAATAATCTCTAGTGACCTGTAGAAATAGACGCAACTAGCTAAGTAACTGGAATGGTGTTCAGTAGCACTTATCCAGGTATTTTTTTTCAGACACAGCATTCTCCAAAATATATCCTACTGGAGTTTATATATACGTGAATGATTACATTACAAAAAGTGTTAATATTGTCTGCATAATATGCTTTCATATATACTTCATCTTGATTAGCAAATGTAAAAAGCACAGAATGTTACTAAAAATGGTAAAAGAGGAAAAAAAAGTTACAGCTGAGAAGTGCTAGGAAAAAGTAGGTTTACCTCCCTGAATTGCTTTACTTGTCCACTTAGCAGCCTAATGCACATCATGTTCAAATGCTCAGTGGAGTTTTCATTGTCATATGCAGTAGGAACTGATTTGTTATTTGCTATTAAAAATAAATATTTGATTAATTTGGCATTAAATCATGTGGTATTTGATGAAAACCAAACTTGTTTCCTGTTTAAGTTTGTTTAATCAATTTCCATTTAGCTTGCAACAAAATAAATGACTTCTTTTCTGCTCCGTTTTGCCACTTTCTGAGTGTGCTGTCTAGTATGTTATTGGCAATTCTTTTTGCTAATTAAATACATACTCATACATTTTCACTGTACTTTTGCAGTGGGCTGTGTATCTAAACTGTATTTTTCTTTCTTGTCAGTTGGAACAGCCAACTGTAGGAGAAAGCTATATCAAACTGTTCTATATTTAAAAAAGAATTTTTTTCCAAATGAAACAGATGTACTGTACTAGACACCACTGCTTAAACACCTAACATGACTGGGCTCACCAAAATCAAATGTATTAGAAAAGTAAAATACATTTGACAGAAATAACATTTCCTTACAAAAATTTATTACATACAATCTGCATATTTTTTGGCCAAGAAGTGTCCCCTCCCCAGAGGACATTTACAAAAAATGGAGAAAAAAACCTGATGAATTGTTAACTGTGTCTCCAACACTCCTCTAAGTGCACCACAGGCATTTCTATGGGTCTTTAAGCATTAGCTTGGGTTTCCAGTTTCTCCACGGACATAAAACTCCGTCCCTTGGTGTCATCAAGCTAAAGCAAATAAATGACAACAACAACAACAAAGTCTGCAGTCTTCACCATGAGGCTGAAGGAACCATCAGTGCCAAAAGCAATGTTACAGAGGTCGAGGAAGTGGACAACACATGTAAGGTGGACTGAGCACTTGTTACTTTCCCTCCTGAAATGAAAAACAAAGTATTTAAGGAACAAATGATGCAAACAGTTCTTAGTGTATTTAGGTACTAGATTTTGCCCCAAACTTGTATTCTATTATGCTAGTAAAAGCCTAATTTTTAGGCAATGGATTACCTTGTGAGAACTGCAATCGCAAAATAGGCTTACTACGCAGACATGAGGTAATGGAGGATTTTACGATGATATCTACAGAAAGTCACATGCTGAATCCCCATATTCAGTCTGCAAATGAATAGGACATTCCAAAAGGGTGTGGTTTTACATGTTAATCCTCAAAAAGAATTAGGCTGCAGAAGATGCCCTGAGTCACAGTCACAAAAGCTCTTCCTGAAACAAGGAAAGAAAGCTGTCCCTTGATCTTGATGTTTATTCAGAGGAAAAAGTGATCTTTTGCCCAGTAGCCCATTGATGGTTTTAGATCACAGCAGCCCTTGAATAGGCTGTGCTAAGAGAAAATACGCTATGGGCTGGCAGTGGCAACAGATAGCAGGAAAGGAAGGGAACCAGAATGTTTAGGCAAAAGACAATGTTATTTTCTTGTTCTTGCAACTAATCCTTCCATCCCTTTCTTACCTTTGTAATATTGATACGTTAAATTCTTTCAACATATTGCAGTAACTGAGAAAACAGGAGCTAGACATCATGATTTACATCATGATAGTACATTAATACTGTAGTGCATTTATAATTTCATAAATTAATAGCTACTCAAAGCAGGCAATGGAACCTACAGAGAAATTCGGCTTATTCTAAAGCAGGCACATACACATGGTTCAGCCACCTAAATGCATGCCATTTTAGCTGTGTTAGGTAGTACACCTGTGGCTAGGGATCCAGAATGATGTGCCTATCCTCTCAGTCCCATATCATATCTGCCAGGTCTCTGCAAATGTTTAGGATACCTTAGGACCTCTCAGATGTCCTTACGTGCCTTTATCTGAATATTTAAATTCAGAAGATCAACTGAATTGCTGTCTAGGCTCCACTGTCGGTCTGTACGGACTACATCTCAGCTGACTGTAATGCTATTTGAGACACCTAGTAGATATGTGGACACCCATAGCTCAATTATATCCCAGATGTTATCCCAGAAAGGGAGAAGTTTCTTGTAAATCCTCTTTTTTGTCCATCAGCCCCACACAGATGCCTCAGATACTCTTGAGCATCTCGAATGTTCAATATAGATATCTTTGTTTCAGCATAGAACTGAAGACTCTGATCACTGATTTTATCTAATACCTAGAGAACTGTGAGAAAAGTTTTTTCAGGTGGAGAATAATAGAGTTAATGAACACTGCTATAATCACCATTCTTCCAAATATAAGTGTAACCTTACCTGAAAAAGATGGAACTCTGATCTGGGGACTCGCAGTCCCATCCCCTCCTTCACTGACTGCACAGACCTCAATGATGTAGACACCAACATCAGGAAGAAGTACCACTGCAGAGGTTTTCTGTGTCTCTATAACTTGACTGTTGCTCTGGCCTTCTTGCCTAAATAACACCTATGGGCAATAAAGTAGATAGTGGTCATAGTGATCTTTCAAGTTATATACCAGGCATTTTGTGTAGATAATGTAGTCACTGAAATGTTGACAGTTTCATGCTTTCATTAAGGAATTCTTGACATTACATTTGAACAGTCATCTGCTTTTACTCTCCCAACCACCCAATGCCTTCGAAATATTAATAGCAAAGTGTATTAGCAATTAATTAATGTGAAAGGAAGTTGATTATGATCCAGAGAGAAGATATAACATTTGCCCGCTCCACCATTAAGTGGTATAAAATTTTTTCTCCAAACTTTCTTCTAAATGCATTTTGGATTCCATTTGATTCAATTTCTTATCCCCAAATTCATGTAGATATTCACATTTTTGGCTCAAGACCCCAACTTCAAATGTAAAGAGAATGCCCTGGACGTCCATAGTGTGTTTACCTTACCTGGCTAAGTCAACTGAGAACAGTTCAGATCTGTCCCTGCATTTCCTGTGAAACTCAGTACAAGCTTATGGCACGTGGGAGGAAAGTAAGTGAGTATATAGCTGTCTTTTTGGTACTTTTGCGTAAGTTTCTGTTCCCAGACTGTGGGTAGTTAAGGCTTGGCGGTCTGAAGATGTCGCGCTGTACGGAAAGGTAGTGTCCCCCCCCTCTCCTAATAGCCAATAGCGTTTAACCCGTGAAGTAAGCAGACGGAAGTGATGCTGTAAACCTAGGCTATATAACGCTGTGTTATTTATCAATAAACGCCATTTGCCGTCCACCACATTGGTGTCTGCGTGCTGATGACCCGAGCGGCCGAGGGGTGGGTCGCCGAGCCGTCCCTGAACCAGGTTGCCACGCCAACGAAGGCGACAAGTGGTGCCGAAACCCGGGAAAGACTCGCCTGGAATCGGGTGAACGGCGGCCGGAGCGGCAGGACCAGCCTGGCGGGGAGGACGCTCCCGGACTAGCAAGGAGGATGGAATCCCTCGTGAAGGTCGTATCACAATTACATAAGCATTGGGGGATTGATTGTAAGCCCAAAGATTTTACGCTCGCAGTTGCGAGACTTTTGCAAATTGGGGTCATTGACCAGCCGGTGGATATTTTCCACCCTGAGGTGTGGGATAAGTGCACTAAAGCGTTAGCCGAGGAGATGATGTCCTCGGGTTGTGGGAAAAACCTTGAGTCATGGGGGAAAGTCGTACAGGCCCTGCAGAAAGCTAGACAAGAGCAGGAGACCTGGAAGGCGGCAGGGAGCTGTTTGTTTGCTACCCCAAAATTGGGAATCGGGGCAGCTACACAGACTTTGCACCCCCCAGACGATAATGGCTCTGCTGAGCCTAAAGATCAGCAAGAGGGCGATACATCCCCTCAACTCCCGGACCCCGACCCGCTTACGGAGGGAGAGAAACAGGCTAAATCCTTCTGGGGCGGGTTAGCCGAGGAGGCTAGGGGCGCCGCGGAAAAAACCGGGTCTGAGGAAGTCTGGGCTACACCACCGCCCTATGCGCCCCAAGATGGCACCGAGCACAAAGGGGAAAGGCGGGACGAAAATTCCTTTGGTGATAACAGGGAGGAAGCGCTAAAGTTATCAAGCGCACAAGTTATCAAGCGGGAGGTGGAAGAGAACAGGGGGGCGAGCGGGGGCCAGAGAGCCAATCAGAGCGTGCATTTCAAAAGATGCGCCTGTGAGGTGGGCACCCCGCCGAGCGGAGGGCGGGGCGGGCCCGGGGGGGAGGAGCGGCCCGCCCATGGCGGGGGGGCCGGAGCTCGGCAAAAAGATACTGGAGACCAGAAGTAACCAGTCAGTCGAGTTCCGACTCCGATTCGAACACCAGCGGGGACGAGTGGCTCGTAACTGATTTAAACGTAGTAGAGGAGGAAACAGAGATAAATAAAGTCAAGAGCCAAAATATCCCCATCCAAATTAAAGAGAAACCACGAGGGGGAGAAATCCCTCTCACGGACTGGAGGAGAATAAAGATTGCGTGCGCCGACTGGGCCCCATCGGCCGCGCTAGCGTTCCCGGTCCGGGTGACGGACGAGGGACAGAGGGTCCACACACCGATAAACCCTAAGGACATACAAGCGATTGTTAAGGCAATCGCAGATAAAGGCCTTAATTCTGCCATGGTCTCTACCCTCATAGATGGTGTATTCGGGGGAGACGATATGCTCCCATTCGATATAAAACAAACTTGTAGATTGATCTTTGACGGGGCAGGGATGATCGTTTTTAAACAAGAATGGGAGGACAACTGTACAAAGCAACTAGCCCAAGTAACTGGGGCAGACCATCCACTGCATGGTTCCAGCCTGCAGCGATTAATGGGCACAGATCCCACAATGATTACTCCCCAGGCACAAGCCCAAGCCCTGCGGGCCCATGAAGTTATGGCAACTACTTGTGCGGCCAGCGAAGCTATTCACACAACCTCTAGAGTCATTATCAAACCATCGCCATGGTCCACAATAAAGCAAAGTGAAAGTGAGAGCTTCACAAAATTCGTGGATCGTCTCCAAGCAGCGGTCGATTCTTCGGCCTTGCCTGCAGAGGCAAAAGGCCCGGTCATAGCAGAATGTTTACATCAGCAGTGCAATTCGACAACCAAAGAAATCCTGCGATCACTACCAGCGGGATCCAGCATCGCGGACATGATTAAGCATGTCGCGAAGGAAGAGCATCTAACCCCGATCCAGGTGGCTGTTCGCACCATACTAGCCAGAATAAAACTAATGAAAACTGTGAGTTTTTGTCCACAGGACCGGATCATCGGACACCCCCGTAACCCGTACACCCCGGTGACAAGAGAAGACGACAAGTTGGCAAACGTCCTGTCCGAGCCTGAAACCTCCTCACGGACAGAATCCAGACAATGGCAGAACAGCGTCCGCAAAGGGGGGCTACGATGCCCTTGTGTGATCCTAATCTTGGAGCTTGTCACTATAGGACAGGCAGAATCAAGTTACCATCACCATCAGTCATATAGGTGGGTCCTACGGAACCTTGTAAATGGTCGAGTAGTAAAGGAAGTCATAACAGCAGGACCTCCTAGATTTGCTGCTCACCTGTGTGAATTAGCACCCATACAGCCCTGCCTAAACCAGCGGCCCTATTACTTATGTCCACAATCTAACCCAGGAAAGGGATATTGTAATTCTCCTAATCAATATTATTGCGCATATTGGGACTGTGTCACTATCGCTTCCGCTTGGACACCCCCAATCCCAGACAAATATTTAACGACAACATGGTGACCACTAGGTTGCAAACATCCACGACTTGATTGGTCTGGAGGATCTGTAGGGTACAGTAATTGTGACGCTATAATCCTCCAAGTAATTCATCCAGAAGACTCAAGATGGGTAACGGGAAGAACTTGGGGAATTAGGTATTGGGAACCAGGACAAGATCGAGGTGGATTGATACATATAAGGAAGGAGGAAATAATAAAAAACCCTCCTCATGGAGTTGGCCCCAATCCAATTGTTAGTGGACCAGAGATAACTGCTAGCCCCCTGGAGACCACCCAAAGTGATATAATATCCTCCCTCGATGGGACGAGGGAACCCCCCTTATGGAAACTAATGCGAGCTACCTATGACACCTTGAACCAAACCAACCCAAACCTAACTGCACACTGTTGGTTGTGCTATGATGTGAAACCCCCTTTTTATGAGGCTATAGGGGTAAACACAACATATAGCCTAGACACCCGATCCGTACCACTTCAGTGTTCTTGGGGAGAGAAGAAAAGGAGGATAACCATGCAATATGTTTCTGGATCTGGGACCTGTATAGGCAATGTGTGGGGACAAAAACGGAAGCTCTGTAGTTCTGTCTCGTCCACAGTGGGAAAAACCAAAGAAAAATGGGCTATTCCCTCTAAAGGAGCTCAATGGATCTGTTCCAAAAACAGGCCTTACTCCATGCATATCTCTGGCAGTGTTTAATCCCATGGTTAACCACCTTGCTATCCACCTTGATAGGACCAATCGCGATGATTGTAATAGCACTAATTTTTGGACCCTGTATACTGAATGGAATCGTGTCGTTCGTCAAGAGTCGATTGGAGAAAGTTAACATTATGTTCATAGAACACCGTCAGCTGCTTTAAAAACGTACCTACCCAGTGTTATCCTAAAAGTTACCTCAACTTTTACCTGTTTACTGTGCCTTATACTTTTTCAGGTTTATAGCATATACTTTTTAAAACTATAAATATAATGTAAGATATAGAATAAATATAAAATAAGAATATCGATAGAATTTTTAAGACTTTAAGGTTATATTTTAAGATTATATTTCAGATTATATTTTAGCTAATTTACAAATGCATTTGTTCAAGGCGCCTTATATTTGTTTTCGTAAGATCTTAATATTTATATTTTTAAGTTATAGTTAAGATTAATTAAGGTTAAGTCTAACATAATATTAAGTTTAAGTCTTAAGTTAAATACTAAGTTAAGTTAAGTTAAGTATTACAACTTTATATTTCATATTAGCCTATTTAGTTAAGCATAAGGAGGGGGGAAATGTGGGTAGTTAAGGCTTGGCGGTCTGAAGATGTCGCGCTGTACGGAAAGGCAGTGTCCCCCCCCTCTCCTAATAGCCAATAGCGTTTAACCCGTGAAGTAAGCAGACGGAAGTGATGCTGTAAACCTAGGCTATATAACGCTGTGTTATTTATCAATAAACGCCATTTGCCGTCCACCACATTGGTGTCTGCGTGCTGATGACCCGAGCGGCCGAGGGGTGGGTCGCCGAGCCGTCCCTGAACCAGGTCGCCATGCCAACGAAGGCGACACCAGACAAAATTGAAAAGGTCAGAGAGGTGTAAAAAAGCAAAGCAGTCAACTGAACTTTTTCAGAACCTCAGCTATTCTGAAAAAGGTTAGAGCAGTTTCTGGTTTATTTGAAATATTTTACATTTTCTTGGTGGTATTTCCTGATTGTAGCCTATAGAGATGATTGAATACATGCTTCAAAAAAACCCCAACCACAGCTCTCTAAAAACATTGAATTAATTCTGTTTTGATTTAAAAGATTGCAGTGAAATTCCACTGCTTTTTATAACTTGTTATTTAAGAGTTAATCTAGATCTTACCCTTTAAACTTTGAAACTTTAAATGCCAGGTGATACCGTCACTGATTGTTGAACATCACCAACATGATCATGAAACAAACTGAAGTATTTGTGTTTCTGCTCTATAAAAATATTAATTTTAGTGTCATTTTAAGATGCCTCATTCTTCTGCATTTCTCTAAATCCTACTGCAAACACAGTTAAATTGAAGTGTTAGTAGGAGTATCATTGCAGGTCCTTATTAATAGCCACTCTTGAGTCAGATATGATGATCTGATCCCCTCAGATAGAGCTTACTCACTTTATAATCAGTAGCTCAAAACCACAACACAGAAAATTTTGGGACATTTTGCTCTTTTCAATTTTATTTATTGCTTTTCATGGTGAAAACTGATTGCAGTCTGTGTAGCATATTTTACTTACACAGAAAAACAAGAAAGGCAAAAAAGCCAACAGGGAAGAGGAGTAGTTATTTGGAAGAGAGAAAGGAGAGCAAGGAAGGGGAAGCACTGACCTTGTATCCCATTACATCAGATTCATTAGCTAGAGGTCTGACTGGCTCCCACCCAAGAGACACATGAGAGCCGTCCTGTATCCACATAATATTGCTTGGTGCTTGGCTGGGAGCTGAGGAGAAAAAATAGCAACGTGTACTTAAATATAGTTTATAGGTAGTTTCTCTAAAATCAAAAGAAAAGTATGTATATCTTTTATTAGATTTACAACTGGATGTGTTAGCAGGCTCCCAACTCTAGCTGGAATTTTAAAAGGGTTTCCTTTTGCACCAGAACAATCATTTAAAAGATTGTGGTTTATTTACTCAGCCCACCCCATAAACTCTACAGATACTATGAACTTGAGTTCTTTTCTGTCCCTCGTTTGTCAAAAAAATGTCTTGTTTTCTAGGAAGATAAAGTTAGTTATGAATGCAAAGTCATGTGAATTCATGTCTAAATATCAAAGCAAAGCCATGAGTCAAAACCATACATAATTCCTCATTATCATTCACTCTTATTAAAGGAACACCCAAGAGAGAAGAGGTTGCTCCCTGACTTCTCCCTTTGAGCAAAGGTACTGAGATCACTTACGGGACTTCTTGGTCGCTGCACGCACAGCAGTGCTAGGTGGTCCATACCCTGCAGCGTTGTATGCCCTCACCGTTAGGTGATATAACGTGTTTCCTTCTAATCCTGTCAGGAGGATGGATGATTCATTTCCCTCAGTTTTGACCTTTTCTGCTGCTTCTTCCTGCTCCATGTCCTTCCAGTAACCAACCTGCCGACAAGTGACCAAATGAAGGATGAATATAGGCATGTGGGAAGCTCATGCTTCCAGATGCTTGTACTTGTTATCCTGTGGAGGGTCTTTTTGCCATTTCTGCCTTTTGTCTGATCATCAAGCCCTTTTAAACACATGGGATTTTATGGCCTAACCTCAGAGCCAAGCAATGCTCACTTCTCCAAAGTGGCAAGACTCAGAATATCACAGTATTACCTGATGCACATTGAATTGCTGTGTATCTCAAAGAGGTTACAGCGCTGAACTGGGAATCTGACTGAACTCTTTTGTCAGAGACCAAGTATTTGCAGTGTAAAACTGAAAAAAGCAGTACTGCCTTTTTAAAGTACCTAGGTGAGCTACAGAAGCAAGGCAATTCTCATGGGGCCCTATTTTCCCTAACAGGAGATGTCACCCATTTGCAATTCAGAGACCTATATTCAGCTTACCATTATTCATGCTAAGACCTACATGCATATATTCTACATTTTGACCTTTTCTGTGAAGTTGGTTATTTCATAATAAGTTATTCATATTATATCTGGATAACTTTTCCTTTGAGAAAAAGGTCATGGACAATACAGCACTATTGTACATGTATTCCAGAAAATGACGAACCAAAAAACCCAAGAAGTTCATAGGAAAATAAGACCAATGAGTACAATGCTGACCTTTTGTAATTGCACTCGGACTGCCATTAAAAAAAAAAAAAATCTGGAAAGACCTGGCTGAAAAACATACATTTGAGGTCAAATCTTCACTTGAATAAAGTGGCTCTGCTAACTTTGACCCAGGGTATATCAGTTTCTTCCAAATCCAAGTCTACACTTTCAATTGTAAAATTCATGTAAATATCTTTGTTTTTGCTAGCTGAATGCTTTGACCTACCCTGTTGGTATCTGAAGTAACACCTAGTCACATTCTTTGTGGAAAGAAGAAAGAATCAACAACAATTTATTCACACACTAGGACTGAACCTCCAATGCTTATTATCTCTTGGGCAGTCAGATTCCTGTCATTTTTCTTGCAATGTATCTTTACGAATTTGACACTACAGTGATGAGAGCCACATAGTATTAAGCACCGTACGAACAGGTACTGAGAGGCAGCACATGTCCTGGAGACCCTATTGTCCAGTTAGTGAAGTCTGCTGAGGATCCAACAGGGAGATGGTCAGAAAGAAAAAGTGACTTGCCCAAGGTTGCACAGGTGGACTGTAGCAGGGGTGCAAATGCAACTGAAGTAGTGAAATCCTGGTTCTAGAAAGCCAGGAGCAAAACTGTGAGTAGCTCAATAGGTCTTTCTGTGATAGTTTATTCACAGGGCACACCATCTCTCATGTGAATGCAATATACAAGACAGTAGATAGCCCCCAGCTTTTGTACTGAAGCTTTCTTTAGTATAAAGAAACCTGATTTTACAAATATTTGTGTTAGGACTACACAGATATTAAAACCTTATGGGTGTGGAAGAAAGCTAGGAGCGTAACTCAGCCCTTTTGATATTTTTCATGTGTTTGGAAATGCTCTCCACCACTGCTTATATGGCATTAGCAGTTTGGTTACTAACTGTATTTTTCACATGTTAAGTCTGCAAAAATAACTATGGTATGTTCCCTACCACTTCTGCTGTACCACATGGCAAAGGTGTTCTCCCTTGGCAAAGGGATATTCTTGCAGGAATTAATATATTGTATTAAGCAGTAAAAGCATGAAACGCAATCTGGCAGTGGTTGTATTTCAGTTTCTCCTGTACTTCAAAACCCTGAAGTGTTTAGTCTCTGCTTTTAAAATTCCCTTTAAAGTTTTGCGAGGTGAATATAGACTTTAATATCAAAATATGCTTTTCTCCTTCTTTCTTAATGCACACATCCATTTGTTGATGGCCAAATGAACTAAAGGAAAAAGTGGTTATAAAAATCCTGAACTCCAATGATGGTTGACTGAGGTTGATGGTGGGGGAACTTATGTCAATTTGAACCAAAATGAAGATACTGCTGATGTTTAAAAGTTCTGGACATATTTCTTAAAACAGAGGGTTTGTTTATTTACACTTCTATGTGTTTGTTTTTATCTAAGATCTTGCTATTTTCTGTAACCTTCATTTGTACTGCTTGGAAGAGATTTGCAACACTCTATTGGTATAGCATGAAGCACAAATCACAAAAAAGAAGCCTATATTTTAAAAATGAAAGAGAAGGCAGCAGGGGGAAAGCATTTGGTCTGTTTAAAGCATTGTTGTTTGTGAGGTTTTAAATTTTTTGTTGGGCTTTCCGTATGCAGGAACATACAAGCTGGTTTGTCCTGATCATGGGTTAAGCAATTGTTAAAAGTAAACCAACACATTAAATATATGTTTCCATCTAAGACTTTTCTATCTCTGATACTTACAGACTACTTCCTTGAAGTTTCATGTTAAAAGGTATCTTTAACAATATTACTCCTTTTCCCAAGTAGGTTTCTAGAGTATGCATAATAACACTTTGGTATAAATTCATATGATCTAGTACAGGCTGCCTTCTCTAAATTCAGTACAGTCAGATTTATTGTCTGTACAGTCTTTCTGTTGATCACAGAAAATTAAAGCTACAAGTTAGACATCTCAAATAAGAGCCTAAATTAACTAGGAAGAATTGAAATGGACAAACAGATAAACTTTCTTGTACTCTCTGATTGAGTCTTTACCAACATCAACAGTACTGACATAACTGAAAATCAGCTAGAAGAGGTATCACAGTACAGAAAATGCTAGGGGAGAAAGAGCAGTGAGCTGAAAGAACTGCTGCTCGCCCTAGGAAAATTATTCAGATTTCATAAAAACTGTTTTAATTATCACTATCAGAACTATCAGCTCCTTGAACTGACAGAATGGAGTCATGCAAATGCTAGCAGTGGCACAGTTGTAACAATAGAACCACTTAGAACAGGAGAAAAGGTGCTTTTTGTATAATCTGCTGCTGCTTTCTGTGTCGTCTAAAGGAGTGACTGTCCTTCAGAACAAGATGAGAGGTTCCTGAATAAAAGTCAATATCAACCTCAGTTTCTTCTATCTCACCAAAACAATTGCTGACTGAAAAGAAGAAAGAAAACACTGTTCAGTACTCCTAGGTTCTGGGGTCTTCTCTGGAGTAGCTTACATTCTCCTCCTCTTTTCTCAGGTACTCTCTTCTCCCACATAGTCCTGCATGCACATGGGACGAAGACTGGTATTGTACCTCAACCTTGAGGACTATCGTAAAATATCTAATCATATTTTCTTATGAAAAATCAATAATTAACTAGGTTTCTGATTTTAGGTAATAGAACGCTAGTAGTCTTCTAACAAACTATTTGTGATACAGACATTGCAAAGAGTATGGCTCTCTTGAGGACCCCATGACAGATCTAGACTACGATCCATACCTTCAGGACTTGAAAAGCAGTAGTACTGCTGTGCTGTGAAATCCTGTTTATAGTCTTCAGGATTTTAGAGGGGTTTGAATTAGCATATGAGTAACTTTGTAGGCAAAATTGACTCATGTATAAAAAGATCCAATTTCTAATTTTGTGTTTGGGAAAATTCATTCATTCCAAAAGTGAAGTCTGGTAAATCTGTATTCAGGCTGGTGAAACACCAGTTCCTCTTCTTTCTGTTTTGCTTTACCAGCCTCTGGTTCGAAACATCCATATATTCTTTCTAAATTACTTCAAGGTATACTTCACTAAATTAAAAAACCCTCACATACTAGTACCTTGTAGATGTAATTTTCTGTTTCACTGTAAAACCAAACAAAATATATATAAAAATACCAGAAAAAACCTTGACTATTTCTTTTTGAAAAGACAGAATATGACATAAACAATTTATTATGTCAAATAATCCTCTCTGAAAATGCCATTCAATATTTTCTATTTTTTATAATTTTTTTTTTGTTGTAAGTTGATCTTTTTCTTGGGTTAGTCAAGCTCCTATCCCCTGGGAGAATGCCAATGAAAAAGACATGAGCTTTGTGATCTGTGCTTAAGTATAGCCTTGGTTTTCTGGAAAAGAAAAAAGAAAAAAAAAAATTGTTCTTCCAGGTAGCAATTCCTTCCCTTCCCTACCAGTAGTGAGTGACAAAGAAAATACTGTCTATGGCTGAAATATATTTTATAACCTTCAGGTTATGGATTCTAAACAATAAGCATGAACCACACACTATATTTTTCTACAATTCTGACAAAGTTTTCAAGCTACTTCTACATTGTCAGAATGTAGCTGACATATTTAGTAAGGTCGAGCGGACGGGTGAAAATTTGTACTGAAGTCAGGAATAATATGTGCTTTGGAAGATGCAGATGAGTACAGCAAACCTTGCGTAAAGCTCATGTGACGTAACAGTTAACACTGCCTTTCATGGATGACAATGTGAAATTGGACAAGTTACTTTGCCTTTCATTATTCATTACTCATTACTGTACAAAGTGCAGACAGGGCCGGAGTGAAACTGGGTCACTGCAAATTTGTCCATATGTAGTAAATATTCTGTCACTTTTGTTGATTAGAGCTCAAACGTAAAAAAGTAGCCCCCTCTCGCCCCATTTATAATGTTATTGCTAAAAGGCCAGGAAATGTGAAGACCATTGAAGTGGCTGTCATGGCTTTGGTGACCACAGGCAGAATACAAATTGAGATATGAAAACAGACTTGCTAGTCAGATTATTCTGCATTCAATTTGAAATGAAGGCAAGATCCTGCTTGTAGCCCACAACAATTCTACATTAGGAAAAATTGTTTAAAATAAAGATAAATCATTCATCTTTTTATCAAAGTCAGTGGATGGCTGTACATTATCTATTTGCTATATGTGGATTAAGGGAGTACTACAGGCTATGTTCTGCTCTGTACTACATGTGATAAAACTTTCAAAATCACTTTTTAAGTTAAAATAGTGTTCACAGAAGCTGAAGAAAGTAAATCGTGTGGAAAGCATAAAGCTGCTCATACTTTTGTTTTTTTTGGGAGGAGTTTAGTCCTGTCAACTGCAGGTCCCTCGCTTGAAATATTTACTCTGTAATCTTTATACTATAATCCTAAAACTGGTGTACAGCACAGTGAGGAGCCAAATTATTGATAAGGGTTAACCCTAATAATCCCTACTGTATCAATAACAATTTCCCAATTCATTCTGAAGAAATCCATGAGAGAAGTAGAGTAGGTTAGTGTTACAGTTGGGGTCAGAGTATGATGAACTCTGAGGGTCTAAACGCTTTCCAAGGCAGGAAGACCACCTCTGACATGAAGAGAGCCCACTGTCCTACTTGTAACAGCCACCTATCACTGGGACACATCTGTAGAGCTAAGGGAAATGTTATGTGACAAGCAGGTAGATGCAAAATACATTCAAGTTATGAAAGAATAAGTTTCTAGAGGAATCATTTTCACTTTTATAAAGAAAATCGATTTTTATTTTAAAAATATGTAAAACAAAGTTAATAGAACATTTTGAGCATCAATGTGATCGATGGAATGAGGAAAAGAATAAAAATAGTAAGCGTAATTTAAAAGACGTCAAGTTATCTGAGAGGGTGTAACAAAACAGCTACCTTTCTGAAGAGAAAATGACAGGGTACAGTGAGTAAGTTATTTCAGTGGATAAAAGACTGGCCTGGAAATTGAAGACAAAGGTTAGTAGCAAGTGGAACACTTCAACATGGAGAGGGATAGCATTTGCAAGGTGCATATCATCTTTATCAGATACAGTTTTGTCCTCCTTATGTATAGCAATTCTAAAGGTAAAATAGTTAGATTTCACTTTTGCTGCAAGAAGCAAGCCATGTGCAAAGAGGCAAACACATGCCTAACGTAAGGGATAAAGTACAAGAGAGTTTGCAGAGTTCAGCATGGAGACACATATGGGAAAGACACCTGGACAAAAGAGAGACCTGAAGGAACACATCATGGTCACAGCATGCTTGGACTGCACTGGAGAGCAATATGGAAGTATCTAAGCATCAAGAAGCTACAGCAAATCGGGTAAAAAAATACTGACTCTGTCTACGCTGTGGGGTAAACATGATGTCCTGGTCAAGACCATCCAGCCTGAGGCTGTGCTGGAGAGCATGGTGGCTCTGGTGTTGCCTGGGCACCTGTGTTTCCTTCCAGAGCATCAGTGATGGTCATCAGCCCCCAGGTCTTGTCCAGACATGTTGCCAGGGTGACACTGTGTGCTAGTAGGTCACAAGATGTCTTTAGACATCCATAACATGGATCTGCCTGAAATCTACTTGTTTATCCTCTTTTCTTTGCTACTGCAGAGAACAGGGAAAGAGTCAACACTCCCTAAAGGAATAAAGCAGGCCAAATATCCTGCATCCCAAAATCAGTAAACTGAGTCTATCTGAGTTATTGCATAAAGAGTATCATAGCCTGAACCACAAGGTCAGGATGGTGTCGTGGTAGTCCCCCAAAGGATAGATTCAGTGCTAGATCTGATTGTTCCTGGAGGTTTGGCTTGTAAACTGGATCCAAAGCTACAATTGGATCCAGAAATGCGAGAAGTTCCGTTGCCACGGCTGGTTCTCTTTCCCAAGTCAGGAAGGGCTATCTCTAAGCAGAGCTTTATTTGTGGACAGTATGGCTGCTGCTTCCCCTCCTGACATCCGACCTTTTATGATGTGCCCAGCAGATGTCCCCCAGCCACTGCAGGATGAGAGCACGTGGATGGCAGAGGCGGTTCGCTTTCTCTTCGTTGATTGCTCTCAATAAATAACAAGTTTGAACTGGTCATTTAGAGCTGGAAACAGTCAATACCTAATCTTCCCCAGCCTGTGAAAGAGGCATGCTGGGTCACCTGCAGTTCTCTTGGCTCTTTTTGAAGTGTCAAAGAGCTGTTATAAGAACTGATGTCAAATAGTTTTCAAGCACAAATAAATAAAAGATGTGCTGGTGCTACAGCTGTGACCGTTGTTCTACAGCTAGTCATATATATGCTAAAATGAGCATAATTTCTGTTGAAGTTTCACTATTGCACATGTTAACAGAATACAATGTTAGCAAAACAAGAAGACTTCTCATTATGATATTCTGTATTCATACCTCAAATCCCTGTGGTCTTCCTAGACTTTCTTTAATATGTTTCCATGCAACAAGAATCTCTGATACAGACAAACTCGTAGCTTTGACATCGATTGGAGCAGCAGTGGGTTCTGTATTAAGAAAAATGGAAACAATAAGCCTCCACTGTAACAGTGTGTATTCATCAAAAACACTCCATGTGAAACTGTCATTTACTTCCTTTATTCTACCTTAATACTCAGAAGAAGGTGTGACACGGGGAACATGAAAAAACGAACAAGATGAAGAGATTGTTATTGTTGTATTTCTCTATTTGTGTCATGCTATATCAATATCTCATCACTGACGACGGGCACATCAAAGTGTGACAGAAGCTCTTGTCTATGAATTTTTTCAAAAATCTTTAATACTTGTAAATGCCCCCCCTCCACACACCCCTTTCATAGCCCTTGATCAGCCTAACTTCAGTGGTAAATGGAGCATTCATCCTCTTCCTGGCTTTTTAGTGCCATGCTGTCAGATCAGGATGAGCGATACCTTGCTAGGGTGCTCAGTCAGTCCTGCTCCGGCATTATACCGAGTAAGAAGTTATGCCCAGAGCTGTAGTGAAATGCTACATAAAATAAATTTTTAGGGCTGTGTTATTAAGCCCTTGAGATCACAGGTACCAGTGTTTGGGGGGTGCCCTCTTCTCTCTGATGTAAAGCATTTACTGTTTGAGGCCTGGGATGCATGCTTTGCTAAAGAAGGCGTACAGACCTAGGATTTGTCCCTCTGAATACCTGTGTTGTTACCATTGGCCCTGTGTTCATGTTTCTATCTCCACGCTATTCACATGATATTCTGCAGCCCTGACCTCATGGTTACCTGGAGCAGAGGACCCTCTCTGCCCTCCACCCAGGGCGGGTGTCCTTCAGGGCTGCTGGGGTACGGCCAGGGTGCACGCTGGAGGCTTAGGGCTGCAGGATGCTTTATGTGTTACACCTGCCCGCCAGTGTTGCCAAAGGCATGTATTACTTTGCACTTTCATATCATTGAACACTTTACAGAGGTCTGACTTCTTTGGGTGTTTGGGGAGTAATCTGGGTAAACATACATAGAGATCTGCCACGACAGGCCACTGAGCACACCACCAGTTTGTATCACCAGTTAGTGCACTGGGAGTGACGAGTGTTCAGAAATTGTCACGTATCAGACTGAGACATGAGTTAAGGAATTTTTTTAATCTTTTACTTTATTACATAAATATTACTGGAAATTTGCTTAAGATAAGCTGTGGAGACAAGCCTTGAACACAGACAGTGAAGCACACAGTAGCAGCATTTCTCCATCTTTCTGGTGTAGTTCATTTTCTCAGCAAAAAGGTGAATTCAGAGTCCTCCGCAGTCGCAGAGCCTGTGATTTCTTCCTCAGCCTAATGTTCCTCATTACAATTCTAATGTGTTGATCTGCTCTTGAAGGGCAGGCAGAGGTCCTGGCTTTTATGTTACAGGAGGCACATCAAAGAGCTTTCTAAAAAAATAGGGTTTGGGGGCTCATGTTACAGTTACAGAAAAGGAGTTTCCTTACAACAGTTTGAGTTAAAATGATGAATTTTTCTCAGAGATCAAACTGCCTTAGTAAGATGCCTGATATCAGTCTTGACTCATTAGCTACCCTCCTTTCTCTGATCATATTGCAGGCATTGTTCTGGCACTGCTGCCCTACACTTTTTCTCTGACATGACTTGTACGAGTTTTTTGACCTTTTTGATGTCAGATTTTTAATGTTTGCAACTCTTTTTGATCGTTTTAATTTACTTCTAAAGAAAATAAACATTTCTGATGTGAAGCAAAATGGTGTTCTCCAACAATGAATATTACTAATAAGTATAAAATATGTATGGAACTTTTCAGGTAACAAAGAAAAATATAATGTCTTCAGGAATAAGTGAAATGATCTTCTGAATTCAATATTGAAAGAGATGTGCTATGAAGAAATGTATTCCTCATATGAGTTTCTGTTCAGTAGTTACACCCTGCTTTCTATATTATGTACCACTAAGATTTGTGTAGCAAAAGCTATTTTCTAGTTTTTGTGTTATTGAAGCAATTACCTTGTTGTCAGAAAAGATTGCAGTAGGATAAATAATTTGAGATGTATACAAAACATTGGTTGACAACCTTTACACTTCCTATAAAGGTAGAAATCATTTCCTCTTCATCGCATTCACTGGGGGAGGTTTACATATTTCTCAGAATAGAAACACAGAATATTTTCTGATATTTTTAAAAATTGTTTTCAACAGAGTATGAATAGTTTGGAATTTTTATGTGAAGAAAATGCATGTGTTACGTATCCAGAAATTATTCACTGCTGTTTCACTGATATTTGACATTGAGAATGCAAGTGTTCAATGAAAGAACAGAAAATGTATATTTAGGAATAAGGTATATTCTGACTGCCTGAAAGTTTATGGAGACTAAATAGCAATTTTCATTGATTCAGATAAGATGAGGACCATATAATTTCTGGTAATATAATACAGTCCATGGTTCACTCCAATGTCATGCTTTATTCTGTGTGTCTAGAAGCAATGATAAGTTTGGCAGGTTCATTAGGTTTTTCTATAATGGTCACTGATGTTATAATCATAGTCTTTTCTTAACATCTTGGCATTATGCTAGACCTATAGGAGTCTGCCTGAGGTCATACTGATTAAAAAAAAAAAAAAAGGCTAACATCTTTAATGGTCCCTTTAATATCCCCTAATTGAATTAAAGATGCAGCAGGGCAAGTTCTCAAAAGGCTGTGTGCAATGTCCACAAAACATTGCCTTTCTGTGTGCTGCAATCATACTTTAAGGAAACATGTTCCATCTGTAGGTTTTTGGGATGGCTATAATAAAGCAGGACAAGGAATTACATTAATTGCATTGATCTAATGTTCAGACAGGGAATCCTGAATTTTGATACCGGCAAGTAAGAGAAAGGATTTTTACACACTTCCCTAATTTAAAATCTGAGCTCTCATTTGAAAATAAGAACCTCAGCCTTGGTAATTGCATTATGACTCCAAGCAGTTCCATGTAGTTGAGATTTTGGGACTTCAACCTGGACTGTGATAATTCCTTTCTGTGGAAAATTCACAAAAGACATTTATTAGCAGGAAAATCGTGAGGAGTCGTCCCTCTTGTATCAAACTGTAGGTAAAGAAAGTGGTAGCATTTGTCTTTTGCTACAAAGAGCAACAGATATTATCTTCCAAATCAGGAGACGTCTAGTAAACTCTCTCCCTTCCTGACAAAAGCCAAGAGATGTTACGCTCAGGTCCACTTCTTAGCCTGTTTGATGTGTGTCCCTGGTCTGGGGACTCCACTAGGTCTGTGGTGGCACGGTTGCCTGCAGGATAAGACTTTCTCCAGAATCTTGAGCTAGAAAAGGAAAAGACGTGTGATTTCCAAAACACCAAAAATGAGAAGACAGATTGTTTCCTGGACGGGCCCTCAGACTTCTCACGTTTCCTCAAGTCTGTCTTATTTTCACCTTCTCTCTGACCAGTGTCTTTGTGGAGCACTTTAAAACAGAGGAAAATTAGAAGGGTGAGGAAATGAGCTATCAGTGAAGCAATGATCAGACCTGCAGTGCTGACCTCTGCCCTGGTCCTCTTTTATTTAGTGGTAAAATACCCTTACTTGTCAGATAGAACTTCTGAAGCCTACTCCTTTAATGCTGCTCTCCTGTGCACTTGCTCACAGTATACATCCTGCTGTGGCTCTCCCTTCCTCATGGAATAACCCACATTTATTACACAGTGGAGTGTCACATGGGAATAAGGAGCTGCCTTATTCCATAAAGTCTTTACAAGCATGTTACCTACACACTACTCGCTCACCTTGGCATATGAGTAGAAGCTGGACAAGTGGACTGATAACATTCAGACCTTGTTAGATTAAAAGTTCAGAGGAGGATTGCCATCTTCATGAATATAAATAGTTCATTTCCACCAAGTGACTTGGCAGCCAGACCTATCCTCAGCACTTGAGGAGGAGATATACCTATAACATTGATTGCATGTCTGACTTCCCACAGGGGCTAGTGGCGTTAATGAAAGGAATGCTTAATAAACTCTTACATGTCAGAATTGTGATTTCATTCTTTAAAAAACCAGTGGAGACAGCTCTAGCTGAACTTTTATGGGATCTTTCTGGATGGATCAGCTAGCAGAAACAGGAAATAATCCACAGTAGTTTACATCTTATATGCTGATTCACCTAAATCCCAAGTAGCTAAGCTTTAGCTATGAAATGAACCACAGGACTTCACTTCATGAATGTAAGATTTTAATTAAAGGCATGGAGGCTGTATTTAAAGGTGTGTAATTTCATATTCTTTCCTCTAAATGAGAAGGATAAGGTAATTTATTTGTTTGTTAAATAAGGGCTCGGGGTGAAAAGCAAGGGAAAATGGGCCTAATCAGAACAATCCGTCACTCTGCAGTGTCTTTTTAATATCTCATCATGCACTAGCTGGCCTGATGCAAAATTTCTTAACGTTATGAAAGAACAGAATTGCAAAGGCTGTTATATGGCCCTTTGCTGTTCAGATAACTGAGAGCTTTGATTCTCTATTGGCTCAATGAGTTAGTACAAATCCATACAAAGCAAGAACAAAAACTCTGTGCAATATCATTAGATCTTGTATGTGTTACAGAAGTGCGTCTGATGTCCCTCAGGACATTTTAAACAGCAAGACTGAGAGTCTTCAGGCTTACCTTGTACTGCTCAGGGCTCTCTATTTCATATCTAGAGGGTTTTGCTAGTATTCACTACACTATTTATCAAAACTATAGAACTTTCAGTTTTTGTGAAGATAATTTCCTCAGGTGCCTGAAGGAGAAGATAGATACTGAAATTAACAGAACTGATTCTGTATCACGCATTGTGGTAATCATTTAAAAAAAAAACCTTTATAAAAAACCTAACTCATCTTGAAACCACTTGGGTTACCTCTTTCTCCCAGAAGCTTATTTCTATTTCCTTTTATTTTCTTACTTATTTCTACACTACATGTATTCTGATTCATATGTATTCTTGTGCTGATAGGCTGTGTTTATACTTGTAAACTAAACAGGGACAGAGAGACAAGGCACCAGCCTGAGCATGGACATACAATTGTCTATAGCATTAAATAGCTAGCATGAAATGGGCTGCAAAAATGATCAGAGGGCTGGAACACCTCTCCTGTGAGGAAAGGCTGAGAGAATTGGAACTGCTCAACCTGGAGAAGAGAAGGCTCCGGGAAGACCTTATTGCAGCCTTCTAGTATTTAAAGGGGGGCTACAAGAAAGCTGGAGAGCAACTTTATACAAGGGTGTGTAGGGATAGGACAAGGGGTAATGGCTTTAAACTAAAAGAGGGTGAATTTAAATTAGATATAAGGAAGAAATTCTTTACTCTGAGCGTAGTGAGACACTGGCACAGGTAGCCCAGAGAAGTTGTGGATGCCCGCTCCCTGGAAGTGTTCAAGGCCAGGCTGGATGGGGCTTTGAGCAGCCTGGTCTAGTTGAAGCTGTCCTTGCCCATGGCAGGGCGTTTGGAACTAGACGACCTTTAAAGGTCCCTTCCAACACAAACTTTTCTATGAGTCTATGATTCTGTGATCCGTGGTGAAGTATTGACCCTGGCCAATTAGTGCTGCCCCAAAATATGCCCAGGAATATGCTGGTGCCTGGCCAGGAATGGTTCCCAGGAGGTGTGTGGATGCAGCCACAGTCTGGAGAGTGACAGTAGTCAAGTGTGCATATGAGAACTCTTTTTGGAGTGTTGGCTTCAAGGATAAAGAATGGCTGGTTGGTTTTAGTTGCTAAAAAAGAAATATGTGTCATCATTGTTGTTTACCTTTAAAATCTCTTCACCACCCCTAATAATTGCCTTCATTTGCAGACAGCATCTTATCCAAACTCAGACTTCTTTTTTTCCAGCACAAAAGAAACAAGCTCTTCTAGTTTCTATTAATTTCCTGATGATAGTGTTCGTCCTTTGAACCTGTATCATCTGGAGTTCTTTGTTGAGCATGAGCAACCAGAACTGTAGATAAGATTTTAGCAAAGCTTATTTTATCAGAATGAAGCCCTGAAACAAATAAAAACATTTGACTCTTTTTTGTGTGTAGGTTCTAGCTATTAAGTTCCCATTTTGTAATGGACTGGCTTGTTACTACTCCTTAGGTATCTGACCTAGAACGTGTATGTCGCTCGTATTCCTTTTCCTCTAGTCCTCTAGTTCACATTTTTCCTATGCATTGTTTAAATCCTTCCCTGTATTGATGATGCATCCTGAAGTTGTAATAACAGCAATATCATAACCAGCTCTTCTATTAGAATTATGAATATTAAATATATATGATCTAGGACTGATCTTTAAGAAATTCTGCCAGTAGCTTTCTAAGCCTTTCACAAATCTTGTGGTAAAGTTATTTTTTTCTGCACTTACATAGAAATATTTTTTTTTCTTGATAGAGTAACTAAAATTTATTTTTGCCAACTGTTCATTGTTTCTATTATTTTTGGATGGAAAAGTTCTTGCCGCAGGTTCTTGAGCATATAAGGAGGACTAGCTGTCACCATCCAGGGCAATCATGAATAGAAAAACAGATGAAATTTTATTTATGGCACATTTGAACAGCAAATTATGCACTGCTTAAAATGGAGAGGGTTGAATTTCTGAGCACTTGACAATATTAGAATTTTTCACTACAGAACCAAAAATTTGCAGATTTTAATTTTTTTATTAGAAATCCTGTCTATATAATCTTATTTATTCACAATTTCATTCTTGTTGGTCCACTCCTTGGTTATCTTTGACGTCAATACCTTAGTTACTTCACATTTTTTCCTGCTTCATATACCTTTCTAACTTTAAAAAAATCTTTTTTCACCTTACTTTTTGGCAATGCTTGTGTTATTCTTATCCTTTTTGTTTTTTGGATTTTATTAGGTATGCTTTTTACTTATTCTGAATATCTTTTAGTGGATGCATCTCTAGATCCTCAGATGTAATGTACTGACTGAGAAATGTACCATTTCTTGCAGTATAAACTTCAGGTAGATTTTACACCTTTGGCTTCGAGACCTTCCAAAATACTTTCATTTCTAGTCTTCACTATTAATTCCAGCTTATTAAATAATTTGCTGCTATTTAATGATTACTTGTTCCTCTATTATTTGTTATGCTCAGCTTTTCTGTAATGTCTTAATTATTCATCAAAACAAGACTAGAGCACTATTATTTCTTCTCAGTTAGTCAGTACTGGGTAAAGAATCTGCTAATTATCACAGCTGGAACACAAGATCATTAGTTGTATTTACTATCCAGACTACTCTGAGCACCTAAATACTCTCATAAATAACAGAGTCCTATAATATTTGTCTGAAATTAGAAAGGTCTTTCTCAGCATCACATTGATCCAGGCAATCAGCAACTGACCTCTAGTATGAATCCTGGTTTCTTTAATTGACCTTTTATAAAAATGACATGGAACCCAAGAATATTCTGTTTTATGCAAACACTAGTTTTGTATTTCCTGGTATGTTAACACATCATCAGCATGGTATGACATGCAACCATTTTCACTTTTATTTTGTCTTTCCTATGTAGCTCGTACTTTGTCTAGTCATGGTTGCTAAAGCAAGCCCACCTGACCATCACTCTTATCAGCACAGCCTTTTCAAGCTTCTTGCAATCGTACCTTTACTCTCTCATATTTCCTTCTCCATTGCTATATTTCTGAGTTTCCCAGTTTTTCTCTTCCAGTGAATTAAAACCACACATAGAGACTGCGTATGATTTCCCTGGTACTGAAAGCTTGTGTTAGTAGTCTTGGCATTCTTAGCCCCTCAGTATTTAAGTGGAATGTAGTCGTCAGGAAAAATCTCCAAAGTATATATGTGTTCAAACAAACAGTGATTAACACTGCTTTTGTTGATTGTTTTATTTTCAATATCTTGTGCATTTAGAAATTTTATTCTCTATGGACCAAAATCATCTGTCCCTGCACTGAAGTTCAGTGATCGGTTTCAGTGTATTCTAGCATGACTCTTATACCATTATTTTCCTGGCAGAAAGTACAGTCGGAAGAGTTCTCCCTGCTCTGTTCATGCTCCTTTTCAGCCTCAGGGCTGCATGTTGTAAACTTTCTGCTGGCAGGCAGCCTAAATGCTGTGCTCTCCATGTGCTCTGGTGTTTCTTTCTCTTATTAAAGGGCTCCTTTATGAATGGTTCAGGCTTGTCTTTCCCTGGTGCTGAAACATGTCTATTGTGTCCTTCTGTTCTGCCTTCTTATTGACGATAATTGTGCATCTTTTTTTTTCAATCCTGCCTCTTCTGTGTATATCATCCTCACTCCCTCTTTGGAACTGGTCCATGGCTCTCATCATTTCATTTACTTCCCTAAAACATCTGACTTCTCTTTTTCTTCTTTCTTTTCTGTTTGCTTTCTTCCTTTCCTAAGGTCTCCAGGAAAGCCTCCTCCTTCAAACTTTTCTACTGCATTATGCCATCTTTTTCAGAGCGTTACATTTGCTTTTTTGCATCCTGGGTTATCCAGTTAGTTTTGTACAACCTTTTTATCTGCTTCTCCTTTCTGTTCTCTATTCTTCCATTACATTCATCTGCATCTTTAGCTCCTGGATAGCCTCTCTCATGACAGGCACTGCGACTACTCCAACCCCTGCAACAGGCACTGCGGCTACTTCAAAGGGACCAGGGGTGGAGACTGTGATGGAAATATACCGTTAAATTTTTGTAGCCCAGGATTTGAGTTGCATGTTATAGCAACTACTGTAGCAGGAACCACCCAAACCAATGGAGGACAAGCCTTTCAAGAAGCAGTGCAAATACAACAGTGACCCACCCTGAGCTGGCTTTGGTACCCAGTAACTCCATGCAACACACTGTCTTTCCTGTCCTAAGTGACTACCATAACAGACAGATCCCAAACTAATGGACTAAATTCACTCAGCTGACATTTTGTGGACATTTCTGGACATTTTATGAACACTTTCAAGGGTGGTCCATAGACTAAGGGAATGATGTCTGTGCATTATATCAAAGGATGAGAAGGGAGGTGGTGGTTAGTGAGGATGTATTGGATAGTATGGGACCTGAGAATGACATAGATGGTATGGAATAAGGGATGGAGAATGTGGTTGTTTTGGCTGAGTAGAGTTAATTTTGTTCATAGTAGCTAGTATGAGGCTATGTTTTGAATTTGTGCTGAAAACAATGTTGATAACACAGGGATCTTTTGTTGCTGCTGAGCAGTGCTTACACACAGTCAAGGCCTTTTCTACTCCTTGCACCACCCCCCCAGCGAGTAGACTGGGAGTGCACAAGTGACTGGGAGGGGACACAGGCAGGACAGCTGATCCCAACTGACCAAAAGGATGTCCTGTACCATATGACATCATGCACAGCAACAAACCTTGGGGGAAGAAGAAAGGGGGCACTTTTGGAGTGATGTTTTTTTTGTCTTCCCAAGTAACTGCTATGTGTGGTGGAGCCCTGCTTTCCTGGAAATGGCTGAACACCAGGCTGCTGATGTGAAGTAGTGAACAAATTTCTTATTTTACTATGCTTGCATCCACAGCTTTTGCTTTACCTGTTAAACTGTCTTTATCTCAACCCACTGGGGTGGAGTGAATGAGTGGCTGGGTGGGGCTTAGTTGCTGGCTGGGGTTAAGCCACAACAGAGCTGCACCTTGGTGATGTTTCCTATGAAGTCAACAGGCCAATGAAGAAGAAATGTCTTAAAACACCTAGAACCAGTCAGGCTTTTTCACCCCTTTAACTCTGGGTTATCATCGTCATTGATCCTGCAGTAACCACTGGAGTCATATTATCTTCCAAATATCCAACAGAGATAGAGATAAAAGGATTAGCCCCTCTATTTACGTATGAAAAAGTACTGTCTTTTTCTTGTGTTTTATGAGATTCTTTGCTCAGAATGTTGTTTTTTAAGCCCTTTGCCTCAGTCAGAGACACTATGTAATCAGAAGGCAGTCAGTTGTGTTCACAGAGTGGAACATCTTACTCAATACCGTGTGCCAAGCTGCTTGTCTAGGCACAACCCAGAGCCACCACAAATGGGCTCTGAATGTAGACTGGAGAGCACACAATATGCAGCAAGCTGAAATGTCTGTTTTCCTCAGGCTCCATTTTGCCCAGAACTCAGCAGTAATAAACTGTTTCATTATTCCTTTAAATTTTCAGTATATCACCTCAGGTTATTTTGGAGAAAAGCTTTTTATAAATTAATTTTGCACTGTATTGTCACAGCATCCTGTATTTTTTCCTCAAATCTAAGTGTTAGAAAATATTTAGCCCTATAGAATTCCTCTATGAAAGGAAAGTCTAATGTACAGACACATACAGAGATTGACTTAGCAAAGCTATGGTGGGTAGGTACTTTCAAGTAATTGAATTATAATCAGAAAAGTTGGTTTCTACAGATAGTCTCTGGGAGAACAAAGAGAAAGTTAATTTTAGTAATTATTTTAAGATCATTTTTAACATTCATATTTAAAAAAAAGTTAGAAAAATTGATTTATATATTACTGATTATTCAATTTCCAGTCTTGTCCAAATAACAAACAAAAGAGTACTTATTACAATTCAGCATTCAGCTTTTGTTAAAATAGATTTTACTATTTAAAAAAAAAATTAAGGTTTTTCCTCCCTTCCTTTGCAAAACTCTATTGAACTTTCTGATTAGAGTATGAAATTGTTGAAACATCAGCATTGATCTCACAATACCATTTTCCATTGAGGAACAGGGAAGTCAGCTGTAAATTTCGAAGTTGTACTGGACAATTTTTACACATGAAAATGTAATAGTTTTTAGAATAATATGAATATTTGATAATCCTGACCCAAACAGTGGAACACAAATGGAGCACTGGAACTGCTTTTAGCAAAAACAGTGTTTCCAACCTCTGTAATTACTGTGAGAGAATAGTAGTAGATAATCTCTGCTACATCATGGCTTCAAAATTATACATTTATTGTGAGCTAATATGGAATAACTTTTAATGTTCTCCAGCTTTACATGAAGTACCATTATCTTCACACTAGATTTTTGTGAAGTTGGTATGAAATTCCTCCCATGTGTACTAGGACAATACTTTTTTTATTCTCTTAGCAGGAGACAGTGGGATAACTCAAAGATGGTATAGTAAAGAAGAACTGAAGTATATGACTTCCAGTAATGGAACTGCTCAAAATATTCCTCTGGATAACATTTATTTACCTATTGTGTGTGTGGAAATGTCCATACTGTGGCTCCTGACAATACAGAACAACGTCTTTTAGTAATACAAATTAGTCTTTTTTTTCACAAAATACTGTTGAGAGTTATATGAAGTTGACATAGAAATTTTCAAGAAATATTTTTCATTTGCTCTATTGAACTGTTCCTACAAGTTAAGTGGAGTATTTGGGCATTAACATAAATTTGTAATGTTTGTACTAATAAACCAAAAATGAGAGAAAATAATAGAAAAAAATAATAAAAATAAGAACAAAGTTGCATTCTGTGCACTTTTAGCATCCTTTAATCAGGAAATGAACATTCATAAGTGATTTTATTTAGTCTTTGAGCAGTTATCTGAGTAACACATCAAAAATGTATCATGAACCTCAGGAATATTTGAAAATATCATCCTTTCTTGGCTCATTGTTACAGCAGTCCAGCTTAAAGTTTTGACTACAGATTTCATATTAGGGATGAACCTTCAGTAAAAGATTTTATTTTTTGGTTAGGACTGATGTGGCTTGAAGTTTATTTGTCACTTGCTTTCTGGGTAACATTGGCAAGTTAGTTCACCTCATTCTCTGCAAATTTTGTTTAAAGTTACTTAGCACTTCTGCAAAGAATTTGGAAATTCAAGATTAAAAAAACATGGCATAATAGGACACATTATATGAAAATAGTTTAATATAGTTTGTAGTGTACAAGTTAACCATGTTGAACTGACCTCCTTCAGCTGAGCAGATGACCACAATAGGGCTGAAGGGACCATCTCCTTTGTTGTTGTAAACACCAACTTTCACCTCAAAAGGAGTCAGAGGTGGCACACTTTCATCTCTGTAGATGAACTTTGAGGCATCTGAAGACGTCACCATTTTTTCCTTCCAGCCACGTGTTCCATTGGGTCTGAAGGCCACAATATATCCAAATCCTTCTCCATTCTGAAACTCTTCTGACACTGGCTAAAATACAAGGTTCAGATAATGATCAAACATGATTTTACTAATTTAGAAAGCAGTCACTCCAGGGGCTGAGAGTAATCTGGCTCCTTGTGTGAGGGTGATCCCTTACAGTTGTGTTACAGGGTTTTACTTATCAAGCCTAAGAACACAGACGGACAATTGCTTTTGAAGAGGAAGCTTGTAAGAGAGTTTCTTCACCTAATCACTGTCCTAGGACTGAATAAGCTCTTAGGCTCAGAGAGATTTCTTCTTCTGTATCTCGCACTTTGAGGTTAAGGCTTTGACCAGTGGGCTATTATCGGAATAGCCCCTTCCAGTGACATTGTTACAAATATAGAGCAACATACTGTTAAGGACCCCTAAAATATGATGTGAGTGACACTTGATACAGTGGAACTCTCTCGGGTTTTAGGTGACAGCCTGTCTAATTTCTGTATCCAAATGGGGTGTCAAGTCTTAGGGATTGAAGTCTAAGGTTCAGTTTGACATTTAGGTTGTAACGTAATAAATCTACTTGTTCTAACTCTGAACTGAGTCTTAGTGAAAAAAAAAAAATTATTTGCTTTTCTCTTCTCAGTGGATCTGTGAAATTAGCCACTTAAACTGGGACACATTCACCATAAGGAGGCAGTCAGCAAAGGGATTTATCTCTTGAGAGTCTGGGCACTGCAAAAGTTACGTCTTACATGTCCAGCTCAAGGAATGGAATTTTCCATGCTAATTTACTGCCTACTATTCTTATAAAGTCAATGGACTAGTTTAGGAACTGAGTTATATTTAACAGCTGTCAGCATATTAGGCCTGTGGGAAATGCCAAAAAAAAAGGATGTCTAAACTCTCTCTCTTGAAGTGCCCGTCCCAGATCTGCAGCTAATGAACATGTGAATCAGAGCAGGGGCACAGGGGACACCGAATGCTTTCCCCTCCACATTGCAAGTGAATGTGTCATCACCAGGTACCTCAATTGCAGACACAATTTTCTACCTATCCTTCTGAATCTGTGCACTGCACATCCAACAAAAAACACATCATGACTCCAAAGGCAGAGGAGGCAAAAACAAGACAGACTTTGCAATCTAGTGACTTGAGTTGGAAAGCGGGAGCATTGCATCTCTTTGCAAAACTTATGGAGTTGGCAGTAGACAGTCACTACAAAAAACTGCCAGAAATAAACGAGAAGTAGCAGAACCCTAGAATTTCACCACAAATGCTAAATGCACAGTCAGTGAATTAAAGTTGTGTGAACAAAATTTTGTTTGAACCTGCTGAGTATAATGCAGGAGCCTAGGTAGGTTAGTCTTTTCCTGAATTCCCAGAGACCCATACACCATCTCAGTATCTCTTCAGACTTCAAAGTACTTTGTTGAATGCCTATTGCCTGTGTAGGTCAAATAACACTTTCTGGATCCTACAAAAGTGCAGACTGACTATGCTGGAGCTATGCTAGCTTACACTGTAGTTGTGCATAATGGAAATGCAGGGGCTACACCAGACAGCACGGTAGTCTGTAGTGAGTTGAGTGCTCTCCAATGCACTAGGATTAGTTCTGTAGCAGAAATTTCAACACTGACTTTTAATTGCACAGTTTTGTGTGTTCTGTTCTATCTTTTTAATATTTCTTGAAGAGACAGTGACTATAATTAGAAATGGTAGCAATCTTTCAAACAATTAAAAATAGATATTCCTACTTCAGAATTTATATTTGACTCAGATGAAATGCCATGATGATTTTGTAAACTTAATCTGATTAATGACTTTATACAGTTTAAGACCTATGTGAAACAATAGTGTGCTGAAAGTGTGAACACTAGAAAGAACAGCACTTGATGGAAACAAGGAGTTAATCAGATAGAAGGGGCAAGGATCGACACCTTCTGCCTTATTGGCATTTTGCACTCCTTAGTTATGAGTGAAGAAGCATCAGCTGGCTTTTGTGGAAAAAAAAGTCAATGTATGCTGAAATTCTGTTGTGGGAATTGCAAATTCTTAACTGTCTGTTGTATCTGTAGTGCAGGATGGGATACCCATCGGTCTCCAGTTTCTTTTGGGAGAAAACTTCCACGCTTGACAGAGAGGGAGATACAACACACTGCAGTAGTCCCCCACTCCAGTCACCTTGGAAACACTATGAAGACACTTAATATAAATACTACATGCTAATATATCACATTAGGGACTGGGATTAGGCCAGTTTACATCAGATACAGTTCTAACCACCTGATGTTTTTGTTTGGGTTTCTGCAAATTCTCTCCCAATAGGGGAGATGCTGCTGTTTATAGTTATAGACTATAAAGCAAGCTGAAATTATCTCTGTCACAGCTGTCTCAGGTGGCTGGTGTTGGAGAAGGCAGACAGCCTTTTCAGATGTCCTAAAATCTGCTGTTTTAAGCAGTTTGTCAAAAATCTGTGTGTCTCTTACCATCCGAATCTCTCCTCAAGTTGGCTAGGCTAAAACACTTTTCCATTAAAACCCCCTGTCTTTATTTGATGGAAATTTTCTTGGGTTTTCATATGTGTGTGTGCATATATATATTTTTAATCTGAAATTCTTCATGATGAATCCAGAAGTTTTGAAAACTCCCCAAGAAGAGTCTCTGTTTTACTGTGTTCTTTATGATTAGCAGAGAAAGTAACTCCCACTCCCCCAAATGCCCACTGGAATGGTCATACATCTAAGTTGCATCTTGCATCACAAATATCTTCTCAAAATAAAGGTCTATTTCAGGTCTTCAGTTTTATATTTTTATGAAACGTTTAAAATTTCTTTCTTAATTTAAGATTAAAAAAATTTGCAAGGCTTTCCTTGTCTTCCCTTAGCTATTATTACATCTGGCATAGCACTTAATTGATATCCAGAAAAGTCAAATCAACCCAAGCAGTACATCAGGAAGAAAAGACTGATGAGTTAGGACACCTCTGGAGCTGCTGCTAGGTGGGTTAGAGTCACAGTAATGCTCTTTGCTCAAACCACATGAAAATGCACATTACTTTGGACCGTTAGAACATATTAAAAGAACAGTATTTTGTGTTCCTGTTTTGCCAAGATTTGTTGTAAGGAAACCCCACTACAGCACTCTCTGCTTTGCCCTTCAAGAGGTAAACATGAAGCAAAATATTTAATCAGAAAAATCCCTTACCTCCCATGCTATTACTAATTCATGTCGCCTTCCACTTCTGCCACTTACATTAGCTGGAGGTGTCTTTGGAACTGTAAGCAAAAAGCAAAGCAAAGCAAAGCAAAGCAAAGCAAAGCAAAGCAAAGCAAAGCAAAGCAAAGCAAAGCAAAGAAAAGAAAAGAAAAGAAAAGAAAAGAAAAGAAAAGAAAAGAAAAGAAAAGAAAAGAAAAGAAAAGAAAAGAAAACAGAATGTCCAAGTTATTGAAGTTTTCCCCATAGTAATAACCCGATGCAGAAGACATGAGGCTGTTAAATCAGAACAGAAATAACAAACATAGCACTCGGTGGTAAAGAAAATTTGCTCAAGTTTCATTGCAGATAATTCCACAGTCAAGCTGGTAAACTGAAACAAAGCATAAGCTGAGAAGAAAAATAATGTTGGAATAAAGTGCTGCTTAAGCACTATGTCTTCTGCAGATTCATCAAAATTTCAATGTACAGATCGTGTAAGAGATAAAACAGGAATTCTCCTGTTAACATTTGTATTTTTCAAATAGACAATTCAAAATCAAATGTCGGGGAACCTGAGATATTTCAGACTTCAAGTAGAATCTTAGGACGTAATTAATATGTCTCTGCTATTTCCCAGGTCATTAGAGATTTAGAATGTTTTAGTTCTTGTAAATCTATTTTTGTGTGCCTTAAGAGGAAGCCAATTTTCAGAAACTTTAAAGTAACCATCCTGAAACACTCCTTATCTTTTCTTGCAAAATGATGGAAGCAGTGCCACTCACAGTTCTTTAAAAATTCAGACCACCATTATGGCTTTAAAAACACATATGAGCAGCTGATGAAATTCTTCAAAAGAAATTATAACTATCAACATCTGTGTGAATTGAGTTATCATATTTTGTAAACTTTAGAAATCTTAATTGTTGCATTGTAATTGTATAATTTATTTTATCTTACTTAATGCATCTAACGAAGCTCCTAAAATGACTTATATCTTGAGTTTATTTACTGCGAGCAGGTAATGCTTGCATTTCTTATTTGATTAAATACGTCCTAAGATATAAACTTTCTTTTTAGTTCCTTACAGCAGTACATAGGTAATTGGTAGAAATATACTGTGAGGCATTATCTGCTAAGGCCTTGTTGCATGCTGTTTAACTTATTTATTGAGCAACAATGTGCCTTTGAACTATACAAAGAAAACTACGTTTAAATAAATGTACACAGTCCTCTCTATTTCCCGTGTTGATCATTAACAGCTTCAGTTCAATGAAAGTGCAATTTTTACTAGATTCTGAAAGTCCACATAAAATTTCAGAATTCATTTGTGTAGTGTCTTTTTGAACTCTGAACTCACCTTTAAAGAACATGAACCCGATTTTATTTTTTCTCATAAATAATGCAAACCCACAAAGCTTATGAATTGCTTCTGATTTACACTTTTGGAAGTGAGGTAAGAGCCCTTTTATTTTTCCTTCCTTCCTTCCTTCCTTCCTTCCTTCCTTCCTTCCTTCCTTCCTTCCTTCCTTCCTTCCTTCCTTCCTTCCTTCCTTCCTTCCTTCCTTCCTTCCTTCCTTCCTTCCTTCCTTCCTTCCTTCCTTCCTTCCTTCCTTCCTTCCTTCCTTCCTTCCTTCCTTCCTTCCTTCCTTCCCTCCTTCCTTCCTTCCATCCCCCTACACACATGCTAAGTGACATCTTGCCTACTTACTCTCTTCTGAAAGCTCTTGACTTCGGTATAATCAGATGATCAAACTACTTTGCAGTTTAACTTGAGCTAATGGGAAACCAGGCATCCAGGCTGAGCTTGTAGTCCAGGCTCCTCCTGTGAATGCAGAGCCTTGGGGTGGTTCATCCCATCCAAAGATAACTGTCTAAACAATGTGAAGAATTGTTTAGACTCTACTGACTGGAAACCTGAACTAGTTTAAACTAAGACCTACTCTTTACATGGCAAAAAATTACTCAAATTTTCCTCTCAGAAATGGAATTATGCAATACTCAATGCTGAGGAGTTCACGTCCCTAGCTGCAGGGAGTGCCTGAGCCTGGCACTCGTACCGGAGGGCAGCAGACACAACAGATGTGTTCGATGTGACCAGGTAAATGATCTGCTCAGCCTGGTGGCAGAGCTGAAAGAGGAAGTGGAGAGGTTAAGGAGCATCAGGGAGTGTGAGAGGGAGATCGACTGGTGGAGCCACTCCCTGCCCTCCCTGAGGCCGAGGCAGCAGGAGGCGGCTCCACAAGAAGCAGAGGACCCCCTACCCTCTTGCCACCGAGCAGAAAGAGGGACCCTAAGAGACGGGGGGGAATGGAAACGGGTCCCTGCTCAGGGCGGCAGGCGAATCCCATCTTGGCCTCCCTCACCTGCCCAGTTGCCCTTAAGCAACAGATACGGAGCTCTGGAATGTCATGGCCCGGCAAAAGAGGATGGGGGTGAAGGTCCATCTGGGGGGTTGCCTAGGACAAGTCAGTCAGCCCCACGTATTACTGCTGCCCTTGCTAAGAAAAAAAGGAAGGGTAATTGTCATAGGCCTGATATGCCGACCGGACCCATCCCACAGGGAAGTCTGCTGCCTCCCTGGGGCCTGGGTTAGGGATGTTGCTCGGAAACTCACTGTTCTGGTGCAAACTGTGGTTATTACCCCCTCTTAATAATGCAAGTTGGCGGGGACAAGATCGCAGAAAGAAGTCCCAAGGCCATCAAAAGGGACTTCAGGGCACTGGGGCGACTGGTTGAGGGATCAGGGGCACAGGTGGTGTTTTCCTCCATCCTATCAGTGGCAGGGAACAGCACTGAAAGGGGCAGGAAAACTCACCTGGTTAACAGGTGGCTCAGGGACTGCTGCCATCGGTGGAATTTTGGTGTATTTGATCATGGGGAGGTTTACACAGCACCAGGCCTGCTGGCGACAGCTGTCCAAAAGTGGAAAAAGGATTCTTGGCCACGAGCTGGCGGGGCTCATTGAGAGGGCTTAAAACTAGGCTCAAAGGGGGAAGGGGACATCACCTGGCTCATGAGGGATGAGCCCAGGCTTGGCATGCCAGGGTCAGGGGGGAGATCGACAGCCCAGCTCAAGTGTGTCTACACCAGCGCACGTAGCATGGGCAATAAACAGGAGGAGCTGGAAGCCATTGCACAGCAGGATGGCTACGACTTGGTTGCCATCACAGAAACGTGGTGGGACAGCTCGCATGACTGGCATGTTGTTATGGATGGCTACAGACTCTTTAGGAAAGACAGGCCAACAAGGAGAGGTGGTGGAGTTGCTCTGTATGTGAGGGAGCAACTGGAATGCATTGAGCTTTGCCTGGAGGCAGATGAAGAAGGAGTAGAGAGCTTATGGGTTAGAATTAAGGGACAGGCTCATAAAGGTGACATTACTGTGGGTGTGTAGTACAGGCCACCTGACCAGGAGGAGGAAGTTGATGAGGCCTTCTACAGGCAGCTGCAAGCAGCCTCACCATCACAGGCCCTGGTTCTCATGGGGGACTTCAACCACCCTGACATCAGCTGGGAAGACCATACAGCTAGGCACATGCAGTACAGGAGATTTCTACAGAGCATCAATGACAACTTTCTGATGCAAATGGTGGAGGAACCAACAAGGAAAGACACTCTGCTGGACCTTGTATTAACAAATGAGGAGGGACTGGTGGAGGATGTGAAGGTTGGAGGTAGACTCGGCTGCAGTGACCACGAAATGGTTGAGTTCAGGATCCTGTGTGGAGGAAGCAGGGCGATAAGCAGGATCAAAACCCTGGACCTCAGCAGGGCTAACTTTGGCCTCTTCAAGGAACTCCTGAGAGGAATCCTGTGGGCCAGGGCTCTCGAAGGCAGGGGGGTCCATGAGTGCTGGTCACTGTTTAAACGTCACTTCCTCCATGCTCAGGAGCGGTGCATCCTCCTGAGAAAGAAATCTAGCAAAGGAGGCAGGAGACCTGCATGGTTAAACAAGGAGCTTCTAGCGGAGATCAGGTGGGAGAGAAAGGTCCATGGAATGTGGAAAGAGGGACAAGCCACTTGGGAAGAGTACAGGAATGTTGTCAGAGCGGGCAGAGCGACGAGGAAGGCCAAGGCCCACCTGGAATTGAAGCTGGCAAGGGATGTCAAAAACAACAAGAAGGGCTTCTTCAACTACATCAGCAGCAAAAGGAAGGCTAGGGACAATGTGGGGCCGCTGCTGAATGAGGCGGGTGTCCTGGTGACGGAGGATGCAGAGAAGGCAGAGCTACTGAATGCCTTCTTTGCTTCAGTCTTCAGTGCCAAGGCAGGCCATCTGGAATCCCAGTCCCCAGAGGTAAGAGAGGAAGCCTAGAGAGAGCATGACTCTCCCTTGGTCGAGGAGGACTGCATGAGGGATTGCTTAAGCGATCTGGACGCCCACAAATCCATGGGCCCCGATGGAATGCACCCACGAGTGCTGAGGGAGCTGGCGGACATCTTTCTGAGCCACTCTCCATCATCATTGAAAGGTCCTGGAGGACAAGAGAGGTGCCTGAGGGCTGGAGAAAGGCCAGAGTCACTCCTATCTTCAAAAAGGGCAAGAAGGAGGACCCAGGGAACTACAGGCCAGTCAGCCTCACCTCCATCCCGGGAAAGGTGATGGAGCAGCTTATCCTGGAGGTCAGCATCAAGCAAGTGGAGGAAAAGAAGGTTATCAGGAGTAGTCAGCATGGATTCACCAAGGGGAAAGCATGCTTGACCAATCTGATAGCTTTTTATGATGGCATGACTGGCTGGGTAGATGAAGGGAGAGCCGTGGGTGTTGTCTACCTCGACTTCAGCAAGGCTTTCGACACAGTCTCCCATAATATCCTCCTAGGGAAGCTCAGGAAGTGTAGGCTGGATGAGTGGTCAGTGAAGTGGATTGAGAACTGGCTGAATGGCAGAACTCAGAGGGTTGTCATCAGCGGCGCTGGGTCTAGTTGGAGGCCTGTAACTAATGGTTTTCCCCAGGGGTCAGTACTGGGCCCAGTCTTGTTTAACTTCTTCATCAATGACCTGGATGAAGAGTTAGAGTGTACCCTCAGCAAGTTTGCTGACGTTACTAAACTGGGAGGAGTGGTGGATACACTAGCAGGCGGTGCTGCCATTCAGCGAGACATGGACAGGCTGGAGAGCTGGGCAGAGAGGAACCTGATGAGGTTCAACAAGGGCAAGTGCAGGGTCCTGCACCTGGGGAGGAACAACCCCAGGCACCAGTACAGGCTTGGGGTGGACCTGCTGGAGAGCAGCTCTGTGGAGAGGGACCTGGGAGTGCTGGTGGACGAGAGGTTAACCATGAGCCAGCAGTGTGCCCTGGCTGCCAAGAAGGCCAATGGAACCCTGGGGTGCATTAGGAAGAGTGTGGCCAGCAGGTCGAGGGAGGTTCTCCTTCCCCTCTACTCTGCCGTAGTGAGGCCCCATCTGGAGTACTCTGTCCAGTTCTGGGCTCCCCAGTTCAAGAAAGATGAAGAGCTGCTGGAGAGAGTCCAGCGGAGGGCTACAAGGATGATGAGGGGACTGGAGCATCTCTCCTATGAGGAGAGGCTGAGGGAGCTGGGCTTGTTCAGCCTGAAGAAGAGAAGGCTGCGAGGGGACCTAACATATGCTTATAAATATCTGAAGGGTGGGTGTCAGGAGGATGCAGCCAAACTCTTTTCAGTGGTGCCCAGTGACAGGACAAGGCACAACAGGCACAAACGGAAGCATAGGAATTTCCGTCTGAACATGAGGAAGAACTTCTTCCCTCTGAGGGTGACGGAGCCCTGGAACAGGCTGCCCAGGGAGTTTGTGGAGTCTCCTTCTCTGGAGATATTAAAGATCTGCCTGGACAAGATCCTGTGCAGCCTGCTCTGGGTGGCCCTGCTTTGGCAGGGAAGTTGGACTAGATGGCCCCCAGAGGTCCCTTCCAACCCCTACCATTCTGTGATTCTGTGAGTTGCCCTGTGGGGGGAAAAAAAGTACAAAACCAGTCAGTGTTGAACACTGGGATGAATGTTCTACAGTGAAAAGATGCAGATGAAGAATCATCTGCCAGTTAATTAAAATGCATAAATTATGATGTCATCTCTAACGGAGTGTATTTAAACCTTGTTTAGATCTTGCTTTCTAAGATATTTGTCAGTTCAGTTATAAAGATCAATGAAGTTTTTATATAGGTGATCTTTAGTGATGAGAGAGCATGCTGTATTCCTTGAAGCATAGTGAGATGGACTTATTTAAGCAGCAGTGTCCTCTTTCTGGAGTTTTCCTGTTAACAGCTTTGCAGACTGAATCCCTATGTAAATGAATAAATGTTAAAAGAATAAAACTGTCAAAGAAATTAATTTCTTTTACATCAAGGTGAAATGTACATTCACACAGTGAAATTCTCTAAAATGAATGACCATTAAAAGAATAAATGTGTCAAAGGAATAAATTTCCTTTGTGCTGCACCAGAGCAGCACATACACAGTTCGAGGGGGACATTTTGGAATGAGTAACTGTTAATGGGAAGAAAACTATTAAAAGAAAACATTTTTTTTGCCAGGCACCGAGGTTATACATTAGCAGCTCTTTCGGCAGCATCACCTTTATATCAGTGTTATATCTGAATTTACTCACTCATAGCCTAAGTTTATTGCCATGCAATTAGTGACTTCCCAATCTTTAAGCTGTTAAAACTCGGCAGTGACATTCATAGAGATGCACTTGCACCAAATATGCAAGTATGGTGACTAAATTTAACTCCCAGACACAGGATGCATGTGCCTGGGTGACAAAGACATTAGGACCTCTTTTCTTTGGTGTTTATCAAAGCAAAGAAATTCAATACTCTTTCTTCTGAATAAATATGCCTCAACTAGTAGCAAAGAGCTCTTTCCTGTTTTAATATGTTTCATTTAACAAGAAGATGAGAGAACGTCACCTACTGGAAAATGAGTGAATCTTTGGCTTAACACTGGTCTTTAGGATCATAAACTTTGGCTATGCTTAGCTTAATCAAAAGTCTGTAATTCTGATCAAAGCCTTCTCATTAGCCCCCTTGCCAGCTGCCTATTCTCACTTGTCTCCTGGTTTATTCTTAGTCTGTAAGCTCTTTGGGATCAGGTTAACTCTTTTTTTGTTTTGCTTCTTCAGCCAGTGTTAAGTTTTGGAGGTAAAAGACAGGTCCTTCCATCATTCTGGTAAAGCGAACAACAAATAGTAAAAAATGTGTTCTGAAAGACATGATGACAAGACGTGGGTCACAGTAAATAGTGGGTGTATGCTGGCACACGTTGATGTTGAAACCTCCACTTAGGGCAAAAAAAACCAGATATCTTAAAAAGAGTTTGCCAGGAATTTGATTTGAACAGAAACAGCAGGATTTGTTTCTTATTGTTTTCTGTTTTCATGGAAGTATTGTGATAAGCTGAAAATGAAAATTAAATTAAATGCTATTAAAACTTCTCTCCTTTAAACCAAACAAAAAACCCTTTAGCATCTTGTCTAAGAGCAGGCATGAAGAATGTAGCTCTCAGCAGCTGTATTAAGCATTTGACAATGTGCTTATAATATAAATGAAGAAAACGTGATATGGAAAGGTAAAACTTATGCATGAAGCCATGGCCAATTGTTAAATAATTTGTGTATATCTTATCATTACAAGCTAAACATGCATGAAAAGTAGTGGCTTTTGTGTGGGACAAAATGTATGCATCGAACTGATGTTGATGAGGGCTTTGTGCATGGGAGCAGTGGTTATAAAGTGCTATCTGAAGTGCTGAATATTGCTGACAGTGCCGCCTATGTATTTTAAATCTGTATTTAAATGTAAAGTTTGGGGAAGCTGTTGGAAGTGGTAGGTAATACCACAGCTATGAAACCATGAACCTTTGGGGTAGATGTTAACTTTCCTCCCAGAGTTCTACGGTTTCCAACATTTCGAAAACTCCTCTGTGCTTTAGGGTGCTTAAATAAGGTTTTTGGTTCAGAGTTTTAGAAATTCCCCTCTTGTCACTCTGCAAGTCTGATGGATTTTCTGGTTTATTCTTTTTTAATGAAAACTTCTTGTAGACCGTGAAGATAAGCCCGTTCAAAGATTTTGGGTACTCAGTTTTGGGCAAAATATTGAAAATTAATAAATATTTCATTTTGACATTATAGCAAATGAAATATAGCCATTTGTGTTTTAAAAATGTTATAATTTGAACTTCAGTTCTATTTAAACACAAAAAAATTAAAGATGGAAAGACACATGAGACAGAGGTTTTTAGTTCTTATCCAAAATTATTATTTTACTTCTAATTTGCTAAAGAAAACAAAATCTGTGTTTTGTTTAAAATCAGTTTTATTCTCTCGTTTTTACTTCAATGAATGAACTGAAAAAATCTTTTAAACTGCTCTAGCTGTAGATTCCTTTCCTTATAGTGAAGAAGACAAAATGTCACATTCAAGCTGGAAAAACTGAAAGTACTTGAAAAACAGTTCATCCTCTTTTTAACATTCCAATCTTGTAAAGAAATTTAAAAAAAGTTATTGAATGAATAGTTAATCATTTTAAAGTGTTTCTGTGCTGTGTGTTTTTTTTTCGAAGAAAATGTCGAGTGCCTTTTTTCAGCTGTCTGCTCTGTTTATTACTGAGAGAAATGACAGATTCTCAGTTTTGTAGTGTGTCTTAATTTTTGTGCAGAACAGAAGTATTTAGCAGCCAAAATTATAATTGATAATAGTATTGCTGTGGAAACCTGGAGCTAGATTTAGTCCCTATCCTTCAATTTTGCAATCTGAATAGGTGAGATAGAGAGAAGAGAAAGAACAATGAGAGCCGTACTAGCCTTCTGTTTTTAGAGTAGGAAATGCTAACATGAGCTGTCCAAATTTACAGAGTTTTCTGATAAGCAGTTGAGTCCAGATTTCACAAATCCCAATTCTATACTTTAAGCACAAGGTCTTCCTTATTCTACTTGAGTCGTGTATTTATGAAGATATTTTCCACATGGATTTTTTTTTGTATAATTTCTGAAACATTTTGTCAAAGACAGCAAAATGAAACAAAATGTTGATATTGTTACACTTGGGGAGATGAGTTATTGAACTTGGCTTGAGTCCTTCAGAGAATGTTTGCTCAAGGTATAGTTGCAGTTATTTATTTCTTTTAGAGTTTTTTATATCTTTTGATACAGAAGTTGTTGAAAATCAACTCTTAGCTGTGAAAAGGTATGAGTAGGGGGGAAGGGTTTGTCGCCAGCTTGACAGAACTTCCTAATGTGAGGATCAAAGCAACAACTCATTCAGCAGTTTTTTCTTCTCAGTTGTTTTCCTTCTTATATCTGTCTGTCTGTCTGTCTGTCTATCTATCTATCTATCTACCTACCTACCTACCTATCTAACTCTTGCAACACACATCTGGGAAATAGAGGGAAGTTAAGTGAAAACCCTTTCACTGCGTGAAAGGTCAGCCCTCAAGTTCTCCCCTTCCCAGGAAAACATTTCACTTCTCATCTGTTCAGGTGTAAAAAGTAAAATGTGCCAGCATCTCAGAAGCAGATGATACACTGCATTCAACTATTGGAAAACAAGGATGCCCCAACTGGTCTTAGGATCCGGGTTTCTGCTCTCAATGCCTCTGTATTTTTAATGTTTGTAATTTAGTAGGAGATATGCAATTCAGTTCTATTCACTAATAATAGTGTCATGAGTGGCTGGGGAACTCAATCTGAATAGCCTTCAGATCACCACATACAGGATGAAGTCTCAAAGCTGACACATGTACCAGAGAACCAATTCCTTAGCTTTCCTGTCATGTCATGTACACACGTTTAGATTCTTTGTCAATATATACTGCATATTAGTTTGAGCTTGCAATATTATGTGGTACTAGCCTGTTGGTTCTAAATATACCCATGCAGTTAATGGTTACCATCCACTTTCTCTTCTCCTTTTGTTTTTCCCGATGGAGAAGCACTATTTTTACAGAGGCTTTAGTAGCCCAGGTAATCATGTCCAAATATTGCAGATATGGCAGGTTATTCATTTTCTCTAGAGCAAAAATAATTATGATAATGGGAAAAGCTGAAACTTATTTTTACATGTCACAAACAAATAAAACACTATCCCCAACAACAACAGAAAAATTGAAAAGAAAGTCAGTCTAAAACAGGTAACATTTTTCCTGGGATAGGGACATTACTTGTTATGCTATGAAGAAATTCTAGCTGAGAATAAAGGTGACTTGACAGAAAATAAGGACGTATTAAAAATAAAGCCTGTGTACAATCGGCTACTAATAAAGTGCATTATGTTATTACCTCATAAAATCAAGTTTGCATGCATGATTAGCAGGTTAAACTTTGATTCTACGCAATTTCTCTCTCCCCATGTTTCCCCATGAATAGATAATGTAATTGATGCTTTGCCCCTAGGCTTCAAATGCCCGACTGCCTTAGTGGAATGCCAGACATGTTTAAATTCATGTTATTGGCTCTTTTCACCTTGTGGACCTGTAAAATATGTATCAAGGCTAGAAGTGACAGAAATGCAGCAGCTGGCTGTAAGTTAGATGTGCCAGAAAATTGCAGTATTTTCCATTCCAATGAAAGTAGCTATGAAAAGCAATCATGTTAACTAAATATGAACTAAGTAACAAGATTAGGGTTTAATTAGAAAATTAAAGCAAGTGGAAACCTGTTTATTATTCTGTTGATTTCCTTACACCATGTCAAGTATTGCTTCCATGGATATTTTTACATAATGGGCTAATATAAAATGTTGTTACTATCTTGGGGAAGAAGTGATAAAATAAGTGAGGTGTGGGGAGAGAAAAAGACTTCAGTCTCCAATCAAATTAGCTTGTGCCGTTAAATTACAGATGCCGATTTCCATTTAAGTATAAAATAGTGGAAGCAGAATCACACATTTGCTGCCTCTGTAGGTTGTCTACACAGCTGTCGTTCAGCCTTGTGGATGTCACCGCTCATCTGAGCATGAGCAACAGTCACCCTCACAGCTGGAAGACCAATTTTTCTGGAGTTTTAGTGGGTGCAGGGGCAGCTGCCTGTGTTGACTTGTGGGGCACATCTAACATCACTGAAAAAGCCAGGTTACTCTGCCTAGGTCATGAGCAGGGAGGCTGATGCCATGTTCTTTCTGAAATAAAACGTCCTTTCACATGCAGGTCTTTTAACAATTGGCATCTATGATACAAAAACTGGAGCGCACGTTGAAAAAGATTTTTTACTTGAAGGTTTCAGATAAAAAATTAACAATAGAGCGATTCTCAAAAGAATAAATCTCTGGATAATACACTAAGATAGATATTAATATACTGACTTGCAAAACCTTATATGAAACCCAAAGAGAACTATTACTGGCTTTCCTGTCTCTTTGACTTTGGCATCTGAAAACTGTATCAAGGGTGATAATTCACACAATCGCTGAAAGAGCTGTCTCAGAGGTCGGAGCTAAACAGGCTCTGGAGTGCAGGAATATCCGGAGATCAAGAAAAAGTGGCTGCCTGAATGAAGCAGATCATGAAGCCTCTGGCATTTCAAGAATGCCATAAAATTTATAAGCAGCATACTATTTTGCAGAGTTGTATATGTAACAGGTTTTTTTGTTTCGTTCTTTGTTTAAAACAGAGTCCATTGTATTATTGTTCCAACTTTACTACTCTTTGAAGGTTTTAAAAAATTAGGAAGTTATATCTTACTGTAACTCCTGTCTTCTTACTCCCTCTGTAGAATAAAAAAAGAGATATGGTTCCTATCTTCTTTTCTTTTTTGTTTAAAAAAAAAACCCACAAAATCCAAAACCACTTATAAACTAAACAGAAATCAAACTTTTTCTTAAAGAAAGATCTTTTGAAATTGAGGCAATGACAACAGGTTTCTGCTGTATCATGCCATGTTAAGCAGGCACACCTAATAAACTCATCTTCAATTTCTCTGAAGGCTGTTGTTTTACTGGCACCCGTCTGGATTTCAATGTCATGCTACAAAACATTCTCTTCTAACACGACATTTGTGCAGCTGTAACTCTAGTAGTGAAAAGGTATTCCTAACTGGGAATCTGAAAAGTGCAAGTAAACATCTAGTGTGGCCTTTTTCCTATTTGAACTAGTATGCTACTGATTTATTTTTTAAGACTTGCATGCTTATCAGCTATAGTGTTGTTTGTCAGGAGAAGCCCCATGTGATGGCGTACAGATCATTGCTACTTGAGTTGAAGACTCTGTTCCCTCCGATGGCAGCAATACTGGAGTATTACCCAGAAATTAATACCAGTCACCGGGTGAAAATACACCACACACTGCATGCTTTGTCCCACAGATGGTATTTTTTTTGTTACTGATCATTGTTATTATTTATCAGTTCGTTTTTACAGAGATGAAGTTGCAATAATTGTCCAAAGGAATATTGAAAAAGGATGTACATGAAGAAGACTTTCACTAGAGTTGTAATATGTTTTAGTAAATACAGCCTTTGTTTGGTAAACAATGGGAAAGAAGAAGCAGGAGCCTATAAGCATTAAGAGCTAGGCAAAATCTAACATTTTCAAACTTCACTTTGGGAGAAAGACATTTGCTCACAGCTTAAATACATCTGGTCTATTAAAATCCTGAACCATCCTTTCAAAAACAGGGAACATATTCATAAATCTGGAAGAACAGAATCCCACAGGTATAATCTATTATAGGACAAACTTTTTCCAGAATATTTGTGTCCTCTCTGATATGTACCACCTGAAAAACTAGAGAAGTCATTCAAACATTTAGGTCCAGCAGAATTTTTATTGCCATTGAAATATGGTACAAAATCAGGGAAGAGCAATGGCAGTAAAATAACATTTTTTTTAAAATCATTTCAGATGAAAGTAGCTCGTGTTTTTTATTTTTTTCCTTTCTTCCTTTTCTTAATGAAATAAAGTACGTAACATTGTAAGCTTCTGCTATAAAGTTACCGAATTTTGCACTGTGGGGTGCTTGCAGAAGATGAGGGGGAGAATTGGAAAGGCAGCATCCTTCCACATGTGTGAATGGGAATTCAATAATTTCAATGCAGTTCTGTGATTGCACAATGAAATTTAATATCAGCTAGCAACTACACAGTTGTTTAAAGCAGAAAAAAATAAATATGTCTTATTGCAACTGAAGATAAGTTTTGTTAGAGTTCATCTGAAATAGTGCATCCAGTTTTGGGTGCCACAGTGGGAAGGACATTGATCAACTAGAGCAAGTTCAGAGAAGGCCACTGAGCTGGTGGGGGCTGGAGCACTTGGCTTGTGAAAAGAGAGTGGGGGAGCCGGACTTGTTCAGCCTGGAGCAGAGATGGCTTGGAGGGACCTAACAGCAGCTCCCAATGACAATGGGGAGGTAAATGAGAAGACAGAGATGGGCTCTTTGTAGTGGTGCAGGGTGGGAGGGCAAAAGACAGTGGTCATAATCTGAAACAGGAGAAGTTCTGGCTGGGTATATTAAAAGAAAATTCACAATGGCATTAGTTAACTGCTGGCACAGGTTGCCCAGAGAGGATGTGCAATCTCCCTCTTTGGAGATTTCTAAGACTCAGCTGGACAAAGCCCTGCTTTGAAGTTAGTTTACTCAGCTTTGAGCAGCAGGCTGGACTAGAGAACTCCCAGGATTCCCTCCAGCCCCAATTATTCTGTTGATTCTGTGGTTCTGTCTAAGAAAATCAGCCTGAACGTTCTGCTGTGAATGTTTATGTGTGGCATAAACACAGACCGGTAAACTGTGGAGCTGAGGCACAAGATTAACAAATCTTAAAAGATAAGTATTTTATTTCAGAATGAGAGAGGTGGACACAAGTTGGAATTGCTACTTGTTATTCTTATGATTTCCCTTAATGAGAAGACAGAACGCAACACAACTGCTGTATTCATCCAGAATATTTACAACTACAAGATCAGTTATACTTCCAAACTCAAGTGGAGTCTTTTGAATTTTGGTTTCTTCTATTCTGTATGATTAATAAATTAGTTACAATTTATTCAGCTGAAGAAACATCAAACCAAAATCAAAACTCTCTAGGCCTCCTAAATAACAAGGAAGAATGAAGAATAATCTGAAAGTGTCCTGAGATGCAGTTGTCTTCTGAGGCTTTATTCAAACCCTACCTCTAACTCTTTCTGCCTCTTAAAATGTGTGTGTTTAGCTGCCTAGGGATTTTTCTCAGATTCACAGTCCTTCTTTATCTCCCTTAATTCTGCCCAAGTTGCTATCACTGATTCCAAACTTTCCAAGACCATTGTAATTTTCAGGAGACCCAAATAGGATATAAAATGTTTTTCCTGGTGTCCCACAGTACCATCCCAGTCAGAAATAAAATGAAATTGCTTTACAGCTCATGGTAGAGGGTGCGTGACAAAGTAACACTTTAAGTACAAGGTATTTCAAATTAAACAGCTTCCCATGGCTTTTGCATCTTGCTGAAAAATATCCTGTACACCTTCAAGGAGAGAGGTTATGAAGAATAAGTCTCTGAGGCTGCTTCAGAGACATTGTTTGAAGAGACTGAGAAGCGGCCTACAATTCAAGAGCAGTGGAAGCCTGCCAGAGGGCAGGCAGAAATGGCTTAAGTCTAAGGTGAAGAGTAAGGCCACCCAGATGTAGTAAAACAGCAGGGAATGGGTTTATTTGAAACTTCTGTAAATTAAACTATATTCCTGTAATTAAAACAAACTGGCTTCCCATTACAAAGAATGTCACCCTGGAACAGTGATGACCGAACACACAGATGCGTACCAGGGAGAAGAGAACAGGTCTATTATTCTATGAAAATAGTTCTTGTTTCTGGTAGTCCTGGAAAAATAACCGTTTTATCCTCTTCTTACCTGCTTCATTGGTTCTGATCACTCGTGATGGTGCGCTTGGGTCTCCGGTCCCAATTTTGTTGGTTGCTACAACTCTGAACTCATACTCCACCCAAGGATTCAGTTCAACAGCCATAGCGGACTCCATGTCACCACTTATTACATCTGGAACTGCAGACAGTAAAGAAATGTGTAGGTTACTCAGAAATCTGAAGCTCACATGCAGTGTCTTAGTGGCAAGTGGACTTTGTCATACAATATGGGCATTAGACATGATAGACATCAAGGATCTAATATGTCAGAAATCACAGCTAGGTTCTTGGCACTGTGGTACTCCTGAAAAGACACAGATTGAAGGATATAGGCAAGAGCTTTCTGCTTATTCACAGATGCATCATGGCAGGTGTCTTTGTGTTGTCCTTTTAGAGTTGTTGCTAAGTAATATGGAGGGAATGAAAAAAGAAAAAAAAAATCAGTGCTTTTAATTTGTCATTGTTCTCTTAAGAGTATCTGTTCCTGCAGTTGCTGGTGATTATTGTTATGATGAGCAGGAGTTTTGAACAGTCTACTTGTGCCGTTTGAAAGTTTTTCTCACCTGTTTTTACAGTCTGCCAGCCAAGAGAAAATGGACTGCGTGCTTGTAGGTTGTAGAGGGAGATAGGGCTGTGATTGTCTGCCCCAGGACTCCAGGAAAGTGTTGCTGTGGTGTCTGTAATTTCCTCCACTATTACAACCCCTGGGGGACCAGGAGGACCTAGAAATAAAGTGGAATAATCAAACAGACCACACCACCATCGCGAATGAGCAGTAATAATACTCGGTGGAGTTCAATATCCATGAAATACAAGAGTTAAAATCCACACTACTACATCATGGAGACAATTTTCACGATTTCTGCTGGTAAATTGTGATGGTTTCTACTCTTTAAATGGTGTGTGGGAGAGTATCAATTAACTTGTCAGAGTGACAGCAGAAGAACTAGAAATAGAAACAGATTAAAAAAAAATCCTGTTATAGTTGTTCTGAACCTAAAATTAAAGGAAAAAAAGAGCAACTTTAAGAAGCATCCAGGCTAGATAGAACAGTGGCATTCACATCTTCTCTTTGAATGAGACTTAGCAGTAGGAAAGACAAATAGTGATAAAAATGAAGCACAGGTGTTTCATATGTGCTTCTTGAAGAACAGTAGTATTACTAATAACTGAATCAAGAATACAGCATTCATCCTTTTTCTCAAATTCACTCATTCAGGAAAACCACCTGGATTACTATCCCGTTGGAAGTCCATTAACTGTTTGATTGAAATCTATTAAAACCAAAACAAAACTCAAACCCAAAAATTTTGAAGGCTGATAATTCCTGTGGTTCCATCAAAAAAACCCCCCCAAAAAACCCAGAACAACTTCTTTATTGAGAAAGGAAAGGTTTATTTATTCCACTTAGTGGCACCAGATGAGAATATGCTAATCACCATTTGTATAGGCCGTGTAGCTGATCCAATAAGTGAGGTCTCTGGTAGCAAAAATGACTTTGCAGAGAGAAACATGGCTATAATGTCCCACTCCCAGCCCCAAATTCCTCCTGATACTGATATTACTGGTGTTGGAAAACATTGTCTGTTTGCACTTGCCAAACTAAATCGGAGGCAAAGTTCTCCTTGTTCAGGATCTACTACCACAGTTGTTGTAACCGGATGTTAAGGGGAAAATGTGCATCTCTCTCAATGGTAAATGCAGAATAAACATCTCTCTTGTGGTTTCTTATACTTCAAAGCTTATATAAGTCCTGAAGGACAGGACTTAATACTTCTGTAAAATATTAATATTATTAATAGCTATAATTATTTATGACAAATCTGGATTTCCTTGACATTCAAGACCCTTCTGATTCTTTTCCATCATCCTGTTGTTGATGACTGAAGTTTTGCTTCTGCTCCTAAACAGATGGACTGTGAAATCAGAAATGCACTACTGGATACTTTCTCTCAAAATGAAATTGCAGCAAGGGTGATGATGGGAACAACTTTGTTAATAGAAAGCAATTGCTGCTACACTTCTGTGGGAGCCAAATGCTGTTTGCTTGTACAGCATGAGCTGTAGTGGAGCAGGTCCTTTGGATACCTCCATTCCCAGGAGCTGTGGTGAGTGGGGTGGACCCTCTTGCTGAACAGCCAGATCTCAGCACTTGCAGATCAGGGTGGCAAACACTCAGGTCTGGTGCCTACATTTGAAGTGGTAGTTGAAGCCAGCATTTCTGCATTACTGAGCTCAGCATTATTATATTTTAGTGCTATTTTATGCAATCAAATCTTTTGCTGGCTAGCATCCTTAGTCTGTGAGCAGAAACAGATATATCTGAATATCAAAGGCTAAAAAGACACTGTAACCGAAATATTGTTTGTTGCCGTGATTTTTTGTCCTTTGCAGCTGCATTTATATTTTCTCTGATATGCATTCAATAAAAGCATGTTTACATGTGCTATGACAACGGTATCATCAGAGTTTTGTAGTAGTTGGGCTCAATAGCTTCAGAGTGAAAAAGACATTGAATCTTTTAAATGAGAAAGTAATTTATGCAATTCACTTGCCTCTGCTTACTTGGCAATGATCTACAGGCAACTGACTGACATTAAAATGTTGTAAATACGTGGCATTTAGAAATAATAACAACAAAAAAAGACAAATGAATGTTTGAAATTCAAATGATTCAATTCCTTCAATTCCAGGAACGGAAAGATTTCAGTGAAGTTCAGTATTATGGATGTAAGATGGAAGAAGATTGTCTCCACAACACACCGCAGTCCTCTTCACAGGAGACCAGGGTACAGCTCTGGGCTATAGGAAGGGAAAGATTTTCCACTTCCATGAGTCGTGAGCAGCTTCAGTGCTGGGAGTCTCTCCTCTTTCCTTGCTCTGCCTGCTCAGCAGGCTTGACTTCACAGCTGTCAGTGCCTTTGATTGAGTCACAAGCAGTGCTGGGATAAGTTGGTGCCACCCTTTGGACACGTTGTGACTCTTGGCCTTCTGGAGTCCCATCTTCCTTTGCAGTCGAAAGGTCTTGCTTTTCTTCCTGGGAGAAAACATGGCAGACAGGTGTCTCCTCTCCACTTCTGCCTTCCTGCCAAGTATTTGCTGTTCTTTGACAGCAAGCACCAGGTCAGGCCTTTGTCTCAGAATAGCAAGTCCTGGGGCTAATTTAATAAAATACGGTGATCTTCAATCTCCATCATCTATTGTTTCAGGCTGTCTGTTGATGTAGGAAAATACTAGTGAAATTTTTATTTGTAGCCATGAGGGAAGCTTTAAAGAAAAGCTGGGATTTTGATACAATCATTTACTGGGCTGGAGCCCTAGGCCCAGCATTATATCATCGTCCCAACCACAAACAAAATTAAAGGGAAATATTTCAGTACTTTTCCTCTGTGACAATATTTCTCCCATGCACACCAAACGTTGTTAAAGAGTTTCTAGCCACTGTATTAGAAGCAAAAGAACAAGCATCTTACTTCTATTAAAGGATGTAAAAAAAAAAAAGTTATGCTAAAGTCTCCTGCTAATTTCTCAATCTATTTTGTTGTTGGAGTTCTCTCATGTTTTTCAAACCTTTTAAATGCATTCCTAGGCATGACAATGTGTCATTATGCTTTCCGAGATGTGTGCTCTTACACAGTCTGCAGGATGACTGCTAAAAAGCATTTCCATTTCCAACAGCAGGCATTCTTGAAAGCGGATTAATAAAGGACAAAAGCCTCAGTGATGACAAATGTATGACAGTTAGCCAGGACCTGAGTGCTATGCAGATGTCACTCATTTTTGTAGAAATCTCATTAAATTTTATGCTTGGATGTAATCATTCATGGTGTCAGCCGGATGGCTAATGCAGAGAAGCTTCTCTCCCAAAGGCTGTGTTATTGTTCAGGATCTCTAAAACAATTTTGAGTGGAGAATAGCCAATTGAGGAAAAAATGCATGGTCTGCTCAAATGCTTCTTTGGAAACTACACCGAAAATGACTGGTCATAACTGCACTACAGTGCGGTCGACCTTCATAGAGAAGACATTTAGGGCTGCGATAGGCTCTTATGCAGCTCTAGGAGCACTGGAAACCCAGCATCAAGGATATTAGTCAGTTATCTTCTTTCAGAGCAATTCCATAGATTGATACTTCATTTCAGGACATGCGTGACTGCATTTTGGCAAACTTGTTTTATGTGTCTTTTTATTGTTGGAATGATCATCCTGAGAGGTCCTTTAGATTACTTGCCATGGTACAAAGTTAATGTGAGAATTCTTGAAAGACTATTACCAACAATAGCCGGAGTCATTCAGAGAGGCATTGCCCTTTCCTGTGAATGCCAGACTGTGTGCTGATTTACTTTACTGCTGCCTGACCAGGATAATTCTTACTTTTACTGAACAGCTAAGAAGCCTGATATGTAGCAGTTTCCGAACACATATTTCTTGACCTGAAGATTTTGCTTTCTGAGTGACAAAGTATACAGGTTTGTCATCAAGAAGATGAGAGGTCAAGAAAAAGAGGAAAAGAAAGAGGCAGTAACTACAGAAAAATAGGAAAGGTGCTTGATAAAACAGGAGCTTGACTGTTGTAGTATAAATCCCTTCTACTGTGCCCACCGACGGCAGATTATGTGTTTGCGTGTGGTGGGAAACAAGAGGATGTAGAGAAAGTTTGATGTATAGTAAATGCAATAGGCACTATGACTTTAGCGGATAGATCCACGTCTCCGTTCCTTCTATGTGTGGTGTAACTTTCTGTAAGGTAGATACATAAGGGTCCTGGGCAGATGGAGAGGCTATACCCCAGCCAGCGGCAGGTTAGACTGAGAGGTTAGTCTCAGGGTTGGACAGTAAGAAAGAGAGGACGTTAATGTTACAACCTGAATAGTCGTGACTCATTCCAGGAGAAATTCCTGGTGTCCTGCCTGAGAAGGCCTTTGGTATGTCACATTGTACTCTTTTGCCCTGAAGACTCCTTTGTCTTGTACAAACCTAAAAATAGGGTATTTGAGCAAGGCAACCTTGAGATCATCGGAGTGTTGTGAGCTCAGATGCTAGACTGGAGTCCAGAACCTCTGAGCTGGATCTTTGTGTGGTGGCAGTTGTGACTTGACAGAAAATATATGGACAGTGCAGGGAACATGAAACAAAGTTTCACCTTAGGAGGAAAAGCACCAGTAGCCTATGAATTGCATTGTGAATGACATAGCTAGCAGATCTCATGTATAGTAAGAGACTGAGTTTTAGATACGCCTCTTTCATTGGCTTGTCCTGTTGACTACCTTTAGTAGGGCATCACTTGCCATCTGTCCCAGTTCTGGTGCGTGCCACCTCCTTCACTCTCTGCAGTCACAGTGCAGGCACCAGCACTGCTGGAACTGCATGGATGTCTTTCAGGCACTGAGTCTGTGAACACAACCACATCTGATTTGTATTTTTGCACTTGTTTCCAGGCACTGTTTTTGACTGAAGTTATAGATATGATTTAAGTTGATGTTTGTAAAAAAGTTTCTTGGGTAGAAGAAAGGATCTGTTTTGAACTCTTAAAAAAAAAATTTTGAAGGTGTGAATCTCTTTCCCTTTGACACCACCGAAGATATTATAACAAAGGTCCTGTTACAAGATCAGATTGCTGGAAGCGTTTTGATCTGGAGTCTGTGGGTTAAAGGGTTGATGCCCCGTTTACAGTAATATATTATCTTCCAATATTGTAAATGTTTCAGCTGCACTGATGTACTGAAAAGGGCCAAAGCACAGATCTGAACTCAGGCACTGATCCTAAGTGCTATTACGTTGTCAGCTTCCTATGGTAATTTCAGCCCTGTGCAATTATGACTTTCCCAGCCAATGCGTTGGCAGAATTAATGGATTACCATGGGCTGGGGCAGTTCCCAACAGGCAGTTTGTCATGCCCATCCTGTTTTGAGAGGGGAGGGGGGACCGGGAATGTAGCTGTGTGGATGGGAACTCTGCTGTACCCATTGGCCTCAGGGAGCAGTTTACTATTATGGACATATTCTTTGAGACAAATTAATAGGGTCTGTGCGTAGGGCATCTTCCTGGCCCTTGCTACAGCACAAATGCGATTTCTAGGACCAGCAAGAAGCTGCAGACCTTGTTTATGTTCCATTTAATAATGTTGTGTTTGATGGCCTTTAAACCCAAGTGCTTGTCTTTATGTTTTATTGGCAATATCACTATTGAAAGGAGCAGGGTGGTCAACCTAACCAGCAGTTCCTCCATTATATTTGCTCCAGGTCACTGGAGTTCAGAGGAGACATTACTTCTCCAAAAATACATCATGAGGGTGGATTTCTTGCTTAGATTGGTAGCTTTGCCAGTCTACAAGATGAATGGCTTTAACCTCTTTTTTATTTTTAGACCACAAAATGTCTACTCTTAAACCACAGTTTGTAGTCACGAAGGCTTTCATTCCTTCACATTACAGGATTGGTCTTTTCTCCATTTCAAGATATTACACCTTCCAGGTAGTTGTTTGATCTTAAAGCTCATTTTACTTACAGTAGGCATGCATAGTGCATTGGGTATCTTTCAGTGCACAGTCTTACAATGTATGTTACATGTTGTAGAAGAAAGCTGATTTTCAACTTATTTTTAAGGAGTCTTCCTGCCATGAATGTTGTACTGATTTTTGATGAATGTTGTACTGATATTTGTTTAGTTCAAAGGATTTAATTAACTTTGCATATACTAATATGTACAGCACTGACCCAGAGAATTAAGAAGACTAGACATTTTTTTTTCTTCCTTTAGAAAAGCACAATAGCTATTGACATCCATAACAACTGAAAAGGACAATAAAAGAAAACAGTGAACAAACTGTTACCAAAACACACAGAAAATATCTGGCATCTAAATCTACTAAAATGCTTAAGTCTAGACCGATGAGATGGTATTGGAAACAGTTAACTGTATCAATACTTAGAGAGCACAGGTCTATTTGTAACAGAACTGAGACCAAAAAATTATTTTTGAGTTGTATTTAATTGGAGTTTCTCCTAAAGCATCTTTTATAGTATATACATAATATGTAAAATATTTTTATATAAATATATAAAATATTAATAGTACTAGATGTGCTGAAACAATCTTTTATGTAATCATTGATGAATGCAAGGAAACATGCAGAAATAATTTTTCTGCATTTTATTTATTTAACCTCTTATTGTTACAGCAGATTACACTTTTTGTTAGTTAGAACCTCAAATTAAAAAAATGAGCAAACTTGTCTGGCTACTGCATTACTGTAGTTCCTCTGCAAAAAGCTAGTGGTCTTTTTTTTTTGCTATGATCTCCCAGACACAGCTACCTTGTAGTGTCAACCTCTGCTACAGGTTACAGTTTACACTGTTTACATTGCAGAAAGTCAAATATTGAATAAGTCACTTTAGGACCAGTACCATTTGCTCCTTTGCAGAACCAGAGATCAGGCTGTGCTGTACCTAGACCACGTAAGTGGAGCAATTTGAAAGAAAGTCTGGTAATCTGGAGATAAGGTGGCTGCTCCAGAGACTGTTGTAAGGTCGTTTGTAATGCCGCATCCAGCATCATAGTAGACTGCAATCAATGCTACTTAATCTTTTGGGCATAATATATTATAAACCAGCTGTGCAAGAGTAATTCAAAATAGGACTTAACCGGTGGAATTTATTTGACAACTTAAACTTGCTAAACCAGTAATTGATTAAAAATCTTTCATTTGTGAAATAAGTATTAAAATATTGGAGACTTAGAGCTGTTGTTTAGGCACTGAAGCTTTCACAGATGTAAAAAAATCCTCAAACTTCACAACCCTGTATTCCTAACACAGTCTTAATGATCCTAAAAAGAAATGTGATGTAAAAAAGGGATAACCATGAAAAATAACCAACATTGGTGTTTGTGGTGTCACTATCATCAGTAACAACATAGAGCTTTATAAACAAAAAATCACTCACTTGGGTCTACATGTTTGAAGCACCGTCCCCATCTACATCAGCTAATAGTATCGTAGTAAATTTTGCAGTGATCCTCTAATCTGCAAGAAACTCCCTGGTGTTCTCAGAAACTGCTGCTGCACCAGAAGTACTACTCACCTCAGTGCAGGTGAAAGGGATCTCTGCTCTTAACAGGCTATGGAGAACTTCACGCTGACCTTTGTAAAAGCGTATTAGACTGTTGTGTGACATTCCCAATTCCCACTATTTTTCTTTGCTGAACTATATAGATGCTTTTCTAAGCCAACCCTCCAAACTTGCAGAAGACAGAGCAAGGAATGCATAATGGCTCGTTCTGATATGAGATTTTGTACTTAACCTTTTCCTTATTGCAGCCTGTGGCAAAGCAATGCTTCAAAGGAGTTTGTTAGAAACTATGTGTTTCATGAGCAAAGGGATACTTTTTGCCAAAAGTGAATGTAAGAAGTAGACTTCTTACATTCTTCTTAGCTGTGAGTTCTGCTGGTGTTCCTCAAAACCTCCCTGTCTATGTGTAACAGCTTTTATGCTGATGAATTAAAACTACTATTGACCTTTTTAAATGTAGTTGATTGGACCAATGTAAGGTAACAAACATTAGCCCCTTCATGGTCTCAACCTTTTTTATGACAGAAGTATTTTGTGTTTTAAATGTCTTTACAGTGAAATGTGGTGGAAACACAGGATCATGAAAATATCCTTTGTAATGAAAATATGAATGCACAGATTGCTTCAAATTTCTGCAGCATAATGGGGAAATAAGAATATAATAAGCCCTTTTTGGAAGACAGGCTTTACAAAACAAATTAACTTAGCAAGCAGGCATTGTCTGGAGGAAACCTGACACATTGTTGGCTACAAGATCACCTGAGGCATCTGTGAGATGCAAGTCTTCTGGCTGGTACTTGGGTGTTTGGTAACCATGTTTGTGATCATACAATTAGTGTCAGAACACGACATGCATATTTATCCTCTCCTAGAGCCTTCTGCTTTGGTAATTACTTCTTTGCAAAAAATCAGTATAGAAACAGCTCAGCTACTGGGGTGCCAATGATAGATGGAAAATCAGCCAAGATGAAGCATTCTGCTCTTCTGCTTCTCTGCCACTTAGTATTCACTGAAAGTTGAAGATTTGGGTGGATAAATAAAGGCTGGTAGCCAGATGCAGGGAAACTAGTCTTGGACTGATGTCCAGAATGGGAACAGCATTGATAAAAACCATAAATCACTTCCACTTCTTAAATGGCTGAAGACTTCATGGGCTGGGAAATACATTTGTTGACTGTGTAGTGAATATCTATATTCTCCTGTAAACATCCATGTTTGCATGGCAAACAGCTATTCTGTACATATTTTCCTTGAGTGAGCAAACAACAGAAGGCACAAATGAAGTGAAATCAGGCATTGACTTGGGTGTCAGAAATATAAGTCCATAGCTGTGATTTTTGTTGTACTCATTCACTCCACTAAAACTATTTCTCTGATCATCAGACACACATAATTCCTGCTATGGGATTCTTCTGAAGTAGCACATTTGTGCAGGCCTGGTGCGAGAACAGTTACCAACCTATGTGAAAAGCTGTTTTCTCTTCTGGATGTCCTTGAGCTGTTTCAGCCTGCCCTTTATGCCTTCTTCTGCTGCTATGGGCTCTGATGACTGTCTTCCAGAGAATCTTGCAGCGGCATTTAAGGCTTTACCACAGTCTGCCTCATCGCCCTGCTGGAGGGCAAATCCAGTGCATAAGGCACATGCCTATTATTTAGCTTTTCCCTCTCCCAATACATACTTCAGTGTACTGGCTTAAGCTTTTGACAACGGTTTCGCTGATGACTATGTTCATTTTTTGGACAATAGACAACTCAACAAAAGAAGTAAATATTTGGGTTGCTGGACACACCCTAAACTGTGCCCTACACAGTCAGGGTCTCATTTGTTTGTCTCCTCACTTCTGTGCTCCTGGCTACTCTGCCTCAGAAAGGGAATAAAACACATCTCGATCCCACCTAATCTACTGCCTGTAGGTATAGCATGCTGTTGAGGAAAGACAAGTGTGATTTTGAGGCGGGGTCTGAGACAGCTAAAAAGAGATATACTACTTCATAGATGAGCATTGTAGTTACTGAGCTAAGCTGTAAGTGGTTGGCATCACCTCTTCTGCCTTAAATCAGTCCTGGTCTTTGAGCTGAATCCTGTCTGTCATCTTCCCGTATTCAGAGAGTAAAGGACCTCTCTGGGGACTTCCACACAGTAAAGGTACCTATCTAGAGGGGATAGTGGATCTCAGATGGATGAATAAAAGATCACAAATTACTTTTTTAGGTGCCTGATAATAAGAACAACTTGTGATGATTAATTGCAAAGAATTTTGTAGAACCGTATTTTGGAGAGGAAATGCTTTTGCAAGTTGAGGAGTAGCCTAGCTGAATATAAACAGATTTCAGGTATGTCAGGACAGCCGACCTCTGAAGGTCACTGTTGACTAGTATGAGACTACTGAAATACTTCTCATTCACAAACCATTCCAAGATTAAAATGCAAGACATTTAAGCTGGAAAGATAATGTACTGCTTGGCTTGTCCAGCTGTCAGCAGAACATCTCTTCCTAATGAAATCTGCATTATTGGTAGCATTAGAAAAATGAAACAGAAAGTGGAAAAAAAAAACCCTTGGGCTGGAAAAACAGCATTTGAGGAGCAGAAAAATTACTAGGGACCACTAAAAAGTTGTTTTTTTACTTTAGTATACATAATTTAATCACATTTTCAAAGCACTTATGTCCTGGGTTCAGCTGGGATAGGGTTAGTTTTCAGAAGAAGCTGGTTGGGTGGACCCAAACCAGCCAATCAAATAAGATATTTGATACCATATGATGTCATGCTCAATATTTAAGAGGTGAGCTTTCTGAAGGAAGGGGATTTGCTACTCAGCAGCAAGCTGAGCATCAGGTGGTGAGAAAATTTCACGCTGTATGTTTTTTTCAGTATTATTGTTGTTCTTTTCTTCTCCCTTTACAGTCCTGTTAAACTATTTTTATCACAACCCATGAGTTTTACCTTTTCCTTCTGACTCTCCTCCCCATCCCACCGGGGAGAGGGGAGGAGTGAGAGAGGAGCTGTGTGGTTCTTTGTTGCCAACTGAGGCTAAACTTAGAAAAGTATTTAGGTTTTGTTTTGAGTAGTAGGTTTTGATGGGACTTGAATCTTGGTTTTGTACAAACATGATATAGACTATCTTTTCATATATAGTTTTGTAGTGTTTCTGGAAGAGATTCACTAAATAAAAATCGTTATAGAAAAAACATTAGAAGTATATTTAACTGCAACTTACCTAAGATGAAGAACTGTGAGACAGTGAATTTAAAAATAGTTTTAAAAAGTCTATAACCCATTGTAGAATGTTAGAATAGAAACTTGCTGCTGTCTACATTTCTTTTGCTGTTCACACACATACACATATATGTACATATGTAGTAAATTCAGAAATCTTCTTGCACCATTAATTGCCTTCTTGTAAGTAATTAGTCTCGAAAGAATGGAGATTTACTTGGCACTATTCATTCTATGTTCTTCAGATTGTCTTTCACTGGTGACATTTCTGGAATTTAACTGCTACTATATAAGGCAGAGCAAAGAAGAACAAGGGCAAAAATAGTGACACAGTTAGTTCTCTGGCTTATGTTCAAGGAACCTTCCAAGAGAGTAACTAGTGAGAATAGTTTCAATAAAGATAAATATGATTTGAGCATATTCTATACTTTCTCCACAATAAATGATACCGAGACATTGAAATTTCTTGAACATGCAGTGACGAATATCTGTCTGTTGAAGATCAGCACGTTAGTTATGAGCAACAGGAGCCTGTGAAGAGTTTGTCTCTTCTTTCTCCATCCGAAGAGGCTGCAGCAAAGTATAGCTGTGTTCCAAGCCACTTGCAATAAAGTTCTAGAAAACTGCCCTTTGACTTAAAGATAATACACCAGTTGAATACATAATTCAGTACAAATTTAGTCAGTTTGCTTGTAGCAATATTTCTGATATTCATGAATATCTAAAGGAGGGAAAATGAAATTATTTTAATTTAATATATTCTCTGTGTCCAATTTATTTCCTGTAGAAATGGTGCAAGCAAAACAATTTTTTGAATAGAAATTACAAAGATATATTAAGATGAACCTTACAATATACCTAAAAATTGAAATGCTGTTGTGTGGTAGTATGATATTATCAGCATTCAAGACTGGCATTTTCTGCAGAAGCTAAAGGAGAGAGAGTAAGATCAGAATAAGGATGTGCTGGAACATTACTTATATCGGTACTTCTAAGAATTCGTAGCAAAGCCTCTGCTATCTCAGTTTGGCCATGGGCTGTAACATCTAAAGCACAAAGATGTTTTATAATATGCATAAAATGAAATTATTTTACCTAGAAAATATACTGGAAATAAAGAATAATACAGCTTTGGATTTCGGACTTTACTGCAGTGGATTTTCTTCATAGATGATGACTTCCTCTGTCAGGTGGAATTCCTCATAGTTTACTGAAATATTTATTAAAAAATTTGTTGCTGGTGTTCTCCTAAGCAATGTCAGGATCTCCAGAACCTAAACATAAAGGAGTTTGAAAGGTGCTGCAATTTGGGATCAGCAGACACTGTCAAAATTGCAGACCACTGTGTGCACTCTATAAACTGAGATAGGGTGGCAAAAAAAGAATTAGTAATACTGAAATGAAAATTAAATGCTTTTAACAGTATAAGGAGAGATAGATTAGACTCTCCTAAATATTTTTGATTTTTGAAATACTCAATTCTATGAAGAGCAATCATTGACAGATTTGCACTGAAAGTGCTTTAAACATTTGCTGCAGTACAAAATATAACCATCCTACTTTGGAGATAGTAATACTGACACAGTAGGATCTTATTGCCCTCATTTGCATGAGTTTTACAGATATCTTAAGGAAATTAACTACTTCTGCAGATGAACTATATCCTATAATTTCATGAAAACTGAATTTTACATCGGGACAGAAGCAGTCTCACAGTATGAAGTATTCTGTGAAAGTGACACAAACATTTCTTACTGTATCCTGTAATTATCCAGTCATAGAAAAAAGAAAAGGAGAACATTGCAATCAAAGTATATTTGAATCTAAATTCGATTATAAACCAGTCTTAGTTTTCAATTCATCAGTAAGGTGGCATGGTAATGAGACACCTACGTACATACATTCTGATACTGCTTACAATGTCCTTTTTTCATCTCAAACTGCTTCCTCAGAGAAGCATTTATTTTCTACATCAAATTCAGTAAACTCATTTGTATAACCAGTATTCTTAAAAAAATACTTTTGTAGATGGTCTGCAGTATCCCAGATAACAGTAAGCTAAGAGATTTTTTTTGTCACTAAGAAGTTCAATGAGATTGAAGTTGAGATTGCTTTACCTATCCATAAAGCCTCCAGCTCCTGTCTGAGAGGTAAAGGTAGCACATAAAGTCTCGCATAACCCACAAAGACGAATCAGATTTCGTAAGGCAGCTAAAATGACATTATAGGTCTGTGTTGAGGCAACTGAATACCACCATCCCAGTAGTGCCATAGCTCATAGAAATCTGATGGTCCTCAAAATGACTTTATGGAAATACCTAACAGCTACTTTCATCAAAATACAAAGAGCCCTGCAGTCAGCCAGAAACATTCCTTATCATTTAAAGCATATATTTGTCTTAAAAGTGATGGATATGAACATATCAAATGTAAAGATGTGGTGGAATGTCATAGAATATGTATTTTTGAAAGATTATAATCTCCAAACAGTTTTGATTTTTTTGTATGTGGAGTTTTTCAGATGTTAATAAAATATCCACCTTGACTTACTCTTTCAAAAAATCTATAATCCAGAGTAAGGCTGCCCAGCTGTGCTACCTAGCAGGGATCCATCTGTCTCGATATTGCAGGACATACTAGTTGTAATGCCAGTCAGTGGACTGCAAGTCCTCAAGTCCCGTCAGGCACTGAACACACATGTTCATGCACACACACAAGTAGTGCAGAATGCAGAAATACTCTGCTTAACGGAATGCACATATGGTTCTAACATCCTACTTTATTGTAAGTTAGTTCATGTCCTAGACATAAGCTGGGATCCTGCAGGACAATGACTCTTGTGTTCCTGTGCGTAATCAGGAATGTTAAATGACAGGTAAAGCAACTAAACAGATTATAGGACTGGGTCTAAAGATGCATTCAAAATTTGATGGTGATAATTTCATGTGTGAAAAAACCCAAATTCCTGTCATATAAGGGGGCTTTCGGTTCATTGTTCATATCTATCATTTTACAAAACGCTGCACGGTCCCTCCTCTTAGGAAGTGAATGAATATTCCTGAACGGTTAAGCCTGAGAGAATGGCTGAAGCATAAGATGAAATGTAAAACCTCACATGAAAAAGCACAGAACTCATCACACATACCTACTTCATAAAGGCCTGTGAATGTTAATCATCTACATTTTAACTAATCTGGTATACCTTTTATGCTATTACATCTCTTAAGACTATGTCCGTTAACCAACTGTGTTTTATTTCTCCTTGCCAAGTCTACAGGTCAGTTTATGGTGAAACATAGCACAGATGTCCCTGAAGCCTACATATTTAAATTCCCTGGTACAATAGTGTTTTCAGGTGGCACCATGAGTGTACTCACCCCTCACGAGCAGCTCCGTCTCATCTGACACCGTGTCTGCTGCAGTCTGAACCCTGCAGCCATATCTCCCAGCGTGCATCAAGAGGATGTTCCTGATCATTAAATCTGCAGAGGACGCTTGCTGAAACAGGGATGAAGAGCCAGTTTAAAATTCAGTATATCTGTGTTCAAGGTAGTTCACAAGGGTGGTTTGTACAGTGTGAGAAACTCATGATTACAGCTTTCACCTTACAACATTTATGTGCCCTAATACCATCTTTTGAGGATTATCACATTGCATTTATGCAATTATTAATAGAGATTAAAGAAGAGGATTTCAGGTTTTAATAACTTTGCCTTTGCTTAAAGCACATTGTGCATATTTGCATGCTCAAAGGAAATGATTCCATACTAACACAAAGAAATTCATTAAGCAGATGAACAGAAACATTTCGGATGAAACCCTTGGTGGATATAACTACGTGATATATAAGATACAATTATTGCACTTATACAATCTATTATGTAATGCATAATTTTAATAATGACAGAATAATTTATAATTTCTAATTTAAGATTTGTAATATATAATATTGTTGCATTATATGAACCACTATTCTATTATTTCACTATTCACTATTATATGATCTAGTTTATATAATAATATATATAAAAATATATATAATTTATAGTACTTTATATATAGTAATATAATATAGTCTGATGTAAAAGATAAGGTATATAACATAGTACAGATCTGTTAAATTATCTGTTAAATTATATTTACCATACATTATATACTATGTATTAATAATTGATTTCTATATAGCTAATATAATATAATGTATATTACTGTAACTTATATACAAGTTTTATATGCACCTCCTTGATGTTTCACTATACGAAACATTTATTGAGTGTAGGCATTTCCCTTCTCAGATTTTATTTACTTTGCTAACCAAGCAAAGATTGACAGTCTTTCCTCGAAGGACATATCCTCTGAGTCATAATATTCATGTGCATTTTGATCCTGAATGAGTATAATTGTATCCTGCATTCAAAATAAAGTCTTACTAGGAGTGTACATGTTGATATTTCTCTATCTGTGCTAGAAATACATCACTGACTTCACTTAGATTAATATTTCCCTGTATTTTTTGTCACATACTCTGTACTCGGGTATTTGCACTTAGTTCTTTATCCTTCTCAATCATTTGCAGGTTATGATCTCCCACTTTATAACCAGTTGTCCATAAGTGCATGACCTTGTGCTTTGAAGTATTACATTTCTTGTCCATTCTCATGTGTTATTTTCATCATCTGCTCTATTGATAATAATTCCAGTTTTGTACCTTGTCATTTGCATACTTTTATCTCTTATGCCAAGGTCATTAAAGACAAGATGAAATGTGATTGGTTCCAAGATCAAATCTGCTATAATTTAGTTTTTCTTACTAGGATAGAAGAATTCCTTTTCAGCACATCTTGGCATACCTTCTTCAGCCAATCTTCTCTTCATTTGTATTTTTGGATCTGAGCTTGTCATAATATTCCATGTAGCATCAAGGCAAAACCTATACTGAAGCATATTCACATACAAAGCAGGAAAAAAGAGGTGGGACATCAAGGTTGCCACTGCGACCAAACTGAAAGTGGGCATGATCTATGGCTTAATAACCCTGTAGATCTAAGAGTGTTAATACAATAGCAGTTTCACCTTCTGAAGTGGCCTTGTTAATGATGTTGCTGGTGGGAAGATACTCAAACCAGTCAAACCATAATGCAATTTCTATATTCTTGCTCTGGCATATCAGAAATCAGAGCAGGGGAAAATAATATCTGAGTACTCTGCAGCTCTAAATGCAAAGGAAGAGCACACACTCCTACCAGGAGTCAACTTCAGGATACAAATTTTTTAAATTGTCTAGCACAGCACCATTCACTAACCACTGAAATATAGGTTGCTCAAGACGATTAGTGATTCTGGTACAAAGCCTTAGCTATTAGAAGGATAAGACAAAAATCAGTCCACATTTGTTCTCTCTTGAGGGTAGTTTACATTTAATGTGTGTTTTGTTGTTAAGTGGGAGGAAAAGCATAATGAATAGCAAATGCCTGGTTTCATTGCGCAGGAGCTGTTAAAAATCTTGGCTGTCACTCTGACTTCCAGAGGGTTCATGACTGTGTGAATCCTAATGTTCTTATCAGGAAAAATATGTGTATTTCATCTGCACACCTGTGTAACTGGGCAGACAAGCAGCAATTGAAAGAATCATTGCTGAAAGTGGAGAGCAGTGTGGTACAATAGGTCCCCATGAAACACTTACATTTATTACAGCATAACAAGATGTGCAGCCAGCATTGCTTAGGATGTGTGAGTGGAAAGAAATTAAACTCACTGTGTTTAACGCAGATGGATACATGCTCAGACATTAGATTCTTGATCATGGGAAACAATGAGACATTTTAGCTTCCATTTAGATAAGTAGGAGCTATGTGTCACCAGGACCTCTAAAAAATACTGTATTATTTGATATTCACTGGTATTTATAAAGTGATCGTTATGAATTTTACAGACTCTTCCAAGTCTGGGAAGATGGATTATTTTGTTGATCAGTTTATCCTGTAAATTCAGGAAGTTCAAGGCCATAATAGGGCCTGGGGGGGTGGCATGGGGGTGGGTGGGTAAACTGGTGTGTGGGCCTTCCAAATCTTAAGAAAAATCTCTGCATCACGTCATTGCAGCTGCTGCTTAAAGTTGAGCGATTACAATCCAGTTTAAAAATACTGCTAAGTGGGAATGCAGCAGGGGCTCCATTAAGAAAAGTATCTAAGGTCAGAATCTCTTTCTTCTGCTTTTAGTCTTCTCTCAGTGGAAAAAGGCATAATGCTTCAGCAAAAGCAGAGACATACCCTCCGCTCTGGGGAAGACAAAATCTGGGTGACACGGTTACAAACAGTTTAGAAAGAACTCACATCTGGACTAACATGAGTTAGAACAGCCTGGTGTATCAGCAACCATGTGGTCCCAATATTATTCAAAGCTGAAATTAGTGGTGTTTAAATTTCATTTTCTACATGTAAATTTAGACTTTATTAAGTGTACAGTTTTAAAAGCTGCTTTTTATTCCACTAATTTTATGCTCTTCTGTGACAGGGCATATTTTGCAATAAGTGCACTATTTCAAAGCAGCATTTTATTAGAAATATCTATATTCCTTGGTGTTCTGAATAACATATTTTAGCTATTTAGTCAAGTATCAAAAGTATTTAAATTTGTTCAGTATAAACTTTTACTGCATGGAATATATGTTGTACTTTAACAAAGGTAAGGCTTAAAACCAAAACAAAAGAGATAGGTTGAACAGCCAACTTCCAGTGATTTTAAGATAAATGTAACCCTAAAGGCCGGCATCGGCTACGGACCTGCTGTAATACTGAACATACTCCTGGTCTTCATTAAGCAGCGAAAGAATAATAATACAGCCATCAATGCTATCTGTCATAACAAATGGTTCTCTCTAGGAAAATAAGTTACTGTGTAATTGATATTATTCTCCCAAGTAGCCCATTTATCAGGTTCTGGGCAGCTCCAGTGCTGAGTGTCAATCTATTGTTCTCTTTGCTCCAGGGTGGCATGTTATCTGAGGTCATAGTGTGTCTGCAATGCATTTAATTAGCTTTATCTGTAAGGTATTGCTTGAAGTAATTTTTCACAACAATTGGTGCCACCTATACCCAGCATTTGCTTTTGATGTGGAGATACTTCCCCAAACTCAAAAAGGCTCCAAGAAGCATGTAATATAAATAGTTTGCTCAATGAGAATCACCTTGTTGGATTTGTCTTTTGCACCCATTGCCCTAATGCTGGGGTTTTGAAGAGGAAAAAAAATAGTGAGTCAACTTACTATTGGTGAATTAATACTTCTTCAGCGATCCCACATCCCCACAGAGACAAAGTTGCCTGTGAAATTTTTCCTTTCCATTTCATAAATCCTAAGAGGTTGTGAGTTGCTTTGCAGTAAAGTAACTTTTACATGTGGTTCTTCAAGTGAATAGAATTACACTTACTCTTCCCGTGAGAGCAAGTTCATTATCTTGAGCCAGTTGCTAGGAAACCTCCTTGTTAATCTGTCCATTCATTTGCTGCATTTTTATCTCTAAACAGAGGTGGTTCATTCAGTGTCCAACCTTTTATTTTTAAGGCTTTGCACAAGAACAATCTATAATGTGACTGCATTTGAAATGGAGCTCAAAGTTACACCACAGAGCAATTTTTTAACACCTAATAAGTCTCTTCTTTACTTCCCCCTACCTCTTCCATGAAAGCATTAAAGATCGGTTTGATTATTACACAGTTCATCACATATTTTCAAAATACAGAATCACACGCTGAAAATATATATGAAACCTAGGAACCTTAAATCATTCTCTTGTCTTTAGATCACATCTCGTTTCCATTTAATCTGTTTCTAATGCTGTTCCTTTTTGACATTGATAGTCATAGTTCCCTTGCACACTCCAACTGCGGTTCTATGAGATTAGCTCTGATTTATCTTGGAAAGAAGGCCAGAAGGCAAGGAAGTTCAAAATACTGGGTAGTCAACAGAGATGATGTGGTGACTCGCAGCTCTCAGCTTCTGCACTGGAGAGACCTGGGGTCTAGGAAGGCTGCCTATTATTGTACCGAGGATTCAGGCTGGGAACTCAACCTGGACAACATGCAGTGAAAATTGTCTCACTGCTTGGGAAGAATGTGTCTAAAAAGGGTAGTGAGACTATTATAAATGATCGTGATTCAGCAAAAGCTTAAATCAATGGGAAAAAAAGAGTGGGCAAACACTGGCTGCCATTGCAGGAAAACTTTTATGACAAAAACCTAAGTGGTGTTTGAGTCATTTTTTTACTATGACTACAGGGGTTTACCGAGGCTTGCTGGCTGTCATCTAAATCTATTGACAGTGAAAGGGGAAGATGCTTTCCTACAAACTGGTTTCTATACAGAAGAGAATGCTTGGGAGGTACAAAACCCCTGAAAAGTACCTAAATATTTTGAATGGTCATATTCTGTATAAAATGAGAACAGTAAAACAAAGGTCTATAATGAATTGGGACTGAGATTTGATCTTAAACAAGAATGACCTGGGTTATTAATGCTATCTTATTCGGCTTAAATGATTATTTGAAATATACGGATGTTTTTACAGATAACACACAAGCTAGGTGAATTCCTGACTCATACATTATTTGATTTAACAAAATAGCTTTGTTAATGAAATTCAGTCAGATTAAATTGACAAATGTTGAATATTGATTGCGTGACATATTTTATTAACAATCGAGTTTATTTTTGGTGAATTTATCTGATGCAAACTAATGATCTTACAGAATAACCTCATGGCAATGTTAGCTTTGTACGATCAACAGAAAGTGAAAAATAGCAACACAATATAGTTCTTTTAAATTATGCTGACAATTTATATGTGCATTATGATGCATTGTTGGCTTCAAGCCAACTCCTGTTTGTAATACATTTAGGACAACTTAAGTGCCATTTCATACAAATTTTCAGGTTTGAGCACGCCAACATCTTTCCTGTTTACTGCTTACGATGTTTACAAATTACAAATATTTAATGTGTTAAAAAGCAACAGATTTCTCTGTTGATCTAGTGATAACAGAAAATTATATTCTGAGTTCTGTATTTCAATCATATAAGCACATTTGGAACAAAGAGGATCAAATTATTCTTATCAGTTTTGTTGCGATTAATGGTATGTGGTAGTATAGTAGTATCTAGGCTGATGAGATACCTGATAATACACAAGTTGCATTTTCCCCATCTAGCAGAAGTAAAAAAGATGGTTTTCAAGTTTTTCAGGTTAGTGAAAGCATAAGAATTGTCAGGGGAAATGTGGGCCCTTCGAGTAGCAGTGTTTTTGAGCAGTTTGCATAGAGAAAGTAAGAATAACAGAAACAGTTGTTCTGGGTGAGCATTGGTGCTTGGGAGCTGGTATCAGAGAGCGTTGGGGTGTTGGGAGTGGATAGGGAGGACTTTAAAGTGCAGCTTGAATTGCTGCTAATGAGTTTAATTCATTTTATTGAGAGAAGGCAGATGAAGAGATGAAGTTAAATGAGTATCAGGTGTCATGTACTAGGGTACATGTAAAATCTAAGGATTAAAGAAAACATAGAAAAGGTATTGAAAATGGGAAGGGATGAGAAAGAAGACGGAATGTGAAATGGCAAGATTCAGGACAGAGAGGCCCACTGCACTCATGTTGCTAAACTCATGTATATCTGAGTTTTTACAACTAGGAGAAACAAGGAAGAAAAGATGGAATAATATGAGGTAGCTGTGCTCCCGTTTAAAGATGCAGAAAGGTGGAAAAAGAGCGTGGAGCTATACATACGATTTGAGTGGAAGGGTGGTGATAGCGGTGGGTTAAGATGACAGAAATGAAAGCAAAACCCATCTGGGATAAGTGTGCCATTTTGAGAAGACATCAAAGCAGGAAGTATGAAGAGCAGACGTGATGGGGAATTCATTAGTGTGCTGCAAGAAGAATGTTGTGATAGCCTTACATGAACAGAGATTTTTTAGCAGGGCCCAAAGTTGATGGCACACATCAACTCTAGCAAAGAAAGCTACTTAGGTGAGAAATAAAAAATACAATGAGGAGAGAGTGAGAACAGGGAGTCGAAAACTGTTTGTGGTGGCCAGCCAGAAAGAGTATTCTGTTTAGGCTTTCTCTAGTGCAGAAGGTGATGGTAACGAATGTGATTATGAGGATTTGCCATGGTTTCAGCTAGGATAATGTTAATTTTCATAGGAAGCTGGGAGGGGACACAGCTGGATGGCTGACCCAAACTAGCCAAATGAGGTATTTGATACCATGTGATGTCATGCTCATTGTAGATCTGGGGCAGCTGGCCGGGGCAGGATAATTGTTGCTCCGGAGAAAGCTGGGCATTGGGTGGTGAGAAAATTGCACAGTGTATCCCTTGCTTTGTATATTCATTTTATCAGTATTATTGTTGTTATTTTCCTCTTCCTTTACCGTTCTGTCAAACTGTCTTTATCCCAGCCCATGAGTTTTGCCTTTTTCTTCCGATTTTCTTCCTCACCTCACCTGGAGGGAGTAGTGAGTGACCAGCTGCATGGTTCTTTGTTGCTGGCTGGAGCTAAACCATGATAGGATTTTTTTTTTTTTCTCCTCTCCTAGTATTGCAGTGTTTTCTTTGAGACCTGTTCAAACTTCCTATATGTTAATGTTGATTGGAATATGTTAAGTAAGAGCAGATAAATTTTTTATTTTGAAACTGCTTCTGGTAACTCAAGTATTTAACTGCTGTAGTGTGACAAATGGGCAAAACCTGCTAATGAGCATAGGGCTGAAATATCTGGAGATTTGAGTTGACAGTAATGGCTGTGTTCAACCTCTTCAATCAGCAGGAAAGTATTGCTACAAACAGTGAAACAAATTGATAGCAATGAGGTTGATATAGCAGCATTACCCACAACAGAAATTCTCTGTGCGTAGAGCACATATCTTCTGTAAGACTTTTGACAACTATTGCTGTTTTCCTCAGTGTGGGGAGCAGGGAGGGTGTTAAATAAAACCCATGTTTAATTAGCCTTGTTTGGTTTTATGTCCAATAAAGATGAAAGACATTATTATTAACAACCTGCTGTTTTAATTGATTTCATGTAGTGTAGAACTTAGTGCTGCCTATTTAGAAAATGCTTAGTAAATTTTAATCTTAACTTCTAAAATACAATTAAAGTACTACATCAAACTAAGGAGACACTTGAAAATGTAATGAAGGGTGCAAAGTTGTGCTCTCTCACAGATTCTAGGTTATCAGATTGAAGTCTGCAGTGCTAGACAGTAGTTAATATATTGTCCGGTCTGTATCTACTGGCCTTTTCTAAGTGAAACAGAGTAAATTTCAATTCACTTCCATGTGAACAACTGATCACTTTAAAATATAACAAGACAAGTGGTTCTTACTGCTTCCCATGATGGCAGTTTCAGTTAAGATCAAAGACCAAGAAGATATTGAGCCTAAATCACTTTTCTGAGTCTGAAAGGTACTCATGCAGTTCAAGGTGAGGGACACTAAGAGCAGTGCTGCGACTTACCAGTCTGTGGATAACCACAATAAATCATTTTGCTTGGCTGCCATAAAAACAGTATCACCTTTCAAACACAGAGTTGGAATGACAATAGCTGGATGAAAATCTACTTGCAAAATCAGATGTCTTTAGCTAGACGGAGGTATCCCTACCTCCAGGACAGAATTAAGGTCGGTGGAAACCTTAGAAAAGAAAATTCTGAATAGAATTTTGAACAGGACTTATGGATTTGACACAAAGGACAGAAAACCAAAGTTACTCTAGTAAAAGCAAGCAGGTCTGTATTTTCTGTGCTCAAGTGCTCACTGATATTGGTAGAAGGAAATCTTGGTAGCACAGACTTCTACTCAAAATTGTTTCTACTAATTACATAGATTACCTCTCACAGACCCTAAAATGTTACTGAGCCTTTTGGTAGACAAAGTAAGTCTTTTCTAATGCTAAAGCATTCTGGATATATGTAACGCTTTGCATGATTGTTCTGCTACCAAGAGTATCATGGATTTATGTATACATAACATTTGGGAATTTTTTCCCTTCCTAGAGTGCTGTGTGCAGCTGTCACTCCAGTGGAGTTCGGTCTCTTTTCTTTAATATTCCCTTCATGTGCAGCTTTGTTCAACTTGACGTCCTTACCACACTTCTCGTCTTGCTGGGTACGTCCCTGAATGTCCTGGGTTTGGCCAGGACAGGGTTAATTTTCATCAAAAGCCAGGAGGGGACACAGCGAGGCGGGCTGACCCAACCTGGCCAAACAGAACAGGGTATTCGATACCATGGGCTGTCATGCTGGGTTCCGATGTGGGGGAGCTGGGCTGGGGGAAGTGAATCGCGACTCGGGAGGACGTGAGGAACCAGGCAGTGAGAGTTGCTCTGTGCATTTTGCTGTTTGTTTTGTATATTCTCCTTAACAGTATTATTGCTGTTACTGTTCGCTTCATTTGCTATTCCATCAAATTGCCCTTATCCCGACCCACAAGTTTTTTGCCTTTTTCTTTCCATTCTCCACCCCACACCAGTGGGGAGAGGGGCAATAGAGCGACCGCATGGTGCTTTGTTGCCGGCCATGGCCAAACTGCAACACTGAAGTACCTAAACTGCTACAGGTACTAAATCCTTGATAATTCGGTAGATAACAGCAAACCCGTCTTCCTTTTGTATAAAAATTGGTTCTCAGTATGAAAAATGATAACACATTCTTTCGGTACAAAAGCTACAGATATAATTTAAAATAAACAAAGCGATATGTATTATTAAGAGAAGCTTTTGCTTTTCCTTTTAATTGTAATTGCTAGGGAGCATGCAGTTTTTTCAAGCGGAAATTTATCTACAGCCCAAATAAATGTTACTTTGGTGATAGCTACACTACATTAAGCATCAGAATGTTTATCATGCTTAACACCTGGGTCTGCCACAATGAAAGTATGAGCAATGCAGTGGTGAGAGGTTGACAATGGCTTTGTTATCAACAAAACCCATTCAAATAATGTTCAGTTTGTCAGATTTTCAAACAAATAAACAAAACCCAAGTGAAATGGATATATAGTTCTGCAACTTCATGCACACGAAGTATATAATTTTTCTTAAATGTTCCGCATTAAAAAGCATTTTATTCAGGATCAAGTCAGGCAATTTTAAAATATATTTCATTCAGAAATGCAAAACAAGGATATAGATGGATTTCTATCAGATTTCAAGTTTTCTTCAAGTCCCTTTTTCCTGAATTCTTTAACCTGTATCTTTATCACATTCTGTATCACTCCTTTGAAACTGGATAGGTTAAAGGATATTACATGACACGAAAAACAGAAGAGTTTTATTTTATCTTGCTTTCCCCTAGTACCTGATCATGCTTTAGGTTTTAGTGAAGTAAAGAAATACATTTTCATCCTTGTGATTAATTTCACATTTTTATGTTGTTAATAGAAACGATAATGAGATTCAATTTACATCATTCCACAAATTAGTAGTTATAGGAATTATAGAGTTTTTGTGTCAAAACACCAAAATTTGCTGTATTGCCATAGTTGCTACTTTTGAGTTTTGCATCTCTCAATTGGTGCGTCTTATTTCAGGACAATGCAAAAAACAAAATATGCTTTTTGGTGAATGAGGATCTACATATTTTTTAACTACTACTTTCAAAGAGGGAGAAGGATGTGTCACATTATGCTTCCAACTGCATTCAGAAAATTTCAGTCAGGATTGTCCTAACAGGACCATATTTTCGCCTCTCTGTTCAGAAAAGGAGTGTTTCACTCCTCATCCTGCCCTTCCATTCTTTCTTCAGAGCAAAAACTAAAAAAAAAAAGTCTTGACATTTAAATGAGTTAGGAATGCAAGTAAACGAAGAATGGTCTAACCATGTTTTGTGTGAGCAAGCTTGTAAAGGCAAATGAAGCTAGTCTAGTCTAAAAATATCAGGTTCTGACACTTCATTTTGGTATTTCTTTAGAGTTGCATAGTATTTATTTCAACTCTTGTTTAACAGCGACAAGGTAAATCTAATTTTGTATTATTTTACAAAATATGCAATTCCTTCTTTTCAGCTTGATTTTATTTTCTGATCAGCTGAAGTTTGCTGTTTGTAATAAAGTATATTTTAGGAAAAAAAATTATTTGTGTGCCTCTGCAAAGAAAGATGCCACATTTCTACTTAATAAATAATTTTTTTAACTACTTAGTCATTTAGACATTGCGTATTGACTCCATTATGAGCGATTAATACTATTTTCCCTTACTGAGGCAGCAGTCACTCTTTAGCAACACAGTGAGAAGGAAGTCATAAACTGACATACTAAAATAGCTGGTTAAATCTACAAGGTTTTGGCAAAATTTTAGCCATGTCAGAATACTAAAAAGAATCAGTAATTTCAGTGAGTTTTGCATGAATATTTGTCTGAAAATAGTCCCAGTATGTCATCTACTGGGTTCTCACTTTGAATGAACCTTACTTCTATCATTTCGAGGGCTTTCTCTGGTAGAAATTAAATTAATGAAGAATTCTTCTTGAAAGATCTACAAAATCCATTTTTCATAAAACGAATTAAATTACATTAAATTAACTTTACTTTGATAAGAGAAATTACTTCAGAATTTTCCCAGCCTGAGGATTTGTCCCAGGGCTTAAAAATTCCCTTCAGTACAGAAGATGCTGAAGTGCGCTGAAGTAAGCATGTAACACACTTTAGATTTCAAATTTTTGGAAATGATTTGAACTTTAATTGTAATCATAAGATATTTTCTTGAGTCAAAGAATGTCTTAACCTTGACTTTTTTTTTAAAAAAAGATATTTCTCCTTCCTGTGTATTTAGTGCTGAATTTTGGGTATTGAACTTCCTCTGACGAAGAGAAGTATGCTAAGAACTTTCACATTAAGATATACCTTACTAACATTTTTAAATTAAAAACTTATTGAGGTAAACCCAATTTTTTTAACAAAATCACACCACAAAGTGAATGTAGTATGACTTCCATAAAGGGAAGCAGAAGAATAAATTTATTGTAGCTGACAAGATTTTTAATGCAAAGTTAACTTTGCTACATTTTACTCAAATTAGATAGATTATCTTTCAATATTTCCTGACCATTGTGAGCTTAATTTTTCTCTGTTAACAAAGCATGGACATTTGATTTACATTTTATTAGTGGGAAGATTCAGTTAAAAGGCTGTAGATTCCATTTCCAAACTTGTTCACATTAAGAAATTTCTTTTTACTAAGAAACATTCAAACCATTTTACATGGAACAGGTTTGAATTACTTTATCATACTGTTTTATCATACTAAATTGTTTTTGAACCAAAGGGTAGTATTTGAAATTGGTATGCATATTTTCTGCATACGATTCTTGTTGACTTAAATAATGGTCGCCCAGCTAGAAACTACCTCATTCAGAGGAGTTGGAAAATATACTCGTTGCTATTCAGATATCAAAATATATGCTAAGCAAGTAAAAACACTGGGAGGTGAGGGCATTCCAACAGCCATGTTATGTGTGAGAACGACTTCAATGCTTATAGCGGCATCCTTTCTATATTAAAACCAGCAGAAGAATGTAAGGAGGATTTGATTCAAACTACTATCTATTTCCTCACAAAGATCATCAGATGCCTCACTAATGGATTCATAGGTTTACATTTAATGTCTTTTTGATTAAAACTATTTGAAGTAATTCTAGTGACCTGCAGTTTGCACCTCCTTTAGCTAACATTTCTTCCTAATGTTATTGAAACTAGTTATCTTTCAATTTGACCAGAATCTGGTAAATGGGAGACACATAAAAGCATGCAAATTTCTATCAGCAGCACATAGATGATAAGCACATGATCACTTACTGCCTTGATGCTTTCGAAGTGTCCACCTTCTTTTTCAAAGTCAATTGGCTGTCCATTGAGTGTCCAATAGAAAGTGACATCTAGTGTGCTGTCATGAAGGGCTTTGCAACTGAGGACAATGCTTTCTCCAACTGTTAACTCTATCTTCTTGGGAGTCAGCTCTATTCTTGTAGGTTCTTGAAAAATAGAAGGATTAGGAACATTTAGATGGAAGTCTAAATATGGTGCAAGGCCAAAATAATATGATTGAGTTGTGCTTTGTCTACTCAGAGCTTACATTTACTCTTTGTTTCAAATACATAGTGTCAAATACTGATTTACATTGATAATGCACAGTAAAATATGGCGAACAGAAGTGTTGAACAGCAGGTGCAGCCAGTTTCATGGATGCAATAAAGCAGGATCTTAAACATAGGGCTTCTGAGGTGGATTAATTAATCAATTTTATTAGTCTCAGAAAAAACTTTTTATTATTTTTTTTAAGGCTGCAGCACCTGGAGTCTTGTGATTGAATGAAAATCTCAGTTTTGTCACTTAAAATAAAAAAGGATGTTTCCAGGCATACTAAATATAAGAAGAGTCTTGAAAAATGAAGTCAAAAGACTTAAATTCCTAAACCCCAAAACTGTGATCATACCAGAATTCAGCTGAAAATCGTAAAAAATGGGCCTTAGAAATTAATTGCAACTCAGTAATTTGATTATTATTACTGTTCTAAAGAACTATCTTTCCTTAGATTTTATATTAATACAATTATTACTTTAATCCTAAGCTTTGTTTCCATGCAGAAAGAGTCAGGATTAAGTGAGATCCCAAAGCTGAAATATGTTAAAAGGGGTATTGATTCTTTTACTTATAGAATTATTTATTATCTCATTGATTTAATATATATACTAATTCTTCTAATATACATCTACAATAGAACAACTGGATATAACAGCAATCTGATGTTTATGACGTTTGACCAGATGGAGGTTAGACCCCTAGCTTGTTGGAAATATTTTTTTATTCTGCCTGTACAATGATTTTGTATGGTTGACTAGGGATTCTAAGCAATAATGAAATATTAGCAATGAGAAATCATTATCATCAAAGTACTTTTCCATACCCTTAACAAATACTGATGCAATGATTTCTGCAGATCCAAATACATTTACACCTTGGCATAAGTATCGTCCTTCATCAGACTTCGAAGCATTCAGGATTCGCAGGGTCCCATGTGGAAGAATAGTTACTCTGTGAAGGATAAATACATAAATATATAAATATATCTACCATCCTAGCAGCCAAATTCCATGATGATATCTTTTAGAGCTAATAAATAGGATTAAGGACTCCTGCCTCTGTAGCAAGGAATGATAAAGAAGATAATTGAATTCTCTTCTGTTTCAAAAAAGGTTATAATAAACCCATTTTACTCCTTCTTCCTTAATTCAGAAAGTTTCGGGGAAGCATCAATGGATTAGTATCCTTTGACACTTATCAGTGGTGAATTTTAATGAACCTTTTGTAAAAAGTAGAAAAGGTGATTTTTCATAAGTTGTCTTTAAACTTTCACTGCTATATTATTGTCATATCACATTTCAATATCAAGCTCAGGCTATTCCATTTAGAAAAAAATGAACTAAAATGTGAAAGAGGACTACAAAAATCACAAAATTAATTATATCTGGTCAAAACATGAGTTATGGCATTACCACACAGTGTAGCATAGGGACTTACATAATCTCTGCTTTTTTGTAGCTCAGCTTTTTTTTTTTTCCTTGAGACTTTTGTGATTGTAGCTCCACTATATCTCTAAGTAAGTACCCTCACTGAGGCGTACTCATAAGAATAGTTGTTCATTTACATTTAGGAGTTTCAAATTTTGGCTTTACTTAAACAGTATTAATCATAACATCCATGAAGCTACATAGAGGTGAAAATTAACACAATTTTTCTGTTCTAAAATGACAAAGCTCCTGAATTTATTATATGTTAAAGCTGCAGCCCTGGAAGAGCAGTAAATAAACATTTCTCCTTTCCTGACAGAGAAGAACAAGCCTAAACACAACACAGTAACTCTTACATAGCATTTAAGCCAAGCCCTGCTTGCAGATGTTGTGTATCCTTTCCCAGGTTGGGTAGTGGTTATGGCTTGCTCAGCAGACATGGGAGACACAGGTTGGAAGTCCTCCAGCAGGCATGGACACTGAAAGCAGATAATCCTCAGCAAGTGCTTTCAGGTATTGCATAGAAACAGAAGAGGAGATGAAGGAGTGCTTCCTTCTCTTATATTTTTAAAGTAAGGTAAGACCTCTCTCTGTGTCAGAAAGAGTCTAACTAAGTAGGTGGGTGGGTCTTTCCCAGCGGTGGTTAGATTTTTAGATATATCTCTTCAGAGAGGGCTTTCTATCTGTTATTGCAGCGACTAGCACTCCTGCTGGGAATCCCTTGTGGAGGCTATGATTGGAAAAGCATGGAGGGTACAATGTTTTGGTTTACTCTTGAGAAGTACTTAAGCAGGAGCAAGGTGCTTTGATCATCCTGATTAACAGGTCTAGACTGGGCTCTTCAGTAGCCAAAAAAAGGAAGGAATTCCCTTTCTAGGGTGGACTTGTTAAAATGCAAAGCTGAGTTACCTTTGATTTAAACTAGGAGTGATTTACCAAAGGCTTAAGATTCAGTAATGTGCTCAAACTAAATCACTAGTATGAGACTGCATATCCTTTTTTTTTTTCTGGAAAAAGAATAATACCCCCTTTTCTCTGAATCTGTTTGTGAAAAATGGTGTTTTATTATCTGAGGTTTATAAAAATTGTGGTGGAGAAAACAGAATTTCATTCTAGTGAAAAATGTACTTCTATTCACTTCAGATGTGAAACCACTCACTGCTCTCAGCAGAGAGACAGAAGAAAATAATAGCCCCAAAACTGAATGGGACAGAGGAAGGACATGTCAACTCTCAAATTCACTAGTGAATCTCATGATGTATCTCCCATCTTGCTGTAAATATATATGTATCAGTATTTTAGTCATATTATATTTCTAAAGGTAATTTTATAGAAAACATAATTATATTAACCAAGCCTCTGTATCAGAGTTTTAAGGTTTTTGGGGTTTTTTTTAAACAAATAAGAAGCCCTGAAATTTTTTTGTAATATGTCATACCTTTGAAGAAACAATTTGCTTTAGGAATTGACGGGGATGTAAGATTGCTTCCTTTCCTTTTGGTATAAGTTTTGTTTTCCTACCAAGATGCTCTGTGATCAATGCTTTGAGGACATTGTATCATTAGTATGACAATAGCCTTTGCAGAACACTAATAGTTTTCATCAATATACTGTCAACATCAGGCAAATGAAAGGACACTTCTACAGTGTTTACAAATTATAAAAGCTTATATGCAGTCTAAGTCCTGATATAAAACTGTTTTTATTTTGAGCTCGGAGGAAAAGAAAGTAGGATGCGTATGGAAGATTTTCTAATGAACCTTCTACTTATTATCAGCTACATTTCTATTTAGCTAAAAGCTCTTGCTATCATGAGGAAAAGATTAATCGCTCAGTCAAAGGAATTGCAAACACATTTGCTGGTAAATTATTTGGCTCAGAAATTAATACTTTCCTTAAAATGCCTAGCATTCATCTGTTTTCCCTTTTTTTGTCTTTGGGAAAAAAGCCCGAGGCTGGTAATGATGGAAACTGAAATGCTTTATTTATTCACATGACACTTGCTGCACACAGCAGGAACATAGACTGCTTCTCCTTCCCTGCCAATATCTCTCAGCCACGGAGAGACCACCTGCATAGTATGTCTACATATTTTAATAAGAAAATACCACAATAAAATGTTTTCTTTAGATTCATAAATAAAAGAGAAGCAAAAAGAAGAAATGACGTTGGGGTAGAGTTAAGGATAATTCAGGAAAACACCTCTAAATTACTAATTTATTAGCAACTGAGGGAAAGATGATGATAGATGAACAGATAGAGAAAGAGTGGATGAGAAATCAAGATAGTTTGGAGACTGTTGTATTCAAGTACAAGAAAAACTCATTGTAATCACATAAAGGAGATAGATGTCTCTAGGACTCTGAAAAAATTGGTGCAACAGCTTAGTGTCTCTGTAGGATCCTAAAGAGTTTTTGTCTGTCTAATGACATGAAAAAAAAGAGACGAGTGTTAATGTTTTTGAGTCAATAAGCACCTTGGTTTATAATCAATAACAACAAAGATTTTAGCAGGAATTATTAGGACAGATTAATCAAGATATGACAGCAAATGGACGTGAGATAAAATTCAACATGATTTAACTAAAGTATACTGAATGAGACTAAATTATTGCAATACTTAATAAGAAGGAAATTTTCTAGGGAAAATAAAGTCACATTTGATCTTCCATGGATTTCAGGAATGATTTTCATGCTGAAATTCATGACTGGTTAAACAGGTTTAATACAGAAATTTAAGATGGTTGAGAAACTGGCTGAACAGAAGAGAAAAATTAAATTTTTACTTTTTTTTGGAAAGAGAAATGATTCTTTGTACTATTATCTAATTTTTCATAAAGATCAGGATACAAAAAGAAGGATGCTAAAAATTTGATTAAATAAACAGTTCACTGACACAGCAAAATCAGCTTATCAGACAGTCGGACTTTGATGACTCTGAGCATTAGACTCACAGAAAAGTAGTAAATGTGGCTCTGAACTAGCAGCACCATGCAGCAAAAGCAAATGCAACCCTATATTATATCAGACACAAACCTGCAGCTCGTTATGCAAGTATTAATGCAGAAGGTGCTGGGAAGCCGTAATATGGAATGTAGAACAATTTTGATCACCAGTATTCAGAAAACTTAATTGTAATCAAGCTGGCACTCAGGAGGAGCATCAGGATGACCAAGGAGGAAAGAAAACATTTTGTTCTAGTGGCTGTTTGCAAAATGAAAGTGAAGGTGTCTGCACATGAGACGAGTTTGTATTTTACATCATGGACCTTGTCAGTAGTCACTGGAACCTCTGTTAACAGTTGAAAAGTTTAGAAGTCTAATTCGCATTGTAGATATCTACGCTCAGATACTTCAACCTGGAACTGAATCTCACCCTCAAATCTTGATTTAGTTCCCCACGCGTGATTGCTTGTTATGACCTGACATCATCTGAGGGACAAAATCTCAACTGCTGTTCACATAGCATCATAGAATGAATCGCAGAATACTTTGGGTTGGAAGGGACCTTTAGAGGTCATCTAGCCCAAACCCCCTACAGCGAGCAGGGACATCTTCAACTAAACCAGGTTGCTCAGAGCCCCGTCCAACCTGATTTGATGGGGCCTCCGCTACTTCTCTGGGCAGTCTGTTGCAGTGTTTTATCACCCTCACGGTAAAGAAATTTTTCCTTATATCTAGTCTACATTAAGAGCATGACTTGGAAATTACTTTCCACATTGTCCCCACTTGCTGTGGTTTTGCTTGGTAAAATGAAGCAGTCTGAGCACATGAACTTCAGCTGATACTAAACTGGGAGGGATGCATGAGGAGTGCATTTCTTTTCAGCTACGAATGTACATCCAGTCTGAAGTATGAGACTAGAACTATTCCAAAGAGAAACTCAGACTTGGACAGTTCCATACTACCTGCTCAAATAGAAATATCTGTAAGGTATCCAAGACAGCTGCACAGAGATGAGAAATGTGACACAAAACCTATGAGAGGACTTAACGGCTTACAGCACAGACACAGAGGTTTACAGTGGGCGTGTGTCTTTTTGATGCCTAGATGTGAGCCAGGATGACACAGTAGGACTCTCAAAGGGGAGCAGGATTTTTGTGGGAGTAGCTGACTCAAGCCCGTAGTATGATGTTAGAGACAGTCTAGAGAATTAGGGGATATAAAGTCTGCTAATGATGGTGGTGGTGAGCACCAAGTGTTATGCTGGTCATTGAACTTAAACATGTGTTCCTTTAGCAGTCAATTAACCACAAGTTTCACTGCATACTGTATGCACATGAAGCTAAAAAATCCCAACAAATTAACAATGAAAAGAGCTAAATTCAAATTGAATGTGAATTTCAAAGTGTGTCTGATATCTGTGCAAATTAGATTTTTCCACTATGATTTTATCTGAAATAATGCAGCTGTTGGATATCAAACTTGCAGTTTTCTTGTCTGGAATATCAATGAGTTTGGAAATACGTATTAGTAGCATTTCTATAATGTCAATTTTCGTAATGAAAACATAACTCAGTAAAGTAGGTTGAGAAATGTTACAAAACCATAGAAGCACGAATAAAGTGTAAATTTTCTTCTTTAAGGCTTCAGGATCGGACATAGATTGACATTGGAAGGCTGCAAAATATTCAGTAATTACAGTTTTCAGACATTATTTCCAAGTGATTATTTTCACTGTAAAAATATTTGCAATCTATTCAAAGCTATTGTTCAGCAGTAACAACTTCAGACTGGAAACATTTTTAGTACATTTGTTTAAACTAAAATGCATTACCTCACACAGATCAGTAATTTCATCAGTTTTGTTCTTCGTTTACTGATAAGGTATGTACCAGGGAGAGTAAGACCCGTGGTAAAGAATGGGCTGTTTATCTGGAAGGAAGAAAGTTCATGCTATTTGCATATGGGGTGTTGGTGTGAACAGAAAGTTGTTCTTGGAGACAGTGTTTACTGAGAAGCTGAAGGTGGAAATTAGGCTCATGGAAATGCTGGAGCTGAGCTTGTAGATGGTGTTTAGAAGTCCTTATTTGGTGGTCAGAAGTGCCTTCTTTTAATCAATGTTGACTGTCAGAGAGGTAAGAAAAAGTGCTGAAGAAGATGAAGAGGGTATAAGGTCCCCAGAAATGTGAATGAAAGAATTTGGGTTCCTTTAGGCTTCATACGATTTAGAGAAGAGGACTGACTAGAATATGATATTTAAGAGTTGCTCATAAGGGGGGACTGACAGGATTTTAAAGAGGTATCCTTTACAGTATTTTGAGTAAAATATAGAAAGGTTTTTCCTTCATGCTATTTTGTGCACAGAAAACTTGTGAGAATGACCATAATCTTTGGCCTTATTTTGAGGGGAAAGATAAAGAAGTAGGAACTACCGTCATCATTGTTTTGGTATAAAAAAAAGGACGTTTATTCTGCCTGCCATATAGTTGTGATTATTTTCTCTTTGATTAATTCTTAAGTATCAATGAAATGTATTAGTAGTCCAGATATATTTACTGCACTGCCGTCTTACAGACAAAATATTAATTCATTAGTATCTGGTACCACCCAGCATGGAAGTTCTCAGAAATTATTTACAGCCAGTAGAGGACATACTGATTTAGACTGTGGAAATTCTCAGATCTCTTTATCACCAGGGCCGGTTTTGCCTTGACCCACCAGGGCCAGAAAGTGCATTTGTTCTTCCTATCGCATGTAAAATCACTAAGCAGAGACTTCCATCAAGATAAAGGTAATGAGAAGGGGAAAGTCTAACTTTCATTCTGTTGCATCATTCGTAGCAGATTCTCACAAACAGATGTCTTGATGCTGTGGGTAGTAATTGTTTAAAAATTCTGCAATGGACCCTGGAGTCTGGATACTGAAGGAGCTGAGCAGTTGAAGCAACAAAAGTTTCAATTGCTATACAATCTTCGGATTTTACTGAGCACTTCTAGCAGAGACAGTGGCACAGTGACTGGGTATTAATAGAAATGAATGCCAGAGAGCTTACAGGTGGAGTTTATATTCTTTAAATAACAACTACAGAGGAAGAAAAACTAGAAGTCAATTGCGTGGCCATTTTTGGTGGGGAAGAATATTTAGCAATGAGTAGTTTGATTAGGCTATATGTACATTTAGCTTTCTCTGCTTTCAAATAATTGTTTTTGTATTGTATTTTGACTTTATCTTTCATTCTAAAGTAATATTTTGTAGGACTTTAGGAAAACATAGCAATCAGGGAAGCATTACAGTTAGTAAAAGCTTTGCAAACTTTATCACCTAGTAACAGGGTAAAAGAAGAGTGTAGGTTATTGAAGCAGTTAGAAATTTTTCCCCTGCTTTTCTCACTGGGGTCTAAAACCAGTAGTATGAAATTGTTTTGTGTGCATGTTGGAAATACGAACTTTAAAGATGCAAATGGAGAGAAGCTGCACTGACTGATTTAGCCTGTGGCCCCTCACAGTGTTCTGATCTGAGCAATCTGTCATTTCACATCAGCTTAGGTATGGGATCTGTCTGTATCCTTTAATGTAGATTACAAGGAATCGGGACAAGTATTTGTAAATAGTTGAAATCTATTTCTCGTTGAATGGCTGTGGGCTCTCTCCCCTTGCTTTCTCTTGCTCCTGTAAAATAGATTTACAAGCCTCTAACTCTTACAGAAAATGGATATGAGTTATTGCCATAGTAAAATCATTTAAGTAAGCAGAACACCATCTACTTATAATAATTTTTTTGTATTATCACCCTAGGTAGAATATTTTTATTTAAATATTGTTGACCTAATTAGAAACACGGCTGTATTTGGCCCAGTTCCTTGGCAAAACACAAAATTATCTGGATTTTCTGCACTTTAGATTTTCAAACATTTGTAATGGTGCAGTTCCTGTGTGTGACATATTAGGTTACTGGAATATGCTAAGACTTATCATTAATGTGCTGCAAACCACTTCCAGCTTTATTTAATCTAGTCTATGCAAACTGTCTTAGGGCAGTTTTTTTCAAAAGAGCAGCAACTGAGCTTCTAATTTTGTCCTTGCTGTTTGCTGCACAGTAACATTGGTGCATGAAAACACACAGCTCTCACTGGTGCAAGTGGTGTCCACATATGTAAATATAAATTCAAGTGGCTGACACTAGAAGCCTGATTTTGTTAACAAATGTTGTTTTTGTTCTAAGCACAGGGAATAATTTCTGCAGTGTTGCTGAGCAGTAAAGGCTGGAAACTATCGATATGTCAGAACTAGCATGGTTCTTCTTTCTTTGTACAAGTAGGTTGGTCATTACTGGTTTTAACAGTGCTTTGTATTAATGACTTTATTCAGACCAGTACTTAAGCACATAGTTTGCTTTAAAGACTCTGTTAATAACATTAAAGCCAATGACTATTACCATAGTTTAACCCCAGCTGGCAACTAAGCACCACCCAACCACTCGCTCTCTCCCCCTGGTTGGGATGGGGGAGAGAATCAGAAAGCTAAAAATGAGAAATCTCGTGGGTGGAGATAAAGACAGTTTGACAGGTAAAGCAAAAGCTGTGGATGCAAGCAAAGCAAAACAACGAATTCATTCACTACTTCCCATCGGCAGGCGGGTGTTCAGCCATCTCCAGGAAAGCAGGGCTCCATCACGCATAATGGTTACTTGGGAAGAGAAATGCCATCACTCCAAATGTCCCCCACTCCCTCCTTCCCCCAGCTTTTGTTGCTGAGCATGATGTCGTATGATACAGGTCGTCCCTTTGGTCAGCTGGGGTTAGCTGTCCCGCCTGTGTCCCCTCCCAGCTCCTTGTGCATCCCCAGCCTAGTTGCTGGTGGGACTATGTGAAAATCAGAAAATGCCATGACTCTGTAAGCACTGCTCAGCAGTAACTAAATCATCCATGCATTATCAGCACTGTTTTCATCACAAATCCAAAACATGGCCCCATACTAGCTACTATGAATAAAATTAACTCTACCCCAGCCAAACCCAACACAATGATGTAAAGGTCCTAAATTTAAACATCTGCTAATATATTAAATTGAATCAGAGCCTAACTGTAAATGGAACAGAGGTTCAGATCAGTTGTCTGTTACCTACAGAAACTGAACAAACAAGATGACTTGTACATTATTCTACTTATACATTATTGTGTATTTTCACTGATACACTCAAGTAAGAGAAATCTGTTGGGACATTTTGAAAATTTAGCATCACTTTGATAATTGACACCTTGCCGTTCTGCTCAAATATTTTCCCCAAAATGTGTTTGGTCTTGTGTAAAGAAGAAAAACTGGAAGAATTCATCAGAAGAAATCTCAGGGTCAGTTGTCCAATGGGTAGAAAAGGCCATTTAATGTCTTATCTGCTCAGCATTGTAGTCCAAAAGTTCTTTTAAAAACTTTTATAAAATATGTTGTTGAAATTACTATAAAATGATGAAAATGTGATTTTGTATTTTTTACAATCTGTATTGCACTCTTGATCCATTTAAAATTAAAATATATTTTAATATTTTAATATTTTTAATAATTAAATCTATTTCCTCTTTTTTTTACACACTATTTCAATGTAAAAAATATTCTGCTACTTAGAAAAGATTCCTGCTTTTCAAGGGAAAGGCTTTTATCACAATAATTTTTTCCATGTTCGTAAATGACAGCAATTAATTATTAACTTATTCTATTTTCCTCAGAAGCTTTAGAAATAATAAATTGCTTGTAGGACTTCATAATTCCCTCAGGAAAAGAAAAATACATGGGAAAACTTTAGTTACTTTAAGATATTTCCATGTTTCACTTCTCAGCTAGAAAAGCTACATTAGTACTTGAAAGCAGACTTGGTATGCAAGAGGTAAAATTCAAATAGACCAGGTGGTCTAGGGGGCAGATCTTTAGCCAGTGCAAAATGACATAATTCCATTCAACTACATGGATCTATTTTGACTTATACGAGATGAAGACACAGCTCAAAACAGGCAATTTATGCTGTGCTTGAAGCGTTAACATTGACTTCAGCAATATGAACAGCAGAAACTTTAATTTCATTGAAATGTGATTCTTGTAAATTTAAGACTGTTAATTAGATGTTTACATGGGAAGTTTTCATATGCTTAGGGCAGCAGTCATCTAGCTAAAGCATTATTATTGTAAACTCTGTAGTAATGCCCAGTCATATGGAACTTGCTTTCCAACTTTGATTCATGTTCTGTAGCAGCACTACTCGAATACCAACTGCAAGTGGTATTTTTGTGTAACACAGCAATTAAATTTAATCTTTCCCACCTGCCTGAGAAATTATTTTGTTAGAGATACTGTTACTTCTTTCATGTAAATAGGAGAGTTAGGTAGATGAGAACCAATGACCACTTTTTAGACCCATGCTCTCGGAGGTGGGGGGGGATGGAAGAGAGAATAAAACACTGTAATCTGTAATAAATTAATATACATTGTTTAAGGCCACCCTGACGGAGCTGTTTTCTACTTTTTAGTGCTCTGTCCCTTGCATACATAGACAGTCAGTTATCTGAGTGTTGCTGGGAGCTGAATGCCATAATCCCAATCAAGATGGCAAAGTACCAGCAGCAAAAGTAGCTGCTGACTGCTTGCAAGGGAGGCTGACAACTGAGAATCAAATCAGCAACAGGTCTGTGAATCCATCAAAATTAGCTAGCATAGAGGTCTGAAAAGAATTAGGGCTTACATATTATATATGCTTTCTACATCCCATTGATATAATGCATGAAAAAAACCCAAAATACACATCCTCTTGTCTGTCATTTCTAGAAACAGACAGTAGAATGAAATGAAACTGCTCACTGTATGTGAGGGCTGACATAATTTTAATGATCTGCTAACATGTGCTGTTAATATATTCTGTTAATTTCCTACTTAATGCCTTTGAAATTGAGTGCTTTTTGCAAAATTGTGGTTTCAACCATCTCATACGTGTCATCTCAGTGTAGTTCAGATGGGACAGATGAAGACGGTGATGGCTGCCACATCGTCAGATTAAACTGACTCTGTTGTTGACTGGACTCTAATTATATTTCTATCATATGGTGGGTACTACTAGATCCTGAAAGAATGAAAACTGATTGCTTTCATCAGTCGCCTGCCTCTGGAAGCGTGTACAAAGCCTGCAGTTACTGCTTGTTTTCCCAGGTAGAAACTCTTTGGGAGGAGACTCCATAAGCAAAATGAATATTTTGCTTGTGTCAATAGCTACAAGTTCTACACCAGCTGTTTAGATATTTCTTTATAAAATGCAGTAGTCCACAGCACTACTGTCTTTCTAACCATTTCTGTTGTGAAATGGCCCCTATTTTCTCCCCTTCTAACAACTATAAGGTCTCAGTTGGAGTACAGCCTAGTTTGACATATGGTTTTCATGAAATGTATAGATCTAGAGGGGGTAGAGTAAGGAAACAGCGTAAAAGAGTTTTTTAGTTTGAAAATTACTTCTGAAAATGGGAAAGGTATAATTTGATCATGTTAGGTTTAGATTATTTTAGCTCTCAAAATTAATTTCCTGAGATGTTTGTGGAGTTGTCAACATTGAGAAGCTTAGAAGACTATATGTAACGAAAACAGCATAGATTAGTATAGTGATAGAAATGATAGAACAGTATAATTGGTCCTGCTTTGCAGTAAGAGGTCCCCACCAGCGCTCCAGTTATTCAAATTAAAGATCACCATGCTGTGAGCAATACGGGGCAGTCCTTACTTGTTTGCTCAGTTCTGCAATAGTTCTGAATTTACTGCTGGAGATTCCAGCACTTCTTTCTTCTACCATCTTCATTAACAGTTAGATCTAGAGGGAAAAATCTGAATCATCTGTCACTACATCCAGAAAGAAAACAAAGGACAGAGGCAAAAAGCTGGATCCATTTCCACTCCAGACTACTTCACACCTTAAGATGTCATCTTTTAAAAGGAGAAATCTGCATGACAGAACAGACTTCACAAAAAATATTAGAAGTGAATGTTCACATCTGACATATAACTTTCCCTCTCTTGTCCCACAATGCTGCCCTAGACTAGCCTTGTGATATAGTGACATTAGCTATAGATTTCTACATTGTTTGCGTCCAACACACTTCCTGATTGCATTCTTGATGAGTGGTGTGCTTAAAAGTCAGCACCTCTGTTGAACACATGGTTGTCTATTAAGATATTGGTACAAGCTGAAGATGCAGAAACCTCTGTCATGAATAGCAATGCAGACTAACGGCCATAGTGTTTCTGCAACACATACAAAATTACCACAATTATTACAAAGTAAGTGGTCAGGCGCTGGAACAGACTGCCCAGGGAAGTGTTGAGTCACCATCCCTGCAGGTGTTCAAAAAACGTGTAGATGTGGCACTTCAGGGTATGGTTTAGTAGGCATGGTGCTGTTGGGTTGATAGTTGGACTTGATGATCTTAGAGGTCTTTTCCAACCTACGATTCTTTGAAGAGCATTTGATCTGGAACACAGCTTTACTGGAATACCACCTTGTTTCTTATCATTGTCAATTCTCTCTAATTATGTTTGTCCTTTGATAGTAAACCTATGGGTTAATGATCATACTGACAGGGTCTTGTAATGTTTAAACTTTTACTAGGGGTTAGAAAAGTATATCTAACTAAATCTTAAAGCTGACTGAGCTACATTAGCTTTCTTACCTTTTGTGAAAGAACCAGTCTGACGTGTATACAGACACCTTGCAGGAAGGAGAGACAATCAGTTCAGTAAAGATATGGTTTAAAAGCATTGGCCCAGTACAAAAATGCTTCTAGACTGTAGGAACTGTAAAAGGAATTCTGACCATAATGCACTAGGATCTTATTGACAGCAGGTTTTGAGTCAGTTAATTTTGCATTCTGGAAGAGAATCTGGTATAATGGCTGTACAACTGGGTAAAACAAGATCTATTTTTTTCCTGTGTCACAGGGTGAAATACAGCCTTTTAGCTGGGAAAAGGCAGTTAAAAATACATGTGTTCCCTCCAGAGAACTGTACTGCCTCTAATACTAAGGGAGAAAAGGGTACAAAGTTCTTACTGACAAATAATCTATTGATTGGAGTTGTTTGAACCTTAAAAGCTTTAGTTTACTTTGGAATACCTTGCACTTTAGCCACAACTCGAAAGATTTTGATTACAAGTCATAATAACAGTTCAGTAGGAAGTGTTTCTCTTTAAAACTGACATAGCTGTCTACAGCTGTATCACTGTGCCTGAAAGAGAACAGATGGAACTACCCTGGTGACAGAAGTTATGCACAATAGAGCATGAGACAATAATGATACCAGGAAAAAAATCAGTGATTGTATTTGTGTTACTCTGCCATGCAGCTCCCAAAGATGGTTCTTCTTTTAGACTCGGATGCCCCATCATGCACAATTCGGTTGTCATAGACCTCTTTGGAAGAAACAAGCTGTGTGAAAAACAGAGTGCCTTCAGGCTCAGCCCATTTTGCTTTATACAGAAACCAGCCACACAGAGCCTCTAGCTCCTGTCTCTCAATGTCTGTATTGCTTTTGCAACAATGGCAAGTTGTGATAGTCACACAGCCTGGAGAGGATTAGGGAACCGGGAAGAACCAGTGAGAGGCACTTGGGGAGAAAATGTAATTGCTAACGTCCTGATGCTGGATGTCTACTTCATTTCAAGGATTTGTATTGCTCTTACATTGCCCTTGCTGCTGCCAGCCACAAGCTCCCTGATGGATGGTATGTAGTGCCCCTGAGCTTGGATTTATTTATCATGGCAAGTCTAGGTACACATCATTACGTCCCACTGATGAGACCACGTACTTCCAGATGATACAGATGATCAGTTGTAGATTGCTAATTTCAAGATATAATCTGTCATAGTTGCAGTGCTACACCACCTGTTGACAGTGGGCATTGGAGAGGTTCCCATATTGGTCTAGAGGCAGCAGTGAATAGTTGTGTGGCATCAGCTGTGTCACACCTACAGGCTGTTGGTACAACAGCTGTGCAATCATTCTAAGATCTCTGCTGTTGTAATTTTAATGGAATACTGACTATTTCTGCTATATGAAAGAGTCAAAGCAACATTGGGGCATTTATGTGGCACATAACTCCAAGACTTCCTGGCTTTCTTCATATGAACAGCCTCAATAAATACGTGTCTTCTCTCATCAGGACTGAAACAAGAATATGATACTTCTTCAATAACATAATCTTCCCTGTTTTCCTAAAGTCAGTTTGCTTCCTTCAACCTTTTTTTCTCCTCAGTCTTTCTTCCATAAATTTCTTTTCCTTTGCTAAACAGCATAGTGGGGTCTTCTTAACTGTTGCCACACCTCTTTTCCTCCCTAACCTTACCTAAGAAGTGTATTGTCAATGACATTGACATGGAGCTAGGAACACAGAGTATAGAAAATAGGATGAAAAAGTTACTGTGTCACTGAGGATAACCCATGGCCAGACACGCAGTTGTGTCATATCATTATACGGATAGACTAATAAAAAAAAAATTAACTTTGTATAACTGTAGCAATCTCCCTTCTCAGATGACAGACAGGAGTACTGAATCAACAGAGACCTCTCTGCTTGCTATATAACCACATCTTACTTTTGCACACAGAATTCTTTTCTGTAGCCATTCAGAAATATTCTGATCTTTTTTAATGACTTTACTTGTATACTCTGAATCTATTAGACCAGGCAACTACTTCTCAGGAACCTTGCAAGGCTAAGCTAAGTATCTAAAGCCAGCAGTATGAACGTGTCCTTAAAGCAGATAGTGACAGATGGCATCAGTTTTGCCTGTCATTTTGCAGCTCACAGTTGTCAGTATCTCCGTTTCCCTCTCTTCTGAGGTCTGGGAACAGACACAGTCAGGGGTAAGAGGCGACGAAAAGAAAGGTATCTTTCCTAGGCATACAGATATGACTACATACAGAGTTTCTTGAAATGTGATGAAAGATTGCTGAACGAAGAGCAAACCTGAAGGGAAGGGTGAGCCTTTCAAAGACACAGTGGTATCGGAAAATTTGTTTATAGCTTCACTTTTCTGTCGCCAAGTTTGCTTCATTTAAAAAATGTTCCTTGATTGTATCTCACTTCTAAGAAAACACAGCTTCTGTGGTCCATAGATTTTTGGTGCTTTAGGGGTGCTCACTTTGATGAAAAGTTGCAGAAAAATCCTCAGAACTCTGGTTGACTCATGTTCCTGTCACACTTATGTGCATTTCTGCTGAACTCAGATTACACTTGTAACCCCATCCATAATTTTTTTCCCTAATTTTTGAGTATTTGAACTTGGAACCTTGGCAGTTCTCTTCACACAGTTGCTTGGATATGATTATAGCATTATTTATGAACTGCACAAAAGTAGAAGAATGTAAAGAGCAAATGACCTTTCTTTTAGTTCAAGATTTCATAGCTTCTTCCAGGGACAATCAGCAAAAGTAAAGACCTTTTTTATAAGGTGATTTAATTTACTGCTTTTTTTGAAAGTGGAAACCTAAGCTGCTATTTAGCAGCAGGGCTGTGGAAGGGAGCACAGTAAGATGGAGTCTTTGCTACAACTATGAGGTAAAAATGCCCCTTTGAGAGTGAAGTTTAGTTTAGAACTTAAAAAAAAAAGGGGGATTGATCTTGATAACACTTAACACGTGATACTCAGAAATGTCTATATATTTGAGGTGCTGCTTGACAGATTCCAAGATAACATATGGACTTTAAATTATGGACGTTTATAAAGAACTCTAACCTCTAGGCTTATCTTTATTGTGAAGGTATTTTGACTTGAATCTTCAAATACAGAATCTAAGGAGATTCCTACTCAAATACAAACTGTTAGCATGAATTGGGAGATATTTGAGCTAAAGCAAATTAGCTCAATTCAGCATCTTTTTATAATTCAGTAACATTAGCTTTTTGAGTCCTCTACCACTAATCTTCCACAGTGAACCCTCATACTCAGAAAAGCATCCTTTCCATACTTAAAGGGACTTACAAGAAAGACGGGGACAGACTTTTTAATGAGCCTGTAGTGATAGGACAAGGGGTAATGATTTTAAACTAAAAGAGAGTAGATTCAGGCTAGATTTAAGGAAGAAATTTTTTACAGTGAGGGTGGTGAAACACTGGCACAGGTTGCCCAGAGAGGTGGTAGATGTCCCATCCATGGAAACATTCAATGTCAGGTTGAACAGGCCTCTGAGCAGCCTCATCTACATGAGGACAGAATCATAGAATCATTTAGGTTGATTCATTTAAGTCTTAAGTCAAGTCCATCTGTAAACAACGGTCAGATGATGTCTGGGCAGGGTGCAGTCCCGCTCCTGGCAACCCAACTAGTGGACATCGCCCTCCCGGGAGACATTCTATCTATGGTTTCCACCCATGGGAAAGCTGTCACCGGAAGGAGTGTGGGGACTCAGACGGAGGTCCCGCACAAACACAGCTGTCCAGATCTCTGGCTGCAGGGAGTGCTCGAGCCTGGGGCTTGTACCAGAGGACAGCAGAGGCAGCAGCTGTGTTTGGTGTGACCAGGTAAATGATCTGCTCAGCTTGGTGGCAGAGCTGAAGGAGGAAGTGAAGAGGATAAAGAACTTCAGGGAATGTGAGAGGGGGAGGAGGTGTGAGAGGTGGAGCGGCACCCTGCCACCCCTGAGGCCAAGGCAGCAGGAGGCGGCTCCCCAAGAAGCAGAGGACCCCCTACCCTCTTGCTACCAAGCAGAAAGAGGTGAGGGGGGCAATGGAAACGGGTCCCTGCTTGGGGCAGCAGGCGAATCCCCTCCCGGCCTCCCTCATCTGCCCAGTTGCCGTTAAGCAGCAGATACGGGGGTCTGGAATGTGAGGGCCAGGCATATGAGGACATGGGTGAAGGGCGATCCAGGGGGTTGCCTAGGACGAGTCAGTCAGCCCCATGTATTATGACTGCCCTGGCTAAGAAAAAAAGGAGGGTAATTTTCATAGGCGATTCCCTTCTGAGGGGAACAGAGGGCCCGATATGCCGACCGGACCCATCCCACAGGGAAGTCTGCTGCCTCCCTGGGGCCCGGGTTAGGGATGTTGCTCGGAAACTCCCTGGTCTGGTGTGGCCCTCTGATTATTACCCCCTCTTGGTAATGCAGGTTGGCAGTGATGAGATCCTGGAGAGAAGTCCCAAGGCTGTCAAAAGAGACTTTAGGGCACTGGGACGACTGGTTGAAGGATCAGGGGCACAGGTGGTGTTTTCCTCCATCCCATCAGTGGCAGGGAACACCACTGAAAGGGGCAGAAAAGCTCACCTGGTTAACAGGTGGCTCAGGGACTGGTGCCATCGGTCCAATTTTGGTTTCTTTGATCGTGGGGAGGTTTACAAGGCACTGGGCCTGCTGGCGACAGATGGAGTCCAGCTGTCTCAAAGGGGAAAAAGGATGCTTGGCCACGAGCTGGCAGGGCTCATTGAGAGGGCTTTAAACTAGTCTCAAAGGGGGAAGGGGACATCACCTGGCTCACTAGAGATGAGTCCAGGCGTAGCATGCCAGGGTCAGGGGGGAGATCGACAGCCCAGCTCAAGTGCATCTATACCAACGCACGTAGCATGGGAAATAAACAGGAGGAGCTGGAAGCCATTGTACAGCAGGACAGCTATGACTTGGTCGCCATCACAGAAATGTGGTGGGATGACTCGCATGACTGGAGTGCTGCGACGCATGGCTATAAACTCTTCAGAAGGGACAGGCGAGGAAAGAGAGCCGGTGGGGTGGCTCTGTATGTCAGAGACTGTTTCAGTTGTATAGAGCTCGACGATTGTGATGACAAGCTGTAATGCTTATGGGTAAAGATGAGGGGAAAGGTCTGTTACAGACAGAGTCAGGATGAAGTAGTAGATGAAGTTTTCTACAAGAGGCTGGCAGAAGTCTCACATTCACTAGCCCTTGTTCTCATTGGGGACTTTAACTTACCAGACATCTGCTGGAAACACAAAACAGCAGAGAGAAAATAGTCTAGGATGTTCCTGGAGCATATGGAAGATAACTTCCTGACACAGCTGGTAAGTGAGCCTACCAGGGGAGGTGCCTTGCTAGACCTGCAGAGAAGGACTTGTGGGATGTGTGGTGGTTGGAGGCCATCTTGGGCTTAGTGACCATGCAGTGGTACAGTTCTCGGTTTGAGGTGAAGTTAAGAGGAGGGACAAAACTACCACCACGGACTTTCGGAGGTCAGACTTTGACCTGTTCAGGACACTGCTTCAGAGGGTCCCCTGGGAGAGATTGTTGAAGGGCAGAGGGGTCCAGGCAGGCTGGACAATTTTCAAGGAGGTGCTCTTAAAGGCACAGGAGCAGGCTGTCCCCATTTGCTGCAAGACGAACAGACAGGGAAGACGACCAGCCTGGCTGAACAGGGAGCTCTTTCTGGGACTCAGAAAAAAAAAGGAGGGTCTACCACCTATGGAAGAAAGGGCAGGTGGCTGAAGAGGAGTACAGGGGTCTCGTTAGGCATTGGAGAGAGGAAATTAGAAAGGCAAAACCCAGCTAGAACTCAGGCTGACCACTGTTGTAAGGGACAATAAAAAATGTTTTTACAAATACGTCAACAACAAAAAGAGGGCCAAGGAGAGTCTCTGTCCCACCTTGGATGCGAGGGGGAATATTGCCACCAAGGATGAGGAAAAGGCTGAGGTACTTAATGCCTTTTTTGCCTCAGTCTTTAATAGTCAGGCTGGTTATCCACAGGGTAGTCAGTCCTCCATGCTGGAAGACGGGGAAGGAGAGCAGAATGAACCTCTCATAATCAAGGAGCAAGCAGTTAACAGCCTGCTATGCCACCTGGACACTCACAAGTCTATGGGGTTGGATGGGATCCACCCAAGAGTACTGAGGAAGCAGGCAGAGGATCTGGCTAAGCCACTCTCCATCAGCTATCAGCAGTCCTGACTAACAGGGGAGGTCCCAGATGAGTGGAGGATCACCAATGTAACACACATCTACAAGAGCGGCCAGAAGGAGGATCCCGGGAACTACAGGCCTGTCAGCCTGACCTCGGTGCCGAGCAAGATACGGAGCGATTCATCCTGAGTGCGCTCACTGGGAATGTGAAGGACAACCAGGGGACCAGGCCCAGCCAGCACGGGTTCATGAAAGGCAGGTCCTGCTTGACCAACCTGATCTCCTTCTATGATCAGGTGACTCACCTAGTAGAGGAAGGACAGACTGTGGATGTTGTCTACCTGGACTTTAGTATGGCCTTTGACACTGTTCCCCACAGCGTCCTGCTGGAGAAAGTAGCTACTTGTGGTTTGCATGGGTGTACTCTTCTCCATGTAGAAAACTGGCTGGAAGGTCAAGATCACAGAGTGGTGGTGAATGGAGTTAAGTCCAGCTGGTGGCCAGTCACAAGTGGTGTTCCCCAGGGCTCAGTTTTGGGTCCGGTCTTGTTTATCACCTTTATCAATGATCTGGATGATGGGATTGAGTGCTCCCTCGGTAAGTTTGCAGACAACACCAAGTTGGGTACCAGTGTCAGTCTGCTCGAGGGTAGGAAGGCCCTGCAGAGGGATCCAGACAGACTGGATTGAAGGGGCGAGTCCAACTGTATGAGGTTCAACAAGACCAAATGCCGGGTCCTGCACTTTGGTCACTACAACCCCATGCAACGCTACAGGTTTTGGGAGGAGTGGCTGCAAAGCTGCCCGGCAGAAAAGGACCTTGGGGCGTTGGTTGACAGCTGGCTGAATATGAGCCAGCAGTGTGCTCAGGTGGCCAAGAAGGTCAATGACATCCTGGCTTGTATTAAGAATAGTGTGGCCAGCAGGAGTAGGGAGGTGATGGTGCCCCTGTACTGGGTACTGGTGAGGCCGCACGTGGAGTAGTGTGTTCAGTTTTGGGCCCCTCACTACAAGAAGGACATTGAGGTGCTGGAGTGTGTCCAGAGAAGGGCAAGAAAGGTGGTAAGAGGTCTAGAGAATAAGTCTTACGAGGAGCAACTGAGGGGACCAGTGTTGTTTAGCCTAGAGAAGAGGAGGCTGAGGAAGGACCCTATAGCTCTCTATAGCTACCTGAAAGGAAGTTGTAGTGAGGTGGGTGTTGGCCTCTTCTCTCAGGTAACTAGCAATAGGATGAGAGGCAGTGGCCTCATTTGCTTCAGGGGAGGTTTCAATTAGATATTAGGGAAATTTTCCTTATTGAAAGAGTGGTCAGACATTGGAATAGGCTGCCCAGGGAGGTGATTGTGTCACCATCCCTGGAAGTGTTAAAAAAATGTGTAGATGTGGCACTTTGGGGTATGTTTTAGTAGGCATGGTGTAGTTGGCGGAAGGTTGAATTTGGTGATCTGAGGTCTTTTCCAACTTACGATTCTGTGATTCTGTGATTCCATGATTCTATGATTCTATGTCCCTGCTCATTGCAGGAGGGTTGGATTAGATAATCCTTAAAGATCCCTTCCAACTCAAGACATTCTATGGTTCTAGGATTCTATGAAAATAGGAAAATTTAGCAGCAAAAAAGAAAACATACTTATTTTAACAACGACTTTAAAAGCCATGGGTTTTGTCTCATATGAAAGAGATGCAGCGAATGCAGAATCAATGCTCAGCAATTTGAGTGTAGCTGCTTTTGTAATCCAGGCAGGGAAGACACGTTCTATGACTGTAGTCGTTAGCAGAAGAAATGGACAGCCTGCCTCTTCAGTTGTTCAGCAGTGACATAAGCAGTAAATAAATCAGTTTGTTAATCTGTTGGTCCTACTGCCAAACATGAAATAAGTATAGATTTGCGGTAATTATCCTTGCAAAGGGGGCATTAGTGATCACTATACCCATGTGAAGAGTTTGGGACCTCCAAGTCGTTTGTGAACCACGGTGCATTGACTGCTCTTTCACAGACTACTGTTTCTACCTAATTGGGATTTGTGTCTAAAACCTGTTCTTGGTCAGGCTGGAATTAGTTGTATTTATAATTTGTCTCTCCACATTTTGTATTTATTTAATCAACAAAGTAATGATTGTTGAAGTTCCTAAGCATATCTTACCTCAATACTTGATGACTGTTCAACAAAGGAATTTGTTAAGAGGGACATTATTGCCATCCTTGCAAAGATATGCCGATAGCGAAGGTACAAGAAAACTATCTTACTACTTTCTAAGCAGTTTCTTGCAAGGACCAGGCACTTTCATGAGTTTTGCACAGGGAGGACAGAGGATACTAGAAAAGAGTGAGGAAGGACAATTTGGGATCGAGAAGGTGACAGTGCATCTTTTGCAGCCTCTGCTTCCTTAAGATGAATTCCATCTCTTTTCTGAACTACCCTAAAATTTGGGCACTGTGATTCAGAAGTCACAATCAACTTGTAAACTAAGAAGCATATCAATAGCTAAGTAGTGTTGAAATTATCAGAGAATAAAGTACTACACACTGGAGCCCTTAGGCAACGCTATCATCAAAACATAAAAACCAAAGGGTGAGATGAAAGGTTTGTGTTCACTTTGACTATAAAGGAACCTTAGAGTTGCAAGATAATACCACATGTTCTACAATTATTTTCATCTCAAAATAAGAATGTTTATGTTGTTGATATTATACATAATAGTAACATTATAAACTCAAAGACCAAAGATCACTGTAAAGCAAGGGTTTTTGAATCAAGATACAGGTTTAGTCTCATTAGGTATTTTTCTGATCTGGTTTCACATCTGAGAGTTTGACGACACAATGTTCAAGATCTTGGTCCAGCTGAGCTATGCTTATAATCTTATAATTAAGTGATCACTCAAGTTTTTTATTTTCTGTTCTTTGTTAGCTTGGCTTTAATCGAACTCTATTTTTTATAGTTTAAGATTAAAATATCTAACTCTAAGAATACTTAGAAGGCTATTCTTTCATGCAACACACATTAAAGACAGATTTTTCCTTCTGGTTTGCTTCTGCTTTGACTATGGAATTCATCTGGACAGGCCGGATTGATGGGTCAAGGCCAATTGTATGAGTTTTAACAAGGCCATATGCTGGGTCCTGCACTTCAGCATTTGCAACAACCCCATGCAATGCTACAGGCTTGGGGAAGAGTGGCTGCAAAGCTGCCCAGCAGAAAAGGACCTTGGGGTGTTGGTTGACAGCCGGCGGTGTGCCCAGGTGGCCAAGGAGGCCAACAGCATCCTGGCTTGTGTCAGGACTAGAGTGGCCAGCAGGAGTAGGGAGAGGATCAGGCCCCTGTACTCAGCACTGGTCAGGCTGCACCTGGAGTACTGTATTCCATTTTGGGCCCCTCACTACGAGAAGGATATTGAGGTGCTGGAGCATGTCCGGCAAAGGGCAGTAAGGCTGGTGAAGGGTCTAGAGAACAAGTCCCAGGAGGAGCGACTGAGGGAACTGGACCTGTTTAGCCTGGAGAAGAGGAGGCTGAGGGGAGACCTTATTGCTCTCTATAACTGCCTGAAAGGAGGTTGTAGTGAGGCAGGTGATGGTCTCTTCTCCCAGGTAAGTGGTGATAGGACGACATGAAATGGCATCAAGTGGCAGTAGGGGAGGTTGAGGTTGGATATTAGGGAAAATTTCTTTACTGAAAGAGTAATGAATAAGAACTGTACTGTTGCATAAGAAATTAAAGGCATTTGCCTTTGTTGAACCTCATCAGGTTCCTCTGCGCCCAACTCTCCAGCCTATTCAGGTCACGCTGAATGTCAGCACAGCCTTCCAGTGTGTCTACCACACCTCCCAGTTTGGTGTCATCAGCAAACTTGTTGAGGGTACATTCTAACTCTTCATCCAGGTCGTTGATGAAGAAGTTAAACAAGACTGGGCCCAGTACTGACCCCTGAGGGACACCAGGGGTTTACTGTCATTCCTACTTTTAAATATTTGATTACAGGAGATATATGGGGTGTGACGATATAAATAGAAACATATGTCTACACTTATTAAAAATATATTTTATCTCTATATAGTACTGAATCATTTTGATTCCAAAGCAGCTGTCTAGTTCAAGCTCAAACTAAGAGTAAAAGAAAAGGTTGTCTCCAGAATTCCAATGTCTTCAATGCACAGATGAATAAGAACTGTACTGTTGCATAAGAAATTAAAAAATGCCACTGTAAATAACTGAAAAAGCATATACTCAAACATGAAAATAGAAGTGTTGTCTTCATTTACTATTTTGAATAAAAAAGAATATTCAAAGACTAAGTGACCTGATTAAAACTCCCAATAGTGGTGTATAGATGATTTTGCCAGATTGAATAAATCTGTTCTGTAAAGTTAACTCAGTAATAGAGAAATTTGTGGGTATAGAACAGTGTATTTGGAACAGCACAGATAATGGTGACAAATAAGTCCCATACTGAAATCAAATAAATCACAAGGAACAAAGGATTAAACCTTATAGCACATTAAGGAATATATCCAACAAAGCCGATGAGGTGCCTTTATGTTAGACATAATTGAACTAAACCCAAACAAATGACCATGAACCCAAAAGGCTGAAGCTAATAACAACATACTGAGAAAAGAAAAGGTGCAGAAACATCAGGAAAAGCTACCTATCGCTTCTAGATTGGATGTTTACAAAACATTCATTAGCAAATTCTTTGCTGGATAAAGAACTGGCTGAATGGCCAAGCGCAGAGAGTGGTGGTGAAGGCGGTTAAATCAAGCTGTCAACCAGACACAAGTGGTGTTCCCCAGGGCTCAGTTTTGGATCTGGTCTTTTTTAACATCTTTATCAATGATCTGGATGAGGGGATTGAGAACTCCATTAGTAAGTTTGCAGCTGTCACCAAGTTGGGTGGGAGTGGCAATCTGCTTGAGGGTAGGAGGGCTCTGCAGAGGGATCTGGATAGACTGGATCAATGTGCCGAGGTCAACTGTATGTGTTTTAACAAGGCCAAATGCTGGGTCCTGCACTTGGGTCACAACAACCCCGTGCAACGCTACGGGCTTGGGGAGGAGTGGCTGGAAAGCTGCCTGGTGGAAAAGGATCTGGGGTGTAAGTCGACAGTTGGCTGAACATGAGCCAGCAGTGTCCCTGGGTGTCCAAGAAGGCCAATGGCATCCTGGCTTGTATCAGGAATGGTGTGGCCAGCAGGAGTAGGCAGGTGATGGTGCCCCGTACTCGGCCCTGGTGAGGCTGCACCTGGAGTACTCTATTCCGTTTTGGGCCCCCCACTACAAGAAGGACCTTGAGTTGCTGGAGCATGTCCAAAGAAGGGCAACTAGGCTGGTGAGGGGTCTAGAGAACAAGTCTTATGAGGAGTGGCTGAGGGGACCAGGGTTGTTTAGTCTGGAGGAGGCTGAGGGGGGACCTTATTGCTCTCTATAACTGCTTGAAAGGAGGTTGTAGTGAGGCAGGTGTTTATGTCTTCTCCCAGCTAACTAGCGATAGGATGAGAGGCAATGGCCTCATTTGCGTCAGGGGAGGTTGAGGTTGGATATTAGGAAAAATTTCTTTATTGAAAGAGTGGTCAGACATTGGAAGAGGCTACTCAGGGAAGTGGTTGTATCCCCATCTCTGGAGGTGTTCAAAAAATGTGTAGATGTGACACTTCGGGATGTGGTTTAGTAGGCATGGTGTTGTTGGGTGGATGGTTGGACTTGCTGATCTTAGAGGTCTTTTCCAAACTATGATTCTATGATTCAAAGGTGAATTGTTCTTTCTGTTCCTCACTTTCTGTAATTTCTAAATCTAGACATGTGTTTAAATGTCACAGAACTCTTAAAAAAGTATCTCTGAAAATTAGTGAAAATACTATTATCATTCATTATCAAAAATCAAGACTCAAAGCTAGGTATGTGATTATTTATACCTATAAAATACAGAAGACCACCTGTATTATTGTTTGTTCTGAAGTGTCAGAAAATAGAACATGTATGTTACAAATTTGTGTAGTTATTGAAGTTCCTGCTGATATATAAAGATTAATCCCACCCTGCTGGATTTAGCTGGAATTTTTCTAATAGGCATTGTGTAGCCACATAAAGAATAAGGAAAAAAAAAAGCAAAAAGAAATAGTAATTTTCAAGTGCAGATTTCCATGCATTTTTCACTGAAGATAAACTGCCCTGGGTGTGGCTAGATTTAGACAAGCCTGGGCAATGTCAGTGACAGCCTTACTTGGAAGTCTAAGGCTACCTCTGGTCCTTCATCAGCTTTCAACTATTTACCTCCTCTCGAAGTTATGGGAACTCATGTTCCCACCTCAGTAGTGCAGGTTGTTTGTACTTTTTCAATACTACACATGTTTCAAGGAACCAGAAAAAGCACAAGAATATTATGCACAGCCAGCGAGGGCTTGATTTTCCCTTGCTGCCACCCAAATTCAAAGGAATATACCCCTTCCATGTGCTGTCATGCAGAAGACAGGTGGTCCAAAAATCACATGAACCAGAAGGTAATGGCTACACTCATGGAACAGCCAATACCATAGTAATCCTGTGATACTTCACTATATGTTTTGTTTTATAATTGATTTCTATTAGTTTACCTTTTGCATTTTACTTGTCTCCACTAACAAAAAGTGATAGAAGAAATCTAAAATCTGAAGTCCAGGGGTGAATTTTTCTGAGTGACCTGGCAAAAGCTTGCACACTAGTGCAAGCTGGTGATGAAGCATTATTTGAAAACCACTCCCTTAAAACTAACACTGGTATTCTTGAACTTTAATATGAAAAACCAATAAAATAAGTACATCTTAGCCAAGTTTGAGTGCAGTTCTGTGTTTCAATGTCCTAACACAGCAGCAGGACAGCTGGGAGGGACAGCAGTGGATTACATCCTGAAGTAAAGGAGAGAAGCCCCAGTTAAATTTGCGTTTTCCTCCTGACTGCTTTCTTGTTTGCGTCTTTCTTCCTCTTTTGAAACTTATTTCATGTTTGACTGCCAGGGAAGGGGTGCAACTCTTCCTCTGGATTGATGGGTACTGGCTTCTTAAACATAAAGGGCAGGTTGAAAAACATTTTGGAAGGGAGAGAAATGGGCAGTTTGAAGTTCAGGAAGGAGTGGTGGGCTGAAATGAAGGATATTGGAGCAAGACTGCTCAGAGTTAGCTAGACAGATGGGCAGAATAGCATTTATACTGTACTATAAGTACCTGCAAATATGAAGAAGGAGAGGAATATTGGGACTCTCTATGAGAAGTTTGAGCACAGCTGTCCAAAGTTGGTACTTATTCATGCAACTAGTATGACTCAGTGCTGGAATATCTTGAAACTTTCTCTGACTTCTAATACTAAAAAAGATAAAGAGAAAATGCACTGCTTTTCTACCTCCCTCACCAGCCAGTGATGTTTGTATGAATGCTGCACTACACAGGTGCAAATTATCTCTTAAAAAAAAGAAAAAAAGGAAATTAAATGTTTTGTGCTGTTATAAAATCCTGGCTTGGACTTTCTGCCCCTTGCTACCCCCAAAAAAGTAAAGATTGCATAAAGCACTGAATTAAGCTTTTTCTTTTCACAGTGTGCTTACATAGTACAGAAGTCTGTAACTTTGTCAGAGCTATCATTACACAATTTTGCCAGAAACAGCACATGCGGTGCAAAAGCAAACTGGGAAGAGCTTCATTTCCTAACTGGAGCCTTGAGGGAAACACCTTCTTTTGGTGAGTTCCACTAAGTTCGTAGAGCCTTTTCCCAGTGATAAATCACAAAACACGACAAAGAGCATAGCCTCAGGCTCCAGACAAACATATCAAAATCTCAGCCTGTAAAATTTTGAAGCTAGTTTTCAGCTGTCTGCATAGAATATAACCTGGGGGGGGGGAAGCAAACAGTTTCGGCCTACCATATTTGCAGTAACTTTAAAAAATACCACCTATATTTGGGCCAAGATTAGATGCAGACAATATTTATTTAAGGTAAGATTTTTGAAGAAAAAATGGTCTTATGAAATAATTAAGCAGTCTTCACAGAAAAACCTGAATAATCCACATGGTTTAGCACTATCAGTAATAACAGTGGGAGTATGATACCCTTAGTACTCATATACCTCTCAGTCCAATTGACAAGGAAAACATTACTTCTAGCATGTCTAAATCCTTGATGAACAACAGATAATATCACCAGAAATTAAGTGTTATTTGCCTGTAAATAGATCCTTGTTATTCCAGTCAGAAAGGCTGAAGGAGGAGGGCTCGGCACGTAAGGGACAATGCCTCTGACTCCATTGTTTTGGGAAGATGGAAACTGGTAGATAAGACCCCAGGCCTGTCTAGAGAAATAGTTCATCTCTAATGGTAGTGTTTGATAAATGTTTTAGGAAAAAAAGCAAAGAAATCTATCACAGTCTATTTCTAAGATCCACATTAGAGATTAAGCCCCAAAGCTCTTTTAGATATTGATAAATACAATATGTTCTTGCAATTCGGATATTATTATTCAATTAAATATCTAATTCTTCACTGAGTCTTGTTAAAACCATAGTTTCTGTCATAATGAATTGTGATAAACTCTACAATAAGAATATCTGGAGTGGAACTACCATAATTTACCACTGATGACAACAGGCGTGGTTATGAACTGCTTTTTCATCACAAAGGATAACTATAACAGACTGCATTCTGAATACAGCTGAACAGCTTGAACCAGAATATTTTGATTCCATTTTTGTACATACAACCACAATTAGAAGAATAATGTTGACTCTCTAAGAATCTCAAAAATTACATTGCCTGTTTCCTTTCGAAGGAAAGAGAAATCAAATAATTCAGTGTTTTTGATAACAAACCAAAGACAAGGAAATTAGCCAAGTGGTCACGCTTATAATTCCCTTAATCCTTTCTTGAATGGCTGTTTAGTGCACATTAATTGTTGGCAAGACATTTAATGGCAGAGAAAATCTACATCCCAACAGTAGTCAGCCAACTGGACAGCTGAAGTGAAAAATGATAGATGTTGAGCTAAATGTTTAATGACTTCATGAGCACCTACTTATTTGATTCAGTCAAGTAATCTTTGCCCAGCATCTTGCAAGTCGAAGCCATTGCAGAAGTCTGCGGTTTTAACTTTGCTACTATATAGTACTGTCCATGTGAGGCAAGTGACTAGGTCATCCGGGATTTTAAGGAAGAAAGCTGAGAGCTAAAGTGTCTAAAGATGTTGCTCCAATTTAGAAGCTGCAAATATACACCCAACTTCAATGCTGATTTTTTGACATAATTAGACAGCTAGGCTTCCCATACTACCATGTCAACAGCATTTTAGCCAATATTTTGTGTCAATCCATTAAGAAACTAACAACATCTGATTTCATATCACAGAGGGTAGGAGAGGGAATGGGAAAAAGAACACCACCAAACCCAAAACTTTTTATCTTAGTCTCTCAGACTGATGCTTAGGCTTACATAACAAGGAATCCTACTCTATCAAATCAATGGAGACACTTGGTCAGCACCAGAAGTAGCCTACACTGAAGTAGTGAAGTACTGTACTGAAGTACAGTGAGCCACAGGTAGCTGAAAAAAATACTAGCCAGAGAATTTTAGCAGTAAGTTGTCAAAGCCTTGGCATCTAGTTCAGGTCTGTGTTATCACTTTTCACATTGCGCAAAATACTAGAACTTCTAAATTCATATGAATATTTAAGAGCCAAAGTATTAGGAACGTTTTTTTCTTTGATATTAGGCACAAAAATGGAAGGTGTCTTTTTAACAATTAGGTTTGTAAACTCCTCCAAAAAGCAAATTTTTCGAGTCATAGAATCATAGAACCATAGAATCATAGGCTGGAAAAGACCTCTAAGATCTTCAAGTCCAACCGTCCACCCAATACCACCATTCCTACTAAACCATATCCTGAAATGCCACATCTACACATTTTTTAAACACCTCCAGGGATGATGACTCCACCACCTCCCTGGGAAGCCTGTTCCAATGCCTGAACACTTTTGATTCTCAGCCTGAGTGTCCTGGCTAGCATCTATTTTTTTCGTACTGCACAAACCTTCTTTTGAAACCCTTCTGATCGTGATTCCTTTATCACTGTTTTTTTCCCTTTATCACCAATATTTTATTCTGAGATAATTTTTGATTTGCTTATCTAATTGCTTCCCTGATTTCATTTAACTGTGGTTATGACTTAGGCTTTCAAATATAACCTAATGGATTCTATGAAATAAAACAAAGTCTTTTATCATGCATTGTTCATTTTGACCTCACTGTCTGCAGTACATTTGTTCGTTTTCTAATCTCTAAGATTCGCATTCCTGTTAAGTGAAGTAGCAAAAATCAGTGAAGAATATAGTAATTATCTTCATTTGAATGCGTACATTAATGACTGACAATTTATTCTCGTTCAGTAGTAGCTAATGAGTATAGCTGGCATTAAAACACTGCCTTATTGTATTAAATTTGTGATTTCTCACAGAAACTCGTTATATTCCTGTGTATTCCACCTAGAAGGTTTAGATTTATTATTTATGAATTTGATTCCTCCTTCAACAAAAAATATTAAGAGTTGTTCTGTAAGCCACTGAAAGAAAGATTTATTTTTCATCTAAGATGCATGCAACAGAGAAAAAGAAAGAATAGTAAAATAAAACAGTTGCAAAATCTACCTTGAGCATTGAGTGCTGAAAACATTCCTTATTTCTCAGCAAGAAATTTAAAAAGAAACATATTTAGTTAGTTTTATATAGGTACTAAATTATTAAATTGCTAAAAGAGACTGACAGCTAAAAGCAGCTTTTTTCAAGGTTTCACTGTTTTTCCACTTCTGTTATCAATGTTGTGGAGTGGATTTTGCAGCTGCTTGTCACACTTCAGAAACGCAGTGATTGCCTGATGAATAAAATCAGACAAATGATGGATGCATGCAGTTGGACCTTCGGAAAGGTGTATGTACTTCATTTACTAAGGATATCAGCTACTCCCAAGGCTCAGATGACTGCAATGGAATTTGTCTTTGATCCAAAGTAAAGAATTGAGATGACTTAAAAGCAGCATGGTTCAGTGCTGTCTTGCTGCCTGAAACTGCCACTCGACTCCAGCTCTTCCACATTCACACTAATTGACAAAGATTGTGCAACATTTTACTAGCGTCTCCCTTCCAGTCTACAAAGCAGAGAATTGAACAGCGCCTTCGGTTAAATACCTCCTGCTAAAAAGTAAGGCACATTATGGGAAAAGAAGCTCTGACTCCTTTATAGTCTGTGCTATATGTCTAGCGGCTCCATTTCTTCTTTATCAAAATTAATTCATCTGCTCACAGAGGTACAAAGGGGCAAATGTTGTAAAAGGATTAACATAATCATATTCAAATGGAACTCAATTATAGACTTTGACATTTACCACCAAGTAAGTTCAAGGAAAACCAAAATCAACAGTTAAGACTGGAAATTTCAACACTAGGTAGTATCTTCCACCTCTGTCAGTATAGGTATATGCTAGCCTCACTGGCTGCATCAGCATTAGTGAATGCTTTCAACCTCCAGTTATTTCTTTTACTAATTCTTTAACTAGTTTCAGTGCCGACCTGATCCCCATGGTGACCATGTTCATAGGCTCAGTCTGCCCCGGTGACACCAGGCTGTTAACCTATACGGCCAAATCAGTGTCACATATTGTCATGCACTTTTGGTGAATTCTGCGCCAGTCGCTACAGTTCTGAAAATAAACACCACTACTGCATATGCGAACACTTTTGAAAGTAATTGTACATCTTTGGCTTTGCATGGAAGGGTTCAAAATAGGAGAAACTTAAAAGGCCTTGCCTGACTTTGCCCTTCTTTTTACTTGCCTACAGTAATGCGGATTCTTCAGGTACGACACCAACAACATGTCAGAGGGCAATCGATCTAAACAGTACTAATTACGTCAAAAGTAATTATGCACTTATCTAGTTATGAAAGGAGAGATGCAAGAAAAGAGTTACAATTAGAAATAATCTCAATATCTATCATTGTAACAGATTTATTACAATATATTGGTATTATTAGTATACATTTTGCCATAGAGTACTCAGGGCTAACCCTCTCTAGTCACAGAAATCAGTGGCTTAATTACCTTTAATATATTTAGGACCAGGATTTCAGCTTTTATAACACAGTTTATTGCTCAATGCCTAAAACTTCCTTTCAGGAACGTTTAAAAAAGGGTCTATAGGACTATAATTGCAATTATAGTCATAAATATGGAGACAAGATGGGTCTGAAGAAATATCTAATGCCAAAATCTGTTATGAACTCTCTTCAGAAGAAGAAATTAATAAGAATTTTTATTTTCATTGTATCACCTCTCATAATGCATTTCAAAAAGACAGAAACAAGCTCTTCTATCTAGAGCTCCTCAACTGCCATCAGGTAATATTGAAAGTGATAAAATATGACATTAATGTGATTAATGCATGCATTTTTTAAACAAAACAATTAAAAATAAAGCTGAGTATTAGTTAAAATTAATGGTAATTGCAAACCTTCATTAACACTGCACAGCTGAGGACATTAGATAAAAGTCTTAAGAATGCTTGATTTTCAATCAAGCTGCTGCTGTTGAACGTTTTTCAAATAGTAATTTACTATCAACTTGTGGTATAGTTCTTAATGTCCTTAAATCACTTAGAATTTTAATCTAGGTTGTTTTCCTTAGGTTGTTTTCCTGTCAAATGTAAGAAGAGAAGAGATGCTGGCTGTTGAGAAGTGCTATATCTCAACGGCGAATGAGAAATCTGAAATGTTTATTATTCCTAAGAAAATTCATAACATCAAAACAGAAGCAATCTTGTTGCCACACTGCTTTAGCATAATGAAAACTGGCAGAGCAGCATCTGTTGTGTTTTAAAGCCTGAGTGGAGAGATTTCCCTGCTATCTCTGATTAATACTGGAGATCCATCACTCCATACAGATGTTGAGCATGGATAATGTGTTTTACTGCTATCTTACTCCAACCTTATTTGACAAGGGGTGAAACAAACACACCAACATATGAACATGGTACAAAACTTGCAAGCATGCTCTATGGTTTTTAAGAGTTGGTGTTCCTTTATTTTTTTTATTTTTTCCCCTAGAAGGGCATGATTATTGAAGCAAAATAAAATAGGATAATTACATCATTTTGAATGGACAGTTTAGCCTTGGCTGTTCTTATCACTCACCAGTGCATGGTGTTCTCTGCCACATCATACAATAAGGTACAGCTTCACATGTCCCTCCATTCTCATTTGGACAGCAAGCATCTGTGGCACTATGTTACAACAATTAAAGAGTAGCTATGAGCTTGCTAGAGAAGTTGGAAGTACCAGCATTTCCTAGATTGAAGAAAACAAGCCTGAATTTGCATACTACTGCTGCTGCAGAATGCAAACCTCCTCCAAAATGATGGTTAGTTCTTTACTTCTGAATTTTGCTAACAGTGTTTGGACTCACAGGATGTTTATGTAGAGAAAGAGATTTTACTTTGACAGGTCACACTTATGAGAATGACACTGGAGTACTTCATAAATTTTATGTTTCTACATTATGTTTTAAAAAGGCAAGTAATTTTTTCAAAGAATTCAGAATAAAATTTTCAAGTGACTCAAGAGATAGTGAAATCATTATGTATTGGAAAACTTGGATTTCCATCTGCTTGATTCTTTTAAAAGTTTATTTCATATTTCTTTTTGGGGCAAGTGAATGCTAGGTCCCAAAGGACTTCACAACCTAGAAGGGAAAGAGTTGAAAAGTGCAAATAGCAGGAACCTACAGACAAACAAATAAAATTTAGAAGAATACATTTCAAACTGTGGGAGAGAGTAGTTGCTGGAAGAAAATCCCCAAAACTACCAAGGGAAGAGCTGGTTGCCCATCTTTTTGTGTATTTATATTAAATCTACATTCCTTTTTTGCATGGAATTAGGAAGATCTGAGGTGTACAGCAATTCAGACTAGATTATCTAGCTGCCCATTACAGTTCTAACCACTATAATACTAAGGAATATTCAGTGATTGTGTTTTACTTTGGCTCTTCTCGCTAGCATTGACAAAGGTGTGTATGCTTGGCTGCCATTAGATGTTACGCTGCATCCAGAAACACACTTCATGACAGAAGAAACTTGAGACCATTTAGTGTTAAGGAGACACCATTCCAACTATACAGCTTCTTGTCTGAAACAGATCATCCCCTGGAAGTGATGTGAAGCATGTGAAAAGGCAAGTTGATTCTTTCACATATCCATGAATGCAGAAGATCCCTCATTTTTGTCTGTCACCACTGGATTTAGGATACAGAATGCATCGAGCTGTTGTAGAACTTGTCCTGATGTAGCAGAAATTATAATTCCTTGTATCTAATATTTGCTATCTACCTGTATAGTAAATAGCTCCTTTGATATATTACTTATAATCCCCAATTTTATTTTCTAATAAGCTTGATGTAATAATTCCTAACAGTCCAGGGTGCACAAACTACAGAAGGAGATTGTGTCCTTTTTGAAAGATAAATCAATGGACAGATTTTGGGCTAATATGTTACCCAATTGAAAGTTTATTTACTGCATTTACAGTTCCTGTTGTAGCTTTGAACATATTTAAAATCAGGCAGGACCAATCCCAGTATATTAACACACAAATTAGGGCAAATGAAACAATCAGTGAGCTATTGGAGCAAAGCTCTCAGTTTCCTTAGTATCCCACACTATCTCAAGAGAGATAATTTTTAACTCTGCTCAGATATTATTTTTTCTGAAAGAGTTTAAAAAAATAATTAGAAACAGACTTGTCTTATAGTTCAGGAAATTGGGAATATTCTGCCACATATCCTGGTATAAGGTTGCACTAGAAATACTTGAATCATTTGAAAATAAATATCTTTAAGGTGAAAATAAAGAATAATTTTTTTAAAAAACAAAATTCCTGAAAAATGTAAAGTTTCAATAGTTTTTATCTGGCTCAAAATACCACACTGCCATAGTGTTTTACATCCTACTTTGTCCATTACAAAATAAAACTAATCTGTCCTGCGCTAGGCAGCTGTAACTTTTTGTTTGCAGTATATGTAGGGACATCAGACAAATTTTGAAAATGTGGTCTCAAGAATAATTTTTATTTTGATGATGCTCTCTCCCAAACTCAGTTTATTCCATGGTGGTAATATGAAGACATACTTTTTTCCCTCAAATACTTGCTGTAAATTTTATTATTTATTGATAAGTAATTTTCAAAAGTATATCAAAGTACTGTGACAATTTGGTCTGATTCAGTGTTTACTCTGTTTTGATCAGGAGTGACTAGGACTAGTTGCCTTCCAGGTTCCCTTCCAACCTGAATGATGCTCTGATTCTAGGAGTGATTAATCCTGAAAGCCTCTGAAGAGTCATTAGAAACATTATTCCCATCCCACTAGTCAATATGAGGAATTCAAAGAGTTAATCGACTTAGGGTAATAGCAGTCCTTGTCAAAGTCAGTTTTTAGCCCCCATGATTCCGCTCTGTTCATTCAAAGAGACACCACAACACACTGACACTTTAAGACTGTTTTCTGTAAAACTTGAAGAAATTAAGTTTGTTTCAGATGATTACTTAGAAGTTTTGATCTTGACTGAACTGACACTCTGGAATATGGTAAATATTGAACAAGAAGCAATGATAAAAGACTCTTGCAAGGTCAAGGTTCGAAAAAAAAACCCTGAAAATGTTCAGAGAGGCAAGGAAACGAGGTGTGCTGACAATTTTCCTTTGCTGGAGTTCTGTTCCTAAATTTAGGTTGACTTTCTGTGTCAGAATCCCTGAAAGTAGTAGAAAGTTACTTACCTCCTCCCCTCCCTTACGAGATTATAAAGTAGTCTTGGGGATTCTTGCCATAGGAAGAGGCTTTCTAGCTGGCACAAGGCATTTCAGCAATACCTAATCTAATGTATACTTGTTTTATTAACCTTTATTTTTTTGTTTCAGTTTAAGACCTGTTCTCTATGAGCAGTGTAAAGTAAACCATGAAGACAAGCAAAGGGGCATGGGATTGCCTGAAAGAGTTGGGTGGTTGTTTTGTATCTGCTATGTATTTCTTGTTCAACTACTCAGAAAAAATAGAAAAAAGAAAACTTGATAGTATTTTCCAAAACCAGTACATGCATCTCCCCTGTTATTGTAGCAAGAAATAAAAGCCCATGATTAGATGCATATAATAACTTGTGCATATATAAAATTAAAATATGTATAAATTAACATGCATATTTGTTATAGATAGTTGTTATACAAATGTTATATTTTATAAATATATATGGATTGATCTATATGTAGTCCTTCTATAAATAATATGTACCCCATAATAAATAACCCAGTGTTTGCCCCAGAGCATTCAAAAAATGTTCTTTGTGATTAACATACGTTTATTGCGGGTATTTCGTGTTGCAATACACATGGGTGAGGATTTTTTATCTCTTAAAGTTTTAAATGCAAATTTTACTTCCTGTATTCCTGTATATACAATGTAAGCAGAGATACACTGTAGTTTAAGGATTAAGCTCCTGAGAAGACAGTTTTGTGGCACTTCTAATTACTTCTGTATTTTTCGGTCGTTCTCCTGAATGTGGTTGACAGAGGTACCAGATTATTTCTGCTTTGTGCGCCTTCAATAATTGTTGAAGTCAGTCATCTTGCAGAGACCTTATCCTCATTATACTAAATGAGGGTCACATTACTGTTTTTATACACCAAAGATCAGTACTGTACAGCTCAAAATCTTAGAAATACTTCTATTGTATTCTAAGTAGAAAATTGAGGAAATTAAACATATTGACCCTGAATCTGGCAGCATAGGAGGGAACTTGAAGACAGTTGGAAGAAGGTGGCGGTGCCACCAAAGTATTCTCATTTTAACAAATGCCAACTAAAATGAAAAATATTATAAGCTAAAAGATATCTTTTCTTTAAAGTCCAACAGTCTATGATTCTTTGTTGATGAACTTGCCTCAATACCTGGAAAAAAAAGCAATCTCCAAACTAAAATAAAGGTATTCTGAACCCTTAAATAAATATTTACACTCTGTTTCAGTCTATAGATATTCAATCCCAATTTAACTAGTAAAATGATTGTGCAAATTTTTAACAGAATTTCATCTTGTGGTTGTATGCAGTTCTCAGCATTAACAGAAGGAGGGGAATATATATATAAAAAAACAGAAGCTAAAATAACGAAGAAATCCATTCACAGAATCACAGAATCACAGAATAGTAGGGGTTGGAAGGGACCTCTGGGGGTCATCTAGTCCAACCCTCCTGCTGAAGCAGGGTCACCTACAGCAGGCTGCACAGGACCTTGTCCAGGCGGGTCTTGAATATCTCCAGAGAAGGAGACTCCACAACCTCCCTGGGCAGCTTGTTCCAGTGCTCCGTCACCCTCAGAGGGAAGAAGTTCTTCCTCATGTTCAGACGGAACTTCCTGTGCTTCCGTTTGTGCCCATTGCCCCTTGTCCTGTCACTGGGCACCACTGAAAAGAGCTTGGCCCCATCCTCCTGACACCCACCCTTCAGGTATTTATAAGCATATATTAGGTCCCCTCTCAGCCTTCTCTTCTTCAGGCTGAACAAGCCCAGCTCCCTCAGCCTCTCCTCGTAGGGGAGATGTTCCAGTCCCCTCATCATCCTCGTAGTATTCATTTCATAGTAAGGCATGTCTCCATATCCAAAAGAGAAGTTGAATATGATTGAAAGTAGTGTAATAGCTGGATTGGAGTCAGGAAATTTATGTCAGTGCCAAATCAATTACAGGTTGCAGGTGTCCAGAATTCATTAAAATAAATTGCTATAAGTCAGGCATTAGCTATCTACCATTAGTGGAGAAAAGCAGAAAAGCAAATCAAAGTAAAAAAGTATTTTGTTTACAGTGAAGTGTTGAAAAATATCAGAAAATAAATGTCAGAAAGAAATTCGTACATCATTTGGCAGAGTTTTCATTCTAAATAGTAAAATCTGTTTGAAGGTCTCTTCTGAAACTACATTAAATTGTGCTTCATTTTTAGAAAGGAATTTATGCCAGATGACTTTGTTGTATGTAATGTTTATAATTTCTGTGTATGAGATTATAGATAATACGGTTAACAGACATTAAAATAACCTGAATTCTGTATTGCACAGACAGAATCTTCAGTGCAGGTAAATAAATATTGATTTATACTTGCAAGTACATAGAAAAAAAATTTATATGAACAAATATTTCAGGATCCTAAATGTTAGACACTGTATACATAAAAGTGATACTATGTAAATATGTATGAACATTTTTCCATTGCTTGTCATTAAAAATTTATAATTTCTGAAATCTTATAAAGCAGAGACTTCAAAGGTCAGAAAGATTGCTGTCCTATAAAAATCCCTACAAAACCACAGAAGTCCAATAACAAAAACAATGCACTGTGTTTTCCTAAGTCTTAGGAAAAGGATTGGACAAGCTTCTACATCCACAAAGTTCCAAGGACAAGAAATTGCAACGCACATGACACAAGTTACAGCAATGTGGTTTTCACTGTAACGGGAGACTTTCCAACCTGAAAACGCTGGTGAATGATATATCAGTTTCCAGTGCTTCAAAGCTCTGTCTGAGCATCCCATACATCAGAGCCTTGCATCTTCCTTTCTCTGAAGCTAAATTAAAACTTAAACTGTAACTAAAAAATGATAAATGAAGAGCAGATAAAATTCTAGGAAGATGGAAGATAGAAAGAAACAAAAGGCAGAACTCCAGACAAGTGTACACTCTCTGGTATAAGAACATAGTATTAAGGAGTGAATAAATCTGTTTCTGTAAGCTTGCAGCAATGAAAGTGAAGGTCTATTTGAGCAATTAGGGCAGGAAAGTCACTGCAATTTGAAATGCTCTTCAAATAGAAAGGTCTTAGATCTGTGCCCAAGACTCTATGTGGATTTATTCTCACAGAAAATTGCATTTGGTGGTAAGGTCTTGAAGACGGGACTTGTCTTACCTCAGCCACTTGTGTAAACTACGCGCTGGTTCTGTCTCCCTGTAGTGAGCAGACAGAAATAAGTATATCAGGAGACAGTTCACATCACTGGTCTTGGAAGGGTATTTGGGTTGAGTGCAGCATTCTGACCAGTTCTTCCTTCACTGCTTACTGAAAGACCAGGTGACTGGCTTAGAATAAGAACCTATCTCCTGGGCTACTAAAGCCTGGTGTGGCTCAAACTCCGTTCCTGCTGAGAAAAGGCTGTTTTGCCCAAAGTGGAGTGTGGGGCAACACAGTAGTCAGACATAGCAGTTCCCGTGCTGACAAAGTCACACCTACAGGAGTCATGGAGACCGTTAAGCTGGGGAGATTCCTGCTCAATATAGCTATTCCTCCACAGACAGTCTCCTGCAGTCTAAGCAGAGATTGAGGGGAATGCAGTCAAGAAGCTACTGTTGAACACTTGCGTAACACATGTGAAGACGCTCAAATCTTTACGATAGAGGCACATAACATCTGAACAAAAATTTGGGCAGACAGTGGATACCAGAATAATCCAATGCACTTTTTGGTTTTCATAGGCTGTTCCAATCATTGCTAATATTTAAATCAGGTAATGGAAAAAAAGTATATACATATGTAAAGTGCCTAGCATTTTTTATTAAAACAACTGTTGTGCTGTATTTTAGTCTTGATTGTATATTACTCAGGTACATATTCTGTCAATAAAAACTCTTGGTTTGTTTTACATCCTGTGATATTTGGTGAAATGGATTTTTTTTTAATTGATAATGTTTATGAATGCAAAAGGGACACCTACTAGACAGGGCATTTAGTCCAAGATAAATGAATTGCAGAAAAACTTCAAAAGAATTTGATGGAGAGGAGGGAAATATGTGTTGTGCACAGGAGCAGAGGGTGAGAGAAAAGGACACTGGAGTAAAAGGAAAATGAGATGACACTAGCTGGAACACCCCCAATGCTCACTAAAGCAGAGAAAATATTTCTATTGTTTTAGTGTGTCGTATTGAATATCAGTCTCACTAATACCACTAATAATACTTCAAAGTCTTTTATTATGCTGTTTGTGTCCCACGACAAGTAATGCATCCTGGGACAAACTGCAAGTGCCAACTTTTCTACATGGAAAGCATAAGCTTTTTATCTTGACTTCTTGAATTTAAATAATGAATTGCATTTCTTCCACAAAGAATAAAACCTGCTTGCCTCATCATCATTTGTTGTAGCAACTTGCATCCTCATCTGGGAACTGCATGTGCTTGATATGCATATTCATGATGGGTGCTAAGACAACATTAACATCAATTGTGTCATTTGCACATTTTTGGTAGCTGAATTATTATAACAAAAATAAATTTCTTGGGGAAGAATAAATGCAGTTTTATTTGTTTATTTCCTTTCACTTCAGTTTTCTACCTTTGTTTGGGTTATGAAATAGCCTTTTATGAAATTGTTGATCTCAATACAGATGTTAGTAGACAAAGTTAAAGGACTATATATAGATCACTCAGATTATTTTCCAATATTTTTTGGCTAAAAACTAATGAACCCATGAAATTACATGTAAGATGGCTGTTCAATATTTGTGAGCCTCTAATTTTACCTGAATTTAATTTTTTGCCTTCTTTGATCTTTCTCTCATGACTTTGAATATTTTGCATTCATTGAAATATAACATTTTTTCTCTCCATAGACCTCAGATAGAAATCCCCTAGAATAGTTTTAAATGCTAAAAATAATAAGCTTGGATAATATTCAGTCAGACATTTCAGTTTCTACATCATATTTTGGTCTCAACCTATGAATCTTTGAACGGGAAACTGATATTTCCTACAAAATTAAAAAGGTGCCAGCTTGCAGTGCTTTAAGTGTCTCTCATTTTGATCTTCTTTGATGACAGTTCTTTGCTCACGGTCAGTTTACTGCTAAGAATGTGACAAGAGCAGCAGCTTGTAATTTGTCAAGATTCCCTGAGACTTCTTTTAGTTGCTTCAGTGAGTTTAATGCGTATCCACAGAGTCCCTTGTGTAGAATCCTTCCCATTGATCAAAATCCTCCACTTGCTAAGTGCAAAATCCAACTTAACAGTACATGGATAATAATACTGCAGAGCAATCTACTGCAGAGCTCCGTGGAGTGTTGTTGAGAACCTGGGGCATCAATACTAATTTTTTCAATCACCCTGCTAGGAGAAAGATAGCCGCTGCAGAGAAATTTCTAAGCTTCCAGAGTGTGCATTAAAAGCATAGTAGGTGTTTCTTTTTTTCCTAGCAAGGTTTCAACAATGTACTGAAGAACATTAAGCCACAATCTAGAATAAGAAGTTCCTATCCTCAGTATTTAAGGAGAAAGGAAACTGCTTCTGAAGCCCAGAATCAAGAGCTTTAAAGCAGAGTACATTTTCCTGCACTTTGTGTTCACTGAAGAGTCACTTCTTTTGTTTGATGAGCTAGTCGTGATCAGTCTCTACATTCTTTAACCTTTTCGTTCATTTTTTTGCCTTAAATATGTGCTGTAGAAGTGTGAATGCAAACTTTGCCTTTTGCACTATTACCAGTGAAATGCTTCATTGCTTCTGTAATTAAACTGTTAATTTTGTACCACAGTGAAGTCTCAGCTAGTTCAATAGATGACAGCAATTTTGCCACCAAATATTTCCTCTTTCAGATGCTTGTAAAGCACCACTAATGATATGATTTTGATACATTCCTCTGCCTTAGGAAACTATCTGTCTGACTTTCTTTTAGCTTCCCCTTAAATGTTAAGCAGAATTTTAATGCAATTATCTCTGTCCAGAGTATCCTTTGCTTCAAATCCTTCTCCAGTCTACCCTCCAGTTGTTCTTTTACACAGGCACTTTCCAGATGGGGCTGACGGGGCAGTATGTCTGTCTGCAGCCTCCGTGCTGTAGTAAGGTCTGACCCTTCATTACGGTGATCACACGATAGTGTGGACTGGTACTTTAGGAACTATTGGGAAGCCCCAAAGAGAGAGAAATTTAATTATCAGTGTTATGTTCTCACAATGCTTAATTGCTGAAAATATTAGATACGACATTTAAAAATAATAAACTTCTCAGAGCTCATTTCTTTCAGTTTAATCAATTAAGGAAGTCTGTAAGTCTAAAACAGTTGCATGAAGAATCAGATTTGACCTGGAGCAGACATCTTTGAAATATTAGCAAACAAGCAAACGCCTCTTAAAATCACATCACAGTTGGAGATTATGGTGTGGGTTGAATAAGTACTAATCATGGTTAATGTGATTATTCCTGAGCATGATAGACGAATGACTCTTTTTTTCAACATTTGTTTTCACTGTCTTGACCTTTCTGAATATACGACCTCGGAGCAAGAGTAGAAGCTCAGTCACTTGATTAAAGATGGAACCTGGGGAAGATACTCACTGGACAAAAGACCTGAATGTAGAGAAAACTGACTTTTATTAAGTGAAAGGTGCAAAAATTCTAAGGAATTTGTATTTCAAGCAAAGTGAAAAAACTTACTTGTAGGAAAGGGCTTCAGAACTAAACTGGATAAATAAAGAGTTCGGAAATCATCACAGAAATTGGAAAAGAAGCTATGATGGACGGAAAAGGAAATATACAGAAAGGCAAACTACATTTTGCTACACATTGAAAACCATATTATGCATAGGGAATTAAAGCAGGAAGAACAGCCTTTTGGGTCATTTGAAAGGAGGATAGAATTCAGTCTCTCAACTACAGTACTTTCGCACTTAATGTCCGTAAATTCATAGAATAAATAGAATAGAATGAATCAAAGTATAAAAAAAAGTGTTACTCTGAAAAGAAGAGCTCTCAGAGTATAGGAGATAACACCCAAAGTTATATTTTGGCTTTCCTCAGCTGACCTCACATCACTGAGAAGTTAACTATATGTATTACTAAGGAACATGCCTGGCTCTGAAGAGAAGCAGCTTGCCCAGGGGAAGAAAAGCGACTGAAGACTTGTCCTCTGAGAACAAAACCAGATGACACATCAAGGTAAACAGAAACAACTTTTTTGTGTATTTACAAAACTGATGAGCTGAAAAGGGGAATAGGACTTCCTCTCTGCAGTAACCTGGAGAGGAGCTACCAGCAATGTAGAGCTACCTATTGATAGACCATTTATGCAGTCGAGAATTTTGAGACCACACTGATGACAAGGTGAAAACATGGTGCCACAAGTTCAAGACTTCTGAATATTGGCAACAGACATCTCATGTGTTCACAAAGCAGTGTGAATGGCAGTACAGTAAAAGACACATAACTCATAAAAAAAAGTGCCAAAATAATTCCCATATGTGAGTTTAATTCCAATGACTTGGAATAAGTCTTTTCTTTTTAATTCTGTGTCTCATTTCCTAAAATGATACTCCTTTCCTGAAAGCAAGTTATTTACATTTAAAAAAAAAAACAGAAAAATAAACACACGCTCACAAGTAAAAAGTAACAGACAGATAGGGGTTAAATTAAAATGGCCTAATTACAGAATTAAAAATTAAAAAATTGAGGATATGATCTGCAAATGAACAGTGTTCCCAGTTTTATTATCTGACCTATGTACAGTCAGTTTTATTACACAGTTCTCTACACTCAGGAGTCCTATTGAAAGTGTCTGAATTGGTTCGTTTCAATATTATGTTCATGCAGTGACAGTTTTTTCATTAGTATTGTAGAGCAAATTACATTCAACAGAACAGGAAACTCTTGGTAAGGAATAAATGAATTTTAATAAATAAGGTTTCATGTGCTGCTGTAGTCGTAAGTATTTCTTTTTATAGGAGTTTGTATTAGACACAAGGGATTGTCTTTGATACAAAACCTGGATTACATTTTCTGGTGTACGCTTTTATCTGAGTGTCCTATGAAAGTGCAGTTGAGCCAGAATGCAGAAGTGAAATATCAAGCAGGAATCATCTCTTAAATAAAAAAAAAGCACATGCATTTTAATTCGACAGTCTGAATCGCATGAGTCTTTTAAGCTGACATTAGAGTTTAGAAACCGCTGTGTATTAATGGAATATCAAAGAGGATGTACGAAATCCCCGCGTCGGTATTCAGTGGACAACAAAGAACTATTGTATTGGCCTTGACCCTGAAAAGAGGCACAGAATGAAAATCCCAAACAAAACACAACAACAATACTCTGTGCCTTGCATGCGAAAGTGAGGAAGTGTAGAAAAAATGATTCAAGACAAAATGAATCATCACTAAGGGGGATATAGTGATAAAAGTGTCAACTGATATATGTTTCTGAATGCCGCACTTAGCTCTTGAAGTATGAGGAATTTTAAGTCCCCACAAATACTACTTTCCATCTGAAGGATATTCAGGACAGAGTACTTTTCATGGCTAATTGCCATTAAAACCAAGAACTCATACTGAAGAACAGCATCTCTTTTTCATATAACCCAGGCAATGTAAACACGGAGGGTCTTTTACTTCCCTTGTTTTTACCTAGAAGAAAAAGTGGTAAGTATTATAATTCCATTTACAAGGTTGTCAGAGCAAAATTAGTGTATGGTGTGCTCTGAGACATGGATTGTTCAGGGCTTACTGACGCATGAAATCAGAATGAGGAGAAATGCTAGAATTAGGAGATAGGCTTAGAAAGGTTCGTCTGCAGCTACAGAGATGTTAGTCATAAAGTCTGAGCTGTTTAGCTTAAATTCCTCTGAATCCACTTAAGGTCTAAGGTAAATTACAGGTACATTAATATTATTAATATTTTTAGCTTCATTTGTTGGAATGTTTTCTTGCAATATAAGCGATTTCAGTTTCTCAGTTGTAAAAGATTCTGTATATGTCTGTGTCAAATAGCATGGTATTTTCAATACATCTGTTAGCCTCTTGCAGACACTTGGCTTTGGCACCTTGTTTTGCTTTTCTATCAGAATGTAGACTGCCTTTATTTTGTAGAGAAAATTACAGTTGTCCCTTACAGATTCTAAAAGCATATTTTTAACATCTAAATTATGTTTATTATTTAGATTCTTAAAACAACCACAGTAGGGTTTGTGCTGCAGAGAAAACACAGCGTCCTTCAAAGAAATGACCTGTTTTCTTCAGTTCAATGCCTTTAAAATCCAAAAATGCTATTCATCAGAAGGTAAAGGTGATTTTTTTTAACTTATTTTTTCTTTAGAAATATGACATGAGCATGGAGTTCAGGAAAGTACTGAGAAAAAAGTAAGTTGAAAGTATGTCCCCATCCCAGATGAAAAAAGTGCAAACGGACAATGAAAAAATCATCTATAGAACAAACACAGTTCCTAAAGCACAGCAAGTGGGAATTAGCTGTTATTGCTACAATTTCCATCTTCTTTTGAGAGCTCTTTCTGGCATCTTCTTGTGGCTTGCCATTGCTGATGCGGGCTGTCTTCTGGAGACTTTTTCTTCTATCAGTTCACAGGAGGATTCTGTTGGCTGTTTTTTGGTTAGGGACAGCCTGTGCTTTCAGTCTTCAGCTGTCTGCTGTCAAGAAGTGACCTGAGTACATCTTCAGCTGGTGCTTGAGTGCCAGCTGTGTAACTGTCATGCTGGAGTGCCCCTTACAGAAACCTGACAGCTGTTAGTGCAGCAGTGCATGCAGACTGTGAGACATCAGGGAGAGCAGACAGGAGACTGACACGGTCTTCTCATAGACCCTGAAGAAACAAAAGCCGAAGCTATGTGAAACAAGAAATAAGGGTCAGCTAGAGACTACACCAAAGGAACAGTAGATGGAAACTTTCAAGATTGGGGAGAAAGGAAAAGCACGACTTCAGGCAACAGCAGTCTTCCTAGATCTTGGCCTGTAGATCATTTACGCCTATAGAACTACTACTTCAGAACAGACAGAATAAGAGCTGCTGGGAGCAGCTGAGGAGGAGGAAAACTCAGCAGAGAAGGTACCAAAGCCAGCTGATCCTGGGCTAAACATTTGTGTAAAGAGGAAAAGGTGGGTGATCATCACTAGGGTCTTCTTTGCGTGTGTGTGGGGAATGAATTGGTTGCACTGCCTGTTTCAAAAGTCTTATATGAAGTCATATCAGTAGTACAAATTCAGTTGGTGGCTGGCTACTAGGAGGCATCCCTCATGGACTTACAGGAGACCACAACTGTTTACTGGTTGTGTAAATGGCCTGTACAATGGCAAGCACTGCACTCAGCAGTTTCACAGATGACACCAAATTGAGAGGGTGATGGATCTGCTGAAGAGCAGGGTTATTATTCAGATGGACCACAACAGGTGGACAAATAGGCTGAGACAAACCTCAGGATCTGCAGCAGAGTTCTAAATCTGTAAAGAATAGCTCTGTGCACAAATACAGATTCAGCATTACTGTAGTAAAGAAGGTCAACCACCTTCTGAACCGCATTAGTAAAAATGCAGCTGGCAGGTGGAGGGAGGCAATTCTTCCCCTCTATTTGAGCACTTCTTTTGGGATTGTACCTGGGGTACCAAGTACAAGAAGGACATTGACATTCTGGAGTGATTCCAGAAGAGAACCACAGAGATGGTCATGGGGTGGCAGCACATGACATATGGGTAGGGGTTGAGAAGTGTTTTTTGTTTCAGCTTGGAGAAAAGAAGGCTAAGGGTAAGTATTTTTATCTATCTATATCCACCTACTGGAGAGTATCAGAAAGACAGAGCTGGACTTGAAGATGCATAGAATAAGAGGCAACAGACAAAAAGTAGAATATCTGACTAAACGTAAGGAAAAAAATATACGGTGAAGGTGTCCAAATATTGGAACAAGTTGACCAGAGAGGCTGCAGAATCTCCATCCATGGAGAATTCAAGATTGGACTGGACAAAGTCCTGAGAAACCTGACACAGTTAGTCTTGTTTTGAATAGAGTGTTGGACTAGATGGTTTCTAGAAACCCTATTCTGTAACAGTCATGCTTTCCAGAAATGCTGAAATGTAACAAAACAATACAAAATAGAAGAAAGAAAAGGAAAATAAAGAAAAGATCAATGAAAAAAAGTGATGTTTTGTTTATAATAAGTCTTTACTAACTAGCTCCTCATGCATACATGTTTTCTTCAGACCGAAGACTGTGAAAGACTTCGATTTGACATTGTTAGTAAAGGAAGTAAGCATCCATTCACAGCAAAGAGGTACAAGAGATATAGAAAAGAAACTTTAAAAAATTGATGATAAAAAAAAAAAAGAATAGAAAAGTAAAGGTGTTTCAACATTGTGTGTTGCTATATCAGGAAAATGGAAGTTGTCGATAAGTCAGAGAAATATTTGGATGTTCATTTCTGTACGTAGAGGGATAAGGATTTATAAAGACAGGCTGACATTATTTGGAGATTTGTTCCTTTTTTTTTCTAGTCTGGAACATATTTTTGCTTTTTTAGTGTCAGGAGAGTTGTCTTTTGATTTTTTACTAGACAAGAATCTTTGAGGAAAGACTATTCAGTTTTTGGATTAAGATAACTTTCCAGCCAAGCTACAGAAAATCTTTTCTGTCCTAAACTCAAAAACATGAAGAGTTACTGTTTCATGTGTGAAAGGATTTCTTTGAAACAAACCAAATATTTATTATCACTAAGTATATGTCATTTGGCCTAATAGTGAGAAATGAACTACACCAGAGGATGTTCTTGGATTTATGTAGCTGCTGCAGAAAAGAAAATTTTGAAAACAACAGGGAAGAAGATACGAAATTGCAAAGATACAATGATAAAAATATAATATTAATAAACAGTCACAAGTCTGAGATTCCTTTGAATAGTGGTAGTTATTCTTGCCAAAGTATCAGTAATGCATAGATCAGAGAATCTTGAAAGACACCATTCCAACAAAAAAAACAGAAGAGGGGAAGTGAAAGGTCTTTCTGTTCCATGATTTGAGAACATTGTAAAACTGAAATGCTGACGGAAGCTACATAAAACACTTAGCAGCTTCAGAAGGTGCATTTTCTGGTTCCTACATAATCATACTTCTATCACATCACCTTATTATATTCATACAGTACCATATCATCACGTTCCAACATTAGACTGTGTAATGAAGGGATTTTACGCATTGCGACCTCAAGTCACACATATGAAAATAACACACTTCTCTGACAGGACTTCCTGAGTTTTTATCTAGAAACTGTAAATTTTTAATCCTATAAGAAAGTTTCAATGGCTTTAGAACAGTTCATTTAATGACACTGTGGTAAAATTTAAATTATACATTTTTCAGCTTTAGGCTGATTATGTCTGCTGTGAGTATAGGCAAGGAGATAATAGCCAATGAGCATAATACAAATAGCATATTAGTGACTATGTACAGAGACGATAGGCTACGGTGGCAGGGGAAGAAAAAAACCAGAATATTATATTAGATACAGTGAAGTGCTACAGATACTGATGTTGGTGCTAATTTTACTAAATATTTATTACTAATTTGCTAAAAATGGCCTATTCATTAACTCGGAAGCTATTACTTGTTAAAGTTTAAAACCAGAAACTACAGAAATATTTTTTAAAAAGATTCAGCAAGAGGAAAGCAGAAGGGCCTGCACAAATATCAAATGCCTCAGTTATTTCCTCCTACTTCTCTTTTTTCAAGGCTGATCCTACTAAACAGAGGTCTCGACACATTTTTAACCTTCCCGTGTGCGTTACACTTACGATTCTTTTCCCTCTGACTTCCTTTTCATTTACTTGTTGTAGGGCAGTAGCTATATACAGCCACTGAAAAGAAAATCAGAAATACTGGAATGTCAGATATGTGTGTAGAAAATCTACTTCCATGGAAGTCACTAACATCAGTGTAATCCGGTTTTCACTGATAGTAATTTGCCATGGTAAAATTGGTGTTATACACAACTAAATCGTATTAGAAACAGTTTCTTTCACAGTGGTAAACGGGTTTACAATTTACAAGCAGTGACAGATCATTCATGTTTTTTTTCATAAACATTTTAAAATTCTTGCCTCCTCTCTATCATTTATTAAGTAGAAACATTTAATTTAAATTTCTTTCAGATTAACCCCTTGCCCAAATGAGAACATGAGATTGATAGTGTCAAAGACAAGGAAAGTAACTCGTAATCAGCAATAGCGTGATACTGATTTGTGACACTAATTGCTAGATTACTTCAATAAAGGAATAACTTGGCTGTCCTTAGAGATAAATGGGCATAAAATTTTCATGAGGAAATATAATGTCTATTTTTTTCACAGGGAAGCAAATCTGAACCTTGACAACTGCAAAGACTGATGTTCTCCAGTACTTGAAAATATGCAAAAAGTGCAAACATAAGAGATATTCCTTGTTCTGACCTAGTGTCTTTTTTTGCAGTATAACATGTAGTTTCACTGCCTTATATTGCTTAGAAATATGTCATTTAGACTCCTGATTGGATAGTAAGTTTATGGTTGCTTATGTATTGAAATCTTTTCATAGAGTTAGACAGAGGCCTCAAAATCATTGATCTTGAGAGAGTCATTATTTTTTTATCATGACTGTGGATTAATTGTAGCTTGTTGTTTTCTAGCCTAATGTAATTCTTTTTTGTTATTAATCCCATTAGAAAGTCAGTTTCCAGAACACTTCTTTAACATTTTGTATAGAATTTAATTTTCTGCAAAGCATATCCAACTTTTTAAAAATATACATAAAATTATTCTTCTTCTCTGGGAACAATTAGCATATAAGTACTGACAGTCCATGGATTTTTAAGAATGACAGACTGGAGAATGTCAGAATACAATGTGAGAGAAGGTGCCAAATGCATGACAAATTCCCTTTGAATTATGAAATTTAATAATAGATTTCCTAATATAGCTACAGTCTTAACAGCAAAGATCACTTAATCTTGATGCAATAGGTGATAGTGTACTGAAAAGCCACCTTAACTAATTCAGATTTATGACAGATAAGGAAGAATATTCCCTAGGAAGGTGGCTTTCTAGAGTAAAATGAATTTTAGCAACCCATGTGTACAAGACCTTTGTAGTTTCCACACAGATCATGGATGCTGACTAGTAGATATAAGGAAATGTGGAGTGTAACTTAAAATGTAGTTTAGCCATTTACGGTGCTATAAATTAAAAGATACACTTGAAGTATATTCTCTTATTTTGGAGTCTGACAAGATTTCTCATTCCAAATAATCTTGGTTCATTTCACAAATTTCCCTCAATGCCTTGGGAATTACTTCTTTATCATTCTGTTTCTTCCTAATTTAAAAATAGACTTTGTGCCTACAGATTTCAAAAATTTTATTGCTATATAGTAACATGTCACTGAGAGACAGTGATTATTATTTATCTTGTCACTACTTCAGTGTGACTATATCAGTGATAATGCCCAGAGATTCTCATTGAGGTAAGACTCGTGCTGCACAACTTAAGCAGTGTTTTTTTCTGATAGAGAAAAATAAATAGGCATACTCTTTGCCTATATTGAAGCCAGCTATCACAGAACTATTTCCATCCTATTAAATGCAGTTAGTGTTTAAAACATGGTGCCATCATGTGGACAGCCTAGCAGGAATGGGTTTTGGCATGCACAAACTCTTAAGATGCCTAAGGACTACTTGGGGAGAGCTACTTGATGCAGGCTAAAAACAAGCCAAGGACTAACCACTGAATAGCATAGCTGATTGAATCCCTGTGGAACCCCAAGTAAACTTACAAGGCAGATTTTAATTTACTTGTGTAGGTAAATCATCTGCCCAGTTAGTGCACAGTTTATATAGGCAGGAATATGCGAGACTTGCTTTGTGTGCTGTCCTGAACACTGCTCTGCTGTGAGCACCTCTCTTGGCCATGGCCGCTTGCCCCTGTCCTTCCTGGGCTGCTCTGGCACATGCATGTCTGCACCTGTGTGACCAGCTGACAAGGCAAATAATCTAGAAAAAAAATAGCCCTAGTGAAAGATAGGGGCTATTTTTCACCTGAATCAGATCCCCAAATCTTTTCCTTGCAGAGCAAGAGACCTGAGATGAGGGAAGGAAATTTCAGCGAATTGACTTTGTCACTGAAACCAGACCTGACTGCACCCATAGGTACAGAAAAGCAAAGCGCTTGCCTAACGTCCACAAAGCAGGAAATATTTCAGGCGTGATGGATACTAGACTGTTTCTTTAGTTGTGTTTTCTGCAAAAGAACAAGAGCAATGTGTAGGAGTTGTTTAGGAAAGTGGTCAAAATCATTGTGTTGTCAAAACTCGTGTAGTACGATCAATTAATAAAACAATGCTACTTTTGAACAAAGATAATTTTTTGTGAGGAGATGATCTTGCCATTTGTTTTTACTATTTAGTCAAGGTTATCATTGTTTCCCTTTTCTACTTTATATCCAGTTCTTAAATTCCCATCATGAGCCTGCCACAACTAAATTAGACCATGATTTATGCAAAAATTGAAAAGAAGTGACTTGCAGAACTCTCTCAGGAAGATAAGAGTTTCTGTCAAGAAGTTTCCCTTTCTTAATGTCCTCAGTGTTTTCTCTGTTCACTACATTTTGATCATTAAAGTGCCACTTGGGAACCTGGGGATCAGCTAGTGGCAGGAAGTTAAGTGTTTAAATTCCCAAGAATTTTAGATGAAGTTTCTATTAAGGACAAATTATGCTGAAAGTTGTAGTCTGAAGAGCCTTAAGCAAAGAAAAACCTTTAGGCGGCTGATGACTTGTCGTATTCTGCCTGTGCTGTGAACAAACAGGCGACCGTTTCTAACAACAGTGGAGAAAAGAATCATAGTTAGAAATAAAATTCATTACCTTTTTGCTCAACTGATAATTAGGTGAGTTGTGTATGCGGATATTCAAGGCATATACTGCAGATCAAATATCTTGTGCTGGTTAGCAAAGTAAAAATGTTGAGCTCTTCAGCTTTTTGTTTTGGGGAGGGCTATGAGATATATGTATATGGGTTACTTACAGTTCAGCAACTGAGAAGAAAATCAGGAAATGTGGTTGTATGGAAATACCAAAAAGCAAGGTTATATAGGGTGGGACTCAGATCCCTAAGTATTAGTGCCTAGTCTGTAGGTGTCTGAAGGGATCCATAACATCCACTAGTGCTTGATGGATACTCCAGAATAATTATGTGAGACTTGCACTCGGCTGACAAAGCAGGTGGAGGCCAGGGGAGTTACAGTAGAGAATTGCATACCTGTTTTTATATTATTAAATACTATTTTAATTGAAAATTTATAAGGTACAGTGGAACACTTCTTCAAACTTCAAACCAACGAGTGAAGAAGAGACTTTTTTTAAAAATAATGTATACTGCAATGAACTGTTACCTAAACATACACTGCTGTATTAGAATCAAGCCTTATTTCCCTAAAAAGAGTCGGTGAGTGCCTAAATAACTGTACAGCAGTACATAAAGTACTGTATTAAGAAGAAATAATAGAAAGTATTGTCTTGAATACTATTCCTAGGAAGACAGGCTGAGATGTTTCAGTTCAGAGAAGTAATTTAGGTTCTTGTAGATAACAACTTTCTTGAATATAACCACAGAATTTGTTTGGTAGCCTGTGGGAAGTGCTATTTATTAAACTAGTTGAAACTCATGAGCTGACATTTTCTTTGGATATTTAACTGGGGACACAAAGGAAAATCTTCAAACTCCTTAATAATCCTTTTCTATAGCTGGATTAATTCTGAAGATCTTTTTTATTATGAGGCAAAAAAATTTATGACGTTTTCACCAGCAAGTGGAAGGGTAGTAGACTGAACTAATGTGCTGTCTGTGTGGCTGATCACACAAAAGCAGAAATGCTTGTGCATGGTTGAACCTGGTGCAACATAGGGGCCAACAAACAAACTGAAAATTACAGTGCAGAGTAATTTTCCATCTATTTTACATACATACATTCTTTTGCCTTCACGGTATACAGTCTTCAGTTTAAACAAACGTTATGCACCGCAGTTAGATGGAACTGAAATTCTTTTGGAAAGCTACCACCAAGGTTATGAAAAAAGCATATAATATATACTTCTGTTACACACAAATACATTTTCATATTTAAAAACATAACACAACATGTACTAACCAAAGCACTTTATAAAACTGAATACAAATTTCACCTGCAAACTCTTGTTTCTGCTCTGAAGTACCCTTCTTATTCTTTTCTCCTTTGATTTTTTCTCATAGAAATTGAGCTATGAAGCCATTAAAATAGGAACTTTTAATGGAAACACTGACAGATCCTTAAATACAGTAAAGTGAAGAGTAAAACTGTAATAAGAACCTGTCAAAACTGAAAATGAAGGAGTCTAGCAGACCAGAAGAATACAAAAACATGTCCATTTCTAAGCTTTTGAACGATGTTATTTTTAGATTAAAGTGCTCTCTGTGTTTCCACTAATTGCATAGCAAAGTGTGACAGATGAAAAATCTAGGCATACAGGACAATCACTTTTGTAGTTTAAAGATGTCAGTATTAGCCTGCAGGTAGCTAAAAGGCAATAGTCTCAGGCTTCCCTGTGTCTCTGTCTAGCAACACTGTAGCAATCCTCTATTAGTATTTAGAATTTAACGTGCCTGTATGATATTTCTTTCTTCTCTTTCTTTTCTCTGACTTCTTTCACAGCTGCTGAATGTTAGTGAATCGTAACTGGAAGAAGAGAAAATGATGCAAACTTATGTAAAGGCAAAATTTCAGCAGCCTCAGTTCGCTTGTGTATTGTGTTACACGCAGCTTGAACACTTTGTCCCCTCCAGTGGATTTATTCTTCATTCAGTACCTGTAGCTGATGATTCTTAATAGGTACTGTTCAGTGTTTTCCTTTTTTTCATAGGTCAACGTGTGTCTTGAAATTTTATATCCACATGACTATGAAGATACAATTTCCTCATTAATATTTCTCCATGCTTTTAATGCCCGATAGCTTCACGAATATTCATGTCTCCCGATTTTCAGTATCCATTAATTTTATTTGTGATATTTAAAGACTGACTGTGAAAGCACTTGCTATTAATATCCAGTACTTCATTGTTCAATGTACAGCTTCTACAGGCTTCTCTATGGCTGCAAATCAGTCCCAATGGCCTCAGGTGAGGCACACAGAAAATGAAGAACATGTCAAGCACAGTAACTTTGCTACATGGAAATACGAAGTAGGCCGGTTTTGTATGAGTAAGTCACATCTCCATTTTATGAATTTTTGTGGCCAAGCAGGTGTGGGGCAGATCTGAATGGGGAATTTCATATGTCATGGAAGAAGCATGGATATTCATTGTATGCCCATATTTATTATAGATCAGAGCCTCCCAGCTGATCGACACACTGATCAACTAATATGCACGCTGATAGGAGGGAGTAGGCAGACAGAGCCAGACTCTGCTCAGAGGTGCCCAGTGACAGGAAGAGGTGACAGGCAGAAACTGAAATATGAGCAATCTCATTTAAACTTCAATTCCATTTAAACATAGGAATATATTTCTTTTTTAATGTGGGGGTGATTAACTGGAGTAGTAACAAGTTTCCCAGATAAGCTGTGGTGTCTCCATCATTGGAGATATTCAAAACCTGAGTGTACACAACCTTGAGCAACCTGTTCTAGCTGATCCTGCTCTGATCATGGGGGTTGGACCAGGTGGTATCTAGAGGTCCCTGCCCTTCACAGCTGTTCTGTGATTCCATGATATCATTCAGAGAAAATGGAATATTAAGTTTTTACCCATTTCCAATCAATAAAATCTCCACCATAATGTCTACTGTGGGAACAGGGATGTTGAAGTTTGTGTCCTGGACAAACCCAGGCCAGGATATTGCATTCAAATTGTCTAAAATTCCCTCAGCTGTTCAACCTGCCAGAAGTTTTTTCACCTTATCTCCAGAACTGCTTCAAACAGAAATGGAATGCAGGAAACTAATTGCTCCATAGGATAAGTGCTGAACTGAAGTGGCAGGTAGAGTATTATTATCATTTATTTTCCTCACAGAAATATTTAATATGTTTAGGTCCTCGGGCAAAGTTACCTTGGACTTTGGTGCAGGAATATGAGGAATTATGCAATGGCCACAGAGCGACTGGCACTGTTGTTCTGCGCATGGTGATCTATTGTGAATCTGACTTTCAGAAACTGTTAATGCTTTTCTGTGAGGCTTGTTCTGTCATTTGAAGGAGAACGATTAGACTGTGCCATATGGAAAGGGAGAAGTCAATAAATGCAGAACTGTATTACCAATGCATACATACATACATGTTTAGATATCATTATATTTAGATTTTTTCCAGATTAATTATTAATCTGCACACAAATTGAGATATACAAGAAACAGTGATAAAATAAACGTTATTATATGAGAAGCTTCAAACACAAATGGAACAAAAGCAAAATAAAGAAGCAGAAATTTGGCAGTACAAAAATCCTGCTTCCTCAGTTATCTATTTGTTGGTTAAATTGTGCTATTTTTTATTACTTGGTAGTCTGAATGGAGAACAAAAATTGGGACTGAATAGAACTCTGCACTGCTAAAGTTCTTTTGAATTAATTTATTTTAAATGTAATTAATAGATATATAATGGTAATAATGAGCTAGAGTGAAAATTCAATATCAATTTAATGAGAAGAATATTGTAGATGTAGGAGAAAGAACAAAAACAGGTGAACAAAGACTTATAATGCTTTTTAATACCTATGACTTCTCAAGCATATCTGTGTAAAATTCAGCTGTAGTCACTACTACAGGGCAAGCTAGACAAGAAAGGTATGTGACTTTAAGATTAAGCAGAATTTACAGCTCGTGGACTAATGGCTCACAAAACTTTGTGCAGTAGTAAATCATTAGAAAATACCTGCAATCTACAGAAGCCTTAACACTGGAAGAGAAATAATTTATAAAAAATATTTTTCCAGAATTTAATCATTGACATTATTAGCATTGCTTATGATTTATACGTAGCTGACAGCAGATTACGTCTATTCTACTGTGTATTATAAAGTTTACTCTGCACATTATCACTGCCATAAATGCCACACAGTCATCTGTCAGCCTATGAGACAACAGTCATGGTTAGTAAAGATAGTTAACAATTTTAATTATTGTGAAATGACTAATGAAAACATGCAGCTTTAATGTGTTGCTCTATCTACAAAACTCCCATTGCTGTTGTGCTCAGGTGTGTTTCGGTTCCAAAATAGAAGTATAACAATAACATTTTTCCCCTCGCCTCTTTACATTTAGGTGAAAATGCTGATAAAATTATGTTTGTTTGAATGTATTAATGACTCAATCAGATAATGATATACGAAAGAGATTTGAATTTTATGTGTAGTTCCTTTCATATGCTGATCGGGATCATTAAATGTCCTGTATCAGTAAGCTTCACAGACTACACCTTGTTCTTTGGAAGTTTTAACCTTCTGCATAGTAGATCCCCAGCACCTAATACCTTATTTCATTAAAATGTAGCATTTGCAGCAGGTCTTGATCTTTACATGTGGTTAACAGAATGAATTGTGAATACTTTGGAATCTTTCTTAAATAAAATAAATATGTTTCTATAGGAGCAATTTCATCAAATTTAAAATATTTATGAGATTGTAATACTCAGAACAATACTTTTTGTGAGCAAATAGTTGTGAATATCCTACTTTTTTTGCTCTTATAGACCTGCCCCTCATTCAGATCCCAGTTCAAAAGAGCTGTTATAAAATACGAATGCTTTCCAAGTGGTATCAAATGATCTGCCTGCTCAGAATAATGATTACTCACCACGGAGAGTAAACCTAGCATAGATAGATTGTGAATATGAAGACATCCATCTGGATAATTTGTTCAAAGGTAAAAACAGACCAAGAGATGTAGCCCATGAAGACTCCACTGTTCTGCTGCCAAGTGAGTGGCTTTAGCCTTTTGAATGAATCTGAAACATTGGAGGCTTTCAGACTGCATTAAATTCCAGGACCTAGAGTCAAGGTCTGACTGCAGCGAGAACTTTACTCAGCCACAAGTCCTGCAGGAACAAGCTCAGCCTTCTGCTCAGTTATAAACAGAAATGTTACTTGAGGCATTTCTGTCAACCAGTTTTCAGCTGTATGGAGGAACACCTAATGAGGCAACACACCTTGGAAGAGGTGGACTATATGATAGCAGACCTACTAATTAAGCAGAATTTCTTCGTCTTCATAGAAGAGAAGGTCTCTTTAGTATTGAGACTTTGGTAACAGATGTGGCTAAATGTAGGGAATTCGTTTCCTAGGCTGGCAAACGTGATAAAAATGAAACACAACATGCACTTGGTACCAGCAGTCTGAAGAAGAGGATTAAGCTGTGGTAGAAAGGAAAAAAATATGTTCAGCTGTTCTATTTTTGTCATTCCTTATTATTTCAATCAGACTGCTTTTTTTTTTTTTTAATTTTGATGGTTTAACATTCTATGCAAATTCATCACATGACAGTTCCTAATTGTTTTTTCTGGGGTTTTTGTCAGCAGTCTATGAAGAATGTCCGTTTTTAAGGTATATAGACGTGCTCATCAAATTATGTCAGATTACTCAATTTTTAAATTTTTTTACACAGATCTCTTCTGATAGTTTCTTCTCAGAGTGCCCAAAACATTGGAACACACATACTACCTCCAACGATTTATATTTTCTTCCCCAAAACCACCATAGCCTTCCTCATCTCTTCACACAGACCTTATTATTGTTGTTTAAAGCATTACTATACAGAGAGGCAGAACTGAGTTCCCTTGAAATCAGTATTTCCCTCACTCCCACCGCCCTGTAAACAGTAGATGCGGGGGAACAGCTCTGTATGGGACAAGATAGTCCCTGAACAGCTGACTGAAAATTAAGTTGAATGAAACCCAAGTCTTTCAAAGTTCTGAAATAGTTCAACCAGTTTTTATCTTCCATGTTTCATCATTTCCTGTTCGTGTCTCTGTCAAAATGAGCAAGTATCAAAAGCTGTAAATACAAAAAATGTAGCTCCAGATCTTACTTTTATGAGATTTTAACTTCAGTTAGACTATGTTTGGACAGACATCAAGTAATTACCAAAATGCTTCATTGGTCTTGGATTGAAATGTGATTTTCATGTAGTGATCTGAGAAACCATAGTGAGTTTTATGGAGATGAGAGGAAAAGGTCATGTAGTGAAAACAGTTAACTGTGTAGCTACAGCACAGAGGCATCAGTCTCAGAATATTTGGTACTATCAGGATCTTTGTAATATAGTTCTGTCATTTCTTGTCAGTTCTTGTCAGTACCTACTATACAACTCATACCTGTTAGTAAAATGTTGTATGTAGTGCTGTTTCACTCTGCCCCCACAAAGAGCCAATAAGGCATGAAAAGTTGTTCATTTTTCCTTTTCAGAACAAAACAAATGGCATGAGATGAAAACAAAACTTACCTGAATGAAATGGCTTTTGCAGCTAATGAGGACAGACGTGTTCTACTGCTTTCATCAGTATTGCACGAATTAATAAAAAGGCCCTGCTTTTATCTTTTTGACTAATGGTGTACAGGCCAATTTAAGTGGTTCATTCACACACATTACCAGAAAGAAGATTGCTCTGTGTACCTAAAGACCATATGCAGAGTGATGAAACTATTCTAGTGTACAGACATACAATCTTGTAAAGTACAATTACAACTGGCATTTAACCTGCAGTCTTTAAACTATGTTTAACGTGCAGAGCTGGATTATGTAATTAAACATATTCTGTTAAACAGATGTCATGCAGAGTACAGAAATTACTTGCATAATTAAAATCTATAATGGAATCATATTTTTCTTCTCTGAATAATTTTAAAGGTATTCTTAGACACACTTCCATTGTGATAAGCTGCAAATCTGCCTTCTTAAAATTATTTCAAATGAATAACCACATTTGATATTTCATGTGGTCCTATTTCAGCCTCTATGCTTTTAATACCCCCATACACTAAAATTGAAGTATCTCTACAAAGTAACTGAAACATTTTTTAAATGAGTATCAGAAAATAGAGAAAAAAACAAAATAATAACTTATTTTCACTGTTTGCATCTCAGAAATGTTTCATTTCAGTATTATGGAAACAATAAAGTCACTACTGTCAGATAAACCAACTTGAAAAAAATAACTATGCCATACCCATACTAACATATGTATGGTCTTGTCACTTGCTGTATTTTCATAGCGTATCACAGAATCAAACATGCAAACACAATGTTTATTTTACCGAACAGGCTTCTGACCTCTTACTCTCCCTTAATGCTTTGTCTCCTTTCTTCCAAGTGATAGTTGGCTTTGGAGAGGCTTGTGGATTGCACTCAATGATCACTTCTTGGCCCTTGGTAATGATTATTGTTTTCCTCAGTTGATTTAGTGGGAAAGTGGGAGCTGATGCTGTTAGAAAGAAGTATGTTAACTCTACAGAGACAGTCACAGTTTCCTGTTTCATTACATTCTAACAGAAGATTAGAATAAGAGATTTGGTTTTGGGGACAGAATCTCCATTTTTGGCTTGGAAACAATTATACCAAAGGTTAGATGGAATTTTACAAAATATTTGAAATCAGCAGCCAAGACTAGATGGCAGCTCTATAACTTAATCCAGTTATGAATTAGTGAGACATCCTTTACATCAACATACTGAAGTAACATTGCTTGTGAAATCCAACAACTTTGGAAATCAAATACTGTGGTTGATTTAGCTACACCTTTTCAAAAACTTTTGGATTTTGTAGACAACTTTTTAGAAGTAACTAGTTCAAAATGAAAAGAAGTTTAAATTCCACAACTATCTAAATGCAATCCAGTGTTAATTCTTACAAAACATACTACTGTTAGAGAAATTTTATTGCTTCCCCTTTTTATATTATTCTGAATACTGGGAATTGAAAAGTGAGAACTTCTTTGTAGAAGATATTCAACCACGTCTTGTTCTTAGTATTTCACTTTTCAAGAAGTCCCATTGGTAATAAAGGTAATAAATATATCACAAAAATGACAGTTATTACTGTGATTTCACACCAAGAAAGGACAGTTATTTTCAACTCTCATTTGTTTGTGTTTTTCTTAAATTAGTTTTGCCAAACCAAAGCCCCCTCTGCAACTGTCTCAGCTACACATATAGGAACATATTACACTTCATTGCCTCAAATATGTAGGAATTTCCTGCCATTATTTTGGGTAATTTTCATACCACAGCTGTTTATATGGACAATTTATTCTGTTCTTTTCACTTTAATAATCCAGAAAATTAAACCCAACTGCTTCTTTAATGCAACATTATGGTTAAAATTTAACAGTTTCACAAGTGACAAAATGAAAGGCTGATTTTACTGCAACAGCGTTTAATGGCCATTTCTGATATTAGAGAACATCAAAGAAAGTGTACAACTACCTGATATAACAGGTATATCTATTTTCTAATAGATATAAAAAACACAGCAAGAGAACATTGTAACTGACAGGGATCTCTCTGCTGACTGAATTTAATATGACAAAGGAAAGTGATGGAAAGAGAGCAAACTTTGACTGTGGGTTTTAATTTGTGCTTAGACAAAAATATTTTGAAGAATTATCAGTGAAATTCTGATGTTGGCCAGCTAGGAAAGAGTGGAAATGTACTAGACACATTGTTCTTCAGAAGAATCAAATCGTAGCTCAAATGTAGTAGATTATTTCAGTAGCTTCAGTTTTAGTATTGATTTGACTGGGAGTTTGCAAGAATAATTCTGGGGTGCAGGTATTGAAATTTTTAAGGTTTGAGCAGTGCAGAGACCTCTAATCTCTGATACATTGAGTTACTTTAACTGACATCTGTCTTCCAGCTATACCATATTCAAATAAAGATCTTGAGACTCTTACAAGACTGTCAACTCTGGCAGTCCTCTTTTGACTATTGCCTCATTGTGTGTTGCCACAGTTTGCTGTAAGGAAATCTAGAGTGTTAGAAAGACATGCTACAAGTTTTTCTTCATTAACTCCCACTTCAACTTTTGAAGAATTAATTTTTTATTATATCTCTGTGGAACACTATGGAGTGTATTCATGGGATGATATTAGCTAAAGTATGTAATTTCCAATATTCATTCAGTTCTGGTGACTTCACAGGAAATTTTTGCACCTTACACCTTAAGATCATGCTTAATTACCTTTGAATAATGACATTGGTAGAAATAATAATTTAATTTTAACAGAGACTAAAATATATTTACTGTCTGTAAATTTCTACTCCTGCTCTTATTTTTAAAGGAATAAAAAACTATTTTTCCATGTATTTGAACTGAAATAGCCTTATATGAGAAATAGTCACAAAATGTAACGGGTCAGTAATCTATGAAAGAAAATTTTCCATTAACAGAAGGAACTGTGTTCTCTTGGGCAACAAAGGACCCAGTCACACATAAATAACAAGAAGAAAAAGGAACCGACTTTTATCTACTCTGTTTTGAGTTTGGACTGGCAGAAGCTGTTCCTTATCATAACTGATCAAGAACAAATGTAATTATCAAAGGGTAGAAAAGGGAACAGTCGGTTGTTTTCTGATAATACTCACCTAAAATCTTCAGCTCAGCACTGGCATAAATGGTGCCATACTTATTTTCTGCTAAGCACTGGTACATTCCAGCATCTGACAGATTCACACTGTGGATCATCAGAATACCATTCCCCATCTCAATCCTGCTCTGTAATGGAATTTAAAAAAAATTCTATAAAAGCAAGCACGCACTGGATATGTGCTGTGCTATTAGCTTAAAGCAAAAAAACATTATGAAGCTAAAATAAAACTGAACAACAGTTTCCTTGGGCTTACTTTTAACTTGTTATATAAGGAAAGACAAGAATAAAGCAGACAGGGAGGGCAGAAAAAACTCCAAAAATATTTAAAGGTAAATATTTTTCAGTGCCAGTTCACTCTCTCCAAAAGCAGTTCATCCTGGGAACTTTAATGAGGAAAGATGTCTGTTGCAAGTGTAACATGTCTAATGATCTTCACATCTCTAGCAAATATTTGGTTTCAGTCCTGGTACTATTTTCATAAAAGTAGATATAAAACATTACTTGCATGAGTAAGAGTGAAAGGGTCTAACAGCCTTCATCATTAGTGCAGATTTCTTTGAAAGATCCACTAGTAGAAAATAATTATGACAGCTGGAAGAGAAGGGGCACTAATAGCTGTTTATAGAAATGTGTACTTCATGGAGCTGTATAATGCATAATTTTAACTGCTATAAAACATATCTAAGCTTCATTATTATAGTGGTTGTAGGTTTAATTAAAAATTTATAAAGAACAGAGTGTTTGGGAATGCAGAGGAAACTGTGAAAAAAGTTCTCTCTGTGGTAAGCCCCCAGTTAAAACTGAAATTTAATTTGAAATTTCAGAGCCTGGGGCAACTAATGGTTTGGAAAATCAGAAAAGCAAAAAGTACAGATATTTAAATTGCTTCAATTTTATGACTAATAGCTCTATCTAAAAAGGCAGAAATGGATAAAATAAAGGCATATAACCTTATTTTCAATGCCTCACAGCTTCAAAAGTAAACTGTGTTTATGTTTCCTTTCTCATTGTTTGCATAATTGGATGATGTTCACAGATAGAAGCGACATTCACTGAAAAGAAAGACATTACTTCTTTTATATTCATAAATCCATTCTGTGAATTCATTTACAAATGGAGACATTTTCTCCCAGAACTGAACAGCTTAATTTTAATCGGGAAAAATGCATAAAATAAATTTACCAAACTTTTCTTTACTCTAAATAAATTGAGACTATAAAAATGGAAAGGTGCTAGGCAAAACCACATGAAGTGGGCTGACATGTTGATGATTCAGTGAAAGAAACATAACAAAGTGAAATAAAAGGCAAGCCATGCTATGAGTGGTCTTCTAAAAGGAAGAGAATTTTATGTAGATCTAATTCTGAAATATATCAGGTGACTGTAGTTAAGGATTTTACATTCTAAGAGTCTTAAATGGAGCATTTTAGTGGTCTTGAGGGTGAGTTCTGTTATTTGAAGAGAATTAATGGAGTTGAAAACTGATGAAAATATAATAGCCATTGTGCCTTTTACATTAGCCTGCTAGTGTTTTGAAGAGTATGATAATGAACAAACAAAAAGTAGTAAATAATATCACATAACTGAACAATGGGGGAAATATGAAGGGATCTGATTCAGTAATTACAGCACCTCTCTGAGTTCTTACTGTATTTTTATTAAAAAAATAGATACAAATAGCATAATATCACTACCTAAAAGAAAAAAAAAAAGAAACATACTGGAGGTGGCTTAGATGTATATTATAGTACAATGGTAGATGCTGTTGCAGGCACAGCTCAGAAAGTCCTGTCTCCCAAATATTTCTGAACTGCAGAGAATGGATGCAATTTTACATTGCTAGAGATGATTCAGATGGGATATGCTCATAAAACCTGTTTATACGCTAACACTTAAGACATTAACAGAAAACAGTCATTTCTGAAGTACTTTTCAGTGCTTCCTTTAACTAACTTTATCTGAATGAAAGGACAAACATGCAGCCTACTGGTGACTCCTCATCTAATGTACCTGTAGCCTGAGAGGAACTCCATTTTTCAGCCAACGATATGTGGGCCTTGGTTTTCCAGTGGCTTTACATTCCCATCGTAGATGGTCTCCACTGTCTAATTGAGTGTCATTAAGTTTCTCCACCCAATGTGGGTAGGCTGCAAGAAAATAATACCATGGTGTATACAAAGCATATAAACTGGTAAGTCTCTAGCTAATATGCAAAGACCTAATCAGTTAAAGAACTTAAATTGTGGCCTCTAAAAAGCGTAGCTTACTCTCAGAAAAAAGCACATTTAAACTAACAACCAAAACCAAACCAGAAAGTAGTAAAATTAATGAAACTCCACAACTTTAAATGAAATGCTGTAATGCCACCAGGCATTGAGCAGTATCATGACCAGGAACAGAAATCTGCCTGATTTAATAAAGTCCAGTGGATTAAATTACAGTACTACGCAATAATGCATGCATTATTATTGAACATAAGAGAGTTTTCTTGGTAGTCACAATAGAATATTTAGTAACTTTTCAAGACATAAGTTATTTAAATTTTGATAAGGAGGTCAATCATCACAGACTCTGTTTCATGCAGTTGTCTCAGTTTACTATGAAATAGTGCTTTATTCAGCTAGGAATGACTGGGAATTTTGTAAGGTATTTGCACATATATTTGTTAAAGTGTCTTTGATCTAATGCATATTTCAAGGGAGAAAATGCTTTTAATGTTTTTAAGCACAGAACCCACAAGATTTCCAGCATTCATCAGGAACATAAATTACATAGTAAGTCAACGTTAAGAGTCTTTTTTTAAAGGTTTTAAAGTTGTTGAGTGTGTATGTGATCATTAATACCTAAATTTCACATAACAATCTGTTAAAAAGCAAGAAATGTTTTTTGCAGAGAAGAGATCTTTAATGCAGCAGTCAATCTGATAGCTATATGTAGTATCTTATAATTTGGAAAAAATTGTATGACTGAGGAACTGAGCATTCATATGCAGAAATAAAAATGTATTCTTAAAAGCCAGATTTTGGGTTTTCATACTGTAGCCATATAAATTTGTATAGCAAAGAGGAGGATAGATGAAATTAATTAACTTTATGATATTAAATTTTGGTGGGTTTTTTTTTTTCAAATAGCGGAGAATAAGTAGCTAAAAGTCTTTCATTGCTAAATGAATGTAAAATTCTTCTGTTTGGTATGAATCGAAGTTCAGACCTGTCACATCAAACATTGGATAATTGATAACATACTTAAACATGGGGAACCCAGTTTAAAAAGAAATTTTTTAATCTAGCTGGCGTTTGACATGTCACCAATCAAAAGAAGTCAGAAGATATGAAAGGACATGACAGGTGACTAAGTGCTTCTAGCTTACATCTCGTACATGGGTGATAAGGAAAGTGAACGAGGTGTCTATCTTTCCTAAGCAGAGAATAGTCTGCTTTAGAGTCCCTGACCAGACAGTTGTCAGAAGCTGGAAATGTTTCAAAAAAAGAATCAATCCTTTCTCTTTTAGTAGAGGAAAACAGATAAGATTGACCCAACCTCACTCCCAACCCAAGACCTAAAACATCTGCTCCTTTATTCTACTCATTACAGCCATGCTCTATATGTGCTTCTCTGCACTGAATCACTTAAGAATTAAGTTAATCAAAGGGTCCCATGAAATCCTCAGAAGCAGTTTGCAGGGCTCCCTGCTCTCTTGTTGTCTGCTAATTGTCCTAAAAATATAATTCAATTGCATTGTTTAGTTGATGCTGCTGTTTTCTTTTTGAGGGTTTTGGTATACACAAAGGAAGCATTCTGAGAAGTAATTGTTTCCTTTGAAAATGAGTGTGCTAATATGATTTTGGAAGATGTGACAGTTAAATGTGTAATGAAAAATCCATAAAAGTTAAGCAGTGGTGCCATAAAAACCTGCAGTTTCAAAGAGGCACTAAGCCATTCTTCTTGATATTTCACTCTTTTGGTCTTCTGAAAATTCTGCTCTGTGACCCAAAGCATATCTAGTCTCATTCTTCTGGGTTGAAATTGATCTCATCATGAACCAGAGCATACAGAACTAGAGTGTGCACCTGTTTACCCTGAGATAAACTGTCTACCGAAGCCTGGTTGCAGAGGTGTTCTCCTCGGCACACAACTGCCATTCCCCACCCTCTAGCTGTGGCTGTCTGAATAACATAGTCATGGCAGGAGTTTTCCTCTGCAGCCAAAATCTTCCATATCTCAGAATGATCAATTGGTAGTAATAACCTTTTTTTCATTAGCTGAAGTATTTCTACGCTAAATTTTCTCCTCATAGCCTAAATGGCCTCTGGATTCATGATTTTCAAGCTGTTGAACTTGCTGTCAACCATGGCAATGAGTCAGATTCTCACCACTTTGAGAAGAAGGTAGATGTAGCAGGAATAGAGCCAGATGCGTAATGGAGAGAAATATTTTGCATCACTTTTTGGCTTCCTTTCCTCTCTCTATGTGCTCCTTACTTTGCCACAGGAAAAGAGTTAACTCTCTGGTCATTAACAAGAGTCTCTCTACATAATATTATAACGTTTACAAACCCTGTCAATAATTAAGAGCAAAATATTTAACTGGATGTGTAAACTCTAACTCAAAGTGTTATTTTCTTTTTTTTTTTTTTCACAAAAATGTGTTAAGTGTCATCCTGATGCACATGCAGGCAAAGAAAACCACCTTCCATAATTGCACTTTATTTTAATTAGAAATTAGAAATTCTAAGAAGCATTTAAACAGATTTCAAAGGTAGCTTGTTATTTTTTCTTTTTATAAATGCAGTATTCACCTTGGGGAAAAATGGATGTTTGCCTGGTTTTTATCTATCCGGTGAAGAGTTTTAGGGTGAATGTGAGAATAGAAGGATGTGTTTTATTATTCAGCAGTCTTTATGGATATTGTGTCATAGATTTATACAGTGCTCCTGAGATTTTCAAATCACCGTCCAATCCCTGATTTATTTTATGCTGTGTTTCTGTGCCTGTTTATTCAAGGATGTCAAAATGTTTTACAAACACAAATTGGCAATAAATCTGCAAGCTTACAGGCCAGTTTTTATATCCTCTGTGCAAAATGAAATTCTGTTGCAGAAAACTCAGCCTACTTTCTTGAATTATTAAGGAACTTTTTGACTGAAAGAGAATTAAGAACAAAATTTTACATTGACAAATGACTTTAGATAGTGTCCTAAAATGTGAATGAGCACAGAGTATGGGATGAAAAAAATTCGTTTTATGGACACAAAGCCAATTGGGAAGTATGCAGTAGGAGAAGAATAGGTAGCTATAACAGTGAGAAAGATAAGACAGCAAATGTCAACAGAAAGTGCAACTCTGACCACAAAAAAGCTCTTCCTTTCTAACCAGTTTTACTACATGGGTCTAACCTGTAGTAGCACCAGTAGATTTTCTTCAATACGGTTTTTATAAGGACGTTATTAAAATGATTTTTTAAATCCAGATGGTCCATTACACTGCATTACAGAATATTCCTGCTCTCAGCTGCTTGTTCCACTCCTGTGTTATATAGCAAACCTCCCCTCCTGCTGTGGCAGCAGTGCTGCTCATGGGGCACTGCTGTCTGTAGGACCAGGGAGCTGATCCAGCCAAAAGAAAAATGGCCAAAAATGTGTTTTTTGTGGTCTGGTTCACACCATAACCCTTTGCTAAACTGACACTACTGAGTAGATGACACAGAAGCAAATCCAAGAGATTCAGAGTGAGAGAGAAGGACTTGCACAAACAAGTGCTTACCATTGGGAAAATGCTGCTAGTCAGGTTTTGTGGAAGAACTGTGATTACAAAAGGTTAATGACCAATTTCACCACCCAAATTTTAATTTTTGTGCTCTTTTCCATTAATCAATTTGAACTTGAGTAAAATTTCAGGGAAACTACAGGAGAAGCAGATCACTTGGGGAAAAATCACACCTCTCAAAGTACATTGTAGTGCATATGAGAATGTGTCGCACTATCAAAATCATGTTTTTAATGCCTTTTGTCCGTTCTACATTTGAATTTCCACTAAGTGCTGGGACTGCAACAATCTGAAATTGTTAGCATCCAAAGTTCCACTGTCTGAACAACACCCAAAGTATCAGCTGCATCAGGCAGTCATGGTATATCTGTATTTCAGCATCAGGTAAGAAATGAAAAAATCACTAGTTTGTGATTAAATGTGACCAGACAGGCAGACTGGGCATCCTGGGCTTTCTGCAGGGTACTCTCTTGTGACCCAGATCAGATGCAACTGATGAAATGAAGAAGATTCAAACAGACAGCAAGTGAGTTCCTACAGAGATATGCAAATTGTGAGACTGCAGTATGACCCAGCTGGTCTTACAGCCTGCTCTGAAATTTTACAAGAAACCCCTGATAAGGGATGATGGCCTACATCTGAATTTCTGAGCCAAAATAATTATTGTCTCCTGGAGGAATAGGATGTCCATGAAAAGACAATGAGCTTAAAGGTAAATAATTCATGTTGACCGTTGTTATGAATAAGAGGTACAGCAGGAAAGGCTGCTTCAAGCAATGCCCCCAAATCTTGCCATATCAACTGTCAGCAAAGGAAACTAACAAGTTGGCAAAGTAACATTTGACTAAATTTTGTGCTGCTAAAAGCCTTCTTACCCAAACTCTCTTACACCCCTGAACAGGGTTGTCAAGGTTCATAAGCCAGTGAAACACTATTGCTAGCTTCAGGGGCACTGAAGGCTGCGAGAAGCTCACTGGGGAGTATTTATCTTGAGGCCAAGAAAAGGCACTCGTAAGTGGGCTAGTAAGAGTTTGTGCTTCTTGTTCTGCTTTACTGGAGGGTGCTGTCCATCTCCTCCATCTGGAAGCCCTCTGTTACCTCCTGTAACTTCACTCCTTGCTAATGCAAGTAGGTGAAACTCCAAATCAGATCTGATTTTGACTTGTCTGTAAGATAGTCTAAAGTGTAATAATAGACTTAAGGGAAACTTAAAAGAATACTAGTCTCACATATTTGTTAATCAGAGGAATGAGACAATCTGAAGTGGACCCCCCTTCCATAATGTTAAAGAAGTTGTTCTAATATTATTGAAAAAATTCTGATTAGCACAAATTGTGTACTACCCATTGAGTCAGTGAATGTAAGAAATATGATTTTGATAACGGAGAACAAAAAATTCATATTTCTATCTCGATAGAGTAGAACAAAACTGATGCAGAAAATGTTTTTTATGGACTCCTAGATTTGAGTACCATCTTTATTTCTGCTCAGAACTAAAATGTGTCCAGGTTAATGAGAGAGGCAAAGTTGTGTAGAACACTATATCATGTTTGCTGTGGTTATATGTCACAGGACTGCAGGGTGCTTTTGAGGAAATAATTTAACTTTCCAGCATCTCAGTTTCTCGCTTGAAGACTGCCTTTTATTTTATTCCTTTAACTCTGAAAGAGTGCGGTGGAGATTATTGTAACTCCTTTATAAGGTGCTTTGGCATCTAGTCTTTTCACAGCTCTAGAAAACATCTAGTAAGTGTATGAGCTGAGGTATATCATGTAATTGATTATTTTTTTAATTTCTGACTTTTTAAGAAACGTTGTTGAAAAAGTCTACGTATGCTGCTAAATGCCCCTGGCCCCCAGGTCCCTAGTAAGAGTTGCTATAATTTCATGGAAGAAATTGACAGTAAAAATTTATAATACCAAAGAAATGTCACTGGGATATAGACAGAATAGGACACATCAAGTAGTTCCTTACTACACATCAAGTAGTTCCTTACTGCGTTCAGCTCTGGAGCCCTCAGCACAAGAAGGACATGGAACTGTTGGAGCGGGTCCAAAGGAGGGCTACAAAAATGATCCGAGGGGCTGGAGCACCTCTCCTATGAGGACAGGCTGAAAGAGTTGGGCTTGTTCAGCCTGGAGAAGAGAAGGCTGCGGGGAGACCTGATTGCAGCCTTTCTGTACTTAAAGGGAGCCTATAGGAAAGATGGGGACAATCTTTCCAGTAGAGACAACAGTGACAGGACGAGGGGTAATGGTTTTAAACTAAAACAGGGTAGGTTTAGGCTAGATATAAGGAAGAAATTCTTTACAATGAGGGTAGTGAAACACTGGAACGTATTGCCCAGAGAGGTAGTGGAGGCCCCTTCCCTGGAAACATTCAAGCCCAGGTTGGACAGGGCTCTGAGCAACCTGATCTAGTTAGTGGTGTCCCTGCCTGCTGCAGGGGGGTTTGACTAGATGACCTGTAGGGGTCCCTTCCAACCCAAAACTTTCTATGATTCTATGATTCTATGATGATTCCTGGGCTTTGACTGCTGTTCCCACCAAAAGTCTCATAAAACCTTTGCTGCAAGTGCAGTATGGGTGGCATGTGCAAAATGAGAGGTGTAAACTACCACCTTTGTCATCACATATATTTTCCAGCATGTACCAAAATAATTTAAAGACAAAAACCTACCCTTGTCTCTAGATGGATGAGAACGAAAAGCAAGGAGATAAGCACCATCCAGCGATATGCTGATACTCACTAAAAACAAGGGAGCTAAAATAAAGATATTGGAAAGCTGGAGGAGACAGGAAAATTGATTATGGACCTGGAAGTATTGACATATGTGGAAAATCAACTAAATATATGATGGTAGTCAAGGGCTATTTGATGAAAGTGTGTAACAAAGATAGAGAACTGTGTATGCTTAGTAATGAGGAGAGAGCACTAGGAGTCATGGGCTGAAATCAAGAAAAGAAAAATAAAATTGATTAACAGGAGAGACTCCTTCTTAAAGGTATCTGTTAGCCTGAGGAATTGTCTAAGCTGCAGCAGCTGGAATTCCACTGGCTGCAATATTTGAAAACAGAAAATAATTCAGAATCTGAAAGATTTGTTGCATGATCTCCTGCAATAGACATTTCCTACTAAGTATTTAAGGTTGTAGGATTCGTGGAATGATAGCAAGTGATGTAACTTTAATTTATAAGAAGTAGGTAGGACATTCAATATAGGGAAAATTTTGACTTGCAAACATTTAGTAAACAGAATATGTCTTCTACAGGATTTTGTTTCTAGTCTCTAGCATGCAGCAACAATATTGTATAAAATTCGTGATTTTTACTAAAGATTTTTAATTTCAGGTTGTTTTTTCTTTTCAATATGTGATGCATGACTCATTTTTTTAATGCTCACTCAAAAAAGTTTTAGAGACACCAATGCTGGATAAAAAATATTCAGCACTTCCTGTTAATCACAACCTTCAGAAATCTTGCATGCGTAGTTTAAGAATGTTTTACAAAAACAGAAGCACTTCTCCAGCTCCGATTCCTGTACAATGAATTTGATGAAACTCAGTACCCAGGCATGGCAAGGGTGAAACATCAGTTAAACTGTCATAAAAATCTTAAAGATAGTTCTAATATTGTTTTCTGGTAGACACACCATGCTTAGGTTACATGTCATTGTTATATATCATATTAGAAGAAAAAAAATAGACTTTTAGAATTATAAAGATACCCTCTAAAAAAAAACACTGCAAAAACCATAATCATCAAATATGACATTGTATTTAAGCCAGTTCTTTGAGGGATTCAACTTTATTTTTATTTCAGACTTTAATGCATTACTAAGGAATACAAATAATTAATTTAATAGTAATTTCATTTCAGAAGAATGGTATTTTGTTTCAACTGGATTTTAGCATCCTTCGTAAGCAAACTGTGAACACTATGTGTGGACGAAACATTGCTGGATAACACTGTGTGCAGTTACACTTACTGTACACTTGTAGTTGTCCTCTGAAGACATTTCTTCCACGAGAGTTTTCAGCCTTGCATTCATACATTCCTGCGTCCTCCAGCTGCACATTAGGTATTTCAAGCACAGCTTGGGATTTTCTCAGGCGGGCTTTACTTGGATTATGACCATTAACTTTCCTCCAAGAAATTGTTGGAACAGGGCTGAAATATTTGGTAAAACTACTGTTAGCACTCTTCCACTGCTGAGAATATAGATTCTGTTATCTGGTAGTTTAAACACTTAATAATCAGTAGCAATAAAATATAACCATAATTAAGGTTCCTATATACTTGATATACCTCACTTTCTGTAGGGAATCCTTACTAAATGGTTTGCTACATGAAATGTGTCTCTTTCATCCACAAGGGAGGCTAAGTTTTTATTGAGATCAGGTAAATCACTTGAAATATTCTCTCTAGAGCTTCTTTAGCAGTCTATGCTTCACTCCTGAACACTTACACTCGCTAGGTAAAAGAAAATAACAGCTTCCAAACCTGGATGAATTTAGCGAATTCTAGCACTTCCTGATTTTCCTGCAATGAAACTACAGTTCAGGAGCTCACTAAGTGATATGTACATCAGGTGGTGGATTTCAGCACCACTGTGTCTTGGGTAAATTTAGGTGACCAAAGTTTTGGAGACCTCTTCTGCTGCAATATTTTTTAGGTTGGAAAACTAATTGTGTAAGAAGTATGTATTAATGGTACAACTGCTTCTGACTCACAGCATTACATGTCTGCTCGCGGGAATGGAAGGGCTTTTCACCATACCTCGCTGTTCCACACAGTTCTATGAGAAAACTGTGTCATTTGCAGTCATACTGAGGGAACACATGGAATAGATAGTGTTTGCACTCATTCAATTTTCTTTTTAGCCCAAGCACTCATCAGTCGTTGTGCGTCCATTGAGCTTTCAGGTACAGACATACATTTGTCTAAATGTGACAGTGGGTACTTCAGGGGGAAGAAAATCAAAAAAATAACTCGTTATAAAATGTTTGATTGTGAGATGAAAACTAGACGGTTTCAGGTATTCCAGAAGAAGCTTGAAGGGCATCATAAAAGAAAACGTTACTGTTATATGCTGATATTTTTTAAAAGAATATTTTGTATTTATTTGAGTTGCTTTAAAATCTAACCTCAGATACAAATGCAGTTGGATGTTGTGGTAGTTTAAATGGGGAAAAGTACTTCATAGCACACATTCAAATTCAAATTTCTGCCATCAGTTTTTAACTTTCACTTGAAGTAACTCTGTGAAGTTGGATCAAAAAAATCACCTTTTCCTCAGTGTTTCAGGGTGTCCAATTTGAGATACAACAAAGACAGACATGGCAACCAACCACGGCTAAAGCCATAGCCTTTCTTCAGCCAGCTAAAATCAGACTGTGAATTCCTGCAGTTGTACTCAAACTTCCAAAAAAGATGCTCCAAATTCTAGTACTTTACAGAGATTCAGAAAGTTCCCAGATTTGTAGTTGGAGGTGAGAAGATTTCTCTCATCTCCAGAATGTCACCTCCTCCAAGCTCAGGAGAGATGCATCCTGACCAAGAGGAAGTCAAGCAGAAATGCCAGGAGGCCTACGTGGATGAACAAGGAGCTCCTGGCCAAACTCAAGCAGGAAAAGGAGGCTTACAGAGGATGGAAAAAAGACAGGTAGCTTGGGAGGAATACAGAGAAATCGTCCAAGTAGCCAGGGAGCAAGTTAGGAGAGCTAAAGTCTTGACTGAATTAAATCTGGTCAGGGATGTCAAAGGGAACAAGAAAGCCTTCTATAGGTATGTCAGTGATAGAAGGCAGACTAGGGAAAATGTTGGCCCTCTCTGGAAGGAAGCTGGAGACCTGGTTACCCAGGACGTGGAGAAAGCTGAGATGCTGAACGACTGTTTTGCCTCAATCTTCAACAGCAAGTGCTCCAGCCACACCACCCAAGTTGCAGAAGGCAAAGGCAGGGACTGGGAGAATGAAGAAACGCCCACTGTCAGAGAAGACCAGGTTCAAGACTGCCTAAGCAAGCTGAAGATGCACAAGTCCATGGGGCCTGATGAGATGCATGCGTGGGTCCCGAGGGAACTGGCAGATGAAGTTGCCAAACCACTCTCCATCATATTTGAGAGGTCATGGTGGTCTGGGGAGGTCCACACTGACTGGAGAACAGGCAATATCACCCCCATTTTTAAAAAGGGAAAAAAAGGAAGACCTGAGGAACTACAGGCCAGTCAGTCCCACCTCTGTGCCTGGCAACATGATGGAGCAGATCCTCCTCGAAACTGTGCTAAGGCACATGGATAACAAGGAGACGACTGGGGACAGCCAACATGGCTTCACCAAGGGCAAATCGTGCCTGACCAACTTGATATCCTTCTAGAATGGGGTTACAGCATTGGTGGACAAAGGGCGGGCAACAGACATCATCTACCTGGACTTGTGCAAGGCATTCGACACTGTCCCACGTGATGTCCTTGTGTCTAAATTGGAAGGACATGGATTTGACAGATGGACCACTCGTTGGATAAGGAACTGGCTCAATGGACGCAATCAAAGAGTTGCAGTCAATGGCTCGATGTCCAGGTGGAGACCAGTGATGAGTGGTGTGCCTCAGGGGTCGGTACTGGGGCCAGAGCTGTTTAATATCTTTGTCAGCGACATGGACAGTAGGACTGAGTATATCCTCAGCAAGTTTGCTGACGACACCAAGCTGTGTGGTGTGGATGACACGCTGGAGGGAAGGGGTGCCATTCAGAGGGACCTTGACAGGCTGGAGAGGTGGGCCTGCGTGAACCGCATGAAGTTCAACAAGGCGAAGTGCAAGGTCCTGCACATGGGTCCGGGCAATACCAAACACAAGTACAGGCTGGACGGAGAGTGGCTTGAGAGCAGCGCTGAGGAGAAGGACTTGGGGGTACTGGTGGATGAGAAGCTCAACAAGAGCCAGCAATCTGTGCTTGCAGCCCAGCAAGCCAACTGTATCCTGGTCTGCATCAACAGAAATGTGGCCAGCAGGTCGAGGGGGGGGATTGTGCCCCTTTACTTCGCTCTTGTGAGACCCCGCCTGGAGTCCTGCGTCCAGCTCTGGAGCCCTCAGCACAAGAAGGACATGGAGCTATTGGAGAGGGTCCAGAGGAGGGCCACAAAGATAATCTGAGGGGCTGGAGTACCTCTCCTATGAGGACAGGCTGAGGGAGTTGGGGCTGTTCAGCCTGGAGAAGAGAAGACTCCAGGGTGACCTTAGACCTGCCTTCCAGTACCTGAAGGGGGCCTACAGGAAGGATGGAGAGGGACTTTTCACAAGGGTGTGTAGTGATAGGACAAGGGAGAATGGCTCTAAACTAAAAGAGGGCAGAATTAGATTAGATATTAGGAAGAAATTCTTCACCATGAGGGTGGTGAAACACTGGCACAGGTTGCTGAGAGAAGCTGTGGCTGCCCCTTCCCTGGAAGTGTTCAAGGCCAGGTTGGAAGGACCTCTGAGCGACCTGGTATGGTGGAAGATGTCCTTGCTCATGGCAGGGGGGTTGGAACCAGATGATCTTTAAGGTCCCTTCCAATCCTTACCATTCTATGAATCTAGGATTCTATGAAATCTCTGACTTTCATTGAACATATTAACACAGTTACCTTCACGAAGCCAACATACAGTCCAATATAGAATGGTATGCACTATTTATTTGAATATATCAGAAAGAGACAATCATTTTTCCCTTATCAGTTTGCTTCATGGATTATTTCATCTGACAAAAAATACTTTGTTTTGAGTGTGTGTGGATTCATCTCTGAGGCATAGTCTCTACAATACCTGTTTATTCTTGCAAAATTGTCCTTTATCATTGTCCCCCATGCAAGAAATACATTAAATCACCTTTTTTTCCTTACCAAGAAAAACAGACTGATGTCTTTTTCTTCAGCACTCCAATCATGTATATATTTTTGTTTTTATAGATGTTTGCTGTTCGTAAGATGGGTGTGGATCATACCAGCTCTTTTGTTCAGCCTCCTGTATCACCACAGAAGCTTGATAGCTCGCTCATTGTTAATCTTAAATTACTTTCTTGCTGGACTGATTTCATATTTTAGTGTCCTGTAGGTTCAGTTTGAGGACTCTTCTGTCCTACGACGCTATGTGTCTAATTTATAGTTTGCTTCCTATTAGAAGTCATTTTACATACTTTTCAATTAGAAAGTTAAAAGAACTTGTCATTCTTATCTGACACAAGTACCTCAATCTATTTGTTCAATTCTAAATATGAAGAATAAATAAGATATTTCTGTCTCTGACACACTGATAAAACTTACTGTTTTTTTGCCCTGCCACGTATGATATTCCTTTCACATCCTTAGCTACATTTTTTGGTTTGTTAAACTTTGATACTTATTTGCATATATTAGAAGTAGTAAAAATAATAATAATAGTTTCTTCTTTTTTCCCATTTATTAGCTCTCATATTTTATTTCCAGTTGCATACTTAGCTTTGATATTCAAAATTATACTTTTCCTTGAGTGACGTTCTGGAGATTTTGTAACTCTTGTTGTTTTGGGTTCAGGTTTAAGTGTAAACTCCTTATATGCTTGTCCTCCTTCTGCATGCAATATAATTATGTCATGATTGCTGCCTGCAAAACAACCACCATGGCTAGGCAAGGGTTTCATTCGTGTTTTGCTCTAGGTGACCCTGCTTCGGCAGGGGAGTTGGACTAGATGACCCACAGAGGTCCCTTCCAACCCCGAACATTCTGTGATTCTGTGATTACTCATTGCCGGTTACAACACATGTCCACAGTAGGAATACTTTATGCTGGTACAGTGCAATACTACTCAGCAACAGCTGTTTTATGAATGAGAGTGCAGGTACACTTTATTTGGTACCATAAGAGTACCATGCTTGTTGCCTGTTATTGCTTATTTGCCCTTCAGCCCTACTTCCACTAAAATCAGTGACAAAAATGCTTTTGCTTTATTGTCATGCAAGAAAACCAGTTCTGTTATATAGAGCTGGTAAACGGATTTTTTCATAGTGTATATTTCTGAGAAAAAAATGAAGACATTATAAACTATGAAAGTTGTCTTATTTAGTTGCTATGAGATTATTCTGAAAATCATGTATTTAGAAAATTTCCTTTAAATTGCATTTAAATATTTTTTTTTATATTTGTTTTCATGTATGCTACAGAAAGTAAATGTATATAACATAGCAAGTACAGAAGAAGCTTCTTGTTCTCTGGGTCATTAGGAAACACAATTTATGAAACCTCTCTTTTTTCTTCATCAGTATGAGGTAGTAAGAGGAGTTTTTCAAGGAGATAAAATTACTTTAGCTGTGTAGATTTAATGATTTCAAAGGAAAGTACTCCCAAACTGCACATTGCTCTTCTCTGACAACTTGTAGTTCTGTTTAATGAAGCTTCTTATTTTCCTTGCATAACTTACAAGTAAGGTATGAATTTTACATCTGAAATAAAAATATATCTATACCTATTTCTCCTCTGTGACTTGTGTGAGAAAGAAATGAAGGAAAGAATTATGTCCGAATGAGGATGTGAAAGAATAAAATTGTGTGAGTCTTCTAGAAAACTCATGAAAACCACCATAAAAACTAACTAACATATGCACATTGTTCATCTTTTCAAATGATCCACAGCTTTTTTAAAAAGAGAGCAACAGCAGAAGTGTCTCTGACATTAATATGAGTTTAATGTAATATGCATAAGTGTTAAATCTTACAGTCATTCTAATCCATTTTTATTTGGGTCTCAGCAGACATCTATGGGAATATAGTTTCCTTGTTTATTATAACCCTGTTCATATTCAACTCCTATGAGTAACTTTATTCAAGTGAGTTCAAAGATAAGATTTCTCCTCACTTTTGGAAATAATCTGTTAAATGCTGCTGGTAAATCTTAGCACCACTAAGAAAAAAAATCCTACTTAATTTCAGAAATACCATCATTAAACTTCTCATTTATCTGAGCTGAAACAGAAGTTCTGATAGGTCACTGATGACTGTGATGATAGACATTACTGTGGGTTTATTAACTTTGAATTTGAAGAAAATATGACTTGTAGTTTTATATTTACATTTACAAGAGATTATAAAAGTCAGTTTTCAGCAGTACATTATTTGGGACAAGACTATTGAATTTGTTGGGAATTCTTCACAAGTTTCATTGGAAATAAAAATGATTTGAAAAAAATATTGGAAGCAATTTTATTTCTTTTTAAATTTAATGCAAAGAAGAATTTAATTAGATCTACAAAGCATATGTTTATTTCAGGAAAGGGCTAAGGTGGAAACAAAAGTAATGCCTGAATTTTGAAATACCTTTTCCGTGGATCTGAGCTCCTAGTTTTTCAGCAGTGTCTTGAATAGCAATGCATAGGTTATTTTTTCTATTTTTGGTTGGCACAAATTGATGTGCTCTTTTGAAATATTTTACTTCTGCAGTAATTTCAATTCCTTTCCACACTATTTCTCTTTACCATGCATCACTGTTCTGAGCTGTGCCTTCAGACCCACAGGTTCATGTCATGATGCAGGTCTGTAACTGTGTCAAATATCTTCTAATTATTACAGGGTAATTATTAAGGATTAAAATGCCGAGGAGTATCATGAAATTCTCTCCATCAGATACTTTCTAGAAATGCCTATCAACCATTCAAGCCACTCTACCTTTAGAATGTCCCATATAAATCTATTCTGGTCAGATGCAGAGATTTAGGAGACAAGATAATAACTTTTCCTTTCATTTGGTTATTAAACGATAGTGCTCATGAAATATAGAAGCTGTGGGTACTGATAATTTGAGAATAGAAATAGAGTATAAGGAAATGGTGATGAGTTTGGAGCCTGCGTGTAGGAACAAGTCCAGGTCTGTAAGTCACGTCAACACACATCCATGACTCTACTAAAAAGGTCTGATGCATATATTTGTATATATATGATATATTTGTATATATCAATGCTATATACAAATGTGGACGTGCTTTCCCACCACTGTTGGTTTGTTCTTTATGGCACAGAGCAAGCACAGTGTGCCTGCTTAGCTGCATATCCAGTTCCACATCATTTTCTTCACACTTGAAGTCCTAACACGTTAGAGCATTTCTAACACCTAAAACAGTGCTTTGGATAGTGATTCATTATCTATAATGATTCATTATTCGTGGTGAGTTATACTCCAGAGGCTTTTCACTACTGATTGATCAGAGCCTCATCTGTTATCTCAAACATAATCCTAACTGTTCAATAGCTAAAGTTAGACAACAAAAGTGACACTTCTGGTGATTTCAAAGATTTTTCCAAATTCTTAAATTCAAGTTAATTATGAACACAAGAGTCATCTGATTGAGGTGTAATCAAACAAGAGAACAGAAGATCCACAATAGGTGAGGTATTGGTTTCACAAGTAGTGAGTGAAGGGGAAAAGCTATTCTGCAACCTTTTGTTTCTCCATTTAAAAGTTAGATAATGGTATTTACTCTTAATGAAATCACGGCAGCATGACTAGATGATGAAAAAATTAACAAAAAAGAGCTGAACATCTCCTCCTGTGATTTCAGTGTTGGCCACATTGCAAATTCCATGTTAAATTTTTGTCATCATAGTATATCAGATGCTACATTATTAGATGGAGGAGGAGTTGAGCTACTACAAGTGTTAAATTAAGACAAAAGTAAGATCTGTTTTTTCCTCAGCCATCCAGTGACCCTTTTTTCCAAGTGTCTGTATCACACCCTACCTCAGCTTGCTGGATGGAGACACTGTGAAGTAAGTGGACATTCTTCTAATAAGTATTAAAGACATAACAGCAGGTAAATTGTCACCAGTCTGTGAGTTGATCAAGGCTGTTGAGAATCTGAAGCAACTTGAAAAGCAGAAGACACATGTGACTTCTTTTGTGTTAGTATGGAGGATAATACATGAAGAATCCACAAATATGTTAGATGAGACAAATGCTTTGAAGCAGAATGTTTGCCTGAAAAGGTGATATGTTTTTGGCAGGTGTTCATACGGATTTTCAGGGCTGCAGTACTACAGTACCACTGTTTTTACTTGCCGTTGTAAAGCTATTTTATAACTGGACTTTCTCTCAAGTAATTTTTCTCTGTTCCAAACTTTGTTTAGGCAGTTTTTCTGTAGCTGTCACACTAATCTAGGATCTCCTAACCCTGCTCCACAGATATGGTCAGTGTACAGGGAAAACCAATGGATGTCATCTATCTGGATTTTTGTAAAGCCTTTGACACTGTCCCCCACAACATCCTTCTCTCTAAATTGGAGAGCCATGGATTTGATGGGTGGACCGTTCGGGGGATAAGGAATTGGTTGGATGGTCGCAGCCAAAGGGTAGTAGTCAATGGCTCAATGTCCGGATGGAGACCAGTGACGAGTGGAGTCCCTCAGGGGTCCGTACTGGGACCGGTGCTGTTCAATATATTCATCAATGACATGGACAGCGACATCGAGCGTACCCTCAGCAAGTTTACTGATGACACCAAGCTGAGTGCTACGGTTGAGACACCAGAAGGACGGGATGCCATCCAGAGGGACCTGGACAAGCTGGAGAGGTGGGCCTGTGTGAACTTCATGAGGTTCAACACGGCCAAGTGCAAGGTCCTACACCTGGGTCGGGGTAATCCCCGGTATCAGTACAGGCTGGGGGATGAAAGGATTGAGAGCAGCTCTGCTGAGAGGGACTTGGGGGTACTGATAGATGAAAGGCTGGACATGAGCTGGCAATGTGCGCTGGCAGCCCGGGGGCCAACCGCATCCTGGGCTGCATCAAGAGAAGCGTGGCCAGCAGGTCGAGAGAGGTGATTCTGCCCCTCTACTCTGCTCTGGTGAGACCTCACCTGGAGTACTGCGTTCAACTCTGGAGCCCTCAGCACAAGAAGGACATGGAACTGTTGGAGCGGGTCCAAAGGAGGGCTACAAAAATGATCCGAGGGGCCGGAGCACCTCTCCTATGAGGACAGGCTGAGAGAGTTGGGCTTGTTCAGCCTGGAGAAGAGAAGGCTGCGGGGAGACCTGATTGCAGCCTTTCTGTACTTAAAGGGAGCCTATAGGAAAGATGGGGACAATCTTTTTAGTAGAGACAACAGTGACAGGATGAGGGGTAACGGTTTTAAACTAAAACAGGGTAGGTTTAGGCTAGATATAAGGAAGAAATTCTTTACAATGAGGATGGTAAAACACTGGAACGTGTTGCCCAGAGAGGTAGTGGAGGCACCATCCCTGGAAACATTCAAGCCCAGGCTGGACATGGCTCTGAGCAACCTGATCTAGTTAGTGGTGTCCCTGCTTGCTGCAGGGGGGTTTGACTAGATGACCTCTAGGGGTCCCTTCCAACCCAAAACTTTCTATGATTCTATGATTCTATGATTCTACATGTACAGATGAATTCAAGAGGACTTGCTACAAGTCCAGGACTTCCAAAAACAACAAGTCTGCCAACAGTCATGGTGCAAAAGTGCACCACATACACATCCAGTGTGTCTGGCATGTGCAAGTTGGCTTTGAACCTGCTGATCGGCTACCGAGTGTGAAGACAGTGAGCGTGACAATTTCTGGAAGTGCTGGATTTGGGCTCTTCTGCCACACAGTATTATATACTTTTATTTCTTAGTGGGAAATCTTAAAGAGAATTATGACAATGGTAACTCTGGGGACCTGCTATTGACTATTGCCATAATTTGTTTCCTTCTGATCCTCTTAACCTCTGACACAGAGGGAATCCTGCATGCTTGATTCTGAGTATTAAGTTTGGAATGCAAAAAAATGCTCCTCTATCCTTAAACCTAAAACAAAGCTATGTAAATTACTGAACAAAGTCTTTAGTAGCATTTGCAAGTTTATTTTTAAGGTCGTGAGAGAGAAAGGGAAGGAATTGGTAATATTACTTCTTCAAGAACAACATTCTACTGACAGGGACTTGAAGTTTGGTGGGTTTTTTTCCCCACTTTTCTTAGGCCATATGGTAAAAGCAATTAACTCTAAATTTTTAGATGTAAGTATGAATCATTTAGTCAGAGTGAGGCAGAATGAGGCTGGGAGTGCTACTTGAAATTTACCAAAGAATCATTATTACATTACTATGAATGGTGACAATATTTGCAACAGCATTATAAAGCCTGTGCAAGAACAAGTCCACTTAAAGGCAGGCAGATATCAATCCAGCCTGAAAAACAGGAACAAAATCCAATCCTAGCCTAGCACCTTATGACATAAATTCTCATTCAGTATGAGCTAAAAATGAACTTCAGATTGATGAAAGTCTTCAAAAGATTTATTTGACATAAACAATATGTGCTATCAAAAGGAAAAAATAATCCTGGATCCATTCCTGTCTTACATAAACAAATCTAGATTGAAGATACCATATTCACGTTTAAAAAGCTCCCTTCGTCTCACCACAAGTTTATCTCCAGGAGAAAGGACATCCCTACTTATAATATTGAAAAATGCTGTTCTAGTGGGAGTATTCATTTCCCTCTTGGGATTGTTTTGATATCAGTAAACTTTAAGAGTAACTTCCACAGCTTCCAGGTTTGGCATCTGATAGAAGTAACATCTTTTTCCTAAGGTGAGAAGTGACGTGAAGGGGCATGGAAGTCCTGTGGGACGTAGAAACATATATTTCTATACCAGTTTTTGCCTCTGTCCTGTAGTTTGATTTTGAGAAAATCATTCTATTTTAGTACCTTATGGCATGTTTTCCCCATTTTAAAAGAAGAAAACAGTAATTTTATGCCTCTGTGACCTGTAGATAAAAAACAGAACATCAAGATAAGAATTATTTTTGAGGGTGAAGGCAAATTACTACCTGTGGACTTCTACACTTTGAATTTCCTTAATACTCTATGATGCTAAGATGTTAGAATTCCTTGCTCCCCAGTAGTTCTCCTGTATGTAGGAAAAACACTTCATTGAATCCCTACTTCCAACAAGGAATTAGATGTATAGCTTCTAGAACGATTTTCTCCATTTAATGCAAGCCAGGGATCCTGGCATGTCATTAAATTATGAGTACCATAATACATTTAAAAGACAAGTCAAAATCAGCTTTCTCTTTGCCTGCAAGTTGTATATTAAATCTAGTTAGAATTCCTCAACCCTCCAACCTTCATTTATCAATGCAGTGATTCATCATGTACTCTCATACTTTGTTTTGACCAGCATAGGGGATAGCAATGTATGTTCTACTGTCTCAGGATTCAGTGGAAATGAGAGCTGTCAATGTTCTCTGAATGTCCTTAGCATAGAATCAGGTTATCTGTAAAATCAAAGATGTTTCTGTGTGTCACCATTATTGCGGGAAGAGACAAGAACTGTTTTTATTTTCATGGAAAAGTACAAGGACACTTAATCATTTCCGGAAGACAATACCTAGAAAGGATCACTGATCATGGAGCCCTGGAACAGGTTGCCCAGGGAGGTTGTGGAGTCTCCTTCTCTGGAGATATTCAAGACTCGCCTGGACAAGGTCCTCTACAGCCTACTGTAGGTGACCCTGCTTCGGCCAGGGGGTTGGAGTAGGTGACCCACAGAGGTCCCTTCCAACCCCTAATATTCTGTGATTCTGTGATTCAGTGGCCATCTGCTTGGGCTGAATGGCCGTTCCACTTCAGACAATATTTCTGAGCTATGTTTCTTGACTGCCACCACACCACAAAGATCTCCTGACATACCCCAAAGAAATGGCTAACAGAACTGTTATACTTGGCCCTAAAACTGGTGAAGCTTCTTTTGTATCACAGAAGTTATTATCATTTTATACTTGTGTTATATTCCCATGTTTATACCAAACAATACTCAGCTGCTGCTTGCTACCTTGACCCCTCACTCATCCTGATGTCCCTGCGATGCAGTGTAGTGCAGTAAACAGAAGTGAACTTTAAATTTATTGTAAGCTGTAATCAGTGCACTAGGTTGGCTACTCTTTAGCATAATACCAGGGCTGCTGTGAGAGGTGAATTCATGCATTTATATTAAAGAGACTTATGTCAGAAAAGAATTTGATCTCAGAATAGAAATCCTCATGAGACCTATTGTGACACTGGATTAGTGGGAAGGAGTCAGGTAAAGTGAAGGTTTTGTCTGCTTTTCTTGACAGTTTATAGCAGGAGATGCCTCCTACTAAGTCTGAAGTGAGAAAGAATCTTGTTTGTCTACAGCCAACACACAAATACCAGTTCTGAAACATTCTGGACCAGTATAAAACAAGTAATATTGGATTTGCTGAAGTCAGCCAACAGAAGGATGGAAGTTGGGGAGAAAGATATGGAAGATCTGGGGGATGGTTTTAAATGGTGGGCTGAATGGGAAAGCTGTATTTTACAAGTTTGAAGAGCAGAGAGGGTGAAGTTTTGTCCTTTGCGGTTAAGAAACAATATGGTGTAATGTTGGAAACTTCTGTTCACCTATGTTGAGGGACCAGATGGATAATTGCATGTGTTAGTCAAAGAAGTGTGCAACCTGGAACTGTGACTCATTATAGGATTATTGTCTGTGAATTTTATGTTCCTGGCAAAGATCAGATATAGCTAAAGTTCAGAGGAAGAAAAGAAAGGTACGAGGTACTGTAAAACCTTTGACCAAAGATGCACTTCTTGGGTGTCTTTAACCTTCCCGCTTTTCTGAAATTATTCTCTTCCTCACTATATTGTTTGCCAAACACTGACCAGACCTCACAGAAAAATCCTCTTAACGTGGATTTGCAAAGTCTGTCTTTTTATGCCTGCAAAAAGATTTGCAATATTTAGAATCCCTTATAGCCATTACCCTGTATCATTGTCTTAATAAGCAACATCAGGAAATATAATTTCTTTAGATACTTCATATAACTCTACACAGCTAGTGTCAAATGCTCTTCACTGGATCATAAAGATTATATTGCCACCCTGATCTTTATTTAGATATCATATTCACTTATCCAGACACTTTTTTGTTTTTATTTCTGTGTGTTGAAACATCTTAAGTAAGCTCTCTATACACGTACATAGTTTCAAATGAAAATATTGGTAGTGACATAAAATAAATAATAGCATTTTTAATAAAAGCTTGAAGAAAATTTTTAAATGTCTGCTAAAAGAAAATCAGGTCAAGGAGTAAAAATCCTATATTTTATGAATTTAAAACTTTGAGATATTTATTAATCAGAGTTGATTCAGAGTTCATTGATTCAAGAGAACATTTTAGAACACTTCCTAGATTACAATTCACTAAATTTCGTTCACTTGTGTGGCTTAAATATATGTAACTTCACCTCATTTTCACTTTCTTTTATTTCTTTTAGAAAGTAAGATTTTGAAGTGGGCTGTCAGCTGAGTTCTTGAAAGCTATGTTACAGATTGGATGAATGTTTGCAGCTGAGCTATAGATCTCTTCAAAATAAAGTACGCAATAGAATTATTAAAGGAAAATTAACTATAACAGCATGAACAACGCTTCTATCATAACAGCCTCATCATAGTTATTCAGTATAATAATTCAGTAATAAAAGGAAATAAATATCTCTATTTTATTCTTATCTTTAAGAATATTTGATAATAAAAACCTAGTCTTGACATTACTAAAGTGAAGTAAGCTAGCATTTAGAAAGAATATTGACATACTGTGTAGTTCTTACTATCATACAGAAATAGGACAAGAACAAAACAGTCTCCCAAAAATACAGAAAAACAAGTATAGAAGTTGTAAGAAAAATTTTCTGTTGGTACTGTTTTCTATTGATTCTTCTGATCAAAATCTCTGTGTGTCGATTTATGTGGTTAAAAAATAACTTCCATAAAAACTTTTTTTTTTTTTTAGCAAAACAATCCTTTTGGCAATCTACCTGACCCATGTATCATATTTGAAAAGCAAAGATTGAAAACTTTGGTAACCTAAATGTAGAGCAATAGCCCACAACCTCTAATTTGTTCTAATGAGAAGTAAAATATGATTACTCACTCCAAATTGGCTGTTGGCACTATCATAACACAAACTGTATTTTTTTTTTTTCTGGCTGCAGCCAGAAAACCAATGAAGTATGACTTTTATATGGAGAATAAAATAGAAGCTGCTGTATGGTATGATGCATGACCGAAAATGCAGTGAGGAAAATGCTGAAGTGTGAGGGTCAGCTAGGGTGTGTGAATTATTCACAATTTGACATTAAAACATCTATGTGAAAGAGTGGGTGTAGAAGAATTATTTGAAAGAGGAAAAAGAAGTCAACTTAGAGTTATACGCCAGGAAAAAACACAAGGGTAAAAAAGAGCAATGTATTTCTGAACTTTCTGTTTTCTTACTTTCCTCTGAGGGCAAGGGTCTGTGCTCATTGCTGAGAGTTGTAACTTACAGCTTTTCATGCAAGTTTGGACAAACCAGTCCTATATAATTATCTGAACTATGAACACTTGTTCATTATGAGGCTTTTAAAGACCCCGTATATTTCCACCTATGCCTGCTTTTAAGTCCCTTATTAAAACAGTAGTATTAAAATCACTTGTGAAGTAACTATACTCCAAGTTCAGGAAATGTTAGAGAATGCTGGGACAGCAGTCACTGGAACTGCTTCATTAATGATTATGTGACGAGGTGGGGACAGAATTTAAAGCCCTTTTATCCACAAGCACCATTACTTTCATATCTTTACAATGGGGAATTAAATGAAAACATCAGAGTCCTTCCTTTTAAAAAAGTACATGAAAAAAAGACATGAGAGAATTAAGCAGTTGTGTCCAGGTGTTATTGGAAGCAAAGTCAGTAATATTTGAGAGAAAATGCAAATGGCAACCTGCTATGACAGAAGGCAACCCTCAAGAAATTGCATTTCTGGAGCAGGAAAAGCCGGGAATGCTGTGACCTGTGCAAGAGTGTCATCTGGGAAAATCATAGTTCCTTCACCAGAACTTACCCAAAAAACAAGGTCGCAATCTGCCTTGCTGATTTACATAATAAACCCAAGTTCTGACATTGATGTGGTGGACTTGATAGAAAATCAGGACTATCTGGACTACAAACAGTAATCTTCTTACCAGTAAGCTCATTTATTTTTTTTACCAAAAAATTAGCTTGTCTTTTTAAACAGCAGAAGACACAAGCAGTAAAAATTGTGTTACTCAAAAGCAAATATTAACATACTGCTGGTTAGATTTATTTTTTTAATGTAGATGTTTTGAATTCTTTCATTCAGTAAGTTTTAAGGGAGTTTTTTTCCTTTTTTAGTTATTTCATTATTTTAACAATGCTTAATGTAATCTTAATCAGGATTTAAGAATTATGTGAATTACAAAGATCTAGTTCTGTTCTTATAAAAAGTTCAAAAAAAAGAAGATGTTGATACTTTGTTATTGCCAGTGTTTTATTTAATTATTCTTTTAAAAAAATTTGATCCTCTGTCTTGTTAGGAAAATACCAAAAATTCAAGTGTTCCTAGTAAAAATGACATAATTAAATGGGCAGTGGAAAACACATCTTTATGCTGTATATACAGATTTATGTGAAACATAGATGTAATCGAAACACAAATAGTTGTGTAGATGTGACAGCCAATATGACTATAAATCCAGCCTTTCAATGAAAGTGGGCCAGCAAAAATATCCAACACAAAGTTGCATCACTAATTTCAAAATGTACGTTTTGATATATAATATAGTAAATTTTTCTGACTCCTCTGTCTGTCACGTTTTCTGTTATACCTCAGGTATAACAGAAAACATGACAGGGACCAGACTCTTTTCAGTGGTGCCCAGCGACAGGACAAGGGGCAATGGGCACAAACTGAGGCACAGGAAGTTCCGTCTGAACATGAGGAAGAACTTCTTCACTCTGAGGGTGACGGAGCACTGGAACAGGCTGCCCAGGGAGGTTGTGGAGTCTCCTTCTGTGAAGATATTCAAGACCCGCCTGGACAAGGTCCTGTGCAGCCTGCTGTAGGTGACCCTGCTTCGGCAAGGGGGTTGGACTAGATGACCCCCAGAGGTCCCTTCCAACCCTTACCATTCTGTGATTCTGTGATTCTGTGATTCTGTGATATACACAGTGATTTCTTAACCAATGACTGATGCTCATTATAAGCAGCATTATCTAATACAAATAACACAATGTTGAGGTATTTCACTCCTGTATTACTGTGAATTCTTTAGCAACAGCAAAGTCTATTTACAAGTGGAATCAGTAACATAATATTTTCACTTGTAATTGGAGCAGATACATATAGAATAAAATCCTTCTCAGAGAATTTCTGTCTGTCAAGCAATTAAGACGTTTGATTTATTTTGGAGACAAAAGCTGCACAGCTTCATTTTACTTAATTCCTACAGCCATAGTGACTGGCAGTTCTAAATAAACACTATTAATAAATCATTAATCTGTAACTAAAGACTAGACTCTTCCTGGAATATTTGCCAAATGCCTGCTTCAGGAAATCTCGCTGGAACGTCTGTCATTCTTACAATTACAGTGAAGAGAGAAGAGGGAGTATTTCAGACAGCTAAATTAACGCAAAAGGAAAACCGCAACACGTTGATTTTGAGATTGTAATAACTTCTGTGTTATTTACAATAAGAATTCAAATGACCAAATCTCAAAATGCTAAATAAAGAAGGAACAAATTAGTTGCTGATTCAGTCTGGCAATTGTGTCCCATGGCGTTGTAACAAGAAAAGATCCTTACAAGCTATTGGGAATAAGGGATGGGGACAAAAAATGAAAATGATGAAAATGAATATGAATTCTGATGCATTTCTACCTCCCACCACAGCCTCCAGGTTTCAAATGAGCCCTGAAATGTCATTCACGTAATTATTACCATATCGTGTTGAAAGCAATTTCAGCTCAACTGATTTGATTGTGTGTTATTGTCTGCGAAAAGAAGATAAGGATTGTGCATGGTAAAAACAGCTGCCCATTACAATAGCAGCAAATGAGGTCAACTTATTAGATAACCTTAAATTCCTCGATGGTTCAGGTCTTTTTGTCTTTTTTGTTTATTAAAGGTTAACACCAAATATGAACATGGAAGGAGGCTAATTAAAGCCTTTTCTATCAACCTTCTCCCTCCTTGCATGGCTGTCTAAGTAGTGACTGACTCTTTTTGAGAGCATTTACTAAATCCCAAGGTGCTGGTGATGGAAGGTATCAGTAGCTGCGTTTCTTGCCTGGTAGGGATGGCTGTGAAGGGCAACATATGGCATATTTCCTCTTCACTGGAAAGTGACTGTTGACTTGTAATCTGTCAGCAACTGCAATTTAATTCCAGCGAGATGAGGAAAACAGAAACTTAAAGGTCGGTTACTGTTTCAGCCATAGCCAAGATTCTGAAAGGACCTTGTTGCCAACAATTGACCTGACAAAAAACTGGTTAATATTGCTGGCAGGAGAGAGTCTGGAGCCACCAGCCTCTACAGAACAGCTCTTTTTCTGATATATTTCAGCATTTCAGAGAATCTCTCCATTTATTGCTTTTCTCATGTACTTCTTTGCTTATCTTTACTATATAAAACATAGGACTTGTGTTTTGCCCTACAGAAGTTCTCCCCTCACATTTGCTTTCTAAACTACTGCTTACATTTTAGTGGGGAATGGATTTGCAAAAAATGCTGTCACAGTCTAATGGCTCCCTATATGTGGGCTATGGTGTCCCACATTTTGTTTAGACTGATTTGGCTGTGTCCTGCCTCTCCTTCAACTTCACTGGGCCTAATTAGATACAGTTAAAATGCTTTGTCAAAATTTCTTTGTAGTTATTTATGAATACTTTCTGTTGACCTGCCTACTGAGGGTATCTGGATGTCGATCAAACAGGAAAAACAGGCAAGAAGGGAAGGAAGTTTAAGACATATCTCATCCAGCCAGTAAATAGGAACCGTTCAGAGAAAAATCTGAACAAAAAGTTCAGTGACCAGTGACACATGAAGGTCAAATTGACTATAAAAACATTTGAAAAGACCTCTCAGGTAGTAAAGACAGGCTTTGAAATGTTGTTCTGGAAAACCAGACCCTTCAAGCAAGTTGGAGTGGTGATCCTCAGGAAGAAAAAAGATTGCTTTAGAACTCCTCTCCTCTTACGTTTTGTTCCCACTTAGGTAAATAAGTAGGAATAATTGGTATGGAAGGTACAGTACCCCTGAAACTAACTGATTTGTGAAGTTCCTCCACAGGAGTTACAAATTCTTCCACCATTTCTAGATAAAAGCCAGGCTGTCAGGAACCTTCATGTCCCTTGATAAGCTATGAACTAGAAAAGCAAGCAGGATATTTGATATTGAACATCACGACTTCAAGGATTGTGGGAGGTGTACAAAAGAAAGACCCCTGTAAAAAGGAACTGAAAAGAATTCAATACAGTGAGATTTCTTTCAATAATCCCCTCTCCCCCCGAATTGGATGGGATATTTTTGAAAAAAACCCTACCCTTTGTGTTTGTTTATATGTCTCCAGTGGAACATCACTGATGTAACCCCTATTTTTAGCTACATACATGTACAGAAGAAAGAATAGTTTCTTTCAGTCTCTAGAATTGCTTCTTAGTTCTGTCTGACTGCATACTGCCATTGCCACCCTTATTCTTGGTAACAATAATAATAGTAACTGCCACAACAACTGTGTTTTGTAATCTGAATAGCATATAGAAGTAATTTAATTTCTTATTTAATTTGTGTGAAATAAAAAAGAGGTATTTCTAAAACCTTTTTCTCCCTAAACTCATTTCTCAGTAAATATAGAAGAAAACCCTTGACATGAATACTAAGCACCTGTTGTCTAGTAGTGCTGTTTGGTCAGGTAGAAATTAGAGAATTGGCATTGGCACAAAATGTGTTAGGACGTGTTTAAAGCCATGTGCTCTTAGCTTCATATATAGACTATTCATTTGGGGAAAAAAAAAGTTACTAATCTTGTTTATTCTCTGACTTTGATATTCTGGCAGAATAAAATCTAATTTATTTTTTTATAGTATCACAGTGAATAAATGTGTGAATCCAGTAAAATTTTCAATAAAAAACTTTAAGCTTTCTGTTTACAAGAGCATTACTTTTCATTTTGACAGAAAGTCTTTTAACTTTAATGAATTACTGTCCACAGAAATGGCTGGGTAGGGAATTCATACTTGGCTACTTAGTCAATTGGCTATTTTGAGTGTGCAGTAAGGACTGTCTGTGAAAATGAAATTCAGCAAAATAATGAAACAACAAATTAGGCATGTCAATGAAGTCTAATTATGAAAGGAACTGTACTTACTTGCCAAGTGCAAAACACTCCATCTTAACAGTAGTTCCCCTTGCAGCTGTAACTGTGTAAGGAAAATGGACTTCAATTTTTGGTTCATACTCCCCCATCACACCTGGAAAATAGAGAATGTTTAAAATATGAAATATAATCAGTTTGCTGTTTGTAGAGACTACGACAGAAAACCCCTGCAGCTTGCTTTTTGAGCCTGCCCAACAGTAAAGCTGGTAATTGATGGAGATTGCTTCGTTTAATCTGATGTGCTCTGCTGAGGTTCAGTACATGTTCTAAAATACTCTTCAGGGTTACTAGCAGCACAACAGTGAGCTTAAGAAAAAGGATTTATTTTCTCAAATATGGGTTAATATTTACATTTTGAAAGATGAAAAAATGTGATCAGTTTCGAAATGATGAGTATTTCGTAGACCAGAGCTTTGTTTACCAGCGCAGTGACAATTATGACAAATAAATCAACATATCATGCTGTGTTCGACCAAGGACCTTCTAAGCTCAACAAGAAAAACTCAAATGATGTATGCAGACGCAAACAGAGATGCAGACACATGCGAAGTTCAGTTATTTTGTTTTCAGTGACCCTTTTAAGTTGGGAGATGAAAATTTTATCAGGACAACACAATTAGTATTGTAGAATACCACTAGAAAAATCTTCAGTGAAAAATATAAACATTGAAATCAACAAATTTATCTGGAATTTGCTGTGGGGTGACTGATAGCTTTGGAGAATCACAAGAGTAGGAAATGAGAAACGAGAAGGGAAGGGAGATGGGTTTTATAAGGCAAGGTGACAGGTCTGTATTCGATGTAACAGAGGAAATGTCATAGTCATCAAGGCAGGAGATGAATATGACTCTAACAGAGGTGTTTGATAAGACAGAAGATGGGCTACTGGAGTAAAATATCTCAGAAATTAAAAGCTATATTAAACAAAGTAAGAATTGTTCAGATTTTTAGATGAGGAAAACTGAATAAAATCTGACTTGTGGACACAATAGCAAAAAGACAAGTCTAATCTAAATCTATAAAAATCAGTCCAGAGTCTCCAAAGAATGCTAGAGCAAGAAAATAGGAAGAAGAGAGGAAAAGAAAAGAGAGAAAAGCGATATCTTATGCAAGAGAGGAGCATAAGGAGAAACATGGAAGTAGGGGAATATGAGATTTGCAGCTGAGAGAAGACCAGCTGACAGAGATAGACAGAAAAACAACCCACAACCTATTAGAGCAAAACAAAATATATAAGGCTGAAATGGTAAAACATATACTTCTAGCCCTTCAAATGTTCCTCACTGGACTCAAGAGTTTCCAGTGGGGCTGTGTTCTCTTCCTCCTCTTGTCCCACAGCCTCCTATGGGTTTGTTTTGGGAGGAAGTCTAAACGTATAAACATTTAAACATGTCTTTGGGGTCTTAGGTTTAGTTAGAAAATTTAAATGTGTCTGATACGTGGATCAAGTAACAGAAGTAGAGAGCATAAAACGCTTTTATTTCAAACATGTAATTCCATAAATAATGTGGCTTTACAAGTAAAAGATTTCTTCCTAAAAAACATAATCATGCAAATATTACCTGTACTAACTAATAGTGACCAATTTTTCCTCAAAAACATGAATAAATCAATATTTTGACATTGTCATATGAACTTGTGGAGAAATGCTGCCTGTTGTATGAAAAGGCAAAATCTGAATCAGTTCTGTCATTAATGCTTTAAAGACTTTTCTTTTTGATAGAAAAAAGAAATTAGCATTTGTGTCCTGGGTATTAAAATAAAGTCAGGGCATCAACCAAAATATAATAATTTAAAATTTCCCCTAGACTGAACTAAAATCATTGCTAGCCTAATCTGTCATAAAAAAAATATTCCCACAGGTGTGTACCATGTAAAAAAATTTTTTAATTTAATTACATTCTTGTGACTTCTTTTACTGTTTTCTGGTGCTTTTTTTGTGAATGTGAATGCCTCTTTCTGATTCATTTCAGCTGGGTCATTCATGATTTTGTAAAATATCTATTATATCCGCTTTTAGCTCTGTCTTTTACAGACTGAAAAATCCCAGACTATTAATCCTTCCTTACACTGAATCTTTAATAAACCTGCAATCATTCCTAGTGCCCATCACCTTTTCAAATTTCATTCTCTCATTTTGAGATGGGAAGATGAGAACAACACTGCAATATTGAAGCAGTAGAGCTTTCTATCATAGTGGTTTTTACTTGTGGTTTTTTGGTTTTTTTTTGTTTTGTTTTGTTTTTTCTTTTCCTTGGTTTGTTCCCTATTGCTTTCCTCACAATTCGGTTCTATTTGCCTTTTTGCACTGGAGCTGGTGTTCATCCACAATGGATGGAACACTAATCTCTTTACTGATTAGTAATATGTAATAAAGATATTACATTTTCAGATTTAAGGATTATATAAATCTGTACTGGGTGACATCATTTATCACCTATCCACTCTACTACCATCACAATATCCTTTTGCAGTTCTTCACAGTTAATTTTAATTTTAACTATCTATCTTCAGCAACTGTATATCAACAAGTTTTTCTACCTCTGTGTTCATTTTCTTTCCAGGTCTTTTATGTGTTGAATTGTGAAGTCCCAGAAAAGTATTCTGTGGCGTCACTGACAGTCTCCCAGTTCTTCAAACTGATCAGATACAGCTACAAGAGGCGGATCTTTTTTTATCTGCTGTTAATTCAAAACAGGCCTGTCCTTCAACTTCTCTGGGAATTTCATTTCTCTAACAACCTTTGACAAGTGACCTCGTAAAGAGCTGTTTGAAATGAAAGTACAGTGTTACCTTGACCATTCCTATTCCTATTCACTCTGTCTCTTCAGGGAAGTTGTATACAGATTGAAGCATGTCTTCCCTCTTTAAAAGCTGTGTTTGTAGCAAATGACTGCATGGTAAGATTACTGTGTGGTAATGTGATAAATGCAGTCCTACTAATTGTACTTTTTAATGTATTTTCTATCAAAATGCTTGACATGGAAGTCAGGCTTACTGGTCTGTATTTCCTCAGATGTTCCTAGGAGTTTCTTTTTCAAAAAAAGTATCTTGTCTACCTACACTCCTTCTAGTTCTGAGACCCAGTGAAGGAAAATCATACCTCCTGCTTGCTTCTATATATGAGTTTGGCCTTGGGGGTTTGATAGTAATTGTAATGTTAATATTTCTTCTAAAATTTCTTTTATTGAAACTTGTAGAATCATAGAATCACAGAATCATTTGGGTTGGAAGGGTCCTTTAGAGGTCATCTAGCCCAAACACCCTGCAGTGAGCAGGGACTTCTTCAACTAGACTGGGTTGCTCAGAGCCCCTTCTGACCCGACCTCTAATGTTTCCAGGGCTGGGGCATCTACCACCTCTCTGGGCAATCTGTTCCAGTGTTTCACCAACCTCATTGTAAAAACTTTCTTCCTTATAGCCAGTCTAAATCTACCCTCTTTTAATTTAAAACCGTTACCCCTTTTCCTATCACAACAGGCCCTGTTAATATTAAATTGAATTACAAGAACTTCAGTTTTGATAGGGGAACCTCCCTAAATTCCCTTATAGTGAACACTTATAAAAATAGTTCAGCTAGGGTTTATGATGCAGCCTTATGCTCCTGAGGTGTTCATTTTAAATCTCTGGCATCTAATGATTGTGCATATTCACTGACAGCTTTTGTGATTCAGTGAATTTAAAAAAAGGGGTTTTTTTTGCTTTTGTTTAAGACTTTGTTCCTGAAAAACATTGTGTTGAATTCTCATGTACTATTAAACATTTGCCTTTCTTAGCCCTGAAAAAAATGTAACTTAAAATAGGATTAAATTATTCTTTAAAATAACACAGTACTTATGAATGCTTCTGAGAGACAATATTGTCTTTCGGATCTTATGTTTTGAACTTACATTAACACTCTTTAGTAAATGCAATCTGTAGAAGTATTGAATGCTTTTTGTGAGTCATGCCATCGTTTCATATTCCTAATGAAATGCTGATCTACTAACACTTTGTACCACATCCTGTTCCTCTGGGTTGTTGTTACACTAACAAGTGACAAGCCTGTAGCAACTGGCAGAAAAATGTACAAAAATTACTGAGCAATTGCTTGGTGTCCCTATGAAAATTAGGAAACCAAAGTCTATTATTGTAAAGGGATATTTTTCATCTGTATTATTTACGATCTTTGAGACCAAGGAGTCCATTGCAGTTGCATAGACATCAAAGGGATTATCAAGACAATACCTTCCTATGCTGCACTATAATTGCTTTGCTATGGCTGTTGTACCTCCAGGCTCTTTATCTTTCGCAGTTTCTCTTTTGGTCACTATGAGTCAGTAATGGTAAAACAACTACCATCTATCTGTACGTTCATCAAGATTTTTGTTCATTTGTAAGAGGTGCTAAAAGGAACCTGAACTTTTAAGAAATATGAAGGCCTTGAGTTATATGCATTAAAATCAATCTCTCTCAGATTTCTATACATGACTCTCAGGTTTGGTTAAGGTCATAAAAATTCAGTCATTTTTTATTTGCAGTTATCAAACATGAAATATAACAATAAATAAAATTGATCAGCACAGAATAAAAACATAATATATGATTTTCAAGTGGCTAACAAATCACAGACCTCACATGGTCTGAGCACTACAGAAGAACAGGGAGCCGTTCTCAACACTCCCGTGCTCTGCCTTCCTGTGAAAATACCTCCTTTCAGGCAAACTTTTACCTTTCCAGAGATGACTCCCATGATTCAGTCTTCATTAGGCTGATTAGTTAGTTTAGTACACTTCCTACTTCACAAGCTGTGCCTTTCAGCTGAGTTCAGGTCTGGGTATGAAAGTGCTGAATTTGTGTTTGATATGAAATACACCGCTTCAAAATAAATCTAACTTACCAGAAGTGGAAATTTTTTCTGAGATTAAAAAGGGGCTTAAAAGACAAACTTTCCTGTTTGTTTAAGCAAATCTTATCCCTGGGCTTTATTCTGAAACAAGTCATCCCACCTTACATTTCCCAGTCTCTGGATCTCTGCCCTTTCAGTGTGTATGAGCAGGAGAGCTCTCCACATTTTTGTCCAGCCAGAGTCTTGCTTGGCTGGGAGAAATTGAACTGAGATGAAACTCTAAAAACCCTTCTGTTATATCTCTGATTACTGACAAAGGTGCTAGTTCAAATGACTGAACATATCCCAGGACTAAGTACAGCTTGACTTTCTTATAATTAATGGCTTATTAGTCACATGGGCAGAAGAGTAACAATATTCTACAAATATTGTAGAGAGATGATTTCCCTATTCTCTCCTTCAGATATTTTTTTACAACAATGCACTTATCATGGAAGAATTATTACATATTATTCAACTTAAGTAAGGAAAAGTCTTCATAAAATCAGTTTAATTTTAACAAGTGTTCCTCTGACTTGGCTGCAAATCTGTGACTTGAGTTCAAATCTCTGCTACCCAAAGCATCCTATGAACTCATAGCTACACTGTTGTCTGTGTTTTACATTTCCGTCAAAAAATAGAGGTGACTCAATTTACTAAATCACAATAATGTGATAAACACTGATTTTGAGGTGCTCGCATACCACAGGAATGGGTGTAAGAGAATTTCAAACATTTACAGATATTACTACAGCTAAAACTGTTTATATTATCCCCTGTGGCCCATTTGATGGAAATGGAGAATGGAATAAGGTAGAAAGATCAGTTTCTGATTGTCAGTACTTTCAGCTAAGCACAACTGAAAGAACTACAGACAGGATATCAGTCATTATCACTTTGAAAAGGACTGCTCTACCTAAAGGACTGCTCTACCTCTTCACTTAGCTTGCCACTCCCTGACTTTTACAACCTCAGATAAAGGGTGTAGAAACATTTTGAGTCTATGACTGTATCCATACAAGAACATTTTGTGCCTTCATGGGGAAAAAGAAAAATCAGACTGCTGAGAAATCATGACACATTGTCTTACTCCAGCTGCATAGAAGCTAATGCTTCTGTTTCATTAGTCTTCTAGATACTAACTACCCTCTTGAATCTCCCAGAACATAAATTTCTGTGAAGGCTCCTTAAACCCTTTCAGCTAAAATGATTTGTGTTTGTTTCAAACTGTTTAAATAATAGCTCCTTAACTTCAGAAAGTAATTTTGAATGGAACAGATTACAATGAATACTTGAATAAGTGGCTGATAAGCTTCTAAGACAGTAGCTAGAAAAGAATATAGGATTTCTGGCTAAACATCATCAGAGTGCTATGGAGAAAATGAAAGTCAAAGATTTCCCATACTCAGGAGACAGATTAGGCACAGATTTGTACTTGCCATTATTTTATTAGCAAAAGATACAACCCGCATAGTTCAATGGTTAAGAGTGTTTGCCAGAGAGCTTTGGGTGAAGTCCCTGGTCTTAATCAGATGGTGTAGGAACGTTAGTTCGGTTCTCTTACATCCTGCATAGTGCTCTAATCACAAAATTCTTGGGGATTCTTATTAGTTTGGAAGTTCCTCTCAATTTCTAGGAAACCTCCTGAGGAGTGGTGAACTTGTCCTGCTGGATAAGAATTTTCCAATAATTTCTCAGATCAGATAATGAGTTTCCGGACACATTGTAATTATGATCTGTTGTATGAATAAGTATCCAAATCCAAGAAAATTTTGACTAAGAAACTATGGCAGGAATGTTCATGTATATTTTCTTCTCCTATCAATAATCTCTAATGCAAATTAGGTTTGTTTATTGTGTGGGTCTTTTTGTGACAAACAAATGTTTAGCATTTTCCCTGAAGACCTGCATACCAAAAAATTTATTTGGAAGAGAAAGCCCTGAGCACATACATTTACAATGACAGTAAATTGACAGCACAAACTGAATTAATTAAAATGTAATGATGATACCCACCATTACATCCCAACTACAGCAGAAATTTTCAATGCTTTGGGAAGATTTTATTGGCTTACCTGCCATTAATCTTCTTCTAAATGGAAGGACAATCTCCTGCTGTAAGTGTCTAAAAAATTACTGTGGGAATAGTGGTTTTATGATAATGTCCACAATATTCCTTCCACTTTGAGATCTCTTAGCCAAGTTTTGAGCTATGAATTTATCCTTTGAGAAGCCTTAAAAATGCTCATGTGAAATTGCATTCTGCAATGCACTGAGCACTAAAGTACAAACAACGTTTTTATATGTTACTCTGAAAGCAAATCCTATCACATATCACTGAACGGAAAGAAGTCTTTACTTGAATCTATCCTAACATTAGAAAAAAAAAAGTAATTCAGTTTCTGGGAAAAATGTCTTGATGAATACAACACAAGAAGGGAACAAACTCTTCTTTAATTTACAACTAGAGGATAAGATATTAATTTATTTCTAATTATGGAGGTATAAATGTGCACGAAGGTCACGTTCAGCCAAAACAAAATGTTTAACTAAAGGTTAAACAAAACTTTCCTCTTACCACTTTAAAATCCATCTTTATATTATACTCTGTTTCGTTAGTCCAGCAGTTACTCTCTGAACTCTGTCTAGAAAGAGCTTTCTAGTAAGAGGATTCCTATCTTGAAATATTTTAAAAATTAGTTGTTTATAACTAATGAATGTCAAGTATGTATGTCGTACATACACAAGACCTTTCTACCTCTCCTAAACAGCAAATAGAACTAAAAGTAATTCATTTTCAATTATTCGTGCGTGTGTGTGTGTGTTACGACCAAAGTAAAGAGAACTGGGGCTAACCCCTAATGGCACAAAAGCAATGAGATAAGCTCAGAATTAGCAATGAGGGGAGCAGTGGTATTTTCTCTAGCTCTTCAAACCAAAGGCCAAAATTTTTAGTTTACACTTTGGACTGCACAGATCTCTGTTTACCTGTGTTTGAAACATCAAGTAGCAACTATGACCAATATTTCTGGCTCTCTTTATGTAGAGAAGACTTTATGGAGTCGTAACCCAGATTTAAGTGCATCAAATTTCACATATATATGTAATTTAGCATCTAAAGCTCTTCTGCTAAACCCAGCACATCTGGCATTGGATGAAACCAAACATCAACCTTTGGACATTCAGAGATGAGGGAGGGCATCATAATGGCTTGTGTACAACATTCCAGTACAAAGATTAGTGCATATATAGTTTTATGGAAAGATGATAACATAAACATTTTCACTGACTATGTATATAGATAATTTTTCTGAGCAGCCATACATATAAGAAAAATCAGGACTCCATTACACTAGACAACGTGCTGTCTTGTTTGAGAGGCCTAAGAATATGAGTCAACAAAAAGACAAAGAAACTATCATTGTTTTCTTTGTTCCATTTGCAGGGGAGGAGATTGTGCTGAACTTGGCACAAGAAATCTGTGGCAGATTCAGACATTGTTGGCCAATGTTATTGTTCCTCCTTTCCAACTGTCTGCTGTTAATCCAGGTCAAGCTCACAAAAGCCATTCAGAAACCTTGAAAATATTATTTATTCTAAATGATTAGGAAGAGGATCTAATTTTCACAGGATTTTTAATTCTCTTCCTGACCAATGTTCACAGTTCTTGAAGAACCTTATTTCTATTATGGTAAATGACATAATTATTTGTACTTTGAACGTGACCTTAAGCTCCATTTTTCTTGCAACCTGCACTCTTTTTTTACAGGATTAAAACAAAATAACCCCTTTCCCGTTAAGTATTAAAAGTGTCAAAACTGTTGCAGTGTCCAGAGAGGAATTTTCATTTGGTTCTGATCAGTTAGGACATAAAGTAGTGTTGCTCAAATATTCATTGTTATTCAATTAACTGCAAAGATCTTCCTAGAAGGGAAATGTATTTTTCAATTAAGACTCCTCATATAACGATGCAAATACAAGTTCCTATTATTTCCTCAGTAAGAAAGATCAAACTAACACTAACATTTCTCCTCCCTTAGCAACAGCTATTGAAATATCTGTTGCTTTAGACCCAGTAGAAAAAGTAATGCTTGTTAGAAACTTACTGCAGTCCTAACCTCAAGCAGAATTCCTGCTGTTCACAATCACAATATTTCACCCTGTTGACAACATCACCTAACTGACAGGTCATTATTTCAACGTTATACCATACCTCATGTTTGCAAAGCAAGCAGTCACTTGTGAACTTGTATCTAAGGTCCTGAGACAGTAAGATACATAATATTAGATATGACCAATCTTAATAATCTGAAACCATTCACAACTATAAAGGTTCTTTTTGTTATTAATTGGCATGAATTTTATTTTTGTCAGCATTAATTAAGATATTACCAACAAAATTCTGTTAAAAATATTAATAGCTACAGTTTGGTGCAACATCATTCTTAATCCTGAGTTGAAGTTAGAGGAATATTTTTTCTCCAGTTAGTTTATTTTATGCTTTGTATACTCTGTATACGGTTCAGTTAATTCTTTCCTTTATGCAACGGTTTCATAAATCATCAGGAGGAGAAGCAAAACAAAAAAATATGAGTGCAGAATTCATAGAAGAGAATCATAGAATTATTAAGGTTGGAAAAGACCTCTAAGATCATCAAGTCCAGCCATCAACCCAGCAACACCAGGCCTGCTAAACCATGTCCTCAACTGCCACATCTACATGTTTTTTGAACACCTCCAGGAATGGGGACTCAACAGCTTCCCTGGGCAGCCTATTCCAATTACTTGACCACTCTATCAGTAAAGGAATTTTTCTTAATATCCAGTCTAACCCTCCCCTGGTGCAACTGGAGGCCATTTCCTCTCGTCCTATTGCTAGTTACTTGGGAGAAGAGACCAACATCTGCCTCACTACAACCTCTTTTCAGGTAGTCATAGAGAGAGATAAGTCTCCCCTCAGCCTCCTCTTCTCCAGACTAAACAGCCCCAACTTCCTCAGCCACTCCTTCTAAGACTTGTGCTCTAGACCCTTCACCAGCCTCATTCCTTGCTCTTCTTCAGACACACTCCAGCAGCTCAGTGTCTTTCTGGTAATGAAGGGCCCAAAACTGAACACAGTACTTCAGGTGCGGCCTCACCAGTGTCCAGTACAGGGGCATGATCACCTCCCTACGTCTGCTGGCCACACTATTCCTGACACAAGCCAGGATGCTGTTGGCCTTCTTGGTCACCTGGGCACATTGCTGGCTCATGTTCAGCTGGCTGTCGTCCAGCACCGCAAGAACATTTTCTGCCAGACATCCTTCCAGCCACTCTTCCCAAAGCCTGTATCACAGAATCACAGAATCACAGAATCACAGAATAGTAGGGGTTGGAAAGGACCTCTGTGGGTCATCTAGTCCAACCCCCCTGCCGAAGCAGGGTCACCTACAGCAGGCTGCACAGGATCTTGTCCAGGCGGGTCTTGAATATCTCCACAGAAGGAGACTCCACAACCTCCCTGGGCAGCCTGTTCCAGTGCTCCGTCACCCTCAGAGGGAAGAAGTTCTTCCTCATGTTCAGATGGAACTTTCTGTGCCTCAGTTTGTGCCCATTGCCCCTTGTCCTGTCACTGGGCACCACTGAAAAGAGCTTGGCCCCATCCTCCTGACACCCACCCTTCAGATATTTGTAGGCATTTATAAGGTCCCCTCTCAGCCTTCTCTTCTTCAGGCTGAACAAGCCCAGTTCCCTCAACCTCTCCTCGTAGTGGAGATGCTCCAGTCCCCTCACCATCCTTGTAGCCCTCCGCTGGACTCTCTCCAGTAGCTCTTCATCTTTCTTGAACTGGGGAGCCCAGAACTGGACACAGGACTCCAGATGAGGACTCACCAGGGCAGTGTAGAGGGGAAGGAGAACCTCCCTCGACCCGCTGGCCACACTCTTCTTGATGCACCCCAGGATCCCATTGGCTTTCTTGGCAGCCAGGGCACACTGCTGGCTCATGGTTAACCTGTCGTCCACCAGGACACCCAGGTCCCTCTCCGCAGAGCTGCTCTCCAGCAGGTCCACCCCAAGCCTGTACTGGTGCATGAGGTTGTTCCTCCCCAGGTGCAGGACCCTGCACTTGCCCTTGTTGAACCTCATCAGGTTCCTCTCTGCCCAGCTCTCCAGCCTATCCAGGTCACGCTGAATGGCAGCACAGCCTTCTGATGTATCTACCACAACTCCCAGTTTGGTGTCATCAACAAACTTGCTGAGGGTACATTCTAACTCTTCATCCAGGTCATTGATGAAGAAGTTAAACAAGACTGGGCCCAGTACTGACCCCTGGAGGGACAGTACCCAGGGACAGGGCCACTTGGGAAGAGTACAGAAACGTGGTGAGACCGGGCAGGGATGCGACGAGGAAGGCCAAGGCTCACCTGGAATTGAAGCTGGCAAGGGATGTCAAAAACAACAAGAAGGGCTTCTTCAACTACATCAGCAGCAAAAAGAAGGCTAGGGACAATGTGGGGCCGCTGCTGAATGAGGCAGGTGTCCTGGTGACGGAGGATGTGGAGAAGGCAGAGCTACTGAATGCCTTCTTTGCTTCAGTCTTCAGTGCTAAGACTGGCCCTCAGGAATCCCAGGCCCCGGAGGTAAGAGAAGAAGCCTACAAAGAGGACGACTTTCCCTTGGTTGAGGAGGACTGTGTGAGCGATCGCTTAAGCAATCTGGATGTCCACAAATCCATGGGCCCCGATGGAATGCACCCACGAGTGCTGAGGGAGCTAGTGGATGTCATTGCTGAGCCACTCTCCATCATCTTTGAAAGGTCTTGGGGACAGGAGAGGTGCCCGAGGACTGGAGAAAGGCCAATGTCACTCCAATCTTCAAAAAGGGCAAGAAGGAGGACCCAGGGAACTACAGGCCGGTCAGCCTCACCTCCATCCCGGGAAAGGTGATGGAGCAGCTTATCCTGGAGGCCATCATCAAGCAAGTGCAAGAAAAGAAGGTTATCAGGAGTTGTCAGCATGGATTCACCAAGGAGAAATCATGCCTGACCAAGCAGATATATTTCTACGACGACATGACTGGCTGGGTAGACGAAGGGAGAGCCGTGGATGTTGTCTACCTTGACTTCAGCAAGGCTTTCGACACTGTCTCCCATGACGTCCTTCTAGGGAAGCTGAGGAAGTGTGGGCTGGATGAGTGGTCGGTGAAGTGGATAGAGAACTGGCTGAATGGCAGAACTCAGAGGGTTGTCATCAGCAGCGCTGAGTCTAGTTGGAGGCTGGTGACAAGTGGTGTCCCTCAGGGGTCAGTACTGGGCCCAGTCTTGTTTAACTTCTTCATCAACGACCTGGATGAAGAGTTAGAATGTACCCTCAGCAAGTTTGCTGACGACACCAAACTGGGAGGTGTGGTAGATACACCAGAAGGCTGTGCTGCCATTCAGCGTGACCTGGATAGGCTGGAAAGCTGGGCAGAGAGGAACCTGATGAGGTTCAACAAGGGCAAGTGCAGGGTCCTGCACCTGGGGAGGAACAACCTCATGCACCAGTACAGGCTTGGGGTGGACCTGCTGGAGAGCAGCTCTGCGGAGAGGGACCTGGGTGTCCTGGTGGACGACAGGTTAACCATGAGCCAGCAGTGTGCCCTGGCTGCCAAGAAAGCCAATGGGATCCTGGGGTGCATCAAGAAGAGTGTGGCCAGTAGGACGAGGGAGATTCTCCTTCCCCTCTACACTGCCCTGGTGAGTCCTCATCCGGTGTCCTGTGTCCAGTTCTGGGCTCCCCAGTTCAAGAAAGATGAAGAGCTACTGGAGAGCGTCCAGCGGAGGGCTACAAGGATGGTGAGGGGACTGGAGCATCTCCCCTACGAGGAGAGGTTGAGGGAACTGGGCTTGTTCAGCCTGAAGAAGAGAAGGCTGCGAGGGGACCTTATAAATGCCTACAAATATCTGAAGGGTGGGTGTCAGGAGGATGGGGCCAAGTTCTTTTCAGTGGTGCCCAGTGACAGGACAAGGGGCAATGGGCACAAACTGAGGCACAGGAAGTTCCATCTGAACATGAGGAAGAACTTCTTCCCTCTGAGGGTGACGGAGCACTGGAACAGGCTGCCCAGGGAGGTTGTGGAGTCTCCTTCTGTGGAGATATTCAAGACCCGCCTGGACAAGGTCCTGTGCAGCCTGCTGTAGGTGACCCTGCTTCGGCAGGGGGGTTGGACTAGATGACCCCCAGAGGTCCCTTCCAACCCCTACTATTCTGTGATATTCTGTGATAGTCTTGTGAGTGTCCAGGTGGCACAGCTGTTCATTAACTGCTTCCTCCTGAATTATGGGAAGTTTCTTCCACTCTCTTTCCCTATCTTCCAGCAGTGGGGTGTGACTACCCTCGGGATAACCAGTCTAACTATTAAAGACTGAAGCGAAGAAGGCACTAAGTACCTCAGCCTTTTCCTCATCCTTGGTGGCAATATTCCCCCTCACATCGAAGACGGGATGGAGACTCTCCTTGGCCCTCTTTTTTTGTTGACGTATTTGTAAAACATTTTTTTGTTGTCCCTTACAAGAGTGGCCAGCCTGAGTTCTAGCTGGGCTTTTGCTGTTTTAATTTCCCCTCTGCATGACCCAACAGGGACTCTGTACTCCTTTTGCTGAGAGCAGGTTGCTGACAGCCCTGCCCAACCTGACCTTGAAGTTTTCCAGGGATGGGGCACATACCATCTCCCCGGGTAACCTGTGAAAGTGTTTCACCACCTTCATTGTAAAAAATTTCTTCTTTATACATAGTCTAAATCTATCCTCTTTTAGTTTAACACCATTACCCCTTGTCCTATTGCAACAGGACCTGGTTTTATTTTTTAATTAAAATAAAATTACACTAGGTTTTTTAATGCTGACTTTCATCCTATTATTAATATAATCAGGCTCAACAAGGCCCAGTTAGGTTCAAGAAGGCCAAGTGCTGGGTCCTGCACTTTGGTCACAACAACCTCATGCAATGCTACAGGCTTGGGGCAGAGTGGCTGGAAAGCTGCCTGGTGGAAAAGGACCTGGAAAACGAGGCTGGTGAAGGGTCTGGAGCACAAGTCTTAGAAGGAGTGGCTGAGGAAGTTGGGGCCGTTTAGTCTGGAGAAGAGGAGGCTGAGGGGAGACTTATCTCTCTCTATGACTACCTGAAAAGAGGTTGTAGTGAGGCAGATGTTGGTCTCTTCTCCCAAGTAACTAGCAATAGGACGAGAGGAAATGGCCTCCAGTTGCACCAGGGGAGGGTTAGACTGGATATTAAGAAAAATTCCTTTACTGATAGAGTGGTCAAGTAATTGGAATAGGCTGCCCAGGGAAGCTGTTGAGTCCCCATTCCTGGAGGTGTTCAAAAAACATGTAGATGTGGCAGTTGAGGACATGGTTTAGCAGGCCTGGTGTTGCTGGGTTGATGGCTGGACTTGATGATCTTAGAGGTCTTTTCCAACCTTAATAATTCTATTCTTTTACAACCTTGCAGTGGGATCTAGTCACAAAATCCAGAACTAAACAGACAAAAAGTGTTTCTTCTAAATACCTGTAACCCATGAAATATGTATTTTTACTGGAGAAAAGCAGAGATTTTGGGAAGTCTCTTTTTTTTTCAGTTTTGTAATCACCCGTCATTAAAATATCTTACTAGAATTTTAGGGAAGAAACTATATCTTTACTACAGGAGCAATGGCTGTCCAGGGACATTGCCATTTTATCAGCTTTCCACTGGAGCAGACTTTGGGTACGTTGATGTCTCTATCAGTGCTATCAGTCTTTTTATACCTCTACTGATCAAACTTGATTTTGCCAAGACAGTGTGACTATGCTTGAAAAAAATCAAAGCCAGATTATTTCAGGTTTGAGTTCTGTCTTGTAGCATTAGGAGGAATTACCACAATTTCTAGCTAGTCTTGCACAATTTTTATAGACTTGCACAATTCAAATATGAGATGTGACTGGACACTTAAAAATGTAGGTTAATGATCTTGCAATATAACCCACATGAAATAGGCAGCTTACAAGGACAAACTCCAGAAAGCCTGTCAGGATTAAGTCATAGATGGATAAGTATTTGCAACTCCCATTACAACTCAGGTAAGTTTTGTGTCTTCTAGAATTCATCTCCGTATGAATAAACACATTAGAAGAGAAAACTTGTAATACAAGCAGGAAAAAAAAATCTGGAAGGAGAAAACTGACAGATCATAAATGTTAGGATTAATCCTTAAGCAAATATTTTTAATGCTAATAATCAGTTTATTAAGAACTACCAGCATTCTTCAGGGATGGAAATAGTCTATGTCTCTGAACTGTTGATTTTGCTTTATCTTTATTTTGATGTATTATTTACAGAATCACAGAATCACAGAATGTTCGGGGTTGGAAGGGACCTCTGTTGGTCATCTAGTTCAACCCCCCTGCCGAAGCAGGCTCACCTACCGCAGGCTGCATAGGACCTTGTCTAGGAGGGTCTTGAATAGCTCCAGAGAAGGAGACTCCACAACCTCCCTGGGCAGCCTGTTCCAGTGCTCCATCACCCTCAGAGTGAAGAATTTATTACCTTACTGTCCTATACCCACCCTTTTACTGCTTTATTTCCATAACTGGGGAACTGATTATGACCTCTTCCAAGCCTTTGTTAATGTTGGGAAAGAGATCTTCAGACAACCCATCTATGTGCAGTCAACATTTCACAGAGTTCCACCTGAATAAGCACATGCTGAACACATTCCATCACGGAAAACTAGAAATTAACATCCTTAATACCTTGATAACTATATGTTCCAGCATTATGTGAGACTATTAATCACATACATAGAATTAAACATTAGAATTAGGACAGGAAAGATTCATTTCACAGAACTACGATGACATGGAAAAAAATTTGAAGGTCAAGATGTGCATTCTGTTACATGAGAATACATCTAGTCAGATACACGGACCTTTGTTGAGGTCTAAACTATTTTGCTCTAATGGAACACAGTAGATAGATAGTATCCTCTGATGTCTGAAATCATACAGGTTCTCTTTTTTTCTGGGAATGTCACCATAGGAAAACCACTAGGCAGAATCTACACAGTGATAAAATGACAAATTACTTAATTCTCTCCTGTGCAGCAGTAATGTTAAAGTTAACATCTTTTTAAGAGAAATAAAAAAGACAAAAAAGTAAGACAACCTGGAATGAAAATGTGTGAACTTGAAATAACTGCCTTATGCTATCATGTGTCAAATGTTTTATACTCCCTAGGTTTCTATTTCCTAAATTTGAAGAGGCTTGCTTTTGTTTTTATTAGTCAAGATAATTTAAAGCTCCCAATCAGCAAAGATACATATTAACAAGCCTGTTTATTATTTATAAACAGTTATTAAATAATTCTTCAAAGATTCCAACACATTATAAAGGCAGTTAATGACATGATTCATTTTTTTTTCCTGCTAAAACTTTTTATCTCCTCAGATAGAATTTTAGAGTGTTTTTATTACCCAGCTTGAAGTGAAATTGAATTGTGTGAAATAACTGATTGTCAAGGACATCTGAACAAATGAAGTATTCATTTTATTCAGAATCCATTGAAGGATTTCTTGATGTTTTTATTTAATTTGCTTCGTATCAAGGAGCTGAATTCCCCTTTGAGACACATCACGAAAGAAATAAAAGATTAATAAAATCCCAGGAAGTTCCTACATTCTTGCAGAGTTTGACAAAAAGACTTAATATTGTTCTGTTTCTTCCTCACAGATAGAGACCAATGTTTTCATAGCAGTGTTTCTCTTCACAAGCTCTCCAGTGCCCTGGGTACAAGTACTACAAGTTTATACATCAAAATCTGAGAATGATGATAAATATATCAAGCGGAGTATGTTTAAGTTAATGATACATATGTCCAAAGAATACAGTCCATATAAATTGTTTTATTTATATAGTGCCATTTGTAAAAGCTCTTTAAAACGACAAGATCTTCCTGCGGTTTCTAACATATCTGCTGAACTGAGAAAGCTGTATAATTTTTAAACTTAAACAAATATTTGCAAAGTTCAAAGTGATTCAATTCATTTTACAACCAAAAAGCTGAAAAAGCCATATTCAAAATCATGTAACAGAACTCAGCAACATAGATAAGTTTTCAGGTACTTGGATGTTTATTTTAATTGCATTCCCAATTTCTCACTTCCTTATTAAAGTCCATTCTCACCTTTTTTTTTCCTCCACAAATAACTCTAATTTTCTTTAATCAGCACCTCTTTTCAGCAGTTACATTATCCCATGTTTTGGACTGTAATGTACATGTATATTTAAAATTCTGTCATTGCCCTTTAATATTTGTCAGTGCACAAGACAATATAACCTAAAACATTTTCTGACAAAAAGAAAAAGTACAGTATTATTAATGGAATATTTTAATTGTCATTCCAGATAGTTTTTAAGAGGCTCATATTACTGCATTCTGTAGAGGAGGTAGAATAAGGCAGATGTCCTAAATAATATGTATTATTTAGCAACTAGAACTTTCCTGAATATTTTTTCAAGGTAGTTTTATGGAAACTGCAAGGTTAGACACAAAGTCTGGGTCTCTTCACTGAGAAACTTGCTCAGTCCTACAGGAAAGCAAGCAATTTACTTAAAAAAGCTGAAGAACTCCATCACAATAAGGGGGCTTTTCAGAAATCCTGACAGATAAAAACTAAGCCATGGAAGCCTGGTAGAAATTCATGCATGCGAAAATTGAATAAGGAAATTTTTGAGGAACAGTTCATCTATGGGTAAATGCCTCCCCAATACTCCAGCACAGTTCAGAAGGTTGGATTATCACAATTGTATGACAGCCAGCCGTGAAACACAAATCTGCTGAAGGCTGGTATATACTACCCACTTGACATTTAAGAAAATCTGCGCAATTTTCTTCCACAGATTAGGTTTCTTAGCTCAGTGATGTAGACTGCTGCCTTTATCCTTATTTACTCTCTCCATTTCTTATACTGTATTGTGTGCCTGTGTACTGTTAGTATGATATAGATAATTTCTGCACAAAACTGGAACCCAATAAAAGCGTGAAGAAATGTCATAAAGAAACAATAAGGCAAGATACACATAATACATATGACAGTAAAATTCTGTCTTTTTTTGTCAGAGTTGAAACTGATTATAAACAGAGTCAACTTTTGGGGTTTTTAATTTTCAAAGGTTTGTATTGAAAAGATCAGGTCTGCCATGTTAGTTCAGAAAAACACCTGAAACTCAATAATTACCATAGGTACTAGATCAGCAAAAGAAAATAGGAAATGATACCATAAAACAAGCAGCTTTTTGCTGCAGAGCCTGCGTGCTGTGTAGACAGAAACTTCAACTTGTTATGATGAATAAACATTAACTTAATTCCATTCGAATCAGTGAACACATTTTTTACTTACCCTGTTAAACTAACTCATCTGTGGTTAAGTCCAGCATGTGTAATGCTTTTACAGTGGAGGACTTAGTTCTAGAAAAAGCTATAAGCAAGAGAAAAGCCTCAGAGTCTCTCTCTCTCTATCTCTTTCTCTCTTTCTCTCTCTCTTATTTATATAAGTATAGATTCACACGTGCTGAATTGCTGAAATGTATTTCTGAAGAACTTGAAAGTATCATTAAATACATCTTGGAAAAAAAGAAAATATAGGCACTTATGGAATTAATTATTCTTCTCAAATATAACATTATTTTGACAGAAAAAGAAAGTAAGAAACAATTATAATGTAATAAATATGAATATTTTTGCTGCAAAAGCACAAATAACACAGTTGCCTCTATAAGCAGATATTCCAACAGAGTCAGAGTTACATATCATTTATATTGAAATGTCATGCTGCTCCAAAACATTTTATTGGAAAGTGTCTTCTTTCGATTTTCGGGAAAAATCCTAAGCCAGTTTTTGATAATAAGACTTAGGTGCTTATTTATAGAAAAAAATACTGCAATTCTATGCCTTTGTTAAATTCAAAACTTCCTGGGTAACTAACTATTGTTGTAATCAAAGCTATTGTAGTGTTCTAGGTGATACTTCATCAGTGCATTGAATTGGAGCCAGGAAGTGTAACAGGTCTTTAGTACAGCAACAGGTGAAGTTTTAAACAATACAGCCTCTGTGCAGTTGTCTAACCATGTGTGCCTTGCGTCATCTGAGCTGCATGAAGGTATAGCTCCCAGCATCCTGCTGCTGGTCTCTCTGTGATATTTGCCGGTCCCCTGTGGATGCCTCAGATGCCTGAGGGTTTCTCAGTGTGGCAGTGGCCACTCGGTTGAGGCAACTGAACGGAGCCCTAAAGGAACAGACAATACTGAGAAAGGAGATTTGCTTCTCTCTGTCAGTGACAGAGCACCAGAATAGCAAGGAGTAGCTGTTCTAAATAAAGTACATCAGGAGGTGTATGACTGCACCTCAGTCTTTGGAGATCTAAATATTCTCACAGCCGTTAGATGTTTTAAATGAAACTGTCTCCATGAACACCTTCCTTTGCTGACTGCTGCAGTAAATGTATGCATACATTGAAAAACAATAAAATCATGGTTCTTAAATTAATAGAGTATTTTTGGCTTAGTATTTTTTCTTGCATGTGGTACTCCAAAATAATGCCTTACTTACCATCGTTTCTCAGTGTCAGAGGTGTAGGAGGACTCAAAACTCTGGCATTTGTCACTGTGTTTTTCACCAGGCATATATAGCTGCCAACATCAGATGTTTGCACTTTGGAGATGTAGAGATTGCCTGTTTCCTGAGAGATGAACCGCCTGCTATCCTCTGCCACAAATGATGGGAATTCATTAAATACCCAGCTATAGATGATCTCTAAAAAAATACAGAAAAAAAAAAAGAGAAACAATAATGTGTCATGTTAATGTATACACTCCATAAATATTCATTAACTTTATTTAAATAAACTAGAAAAAAAAAGCTAAAGGCTTTTTAAACTTATTTGTCTGGTTTAGAACTGAAGAGAAGATTTTTTTTGTCTCCTTGGAATTTTGAAAATAGCATAAGCATTTAGTCCATAAGTTCCCTGGGAAGACGGATTTAGTCCAGGAAAAAATAATTAAATTATTCAATAGACTCAGGAAACACCAGTAAAATATTACAGAATCAGAGTCACAGAATGGTAGGAGTTGGAAGGTACCTCTGGGGATCATCTAGTCCAACCTTGCTGCCCGCCTGGACAAGGTCCTGTGCAGCCTGCTCTAGGTGACCCTGCTTCGGGGGTTGGACTAGATGACCCACAGAGGTCCCTTCCAACCCCTAATATTCTGTGATTCTGTGTGATTCTGCCAAAGCAGTGTCACCTAGAGCAGGTTGCACAAGACATTGTCCAGATGGGTTTTGAACATCTCCAGAGAAGGAGACTCCACAACCACTCTGCGCAGCCTGTTCCAGTGTTCTGTCACCCTCACAGCAAAGAAGTTCTTCCTCATTATCATTAGATGATTCCCTTTTCTAATCTTTCATGTCAAGCCAAAATTATATCAAAGCATTTTTTCTCTACTTGTTCAAATTTGCAGTGAAATATGTCAAGCTGCTTCTTATAGAACTAGGGATGACTTTTGCAAGTGTGTGTATAAACAGTTTTTATTATGAACATCAGGAACATCAGTTTTTAAAATCAGCAGATTGCAACAAGTGTCCAACCTCTCTTGCAGGTGGTATTACTGCATGACACTTCCATCTTCTTCTACATCTGCTTCACTGAAGAATCTCAGAACCCTTTCTATATACAGCTTAAAGGTCTACGAACACAGAATAACTCCTTAAAACAAAGCTACCTACTGCTTTGCCTCGTAATCCGATGGAGCAAAGACTAATCAAAGTGATTTTTAATCATGGTAATTAAATCCAGTCCCTTGGTTCTTATTTTTATCCCATAAATCTTTCTGTTCACCTGAAAAGTATATACTTTTCCTTTTATATTCATAATAATTGGTTGATAAAAAAGAATATTTCCTATTATTCTGTATGAGATTATATCATGGTTTATTAAAAACCTAGATGCATTAATGTCTCAGCATTAGAAGTATCAGTAAAGTTAATGAGATTCTGATTTAGTAGGGAATTCCTTTCAGGGAATTATTCCTGTGGAGTTCCACAAATTCAGACATTAAAGCCTTAACCTTATGTATACTCTTCTACTTGTTGTTCTCCTGTCAATCTTATCTTCCACTGTTTCATTTTGTCTTCACACGTAAATAAAATAATCTTCACTACTTAAAATGGCACATTTGTTTTAAGTCAATTTCTTGCTTAATCTCCGCCCATGACAGTCTTTAAAGAAATTACTCCAAAATCAGAAAAGCCAAAGTTAGTTCAGGTGTATAAAATTGCTACTACTACTCCGAGATGCAAACTAATCCATTGGTATAGCAAGTTTTTTATCCCCACTACAGTCAAAATGTTTCTTGATATAAGTTGGAAAATGGACAGGTCAAAAGAGTGAGAGGAAACGCCTCAGAATTTAAATTTTCTGTATGCTTTTCTGCTAATGGTAGGAGAGGAACTGGTATAGCTCTTCCTGGCACAAGAAGAGTGAAACACATTAACGTCCTAGCCTCGGTCAGCTGTGCAGTTTGACTATAACTGTGTAGAAAGCATTAGAAATTCCAACTAATCTGTCCTTTCTGTCTTTATGTTATACCGTTCCCTGACACGGTGGTCAGAAAGGAATAGAAAAGCACAGTGACTTCTTTTTCAACCAACATAAGCCAATAGTGCAAGCAGTCATGTAGAGATGCAGGAAGTTCTGGATTAATTCTGAAGAAGTTCAATCTAGTCTTGAAGTCAGATGAAAATTTTCTCATGAAAAATGACGGTATCAGTACACAAATGCCATGTAAAGGGCTAAATATATTTACCTGACAGTAGGAGAAGACTTCTCCAAAACAGGGAACTAAGCTGCACACATTGACTTTTTGCTTAAAATTAAAAATTGTAATTCTGAGTGGTTACACAGGACCCTGAGGAATTCAGGGATCACAGAGAGCTCTCCGTGTGTCCAGAATTTCCTTCTTCTTCTGTCACGTTTCAGGCAAAATGCTTTTTAGCCAAAAATACTTGTCTCTGAAAATTTCATTGACACATTTTGCCATGATGTCTTATCTGGCAGTAATGATTCATGGCAGCATAAAACTTTACAAAGTGATGATGAACATACAAGTTCAAGGAAAATACATAGACTTTAACAGAAGACACCTGTTACTAATTCAAATGGAAGCAATCTGTCTCGCTAATTGCTCTGGCTTAAAAGTAGTTCAAACCTAATGTAAAGCAGTCATCATTGTGGGTTCATTGGTAGTTCGTGTAGAACAGATTTTTTTCCATTTGTAGCCTAAAAACACATGCAGTTAATTATTCATTTGTTAATTAGAACTACTCCTTAGGAACAGATCTCAGCCAACAAAGTTTTGTGCCTCTAAGGAAACACAATACTTAGTCTGTGCTGGTATTGAATCCAGGGGAATACTGTCATTTCGTCACCTAAATGATGTTTGCTGTTAAAAATGGAGTGATGGATGAATGGGTAGTGTGATAGAGCACTGAGAAAAAAGTAACAGAACTTCTGCCAAATCTAAAACTCAAATAATTTATGCTCTAAAGCTGCAGTTTATGCTTTTATTTGTACATACCTACAGCATCTGTATTCCAGCCAGGAGCCCAAACTCCAAAACATAGACAAAAGTGCTAACTCTTCTTGATCATTGTCAGCCCATTGTCATTGAAGGAATTACTCTTGTTTTTCATTTCTAAACAGAAAAAACCTGGGAATACACTTTCAAATACCTGAGGACTTTGCATCTGAATGCTCAGGTCTGGAACTGATTTGGAATTCTGAACCTTCTTTGCAAGTGATAAGCTCCTTACACACTTTATGAAATTTCTGTCCTATTAGACCTGATTAAAGAGTTCAGCTGATTCTTAAATATAATTTGAGAATTATGTCCATACAGTATGCATTGGCTTCAGTGGAAATATCTCAGGGAAACTGCAATTTCCAATGCACGCTGTGCAGAACAGTCAGAAGCAACCACAGCTGGCTTGGGATCTGGGGACCCAACAGTTTTTAGCTGACAGAAGTTGATGGATGGTCTTGCAGAAGTCATTTTACAAAAAGATGTTAACAGAATGACTGCAATTATGGGAAAATAGGTGTATGCTGACATTGATCCATTATACAAATGTCTCACACTTCTAAATTTGCAGCCATGGTGGAGGATGAAACATGCATTGATGTTCATATTCTGGGGTTCTGACTGTTGCTGATTTGTATGCCAACAAAATTAAAATTTAGCGTTCTTAAATCACAGAAATACTAATGAAGGCTGTCCAAGTACAAAACCTGGGTTTTTTGTTTTTGTTTTTTTTCTTCTGGCAGTGTCATGCATAAGAGAATACCCAGATGTTTGCAATGACATATCAAAGTAACTAATTAAGAGAGAATGACGGAGAATCAACCTCTAAAAAATTGTTGTCTGTTTATAGATGTCTGTCACCTATAGTACACACACAGTAAAATATTCTGAAATAACAATGGGTGTAGTTAGATGCCACAAGTCCCACATCAGCTCAGCACAGGAGCACATATAAACTACAAGAAGAGAGGCTTGCATTTAAATAATATCTGAAATCCCACTCTTACAAAACGGTGAACTGCTGAGTGAATCTTTTGAATTTCAGAACAAGAAGCCTAAGACCAAACAGATGACACTGGGCCTATTTGTACACAGCTCACTGCAGTTGTTAGTGAACTTCAAACTTTCCTAGAACGGTTTCCGTCAAAAGATTTTAGAACCACTGTCATTCAGCTAAGCAGAAAACACAACTGCCATTGTATTAACTTTTTAATGGCAGACTAAACTCCAGAGATGCATCTCAAGCCTGACAGGTAAATAACAATGGCCTTCAAGAGATTTTGAAGCTAAAAGTCTGTGCTAACAAAATCTAAATAAACCAAACTATAACTGTAAAATCAGAAAGTAATTACTCTAGATAGGAACCCTCCGAAGTAATTTCCTTTTGAGAAAAACCTGAGTAAATGGTTTCTCCATGCTGTACTCATTTTGCTTTCAACGGGCAAATAAATAATTAAGTGAAAATAGGAAACTGTGAATACTGCAGTGTACAGAAGTCTAGAGTATTTTTACAGAATATATGCTGAGTTTATTTTTTATTTTTATACTCCTCTATTTTATTTTTAATGTGACACCTATGACAAAACCACAAAGATAATGCAGAGTCCTTTCTGGAAATTACTGTTGACTCCCAACACAAAAGAAACTTTTATGCAGATACTGTTTGTCAACACAAAACAGAAACAGAGACTAAAAAGCCAGAGAAATCATGAATTATAGAAGCAGTTACATATTGGCATTCTCCTGTGGCTTGGGCTGGAGGACTCTTCCACTGGTAAGTTCTGTTATACACAAAGTCTTGGTGTGAAAATGATTTAAATCAGTTTGGTAACCACAAAACTTGTATTTCCTTTTATAAATGACCAGCCTTGTTTACAGAAGAATGTCTCCAACGAGCTTTGTATCTGTTTTCTGAGGTCATTTGGAAAGTCTTCTAAATGTCTGATTTGTTTCTGTGTTTTATTAAGTACCTTTTAGTGTGCTGTATAGGTGAAAATCCAGGTCACTTGGTGATAAAGTAGTGAGAAGACAGCATCTATCTCCTGCCAAAAGGAATTTATGGTGTGAAATTTAGTTTGCCCTAATTTGTTAAACTATTTTTGTAGATCTATTTTTTCTGTTTAACAACACTAATTCTTAAACTGTCACAACGCGTCGTACTTCCCTTCATGGATGAAGCTGGAATACTGATGTATCAGCATTTTTGTTAGTGCTGTGTTGTGCTTTTGGAGATATCATTCTGATGCAGAAAATGTCAGTACTATGGCAAAGCAAAAGTCTTTCTGTCATTGTCAGTCAGAAAGAAATAACCCCTTCAGTATTACAAGAAGAGCTATGCTGCATAACACCAAATATTCACTCCTGTGTTTGTTAGTACCTGAATGTTTCCCAGATTTGCTTCAAGGCTTTTCTCCTGAAAAATTTCTCGTGACGTCCTTTTAACATGAGGTTTCTGGACAGCTTTTTCATCAGTCCTGTGCGCTAAGTGGTATTTCGGGTGGCAAGTGAGGACATAACAAGAAAGCTGCCATACAAACACCTTTACGGCCACCTAAAATCTAAATGTACGGTCCATACAGTGGTAAAATATTGCATCTTCAGGGGCAAAGCATGCAAACATAGATTGCACAATTCCACTTCTGTGGAGTTATGATGTTTTACAAGAAATAAATCTGTTTTGTGTCTTCATTGTGAGAGATATAGTATTCAATCTCCTTCAGTACCGTGTTGGGAAAATATATTTCTCTTCATCTTTTTAGGATTTCCTCTGATTACTCCAGTTCCACAAGATGGCAGTACTTGATGAATAAATGATATTGATGCCTGATGACAGCCAAAATCTGAGATAATCTGGAAGTTTTAGCAACTCTGAAGAAGTTGCTTCATCTCTTTTTTTTTTGTTTATAAGAAAAGTAATAAAAAGTAGACTCAAGATTACAGGCTGCATTTACTATACATAGCTATAAACCATGAACTTTGCATGATGGCTTCACTCTACCATTCAGAAATTTTATGTTTAAACAAAATAAAGTATCAGGAAAAAATCTGCCTAAATGTTTCCTGTTGAAAATACTAAACCTTATTTTGTCTCCAGCCCAGTTTTCACCTTTGTTGTCACACAGTTTGGATACTCTGTGTACCAGCCGCAGAATAAGGGTCCGTTATGTGGCACTCTCTAATGATGGAGAACACCTCACATTTAGAGGGGGTACGGTTCTTTTTAGCTAAGATGAATGACAACAATGTGTTGTTTCTCCAGCCTCCCACCACAACCAGATAAATAATTTTGGTACATTTCTTTGTGCTGCTGTGTCTTATTATCTGTACTCATTAATCCTTCAAGAAAATACTTAATGAAGGTAATTTATTTGTTGCATTGTAATGCATACACGTAGAGCAAAGAGATGTTGTCAGTTTATCAACTAGCAATGAAATTACTTCTTTTCTGCTCTGGGGGCTCCGTATCTACTGCTCACTTACCTGGAACACAATTCTACCAATCACATATTTGTCTTTGTTCAGACTTAATTATAGTGGTAAATCTTCAAATATTTTCTTTATTATAACAGTAACATTCTTTATTATTACAGTAACATTTGTACCTTTGACTTGTATGAAATGTAGCCAGTCGTTGAAACTCCTAAAGACCAATGAAATCTCTTTCTCATACGTATGCTCTTTAAAGAGATCACATGTCATACAACAAAAATATGGCTTCTGGAAAGGGATTCTAGATAATTATGTATGTTTGCTTGTCACTGGCAAGATTTTCACATATAAAAAATCTGTTCCAGAAAGAATCAAAATATTATGATCAAAAGGAACTCAAAACCACATCTTCTTCAGGTACTTCTTTTGCCCTCAGGCAAGATCAGATATTCTCAGCTCAATCTTCAAAAATGTCTGGTGAGTTATATTCCTAAATCTAGATCTTCACAAGAATCTGTTCCATCGCTCAATTAATAATTAGAAAGTTTTACTTAATATTTGTGCGTAATTCCCTTTTTTTAATACTGTTTATTATTTACTCAACTTATTATATTGAAAGTATTGAAAACACTTCATTGATGACCTATACCAAAGTTTTACTGTTACATTGAAGACCATTACCCTTGTGTGTATCAGGCTTCTGTTTTCGAGGCTAGATCAGCCAAATCTCTTCATCTTTTCCTTAGAAGTCATGGTTTTGAATTCTCTACTTTGTGGTGTTGTTGTCATCTCTACTACCTTTCTACGTCTTGTAATGTAAGACCCAAAACTGGACATGGTGTTCTATTTCAGACAATAACATCATTGATAATGGGAATGATTAAGTCTCACATCCTCTATAGGTAGCAGTCTTCTTAGTATGTCCTAGAATTGAAGTATGCAATTTTCCATTCTACTAAATATTCCACTTTCTGTAACAGCTGTACTTTTCTAAGGAAGAATGTTATTTAATCACTTATTTCCCTTTATTCTATCTGTAAATTTGATGTGTGGTAAGTATAGTAACCTACATTTTGCTGATTTTTGTGTTACTCATTGTAAGTAATTTCTCCAATGTACTGATCCTTTTGGATTCTTATTCTGTGCTCTGCAGAGATTGTAACCTCTTGTAGCTTGGAGTCATTCACAAATGTTAAACATGCCTTTCTTTGCACTAGGCCACTAAAACATTCAAACTAAAAATATAAATATGGTGTAATTTGTTCTTGACAAATCTGTATTAGTTGTTTCTTAACACTTCGTTATCATCTTATTGACTACAAATTCAGATCACAGTAACTTTGCGGAACTTAAACTCAGTCTGACTATGGGCCCTCCTTTATTTAAAAAAAAAAAAGAAAAAAGCTCCATTTTATTTTATTCACATATTTCAAAATAATTTTTGAGAAACCATGCTCTCAGTAACTTTTTCATGTAAAGGAATGCTTAGACATGGTATAATTTCAAAATTTACAGGCATTTTATCAGTATACATTGTTGTCATATAATTAAAGAAAATGTGAAAATGACATAAATTTATACAAAAAAGCTGATGGTGGAAACAAATAAGTTTGTGGCTAGTACTGAAAGAAGTTTTTTGAGAAGGAAAAACACTGAGGAGAGAAAACTGACCACAAAGCAGAAAAACTATAAATAGGATGTTTTAAAAATCTTTTGAAAGCAAATAAAAGAATTCTAACAACAGATCTGCTATTGATACTCATCTGTTATTAAGTAGGGATGAAAATCAATGCTTATGTAGAAAAATCCTGAATGCTCCAGACAAAAATTGAGGATCTATATTTTACAACATATCAGGTAACACAGATGTCACTGTACAATGCTGTTTTCTACGAAAAGCAGAAAAAAAGTGGATGGTAAAAACCAATAAAGTTAAACAGTCTAAATAAGTAATACCAGAGAATGCAATTCAGAATTTAAGCATTAGCTTTGCAGCTCTTGTAATCAATACTACTGACTTTACATAACTATTGAAACATCTATGGCCAGCAGCACTAGGGAAGTGATAATCCCTATGTATTCAGCGCTGGTGAGGCTGCACCTTGAGTACTGTGTTCAGTTTTGTGCCCTTCACTACAAGAAAGACATGGAGTTGCCAGAGTGTGTCCAGACAAGGGCAACGAGGCTGGTGAGGGGTCTAGAGCACAAGTCCTGTGAGGAGTGACTGAGGGAACTGGGTTTGTTTAGCCTGGAGACAAGGAAGCTGAGGGGAGAGCCTATCACTCTCCACAACTACCTGAAAGGAGATTGTAAGGAGGTGAGTGTTGGTCTCTTCTCCCAAGGAGCAAGTGATAGGACAAGAGAAAATGTCCTCAAGTTGTGCCAGGGGAGGTTTAGATTTGATATTAGGAAAAATTTCTTCACCGAAAGAGTGGTTAAGCATTGCAACAAGCTACCCAGGGAAGTGGGATGAGGCACCATCCCTGAAGGTATTTAGGATATACACAGATGTTGTGCTTAGGGACATTGGACTCAGTGATCTTAGGGGTCTTTTCCAACCTAACTGATTCTATGATTCTATGATTAGTAATTTCCAAAGACAAGAATGAGAGATAGTTTTTGCTTAACATTAGAAATGATAATCAGTAAAACCACATCATAAAGTCATTAGCTTCCATCTTAGATGAAATAATTCATTGACTGATATGAGATTTGATTAATATCTGGTTTAAAAAGTGAGATATAATTAACAATATTGGAAGAAAATAAATCTAGTCAAGCTCACTCAGTATGTTTTGACTGTTCTTTTTATTGCCAAATACAGCAAAGTTTCTGTACTGTAGCCATAAGTCATATTTTATAAAAGAGTACATTGGTGAAAAAGAATTTGGATAACCTCAAAATTAACTTATTGTTCATTGAAAGGATTAAAAACTGACTGCAAAGCGTGATCAAAAGGATCATTTCTGGAACCCTTTGTCCTCTACTGCTGAACATTTTAACAGTTAAAAACAAACCTATGTTGTTTTAATCACTGATCTACAGGAGAAATAAAATTGGACAGTGACTCTGTTTTGGGTAGCTTAATATTATTAGAGCCTTTTTTATGATGAAAATGTGTTAAATGTACAGTAACACAAGTTGATTATTTCTTAATAATTTGAACGAACAAGAATTCTGTGGTAATAACTAAACAACTTCTGTACTTGTGAAAAGTGTGGCATTGGAAAATAACGAGGATATTGTTTAATACTCAGGAACACCGCTGTAAAGAGTACTTGTATGTGGAAATTTTTTTCTCTGGCAAAATGTTCATCAGATTTTAAAATTTTTTTCCTCCTCTTTTCTCTTTCACACTTTACATCTCTCTTGTTCTCTGATCATGCTGCGATACATGATTTTCTCTATGTTTTGATGCCACTGGTGTGATAGTTACTCTGGCATGGTCTACTTCTTCTTACGCAAGTCTGCTGCAGGTGTGAGCATAATGAAAAGTCATATTCCAGAGCAGTGTTAGCTGCATGAACCCCAGAATCCTGCAACCAAGTGGGCTGCTGCATTACATGGAGATTGCATTTTATGGCTACTTCAAAGACACCAACAGATTAATGCATTTCAAAGGCATAACTAGGATACTCATAAAAAGAAAATTATAGGATGATGATCATCTGAATTTGTGGAATATCTCTCTGTCAAATGCAAGAGTGACATTATCTCTTTTTCAGCTGAGAGATGCAAAATTTCTGCATCCCTAGATTTCCTCCACTCATCATTTAACAACAGAAGTGCTGTTAAGCTAATTCTGCAACTTGGCTGAAAATATTCACTAACACTCCAGTTCTCAGAATATCAGTCTCTCAGGGAGTTTATATGTGTGTTTCAATTTGGCTTTTTGTATTTCCAAGAAAGAAAGCAACTTGAATTTCTCACTTTATCCCTCATTCACCTTGATTCCTAATGCCAGGAAGGATTAATAGTACCAGAAAAATTAATTAACAAGATTTATTTTCAGGCTTCCAGGTGCAGAAATGAAAATAAAAGGCTACTACAGTTCTAGTTTATACTTCAGAACACGATCTTTTCTAACAGCGTTCGGCAGTCTTTACATGCAGCTGTTGTCATAGGAATTGTACTGGCAAAAACTGAATACTTGGAGTTTGTAGTTGCCTTTGTATGGCTGCACATATTGAACTTAAGGTACACCCTACTGCCTCTCTGCTTTATATTCTCTTGGTGCTAGGTATTTTAATCCAAATTTAAAGGCTTTTACTGAGTCGGTCTGCAGGTCAGTGTTTGGTGAATTCCACCATGGCCATGGCATGATATGAGTGATGGATCTTCCTTGGGCCTGCTCCTTTGCTTCTATGATATTTATTATCCTAAGATCTCAAATCACGGGTAGTACCGTTATCATCACATTTGTACGGGAAAATTGAAGAAGTTGGAAGTGACTTCCCAGCAGTCAGGAATCCAGCTATATTCAAAGTGAAATCTCCACTAATACATAATTCTTTTAATTTCTAATATTCTTTCCTCTCCTCACCATCTCTGTACATCTACAAGAAATGCCAAAACACACACAAAAAAGTTATAGTAAACGAATCCTTAGGAGTTGTGTAGATGAACATCGGAGATGAACAGCTGCCCCCTCATCTTCCCTCTGAATTTGCTTTTCAAACATTCAAAAATAATTAGTATAAAGCACACAAAAGTTTGGTTCTAGAGCAAGGTCTAGTGTTCAGTTCCTTTTTGGTAAATTTTCTAAGCTTAAAGGTACTAAGGAATGGATCCTCCATTATATCTTTCTGAACACAATGGAACATGTGAACATATGCTCGAGAGAATAAGATAAAACAAAATTTATAGTCCCCAAAAGACAATTTTTAAGTATTAAGAATGACAGTGACAGATGATTTTTTTCACCTTAATTAAAAAATAACTCAAAGTGTAGATGAAAAGGAAGATACATGTCACATTAACAAACTGCCCTAGAATGTTGATGATGTTGTTCAACCATGTTGTACAAATAAATCACTACAAATAACCTCAGCAACAATCAATCATTTAAAATTTAACAATGTAGAGACTGTAACTCTTACCTGTTTCTACATACAGACAATACACTGTTGAGTCCCTCTACACTTTGTTCTGCACTACTGGAAATCCAGTGAACTACTTCCATCCATCTTCTACTTGTCACATAATGGTTATTTCGCGATAATATATAGCCTTCTGTTGTCTTACTTTCAGCCTAGGGTAGTGTCCCATGATTTTAATCTCTCCTCCTCAACCCCTTAGCAACAGCAGTCAAAGTGACACCTGATGTGCCACATTACATATACATATCACATGAAAAAAGCAGACTCTTGTCCAACTCTCCCTAATTTTTCTTTTCTAAAATATAAATTATTATTAAAATGGTGCAAGCAACAGGCAATTCTGCTCCCTCCTATGCTGAGTACATACATGGTCTTCCATAGACTAATTCTGTTTTTCAAAGCCCTTTTTCTTTTGGGCTTGAAGCATGATGTTGTAAAGTCACAGCGTCTGGACAGTAAATCAATGCAATTATAGTCTTTTCTTGAATTATTCTTTGGAGATCATCCTCTGTAAAATGGGTAGTGCTCCTTCCTTCCATCTTGCATTCTGCAGAGCTGAAAATAGACTTCAGGATTGAAACTACACAGTAGTTTGCTAAACTCCCAAAGGAGCTTGTGGTTCTGCAGGAAAAGCAAACTGAGACAAAGCCTTCATCAGTATTATCTATACCCTTTTTTCCATTCTCCTTTCTTCTTCCTGAATTTTTATCCCAGCAGTATCCAATGGAAGATTTTCTTAATCGTCGAACAAGGAAAATACTATGAAAATTAACACTTCAGTAAACCAGAAAATGAAATTAAATTTCCCAGCTACAGATTCTCTGCTCTAGGGTAAGAGCATCAATGCAACATGAATTGTATTAGCTGGCTAATGAAGTCATCAGCAATGATTTTAACAATATTGGAACATAGCATGAGAACACGGAAGATAGAAGTGGGCAATCAAATTATCAGAATTAAGTGTGATATTAATTATTACATAGTTAAAAAGATGATATTGTGATCAAAAAGAAGTCACTTTTCCGCAGTTATTGCTCTGGAAAACACCTTTTGTTGTCAGAAGATAAAGGATGAACATGTGCTGCTGCACAGGGGTTTGGATTTGGCTCTAATCATTCTGATTTTTATCTGAAGTCTAAGATATTATGCTTACATCTACTCGGATATTTTCTTCTTGAGAAATCCAAGCAATTGCCTTTAACGTATTTACTGTTAAGTTAAAACTACCTTCAAGCCAGTTACAATTGTATTGGATAGGAAAAAAGAACATAAATGCATCCAGGTATATATTTCTAAACAGTTTATAGTTTCCCCTTTGAAAAATATAAATGAAAACTACATACACCAACTAGAATTGTTTTCATACACCTTCATTTATTTGGAACAATCTTCCTGAACTGATTAAATAAGGCTATACAAAAATCTATGTCTCATTAAGCACAGTATCACCTCAAATGGTTGTAAGTTCACTTTCATATTGTACTTACAAAATAAGGAATAACTGACTTTATTATATAGGGAAACTTGTTAATGGTATCTTATAGAACTCAGATCAGTTCAGTCCAAAGCCTTCTCCTTCTGAATCAAGAATGACCTCCTAACATTTTCAGTAGTCATCTCTACCACAATCATTGTTGAACTCATTCAGTCATGCCTAATCTGGAAGAGTTGCATTTTCTGAAAACTCCACTGTTTTCATCCTTTTTTTCAATCCTTAGAGATATTCCCACAATGGTAATGGAGAGAAAAAGCTAGACTCCAGACTTACAGAAATTAATCATTTCTCACCTCTTCCTCCTTCTTATGTTTGCTCTTGTTTCATCTGTCTGATCAGCATTGTCTTTCTGGCTGCTCCTCCTTAGTTACATTGATTAACATGTGCACTCTCACTGTTCTTTCGCATGGTATGAAGTAGAGAGGTAATTGGGATTAATTAGGAATGTTCTATCTTAAACATTTTACTAATTGACATGTTTGTAAAATGATATTGTTCCAGCCAGTAGCTTAGTAAAACATCAGAACTGAATAGTAAATGGTTCTAATAGGAAGGTTATTAGGGTAAGTTAGTGTTAGGGTTAGGGTTTATTATTATATATTTCTTATTATTTAGGGTTTGTTATTATAACCCTAACCCTTCCTACCATTTCCTACTTTAATTGTTACCCCTACAATACTAGTTGCAGAAATGAGGTTGTGATACCGTGAACATACATTTCTGTTAAACCTGGCAAGACAATGCTGTCTTGTTTAATCACTAGACTGAGGGGTTCCTGATAGTTATGTCTAATTTGTTGAGACATCTCAGTAACAGGCTAGTAACTTGTCTCTAGGGAAGAGGAGCTTGCCCATTCCCAAAACTTTTCATCATTATTGTCTGATTTGTCAAGCTGCAGACTAATAGCTACATATGGCTGGTGCCTGAAAGGTAATTGAGCACAAGCCTAAGGGCCAACACACTCAATGCATTTTTTAAATTAATTAACCTCCTGTGCTTCCTCCCTCTTCTCTTGGTATCTCCTTTCACTTTGATTGTGCTGCACTGGAAGCTGGAGTAATATCTGTTGACAATAGCGTGGCTGTGAAACTACAGCATGTGTCCCTTAAGAAGAGACCTGTCAGGTCTACCCCTTCATCCAACCTTGTGCGCTGCCTTAATTGGCCAAGGTCAGCCAGCTTTCTCTCCTTACATTTTCGTGGTCGCTGAGGGGAAGAACAGTTCCAGTGAGTGATCCAGTTGGACTAGGAACACTAAACTTTCAGTTTCTAGTGTAGTTTAGCATACTTTTTGAAAAAATTATTAGTGTTTTTAAGGGAGTGGAGATGATTTATCAACGGTAAAATCATTTGGAAGAGTTTCTTTTTTACAATACCAAATTACAAGTTTCTTGGGAGAATTTACTACAGTTGGCCCAGTAATGCATTTTTGTTCATGTATTGCTTTTCAAATTAGTTTAAAAAATAATAATAAGAGAAAATCTAGACTTCTATTTCAAGAAAGTTTAAATCAATAATAACTTTTTATTCGTATGCCTAGAAATCAGGGCACATGCAGATCATTAAAATGTAATTAAAATCTAGTAACAACACATTTCCAACAGACTGGGAGTAACTCCTCATTGGCAAACATAGCTTGTTACAATGCTACCCTACAGAAAATTCTGTCATTCCCAAACTCTTTAGTTTCATATCCTCAGATGCATGCCTTCAACAAGATTGAGGAAGAAAAACCTATAAAGCGCTCCAGGGAACTCAGCAGCAAAATTACTGGTCATGCTTTGAGTAATGAAAAGACCACAGAAAAAAAAAAGTGAAGTTAATTGTGTTTGTTCGTTCCGTAATGAAAACTACAGGCATAGTCATCAATCAGTTACACAAATAAAGAATACAGATTCCTATACTGAGCCATGTCAGAAGCCATGGATATTCACTTTAATGATAGCACACATGGGATTCTTCATTACTGGACAAGAAAGTTACAAAAGAGTTCTAGTAAAAGTGATAAAGTCAGGGATGCAAGAGGGAAGCATCTGTATGATTCTTCCAGGGAAAAATGTGGATGAAGCAAAGAGATGACCCTGTGGATGTAAACCAGAATTAGGACAGGAATATAGAGTTTAAAGGACTGTGAAAGTGCATTCTAACACTTATTTTTTCTCCCATTATTGAAAAGCAAAGTTCAAGATTTGTTAGCATTCAGTTAAAGTCAAATAAACACAAAAGGCCAATCAGTCTCACCTCTGTGCCCAGCAAGATCATGGAGCAGATCCTCCTGGAAAATATGCTAAGGCACATGGAAATTAAGGAGGTGATTGGTGACAACCAGCATCATTTCACCCAGGGCAAATCATGCCTGACAAATTTAGTGGCCTTCTATGACAGCATTACAGAGTAGGTGGATAAGTGAAGAGCAACTGAATTAAATGGATGAAGAACAAACTATGACATGCAATTATGAGAGAAATAAAACAGAGTTAAGATAGGTGTCCTGTACGTCTTTATACAGATTCTCTTACTACAGTTCAACTCTTTGTTAAGTCTAGGACACATATCTGGCTTCCATTTTACCATTAATATGAGTCTTAAGAAACAAATCCCGAAACCCTGAACTTCAGTGTTCTTCTAAATCTTACTTTTGCTAGTAGAATGAGAATCATCAGGGTATTGTACAGTTCTAGCAGGCCTAGCAGTTGGGAGGAGATGATAGTTACGTCCAGTGAATGTGAAATGTTCCATTTGCGATCACCAGTTTCACACATTTTCACCTCTACAAACTACTAATAGAAGCTACTCATTGAGGACTGTACTAAGTTCTGCTTATCTTAAGCAAGAGTACCAGTTGAAGGCATGACCTGTGCAGCTGTTGTTTTGTGAATACTGCAAGTGGCCAGTGGTTCCTCTCCCAGGAAGCAAATTATGTAACTTTCTATACTAAAGTTGATTTGAAAAGTTGTGTTTGAAAAAACGTATCGTAGAAAAAATCTGGATGTTACTTTATTGTTTAATACATACAGAAATATATTGATATCACAAATCATGGTCAGGAAGAAATCTCACCTGTAGTGACAGGTTAACATGATGAAGTAGGATCCAGTCATGCGTAGAGAGACATGGAGATTCAGAGGTTTGAGTTCATGCAGACTTCGTATGATTTTGAAGAAACTGATAATGACTAGATCCACATAAATAAGGAAGTTCTCTAACGTTGTGCACTCGAATGCCACTGTTAGGTGCCTGGATCCTGGGACTGAATCCACAGCCTTAAGATAACCTTGTTACCTTCATATGAGTCAAGTTAGACATCTGTGAATTGCATTTGCAAAAGCCAACTTAGTAAATGGAGAGTCAGAGGGTGTATGGATGCCTTCAAAACAGAACTTGCTGTGTCCTGCATGCAGATACCTGAGACAATTACATGTAAACTGGCTAACGAGTGTACTGAGGGCAGTACAGTCCAAATGTAACAATCTTGTTATCATAACTAATTTGCCTGGGGAGGTCTGCTTCTAACAATTCTGTACCTGAATGAGGTCATTTAGAGCCTGCCTCATTATTTCTATGCATAATTTGTGCAGTATCGGCCTAACCAGGAGAGTTCTAGCTAAAGAGCTACTGCACTTCAGTTGGACTTGGGTTTCTACTTGTGTTGGACCTTCAGTCCAAAGCTGCAGTTTTAACACAAATATAGCTTTCAGATTCCTTTTGCAGACCCGGAGCAGTGAGAAGTATTTGGTTTGTGTTTACTTGAAAAGCGGTTTTCTGTGTATGTCCAACGTACATATGAACAGGAGCCCAGAACAACTTAAAAAAACGTTATCTGATGTGACTTTCTCCAATTATATGAGGACTAGGACAGCTATTTACGACATAGAAGAACAGGACAAAATCTCTTAGATCTTGGTAGAAAGAATTTTATTTCAGCAGCTTGCCAGTTTAGCAACACACTATTGCAGACACCCAGAAGATGCATGAGGAGGACTGTGGTCCCCATAGCACTGGAATTAATCATCATTGGTGAAGCATTTCTCATGGAAACTAGAGTTTTATAACACTAAAGGGGAGGCATAAAAGATGCAGCCTAGAATACAGTTTCCAAACTGGGTAAGATCAACTTTGTCCTTTAGAAAGAGATAAAAAAAAGTTACAGTTTAACATCTGTACAGATGTTACGTGCTGTGGAAAGACGATGTAGCAGCGCTCCCTCCAGACGTCAGCATTGTTTTGAGGCGGGTGGGAGCATGCATCTGCCTTCCCCTGCGCGCATCAGGGCTGTTCTCTTTCTAACAATGAGAATCGTTGTTCTCTATCAAGCTCATACTGAAAGCTTTGAATAAAAGCCTTAAAAAACTCAGCTGAAAGTATTAATTCTGAGGGAAACATTTAAATCTTGATGAAATCTTCCATTCATTTTTAATCTCGCTATGGTAAACCTTGCAATTAAGATGATTAAATGACTGAATAAAACTCTATATTTACATCCTTTAAACTGCCACAATGTAAAGCTGTAATCCTGTTCACGGAGAAAAGCAGTAGAGGCTTTTTAAAAGGGAGACCTCAAATAAAGCTTGTTCTTTAAGCTGTTGGTAATTAATGAAAATCTCACTTTCTCACTTAGGAAGATTACCCAAGAGTTAATTATCTAGGAAACCCATCCTGGAGAAGAAAATTGATGGGGGCTGAGGAAGAACTATCCTGTGTTATGGAAGGAAAAAAAAAAAAGATAAAATGTTATGTGTGTGGATTATCAAGTTAACCATGATTAATATATTTCACAAGGAACAACTTAAGCATTTGCAACAAGAAAAATATTAGTGGAAAAGCTTCTGTAGTAGACACATTAAAATGACACAGGACTCCCACTGAAGTCAGAGGAAACATTTTTTTGAGTAATGATCCAGGAAAAACAGGAGGTGAGAATTTGTTGGTGGCTGTGTGTCATAAGGAATCTGCACAAAATCTTTTTCATTTAACATATTTTCCTTCCACATTATGAAAGACAGCATAGTCTTTCCCAAAAAACTCCCTTATTTTGCTGCTCAGGTATTTCTCAGCAAAGGTGAAGATAACTTAACAAACTCATTTATTAAAACCAAGAAATAATTCTCTCATCTGAATCTGCACTGCAAATATTCTGAATATATTTCTAGTGTGCTTTTTATTTTTCTTCTTTCCTCTGTAAAATATTTGGACAACAATCTAATGAAAACTTACATGAACAATCTATATATATCACAAGTTTGTGTGTGTTTGTTTATTGCACTACTTCTTGATAATGTATCACAGCATTAATAAACATAAATCAACTCTGTATACGTATGAAACTTGTTTTCTTATTAAATTCTTGTCAAAATAAGTTAGTGTAGTATATTTTCAGTCAGTGATTCTTTGTAGAGACTTTCAGATTTTTCTAGAATTGCATTCTGTAAGAATGGAATGTAGGTATTATTCAATCAAAAGTATTTACCTTCTATTTGAAAACACTCTAATAAACCTAAATCTCTTTTAATATAGTGTTCTTTCACTAAGTTGTTTTTCTTTTCCTACAATGATGTTATTTTCTAAAAGGACTCAATCCTGAAACTCTTAGGCAAGTTTGTAAGTAGTTATTGACTTCGGAGGTTGAGGAATGGGATTCTGTTGAAGGATGAATTGCTTACAAGGTTGTGGAGAATGATTAGGTTTGATACTGTATCATGGATTTATCTCCTGGGATAAGTAAGTCAAAATTATTTCTGAAGGTGCTGATCAATGAATAAATCAATATAGAAGAGCTTGTGGTGTTCATCCACAAAAAATCCTGTATCATCAAAAACACCACATAACTCATGGTCTTGTTAATGTTAGATATTCACACATTTCAAGCATGCTTTAAATAGTCGTTAGCTTATATATATCCACTACAATAGCTTAGTATTCACTTGAAATTTTGTCTCCCAGGTGATTTTAAGGGTCAAAATTTCTTAGGACTATCTAGAAGACAATATCATCTTTGCAAATCAGACACAGAAACTGATATGGAGTATCCAGAAACTGAATGCTTTAAAAAAATAAATTTAAAAATGCATTTTAGACGTTCTTTCACACAAATCCTTGAAGTTCCTCCGCTCTGCAAAAGCATTTTGTAGCTGGAAGAGAAGTTTCATATTTGCTTCTTAATTTCAGAATTTAACTCACACAACTCCTCCTTAAAGTTCTGCTTTTCTCCAGAATTATTTTTTAGAAGCTGACTGATCTGGTAGTCGTCTTTCATTAATGTCTTGTACCTTATTTTACGAGCTTTGTGGAACGATTTAGTGTTGAAAAGTCACCAGGTATAGAATTTTTTGGAAGGCCCATGGAGGTAGATCTCCCCTTTCCCAAGGCTTTCCAGCTACTGTACTAATACTACTTGCAGTCCCATTGCCGTACCACAAGGACTTACAGCCCCTCTGTATTTTGCAAGTAGGGAGCTGGAGGGATATTGCATGTGATTCTGCATTACAGAATCATAGAATCATAGAATCATTAAGGTTGGAAAAGACCTCTAAGCTCAACAAGTCCAAGTGTCAACACAACACCACCATGCCTGCTAAACCTTGTCCTGAACTGCATCATCTACACATTTTTTTAACTCCTCCAGGGATGGGGACTCAACCACCTCCCTGGGCAGCCTATTCCAATGTCTGACCTCTCTTTCAGTAAAGAAATTTTTCCTAGTATCTATTCTAAATCTCCCCTGATGCAACTTGGGGCCATTGTCTCTCGTCCTATCGCTAGTTACTTGGGAGAAGAGACCACCACCCACCTCACCACAACCTCCTTTCAGGTAGATGTAGAGAGCAAGAAGGTCCCTCCTCAGCCTCCTCTTCTGCAAACAAAACAGCCCCAGTTCCCTAAGCCGCTCCTCGTAAGACTTGTTCTCTAGACTCCTCATCAGCCTCGTTGCTCTTCTCTGGACATGCTCCAGCACCTCAAAGTCCTTCTTGTAGTGAGGGGCCCAGAACTGAACACACTACTTGAGGTGTGTCCTCACCAGTTCTGAGTACAGGGGCACGATCATTATTACATGATGATCAAAAGAAAGGAAGGCCAATTCCCCTTCCCATTCACATGAAGTCACGTTTACATCTGCATAGCAATGCAATTTTTCATCTTTCAGTGATTATTCCTTTACACTGCAGAACATTTCCTGGCATAGCTATGGTGATGAAATAATGCCAACAGTGGCTCAAAATATTTTTCTGTAAGAGAATTTCCTGCTGGCATAGCATACTGGTGCTCAAACAATATAAACTAAACCAACTGAATGCTCTGTGTGTGCACAGCAGTTTCCACAGCAAGGGTTTTGCTGGCCCAGTGATGAAGATGAAAAACACTAGTTTTTCACCATCAAAGGTAATGTGCATGTTACAGTAGAACATTGCATTGGAATCTGTCTAAATAGAAGTTTAAAAGCATAATTTTAGGGAAAAATTTGTAAACATTTTGATGACATATAAGGTGCATTTTGGGGAACGACAGCTGTTAAAACATGTATGACTCCTTGACTATTGATACCCATCTATCCTTACACTCTCAGTTTGTTTGGGGAAATCAAATTCAGCTATGGTGTTGAAACTGTCTCTCACTTTTTCTGCCTAAGTTTTTTCTCTCTCCGTTTAGTTATCATAATCAATCCTAAAGATTATGCACTCGACTCCATCATGTAGAGACTGTAGCATCAAACTCAGAAATAAAGACAACCATAATAACAGAATGTACTCAGACGAGGGAAAAGCAGAGAGGTGGCCGGAAGGTAACAAGTGTTAATTATGTTGATAATTGTAATACAGTAATAACATTCATTCTAAAATAAACAGAAACTGAACACATTTCTCTAACAGAATCTCAGAGGAGTTTTTCTTTTCTGCAACCCTTCCATCTGCAATGTGACTTTTTTCCAGGGAAAAAAGTTTTTAGAGGAATTAAAAATCCCCTCAGCACAGATCTCATTCCCCAAAGAGGAAAAGGATAGGTTATACTGTATCTATTGAAAAACAAGGTATTCTGTCTAGCGTCATGACTCCAGGTGTTATATGGTAGGTATGCAAATATAGAGACGTACTTGGTTATCTGCAGACATTGCAGGAGTGCCAATCTGAAAAGCAAAAACGTAACCTCTCTGGAATATCTACACTTTCATCAGGGAATCCACAGGCATTTCATGGGATTTATGTTATTTTTGACTTCTAGCAATGATGCAGTTGTACTGGAAATAAGGCTGTACAGCAAGACGAAGTAACCGAAATCATGGTTGTACTGCTGAAAATGAAAGACAATTCGTATTCAACAACGGTATCTTGACATTGACATTTGGAATAATTTCTGAAGGCTTCTAAACTCTAAAAGAAATCTGTGACCTTAAGGGAGCATATTCACCACGAGTGGCATGGAGGTTATTGTTGTTAAGTCCAAGTTTTATACTGGGAATAAGACAATCTTGTAACAGAAATTCTGCTGCTATTCAGTGGCATTTGCAGTATAGGAGTTTTAATTACTCCTTTGGTACTCCAAAAACTGTCAGTAGAAACCTGGATATTTCATTTTTGAAGTTCCACAATCAAACACATGTTGTATCTAAAATACTGAGCATCAGATAATGAGCAAACTGTAAAGAACCAGCGTGCATACAAGATGCAGCCTACTGTACCTGGTGAATGAAGTGGAGGGGAGCACATCAGAACAACTCCTTGACCTTCACGTACAGAGACAGCACTTCTTGTCCGACCGCTAAAATTCTCCAGATCTATCAAAAGAACAGAGCATTTTAGTTACATACCAAAGATTTTAAATTTTGTGGCTACTGACTTACATTTTATTTCCTCTTGTAAAGCTGACAGTTCCTTTTTCATACCTTAATCCATAAGAGAAGGGCCTTTAAAAATAAATCTATTTCCATTATAAAAAATTCCACGTTGCATCAGCATTTTATTACTCTTTTTAGTGCACTTGGGTACAATATCAAAGGAATGCAGCAGACAATATATATACCATTTACAGAAACATTTAATAGTGCTTTTATTTCTTCTTGCCATATCCTGTTTGGGTTTTTTTACCAGACGCAGTGATTCATATGCAGTGAAAAAAAGAAATAAAAGGGGAGAGAACACCTTGGCTATCATCCCAACTGATGATGTTGCTAATGTCATCTGGACAGTGCACAGTACATTGTGACCAGAAGAAAGGAAAATCAGCCCCATTGGTTCTAAGACCTAATCTTCTTTATAACGTATTTACTCTTTATAAATAATTTCTTTCTCACTTCTGGTATCACAAACACGGTCCAATTATGGGTAAATACATTTTCCCTCTGAAAGTTTCCCCCCAGGAGGGGAATAAGGAACATTTCACTTTCTGTACAAAAACTTTTGAAATAGGCTGTAGGGTGCTGCTATGAACTGTTGCTGTTGTTTATTTAAAGCCTCTCACCCAGAAGATCCAATTACTCCATTTACCACAGGCAACACTGGACCTGGATACAAATTTGAGGTGAATAGCTATGGCCTAACATGCATATCTGTAGCAGAAGAAATATGACAGCTCAGTTCAGCCACCAGACTGGTGCTTTCATCCATTCCTTGGTGCCAGCGATGCCATTTAAAGCCTTTATTCACCGAGGGTTTCTCTGGAGACATTTCTCTCTGATGTGGATCAAGGCAAAGAGAGCTGCTACAGGGGCACCCAAAGATATCTTTGAAAGGACATTGAAGCTTCAACAGGTACTAAATGAGGATCTAAAATATGAATAGATGGGGCTAGTGGGAGCATCTCTCATTGACATTCAATGACCTGTTGTTGTACCTGTTCATTTCCGTGCACAGACCAAGGTGCGGGTTTGAGCCAGACAGCACCGAACTGTTTGAATAGGTTGAGTAGAGTTACCACTTTCTTAACTGCACTCAGCTGACAGTTCTCTATTGGATGCTGAAGCTCCACATCTTGCTCCATGCCTAGTAGTGCACAAAACTGAAGTTCAATAATTTGCAAAAGTAATACGAGTTGATCATTGGTGGATTTCATAACGGGTTTAGGTGCACACTTTCAGGTAGAAAGAGACTTACAATCTTTCCAAATGCTTTCTCACATTTCTATAAAAGATATCTTGGGCATAGGCAGAAGCCTAAAATTAAAATATATCAAAACTTGCACTGTCTTTGGGCAAAATAAATCAGTGTTCTCATTTCAATAATAGATACCATGTTTGAGAACAGAAAAGGTGGATGGATTTCAGTAGAATTTTAACAAATAATAGGACAATATTCCCAAATGATACAAAATTTGGCTAGGCAATAGTTAACAAAATATTATACTGCATTTTAAAATAAGACCACCATAGGTTATCATATAATCTGGTGTAATTTCACTTAAAATCGTCATCTAATGAATGTTACCTGCTGGTATATTCTGCAGCAATGTAATTATTATTATTTTATGTCTAGAAAGTAGCAGGCTAGCATATCACTGCACAATCAGCTGTTTTGGAGGGGAAAACAGCTTGCAATGAAAAGTTCTCCTAGTTAAGAATGTCTAGATATCACGTGCATGCAACTTTGAGTCTACAACTTTATGTATGTTTGTGTTTTCCTGTATTTTTCTGAAAGGAAGCTGATATATCAAGCAATATTGTCAGAAGTCTATTAAAAAATAAACGGTTAATTTTCATCTTAATGCACAATTAAGGAATACAATCATCTTTTTTAGTGCATAATTGCTGAGTCCTTGTAAAAATGGTATGTGTGCTTAAGGATTTTTTTCAAGGTCAATTTTTCAGGTAAGAATACACTGAATTTCCATAAAATTGTTCTTGTAGCCTTCCTTCTGAGAAAATGCGATGAATCTTCTCTGTATGGGTGTCCTAAAACATGCAGTTTGATTTACTCCTCAATTGCCTTCAAAGCTCCAGACTGTAAGCATAAACAAACCTTAGTGAATTTAAAATTGTGGACCGAACTTGAACTGATGTGCCATGGCTTCAAAATATTTTGAGATGTTCTGAAACCAGAATAGCTGCTCTGTGAGAAATACATAGGCCATATCTCTGTGTATTGGAATAGATATTATCACAGCAGTACTTCCTTACCCAGCGTTTAGAGGAAAAAAACAACCTATGTTGCAGACAGCAGAAAAAGAGGTTTAATACTACCGACTACCTGAAACCCATACTGCAAGTCTGCTATATGTACTTTAAAAGGAGAATTTTTTTTTTATTTTTCTTTTTTAGAAAACATTTGAATTGGGGAATCAAATAGCTGAATAAATCAAAATATTGTGAGTTCAACAGAAAAAGCTCGTACCAGTGTGAGGAGAAATTCTCTCCAATTTATACAGACAGCAGGACAAGGAAGAAATCTTTCCTACTTTTAAAAAAGTCTCTGAGATTTGTTTCCACAGACTGTTTCTGTTATTTCTCATAAACCTGAAAACAAGTAAAGAGAATTTGCAGAAGTGTTTTTATTTTGTAAAAAAAATAAGAACTTAAATCGTTTGATTTCAATTCCAAACTCAATTTGAAATACTGAATTATGTAAAAAAAAAAAATTAATTTTGGAAAATGTTTTCTATTCTGTTGGTAGAACTTTGAATTTACATACATCTCCTGGAGGACAAAAACATCTTAATTTTAATGTAGAATCCTGTGTCTCCTAGGGTTATATGTTTTCATCCTTGAGATTAAGTTATTACTATTTATGATGTACAACCTGAAAGCCAATCAACACAAAATAAGAGAAATTTGTGACATCTAAATTATGAGCTCTGTAGGCAGAAGTAAAAGTTTTATATTTTTTGCTATTTTTTTCTGCAGGTGAATAAATGCTATTTTAAAATTAGCTATAGCAACCTCAGGATGTTTTTTTCCAATTTCCCATTTGTATGTGCACTGTGATGGACAAATATTCTTTTTTTTTTCTTTAAATGAAAACCAAGAATCTTCTTTTTAGTTAGAAATAAGAGTACTATGTCTGATTCAAGTTTCTACTTGTTCAAATCAATTAATTTAAAACTAAAGAAGGAAGGTAACAGAGAGATCTGAATTTCAGCTTTTTTTGCTATATTTTAGTTCTGAATTGGATTTCTTGTTAGCATAGAGTGAATAAAGGATTGACAGGTGCAAAAGCAGAGATTTAGCTGTAAAACAAATAATTGTGGGAAGACTTAAAAGGAAGGAAAGATGAAGGATCATGCTTACAATTCCACCACATTAAAATAATACATAAAAAATTGGAAGAATCAAATGAAAGGGAAATTTAATGCATTTCCTGCAAATCTCAGCCAATCCATAGCTGTACTGAAAAAGAAGACAGCTACTAAAACAGTATTCAAAATCCTATAATTTTACTTTAAAAACTCTAAAAAAGAGATTAAAAATAAAAAAGAAAGTGTGGACAGAGGTGGGGATCATAACCTGTTGCACAGCAGTGTCGGCCATCAATTCAGTGTTCTTGCTGCAGTATAAACCCACAACATGTGTGACATGTCAGACAGCCCCACACAGAATGAGCATATCCATCATATTACGATGAAGTACATGGCTGGTTGATAAGAAAATGCCTTTTTGTTCTCCACAGTTGTTCATCTTACGCCCTGAAAATTAGATTTATTTACCCTTATCTCAGTGCTAGTGGCAAAGATGATAACACCTGTTATATCATCTACAAAGCAGTTCCTGGAGTACTAGCTACATGACTGCCATATTCTTTAACATAAGGCACAACCCTGATGACTTGAAAATATGTAGTGTTACTACAGAACAATCTGTGACACAGGAGTGGTCTCCACTATGACAGGGAAATGGTAGAGAAATTCCAAAGCTAGTGAAGAGGCAAGACATTAAATACAATGGGTTTAGTGCAACACTTTCTGGATGTCCTACTTGTACTTCAGGTATATTTAGCTCAGTGTAGTACTCAGTCTTTGACAGAAATTCTAAACTTGTGAGAAGTATTCAGATCACTGATCCAAAGGAGCTACCAGATAGGATGGCTGTCTCTGCAGTGGCTATTCCCACTCTTCTGAAAGGAGCTGAAGTGTGGGCTTCTCTCAGCACATATATGTATGTATTGATGTGTGTTGTGGAAGAATGACACTCACCACCACAAGAGTATCAGTTTAAATAAGACCCAAAAGAAAACAAAACACTTCTGCAGAAAGTGAAAGGAGTAATGGAAAATAAAGGAGAAAAATTTCAAGGCAGTCAAAGCAACAGAAAAGCTTTGCAGGACTAGCAACAAAATAAACAACTAAACAAAGGGGGAAATATTCTGCCATTGACAGAAGAACTTGTACAAAAGTTGGAGCTGTTTTTACCACTTAATAACCTTCCAATTTGCCTTCACTGTAGTTTTCCGTTTAGGCGTGCATAGGAGGGACCATTCATTCTCTGTGTTCATCAGTTGGCTGCAGCTGATGAGGGCAATAGTGAAAGGGCAGGTTTTTGTGACCCAGACAACAGTCCACTGATGATTGCTACGAAATTAGGATCAAATTAAAAAGGAAAAGCAGATCCTGTTTTTATTTTAGTTAATTACGGCTTGGTAACCTAGCATGGAAGCTGTGGAAGGCTATGTAGGCTATCATCACTGACTTAAACCAGTCAATACACTTTTAAAGTAGAAATTAGATTGGTGCAGAACAATGTCCTCTGCCAGCCCAGTTCTGTGAGCTTCGACTATTTTATGTGCGAATTTATTATGGAGTTTAAAATGGACGTCATATGATATGTATTAAAATGTTTAAAAACATTTGCAGAAGATATTGTAAAGAAAAGTATAAAGAAGGATATATTCTTTCCAATGAGGTAAAAAAAACTCTACACAAGGTAAAATTCTTCTGTCAGGGCAAGGACAAACTTATTCATTGTATTGTCACGATAGAGAGGGTTGCCTTCATCTCCTTGTGTTTGAATGACAGGACTAACATACAGACCTTGAGCTTGAATTGTAGCTCTTTAAAAAAGGTAAGATTTATGGTGAGAAGAATTCCATTAAAAATATGTTTTTCAAAATTCCATTATAACCTAAATCAAAAACATGATTTGACTGTAGACTCTACAACAATGAGAAATATAAACTTTGTGTTCCATAGCCCATAAACATGGGCTATAGAATAATGAAAGGTAGATATTAAAAAGAAAAGATGAGTGTAGTTGTATAGGGAACTTTGAAATGGGATGAACTAAATACAATACTCACGGGATATCAAGATGTCCAAATAAATTAATAGATAATTTTGTACTGACATATGCCTATTTTCTAGGAATATCAGATTAAATAGGTAGAGAAGTACTGTTAGAGTCACTCGTCGGACCCAAGAGTTACTTCTAATACTGAAGACGTGAACTAGAAAAGGTGTGAAGGGAAGCTTAGACATAAAGATTTCTGCCATGACAGAAACATCATCTCACCATGGTTAATGGGAAAAGCATACATCTTGTACTTTTAAAAATCACTTTACCATACGACTTTTAGGTGACAAAATAAGGCAAGATTCAAATACTCTAGAATGCATCATGCTTATTATCATTGCTGCTATTATTATTTATTACCAGAAAGCTTTTGAATCCTTCATGGATCATAAGTCTGACATGACCTGAAAAAGGTCATTTTTTTTCTCAAAAAAGTTAGTATGCGAGTATATAATGAGACACAACTGAAAGAGAATACAGAAAATCATTGATATATATTAAGACTGTATGCCAGCCACCCTGTGTCTCTGTACATCTGCAGACCCACTGAAGAATTTTAAGCAAAAGAGGTGGTTATGCAGATGTTTTCATGGAGTGCCAAGAAAAGATGAAGAGCACAGGAGAAAGCTTAAAGACTCCTGTCTGAAAATGTAAAATATGCAGGAAAGAAGACAGAGGATATTGCATTTTCTTGTGTTTGGATCAACATCTTCCAGATTCTTAGATGAATTTTTTTCTCAGGAAAAAAAAGTTGTTAAGGAATCTTTGAACAAGTGTGGTACTTGAGGGTGTTCTTGTAACAAGAAAATAATTTTCTTTCTACTGTGCTGTCAGCATGAACTATAAAGTATACACTATTGATTCATTTGCCCTGAACTAAATTTTCACTAAGAATTACAGAGGAGTTATTAACGAAAGGAACTTTTTTTTTCCCTGTCATTAATGACATATTTATATATATATAATTTTTATATATTATAACAATTCAAAAATACCTGGTCTACTGCAGTCAGCAGTATTATCCTGTTTATTACAGAATCACAGAATCACAGAATAGTAGGGGTTGGAAGGGACCTCTGGGGGTCATCTAGTCCAACCCCCTGCCGAAGCAGGGTCACCTACAGCAGGCCGCACAGGACCCCGTCCAGGTGGGTCTTGAATATCTCCAGAGAAGGAGACTCCACAACCTCCCTGGGCAGCCTGTTCCAGTGCTCCGTCACCCTCAGAGTGAAGAAGTTCCTCCTCATGTTCAGACGGAACTTCCTGTGCCTCAGTTTGTGCCCATTGCCCCTTGTCCTGTCACTGGGCACCACTGAAAAGAGCTTGTCCCCATCCTCCTGACACCCACCCTTCAGATATTTGTAGGCATTTATAAGGTCCCCTCGCAGCCTTCTCTTCTTCAGGCTGAACAAGCCCAGTTCCCTCAACCTCTCCTCGTAGTGGAGATGTTCCAGTCCCCTCACCATCCTCGTAGCCCTCCGCTGGACTCTCTCAAGTAGCTCTTCATCTTTCTTGAACTGGGGAGCCCAGAACTGGACACAGGACTCCAGATGAGGCCTCACCAGGGCAGTGTAGAGGGGAAGGAGAACCTCCCTCCTCCTGCTAGCCACACTCTTCTTGATGCATCCCAGAATCCCATTGGCTTTCTTGGCAGCCAGGGCACACTGCTGGCTCATGCTTAACATGTCGTCCACCAGGACACCCAGGTCCCTCTCCGCAGAGCTGCTCTCCAGCAGGTCCACCCCAAGCCTGTACTGGTGCATGAGGTTGTTCCTCCCCAGGTGCAGGACCCTGCACTTGCCCTTGTTGAACCTCATCAGGTTCCTCTCTGCCCAGCTTTCCAGCCTATCCAGGTCACGCTGAACCATCTTCATTTAGCTGTCTATGTCCAGCTCTTTTATCTTGTAAGTACAGAATAACTTTTTGTACTTTCTACATTTCCTATGACAGGGAAATCATGAATCCATAAATGTGGCAAATGCATGCTACTGTAATACAATTTATTATCATAATAATGAACTATTCTGATGAAGATAAGATATATATAGGACTATTTTGCAAAATGATTTAATGATTCTTACAGGAAATACTTTATGATAAGATTTTTTTTTTATTTCCTTCACAAATTAGATTACTGTTTATAATAAATTAATATTAATTAGAAAATCAGAATTTTTTATAAAAGGTAAAAAAATAGAATTTGCCTCTATTTACTGTGCCATACTTGTTAAAAGGGGAGACTATGTTTCAATGAAAATATTCAGTACCTGTGACCCTACACAGATTTTATATATATAAAATATAAATTTATATGCTCCTTCCACAGTTTTCTCTAGACCAGTTACTCATTTTTTGATATAATCTAACTGTTCGTGAAAGTGGAGTCTTATGTATATTGGGAGCTTTGAATAAATTTTTATTTTGTTACACCTAGTTTCAATAGCATCATGAATACCATCAACATCATGAATCAGTTTAATTCTTCTCAGAGCCTTGAAGAAGTAAGGGAATTTGTAGATAAAAAAATCTTCTGAACTTCAGTAGGATTTCTGTGCTTATACATCCTGAAATACTGGATCAAAATTAATTAGAAGAAGAAATATTTACATGCAGAATAAAATAACAAGATTATGTGGAAAATTATAGAGCTACTATATGCTTCAGCTTGCCGTGTTAATTGCACAATATCTGGAATGTATGTGGTTACATCTGTTGATGGTTATGATTAATTAGCTACAATCATTCTGTGTCTGTCAGGTTTCATCTGTTCTCACAAGAATTATTTCAGCATGCTTCTAAGCTATCTTTCATAACCGATACTGCAATAGCAAGGCAAAGCACAGAATCAATTGGAATTGTAATTGAGACTTATTCATCCTTTCATTCCATTCATGATACGTCATTTAGAAGCAACAGCTAAAATCAAACACATAAACAACCAACCTTAAGTAACAAATGAAAGATTTTCAAATACAGTTGACAACATTTAATCACCAAAATAACGTGGGTCAATAAATGGTACTATTTCTAGAGCTTCTAAACAAACAGAATTTCACTTAAGTAATATATACAATATTTATTTTTGTAAACACATTTTTTTACATAATGTTATCTGCTTCTTGAGAAAAGTGCATTTCTATTTGCATCCTTCTTAATAGACCTTCCTGGTGCTGAGTGGTATACTAATCTGTATAAATTCTGTATACATGATATTGATAATTCTACTGTCTTACTTTTTTTCTTTGTACTTATGAGTATTTCTTCCTTTTTTCTGATTTGCTGTTTTAGTCACTTTTAAAAATTAAATTAATTCCAAATATTCAAGGATGTATCACAAACACCATTTTGTTTGTTGTAACTTTCTTCAACTGGATATGACTTTTCTTTCCCTTAATTAGTGACTAAAGGTAGCATTGCCAGTTAGAATTTTGCATGATTAAACAAGAAACAACTAGTACAGTACTGTTTCTTATATGATGTTATATAAAAATGACAGTGACTAGCCTTGTCCCTATAGTTGATTGGAAAATCACTATACATGTGTTGTGGTTCATAGGAGGTTGATCTGTAACAGTGTTAGTAATACAGAGAAAAAAGAGCTTTACACACCATTTTGTGTGAACAAGTCATTAAGGATAAGATATTCAGTATTTCATTGAGTTAATTTGTATTTGAGAGAAAAACACAGCTTATACATTTTTAATACTTTTCATTCACATGTTCTGGTCCCAAAATTAACATAATGGCTTCAATTCCATATGTACGGGACAATGTTGCAAACCTTTAGCCTCAAGAATCCTTTCTGCTACACCTCTTCAGTTCAAAACCTGGCTTTGCCAAAGCTGGATTTTATCAGAAGAAAGGGTATAAAATAGCTAAGAAATGTAATTATTCTCATCAGGAAAAGGTGGCAAAGGGAGTAAGCTTTCCTAGGTTCAGACGAGATTGCGTTGAGCTCACAGAGATTAAAATCTTTACAACTTCCACAGCTTCTGCATTTGAGAATGTCTTGCTTCTTTTATACTACACTGACAGAATAGTACCATATTTCCATGATTTGTTTCACATGACCTACTATAGATCTCTAATTTAAGAAGAGACTAATCCTACCCAAAATTGATTTTTTCTCTTTACTGACTCAAAGGGGACCTGGATTTACAAATTTAGGCAAAGATCTTTTTAAATTCATGGATAATTTTATTTAGTGGTATAAATCCAGCAAAGGTAGTACAGACAAAGACTCTGTCGAAAATGAAAGAAAAACCTGGCCCAACAGGGTCCCCATTCTGAAGAGAACAATGTAGAGATGTTTGATAATGTTTTGATTGTTACTATTTGTTTGTGTGACTAAATTATATTTTTTGTAAATCAGTGTTTTGTTTCAGAATTGCAAATATCACACCTGAGAACTGCTGTTCAGATCTAAGGCTTGGAGCTGCCCAGATTCCAGTAACAGCTGGAGGCTTGCAGACATCATTTCTGTGAGGTATGACACATCCAATTCTGACTCCATTCTAGACAAGTCATTTCACAGTGCTGACTTTTCACTAGACTAATGTGTATAAATGCCTCCATACTTCACTTCTGGCTTGTCATAAAGAAAAGAAAGTGATCATAATCTCCCAGAAATTATTTATTTGCTCTTCTCTAAGAGTTGTGGTACCCAATATGACCTACAAGTCAATTGTGACAAGATAACTAAGTGTTTGGACACTTTCAAGGAGTAAACCTGGAAAACCTTGATCTTAGCTGAATAGCTCAACTGGAAATTAAGGCCTTGTAAACACAGAGTGTTTCCTAGGTAGCAGCTGGTTGTTACACATGATCCCAGGGAATGTTTTTGATAAGGCAGTTTGTACTGCAGCATGTTATTCTGCTTAATATCAAGGCAATACAAGTCACTGCAAATCATAGTATAGCATATGAGCATGTAATTGAACAAGTAAGAGTCATCGAAGATAAATAAATTGTCATCAGTCAGTTGAGCTACTATAATTTACTGTCTATGTACTTTAACCTTTTCAGTCTGTAAACTAGAACACATCAATTAATAGCCCTGTGAAGGTGGTTAGACCGTTCATTTAATGATCTAATCTGTGGTCAGTGAATGGCACACTATTTGTTTTTTTGTCATACCAGTAAAGTTAAACCTTTGTAGAAGGTTTCATAATTTCATGAGATCTTGGCTATAGCTGTTTCATATGCTCTCTAAAGGGCATTTACTTCTCCCACTTCTCCCTCTGTATTCTAATATTGTTCTTCTATGCCACTTATTTTCCAATTCTGCCACATCCTAATATCAGAGAACTTGTTTAGCATGCAGTATCTCCTGTCCTGTCCTGTCCTGTCCTGCTCTGCCCTGCCCTGCCCTGTCCTGTCCTGTCCTGTCCTGTCCTGTCCTGTCCTGTCCTGTCCTGTCCTGTCCTGTCCTGTCCTGTCCTCTCCTCTCCTCTCCTCTCCTCTCCTCTCCTCTCCTCTCCTCTCTCCCTTTTTTCTCAAGACAGTTATGCTTCTTATTAGAATGATATCCTACTTAAGATATCTACATAAGACACCGATATGTCAGTAGTACTATGCAGGCTGCCCAGGAACGACAAGGTTGCACAAAGAAGTAATCACAGTCTTCGTTTTGGGAATGTATGTCTGGCAGCAGTCCCTCAGCAGTTTATCTGATCATTTAAACTCCTTTATCATTTGTCACTATTATATATTATTGCTCATTGATCAATAGAAATAAAAGTAAAATGTTTCCTGAACTGAGTCAGTTAGATGCTGCACAATATGGATTGATTTCTTTAAGCAATCTAAGAATTGCTTCTCTTTTTAACTGACATTCCCAGGTCAAAGAAAATTACCACCAAGGATATCCCAGCTGTAACAGTGGCACAGACTTCTGATACTGCAACTAAGCACAATAAAAGCTGAGAAAGTTGATTTGCAAGTTATGGGTAATTGGGTAGTATTACTAATGCATCAGGGGAGAATAGCAGGATAGATTCCTTCTCATATGGACTGCTGACCGTATCACATACAAGCGAGAAACCAATCTTAGACCATGCTATCTAAGCCTCCAGCCATGTCTAACTGTAGTAGTATGCAATCCTTCAAAAAAACATCCTGAAAGGCAGGTATTTCCACTACAGTCAGCTGAACTTGCTCACAGGACAGGTCGAGGTGTCCTGACCTCCTTCCTCCTACATTACTACTAATGAATTACCCAGTACTTACAAGCCTTTAAGCTGTGATTGACTGTAATTACAGGCCTATATTTAGACAATGCTTTGCCACAAGAAAGCACTGGACTCCATGATACAGGTGTTGAATAGCGTGGGCAAAATCAACCAGTGAGAGGCTAAAAAAAAAAATCAAGCTGGAGGAATTCTGAGCCCTGAATACCTGAATTCTCCATGTAATAGGAAAACTTCTGTTAGAGGAATCAGATCTGTTAGGGATTGCCCATGTAGGAAGATGCCATTAAAAAAGGTGCAACAGTTATTCGGAGAGAGTCAGAGATAAAAGAGGACATGGGGCAAAAATGTAAAAAGGAAGTCTAGACATTTCAAACAAACGGCTTGTATTTGGTAGAGCAGACTAAATACATAATGTTTTTACCAGCAAGAAGAAAATACAACCTTCTGTAGTGAATATTCTGTATTAATGAATTGAAAATTCACTTCAGAAAAACAAAAGTGGCAAGGTGTTGAAAATAAAGTCTGGATTTTATCCTGAAGTGGACCAAAAAATTAAACATTGTGAAATAAAGACTATGATGGTGGCTGGTCAGATTTGAATGTTACAAAATGATGTAAAGAATGATTTGAATATTAAGCTATAAAAAGGGGAAAAATTGGAAAAAAAGTTGCACAGATTAAGTACTTAAAGAACTACAGTTTCTGCAGCAATATTTGCCAGATGATCACCGAAAGGCTTAGAACAAGTAGGTCAGTAACCTCAGAGGTGCTGATTGTTCATGAATATGAGGTATTAATTTGCAAATTTTTATAAGGTATTAATTTGCAAAAGACCTGACACGGCCTAAGAACTTCACTAACAAAAATATAATGGGTGAAATACTGCATATGAGAGTCTGCAATTTTTCAGGAGGAATAACTTATTCAAACTTGTCGGGTTCCAGATGGTTAAAACTATATATTATAAAAGTAGTTTGTTTTCCCCCACTCCATTGTGAGTTACAGTTGTTTTTACCAAAAAAGGCTGAGTTTTTGCTATCTGAAAATCAGGTCCTTTGAAAATATCTCTCTCACATAAGTATGATATGTTGTTCTGATGTCATACGTGTAAAAAGAGGTTGACAAATCCACAAGGCTTTAGAGAAAAGTTATGAGATTAATTTGCATTACAGAAAACATCTAACCGTGATAAATGCCTAAGCCTATGAAAAAATATTCTCATGAATTTAAAGGTGAGAAAAGGAAACAGACTTTTCCATCATTTCATTTTCTTAAAAGAAAACACCTGAACCTCTGAATCAATCTCCTAGCGGGTGCAGGTGATCCTACAAATAAACATTATGTGTTTAAGTTCGCTCCTAGAAATGGTCCCCTTGAACTCAATGGGTATAATCAAATGATGTAACTGATGTAAATATGTGCATAAATGTTTTTATATGTTGGAATATGAACTTTCACATGGATTTTATGCATAAATTCTTTACACAAAAAAAGGATAGCAAACCAAAAGATACTCTTAAAAAAGACAAAGCAGAAAACAATAGTGAATCTTTTTCAGTGATGTGTGGGAAAGAACAGGAAAACAATGCAAGATTACTGCAGTGTTATCACTTTAATACTGATTGAAGAATTCTCATTTACAGGACTGACATCTAAGGACATGGTACCTACATCAGCTGGGAAGACCATACAGCTAGGCAGGCGCAATCCAGGAGGTTCCTACAGAGCATCGATGATAACTTTCTGATGCAAGTGGTGGAGGAACCAACAAGGAAAGGCGCTCTGCTGGACCTTGTATTAACAAACAAGGAGGGACTGGTGGAGGATGTGAAGGTCGGAGGTAGACTCGGCTGCAGTGACCACGAAATGGTCGAGTTCAGGATCCTGCGTGGGGGAAGCAGGGCGATAAGCAGGATCAAAACCCTGGACCTAAGGAGGGCTGACTTTGCCGTCTTCAAGGAGCTACTGGGAGGAATCCCATGGGCCAAGGCTCTCGAAGGCAGGGGGGTCCATGAGTGCTGGTCGCTTTTTAAACGACACTTCCTCCATGCTCAGGAGCAATGCATCCCCCTGAGAAAGAAATCGAGCAAAGGAGGCAGGAGACCTGCATGGTTAAACAAGGAGCTTCTAGCAGAGATCAGGTGGAAGAGAAAGGTCCATGGAATGTGGAAAGAGGGGCAGGCCACTTGAGAAGAGTATAGGAACGTGGTGAGAGCGGGCAGGGATGCGACGAGGAAGGCCAAGGCTCACCTGGAATTGAAGCTGGCAAGGGATGTCAAAAACAACAAGAAGGGCTTCTTCAACTACATCAGCAGCAAAAAGAAGGCTAGGGACAATGTGGGGCCGCTGCTGAATGAGGCGGGTGTCCTGGTGACGGAGGATGCGGAGAAGGCAGAGCTACTGAATGCCTTCTTTGCTTCAGTCTTCAGTGCTAAGACTGGCCCTCAGGAATCCCAGGCCCCGGAGGTAAGAGAAGAAGCCTACAGAGAGGACGACTTTCCCTTGGTTGAGGAGGACTGTGTGAGGGATCGCTTAAGTGATCTGGATGTCCACAAATCCATGGGCCCCGATGGAATGCACCCACGAGTGCTGAGGGAGCTAGTGGATGTCATTGCTGAGCCACTCTCTGTCATCTTTGAGAGGTCCTGGAGGACAGGAGAGGTGCCCGAGGACTGGAGAAAGGCCAGTGTCACTCCAATCTTCAAAAAGGGCAAGAAGGAGGACCCAGGGAACTACAGGCTGGTCAGCCTCACCTCCATCCCGGGAAAGGTGATGGAGCAGCTTATCGTGGAGGCCATCATCAAGCAAGTGGAAGAAAAGAAGGTTATCAGGAGTAGTCAGCATGGATTCACCAAGGGGAAATCATGCCTGACCAATCTGATAGCTTTCTACGATGACATGACTGGCTGGGTAGACGAAGGGAGAGCCGTGGATGTTGTCTACCTCGACTTCAGCAAGGCTATCGACACGGTATCCCATAATATCCTCCTAGAGAAGCTGAGGAAGTGTGGGCTGGATGAGTGGTCGGTGAAGTGGATTAAGAACTGGCTGAATGGCAGAAATCAGAGGGTTTTCGTCAGCAGCGCTGAGTCTAGTTGGAGGCTGGTAACTAGTGGTGTCCCTCAGGGGTCAGTACTGGGCCCAGCCTTCTTTAACTTCTTCATCAATGACCTGGATGAAGAGTTAGAGTGTACCCTCAGCAAGTTTGCTGACGACACCAAACTGGGAGGTGTGGTAGATACACCAGAAGGCTGTGCTGCCATTCAGCGTGACCTGGATAGGCTGGAAAGCTGGGCAGAGAGGAACCTGATGAGGTTCAACAAGGGCAAGTGCAGGGTCCTGCACCTGGGGATGAACAACCCCATGCACCAGTACAGGCTTGGGGCGGACCTGCTGGAGAGCATCTTTGCGGAGAAGGACCTGTATGTCCTCGTGGACGAGAGGTTAACCATGAGCCAGCAGTGTGCCCTGGCTGCCAAGAAGGCCAATGGAATCCTGGGGTGCATCAAGAGAAGTGTGGCCAGCAGGTCGAGGGAGGTTCTCCTTCCCCTCTACACTGCCCTGGTGAGGCCTCATCTGGAGTCCTGTGTCCAGTTCTGGGCTCCCCAGTTCAAGAAAGATGAAGAGCTACTGGAGAGAGTCCAGCGGAGGGCTACAAGACTGGTGAGGGGACTGGAACATCTCCCCTATGAGGAGAGGCTGAGGGAGCTGGGCTTATTCAGCCTGAAGAAGAGAAGGCTGCGAGGGGACCTAATATATGCTTATAAATATCTGAAGGGTGGGTGTCAGGAGGATGGGGCCAAGCTCTTTTCAGTGGTGCCCAGTGACAGGACAAGGGGCAATGGGCACAAACTGAAGCACAGGAAGTTTCATCTGAACATGAGGAAGAACTTCTTCCCTCTGAGGGTGACAGAGCACTGGAACAGGCTGCCCAGGGAGGTTGTGGAGTCTCCTTCTGTGGAGATATTCAAGACCCGCCTGGACAAGATCTTGTACAGCCTGCTATAGGTGACCCTGCTTCGGCAGGAGGGTTGGACTAGATGACCCCCAGAGGTCTCTTCCAACCCCTACTATTCTGTGATTCTGTGATTCTGTAAATACCTGAGGAGAATTGCATCCATGCTATCAATGTAATTTAATATAAAATGTATTCTTTAAATCATTGCAACCTCATTTTACATGTTTCACACTCTAAGGAGATGAAATGGGATTTTTATCAATGTAATTGTAAATTATTGGCAACAACAGCTACTGTAGTAACATACATTCTTTTTATGCAAGTTAATTATTACTAAGTATTATATGTTTCCAGTTAACATCTCAAGCATGGATTGTAGGTTAAAATTAGCTGTGATTAAGCTCATTCCAAGTAAAACCATCATGTTAGAATATTTACACTTGTTGATTCAGATAAAGTTGTATCATAAATGTCTAGGGCCTACCAACTATGAATCAAATGTAATCAAACCTAAAATGGTAGTGTGATGAAGTAATGGTGACTACTCTTTGAGGAGATTCACATGTGATTATACTTCAGGGTAATAGTATAATGTTAATGCTGAGAAAGCCTTTTTTTTAGTTTGATTTTTATGTAAATGATTTTGCACGTAATAGAACAATATTTTATATTTTTATCACTATTATTTGAGAATTCTTCTTTGTTTGGAATATAGATGAGTTCTTTCCTTCAAACATGTCACCAGAAAAGCAACATTTGTGTGCGCTACATTTTATTCGCAGTGTGGGGTTCAGTTGCCTGATAGCTACATCTGAGACATTCATCCTAATCTTCCTTTAAAGACAATGCTAAGAAATAGACACTTCAAAGGCCTGATTCATTTGACCTATTTTAGATGTCAAGTTGACGTGAAATGAATTGCATCCTAGTAGTGCAATAGATTAAATAGGGAATCTCAACAATTAGGTCAGTTGCAGCTGCCTGTAGTGTAGATATCTGACATTAAAGGAGAATTAATAAAGTGCATTTAGAGGAAATTTACTATTTCCTTGATCTCCAGATTGTTTTCTCGATATCGTTATTTTGTCTACAACGCCTAAAACTGAGTAGAAGAGGGCAAAGGATTCCTCTGATAAATGTAAGAAAAGTAATAAACGGCAAGTATAAAATCCCTTAACTGTGTTGGCCATTCGTTAGCAGAAGGTGAAGCAACAGGTTTTTGCTCTTATCGGTAAAGGCAAATTCAACCTCTAACCACACAGGGTTTCTTGCTGTGCACTAACTGTTTTGTAAGAAACCGTTCCTGAAGGACGACCGTGATAGATTTAGATTTAAAACAACTTGGATATATGTATGTAATTTTATCACAGAATCATAGAATGCTTTAGGTTGGAAGGAACCCTTAGAGGTCATCTAGCCCAACCCCCCTGCAGTGAGCAGGGATATATTCAACTAGACCAGGTTGCTCAGAGCTCTGTCCAATCTGGCCTTGAATGTTTCCAGGAATGGGGCCTCCACTACTTCTCTGGGCAATAGGTTGCAGCGTTTTACCACCCTCACTGTAAAAAATTTCTTCCTTATGTCTAGTCTAAATCTGCCCTCTCCTAGTTTAAAGGCATTACTCCTTGTCCTATTGCAACAAGTCCTGCTGAAATTAATTTCCCTATCTTTCCTACAGGCCCTCTTCAAGTACTGAAAGGCTGCTATAAGGTCTCCCCGCAGCCTTCTCTTCTCCAGGCTGAACAGCCCCAACTCTCTCAGCCTTTCCTCATAGCAGAGGTGCACCAGCCCCTCGGATTATCTTTGTGGCCCTCCTCTGGATCCTCTCCAACAGCTCCATGTCCTTCTTGTGTGAGGGCTCCAGAGCTGGATGCAGGACTCCAAGTGGGGTCTTACTAGAGCAGAGCAGAGGGACAGAATCACCTCCCTCGACCTGCTGGCCACACTTCTCTTGATGCAGCCCAGAATACAGTTGGCCTTCTAGGCTACAAGTGCACATTGCTGGCTCATGTCCAGCTTTTCATCCACCAGTACCCCCAAGTCCTTCTCAGCAGGGCTGCTCTCAATCCCCTCATCCCCAGCCTATATTGATAGTGGGGGTTGCCCCTAACAGGGTGCAGAACCTTGCACTTGGCCTTGTTGAACTTCAGGAGGTTCACACAGTCCTATTTCTTGAGCTTGTCCAGGTCCCTCTGGATGGCATCCCGTTCTCCTGGCATGTCAGCTGCACCACTCAGATTGGTGTCATCTGCAAACTTGCTGAGGGTGCACTCGATGTCACTAAGTCATTGATCAAAATGTTAAACACCAATATTTATACCTAACATGTGTCATAATGTTCTGCAGTATAGAAAATCTAAGAGTTGCATGTTTTAAAGGATTTTCCATTTACAATGTGGTGAAATTCATCTTTTGCCCATCTCTTTGGCGATCAATGCGTATATTCAGGAAAACCTCCAGCTCAGCCTGCTGAACCTGAGTGATACAACCTAATTTTCCGCACCTTGAGAAGACACTTACTGGAGAAAAGAGGGTCACAGAAGTGCCACTGCCATCTTGCTGCACTAAATATCCAGCTTCAGATGACTAGCAGACTGAGTCCAGCATGCATAAAAGCAGCTAACATTTCATATTTATTGCTTGTAATTTCAGTGGAAGCAAATGTCTCTCAAAATAATAAGGAAGAAATGGAAGTGCCTTTGTTATGCATCTACTTTACTGCATAGACTTTATAAAGAGTGTAGGAATATATTTCTATCTCTAGAAATACCTGTAATGTCAGAGAAAATATAGCTTTGGGTAGGCATTGATTTTAAATAGACAACACAAAAGATGATTGCTTACATGCAAACCTGCTCCTCGGCCTCACAAATGCAGCTTGAGTGTTTTTCTGCCTGTTAAATACTTCCTTTTAAATGCCATCATTATTTAAACACTTCCAAGTTGTTTGAGTGCTTCTTAGTTCTCTTAAGTCAGAGTTGAAAAGGAACTTAATAGATACATATGAAGGGATACATGTACAAAAGTCTAGAAAAGCTTCCTAATTAAAAGTGAAGGGAGGATAGGCATTTTTTTCTCGTAACACTAACTTCCAGTATACAAAGACTGAGAGTGATGGAAGAAACAAACAAGTCCTAAACTCTCAAAATTTTTCTTTCATGTGCCTGCTCTATTGATTTGCAATACTATCAGTAATTATTTGAACATATCCTGGCCTACCACAAAAAATTTAAATGCACTTCTATATTTTAGTGTCTGTAAACAAACTACACAAATAGCAGATGTTGATATACATACCTATCATAAATAAATAATGTGAAATGTATTGCATGTGAAAGGATCTCATTTGTGTTTCATCACTTCACTTAACACTACCAAGTTATCATTTAATACATGAAGTTGTACTGCAGTATTTTTTATGTTCCTGATGTCTTGTTAGACAGTATTAAATCTCCATTCCTTTGAACACAATCTTATTGCTGGTCTGTTAGAAAGAAAAAGTTTTGTTCCCCTGTCTGCATTTGTCCTCCTTGAAAATAATAGGTGAATGAAACTATGATAAAATGAATATGATAAAGAAAATCCAAACAGTTGAACAAATGCTTACACGTTTGGCAAGTAAAGGAGTAAACCAGTGATTTCTGACCAATAGTACTAGAATCTTCAGTAGGTCATGAAGATATATTACAGAAATATGTAGCTGATCAATAGAAGCCTATTGCTTCTACAAGGATTTAAATTAAGCACTTGAGGCTGAAGATGCAAGGTGGTCTGCAGGAAGCATGGAGAGATGGCACAAATTAATGCTCTGAAGTTTGGAAATAGCTATTATAGAAAAAAACCCAACACCTATAACAGCAGATTCAAGAGACCAAGGGGAAAGGAAGTAGATACAACGTAAAATAATGTGACAATGGAAAATAATGTAATACAGTGGTGTCTCATCAAAGAACACAAATCAGTTCTTTCAAAAAGTTTAGTTCAAAAATGATTAATCTTAATACAACACCAAGAAGGTTAAGGCTGTCGGCACACAGAAGACATTCACTGAAAATCAAACTACACTCATTTATATCAAAAAAATAATTTTTGTTCATTAGTTTGACATTACTTTTGTTTATCTCAGCCTTAATTTCATTTTTTTTCTAGTTACCTTAATGGTTGTGTTCTTGGTCATTGGGATCACTGGGAAAAGAATTTAAATTCTAGATCTATTTTCTCTACAGTTTTTCTTAAGTGTCATTTTATCTTCTTTTTCTACCACAGTGAAATTCTCCAGAAGACTTGTGAACCTTTCCTGAAGCTTTTTGTAGACAAAGACAATGACTGGTCAGTCTTGTTAGATCTCACAGACACCGCCTTTCAGTGGAGCTGGCATAGATTCTCGTGGCACAGTGCCTGTAGGGAAGGTACCTCCAATACATCAGCTATGAAAGGAATGAAAATTCTGCTTCTCTCCAGCAGACTGCTCAATTGCTGTTGCGTAAAATAGCTGTTGTCCAGTCTTTTTCGTGTAAAATGTGAAATGTAATCTCCAGAATCATTACCTTTATGTAATCTTGGGGGGTATGGGGAGGTTTGGGTGGGAGAAGAAAGTGTTTAAATGTTTAAATTCATTTTGGTTAGAGGCAAGTCTCGATCTCCTGGTTTGCTTCATCCTAGATATCCATCTTAATGTATCTCAGGCATGAGAGGTCTCAGTGAAGGTTCACAGATCTTAGCATGTCCTTGTTTATTTATCTCTTCAAGTGTAAATAAGAAAAAGCAAAAAAGTGGTGTGTTCAAGGATATACATGTGCATGTATTCAAGAATATATTACGAGATCGTTTTGCACTGAGATTCTACACTAGGCAATTATATCAATGCATACAGTTTTTGAAAGCATTCTGAGAAGAGCTCTGGTACACTTGCAGTGTGTAAGTGGTCAGCACATATCTTTACTACGAAGTGATGACTTGTCATTCAGAAAGAACAGAGCCCAATAACCTTTCAGAAATTGTAACTCCGACCAATTTTGAAACTGGGTTGTTTCTCATTTAGTTATGCAACAGGAATATTTTACTGTGACAGCTGATTCCACTAAGCATTCACAGGAGTCTTAAAAATGTAACTTTTCTACAGATGAATTCTAGCCCATAAATGGCCTTGAATTTCTCAGCTAGTTGTGGAAGGTCAAGCTTAGCATATCACCAGAACTGAGAGAAAGGTTTCAAGCATAGCTCACAACAACAAAAACTGGCAGAACAACGTAGGATATTGGTCTCTCCAGAAGGAGGACCAAGACATCCTCTGTAGGTGCAACTCACAACCTTATGTTTAACATATAAATGCAAATTTGAAATGCAGTTCAACTACTGTAGACTAAAAAATTTCCGTTTTTCCACTATATCTTACGGTAAATAATTTTGCCCACACTTTCTGTATAATACGTGATTTTACACAAGGTATGCCTATTCTTACTGGTTGAACCACAGAAACAGTATCAAAGAGAGCACATTTGCAATACCTTTGCAATTCTTAAGATAAGTAACTTCTCAAAGAACAAACGCAATAGACAGATACTATTTATGAAATTCCCCTGTATGTCTCTCTATCCCCCAAACCTTGTCTGTTCTCCTGTCCCCCAAACCTTCAGCATCAACCTGTTCTTTCATAAGTGAAGGATAGCATGTGCAGGAGGAGATGGGCCTGAATCTTATGATCCAGATGGTAAGTAGAAATGATGTCCAGGTGCTAAACAGGGAAGAACATGCTCTTCCTAGGTGACAGACATTAAAGTTTAGAAGGGGAAGATCAGGAGGAATCTGACTGCTTTTCATTTGTGCCTGGGTGTCATTCAGTATCTCTACTGGTAAGCAGAGCATTTGTGCCAGATCCACAGATGGACTGGTGGAGCTGCTTTCATTTTTTGTTGTCCTACAATGAATTCTGGCTGATCCACTGCAATTTGACCTTCAAATGCCACAGTGCCACACAACCAGATGACACAAGTCCCAGTCAGTAGCTGTTTCTTTCCACTTGCGTCACATAAGCTTATAAATCTTTCATTTTGGGGGGGCACATGTAAAACCACGATTTTAAAACTAAAGCTGATATTTCTTGAGGATACTTTACATCTTCTACCTGGTAACTGTACATTCAACCAAATTCTGCGAACCTGAAGAGACAGTTTGTTATTTAGATACTTTGTCGTATCAACAAGCTCACAGTACTGGGGAAAAAATCCTTTATTGTTTTCATGCTTTATTTTGACTTTTTCTCCTAAACAAATATCAGTTACTGAAATTCCTAAACTAAAGTAAAACTCTCTTAGTAATAAGTTCAGAAATCTAAAGTTAGATGTTTAATGTTCTATTTTATGTTCTTCCTACAGTGAAGGACTCAAGTCATCCTTAAATGAATTTTCTATATTTAAATCAATACCAAGAGGTAATTATTTTTCTTCTAGTTTCTCTGTGTATTTCAAATTGGTGTCAAAGGGCTTTCTGTCAGTCCTGTCTTTCAGAACAGGGAAATACATGTCTTTGCTTGTCTTTTGAATAAACTGAAAATGCTGCTCTTCACAGTGCTACCCTTCAGTAAATATCACTTGAGTGCAACAATATAGACACATGGGACATACCAAAGTCAAAGTTATTTAACATATGGAGGGATGTATAGAAGCTGGAAGTCAGAGGGATCATAGGATCAGAGGATAATTCAGCGTTGAGGGAATTCAGGATGTTGCTGGTCCAATCTTCTGTTTAAGCAAGGTCATCCACAGTGTCAGACTGGGTTGGCTGGTGCTTCATGGACACTGCACAATCTCTCTGGGGAACCTGTGCTACTGCCTAGCTGTTCTCGCAGGGAAAAACTTTCTCCTTATAACTCTCACTCTGGTTAGTGCCCATTTTCTTTTTTTCTCCTGCCAGTCACCACCTTGAAAAGCCTGGATCCATCTCAATGATAAGCTCCCTGCAGGCACTGAGGAGCTGCTGCTAGGTCTTATGAAGCCATCTCTGCTCCAGGATGAACAAGTCCATGTCCGCCTGATTCTCCTCTCAGGGCAAGTGCTCCAGGTCCCACCACCTTGGTGGATCCTCCCTGAACTACCTCTATCTTATCAATGTTTTTTCTCTACTAGTGGGCCCAAAATTGGATTCAGCATCAATTTGCTATATCTCATAGGATAAACGGATCTCATGAGTAGGGACTGTTTTCTGCTAACTGTCTGAGTCCTTAATTTTTGTCTCTTTAACTTTAGCCTATTACTCTGGTAATTACTTAAAGAATCTTTAAAATAATTTTGAAATTCTTATTAAAATTGTTAAAATAGAAGTACTTCATAGCCTCAGGATTTATAAATAGGTTGCAATTCAGGTATCATGACAGAGCCAGTCAGAAACTTTCAGTGCTAAAAAGCATGAGCCTCTACAACTTGAGCAAATGGGCACCTTTTAATGTTGACCAATGTAAGGAGCTTGGGGGACAGCAGTGACATTCTACACACTCTGGTGATAAGTTTCATTTATATCAGACAAATTATCCACTATAGTCACTGTGTGGTCCCTGTTAGAGGCAGTAAGACACTTTATCTTTGTGAGGTTAGATTTTTCTCTCATTTACATCAGAGAGGATTTTGTCAATGTTATCTCCTCAGAAAACATACTTTGAGTAGTCCATTTATTTTGTTGTCATGTTTTTGTCTAAATCCTTTCTGGGCATTCAATTTTTTCTACTGAATTAACACCAAGAAATTAAAAACCCCAGGTTCAGTAACACCAGGCCGTCCACATGGACTATCTTTCTAAAGGGGTTCTGACAGTTCGATAGGTAATTACATTAAGTCCTTTATGTACTAGGTCTCTATGAGCTGATTCTCTCGTATACTTTGTGTCATTAAATAATTAGAGTTAGGTAAATATAACCTCACATGCAGATCAGTTTCCTTGTGCCTTTGTTATCTAAATAGGCAAAGCCCAGAGGCACAGGTCAACATGGGATATAATCTTTTCCAACAGCCTAATGCTGTGTAAAGCCCAGTGTACAAGACAGACAAAAATGTATTTAATTAAAAGTGCGAGTGATATAACTAAAATTATTAAACTGTTGAAACTGTAGATCAAGGAGGTCAAATGAATCCCTTGTATTATTCCATTGACTTCACAGCTCACCACAAAGGGTAGATTTAATAATTGTATATTCAGATGAGTACTGAATGATATCGAATTTATCACTTTGTGACTCTATTTTTGTGTCAGAATCGGTATTACTGAAGAGCAGCACGAGCTTAAAATAGGAGAAATATTTTCAGAGAATAATAATTCACAGAAAAATACCTTTTGTGTTTCAGATCCGAGTGCCACCCAGACAAGTTACTGTGAAGGGACTTAGCTGATTGCCAGTATCTGAAGTTTGCTCAGATTCAGCTACTGTTCTTAAACACACATAAAGCCAACCTTACGTTTTACAGCATGCAATATACAGGAACAAGTAGGCCTACAAAATACACGCGTTCTGTGCAGGGAGCTTAAAAGCTCCCTTAAAAGCTTAAAATAGGCATCCTGGCTGGAGAATAGTTCTGCATTTTCCATTGGGTTAAAGTACACTGACAAGAAGATCATAAGTCATTTTGTGAAACAACACTATCTCACCAAAACCAGTGTTTAAAATATGTAGGTACATCAAGGTATGCAGTCAGCATTAGCTCCACAGAGGAAACCAGCTCAGGAGCTGCTGCTCTGAGCTATGGCACCTGTGAGACAGGGCAGCTCAAAGTTTTGACCCCCCCTCAGAAGGTGGCAATGCAGAAGAGCTTTAGTTTCACAGAGGCATACAGCTTCTCTCTGGACTTGGCAGCACCTTCCATACCTGCATACTTTACTTACAGAAATAATATACCAGTAGCATAATAGACCAGTGTCTTCCATCCACCTCAGGAAAAAAGAATTATACCTACATTTTTCCCAGGCTTTGGCCGCTGTATGTGTGTGTACAATTATCAGAGGAGCTCAAGTCATTTCTATCTTTTATTGTTTCATTCTCATAGAAGAGAAAAATGACTGCTTGTGTTGCAGCCAGATCTTTCGCAATGTTTTTCTGTTCGGAGTATAGTAAGTATGGAAGGCCAAATTTGAGTCACGGGTACCCAGCCTACTATTCATAGCAAAATAATTTCAATTCAGACTGTTTGAACTGGAGTCTGACTTTGGCCAGGAAACCTTTCCTTTCTCCTGCATAAAACTATTGTAGAATAATTTAGGTTGGAGGGTACCTCCAGAGATCATTACAACCCTCTGCTAGAATCAGGACCAGCTTTGATCAGGCTGCCCTGTCTGACCAAGTTTTGAATCTCTCAGTGGAAGCTGCCTGCCAGAAAAGTGGAGTTATCAAACTGCCTCATGGGGACAGACAATTTAGGACTAAAATATAAGGAAAACAAAAATATATTACTAATAATTTTGGTTACATTAATGGCCACTTACTTCATGTCTAAATGTCTGAATTTGTTTTATATGCTTGGACATGACAAGGTTAGTACAATGATTGTCATAGAGAATAAATCAGGTGTCTCATATGTAGTTGACTGGAGAAGAGAAAATGTGAGAAAATAAATTTCAGAGATCCTGTGAGTAAAAAGATGGTATGTCACACTCCAGCAGCTAATTAGACTACATACCCTAAGGTATAGCAATCAATCAAATTGTCATGAGTGCTCCTAATGAAGGACCATTTGTGCAAGTCTTACCTTTACTGTCTTCAGCTAGTGTTCAGCAAGTGTGTAACTGCCATGTTACTTGCAACAGAAAATGCAAGAGAGTCAAAAATACAAAATGCAATTTTTAGACATCTCTAAGCACAATGAGAAGTCATAAACACAGAAATGACCATTGCAATCATCTACTGTAACTCCTGTGTAACATGGGCTACAGGATTTTTATAAATTAACTGCTGTCTAAAATAGCGTCTTTCCCAGGAAAAAAATAAGAAAAATTTGCATTACTTTCCTAGCCAAATTCTTCCAGTGGTTATTTTTTCTCCCTGTGAAGTTGCAGCTTATTCTCAATAAAAACCCTTAGCTTTAAGTTTCAAATGCTGAATTTTGTTACTGTTTCACCTGCTGGATTGCAGAGGCCACTGTGATTGTATTTTTATTGCCTAAGTATTCATGCATCAATAACCTCCCTTTGAAGAGCTAAACGAAAAGAATTCCATTATTTTAGAACAAATTCTTGTTTTCTACTCAATCCTCCAAATGCCCCTCCCATTCATCAGCACCTTTTTTAACTTGCAGGCTGCAGAATGTAAAGCAGAGAGACTGGGTAGGGCCTGGAAGTCATAGAGTGGAGAGGAAGATCGGAAATCTTCATACTGTCAGTATGGAAACACTAACCTTGATTTTGGCTAAGACCACCACTAAAATGGAAGCTGGAATAATTCCAAACAGCCATTCCCTTAGATGAGAAGAGCTAAGGGGAAAAAAAGACAGACTACTACCAGGGGCTGATCCACAGGGTAATGTGAGCCACAAAGGAGCAACAGAGAACATCACCCCAGGAAAACTTCTACCACATCCTAAAGCTAATGACAGCCAATAATACAAGATTTCTTTCATCTTATTAGACAAAGGAGATCAAAAATCCTGACCCTGCTAAGTCTCAGATGGGAAATCCTGCAGCTAGACAAAAAAAAAGAAAATAAATCGCTGCTGAAAACTTACAAAAAATTTATTCTAATGAACTTCTTTTTTTTTCTTAAATCCAAAGGAGTTCTTTGTGAGCAATTGAAATCCCTGGGAAGATCTGTGTCCTGATCACAGTATATCTGTTGACTTCATGCAAGGTAGCAGAAGCTATGTGTCAGTCCATTTCCTTGGTAATTTCTATATTTTTCCAGCAGACTGAAGAAAAGTTGTTGTGAAGACAGGTACAGAGTAAGCAGATTGCTGTGTGGCAGGAATAGATGGATTTTTAATGATATTACAGAATCACAGAATGACAGAATGGTAGGGGTTGGAAGGGACCTCTGGGGGTCATCTAGTCCAACCCTCCTGCCGAAGCCGGGTCACCTACAGCAGGCTGCACAGGATCTTGTCCAGGCGGGTCTTGAATATCTCCAGAGAAGGAGACTCCACAACCTCCCTGGGCAGCCTGTTCCAGTGCTCCGTCACCCTCAGAGGGAAGAAGTTCTTCCTCATGTTCAGACGGAACTTCCTGTGCTTCCGTTTGTGCCCATTGCCCCTTGTCCTGTCGCTGGGCACCACTGAAAAGAGTCTGGCCCCATCCTCCTGACACCCGCCCTTCAGGTATTTGTAAGCATATATTAGGTCCCCTCTCAGCCTTCTCTTCTTCAGGCTGAACAAGCCCAGTTCCCTCAGCCTCTACTCGTAGGAGAGGTGTTCTTGTCCCCTCACCATCCTCGTAGCCCTCTGCTGCACACTCTCCAGTAGCTCTTCATCTTTCTTGAACTGGGGAGCCCAGAACTGGACAGAGTACTCCAGATGGGGCCTCACCAGGGCAGAGTAGACGGGAAGGAGAACCTCCCTCGATCTGCTGGCCACACTCCTCCTAATGCATCCCAGTACTGCTCTCACAGGAACAGAAAGAAGACATTGCATCCACTAACTCTTGGGACAATATTAATATTAATCACATGAAAATCTTCACAAGAAATGCAGCTTTTTAACTCATCTAGCTGAATCTGGCATGAGACAGTCTACTAAATTCAACATTCTATATCTGTTCGTAAGTCTAGATTCTAATAGAGTTAATGATATCTTTTCTGACAGTAAAGAAGTCTGTGGTCAAATTTGTGAGAAGGAGCCAGTCCCTTGGAAATTCAGTGACTTCAAGATGCAATCATAAAAAATTTCTTATGAGTTTTGCTTGTGAATTTCTTGAGGAGGACAAATCATTAAAGATTTAAGTTCAAAAAAGCAAGTTTAGAGGCTAACAGTAGGCAATGACTGTTACTAGACTTTGCACATTCTGTGGTTCAGATCTCCCTCACATAACATGTTCTTCTACCAAAAGATCTTCATGTGCTTCTCAGCCTTGGAATTTGGCCCTAATATCTGGCTCAGCTGCTGCTTTATAAAACCTGTATAAACTTTTTATTAAACATGATTCAATGGACACAGCAGAAACAGTCAGTAGCATAAAGAGATGGCAAATAAACTTGTCCTATGTAGCATGGCATTAAGCACAAAACTCCAGGAATAATGACTGGTGATGTAATAATGATACTGATGTATGTGTGTGTGGCTCTATACATTCATATTTATCAACTAAATATGATCGTATTTTAAATACACATGTATGCATATACATGGCTTTTGTGACATGTAATTAGTTGATTAGCAACAATTTCAACAGGGAGCCTGTTCACACTAATGTGAGCTCACATTTTGAGATCCTGACGTGTGTGCATACAACATGATGTAGAAAGACAGGCAGTAAACTGCTGGTTTTAAGCTATCTATCTAATAAATTACAGTAGAGCTGAAAAAGTGGTGTTGTACCATTGCACAAATATCTGTTACAGGCAGGCTGAAAAATCTGAGTTCAGACTCTGAGGAGCTGCAAGGAAGAGAGTAAAATGATACACGTGTTACAATTACCACAGAGAGGTGACTTCTCAGTTGCTTGTGTTCTTTTAAGGAAGAATTTGTGAGATATGCGGCTCAAGATCAGCAAAAAAAAATCCACTGCTACAAACCCAGAAAACATGAAGTTGTGCAAATTCATGCAAATGGAATGAGGGGTCACACTCCTTACATGTAGCACAGCTTTCTTTCTCGTGATGCTTACGACAACAATGTATAACAGTTCAGGATGAAAGGAAAATTATTGCAAAATGCATTAAGAGACTGCCTAGTGTTACATTAACGCTCCCAATACTGATGCATTTATTTAACGCTTGGGGAAAAGTGCAGTATGGAGTGACATTGCTTGAAAGAATGAACAGCTGAAAAGTACATAAGAATAGTGTTTTTGTTGTTAATTGGGGTTGTTAGAAACAATTTTGCCTCAAGCTTCCTCTAGTATATTCTGGTGTTTCTGAATATGAATGGAGAGAGTGATAGAAGAGGTGGGAAAAAATCATAATGTGGTGAAGAAATGGTGCAACTTTCTATCTCTAGTCGTATTTGTAAGGGTAAGTAGAAGGAGAGTGTCTGTTTCTTTAAGGGTATATGGTAAGGACCTTTTTCAATGCAAAAAGGGATAATAAGAAAAGGAGGAAGCCATAAACAAAATGGCTTTTTGTTTAAAAACATGCACCATATTTATTATACAATATAAATAATACATATAGATAATACATATAGATAAAAAGACAATAATATATATAAACAATATATAAGTCCTGGTTTCAGCTGGGATAGAGTTAATTTTCTTTATGGTAGCTAGTGAAGTGCTGTGTTTTGGGTTTGGAACGGAAATGATGTTGGTAACATACTGATGTTTTTAGTTGTTGCTAGGAAGTCAAGGACTCTTCAGCTTCTTATGCTGGCCTGGCCTGTCAGGTGCACAGGAAGCTGGGAGAGAATACAGCTAAGACAGCTGACCCAAACTGTCTGAAGCAATATTCCATACCGTGTAACATCATGCTCAGTGTATATATATATAGTGCATTGTTTGTCTTGTATATATATTTATTACTACTATTATTATCGATGTCATTATAATTATCATTATCCTTATCTCTTTCTTTGTTTTCCTATTAAACTGTCTTTAACTCAACCCACGAGGTTTTACTTTTTTCCCATTCTCTTCCCCATCTCATGTGGTGGGGGGGAATGAGCGAGCAACTGTCTGGCACTTGGTTGCTGGCTGGGGTTAAGCCATGACACAGAGCAGTGATAAAAATCAAACCTCGTTAGTCACATTAATTAATGAGGGCAAGTAAGATTGTGAGAACATTTGTTCCAGCAAGGTTATCTGATGGGGGACCTCTTCAACTGGGAAACTGAAGGAAAAGGGGGAAACCAGAAAGAACATCTACTGAGATGCAGACCTGACCAAACAAATGTGGAGATGACAGGAAACAAACATCACCAGTAACACCAAATGATGGGCTGTCAAGAAAACACAGGCATCACTTCCAGGAAGATCAATCTGGACTTTGCGACTGATAAGATTGTAAACCATGGGGAGGGGAATGGAAATTGATAGAGCTGTACAAACCCACGGGGAGCTTGAAGGGGAAGGGGAAGCAGAGAGGAACAAAGAAAGGGGTAGGCAGAAAAGGGTGTAAAAGGAGTTGGTCACATATGAAACAGGACTGGTCAATATACTTGTCCAGTTGAGCCATGTGCCTGATCACTGCAGCCTCTCCTATCTTTTTATAGCTTCTTATTAAAGTTTTTCTTAACTAACTTTCTGTATAATCTCAGTCTATCTCATTTTTATGTGTGCCTCAAGGATTTAGTGCCAGCTACAGGTGAGACCTCTGTGTATGTGAGTGAAAACTGGTGCTTAGTAAATAAAACTCAACCATTTAGAGTTCTCCTTGAGATAATTTTTCAAACTATTCGATGACCATCCAGTCCTGATGTAAAAAGATCCAATTTTTTTTAGCAGTGGGTAAAACATCCTATGATATTAATGAAGTTATCAGTTTTTATATGAAGCCAGAATAACCAGGAAAGAAATAATTTCTCTTACTCATATTTGCTACAGCTACAAAATAGAATGCTGATATCATATCCCTGTCAGGTTAGTTCAAACAGCTCAGAGTTAGCACACATTGCAAATCCTGTTTAAGATGATGGATAAATATTTGTCAGTACTTTCCCCTGAGTTATTTGCTCCCACAGCACCATGTCTACAGCATAGAAACACTTTGGATATGCGATGCTTTTTGCACATACTCTGTGTATGTAAGCTGAGGAACGCAACCATGTATTCAGAAGCCTCTGCCTATTATGCAGATCTTTGCTGCTTGCTAGTCATTTCAATTATTTTCCCCATGTTCGCTCATACAATCTTTAAGCATTAGAAAAGCCCACACAAAGTTCCACTTGCCATTGCCCCATTTTGACCTAACGTCCATTTTTGTTACAATTTTGTTCAAATCACTCCATAGTACCAGTCACTCACCACCCTCATAATAAAGAATTCCTTCCTTATATCTAATCTAAATCTACCCTCTTTTCCATTTCCCCTTGTCCTGTCACTACAGCCCCTGGTAAAAGTCTCTCTCCAACTTTCTAATAAGCTCCCTTTGTATATTGAAAGTTGGCAATAAGGTGACCCCGAAGCCTTCTCTTCTCTAGGCTGAACAATCCCAACTCTCTCAGCCTTTTGCCATAGGAGAGGTGTTCCGTCCCTTTGATCACTTTAATGGCCTTTCCTCTGGACCTGTTCTATCAGGTCCATATCTTTCCTGTGCTGGGGGACCCAGAGCTGGATTCAGCACTCTGGAAGGGGTCTCATGAGAGCAGAGTAGAAGGGGACAATCACCTCCTTCGACTTGTTCACCACGCTTCTTTTTATGCACTCCATGATATGATTTTCTTTCTGTGCTGTGAGTGCAGATTGCTGGCTCCTGCCTTATTTTTCATCCACCAATCATTTGCTGATGATACCAAACGGGTAGGTGCTGTTGACTCTTGCAAGGGCCAAGAGGCCCTGCAGAGGGATCTAGATAGATTGGAGCATTGGACAATCATCTGGGGCATGAAATTTAACAAGACCAAATTCCAGATCCTGCATCTAGGATGGAGTAGTGCTGGGTACAAGTATAAACTGGGAAAGGAGTGGCTCAAAAGCAGCACTGCAGAAAGGGATTCAAGGATGCTGGTCGACAGCAGGCTCAATATGAGTCCGCAGTGTGCCCTGGCAGCCAAGAGGTCAAATCGCATCCTGGGATGCATCAAACACAATATAGCCAGCTGGTCAAAAGAGGTGATTATACCACTGTATTCAGTGTTGTTGCAGCCTCACCTTGAATATAGTGTGCAGTTCTGGGGCCCACGACTGAAGAAGGATGTTAAGGTCTTGAAGGCCTCCAGAAGAGGGCAACAAAGCTGGTAAAAGGCCTGGAAGGAATGTCTTATGAGGAGTGACTGAGGACTTTGGTTTTGTCTGGTTTGGAGAAAAGGAGGCAGAATGGTGACCTCATTTTTCTCTACAGCTTCCTGAAGAGGGGAAGTGGAGAGGAAGGTACTGATCTCTTCTTCCTGGCATCCAGTGATTGGTTGTGCGGGTATTGTTCAAAACTGCACCAGGTGAGGTTTAGACTACAAATTAGGAAGCATTTCTTTACCAAGAGGGTGGTCAAACACTGGAACAGGCTTCCTAGAGAGGTGGTCGATGCCTCAGGCCTGTCAGTGTTTAAGAAGCATTTGGACAATACCCTTAACAACACGATTTAACTTGGTCAGCCTTGAAGTGATCAGGCAGTTTGACTGCATGATTGTCGTGGGTCCTTTTTGACTGAAATTATTCTATTCTATTCTATTCTATTCTATTCTATTCTATTCTATTCTATTCTATTCTATTCTATTCTATTCTATTCTAATTCTAATTCTAATTCTATTCTATTTTCTACTGTGACAGATGGGACTTCTTTCCCCCAGTCCCTGCTGTGAAATTCAGGGACTCAAGACATGTGGGAAGAGCAATTGACAGCATAAAAGCAAGGTGAAAAGGTTCTTGAGTACCTCAGCTTTCTCCATGTCGGTTATCACCAGATCCCTTGTCATGTTTCTACAGTATCTCAAAAGGTTAGTCTTCTGTTTGTGGTGTTTAGATTCTTCATTATTACAGAAAATGTAGAAGTATAAAATAATATTCTGCCCTCTCCCCCAAATACGGAACATGCTAGAATTTGGGAACACTTGCATAAGTGTTGATCAGTTTTCTGCTTATACTTCAACTATAAATGCTACAGACCTTCAGTATCTTACTCAAATTTATCATGGGTAACAATCACTGGAAATCTAAATTATAGCTAAGAAGGTGTCCTAGTTAGTACTGTAGCACTGTTTTGTTTAACAATATGTGGAGAAAACAGAAAAATTATCTAGCAAGAAGATCAGTGTGAATATCCTGGAAGTGCCAGGTGAGACTAAACACAGTTTCAAAGAGGAACCATTTTTTTCACCAGTCTGACATTCCTTCAGGCAATTCTAGGTTCTGCACATCACTGTAACTTGTTTTCACTGTTTTTCTTTAAATAAAATATATTGCAGTGCAATCTACTTATTGAGTCTGAAAGTACCACAGTTCTTTTACACCTTCAACCCCTTTTATTGTCTTCATGTGTGTTCCTGAGATGAGCATGATGAGGCAGCGTCCACAAGAGTTTCCATGGAAAAGGAGAAGAAATATATAACTTATGTAAACTGAAAGTGTTCTACTTTTACCAAGTAAACTATGTAAAGAACCTGAATAAAAGTAAATAGCAGTTTTATAAATCAAACCTGAAGTGCCTAAATGCATTCCCATTTCAAGCAGTAATTCAAAGGGTTGAAGCAGAAACATCGTCTTTGCAGCCATTATAATTCAAACACTGAAATTTGTAAACCTTTTAGTATAGCCTCTTTTCAAAAAGCCTATGCTTAGTATAAGAAAGATATTTCTACATTGGGTAATTTGTGCTATCAGAGAGGTACAAACTGAAGGTGAAGTTACTCCCTGTAGATACTTTATTTGTAGGCTATGTCTATACAACATAGAAAAAAGTGCAATTTTTGTAATTACTTCAAACTTAATTTCAGGTATGACATCACATAAATCTTTCTGAGCCTGAGAATTTATTCACTGACTGATCTACACTCCAAATAACTTATATGAAGTCAGCAAATGAGTCCCTTCTAATGGCAAAACAGCACATGGATGCATATTCCAGTTTGCATGTCCCATAGATATGATAACGCAGATCACACTGAGGTGTGAGATGTTCACTAATGACATTGTTTGGGAACCGAGTCTCAAGATGTTGCTTCTGTCTTGAAAATCAATATGTCACTGGTTTCACAGAATGACAGAATCACAGAGTGGCAGGGGTTGGAAGGGACTGCTGGGGGTCATCTAGTCCAACCCTCCTGCCAAAGCAGGGTCACCTACAGCAGGCTGCACAGGACCTTGTCCAGGCGGGTCTTGAATATCTCCAGAGAAGGAGACTCCACAACCTCCCTGGGCAGCCTGTTCCAGTGCTCCGTCACCCTCAGAGGGAAGAAGTTCTTCCTCATGTTCTGATGAAACTTCCTATGCTTCAGTTTGTGCCCATTGCCCCTTGTCCTGTCGCTGGGCACTACTGAAAAGAGCTTGGCCCCATCCTCCTGACACCCACCCTTCAGATATTTGTAAGTATATATTAGGTCCCCTCTCAGCCTTCTCTTCTTCAGGCTGAACAAGCCCAGCTCCCTCAGCCTCTACTCGTAGGAGAGATGTTCCAGTCCCCTCACCATCCTCGTAGCCCTCCGCTGGACTCTCTGCAGTAGCTCTTCATCTTTCTTGAACTGGGGAGCCCAGAACTGGACACAGGACTCCAGATGAGGCCTCACTAGGGCAGTGCAGAGGGGAAAGAGAACCTCCCTCGACCTTCTGGCCACACTCCTTCTAATGCACCCCAGAATGCCATTGGCCTTCTTGGCAGCCAGGGCACACTGCTGGCTCATTGTCAACCTGTCGTCCACCAGGACACCCAGGTCCCTCTCCGCAGAGCTGCTCTCCAGCAGGTCCACCCCAAGCCTGTACTGGTGCATGAGGTTGTTCCTCCCCAGGTGCAGAACCCTGAATTAGTCTTTATTGAACCTCATCAGGTTCCTCTCTGCCCAACTTTCCAGCCTGTCCAGGTCACGCTGAACGGTTCTCTTCTTCTGAAAGAGACAATAATTATCATCTCTGAAAAGAGTGAAACTTCTTCAATATACAAATTACCTGTGTTTAAATCTCTGCCTATTTATTTATTTTTACCATAGTACTCCAAAGAATTTCTGTCAGCAAATGACTTAAATAATGAAAAAAAATCAAATTAAGAGACTAAGGATGTACAGGTAACCATAGTGAGAAGATATCTGGAAAAGCTTTTACAAAAAGCCAAGTTACTGATATAAAACATCTTCTGTGATATCTATTTTGCCCTTCTTGAGTTCTAAGGCAATTTTTTTTTTCGGTTCAGGATCAAAGTCCAGTACTACTATTTTACCCACTGTGATTTATGAGAATGTGTTTTCCAGCTACATTGAGACGTTGTTATAATATTGGCACTTGTGTCAGTATTGTGGTGCTCACAATGAGCAGTATATCAAAACCCCACATGAGTTTGCAGCTCATAAACTGTTAATTCGCCAAAAGGTGACCCAATTGTCGAACAAAATGACTGCCTGATTGAACTAATGCATGTACAAATATTTCCTCTAAGTATTAAGGTAGATTTGAGCAAAACCAGAAGCAGAATCCTCTGGAATCTGAAACATTCACAACATGAAGATTTAACTTTCAGCATATTGCAGCACTGACCTAGTTTGCATGCATTTTCGTAGCAACTACAGACATACCGTTAGTCTTTGCTTAAAAGATATCAATCACAGTTACAATATGGAAATAGTGTCTGCTAAAGTGGGTGAAAGCATTTCAAGACGATTAATAGTGAAAGCAGGCAGCTGTGTGACAGACATCATTTACAGATTTTTCAGCTGCAAAATCACAAAGAGTATTTCCTCTTTTAGAAAGCATTAGGTTTGTGTTTTTTTACATCGGTGACTGATTCACTTGCCTTGACTGTTTTTCATTAACAGAGATAAGAATAAACAAGAACATATATGCAATGTACTAGAAAACCCACCATATTTCAGGATACTCAATAACATTAAAATAAAAAAAAAGGAATAAAACTTGTCAGCCCTGATTAAATGAAGTAGACTGCTGAACATTGCCTTCATTGCACTACACTGTCACAGAGTGCCAGGCTCTAAATTAATACAGTCTGAAGACAAGAATTCTTTGTAACTGATCTGGAAAGCTTAGCTATTTAAAAATAGAAACCATTTTGTATTTTACTGATCTCCAAACATTTTTGTAGGAAGTGAAAGGACTGCAAAGCAAGCTTATTAGATAGGGTTGCAAACAATTTATTGGATGTACAAAATAACTGGTGTGAGGATTTGTTATTATTTTCAAATAGAACATCTCCTAAAGGATGAGATGAGCAATTTCAGGCACTGTTATGTATCTAAAGGTATTACCTAGAAAAACACAAGTACTCTCCAAAAACCAATCTGTTTGATATGGGTCTCTCCATGTTTCTCTGTATACCATATAATTTCCTTACACAAACTCTGTGTTACTTTAAAAGAAAATATATGACTGCTTTGAAAATGAATTATAGGAGGCCCACAGGAAAGATGGGGAGGGACTCTTTATCAGGAAGTATAGCAACAGGATGAGATGTAACAGTTTTAAAGTGAAAGAGGGTATATTTAGAGTAGATATTACGAAGAAATTCTTTAGCGTGAGGGTGGTGAGACACTGAAACTAGCTGCCCAGAGAAGCTGTGGATGTCCCGTCCCTGGAAGTGTTCAAGGCTAGGTTGGATGTGTCTTTGAGCAACCTGGTCTAGTGGAAGGTGTCCCTGCCCACTGCAGGGGTGTTGGAACTAGGTGATCTTTGAAGGTTCCTTCCTACCAAAATCATTCCATGATTACATGGTACGGTTGTATCAAGTCTTTAAAATAAACAACTTTCCTTCTTCTTATCACCTCCATTCATAGGACCATAGAACATCTCGAGTTGGAAGGTACACACAAGGATCATAAGGTCCCACTCCTAGGTTTTATTTTATATAAACTTATTTCAGCAAACATTTTATTTAAATCAGATAAGGTAACTCTGATGCTCTGAAAGTAAACATTTGAATTTCATTCTCTTTTTTTGAAGTTTGTACAAATGTTATACATGCTTTAGATCTATGTCACTTAAAAATACTCAGTTGAGTTTTCTCCCAAATAATGCGGGAATAATTTTATAAGCTAGTTTACTGTCTTTCTTATAAAGTCTTTGCAAAACAGGTTTCTTTTCATGTTACTGGTCTCATACAAAATTCATTTAAAACAGAGAATCCACAGATTTTGGGTCTGGATAGTTTTTTCCATTGTCTTTTTGGTATCTGGTGTCTTTTACTCTACCCTCTTATGTAAATATTTTCCCTGGGGAAAAATACGTGTACTTGCTATGGTCACACATTTAGGAATATATATGAAACAACAGCAAATAGAGGTAAGCTTCTGGGCTGTAAGTAAGTCTCACTTTAAGTCTAGGCGACTAAGCAGAATGTGCATGCCTTTGCCATCAGGTAGGTACACTGAAAAAGGATGATTTATTGGCTGTGGATCAGATAGTTTAAGGAGAAGCTGTGTGGAAGACCTTGGGGTGGGAGAAAGGGAAGGAGTTTAGACAAAATAGCACTGCAACTGTGGAAGTTGCACTACAACATCATTTGTGGCCTTACCTTACTCATCAGATTATTTTCTTATGACTCTACTTCAGCAATTGAATAACTATAACAGAATAGTAAATCCTTCAAAGTGACATAGTTTTCAGAAAAAAATAGTCACATCATTATAAAGGCATTTCAGTCTCGGTATTGTGTTTGTTAATGTTGTAAATTTATCATTACAGAAATATTTGGTAAGAACAGCCCTATGCATAAAAATAGTCACTTAGGCTTTTTCTTTTAGTAATGCGGAGCCAAGTTTTACTATGTCTAAGTACAGATTACATAAATATATGTATATGCACATAGTTTTTTTAGTATAATACAAAGACAAACTTGAAGTATTCATAATGAAGTGGTAAAAATTATTCTCCTTCACTATAATAGATTTTTCTTTACCAAGGTATACAAAACTACTTGACATTATTAAAACCTTGCATCTCATTATCTCCAGAATATCTTGCTTTGGAATTTGTTGTGAAAGAAATAATAAAGAAGATAATATTTACATTAAAAAAAATGAAGTGCTTAAATATCCTGTGGAATTAGTATCCCACAGTATCCCAGTTTTAAAACATTCTTTGTTAAATACTCTGTACATTTCAGAGAACTTTGACCAAAATTTGTAGCAAAAATCTTTATCCTGAATGCAAACCCAGTGATTTGGAGTGAACTGCTGGTGACCGAGTTTTGCAGTATGAAGTACTTAAAGGATTGGCTCCTCTGTTGAAAATGTCACAAGGCAATCTCAAATTGAGAATACTTACTGTCTTTTCTTCACCTAGCTATGATTTTCGTACCTTTATTCCAGTTCTTCTTTTACATTCACTGACAGATTTTATCTATGATGCGTCCACTTTTTTAGCAGATAAGGTTTTAATGAGGTAACAAGAGTTTTAAGAATTAATTAAAAATTAAAAGAGGTTCCACTTCCCAATATCACATTAGTACACATTACCAGAGCTTATATAACCAGCAGTGAAACAAACAAAGAAATATCTTAATAGTTGTTATCCATATTTGAGGTTTGTCATGGCTAGTGATGATCGTAAATTAATAATTTCTATGTTTCTTGTGCTCCAGTTTAGATGAAGCAATAACCATTTCTATGTAAACTGTAAAGATACATAGTAGGAAAGGACAGGAAATGGAAAACAGAGTAGCACAGTAAAATGGCAGTGGAATTCAGAGGACGTGACTGAATAAATGCTGTCTTAAAATCTCAAAATCTTGCAGTCACCAACCAAAACACGGGCCAGAGTTAGTCACTGTTATATCAATGAGGCACGAGGGACATGGTTGAGACCTCATAGTAAAGAAAATGTTGATAAATGGCAAGTATTTAAGTAGAAATACCTTTCCAGGCAGAAATTTATCCAAGGAGCACCTGTTTCATTATAGTGTGTTCTGCAGTAATAATTTCATAATTTAAAATAGAAAGTACCATCTACTGAATTATCAGTAGAACTTCCTACTCAGTATATTGTAACAGTTTGCCATTCAAAGCCTTGACCCACTTTGCTTATGAGAGCTAATGGAGTAGAAATTTAAGTTATTTAGCCCGAAGAGATATAGTATTTTTCTAATTTAAAAAAACCCATTCTGCCAATGGATATTTGTACTGTAAATAAATCCATCTATTATTATAAATACAACAGGTAGCAACTACTGCGATTAAGATGGCCAACACTTCCCACTAGAATATCCTGTTTCAGTTACTTCAAGTTTTAGTTAAAAATTACCTAAATGTTCATTCACTCTCTTAAGGATGTAGAAGGCTATGGACGGAAAAAGCATGCTATAGAAGGTATTGAATAAGGAAGGGAAGGAAACTAAGCTTAGAAGTCTGAAAGTGGGAAATGTGAGATAGAGGAACTGCAGTCAATGAAACAAAATGAGTACATGGAGACCAAAAGAGAGTTACAAAGATGTTACTACTCTTTTTAGTCAAATAGATACTTTCAGTAAGTAAGGAAACCACAAATGGGATCAGCAGTCTAACTGACTGTAAGAGAGAGATCAGAAACCAGATTCAGAACTGAGATTTGACTGATACAAACGTTGAGAAAAAGATTGGTCAGAGTGATGAACAGGAAAGCGATCAGTTCTGGCTCTGCTAAGCTCTTGGGAAAAGCAGCTCCTTGTGAAATCATGTACAGTTCTCCAAATTACTGGATATTTTACATTAATCTTTCATGTCTTAGTTTTCCATTTATAGAAAGTCAATAGTAATAACTACTCACTTTACAGGGACATCGTGAAAATAAATGTATTAGTGTTCATGAAGCTGGATTGGATGCTGTAATGATGAGCACCATAAAAAGCTTCTGAGGACATTTGTTTTATCTTCACAGTAGGTTTTGAATAGTCTGAATTAATGAAGGTGGGGGGCTGTGCACTGAACAACAGAAAATAGAACATTGTTCAGTAAGCGAGCAGTAATTTTTTTGTGACCTGAAAGAGTCTAGGGGGTCTTACGTAAAAAAAAAAAAAGTGATTGTGTGAGAAACCTGTACTGTAGTACTCTTGCATGCAAGGTGAAATTCAGATTGCATACAGAACGATAAATCTCTCATCCCATAGCTTGGATGTTTGACCTTGAAACTCTAAAAAAAAATCAATGTGATATTTAATATGTAGTTAGACAAACAGTATAGAAGTTTCTGACTTAATGCATTGTCCTTTAATTAGTGTGGTGTATGGTGTGTGAAGGTGGGTGGGCTCAGGATTTACGTATTTATGGAATTCTGAGGGCATGTTTAAATATTTCCATGCTTGATGAGATCTAGGGCTGAAATCTAACTAAAGGCTTTTGTTGTTGTTGTTGTTGTTTTTTATTGTTTGGTTGTGTGTGTGTGTTTGTGTATGGAGACAGGTTGCGATATGTTTTATAGAGAGCATTTGCTCCTTTTTGTATGTGTACTCTGTTCTATGAAACCAACTTCTGATATCTGACTTTTAAAACCAGTACAGGAGAAATTAGGACCTTCTGGGTCCTAGTGCGCAGAAGTAATACATCTGCCCAATCTCAGTGAATTTAAGACTATCATTTTTGGGGACTTGACATTATCATCACATGGTGGCCATCAGAGGATGCTTTTGACTTTATCAGTGTCACTGGTGAGAAATTATTCTTGGAGCTTGTTTTGATTTTGTCCGCATAATAACTACAAGAAATGTTATGCAAAATGACAGTGATATTACCGCAATAATGACTTTGAGTGCAAAACGTTACAAAAAAGCTGTATAATTGTTACAGTTGAGAATACTACTTCTATGTTTACAATACTTCCCATCTTTGTAGCATTAGATAATATAACTAATTTTATCATTGTGCTCTGAGTACTAGTGAAAATATTGAGAAGAACAAAGCACAAATAAGCCCTGGAACTGCCCACTGTTCTGAAGACACGTCACTGAAATACTGAACTTTATTAACAGAACTCGTGGAAGTTCAAGAGCCTCAGCTTGTATCAACTAGTATGTTTTAACTGTGGATTTACTTTCGCCATTCTTGTCTTCTCCCATCCCCAAATTGAATGCAGCATCTCCTTCTGTTTCTGGTATCTCATGCTTCATACGGGTAAGCAGTATAAGCTACTCTGTCCTTATGGAAAACCAAAGAAAGGCAACCACTGAATTTGGGGTCATATGTAGATTAACTTTAATTCTATCCTATCACACATAGTTCTCATTAATTTTTAGTAACCTAGCTAAAAATCTTATCTGTATTTCTTTTAATTTCTGTTGTCAGTCTAACTCAGCTTGACTTCTGCTAATTGTCACTTTATCCATATTTCATGGACTTCCAGATGCTTCTTTTATGATCAATCTCCTTCATTCATTGTAGGCTTTTCTTAAACTTAATACCTCCTCCACAATATTATTAACTCAGCTAGAACTCAGCTGTTTCCTAGAAGATTCCCCCTCTGAAGTCCAAAAGTAGTATCAAAAGTGAATCCACTGCTTTTGTATTCAGGGCTGTTCCTGAGTAGGTCAGTTTAAATGCCCTGTCAACTTCTCTCTTCTTCCCTCCCAGCCTTGTGCTGCTCTCTCCCTTGTGCTATCACAAGTACCTGTGCACCCGCATTTGTGAACAGAACAACCTGTCAGACAAGTTTATTTCTCAACCAGATCAGGAGGCTGATCTTCTTCTCAGGAAAGCCACAATACAGCTGTGTCAGGATAATGGAGGGGCCATAGTAAGGGCAGGAAGGCCATGAAAATACCATGCAAGAAATTTCAAGTAAAACTACACCTTAAATTTGAAAAAAGGTGGAGTACTGCTCACTGCAATCTGCAACACCTGGAAGCCTGTAAATAGAGGCTTGACATGATAATTGCCAAAAGTCAATCTGAGCTAGAACTTGCAAAGGAAATTCAGAAAGGGTTGTCTGGTACAGAATTCTCCTTCAGCCTTTCAAAGTTTCTGCTATTTAGTGATGCTATTCTTAATTATTGTCATCTATATTTAAATGACAAGACTAATGGTTCATTAGCATGACAGATTAGGTTGTGAAAGATAGGTAAGTAGGTTACGGGCAGGTTAAACACCAGCCTTCCAGTCCTGCAGAGAAATGTACAAGGCTAAAATGAGAAGTCAGTAGATGTACTATGCATCTTTAAATGATTGCTGTAATTACATTTCAGACTGTGTCTCCCTACATGACTGATTTCTATTAATGCTTCCACAGAACACAAAATATAAAAAGTATTGTTTAAAGTACATTTTCAGAGTTAAAGACTAAGCAGAACTGAAATCACAGAATATTTTTCTGGCATCAAAACTTATGTGGAAATAAATGAACTTGACAAAATTAATAAATCTCATTTCCATTTGAACACTTTGAACTAATCATAACTTTTTTGGAGTTTGATGGATATGAGGATCAATGAGGTTGAAGTTATGCCATGTGCAATTGAAATAGAATGAGATAATAAATGTTGTTCAACAGAGTACATCCAGAATTTATACCTTTTTCTGAAATTAGTAACCTATTATAATGAGAATCAAATTTGCACTGTATTGCTTTATAATTCCTAATTAGGGATCTGACCACAAATTTTCAAGCTGCCTTCATTCTAATACCACCATGCAAAAGAATAAATGCTTCTGGGTTGTTACTTTAGAGCTTCCTGAGTTTCAGCTCTCAGCTTTGTCAAAATGCCCTCTCAGTCTGAGGTAACGTGATTTCACCACACAAAAGTCAAAAGGATGAAATGAAAGAATGAGTTAGTTGTTTGTAAGGACACACACAGAGTAACCGTCTTTTTTTAGGAGAACAAGGAAAGTCTAATATTCTTGCCTTACCAAGTATCTCTGGAACACAACACTGGTTAGCATGGTCTTCTGATGTTCCTGAGTGTCACCCTACAGAAAGACTTAATGTATAGCTCGGATTCTTCAGACTATGTCTTCTATTTTCAGATTTTATTTTATAACTGAAGCATCAAGATGCAGACTGAGAATTCAGGAAGAATGGACACAGGCTGGGCCAAAATTTAAGTACTTTTATTTAGTGCTTTTTAAAAATTTTTGATCATTTTCTTCTGTAATCGATGGCCTTGCTGGACTTGTTGAATGCAAGACAAAAGACAAAGGGACTGAGGTTGTCAAGAGCCAAAGAGCTAACAAAGGAAGTAAATAACTGGTGCTTATCTTATCAGACAAAAGTAAGGGGGGATAGCCCATCACTGTAAACTCAGTGATCTGTGGGGCGCCGCGGAGGCTGCGCAGCCAGAGATTGCTTCAGAGATTGCTTTGGACAAAGCACAGATGGCCCCCGAATGCACATACCAAGATGCCCGCTCCGAAGGCCTGTCACGCTGCTGAGTCCCGCTTCTGACGACACGACATTCCATGCCAAGAGCCAACCGATACACAAGAATTGACTTAGTCCCACCTTGCAAAAAGATTTCCAAACATATAAAAATTGGCACTTGAAAACTCTCTTTGGGAGGAAGAGCCAAGCGAGAACTTCACCTGACGGACGGGTCGACGGGCCTGAACCTCTCTTCCCCCCCCAAGAAGGGACGCCTTTTTGGTAAGAGTCGCGCCTCTGACTTTGTCAGACGTACCCCCAGGAACACATTGTTAACTAAAGCGCTAAACCATTACTTTGAGCTCAACTTTTGTAGACAGTGAATTTATCAATGGCAATTCCGAATCTGTGATAACTGTCGCTTGAATAAATTACCTATTGTTTCAACTTTGCAAAACTGTTTCAGTGAAAGTCCTTGGAAGGGCTCTGGCAGGCTAGTTGAATATCAGACTCCCCTTACCCCCCCTTTATCACGACATCTTCACATAGTGTAAGTCACAAAATTACATTATTTCCTACAACTATGGCATGGCTGATTCATATGTTAAAGATACACTGTACGCATTTCCCCACGTATGTTCAAGACTCTCAGTTCAAGATACTCAGACTTCGTCTATATCAGGAGAGTGAAAAGCATCAAGAAATATTCTCCTGCAATGAACTTTCATCACAGACACTGTGACAGTGTTAGAAGTGTCCATAGGATTCATTGGTGGGACCATAGCCTTCTCCAAGACAATTCTTGTCACATTGTGGGTGTTAGTAGGAGCGACTAGGGACCATTTCCAAAAGACAGTTTAGAAGTACTCTGTTTCTTGGCCGATAAGATTTTGGAAGTATGATTGTGGACTTTTCAATACGATTTGTTGTCAGTGCTAAGGAATGTCCAATTTAATAACATAGACACAGAAGCCCTTTTGGAACTGACAAGATAATGAATCAAGGAAGCAGAGAGAAGGTGATTAAGAGAACTTACCCATTCTCCTTTTTCCCTCAAGGAAAGAAAGCATTTGCTTTTGTAGGTTAGGAAAGAATTGGTGTTCTTCTCCTTTTTAAGTGATCTAATACAGCAGCAAGGCAGTTGGTCTTTAAATGCTGACATAGCAATGGAAAAAGAGGACCTTACCGCCATTCTCAGACAGCTTCAAAAGCACAACAGAAGGGACAGAAATACACATAGCAAGTCTACCAGAGCTTTTAGCTGGTCTTATGCTATTATGGACAACTCATTGCAGATAGGGTCAGGAGACCACTTCTGAAGACATATATGTGGAGGGGGTGTTCCAAGAGACAAAATGTGGGGTTTTTTGTGCTGAAGCTTTCAATGTGTATCACTCCTGAGTACACTTGAACTCCCATAAGGTTTACTGTTTGGCAATAGTCATTAATGGTCTAATGGGAAATTTGAACAATGGACAAATATTCACTAACTTGGCCATTCTTGTCAGAAATAGTGGAGGTTGTCTTCACAGTTTTAGGTGACCACTCAAGTGTTGATTTTATTTGTTTCTCCAGACTTGCTTTCAGACTTGCAAGAAAGATTCACCTACATAAAGCAAGGTTGAAGGCAGATCTTTATCCAAGATTCACCACAGCCACAAAGATGAACACAGATCTATCTATTCCAATAGGAAATCTTTAAGAACTGTTGGATAAAAGGAGTTATAACGAGTTCTGCTATTTTTAAGACATGAAATTTATTATTCCAAGCTATTTATTCACTTTAAGAGAGAAACGATCAAAAATTAATGGCAGAAGGCTCAATTAAACCTATTATGTGTCTGCCATGATAACACTATAGTAACAAATCCGTACAGAGAGTTTCAACTCTTGCTTTAGAAATTCTCATGTTTAACAACAGTTTAAGCATGTGCTTAATTTTCAGCACATACATCATCTCATCAACTTCAAAAAGATTATGCAAATATTTTAAGATTAAATAATTTTTTAGACTAAGGCCAAAGTTCTTCGCATCTTGCACTATTGAACTTAATTGTATAATCTGAATGTTTCTACAAACCACAAAGTATCACTACAGCTAAAATTCAAATAATTTGATTTTCCAAAGCTGAAATTAAACAAAAAGTTCTAATTTGACACAGAATTATCTTTTTCACCATTTTTATATTAAAAAATACACATCTTTCAGTTAAAAATTTTCTCTGATTCTCTCAACAAAAGAAAGGGCTGTCTTTGCAGAATTGTAAAGTAGATATGTTCAAATGGTTTGAACATTATGTGGGAAACTTGCCCAGTGGTTTTATCACTCACTGAAGACCATAGCCTTGAAATCTTATTTTATAAGAAAGATCTCACAATCTTTCCTTGTGAAATTTTCCCATCTTGCATGCATAAATAATGCAAGAGATAGGAAGCAGAGTCTCCACATCAGAACTAGAAGTCAGATCCCTTCCTTCAGTAAGATAACACAATTGCCTCAGTGTCCATTTAGCAGTAACTCTTTGTAGAGCACAACAGAAATTCATATTAATCTCTAGTTCACTGAATTATATTCTTCACTTAGTAAATTATTTATGAAAAAATGCAGGCAGTCCTACATATAGTTAACTTTTTTCTGTCATGTACGCCTGGTTTGCAGGTGTATCTTAAGCATGTATTTCATAAAAACAGCAACTTGAAATTATGCAGATAAATATCCAAAAGTTTTACAGTGCAAGTCACTATTTTGGTTGTAGTTATTCTTAACTGACATAGTAAAATTCTTCATATTGCTGTGATGCTTTCAGAGCAAAGCAGTGCCAAACTTAGGCTGTATTACAGGATGATCAAGGACATTTTAAAAAATGAAAGTATGACTAGTTGCATTTTGATTTCTTTTCCCACTTCAGATTGTTCTGGTCTTTCTTTGGTAGTATTTAATACTGTTTAGCTTCGTACAGTTTAGAAGAAAATGTTTATATTGTGATGTGATCAAACGCTTTGTTATGTTGCATATTCTGGAATTAACATAAGAAATCAAGAATTTTCTCATGTATAGAGGGTTGTAATTAAAACAACTCTTTACAAATTCATATTAGGAAATTACAGAGTAAACCCAACAAGATGTCCATGTCCAGGGAGTATGAAGGCAAGAAAGAAAACATGGATCATTGAAGTAATTTCTTCGGAGAAGAACTCACTAACAGACTGTCAGAAGTATGCTGTGATGGAATGGGCAGAAAACTAGAGATTTATATATCTGCATCATGGCCGTACATCACTGAATAATCATGGTAAGTCATCGATTGGAAAAGGGCTTTTAAATTGTATCTAATCAATAGTCTTCTCTGCAGATTAGATGAGAAAATATTTTAAATTAAAAAAGTGAAAATGATAGAAAGAAACTGGTAACAATCAGATTAATAAAATTGCAGTGAAGAGTCCCATAAATAACAGGTCAGAGGTTATTTCCCCCTACCACATCTATATTTGTTTTAGCCCAGGCTTTAAATATCACAGAGGTGGTAGGCTTGTGAAAGGTTAAATAACCCGCAGACAAGGGTTTTTATTTGTTTTGTGACCTAATGGAATACAGAGATTGTACATGTGGCAAAGGTAAGTACAATATACCTCCACTGTTGCAGCTGAAGTTGTAGCACACTCTTCCAAAGAAAGACTGTGGAACCCAGCACAACAATATGCAGCTGTTGTGCAGTAAGGCAGGTAGATTTAGTCGGTTTGGAATCTCTGAATTTTTTTTGATTTCTTATCTGATTCAGGTCAATTACTTTTTTTTTAGCTCGTGTACAGATGCTGAAGGTGGCCAGCATTGAGAAATGAATATGAAGTTTAATTTTCAAATCCTCCCTTTAGGTTACATAAATTTCTCACAGAAATGAGAGGAGATAAGAGGTCAATCTAAAACTGCCTAACAGTGAATGTGTGCTTAGTGTGTAAGTTACTTCATAAAACTTTTACACTTTAAGTTTCATCAAAATATTTTTGATGTTATGCACTTCATTAAAATTACCAGATTTTCAACAAAGTCGGGTTTCCGCTGGCAGCAATGATAAGTTTACTATGGGTGCTTTCTTTGCCTATGCTCTTGCCTTCATATATACACATTTTTTCTTAATGCAGTAAAAACTTAAGCTAGAATAACTGTGTTTTCCTTTTCTATTTCCATTGGCTGTAGAATCTTTAAAGATATGTATGGGATTTTAATAACACTTCCATAGAGCTAGCTACACCCAGAACTACAAAATTCATTAACATTAAGACGGGCTAAATTAATTCAGTAATTTTCCTCTAATGCTCTTACATTGTAATAAGCTGATTAGAATATTGTTAACAAAACAGTATGCTTCTTATATGAACTATTCCTTGTTATTGTGACGTATAAATGACATTTAAAGCTGTAGCAAATTGATAAATTTTTACCTTTTTAACAACCTACTGTGAGCAAACATCTGGAGCATGACTTTAAACATTAAATTTTTGTGATCAAGAATTCTGATTTGTTTGACATTTTGTCAATGGTATCTTTGGGCTTTGTTTTCCCAATTTTTTCTGCATAAAATTCTATTGGAGAAAAAAGAAAATCCTAGAAAATATTTGCTTTTATTGAAAAATGTATTTTTCCTTAATTCCTGTTACAGCATGGGGGTTTTTTGCTTTTTTTTTTTTGCTTACTTTCTTAAAATAGCATAACCCAGCATGATTTCTAAACATACATACAAAAATGTTAATTTTCTATCTCTGTCAAACCCAAAGACATTGTATAAGTATTTCAAATTTCTATTTTAATTATGTGCACATATGCAAATAATGTAATACATAAACATTTATATTTGTAATACATCACCAATGCTGAACTACATGATAATAACCATAGCAACTGGGCTTTTGGCCATGCAAATGTGAGGAAACTAAGAGCCAATGCAATAAACATGCTCTTCTTTTTCAGGGTTTGTGATGTTTTGCATAGGCACATTACAGCACATTCTTTTTCCTGTAAGACAGTGTCAAAGGCCTTGTTTAATGGCCCCTGCTGTTTCCTTGTGAACTACATGCCATTTCTCTCTTTAATTAGAGGAAAAACTCTTCAAGTAACTATTTTCCACAGCAGTAAAAACCATTCATTCAAGCAAGTCCATAAACTTGTTTGTAATTTTTTTTTTTCTGTGAAAAAGGGAACTTTCTAAGCTTCTGGAATCCATGGCTTTCAGTAAAAAAAGGGAAACTGAATGCCATTATGTGTACCTCTGTATCTTGTAATCAGAAATGCCTTGGTTTAGCCTTGGGATTATAAATTACCCTACAAACCATTAGAGCCCAGGAAAATTGAAGGGCACCAATTATTTTAATTACTTTAAGGTTAGGACCTTTCCTTACAGAAATCTTTTCCAATGCTTTACTTTCTTTCTTACTGAAAATAACTGGAGACACGTAAGCCTGCTGTTAACAAGCAATACTATAAAAAGTACTACTTCAACTATACTGAAATTTTATTTTGCAATATTTGATCACAAATGTGACATTTTTTAAATTCTTACATTTATTTCAGGGTGATGCAAGCTAATCTTTTGGTAGTCCATCTCTGCTTATCTATATATTGCTTTAGAGCTCAGTGCTAATTACTGAATTAACAACTTCTAATCCAAAGACCATTTAATTGTATACTACCTCAGCCAAGGTTGTTTTCATGTAATTAACAAATTCAAATGCAAGAAAAAAGGGTTATTAATAAATAAGATATTATATATTACTTGGTTAAAATCTCTTAATATGGAAAATTTCCTAATTTATTTCAGAAAGATTGTGACTGCACAATAGAATTTTTTTCTAGATATGAAGTGAGGTCTCAAAAATATCATATATTGAGTCATAAAAACATCTTTCATGCTTCAATGTGAAGATCTTCCCTTTAAGCATCTGAAAAGCACTTTTCAGTTTCCTCAACAAAATAAAGACTATTAGCAGTTTGGGAACTAGTGTAAATTTATCACCCAAGACAATCAGGATAAAAGTATTCCATTCTTTGTTTTATGAAAATTTATCTGAACTTTCTGGTCGAATTCAAGACAGTATTTACATACTAAATCTGAAATCACAATGAAAATCTTTAAATTTACTTTGGGTCTGACTTGTAAAAACATTTCTATGATTTCACCTTCTGATAGCTTGCTGTAACTTTGCAGTATGGTGGCACCAGTTTATACGGACAGTAGCTGCATGATATAAAGATTGTTTCAACAGGAACAAATCAGCAATTTAAGATCAGGAATTTGAAGAAACATTAAATCAAGAGCAGAAGAGAGAGCGTTCTGCTACAAAGAAGTTGAACTACAAATACACAATAACCTTGAGGTTGCTCCTGTGAAAGAGTTGCTCATGAAATTCTAAAAGAACTTAAACCAGTCACAACTCCTTTTCCTATCTTAAAGATTTCTACATGTTTATAACAGCCTCTTCTCTCTTGCAAGTTCTGCAGCATTGTTTGCTACACCTCAGCTCTTCCAGCAAGCATTCTTCCATTAACATTGCCTGAGAAACTGTCATAATTCCCAAGTAAATACTTCAATGAACAGAAATGACATTCAAGACATTGTAGTATAACAGCTTTGATACTTGCAAAAGCAGATGTGCAAAATAGTAATAATTTCAAAAATCCAATAAAAATAAACTGACCAAACCCAACCTCTACTTTCTTACATTTTTTTAACATCTTTCTCTAAATTTGCTTTATTGGAGGAGATAATATTGTAACTAGAAGTACATGGGCTCCTGAACAAACTGCGGATGTAGCTACTGAAACCTGTAGGTCTTCTGTTGTTTGGGCTCCAGCTCCTACTTTCTCTGTAACTTTTTTCAGCTGGAGGTCAAATGGTCCCCTATTAGCCATGCTCCTGAAATGGGAAGAGAAGTCTGAGGTTCAGAGCCCTGGAACTATCTATATTTACAGGTTGTCAGGTTCTCTAACCACGTGATTTGCTTCATGATACTTTTCTTGTTTAAAACTTGTCCTTAACCTCAGTGTTTTCCAGTTGTGGTTATATGAAGATCTGCCTCATATTTCACAGTAATGTCCTATTTTCATCAGTATCTGAGAAATTAGGATGGGGTTCTTTTTGCATCCCTGACACTTAAAAACCCCTCATGGTAGGATTTACCTAGATAAAGTACTGAAAAAGTGTTGGTTTCCTTCTTGTAAAGTGCTGAAGGGAAGTCAGGGTTGGAGGCAGCATATCTGAAACTCTGGACCTGTTTTTCCTGATACTATTTGAAAAAGAACCTGCTATAGATAGACCATAACATTTACTCAAGATTAAGAATTGTTGATAGCTTCTGGAAAGTATATTGTAGTGGATGATTTTAAAAGCAATGACATTTTCAGTTTCCATTAACAACTACAAAAAGTATATCTCAATCTCATTGTATATGAATATATGAATGACATGCATACATAAACATGGACATAAACCATATATATTTATATGCATATACATATGTATATAAAACTATGCTCACACACAAATAGTGATGGGTGCAGACTATCCTGCAGATATATAGGCAGTTTATCCAACTCTGTTCATAAGTTTACAGCTCTTTATTTCCTGCTCAGGTAGTGTGTCAAAACGATATACATTTCAGGAAACTAGCAATGAGCGAGATATATTGTTGCGGAGTATTCAAGTACATCATTAAAGGATAGTGTTTGAGATCATGTACTAGAGTTATTTTCCCTGATAGTTGGTTCTATTTTAGCAGTAGAAAGTCCACAAAAAACCACTCCTTACCAATAAACATTTTCTTTCTCATTTTGAGATCCTAGCCCAACAAAGTCAGTGGGCAGTGTAACTTTTATATAATATGTTCATGTTACAATTTAGAGCCTTATCAAGCAATCTACTGATCTCATTTATCCATGTTAATAAAGTTGTTACTCACATGCAAATTGAAGAACAGCCTCTCTGCTTAATACACTGCCAAACATGTTGGTGGTTAAACACTGATACTGTCCAGAATCCTTCATTTCACTGGGGTTGTTGATGATCAAACTTCCTTCTATTAAACTGAAGCGATAATCACTTTCAATGTCAATTTCAGTTCCATTTCGAAGCCATCTAAGGAAAAAAGAAAGAAACTATGTGTGCGTTTTGTGGTCAAACGAAGGCCTATTATACAAAACCTGATAGCCCCATCTGTTACAAGGATGACAGCTACTCAAAGACAGCCTGTGCAGTAACCTATTATTTTGGCAAAGCTTTGGATGTAGACATTCTACAGCGTGCCTGAAAAAAGCTAAGTTTTTCCTGAAAAAAATACAAGTAGAAACAGATCTTCACCACCTGAAGAGAAAACATATTCTTTGTTTCGCCTATGCTGAATAAAATTAGTAACCTCTATTTTTTTTTCCACCAAAAATCTGTCACCCACAAAGGCTTCATGCTTGAAACTTGTCTAGTAGGTGCATTTTTTGTCAACAATATGACTTTTACTGTGCTTTTGATAATCGAAATTTCAATTCATGTTCTGTCATTAAAGCCCAGATCAGCTTAGCAGAGCTGAGTCTGCGCTGCGTGAGATCATGGAACATTTCTTTTCCATTCTTTCAGTACTTGACCTTCTGGGCCCAAGAAATAGAGAAACCTGATTTAAATACAGGAATTAGAAGAGTGAGGCCAGTGAAAAGCAGTGAGGTAGAGTTATGTATGTAGACTGTTGTGAAACCAAGCATGTTGGCAATGGGCAAAGGCAAAACAATATCAGCTGGACAAGGATACACAAAATTTAGAGAAGACTGGCCCAGGGGAGACTGGAATTAGCTGATGGCTGCTCAAGGGTAAGGCCTGGCAGCTACCGGGTACATGGAAACTAAGATCAAATGAGGAGCTGGCAGAGGAAATGCTGAGTTTGGGAGGCATTTGGGAGTGAAAGACTAACCAGTAAAGACAGGGTGGGAGTGAAGATAAGGTGGAAAGAGTCAGGCTATAGGAAACATATTAGAAAGTATCACACCTGAGCCAAAGCACTGAATAACTCCATGAATTAACCTTTCTTTTTCTGAGGTTTCGAAAGTAACCTAAGAGTCTCACAATTTTTTCTGCTATAGGAGGGGGCTTTTCGGCTTGGGTTTTTCTTTTCCCCTGGATATTCTCTTCCAAAGATCCTCACCCCTCTCATTCATCTCCAAAGACAGAAACAAGAAACCCTGCATTAATTCATTGGCTGCAAAAGAAAAGATTTTGTGTCGTAGATTAATAAACTCCAGCACTCTGGAATAACCTCTGGGGAGTGTGTGCAATATCTCAGTTAAATAATAATAATCCCCACAAGAAAACTTTTTAGACTTTCTTTTGTATCAAACCATATAGAACATGAAATTGTTAAAAGAATGCTTGTTATTGCAAAGAAGAGATAAGCAGTGTGAACAGGTATGGCACAGCTATCATGATGCACAGATCTTAACTTCATTGTGAGTTTGCAGTCATTCAGCGAAGACTGGAAGAACTTGGCAACATCTAGACTCCAGGGGCAACTTTAATGAAGCAAAATGATTATCAGTCCACCCCATCTTGTTAACATTCATGGTGAATAAGGTACAGACAGCAGAATTCAGTTTAAGTAGCTACAGATTTTTCTTAATCCAAAGGTTAGAATTGCCAGAATTAAGATCAGCTGTGATTCTCTTATTTGCTCCTTTTTTTCGTGATTGGACCTTTGGTTGCAGAGGACCCCTTCTTCATTTAATGTAGGAAAAGAAACACTGTTGACAGTAGCTATATATTGCTAAGGATATTAGGGAAATGTCTGTAGAATTCAGTACATATTTAAAGAGATTTGTACACAGCAGAGCTAAAAAGAAGATGAACTTTTAGTCTTGAACAGCTATTAATGATTTAAGATTTTGAATGAAATCATAAAGAAAGTTAACTTTTACATATATATTCATGTCTGTATATATGAAATAAAAATACAAAATTAATTGATCCAGAAATTATGAGAGGGTTAGATGAGGAAAAAGTCAAAATTATATGTTTTGGCATTTTTAAATGGGAACTGACACACAATTCCATTTGTTTGAAATAGCTTTCTTCACTTAGTTTCATCTTCAGTTAAATTCAGTGAAAAAATACGTTTTTCTAATGCTCCCCCAAAACTTCGGATTTTGAAGGTTGCCTGCCTGTATATAGTGGGGTCCATCTTGAATGATTGTATTCCTGACATATAATCCAAGCACATTAGAGTAAAAGCAACACTGAATTGTGCGACGTTTTCTTTTAGGTACCCTGACTGATTTGGGAGGACAGAAACCCTAATATAATACTTAAAAGGTAATGAGCTGATAGGGAAAATCAGGTACATTTTTTCTTGAAGACAGGTGATAGATAACATTTTAAAATATTGTAATTTGGCTTAAGCAGACAGAAAGTAACTTTAAATTTTTTTAATTGCATTTTCTATCACAAAATTATACTGACAAAAAATTTCTGACCAGCTTGTATGTGTCCTAAGTAAAACAGAAAATGCAGTGTTTCACAAGCAGGAAAAGCAGTGTAGTGCAGTGGCATCTCAGGGAATTCTGCACCTGCCTTAAACTCAGTAACATTAGTGACCTGTGAAATCCCACAGGAAGCTTGTGAATGTCTGTATTCCTCATTGAAGGTGTCTCCGTTATGTTCTTCATTGTATGAGACTTGAGATTCTGAAGGGTCACTTGCAGAAATGCTGAGCAAATGGAATCAGTTGGTATCAGAGAGTTATTCCGTAAATCAATGCTTCTAGATACCTTAATGACTGGAACTGAAGAAATTAAAAATTCTTACTTCAGGGTAGAGCTTGAACAAGGGGAAAAAAGCTTTTTGCAAGGAAGAAGAAAATCTGAAATGATGTGAGCATTCTCCATTCTGTTAAAATGAAGTAATGTCTTAGCAAAGAAAAGAATTTGTAAACAGGTTATGAACACTGGGTCATAAGTGATATAGATGAAGGCAGTTAATTAAACTGGGAGGGACAACTGAATTTCAGAATTTTTGAGTGCTTTAAATGTTCTTTTAATGAAGCTTTCAGGGGAAAAAAAAAAGAGTTGTACTGTGCATTGGGTTTGGCTGAAAATGATTCTTAGCAGCATGAGCCTCACAGCCCATGTAAATAAATGTCTCTATTGTCCAGTGCTTGTAGATAATAGGACAGGGTCTTTGGTGACATGGAGATATCTTTTCTCCTCGCTGCTTCATATGCCAAAGGTTGAGAAGTGAAATACAACAAACCTTAGCTTATCTGTAGTCTTTTTTGAGGCTAAATTCCCTCTGCACCTACCCTGGAGAACAGTACACCCTTCACAAAGTAATTTATATCTCTTTTTCCTTCCCCTGAGTGGTAGTGTGTATTGCATATACTGTACAGACAAGCGGCAGCAGCAGACCAAGAAGTTAAACTGTGCTGTTAGAATTAGGCCTTTCAGATCAAGGCTTTCCTTACATGAACGGCAGTCAGGAAAGTTTGTTTATGAGGCTGCTGACACCAATTAATCTCTGAAAAACTGAGGGAATGGATACGAAAAAATGATAAAACAGCCCAGATTGGAAGGGACCTCGAAAGATTGTGTGGTCCAAACTTTCATGGGAAAGGGAGTCTAGATGAGATTGTCTAGCACCTTGTTCAATGGCATCTTGAAAACTTCCAGTGATGGGGACTCTGCATGTCCCTGAGGACGTTGATCCAGTGAATGTTCTCATAGTAAAAAACTTCTTTCTTATACTGAGATGAAACTTCTTTCCTATAAAATCTCTCCTGTATCTGCTGCCCTGTGTCTTCTCAATGTCACTCCCTGTGCACAGAGAGCCCCTGTCCTCTTTGTAGCTGCCCTTTAAGATATGCTGAAAGTCTGTGCTTGTTGACTGCATTCCACCAGGAAAATGCAAAAACCGGTTGGACCAAGAAAGAAAGGAAATTGCTGAGGTTCCCCAGAGATACAATCTCCACAAGAATAATGAGGTTGTCTGGGAGGGTTGAACATAGCGTTCCCCTCTTTTGATGGGAATTGTGCCTTTTCCGCATAGTCACATGCCATGTTTAATGTACTGACAGAAATTTAACAGTATGTGGAACTAATATACATTTTTTTAATCAAAAAAGCAATAAATATGTGATACAAATTACATGAGGAATGTCAATAAGAAAGAATGCAACATAGCTTTCATTCATTATGGTGAAGAGTTTATGCAATTCCAGTTTGAAGAATTTCTGGCCACTCATTCCTAATCCCATGTTACATGTTTTAGTCATGCCTGTGCTGTTTGGGGAGGTTGTGCTGTGCATCAGATCCAATTAGTACGTCTCACATCTGTTGCAAAGAGGCAGATTCAGTGCTGTTGTGATGGGGATATCTAAAGATGATATAGCCTCTGAATTTCTTCCAGCCATAGAAATACAAGTTTTGTGATTCAAATAAGTCTAAGGAGAATTCATCCAGAATACTAAAGAATCCACAGGCGTAATAAGCGTAATAAGTAAAAAATAAAATGCTGGATTGATAATTGTCACCTATGACAAAACACAATGATAAGAGTCCTTATGTCCCCTTTGTAAGGTAAAAGTGACTCTATGAGGGAAGATAAACGGTGTATGGAAAACATAATCAGCCACATCTTCCCCCAGCCCTCCTACATCTCTTCTAATTTGCATAATGTATGAGCAGAGTCAGATACAGCAAATGGATAAGAGGACTGCAACATACTGTTCCCAGCTGTAAGTGGGCACTGTTAATGAACTGAACTCAGACTTACAGGTGTGCCATAGCAGATCTGTACGGTAGATAACTGTGGCATAACAGCCTGTATGGGAAAACAGGCAACGATGATTGCAAAGGAATAAAATGGTGCACTTCTGAGTGAAAAGACACCAGATTTGGCTCAGCCATGGTATCCTGCATTGCATAGTCATGTTATTTAATGTTCCTGTTCTTTACTGCTTTAACTATAAAATTGGATAGTATTTCGTAGTTTTATAGATGTATTGGAAAACAATCGATTAAAGATTTTGATCTTGTCAGCTGTTACAGACACAAGCGAAGAAACTGGTCAAAAGGAGTCCCTGCACGTGGAGAAATACAATGCACAGAGAACATAATTTGAAACTTCACATGTTACTTTGCATTTATTCACTACCACTTCTCCTTGTTTATTCAGAACCAGAAAAAGCATTCAATCAAGAAAGCCATTTTTGTCACAAAACTGTTTCTGTTATGCTGTTCTGCAAAGTACACTGACTGTCAGAGTGGGTTTGTGGTGGTTAATATTCTGAAAATTAAAAAAAAAAAAAAAATTGAAACAGTTACCTGTATGTGGGAGTAGGATTTCCACGAGCTTGACAATTCAGAGATATTTTCTTCTCCTCAGAATCAGTTGGAAAAATCACATCATCTGGCTCTTGTACAAACACCGGCCCATAATCAATGCTTTCTGTGGAAACAGAAGTGCTATAGCTTAGGAAAAGTGAATAAATGTAAATGTATTCATGAACTGAAATTGAAGTATATAGAAAGCTTTTTATGAATTGAGATTAAAGTATAAAAAATTATGTTTGTTTTCCAGAGGTTCATATCACATTACTTCAGATGCTATATTAAAAAGTAACAGTTAAAGGAAAAAAAAAAAGATAAGGAAGAAATACTACTAAGTGAACAATAAAATACATAGTATGATTTAAATGTTCATCATGCCTTAAAATGGCTTTCTCGTCAGACATATTTTGGCCTGCTGTCTAATTAGCAGCTCGAGAGAATTAAGCCAGCAAGAGGTGTTAATTCTGCTTACGGAGAGCAAAGTAAACAAAAAATTGCCTGCTGCTTGCAAGCAGCTTATTTCACAAATAACTAAGACAGTTTTCCCCTTTATGTCTAGGAGTTGTTAAAAAAAATCAGTTGTAGAATTAATGGCAGCAACTGGTGGCTACTATTTAATAATATATAGCAAAATCTGACATTTCATTCTCCTCCACTGTCTTCTCTGATTTTGGCATGTATCTATATCTCAATATGAATTCACATTTCTGAACAAGAAAAGCTGGATAGATCCTTAGAATACATTTATGACTCTAATTCATTCATATTGTGAAGGGGCAAGGGCTGCCTTCAGAAAAGTGAAAGGTTGCAAGTATAGCATTCCTGACCACATAGGTCTGAAAAAATAAAATGCTCATTGTGCACTAGAAGACTGTGGAATTTTAGTCTACTTAGACTTGCTCCAAAATCTTGAATGATTTAGTCCCTTAATGCTCTTCAGATTCAGAGCACTAGCCTAATGATTTGGGTGAGGGGAGATAGTTACATTGTCTTACTACTTGCAATGAAACACCTGGGAGCAGGGTTTTTTCTGCCAGTTTTGTGGTTTCATATGTTCATATCATAAAAGTCATCCAACTGGTACTGAGGACAGCATGACACAATAAACAGTTAATAACTTTCTGATATATTTGTCCTATCAATACCAGCTTGAAGTAAGAAAGGTGCATCTGAAGACTTTGGGTTTTGGTCAATGACTTATAAAAATTTTTTACGGCATTGTTCTACCAAGTCCACATAACTTCAACAGCATCTTATGGATTCACAGTCTTGGGAACTGTGACCTTCTTCATACTGCTAAGAGTTTCAGAAATTTGGAGTGGACAGGAAAAGGTGCATGGGACTACAACACTTGGTACAAAGAAGAAAGTCTTGGAGTCTGAAAAAGCATGAGAAACACAGGAGATGTAGGTCATAGTATGCTAGTTCTAAGATGCAAATTTCCATGTTCTTTAATTCTGTGACATTTTGGGTTTCTCAATTCTGTTATTATCATAAGGTGAAAAGACCACATGAAAATCCATTATGATATTCAACTTGTCTTTTTAGTGGCTATACGCTTCTTATACACTCAGGTTTTTGTGTTTTTACAGTGCTATTCAAATGCAGATTTTGAAAATACCTTTATTTTCAGGTATATATTCTTCTACTGAAACAGATGCAAATAATTAGCCTGTCAGTATCTAGAGACAACAAATAAGAGCAGCAAATTAATGGTTTCTGTTTTGCATCGTTTTCAAGATTATTAGCCCTTTTTGTAGGACTTTGTAAAAGGATGTGGATTGCTGTTCTGCATATTTACTTCCGTGTTTAGGTACATTACTTCAGTTGGGTGTATTGGGAGAAATACATTTTCTGGGACAGATAACTGCATTATTAAAAACAAAAGAAAACACAAAAAAAACCCACAATAAGTGATTTTTGACCTGTGCTTATTTTACTGAAGTTAAAATAAATCCAGTAGTAAGTTTTGAGCACTACAGCTGAGGCTGCCACAGGGGCAATGGAATCAGCTGGCTAAATTTATTTTAAGAAAGGAAAATATGTGTAGAAAAAAATTGTATGTATTGTTTCTCATAATTTAGTTGCCTGTTTCTTACATTGCACAGGAGAAAATACTAATGAATGTAGGTGTAAACAATCAGAGCTCTCATCAGGCTAGAGTCTAGAAAAACCAAGAATTAATTAATGAATGCAAAACTAAACAGTGGGTTTAGATTTAAGTGCAATTCCATGCAGATTAGTAGGTGTATGGATAGGGAGCATATTCATGAAGAATAATTATTTTATCTTCTCCCTAGGAGTGACTCTGTAGATAAAATACAATGTCACAGTCTAGGAATGCTGGAAAGAGAAGAAAAAGATGCAATGCTAGGTAGGTGCTGATGTCACTATCAGTACAGGTGTTCTTGATACTTCTACTATTTGCAACAGTAATACTGAAATACTGTGTTGCACTTTCCTTTTGGAAAAATAGCCTGTACTTTTTAGGTCAAAGCTGGCATTCTTAATAGCCAAATGGAAACTTCTGCTAAGTTGAATAAAAAGAAAAAATTTTACTTCTGCCTGCTATGAAGTCAAAGGTTCACTGCATGCAAATCATGTTCGTAAAAGATGAAAAGATGTATTAGCTGTTTATCTTAATTTCATCTGGAGTGTGGAGTACTGGCAAAGATTATTTGAAGACCCTGAAGCAACTTAATAAATAAGAATGTTCATCAGTTTGTAGCTATATCGACTAAATGAATTCTTAGTTAGATCACCTGGACTGCAACAGAATAATTGAAGAAAAAGGTCTATTCTGAAGGGACCAAAGCATTTGCTGAAGAGACAAGACTGTATGTTTATAAATTATTAGGCTTAATAAAGTGGTGATTAAATAAAATGCAATGGGATGTGATACGTGATATGCTAGAAAGCACGACCAGTCACCTAATGATACTACCTTCATTTAAATTCCAGTGACAAAATTGAAACTGAAAATCTTAAGTGTTGATAGAATCATGGAATCATAGCATACCAGGCTGGCAGGCACCTCAAGGATCATCTAGTCCAATCTTTCTTAGCAAAAGCATGGGTTAAACAAGATGGCCCGGCACCCTCCCCAGCTGAATCTAAAGTGTCCAATGTTGGAGAATCCACACAGAGTCATAGTATGAGGCAGCAAATCTGCAAGACCAATCAGTCATGGAGCTAGAATTGAGGAGTGAATTGGACCAAATGCAGGCTCCACAGCCTGAAATCTCTGAACTGAGCAATGTGAATAGTATCACTGAAATTATGTAATTAACCCATTTCCCTAGAACAAATAAAAAAAAAAAAACAAACGTGTATGTCCATGGCACTCATAATGCAGAGATTTCTAACATTGCAGGATAAAAGTCTGCACTTTCAGGAAAACGTTGAATAGAATTTTTGTCTGTCTTCTACCATCTTATCAATTTCTCAGGTGTTATTTTAAGTAACTATTACTTATTAGCAGTTGTCAACATTTTCATATCATGGCAGACACTTAAGGAACTATAATCTTAACTTCTAATTTAAAACTTTTAGTTCTGTGGTAAGTGAAATGTTGATACTAAACATTCAGCTTCAAATTTCTCATGGAAATTTTGTAATTACCATACTGCATCACAATTTTCAATTTGTCAAAGATTTTTGATTTTCATTCTTGAATAACACCATGTCTTCTTCACCCTTTATACTGACTGTTTCTGAGGCAGACATGTCCCCTGAGAGAATAATGTGCAGACTAAAACCTGAAGTGCTTGGAGAAAATGTAAATCTAATGATCAATATGGGATTTAATCAGTCTTCTCAGGAATAGGTGAATCTCATCTATCACTGCTTTTAGGGACTGGAGATTTTAAGTAGGTGGCAAAGAAGTTGAACAGCTGAAAGGTAGATATGGGTTAAAAGTTCACTTTTCAATAACTTTGGTGTCATCACCAATCTTGGTGTATTACTTGATCCAGGTATTCCAAGCTGTATCTATATTAATAACAGCAGCAAAAGCTTAGGAGAGCTTGACATCATTCTGCTTGAGGATTCCCAGTCTGAAGTGGGTGGCCATATGAATTTCACCTGATTACAAATGGAAATTTCTTAATTTCTCTTTTAGGAGTATTATATCACTTATTAAAGATGTATTTAGTCACCATCAGAAACCAAGATGCAATTTCTTCAGCATACAGTATAACTGCACATTGATTAATATTTACAGAGATTGTTCATGTGTCCTTTACAAACTAGACTAGAGGCCTACTCTATTATGCTCAAGAAAGTCAACATTAGGATTAACAAACTCTGGTTATTAGTCCCCAGTCTAATCAACTGCATGGCTCCACTCTTTCCGACAGGAGCTCTCGGTCTTACCACAGTTTGATCATGAACAATTGCAGCAGTATGTTCTTTGAGACCTTATGCTACTCTCATGAGTAACCATGGTGAAGGTTAGATACTTAGACAACAGTAGACCTGAATGATTGCTGAGGAAAAAGAGAAAAAGGGCTTGATTATAAAATCCACTTGAGCAGATTTACACATATGGAACTATTCTGCGGAAGCAAACAGGCTTGCATATGTGTTCAAATTTTTACAGGGTTAGAAACACTAACCATTTGAGAACCATATAGCAGAAGAGTTTGTAAGCCAGAATGACCACCACTCCCTCACATATCTGTAGCACATACCCTTCAAGCAGCATAACTGCAGTGCATTACAGACTGGAGCAGGTTAACCCTGGCTGGCTGCCAGGGGCCCACCAGCTGCTCACTCAGTCCCTCAGGGAGAAAATGTGACGAAAAAGCCTCTGGGTCGAGATTAAGTCAGGGAGCTTCCCTATAAGTTCTGCAAGCTCCCCAGGGCTCAGTTTAGGGGCCAGTCTTTTTTAATATCTTTATTAATGATCTGGATGAGGGAATCGAGCGCTCCCTCAGTAAGTTTGCAGATGACATCAAGTTGGGTGGGAGTGTCAATCTCCTCATTTGCATGAGGCACACCAAGGCCAAATGCTGGGTCCTGGACTTTGGTCACAACAACCCCATGCAATGGTACAGGCTTGGGGAAGAGTGGCTGAAAAGCTGCCCAGCAGAAAAGGATCTGGGGTGTAGGTCGACAGCTGGCTGAACTTGAACCAGCAGTGTGCCAACATGGCCAAGAAGGCCAATGGCATCCTGGCTTGGGTCAGGAATAGTGTGGCCAGCAGGAGTAGGGAGGTGATTATGCCCCTGTACTGGGCACTGGTGAGGCTACGCCTGGAGTACTGTGTTCAGTTTTGGGCCCCTCACTACAAGAAGGACATTGAGTTGCTGGAGCATGTCCGGAGAAGGGCAACAAGGCTGGTGAGGGGTCTAGAGCACAGAATCACAGAATCACAGAATAGTAGGGGTTGGAAGGGACCTCTGTGGGTCATCTAGTCCAACCCCCCCGCCGAAGCAGGGTCACCTACAGCAGGCTGCACAGGACCTTGTCCAGGCGGGTCTTGAATATCTCCAGAGAAGGAGACTCCACAACCTCCCTGGGCAGCCTGTTCCAGTGCTCCGTCACCCTCAGAGAGAAGAAGTTCCTCCTCATGTTCAGACGGAACTTCCTGTGCCTCAGTTTGTGCCCATTACCCCTTGTCCTGTCACTGGGCACCACTGAAAAGAGCTTGGCCCCATCCTCCTGACACCCACCCTTCAGATATTTGTAGGCATTTATAAGGTCCCCTCGCAGCCTTCTCTTCTTCAGGCTGAACAAGCCCAGTTCCCTCAACCTCTCCTCGTAGTGGAGATGCTCCAGTCCCCTCACCATCCTTGTAGCCCTCCGCTGGACTCTCTCCAGTAGCTCTTCATCCTTCTTGAACTGGGGAGCCCAGAACTGGACACAGGACTCCAGATGAGGCCTCACCAGGGCAGTGTAGAGGGGAAGGAGAACCTCCCTTGTCCTGCTGGCCACACTCTTCTTGATGCACCCCAGGATCCCATTGGCCTTCTTGGCAGCCAGGGCACACTGCTGGCTCATAGTTAACCTGTCGTCCACCAGGACACCCAGGTCCCTCTCCGCAGAGCTGCTCTCCAGCAGGTCCACCCCAAGCCTGTACTGGTGCATGAGGTTGTTCCTCCCCAGGTGCAGGACCCTGCACTTGCCCTTGTTGAACCTCATCAGGTTCCTCTCTGCCCAGCTCTCCAGCCTATCCAGGTCACGCTGAATGGCAGCACAGCCTTCTGGTGTATCTAGCACACCTCCCAGTTTGGTGTCGTCAGCAAACTTGCTGAGGGTACATTCTAACTCTTCATCCAGGTCGTTGATGAAGAAATTAAACAAGACTGGGCCCAGTACTGACCCCTGAGGGACACCACTTGTCACCAGCCTCCAACTAGACTCAGCGCCGCTGATGACAACCCTCTGAGTTCTGCCATTCAGCCAGTTCTCTATCCACTTCACCGACCACTCATCCAGCCCACACTTCCTCAGCTTCCCCAGGAGGATATCATGGGAGACTGTGTCGAAAGCCTTGCTGAAGTCAAGGTAGACAACATCCACGGCTCTCCCTTCGTCTACCCAGCCAGTCATGTCATCGTAGAAAGCTATCAGATTGGTCAGGCATGATTTCCCCTTGGTGAATCCATGCTGACTACTCCTGATAACCTTCTTTTCTTCCAGCACAAGTCTTAAGAGGAGCGACTGAAGGAACTGGGGCTGTTTAGTCTGGAGAAGAGCAGGCTGGAGGGGGACCTCTTCGCTCTCTACAACTAACTGAAAGGAGGTTGTAGTGAGGCAGGTATTGGTCTCTTCTCCCAAGTAACTAGTGATAGGATAAGAGGCAATGGTCTCAAGTTGTGTCAGGGGAGGTTTAGATTGGATATTAGGAAAAACCTCTTTACTGAAAGAGTGGTCAGGCACTGGAATAGGCTGCCCAGGGAGGAGGTGAAGTCACCATCCCTGGAGTTGTTTAAAAAACGTGTAGATATGACACTTCAGGACATGGTTCAGCAGACATGGTGGTGTTGGGTTGAAGGCTGGACTTGATGATCTTAGAGATCCTTTCCAACCTTAATGAATTTATGATTCTGTGAAGTTACTATCACGGACAAAACAGGCTCAACTTGGGAAAACTTATTTCTAGTTAGAATAAACTAGGATAGTGAGAAACAAAGAAATTAAAGCAATGCCTTCACTGCCTTTTTCTGTGCTCAGTGTTCCTCCTCCACGCCTGCTCCTCCCAGCCACAGAGCTGCTGTGCACAACACAGGATCTATGTGAGGTCTCTGAAACAGCCTCTTGGGATCAGGCCAGGCAACTCATGTGTCTGAAGTGCCCTGGAGACCCAGCTTCAAGCATGTGAATTAATCTGTACAGGGTGTTCCATTCCTAACAGAGGAACACCCAGTGCCATTTGGGAGGTTTATACACAAGAAGTATGTTGCCTGAATTAAGGTTGATCTAAAACTCAAACAATTTGAATCATGCAAGCAGACAAACTCTGTTTGATAGCATTTCTGGATCTGGGGCAGCTTTCTAGATTTATCCTTCCTCTTCAATATTCTTTGTAAGCGGTGATGACTAAACTCAGTTATTGCCCATGCGCTGGACACTGATAACTCCTCCTCCTGGGGGGCTCAGGCACCCCAGGCAGACCAGACCAGCACGGTGCTGTGTTCCCACCAGCCCTGCCCTGTCCCAGTGCAGCGGCTGCAGGCCAGGCAAGGCTCCTCCAGCACCCGGCGTGACGCTGCGGAGCTGCCTACAGCCCCCTGAACCCTGCTCTGTGCAGCCAGCTGTGAGCTAACTGTCCACACATGGAGCCAGCGGAATTCTAGGTGTTACAACTGGGATTAAAATCGGCATTTAGTGCGTCTTTCGCAGGTCCCGTGTCCTATCTGCCAGTTCCATGTATATCGATAAGATACTGGGCTGTGAGACAGCCCAAGTGGCACTAGGTCTGTATATTAAACAGCTGATTGCTCCCCGGTGTTTAGACATCACTTTTATTTGTCTGTACCCTCATGCTGAGTTTCACCCCACTCTGCGCCAGCCCCAACAGCGAGGAGGAGGCCCAGCGAGGTGGGTGGGACAGGTCAGTGAGGGGCCATGAGGTGACCGCAGCCCCATGTCAGGAGGCTGTCCCCACACAGACAGGGGGGACAGCGGGCTCTCCATGTCGGCCATTTTCCCCATGGGCCTGAGTTTTGGGGTTTGTCCATCCCACTGCGTTTGAACAAGGCTGAAGAGTGACTGCCCTTTTTCCCGGGGCAGCCAATGGCTGGGCCTTCCATCAGCTCTGGAACCCCCAGTGATGTGGTGGCCATGTCACAGTGGGCAGAACGCTGGCAGTGGACGTGTCACAGGGGTTGGTGGCACGGCTGCCCAGCATGACTACAGCAAGGGCTGCGCGGTCAGCCGGCCCAGACTGGAGGCCAGCAGGCGGGTGAGCCCGGGGCTGAGGCGAGAGGGCAGGGAGGAAGGCAGGGAGGGGAGGGCAGCGCTGCTGGGCCTAGCCACGGAGGCAAGGCTTGCCCGGGCCGCAACAGATGCCAGCTGCTCCTCCTTTGTCCTCCAGAGCCGGAGGCTCACACGGGGACAGGACCAGACCATGGCGTGCTCCTGTCCTCAGCCACACAGCCAGAGACTCACCACCTTCTACAAGGACCCTGACACTAAGTTAAGCAATCAAAAGGGACACCAGCTCTTGGAACCAACCTAGCGATGCAGTGGCACTGCCACAGTGGGCGGTTGGCTGGCGGTGGCTCATGCCACCATGGGATGCGTGTCTCCTGACTGCCAGGGAGATGAGACACTGACAGCCTTGACCTGAGGCTGGGAGAACATGGGCAGGGGCTGCCCATGGTGAGTGAAGGTGACTGCTCCTGTTGTTTGTTATCGTGCCTTTTACAGCCGCTGGCCCAGACAAGGACAGGACAAGATCATGGTGCACTCCTGTCCTCAGCCACACAGCCAGAGATTTGCCACCTTCTAGAAGGACACTGACACAAAGTTAAGCCATACAGAGTCTTTCAGAGCCATTGGCAGGGGCTGTCCGTGGTGAGCAAGGGTGGCTGCTCCTGTTGTTATCCTGCCTTTTATACAGTCGCTGGCCCAGACAAGGACACCACCAGACCATGGCGTTCTCCTGTCCCCTCCTTCCGCAGCCACTCAGCCAGAGATTTCCACAAAGCCACTGACCTGAGGACCACGCAGCACACACAGCCCTGCTCTGCACCACGCCATGGTCCCACAGGCAGCTGGAGGCTCCCCCCAGACTGCAACGAGGGGAGCTCCGTGCCACCCACCCTCTCTCTTGCAAACTGACCTGGAAATAAAATTTTCTCATTTGTGAGCCATTGGCTGGTTCTTCTTGTTTGTGTGGTCTTTTTGGGGAAAACTCCTGGTGCTTTTCCTTATTGTTTTTATTTCCTTAGTAAATTTAATTTGTAAATCTTAAAACTAAGTTTGTACTTCTTAAAATTTAATTTCATTCTATAAAAATCTATATAACTTAAAATTTGATTTATATATCTTTATATTTCTTAAAATTTAATTTACATATCTTAAAATTTAATTTATATATCTTAAACAGGACAGTCCTGCGTGAGTGTGCATTGGAGCATTCCACACCTTATTTTTTCTTTCTCACTTAAGCAAGAGCATAAAGAGAGATGAATATTTGACATACATATTAAGCACATGTCTATTTCAATTTAATATTTTAATTTCTCAAGGGAAATTTTTCTGCTCCTCACACAGGCTTTTACTAAAACCACCAGTTTTTTGTATCTTATTTAAGTGCTACGAGACCGGTAATTTGTCATAAAGTGGCGCATATATCTTGGGTTTACAGGTATGCATTGAAACCAAGCAATGTAGCAGCTAGTTTGTGGTCCCTTTACAAAAGTTAAGTTGCCATTTTCAGCCTAGGAAATTTAAAGCACTAAGCACTCTCATTAAGATTTGCTGTTTAAACTGGTCTTGCCCAGAAAGGCAAGAATATGGAAAACTTTTCGAATATTGGTAAAATCACACTTTTAAAATTCTTGAATATTGTTGAGAGCAGTACTCGAATATTCTCCAAATTCTAAGGTTCTTGCAGCACATTTGCACTTACAAAATATCAGAGTATATGACTGCATAGTAACAAGTATTTAAATTCTCAGGGGAATGGAAACTGGAATCTTTGTATCCTGCACCTCGGAGAGTAACCAAAATGTGGTTTCTTTCTCTTACACACAGAGACATTTTCATTCTCTCCCTCAGTTACTGATGGAAAAAAGATGTTCTTCAGTTCTTGTTGCTGAGAAACACAAATATCATGAGAACAAACAGCAGATGAGAATAAAATTTCTTGTACTTTCAACTCTGTAATAACTGAAATAGTATCCATCCTTCAACACTCAGCTTTCTTGCTGCCATCCTTGATGTAATTCCAGGTCAATAAATACACTGAAAAAGAGTGAATTCCTGGAACCCTGTGAATGCAAAAGTGGTCAGGAAGTAAATATGATTCTTTTTGGAGACCTTTATTGAAGATGCATTAGAAATAATATTTTTAGCACCTGATAATTCTGTGTGCTGTACTTTTAAAGATTAAAAGATTTAACGTTATTTTAAATGTTTTTTAAATAATATTTTTAAAATACAGTTGTCTGCAGAAGGAGAAGGTGTAGCAAACGCTAAACTGCACTGGTCACTTGCAGCAAATGTCATTAGTGTAGTTTAACTACTGTCTGCAACGTTACACTACCACTCAAGCCATGTGACAGCCATAAATAGTCTTCTTGGTGCCATCTTCTTGGTTTGAGATACTGGTGGGAGGAAACAGCTCTTTTCACTCCATTGTTTTTCACCCTGCAGACAAAGTGTCTGAGAGGATATGCTCAGGCAGTACGTGAATATGGGGGAAGGAGGTATTCCTTCAGGTCTTCTTCCCTTCATCTGCTGATGTCACTTTAGAAACACTTTTTTACTGCGGGTGATACTGGTGGATGGCTTTGCTAATCCCTCTGAAGGTGGACTAGAGAGATCTTCAGACAAACCTTTTGTTTTCAGCTGTTGTGTTATTCTTACACAGTGACAAAATTTATCCAAATGGCAGTTAAAAAACAGGTGATGGCAGCTCTCCTTTGAAAGCAGAGTAACTCAGCAAAATTTAAAACCCACAAGTTTTTACAGGACCAGGAAAACAATGTTTTCTTACATGTCTACTTTTTTTTCCCACCGTTTTTCAAAGGCCTGTTGAACCCATCTAGCGACAGAAGAATTTTCTAAAGAAAAGCTACAAGATAACTGTAAAATGATAGAAATACTAAAGAAGCCTAAAAGGAGGAGTCACTAACAGATCTTCCATCCTCAAGTACACATTGGACCCTGCATACAGACCTTACTCAGAAAAGTACCGACTTGACCTATCATGGACCAAACCATATCCCAATGATCTGTCAGTCCTGGGTATTAATATGTTCAGTATATCTTAAGAAAGTTCCAGGAGTTGTTGATAAGGACATATATGTTGCTGAAATGCGCATATCATCAGAATTTCTGAAAAGCAAACACAGGTGTTTCATTTCAGATGAGTCCTACAGAGTGTAACACACTTTTTGGTAAAGGTGGATCAGGTTTTAGTGCTACTGATTATCAAACTCGCTTTTGAATTTCTTCCTTTTCTGATTTGTTTTCAGTTTGTGCTTGTATGCACTTGCGGTGATGACTTTAAAGGAACTTCTGATTAACTTTTGCTACCATGGAAACAAACAGTTTAACCTGTTCAGTATATTTAGAAAATATTTTAGAAGTGTGAACAATCACCCTGCTTTGAAAGAAAACATATTGCTTTCTTCAACTATAAGGTAGAAACTCTCTTTTTTTTTTCAGCTTAAACACTGAAAACATTTATTAACTTCAGTGCTAATATTGATTTTATGAGTAGGTTCTATAATATAACCTTTCACTTAACATCTAAGAAATAAAGAATGACTATCCGTTTTAACATCCCTATAATCTGTCAAAATATAAAATTTCCTTTAATATAATGAAAAAGAAAAAGCCCAGTAACTCATTACGGCAAAATATGTTCCAATGGTTAAACCTGTGTGTAACAGATTTTAACATTAACAAAGGTGGCTGCAATTTACAATAGTTATTTTGCATATATAGAAGCAGACACACACACACATATATATATATGTACGTATAACACATGTGTTTATAAAATACATTTAATCTTAAAACCATGTTTCAGTTAACTCTACAAGTCAAGAAACTTTGAGGAGACTTTCCTTTTGACAGGTAAGTTCAGGTAGATGCACACGCCCTGAGGTATGTACATTGATTCTAGTATGCTGTGTGCTGGAACAGTGTACTTTGCATGCATGATTGAGTTTACACTGCAAGGGACACAAAATTATTTTCTCATATTTTTAGATTTATCTTTTCTGAAGCAGATATGTTTATTTGCTTATTAGGCAAGATGAGACAAGTTTTTCCTGTTGATTTAAAATGCTTTCTCTGTTCTGTGGCCTGAAACAAACATATCTGTTCTAAACCCAGTTTACAGTCTCTAAACTGTATGCCACTTTAATCAATATTGCCCAGCATTTTTTAGCAATAAAAAAAATTTTAGTAGCTTGTGTCTTCAATTCAGACAGGTAAATGCTGAATCTAGTAGATGGTGTGGAATCAGGAATTCTCATTCGATAAAAATTTGATTCAGATCTTCAATATCTTGAGGTTCATTGATTCACACACTTTCAGTTGTGATCTGGACCCTGTTCTTTACCTTATTCTAAAAGATATCAAACCGAAGATGGAAGGATAAAAAGAGTCTTTATTCAAGTTAAGTTCAATTATCTTTACTACAGCATTTCCAAAAGTTTTTGGAACAGTAAGAAAGTATAAAAGTTTGCTGTTTTATGATTCTCCAAGAGTATTTAATGAATAATTTGTACTTTCTATGCACATTCTTTAGTGGTGACTTTATACATTGATACATAGCTTGAAGAGTACTGTAGTGCCTTAACTGCATATTTGTGCTAAGTAATTTCATATAGTTTAAATTCAGCAGCAAGCTACAGCATAGTTTTTTTAATTTGAGATATCAGGAAACACATGCTGAACTGAGAGTGCAAATTAAATGGCATAAAGTCAGTATAACAGAACCTTTATTAGAAACCATGTCAGACCTCTGAACATGTCTGCTGGGAAATCAACTGAGAAGTCGCTTGAAAACCTGTATACTCAGGCAGCTAATAAAAGTATTTTGTTTTTTCCCTGTGGCAAACCTGACCCCTGAGTGTATGCCATATACTAGATGTTTGAAATATGCAAGTTCTCAGTCACAATGACATAAATTATGTTTCCACTACTCTTATTAATGTCCTCTCACTTGTAGCAGTGGTCACTCATAACTTCACATGAGCACAGGGTGCTGTAGCATTTCCTCATTCAGGAGACCCTGGCTAATAAACATGACGACTTAACTCTATCACTTATCACATACCAGTTGTATGAACATAACTAAAATATCTCTCCTTCAAGAGCTCTAAAAACCGTAAAATGCCTCAAGACCAACTAAAAATCAAGAAATTTACTAATTTAAGTAAGTGGAATGCCAGATGATTGAGGTAGTGAACTTCTTTCTGGTTTCTAAAAATCAAAGATATTACCTCAAACATAGAGTTATTAAAAGAACCAAAAGAGGTTTAGAAAATAAGTTGCATTCAGCTGTTGTATCAGATGTGTTCTTCCCCTCTTGGATGATGCAGATTACCCTGCCTCGTCTCCTGCCATGAAGCCTTCGGTCCTGCCATGCCAGAAGTATGCTGGTCTTTTCTAAGTCCTGTTTCATACCTGTGCTTGTGCTATGTAGGTGCTTCGGATAATCAAGAGCTTTTAAAATATTACTCAGGTGCCTCAGATTTACCTTTTTCTACAGCTGTCTACATGGCTAGCTGTACCAAGACCTGTAAATGGCAGAGTAACTCTCCTAGGACTGTTTTATGCAGTCCTTAGGAGAAAGAGTTGAAGTTCCTCTCTTCTGAGTCAAGTGCTCTGTTCATTGGGATTTATGAGTTATGGTCCATTTTAAATTTTGTCTCCAGCCAATGGTTCTTCAATTCCTGCTGCAAAATAGAAGCTCAACTGCAGAGCTGGCAAGCCTCTATGTTTTGAGAAGACTCATGATTGCTGACCTGTATCAGCTGTGATCTCAGCATACCTCCTGGAAATTTCAAGGATTTAGGTGGTGGAATGATTACCCTGAGGATCCCCAGCCTGTATTCCATTGTCCTAGAATGAGATGGGCATAGAATTTTGTCAGCCCTCTCAAAGTAAGGATTTAATCAAAACAGTCAAACTTCACATCAAATTTAAACACAGTAAGCTGCCTTTTTGACAGCTGTTTTATTTACCAAGAAAACATGGTGGAAAAATCAAGTCAATCAGGGAGAAGATGCTTTGTAGTTCCAGCTTGTACTATATTATTCATAAAGTCTGTATTCTTTTGCCTTGCAGCTACCAATTTCCTCTCCTTCAGTCTCTAGACATTCGTGATGTTGAAGACCAGGATAATACACTCTGGTTCTAACCCTGAACTTTGATTTTCACCTGCACATAGCAGGTTGGCTGGGAGGAGTTATCAGTGTCCAGCTCATGGGCAATAACTGAGTTTAGTCATCACCGCTTACAAAGAATATTGAAGAGGAAGGATGAATCTAGAAAGCTGCCCCAGATCCAGAAATGCTATCAAACAGAGTTTGTCTGCTTGCATGATTCAAATTGTTTGAGTTTTAGATCAACCTTAATTCAGGCAACATACTTATGCTTGTGTATAAACCATTTCAGTTCACAAAAACACATGCATACACCATTAGCTTTCAATATATGGAAGGTACTTTCCAAGGGAAATCAGAAAATCTTTACGGACAGGAGCAGTAATCCCATAAACACAGTCATTAAACTGCATGAATGTTGTTGAACTGCAAGGTATTAATCACGATTCTTTCCTCTGTTTCTTCCTTAGGCTATTACGTTTAAATATTCTCTAACTTCTTCCTAGGTGCGTCTCCTTCCTTCCTCTCCTTCCTCCTATTTTTATTTCTACATTTCTTTGAACATATTCCATATTGTCACTACAGAAATGGTATCAGAAATGTGGCTTCTTTAATTGTAGCCAAATATGAGAAAATGTATATTGTTACTATTAATTATTGCATCTAAAGCTAAATGACACCATATCACAGGGTATGTCTATCCATGCATGCACATGTTTGCATGCATGACAGAGTTGACTACACAGAGTTGGTCAGAGAAAAAGTAGTTTTATGAGATTTATTATTAGTATTGAATTTACATGACTATCATTCGTGATTAAATTAGAAAAATTCCAAAGAGGAAAAACATATATATATATGAGGGACAGACATTTTACTACTGGACAACGTCCTGTGCAGCCTGCTGTAGGTGACCCTGCTTTGGCAGGGGTGTTGGACTAGGTGATTCATAGAGGTCCCTTCTAACCCCTACCATTCTGTGATTCTGTGATTCTATGAAATTGTGCTGTAATGGAATTTCAAACCACTAGTTTGCTATATTAATGTATCAAAAACTGTATAGAACTATTTTGCATAGGAGTCTTTAAGAAAGAAAGTTTTAACCGGTGACTTTAAGGCTAATCTGAAGAATCTAAAGGGAAAGAGGCTCATTTCTGCTTTGTGATGTTTAATGAAATTCAAAATTATGTCGGAGAAATACTGAAGTGAGCTGGTAAGTGTACCGTTTTTGAAAAATATTTCAATGACTCAGAGAGGGAAACTAGACTTACCATCATGTTTGAAGGCCTCTGAAAAGTGGTAGAGGTTTGTTGGAGAGTGGTAATGTTGCGCAGCTCCTCTCAAGCCTGGTGAAGATGCACTTCCTAATGAAGGACTGCTTAGTCGTGGTCTGTTCTTTGAATTAAACGAGGCTAGAGATGAACTACCAGATTTGATTCTTAGGATAGCAGCATATGAAGTGGGGAGACCAGGAACAGCTTCTGAATATTCTGAAAAAAATCCAAGAAGTGAACACTGAATAAAGAGAAAATCTACCAATTTTCAAAAGAATATGTAGTTATGCAGTAAAAAAGTAGAAAAGTTTTTTTTCATAAAAGGAGTGTTAGAGACGCTCCAGACTACAATGGAGTCAGCTTCTAGACAGAACTGGGCAGCAGCATGTAGCTCTGAGACAGAATATTCCTGTGCAGTTTCAACACAGTAAATAATCAGGTGGTTATGAAATTTCTTACTTGTGGTAATATGAGTTTTCAATATTATAAATTCTATTTCTATAACCCTGAGTCACTAGTAGAAAAGTGTCTGACAAGCCATGTTCTTTCCTTCACAGCCTTACTTTGCACATGCACTGCAGAAACGCTGGTTGAAGCTAAATATACTCCTCATTTCAACATTCTTCTGCAAATGAAGTGGGCAAATTAAAAAGCCCAAGAGCCCATATATATACACAAATATGTCTCCCAAAAACATGCACGTGCCAAAGTCACCTCCTTTTCTGTCTCTGCAGCTTCCCTTTTCTTGGTTTTCTGCCTGTACTCAAAATTTCAGTGTCTATAAAAGGCATACACAAGATTTTGGCCCCTGTATATTGCCAAATAAAAGAGAAATAAATAAATTCTCTTATTATAATAGAATAAAAATATCACTCAGGAGCTGCAGGAACAAAGCAAGCAGAACTATTGGAATCAATAGTCCTCAACAGGCAACAGTCTTAAGGAGGTGAGACGGACATTTAAAAATAGGTTCATATAGATGAGCAAAGGTTCTCAGACTGTATATCATCTGCCTATGAAGGAACTGATTTTTGGTGGGACAGTGGAAGTGGCTAGCAGGAAAAAAATCATTGTTCTGTCATTACCACTGATGATAAATATTTATAAATTGGACATTCTTCATATTGGCATAACGTGAGCAATGAAAAGCCGTGAGTGTTTGAAAGCTTTGAATGGCAGCGCACGCAGTCGAAGTAAAATCTTTTTAAAATACTAAGTTGTGGCCTTGCTGGAGAGCTTTTGGAAAAATATCCTAAGCATAAATGTAGTATGGACTATTTTATATATCAAATGGTTTAAAATTAGAGAGATATGCATTCTACTCTATGAAGATTGTGACAGAGAACACTTAGAGTCAGGTTTTAGAAAAGATCATTTCTGTACAGTATTTATTGTCTCTGATCATATGTTAGAAAATCACCTCTCCTACCTGTTAGAAGAGGCTAGAAATCGGCAAAAGACATTAGCAAGACAAAAACTTTATCATTGTAACATAAATGAGATTTCACAAAAGAAATCTTTGATTGTCTTCTAATACATTCCTTCAATATTTTGCAATATTGATGTATTTTAGTTCTTTTAAAGAAATTTTTTTCCATAGGGAGAAAATAAAGTAAAATCTTTACAATGTCAGGAACATATTGAAAGAATAATTAAAAATTCATATTAAAATCTATCCCCATTAAGATATTATTTTCATTCTGACTTCCCTGATATCAGAATCTCAAGGTCACTGACATTTCTCGAAGAAATTTTTATATTTTTTTAGTTTGGTCTCACTAAATGCTAACTTATCTTATGAACAAAAATGTTTTTTGCCTTACAAATATAAACTATTTCAGGTAAATGAGTTGCAGTAGAAATGTCCCTAGTTCAATTTATCAGATTAAATGCTTAATGCAGAATGGACATCTTCCTCATGAGCAGAGAAGGAAGACATTCCCTAGTGAATATGGATACAGGAAAGGGTAAGACTATCTCTAACACAGTCTACCTCAAAGGAGACAAATACTTTGTAGCAAAAGTAGCAGTCCTGATGGCAGGAGAGCTAATTAGTCGGGTGCTGTAGAGCTCCTTAGATCCTCACAGCTCAGATCCTCTAATATGCCCAGGGTTGCTGATACCCTCCATGGAAATGCTGCAGGAAATCTGGAAACGGAAAGACTGGGACACAGTCCTGTTTTTCTAACAACGAGCTGGGACGAGGTCAGATTGTAGCTGGTAATAAGGCTGCAAAGCAACAAGCAAAGGACTCTGGCTTTGAAAAGACACCACATCTCTCCGTCTTTTAAAAAAATACACACATATCCTCTGCTTCTAAATCAAGGTGAACAGATGATCCGTAACATACAGGAGATGGACAAAGAAATGGAAAGAAAATGCTCAATTAAAAAATGTGGTGTCACAGAACTATTCTGGAGTATATTTTTTTACCTGAGTAAACTATTATATAATTCTAGCAGTAATAAATATACTGCTTTACAGGATCCATTTCTACAAATTTAAAAAAAAATATGGAAACAGTGGTGATTGCTGTTGGGAAAACATTTCTCCAGTGTGCACACAGACACAGAAGAAATATCCACTAGAAGGAATTTTACTTTACAAAAAAAAAAATGCAGACCTGTCTTTGGTCCAAACTTTACAACGCAGCATAACAAAACTTAATAAGATTTCCAAAGGAAACATGATTGCGATCACATATATAATGAATGTACTGTTCCTTGAGTATTTTCTGCAGATACAGGCACTTTTCTATTTTCAGCATGGTATTGTAGCTCTATGCTATTTGCCCTATAGCAAAGGACATGGATTTGGGAAAATTTTATATCAGTACCTTTCGGGAAATGACAGATACTTTGTGTGACTGAAAGATGGTATTATTAGGCTGCTAAATGTACTATATGCCATGCATACATCAGCAGTAAAACTCTAATGTTTGAAGACCCTTTTATACTCTGTCGTCCATTTCTTGACAACACAAGATAGTTCATTAGATGATGTTGCTGAGTATATCAGCTGTTCTATCTTGCAAAGATTCAAATTATAACTCTTACGTTATTTCAATGGGAAAATTATGAAACTGTCTTCCTTGACAAATATACAGAAAGGCTTCCTGTGCAAGCTAGAGAGTCTGAGATGTATATTGCATCTTCTGCAAAGAAATGGATCTTAGCAATGAGAAATGAAGTCCTAATACTAATAAATCTGATTCACAGATAGACCATTTAATATAGCTCCTCTGTTACTATTGCCCTGTACTTTCAGCCTGGAAAGTGGGTGGAGCAAGCACACAACACTGCATGTTTATACAAAAACATACTATATTATAATTCCTCCTTTTGTTTTCAATATTAAATTTTTCAGTTCAGTGACACAAGGGCAAGTGAATTGTTTCAAGGGCAAGTGCAGGGTCCTGCACCTGGGGAGGAATAACCCCAGGCACCAGTACAGGCTTGGGGCGGACCTGCTGGAGAGCAGCTCTGCGGAGAGGGACCTGGTTGTCCTGGTGGATGACAGGTTGACCATGAGCCAGCAGTGTGCCCTGGCTGCCAAGAAGGCCAATGGGATCCCGGGGTGCATCAAGAGGATTGTGGCCAGCAGGTCGAGGGAGGTTCTACTCCCCCTATACTCAGCCCTAGTGAGGCCCCATCTGGAGTACTCTGTCCAGTTCTGGGCTCCCCAGTTCAAGAAAGATGAGGAGCTATTGGAAAGAGTCCAGTGGAGGGCTACGAGGATGATGAGGGGACTGGAGCATCTCTCCTACAAGGAGAGGCTGAGGGAGCTGGGCTTGTTTAGGGCTTGTTTGAAAAGAGAAGGCTGAGAGGGGACCTTATAAATGCTTATAAATATCTGAAGGGTGGGTGTCAGGAGGATGGGGCAAGACTCTTTCCAGTGGTGCCCAGCGACAGGACAAGGGGCAATGGGCACAAATGGAAGCATAGGAAATTCAGTCTGAACATGAGGAAGAACTTCTTCCCTCTGAGGGTGACAGAGCCCTGGAACAGGCTGCCCAGGGAGGTTGTGGAGTCTCCTTCTGTGGAGATATTCAAGACCCACCTGGACAAGGTCCTGTGCAGCCTGCTGTAGGTGACCCTACTTCGGCAGGGGCTGGACTAGATGACCCCCAGAGGTCCCTTCCAATCCCTAACATTCTGTTATTCCGTGATTCTGTGACACACTGAGAACAAAAGACAGCCAGGCCCCTGCTCCTCTAACAAGTCTGTCACTCAGCTTTCTTCTTTGCTGTGTCTCTTACTCTCTGCTATCTCCACCTGCTTCTATAGAAGTCTCTCAGACGATCTTGCTCACAGGAGAGGAACATCCTTCTACTGGGTTCTACCAGATCTATCACTCAGCAATGAAGTTAAGACATATATGCAGCCTTATTCACTGCTGCTGAGGCACACAAGAGAAACAAAAAGTAGTAAGAATATATAAATTTATAAACACATCAAAAATTCTGTCCTCCATTACACTCAATTCATTTACCAGCAGGTGAAATTGCACATTATACACACATGGGAGAGCAGAATAACCATTAATCTTTTCAAAATTGTACTATGAAATACTTTTTCTTTTTACTTTCTTTAATTGGAAGGGCATGCCAAGTTATGAGACAAGACATACTACAGTTCCTAGTCAGCTTGAGCTACCAAGTACGCCTGACCTAACTAATTTCGGATCAGACTTTATTTCATTATGGTGAGTGCCTGGAACAGCTTCCAGGCAGAGGAACGCATCTGGATGGGAAGGATTTGTGAGGAGGTGCAGGGGGCAGACAAACATGGAGGTTTAAGCAGTAAGTGGGACTGGAAAAAGGAGAAAGTACAATAGCGAGAATCCCACCATGCTGCCTGAGTTTTGCCAACATATCACATAGGTAGACAAAAGTAAATAGGAGTCTTACCGAATTCTCCAGTGGCATGCAGCCTCCTTCTAGGCAGCAGTTTGAATCAAACTGCAGTTTTTGCTAATGTAGTATTTCTCATTTTTAGGCTATGACTCTCTTGTTTCTCTGCATGCGTAATGCAGTAAGCTACTACAGTAACTAGGATTCAACAACCCTGAAATAGTTTTGACAACTTCTTTTATTTGAAATAGTATGTGTAGGCAGCTTGGTGAAATTAACTTGTTCTGTGCTGCCTCATCAAGTCAAGAAGACCACAATTGTTTTCCCTTTTAAAACTAAAAAAATTTTAAATTCTTTGTTATATAATTGAATGGGAAATACTTGTTCTGCAGTGATAAATCCAGGGTTTGAAAGAACGAAAGAATCGACATGATCTCAGACAGCATGAATGTAAAGTACCAAGGGAAGAAAGAGAAGGAAAGGGTACAGAAGTCACTCTAAATGGTGAAAAGGTCCTGCAGTAATGGCAGCATTACGCAAGCTGGTTTCTCACCTTTCATGGTTTAACTGTTTTTTTTGGCTGGGATTAGTGATCAATGTGAAATTTCACCCTGACTCTGGTTGTTCTGTCATGCTCATGGGGATGCTATATCAGAGTAATGTTTCTCTTCTAAGACATAACTGGAAGTGGTTAATAAATTATGCATAAGCAAATATTTCTTGTTTTGTTTACTGATAGCTATAGCCTGTGATCATTACTGACAACTAGAGCAGAAATTACACTTACCTGAAAAGAAAACCTGCTTCCTAATCCGAACATTTTCCTCCAGAGATTTAGACTTACGAAGTGCCTAGTTTTAGTGGTTTAATTAGAATATATTTTTATTCGGGTACTATTTACAATAAAATTATTCCTTTAATTTGGTTTGGGTTAGACTTCTGTGACTTGGCACAATGAAATTATTTTCCATTATTTAAGTACATAGTTAAACTGCTGAAGAGTAGATGTTGCTCTCTAAAGTGTTTTTTCACTTTACACTCTACCATTAAAATCCTTGAGAAATTCCATCACAGACCTATGAGTAGCTCTCAGAACTCTGCTGCACTTGAACTTCACAATGAAATTATATTTTTCCTAACCTCATTCTTAGAAATAACATAACTATTTGGGATGAAACACATAAAGGTTTTTCAGCTGCAAGAAGACACGTATAAGGAATATATAGACCCAAAAGGTAAAGTTATTAAGCAACTAGAAACCAGACACAATAAAATCAGCATCTTGGATTAGCCTTCATAGTTCGTTGCACTACAACTACAAGATTTGTAGTCATTTTAACAACAGTAAGACAGTTTGAAGATAGACCATAATTTTTAGTTCCAAGTACACATTTTCTTAAATGTGATTTACAACAGTGAACTCTGATTTGAATTAGTTTTGGTAACTTTTTAATGAATCTGTGTCAACTTGTTAAATTATTCATGCTTCTTTTATTATTTCCAGCACATGATGCTCTTCAGCCTTTCTTTGGTCAGATTCAACACAAAGAGAAAAAAACACCAGAGGTAATAGAGAAACTGTCTTCTACTGATTATTGAGGTTTTTTTGCTTTTAGAAAGAGCAAAAATATGAATTTCAAGATCACTTGAAATAAGTTTATTCCTATAATTTATAATAGCTATGTCAGGTTAAACTTGTCTTCATTTCATGTGTGCTGTGAGAGAACTAAGCTGAATCTGAGAGAAAGGGGATCTTTTCCCAGAGGAAGAAATGTACTGACACACATTCCTTAGGAACAGTCTATGGGTACAAATATAAACCACAAATACTGTCCTGTTATACTTTATCTGAAAGATTTGTTTCAAAAGGCACAACATATGTCAACATAGCTCCAAAAATAGTACTGTCTTTTGACCAAAAATCGTCCTTTCTTCGAAGAGAGAAAGATGACAAGGCAAATTCACTGAAGTCATCCCCAAAACTTGTTTGAAACCTGTCTTTGTAGTGTTTGAAATCTATGGACAGTAAAGCATTCTGACTCTCAGGGTGATGTTTTGTTTTCCTTCACTCCTCTTTTTTTTTAAGTGACTCCTGGTCAGTTACTAACTCATTGACATTTCTCAACTATCTAATTAAAGTGTAGTCTATCTTATAATACTTGCAAATGTGACCTTCATTTGTATATTTTTGCTAGCTAACATGTTTAATCAAATGTCACTAAGAATGCTAACCCATTTTTTCATTGTAACTCTTAATTACATAGTTTCAGTGGAAGTGTTCAGTCTTCTGAGCTTATGAAAATATGTGCCTTCATTCTGTAAACAGGCTTGTATCACTGCTGCTACTCAATTTTTTAAACAGAAATACATTTTCTGTCTTGTTCTGTGCATACTCATCAGTTTCCTTTTAGACTGCTCGGTGACATATAGCTTGGCAATGACCTGAGAGAGAGATATGCAAGAATAGTAGGAAACTGTTGATAAAGTGTACATGCAGGGCATCTCCTTATGAGAACTACGATTACTACTAAAATACAGCAAAATATCAATAAATTATGCTTTTCTTATAAAATGAGATTAACTGTAACAAAGAACTCTTGAGAACAAAATAAAGAAAAAAGTGGAAGCCAATCTATTTTCTCAAGAACTGGTTAATGCATCTGATCTTCCTTTGCACACTTCATACTCTATGTAGTTTACTTTACTTGTTAGAGATTTCATTTTTTAAAGATGCTTTTGTATCCCAATTATCACTCAAAACAACAGACAATGCACAACATATGCAGACAATCATCAAAACCAAACCAAAACAAACAAAATGACTGAAACCTTCACTGGGAACCTTGTTTTAAAGATCTGTAATCTGGATGTCTGCATGTGAGCTAGTGAGGCTGGGTTCATTTTACAGGTAGTGAAGAGGAAGAGGAACATGGCATGTGATGAGACGGACATGCTCAGTAAAAGGCTACTTTTTGCCACAGTCTTTGAAAACAAAGTAAAGTGAGTAGCTGACATGGCAGCATTTCAACTTATTCAGAAGTCAATTGTCTTAGTCCTCTCATCATAAATCAGCCAAGCTTCGTTTGGTCTTTTCTGCTAAAAAGGAAGCTTCATTTGTGTTTTTTTCTGTTGCAACAGGACAAGTGGTAATTGTTTTAAACTAAAAGAGGGTAGATTTAGACTTCATATAAGGAAGAAATTTTTTACTGTGAGGGTGGTGAGGCACTTGAACAGGTTGCCCAGAGAAGTTGTGGATATCCCCTCCCTGAAAGTGTTCAAGGCCAGGTTGGATGGAGCTCTGAGCAACCTGGTCTAGTGGAAAATGTCCCTGCTCATGTCAGGGGGGATTGGACCAGATGACCTTCAAATGTCCCTTCCAATCAGAACAATTCTGTGATTTATGATTCTATGAAAATGTCCAGTTGTTCTGCAGAGAAGTGAAGATCACAAGATTTGATTTATTTTCCAAAGCAGCTGTAGGAGATGATTTAGAAGCTGGATGTTCTCCAGAAAAATATGTTGGTGGTCTTCATCAATATTTTTCACCACAAATTTGACAGTGTGGGAAAGGAAGAAAATTCTATTTAAGACGGACCTTCTTTGGGGAAATAAATGATATTTGCCAGGACTTTGGTCAAAATAAGTAAACCTTCAATCCAAAAATTATTCTGTTCAGCTTGCCAATAGTCCAGTGTTCAAGGAAGATACACAATAAACTAATCTGAAAAACCAAAATAGTCTCTCACTTTACAGAATTATCTTTTCTCTTAGAAATCTGGTCATACAAGGCAGTAGATTTAAGAACATAGAATGCTACGGGCAACTATGGAAAAAAAATAATTGCGGATATATTTTGTTTACCTTTAAAGTAACAAAGGGAAAGTACTTTGAAGACTTAAAGCATTGACTGAAAGACAGTAAAGAATATTTCCAGCAGCTATTAGTAAATGAATCAGCATCTTTGGAATATTACACTGTTGGAGCTAATTTAAATATCATGAATTTTTATGAGGAATTATTTTGAATAACATAGAGATGCTTTTGTAGAGTTAGCCATTGTTTCCCTTCCTATTGAAAAAACAATCTATTTTCCATCTTACTTCCACCTCAAACTCATAATGCAGCAAATAAATTACTCAATATACACTCAATTATTCCCACTTTGCATCCAATAGATGACATCCACCAGATCAAGGAAAATATACTGTAAAATGCAACACTTCCAGCTACAGAATTCTTACTACTTCAGTAACAAAAATAATAAAGGTAATAATATATTCTCCTATGGAATAACATTCATCCAAAGTAAAGTAATTTTAAACAGAGAAAAGTTCTTTGAGATTACTGTCATATTTTTAATGTCAAAACACTTAATATTTTCTCTTTCAAAACATGCTAATATAATATACAGATTACAACTAGTTAGTGTATGTTTCTGCCATAGCATAGGCTTCAAACACAGTGATTACGTTCAGTAAGTGCTTTGCATCTTTTACAAATTCACTGAAGTCATGTAATGAAAAGTGCTTTTCACATGTAAAAAATTTGAAAGCCTTCTTTGAAAACTCTTCCCATGAACTTATTGAAGGAAAATTTAACTACAGATAATATGAACAAAAGTTTAGATTTTAGCATATTCCATCTAGCTCAATATTTATTACTTCTGTTTTGTGCAATCTTTAAGAGCACTGATGTATCTGGCACTTTATCAATGTGTGGAATTTCTCTGCCTGTTTGTCTAATAAAAAAGAATTTGAGGCCAGCTTTGTCTGAAAAATAGCACTTCATGCAGATAGTGTAGATAGTTGAGGGCATCACTACTCTGATGTCACCCAAGAAAGAAAGTAGAAATTAGCTTATGGCAGAGCTCAGAGGGTTGTCATCAGCGGCGTGGAGTCTAGTTGGAGGCCGGTAACTAGTGGTGTCCCTCAGGGAGCAGTACTTGGCCCAGTTTTATTCAACTTCTTCATCAATGATCTTGATGAAGACTTAGAGTGTACACTCAGCAAGTCTGCTGATGACACAAAACTGGGAGGAGCGGTGGATACACCAGAAGGCTGTGCTGCTATTCAGCAAGACCTGGACAGGCTGGAGAACTGGGCGCAGAGGAACCTGATGAAGTTCACCAAGGGCAAGTGCAGGGTCCTGCACCTCGGGATGAACAACCCCATGCACCAGTACAGGCTTGGGGCGGACCTGCTGGAGAGCGGCTCTGTGGAGAGGGACCTGGTTGTCCTGGTGGATGACAGGTTGACCATGAGCCAGCAGTGTGCCCTGGCTGCCAAGAAGGCCAATGGGATCCTGGGGTGCAATAAGAAGAGAGTGGCCAGCAGGTTCTCCTTCCCCTCTACTCCACCCTAGTGAGGCCCCATCTGGAGTACTCTGTCCATTTCTGGGCTCCCCAGTTCAAGAAAGATGAGGAGCTACTGGAAAGAGTCCAGCGGAGGGCTACAAGGATGGTGAGGGGACTGGAACATCTCTCCTATGAGGAAAGGCTGAGGGAGCTGGGCTTGTTTACCCTGAAGAAGAGAAGGCTGAGAGGGGACCTAATATATGCTTATAAATATCTGAAGGGTGGGTGTCAGGAGGATGCGGCCAGGCTCTTCTCAGTGGTGCCCAGAGACAGGACAAGGGACAACGGGTACAAACTGAAGCATAGGAAGTTCCGTCTGAACATGAGGAAGAATTTCTTCCCTCTGAGGGTGATGGGGCACTGGAACAGGCTGCCCAGGGAGGTTGTGGAGTCTCCTTCTCTGGAGATATTCAAGACCCACCTGGACAAGGTCCTGTGCAGCCTGCTGTAGGCGACCCTGCTTCATGAGGAGGGTTGGACTAGATGACCCCCAGAGGTCCCTTCCAACCCCTACCATTCTGTGATTCTGTGATTCTGTGATTATTCTACATATTGTGATCTTTGGCCTGAAGGAGTCTGCTACTTACTAGATGTAGTTTGTAAGCATATATGAAGAAGTTCTGTGGGTTTTTTGTCAGTTTTCAGATATACTTCATTGTCCTATTTCTTCAGATACCTTTCATACACTATTTTTCAGCTCGAACATGGTATGTTCTCTGGCAGGATAGTAAGGAGCATCAGTAATGTGAGATCCATAGATTAGCCTATACTGCATGCTTTTAATTGAATTGCTGATGATCATCAGAGTGAACTGTCAATTCTGAATGTGAAGGGAGAACCAAGTACCAAAGGTCAACTATTTCAGCACAAATCAATTAAAGTAATTAGATGGATAGAAATCCTTATTTATAGCCTTTCCTTCCTACAGCAATATGCATATCAATGTTAGGTGGACAATAATAGATAAATCCACAGCAAAGGAGAAATTGTTAATTGACAGTTAGTATAAAACACATGATTAAATTATTAATACTATCATGAAACTGAAGCAATCAAAATTTTAATAGTCATTGTGCGACAGAAACTACCTGCTGATTTTCTTGGCAATGGAAATATGTTTATATTTGTAAAACAATATTTTTCTAAGAGATCAAATAGCTACTTGGCCAGAAAAACATAATTTAGGATGTTGCTCACTTATCAGAAATATTCTGAAACACGTCCTGAATTAACTTGAAAATACCAGTTTGTCTGATGCTGCTCAAACACCAGCTGTGGTAGTACCTTAAAACTACCAGATGTTCTTTTAAAAATCTACATTTGTGCTTTCTCCTGTGTCCTTCAAACAAGGAATTAGCTTGCCGTAAACAACTTTATTGCTATTTTACTGTATTCCCCCAAAACTGTACCCAAAAACTTGCTTTTTTGGTGATGCTACTGCATCCAGGCCAGATGAATAGCTGATGTGAGAGTTGCCATTGCTTTGTATTTTGTCATGTGCTCATCAGACTTCTTCTTTGGTCACAGTAATCTTGGTAGCGAGGACTACAACTCTTTGCTCGCATTTTTACCTGTCATTAAAACAGAACCCCCTGCAACCATGGATCGTATCCCAGCAGAAGCAGCACTGACTCCAGACTGGGGTCCTATGGTGTCACAGAGTCAATGACTGGGCTGAGACGGGGCCCTGGGCCATGTGCAGGGTGGGGTAAAACTACAGGGTGGCTCAAGCCTAGCAGAGCCCTCAGAGCAGCCTCCCTTCCCACCAAGAGGTGCCTCATGCCCTGTGCACACCGCAGCGAGGATCTGGTATGGAGTGGTTTAGCTGCTGTGGGTTGGCACAGGGCTATTTTAAGGGACACAGAGCCAGAGCGGGGACAGGGATCTGATACAGGGACATGACCAGAGAGGCTTGGGTCGGGAGGGGGGGGGAGGGAGCGACTGAGGCTGCCCATGAGGAGTCCTGCCAGGCTGTGGGGAAGGATCAGGGAGCTGGCTCCAAGCCTGACCGATGGCTCCTGTGGTTTATAAAGAGAAGCATAGTGCAGCCTATGACCTTTACCATTAAAATGCAGATTTACTAACAAAAATATTGAAAACAAAATAAATTATTAGAGTATATATATACACAAATGAAAACTGTGTTCATCTGAAAAGACGCTACTGCTTCAGGCTCTCATCAGCAGGCAGAACTTTCATCAAGGCAGAAGCACCTTTCACTATACAGAGAGCTTCCCTGTCTTCAGACATATGTGGATGGAAGAAACTGAAAGTTAGGAGAAATTAGCCACCTACTTAAGAGAAACTGCTGGAAATAATTTAAAGAGCCTGTTATTGCTTTTTATACACAGTAACAAGTGTAGATATATTTTGATATTTGGATGAAAGAATCTGTGTCATTTTTCATCAAAGTATGGAAGTACCATGAACAATAAAGTTGTAAGGGTTTCCTGAAGTAAGGAAAGATGAACATAGATTTCTGAGAAGAGATCATGAATAATAAGACAGAAAAACTAGAATTTGACAGGTTTATGTAATATACAATTTAAAATTAGTTTGGAGAGGTAACAGCTGTGCAGAGTATGACTTGTTTAAAGCATTTTGCAAAATTTCCTTTTATTTTAAGGAAATGTCCACAGTTTGGAAGTTTTGCCAGTAAACAGGGATCAAATTAACATTCATGCAAAGAGTACAAGAAAAAGAAATTCTAACAGTGCTTAATTAAAATAATAAAATCATCCACTAAAAGTTTGTCAATTAACATTTGGTTTTTGAGAAGGATTGGTTTTACTTTGACATAAAAATTTGTGGATAAACTTTTGATTATCACAGAGACATTTATGATTCACAGCTAAAGTAAAGTTTTCTTTAAATTGTGAAGCTAATTAAAGGTTATGTAGGATAATGCTACTTTTTCTGTTCCCTGTGATACATATTCTTACATATTATCCCAGTTATGTGTGTTTATGTGTTCAGTGGAAGCAAACAGCCTTTCATCCCCTTTAAAATATCTGTCTCCTGGTTCAAAGCATTTATTTATTTTTGAGGCAGTTAATGTATTCTTCCCTACAATTTGGTCCTTGTCTAGTTTACTGTGGTGTGCTTTAGTGTTTCCTAAATATTTTACAATGCACTCTCCACCTTGGCTTGCATCTTTGAGACCTTTACATACCTTAGTCTTCCCTTAGGAATCCTATGAACTAATCACTGAATGTGTCGTCAGTGTAAACAACTATTGCTAGCAATTAAACAATCCTTACACACACAGAGTGAAATGAATTCTCATACTCTGGACATATACACTTGCAAAGAACTTCTTAAGCATTTTTCCGTATTTAAAGTGGCACACAGGTCTACAGACTGTTAAGGGGGCTAAGATTTTATAGAATCGCAATATCATTTAGGTTGGAAAAGACCTTGAAGATCATCAAGTCCAATTGTAAACCTAACACTACCAAGTCCATCACTAAACCGTGTCACTTAGCATCATGCCTACGTGTCTTTAAAATACTCCTGGGACTGTGACTCAATCACTTCACTGGGCAGCCTGTTCCAATGCTTGATAACCCTTTGGGTGAAGAAATTTTTCCTAATACCCAATCTAAACCTCCCCTGATGAAACTTGAGGCCGTTTCCTCTTGTCCTAGTTATGTTGCTTCTGAAGAGTTTTCGAAAATAATAAAGCAAATTAAAAAATACCCCAAACCTCGTTATGATTGACATTATACCACTGTCCTCCTGCATGGAACAACAGTTCCATGAAAAGGTACATGCTGAATCTTGTCTCTTTTCTTTGCCTGAGAAGTACTAGCAGAGGCAAATACAAAAAACTTTCAAAGCATCCTAAACTCTTCCAGTCCATGGAATGAAATAAATTAGAGCGCACTGTGCAGGGATTTGTATTTGCATAGAATAAATCAATCACAGTAACACATCTGCACACTCTTTTCCTAAACTGAAAGAACTTTGTTGTACTAAACCCTTAATATTTCACGGTCTATTCAGATGATTCTTAATTCTTCTCTGTGTTCTTAGTGATTCTTTTTTAACCACGGGATCTGGTGCCTGCTTCTGTGCATTTGCAACTCTAAGCCTATTCTTGTGGTGAGCCTGGCACCCTCAATAAAATATTTGCAAATTCAAAGGAAAGACATCAAAAGGATGCAGCCATCAAGACAGACTAGCATCTCCTTGAAAGACACAGACTTGAGCTGTTCATGTAGTCCTTTAGAATGGAAAAAAGAGGCTGTACAGCTGATCTCCAACAGAGTGCAAATTCAAGAATAATAATGAGGATACTGAGAAAATTCCCTAACACAGCTGTTTTGTTACCTAGACAAAGCAAAAAGGTATGGTTTAATAAGGAGGTTGTTCACTAAACTTTAGAGAAATCCTTATTTTAATTTTCAAGTTCTGCAATGGATTTTATGGATTTGAGGCAAAAAAAAATCAAAATTATCAAAGTTTATCTCACTTAGAACTTCAGCAAATCAGTCCTAAATAGTGCTTCCATCAAATGCTTGTAGAAGCTACAGTCTGAAAAGACCTAATTTTGGCAAAATGGCACCATATAAAAGTGAAAAGTAGGACTTTTAAATTATGACAAGATGAAATGTTAAGGTAATATTTATGGTTCTTTTTGCCTGTGGAGAGATAGCTTTCAAAGTCTGATTAATTACTACAGGTAAGAAAGAGCAGAAAATTGACTATAAACTCAAAATAGTACTTAAAAATACTTTAAAGGTACACAGATGTCTAGGGTGTAGCCCCATTTTCCAAAAACTATTTGTGCACACAGGGTCTCATCAAAGTGCTGCTGTATATAGGGGGTTTGGGACTCAGAGGATTTCTCTGTCCCAGTTCCCTGGAGCAAGGCTGCTGTTGTCTTGTGATACCAGGTCCAGGCACTAACAAGGCTGAGCATTTATCCGCCGTACAGGCTAACACACACGTGCAAACTACACAGTCAACGCTGAACTTCAGTGGATCAACACAAACAGGGCAGTGCCTTTACAAGCAGCACCTACACACCAGCCAAAAAGACGTTACCCTCACCTAGCAAAACACTTTGGAATAGGGTTTAATAGGAAGGCAATACAGAACGAGACAGACAGGGGCGGGGCAGGGCATGGCAAGATGTGTGTACTGACCAGCAGCTTATCTGTACCCAGTTGCCCCTTTTATCACAGAATCACAGAATGGTTGAGGTTGGAAGGGACCTCCGGAGGTCATCTGGTCCAACTCCTCTGCTACAGCAGGGTCACCAGTTGTTAAGGACCACGTCCAGATGACTTTTCAATATCTCCAAGGAGGGACACACTGGGGAACCTGTCTTTAGTCACCCTCACAGTAAAAAAGTATCTCCTGATGTTGAGAAAGAATCTCCTGTGTTTCAGTTTGTGCCCGTTGCTTCTAGTCCTGTCTCTGGGCACCACTGAAGACAGCCTGGCTCTGTCCTCTTTGCAACTTCCTTCCAGGTATTTACAGATATTGACAAGATTCCCCTGAGCCTTCTCTTCCGCAGACTGAACAGTCCCATCTCTCTTAGCCTTTCCGCATAGGAGAGATGCTCCAGTCCCTTCATTGTCTTTGTGGCCCTACGTAAACCTTTCTCTCTAGTATATCGATCTCTTTTGTACTGAGAAGCACACAACTGGACACAAGACTCCAGGTGTGGTGTCACCATTGCTGAGTAGAGGGGAAGGATCATCTCCCTCGACCTGCTGGCAATGCTTTGCCTACTGTAGCCCAGGATACCTTTGGCCTTCTTTGTGGTAAAAGTCCCGTTGCTGGCTCATGTTCAACCTGGTGTCCATCAGGACTTCCAAGCGCTCTTCGGCAAGGCTGCTTTCCAGCTGGGTGACCCCCAACATAAGGGGTAAAGGTACCTTACTTGAAAGTCTACTTTTCTCAATTCAGTAAGAACATGAATATAGATATTAAAACCTAATCCTAGAATAAACACATGTATACAGAATACTTCGCTGTCAAAGATCAAAAGCACCAGCATTTTGTGTAATGGGATTTAACACCGGGCAGGAAGGAGTTTTTCTACCTTGGTAGTAATATTAATTAATACTAAAATCTTAATTAATGGCTTAATTAATATTAACTTTCTAGGTGACTCCCAACATATACTGGTGCCTGGGGTTGTTTCTCCTCAAGTGCAGTACTTTGCACTTCCCCTTCTTGAGGTCCCTGTCAGCCCATTTCTCCAGCATTGAGGTCCCTCTGGATGGCAGCATGACGCTCTGGCATTATCAGCCACTCCTGTTACTTTTGTGTTGTCTGGAAACTGGTTGAGGATACACTCTGTCCCATCAATCAGATCATTAATGAAGATGTAAAACAGGACTGGACCCAGTACTGATTATGAGAGTGCATCCCTAGATACTGGCTTCCAACTAGACTTTAAGCTGTTGATCACCACCCTAAGAGCCTTGCCATTCAGCCAGTTTTCAGCCCACCTTACCATCCACTCATCCAAAGTATACATCAACAATTTCTCTAGGAGGATCTTATGGGACATATCAACAGAGGCTTCGTGAAGTCCAGGTAGATAATATCCACTGCCCTTTCCTCATCTAGCAGCCATGATCCCTGACATTATCTCCTGTCCTCTCTGTTTTCCCAGGTTTTATCCTCCCCAACCTACCTTCATCCCTTCTTTTCTCCAAATCTGGCACTTCTTAGAAACATCTTGTGACAGTTCTGTCTCCAAGCCCCCTCAAACATCCCATAGGTTTACTCTTTCCCATGAGACCCATGACAATCTTGTTTTGTTCCTTATCAGGTACAGTATTCTGGCTGAGCCTCTCCATAGATACATCTGAGAGATTCCTTTAGTAGCCCATCATTCAGTGACTTGAGACCTTGTGTCTTTGACATTGCTTTTGTTATCTCCTCTTCATTAAAGTCCGTGTATCTAGGTGTTTAATTTGATACTTTTCCTGCCCCTTGTCCTAGTGTTTTAAGGATAGGCCAGGTTGGATGGGCCTTTCAGCAGCCTGGTCTAGTGGAAATTTTCCCTGCCCATGCCAAGGGGGTTAGAACTAGATCTCTAAGGTCCCTTCCAACCCAAACTATTGTGATTCTGTGATTCTATGGTGGACCAGATGATAGCCTTACCTTCCACATATCTTTAGAGTTCATGTAAGTGCAGTGTATTTCCCTGGAAATCGTCTAAGAATAATAGCCCATCTAATGTTTTTCTGATTTCTTTTTTGGGTTTTTCATTCACTGTAGTGGGGCCTAGGGGGGCTGGGCTTCCTAAATGTAACTTTTGGAAATATTACCTTTATTCTAGTGAAAGTCAGTGACATGTGTGTACCTCAATCAGGTTTAGAAGTAGGACTTAGATCAGTGTCAGACTATTTACAACCATTTTACCTTTCCAATAACTTGCAGAAAACTGAAGGACCCAGTTCACAGGTGTCATATATGTAAATAGCATATGGGTGCCATACATCTTTTATTATTGCTATTAAAAATGTGTATATGGGCAGTATAAAGAGGTTAGCCTGTTTGAGCAAACTGGACAAGGTATTGTATGGATTTCTATTAACTGAGAATAACAGTTATCAGAAGAGAAGGCAAGCATCATATGTTACACAGAAATGTTGGCAGATTAAAACTGCTTTACATATTATACGTATAACTGAAAGACCTCAGCATTACAAATAGACCTCACAATTTTATCCCACAGGGTGCTTGAAGGAGGATAGAGGTCTGATGTCTCAAATAAAGACTCATAGTCAAAATTATTTGAAAATTAGTATCATAATGAGGTTGAACAAAATTCCCTGCAACACCATCCCACTCAGCAGTGAGCAGTAACACGCCTCTTTGTACACTAGTCAATGACTTATTTCAGCCCTAAAGAAATTAGCCCAAGTGCTTTGCTGAGTCTTTTCATAAAGTCATCAGGAAGAATTCCTATTAGGAGATTCACAAGAAGAAATACATGATATGATAATTATAAAACTAGAACCAAAAAAAAAATATGCAAGCATTGGCACTGTAACAGATATAATGGGATTACGATTGGAACCAACACTGAAACACCATGACAGACAAACTTAGTCTCCACAAGTACATCAACTGAATAAGCAACGAATATGTAAAATACAGCAGAGAAAAATCAGCACGATTGATTTTAGAAGTCACTACACAGGACTTTCGAAGGCAATCAGAAACATCTATTACATTTCAAAGTAGCATTAGTTTGCCAAGCACTTAGGGGAGTATACATAGGCAGCAATAAGAAAATACTTGTCATGTCTTGAATTATTTTGGCTTTATTGCTGATTTCCATTTCAAAAATAGTTGCCATTTTATAGACATGGAATATTACAGGAATTTTTAAACAAGGAAGATTTTGGAATCAGTCAAGACTATCTAAAATGTAGATAGCTTTCCAGGAGAATTTAGAACAGTTCTTTTTGCTACAATGTAATTTATTGTTCTATAAGTAAAGGTTTAAGTATGAATAACACAGAACAGAAAGATTTATTCTAAATTATCTAATTGGTGTATAGAACTTCACTGTAAACACAGTTAGTGTGACTGTTTTGAAACCTGAGGTTATAACTTTCATTTCAAAAACCTCTCCACAAAGAAAAGATATTGAATCAATAAGCCTTGTCATTTCAAGGGAATTTGCATTCTGTGGGTTTTATGTTCCCATCTCTGGTTTTGCATTACTAAATGACAACGAATGTCAATCATCATAACAGAGAAAATATCAGTGCTTACCTGAAATTTCCCTTACTGTGAAATAAAAAAAGTCCATAGCACTGTTATTCTGTGAGGTTTCAGCCAGTGCAGCACAGAATCAGACAAGAAGGGCATATTTTGGGATACACTTCTGGGCACATGGCTTCCAGAGCCAAAGTATTTCTACCCAGTTTTGATGGAAAATAGCTTGAAGGAAAAAGGCTACAATATCTACTAATGAAGCATATGGGAAATTCAACTTGGCAATAACATACTAAAATCTTTTTGTATCTGTGTCCATATCTATTTGTCTCCGAAGCAGGTTGCATTTGTGGACCTCGTTAGTCAAGAAGTCAACTTTATGTAATTCTATTTTATTTCCTTTCAGACTGGAGTCCATAGATCTCTAACAATAGAGCCTCCACCGTGCTGCACACACTGGTCACCTAGGGCACAATTTTGACACTTTGCTCTCCTAATTTCAGCACGAAAAACCGATGTCTCTATTACATACTTCTTGCAAATGTGTAATTTGGGATTGCAGTTGTCTTCTAAACAGACAGAAATTTCTGTTTTGAGACCTTTGAACATTTACACAGCCCATAGGTAAATTTCAGAATTGTCATCATCTCTTTGTGTCTTCAGATTTCAATATTTTGCAAACTCTCCTGGAACAAGGTTTTCACTCTGAGGTCAAACGTTTTAAATGACTGAATGGGCTTACATCAGACACACAGAGAATTCACAGGTATACTTTAAAAATTTTACTCTTGTCTGAAGGAAGTTTACATTTCTGACAGTTACTATAACAATATTTGATTCTTAAACTCTATTTGAGCTGCTGAACCTCCTATCCTACAGGGATATACCATAAAGGCACATCTGGAAGGATTAGAGTGTATTTTTGGCCTGATCTCTTCTGTATTAATTTCACATCCCTTCTGTATAAATGAACAGAGCTAAGTCCTGAGGATTAGCTCTCTACAGCCTTTCACAAGGATGAAAAACAAAACCACCGAAATTATATTACTGATTTGTTTACATTTTTATAATCTCCTCCAGAGGGAATGAACCTGAGCAGAGAAATAGCTCTAAAAATATTTTAGAGCATGTGGACCTCTCTGTTCCCAAGGCTTATATTTTGTCTCCCTTCTTCCAATTTAGCACCAACAGGCTCTGTCAAAGGAGGATGGAGGTTCCCAAAAGCTCTGACCTTTGTTACTGTATAGGATCTATGAAGATCAGATATTTCTATACTTCTGCTTTCAACTGTCAGTATGAAACACAAATCGAGTTTCTGAAAGCTGCAGCAAGTGACAGCAGGGAAGGGCTGTTTCTTTCAAAAGTCTTTTGAGAACAACTGATGCTGGATTTCTCCATTCTCCATTATTTCTCTTCTCTCGGTGAGTTTCTAGAAAGAAGAAAGCTAGTGAGAATGAACTTTGTGGGCTGATGCCGTGGGCAGCAGAATCAAGGAGGCTCATCCATTTCTTGTGCTGTTTAATGAGATTTACCCAGCTTTTGCAATCTCCATTACTTCTTCAAAGAAAAAACAAGAAGGCCCTCTGAAATTGAAAATTATTCTTGACTCTGCCTAAGCTCTGAGGTTTGAAAACTCAACTTCAAAACTTCTAGGTTTCTTCCATTTATACCTATATATATACATTTATACATTCTTATATTAGCCAGTGGAACCACATTTGAAGGTAAAATCTCTGCAGAGAGTGTGGAATTTTAAACTCCAGTGTTACTATTTTTTATCCATGTACATTCCCCATAGATGACTGACACCAACAGCATTGGAACCAGGAAAAGAAAGAGAACAAATAAACATAGGAGAGAAACTGTCAAATTTCAGGTTGTGGAAGATACATAGACTTAAGAAGAAAAGGAAAGTGAGTCAGTTGTGTCTCTTCCCTCTGCTCTTCATGATCACTTTATTCCTGGCAATGAGGCAGACCAGAAGAGAATATTGAAGGTGCAAAGAGAATCAGAAAGTCTGATACAGTGAAACCAGAGAAGTTAAAAGAATCACAGAGTATTACTGCTAGTAGAAGTAAGAGTTAAAATCTCTCTGGTTCCATTTGTAATTTTGCTATCACTGGTAACAAAAAAAACAGGAAAAAATACACAGTCACCAGCATAATATTCCTAGAGCTAGTAAAGGATAATATACGTAAGATTGCACTCAGACCAAAAATAGAGGTAAGATAAAGAATTCTAAAAAGAATTAAAACTCTACACCAGCAGGTAATACTGCATGGTATTTGGCCAAAACGTCTGTTTTTTTTGTAGAATCAGAACTGCCCATTATGTTATTGATGAGCACTCACTAACACAGCAAAAACAAATATCAGCTGTTTCTATTACTTTAACCTCTAAAAAGAGATGGTTCAGTCTAAAAAAATAGCACCAACTCTCTTGTGCTTAGTCATTTAAAACACTGATTGACCTTTGAGTGAAAGCCCTGCTCTAGGAGAGTCCGCAAAATTTTGATATCTGAATACACAGAGATGGCGACAATTCTGAAATTTACCTATGGGCTGTGTAAATTTTCAAAGGTCTCAAAACAGAAATTTCTGTCTGTTTAGAAGACAACACCAATTCTTCAGTATAGAGATTGCAGAGGAAAAGAAAGGTCTCTTACTTATGTACTCTGCTATGTTTGTAGTAGGATTTTCCATCATTTTCTTAGGCAATCCTCTTTGCAAAGGTGTCTGCACCAATTTTATTTATACAGTTAGACTGAGATAGCTGTGCTTATGGCGACCACGTGGCTACTGAGTTGGTGAAGACAAATGACCAACATTTACTATCTCTGGTAACTTAGTTCTGTAGAGCTTATAGAATAAAACTCTGTTCATTTCTGCACTTCTTGCCCTGCTATCTCTTTTCTCCACACCTAATCACTATCTGCAAAACCCCATGGCAGAGGGGCTGGAACTAGATGATCTTTAAAGGTTCCTCCTAGCCCAAATCATTCCATGATTCTAGAAGCAGAAGATGGTCAAGGAAGATTCAATGATTTCTGACCAGATGGGCAGATCCCAAAGAAGAATCACACATGACACTATTGACTGTCTCAGACTTCCAGAAGAACCAAAAATCAATGCTAATTGACGGAGATTTTGGCATATATACTAGTGTCTACTAGAGACTACACTGATCCCAGACAAAATCTGAGGGCCAGGATGACATGGAGGGAGTTTATAGAAATCCATCCTATTTTTAACAGAGGTTGTTTTGAAGCTATTGTTAATTGCTCTGAAATAACAGACTTTTGAGTTCATTAGTAACAGTTGATAGCTCTTCAAAATTGTGTGAGGTATGGGAAAAACCTTTTTGTTAAAAGAACAGCATAACTAAAATCTTTACACTGCTAGTGTTTATTATGTCTTCATTTTTCATAGCTATAGGAAAAGACATAATCTCTTTTACTGTTCAAATGCAATCAGAGGTTGACAATCAGATTTCTATCAGTAGCAATCCACATTGCTCACAGTTTAGTAAGTTACGTGTTTGTCAGTAGTACCAATGTTCGTGAAGAGTAATAGCCCAATAGATCACAGAACATGGTCTTTCATTTCCTCCAGACTGTTTCTGCAAGTAAGGTTTTAGATGTTGTAAAAAGAATGTGAAGAACTTGCTGTGGCAATAAAAGTTCAAGCTTGGAAAGATAAAAGTTAAAAAAAATAGTTTGAAGTAAATAAATCTTAAAACTTTCCCTTTCAGGTTATGAATTGTAACAGGTAGATCTGTCATCATGTAAGGAGCTGTTCATAAAAAACTTAGGTCAAGTTTTCTGTAGAAAATATTCCTACGAACCAATATAACAGATTCCACCTAGAAGAAAAACATTTCCTTTTGTATCATGTTACTCAGCTTTCCACTAATAGTTCACCTGGTTTTAGTACCTTTTTTTTGTTTTCTTTAAAAATATTGTTCTATCAGGAAATACCTATTTATAAAAGTGAAAAAAATTGCAAGAACATATCAATTTGGACAGATGTTTTACTGAAATAATTTCTTAAACAAAGATATAATCAGTGAGTGAAAACATCCTAGAATACCCAGAAGCTTAGCTGTATGTGACATTCATACAGGATGTGGGAGATACATATTCATGCCCCTGTTCTTTTCAGTTTTCAGATAAATGTTTACTAAACATGAAAGAAAAACTCATTCTAGAAGTCAACAGAGAGTACATTCCCTTGTGCTGTAAAAGGCACTGGTTAAAGGCTCTGCTCCAATTTGTATTTTGCAGTTTACAGAGGTGGAAGAGGTAATGGGAACATCAAGACTACTGAAAGTCCACTTGTAAACTACCCGGGTGCTTAGAAAATTCATCTGTGAATAGGAAAACTGAGAATCAGACTCTGTAAAAGCATAAACTGAATCTGAGCGACACATCCTTGATTTGCATTTTAAACATTAAGCTACCAAATATTACCAGAGTGGACTTCTCACTAAGCTTTGTTCGTAAGATTGCTTTTTATAGACACAGTCAAGCAGTGAATGTCCTCATCTTAAAATATCTAGGAAATGCTAATTTCTATTTGTTCTAAAATGAGGACCTCTAAAAGCATTTATTCCACTCAGGTGCTTATTTTAAGATGAAAATAATATCTCAAACAACTACTGTACATGTTAACAAAAAAATCCTGCAGTACAGGATTTTGTAGAGGGGGGTAGAGGATACTGAATCCTTGCCCAGAGAGCACCAACCTAGCGTTTACCCAAATGGTATCTTCATTTTGGAGAAGAGACTTCCACCTTGCAGGACTGGTGTGTACATACTGTGAACCTCTGAACCTCTTCAAAGCTTTCTGAATATAATACTTTTTTGCTGCCTGCAGCTCATGTAATAGGCTGCTGCGTTACGGCACTGCTCTGGAGGGCACTGATTCACACCAGCGTGTTTCTCACTCTCATGGGTTGATAAGGATCTCTGCAGGGCAAAGAGGAATCTACAGCCACCAAGGACCAAAAGCAGCCACCAAGGAACAGAAATTTTTCTCAGCTGTAAAGATAAGCCAAAGGCATTTAAAACATGCTATCTTAAAGGAACATTTTTAAAACTCTACATAGGTATTAAAGGTATTTAATTTAAGCAGCATAGACAAATGATAGTACAATGTAAATAATCAAATATTCATCTCACATAAAGAACACTACTGATTATATCTTTCTAAATTTTGATCTTATATACATATGTAAATATTTTAAACATATGGTTTTTTAAGCTAATGACAATGTAAGACCGTGTTACAAAACGGATAATACTTTCTAACAGCTAAACAAATATAGCCACCAAACCATCCTTTTCCAGTCTTGTAGTAACTGTAAAAATCTACAGTTTCTGAGTTTTGGCACTTTTTCTTGTTCAGCCTGGTGTCTAAAACAGCATTTTGTTCAATATCTGAAATAATGCTTATTTACCTATTAAGGACATCTTATTATTCCATATGCCTACGTAACATCATTTTCACATCACAGTTGCACTTCAGTCTCTAATGATTTTGTATGAGTTTGAAAATAACCAATACTTACAACTGACCTCAAAACAAAACAAAACAAAACAAAACAAAACAAAAAAGTAAAAGAAAGAATATGTTTGTGTATTTCTGAGCACAAGCTTTGTACTGTCCCCGGAAAAAAAGAAAGGAGGTAATTTACTTCTTTTAGCTTCCAAAATCAGAACCGGAGGCACCTTATGACTCATGCACTTCTGCAGTATAAAGTCAGGCAAATAGTACTGATGTCATTGCAGGCTATTTTAATTGTCGTAAGCAGACAAACTACACAGAAGGACTTTCTGAGAGATTTGTTGCATAATGGACCCATTTCACTAGTGCATTTATGAGAGCTTGATGTCACTTACAGAATTAGCAAAAACTACTTTTCTTTTCCTAGATGCATAACAGTTTCAAGATTTTAATGTGTCATCTGCTTGATAAAATATTAGATGTCATAATACCATTGAAACAATTAAATACATCCACCTTTTCCAAATGGGTTTCATTTCAGCAAGACAGAATTTGACCTTTCACTAGCCATCAGTAATCTCCATGTGTAAACTGAAAATAGACTTTATAATTAGAAGACCAAGTAACAGTGTTTGCTGATGAAAACGCAAATCCTTTTTAAAGTCAGTGAAGCAAAGCCTCGTTGTCCCTGCTACAGCTCTTTGGGATGAGTCTACCCTTTGTTATGCAAAGGGACGGCAATCTTCACTCAGCTTGGTGCCTTATGATCTTGTAACATCTTTGTGACTGTGGCAGAGATCTTTCAGCCACACGGTGCATTTCTGCCCTGCTAGGGATCCTCCTACACTGAAATGGACCTTCTAACATCAGCTGAAATAGCATTATAACAAATTGCTCCTCCTAACTGACTGTACACTAGGCACTCCAGTGCTGGTCCAGACTAAAATTTGGTAATATGCTCCATTTTAAAGAAACACTCATATTTAAAGTTAAGCTTAATAGGAAAGAATATCCTAGACAACAAGGTTCATTATTTTATTGATACAAATCATACGATAATAAATTAAATAATAAATGGATGATGGCTTGAATTATTTCACAATATAAATAGACAGTAGTTCATTGCACTCAACAGCATTTATTTATACCAAAGGAAAATACATTTCTTCTAGCTTTTGTGACTTGCGGTTATTTTATTTTGTAAACACTCTCTCTGTTTTAGCAGTACTGTTATTAGTAATTTACATTAGAAAGACCTATAGTCCAAGTTTAACTCCAGCCTAGACCATAGACTCCAGTTTGCCTGTATAAATACTTAATGAGGACAACGCACTGAAACACCACGTAAAAACCCTTTTTCCCTCCTCCCAGACAATCAGTAAAACTACTTGGAAAGGATATCTGTAGCGGATTCCATATTCAACATTTTGAAAATAACAGCCGGGATTAAAGCTGTAAATGAGATTTTTAAATGCTTATAGGGCATGGCATGGTATTGCTGTTTATTCATTTGCAGACCACCCATCCTGTATATCATCAAAATATCCACGTGTTATGGTTTGGCTGCAGCCGGCAACAAAAGCACCACACGGCCGCCCCTTCCCCCGCCGGGGTGCGGAGGAGAATGGAAAGAAACAGGCAGAAGCTGGTGGATCGGGATAAGGGCAGTTTAACAGAACAGCAAACAAAGGGAACAGTAACAACAACGATACAGAGAAGGAGAAAACACAACACAAACTGCTGCCACTGTGCTCCCGAGCGGCGAGTGAGTTCCTGCTGCCCAGCTTCCCCCCACAGGAACCCACCATGACGGCACATGGTATGGAATACCCTGCTCTGTTTGGCCAGGTGGGGTCAGCCCGCCCGGTTGTGCCCCTTCTTGGATTCTGGTGAAAATTAACCCTGTCCTGGCCGAACCCAGGACACCACATATGAGTTGATGTAGTACATATTTTATAAATGTGAAGACCAGGGTAAATCTTGATCACACTCTGGCCTGACTTCCTACATAATTTCCATCAAAGACCTTAACTGAATGAGTTCTTGAGCTCCTGAACATCATACAAAACAAATACAAAACATACACAGAATTTTTCATTGTTTTCATCTCACGGTTCAACTTAAATCTATGTCTACAGTTTTAGTTCCCAACCTCGATTTTCATTATGGATATATCTAGTAAACTAAAGCATGCAGCCATAAATTTCAATGTATTGCTGTGTACAAAAAATATTCAAGCTTTTTTTTATACTATATTTTAGAAGAAAGATTTGTGTGTGGGTGGGTATTACTATTCTCAAGTAAGAATGCTGTGCAGTTTTTTTATAAACATTTTCTTTGACAACACAAAACACATACAAAGATTTTGTTCATATTCATGCTTCAAAACATTTTTAATTGAAAAAATATTGGAAACTACTATATGAGTATACACAATAGTGAGAAAGCAGGACAGATCTACATTCTCTTCCAATCTGGGCTTTGAGTTAATGATTGCGCCCAATGCAGAAAGGCCCACTTACTAATTTGTTCTCTCTCAAAGAGCCCAAAACAGTCCTTCATTGCACTTATGCAATAACGAGTGAAATTAGGATTGTTAAAGTGGATGTTTATTTGACAAAATATACTCCATGCATGTGGGGTCCTGAAGGGAGTGCTTCAGGCTGACTGAGGGAAGGTGTAGCTGTAGAGCAATAAAACTAAGCCAGAGAACATTTAGAAAAAGTATGGAGCAGCTGCTGCCTTAAAGAAGTAGCAGGCGATAATAATAGTCTGAATACAATTTTGAAGTAGAAAGTTTGTTTAGATTCATTTTTTTTTAATATATATTCTTTGACTCAACTAGGATCTCAGAGTGTTTCTAACATAAATGCAAGTCATTCTTATGTATATATTCTTAGTATTAAAGACAGGGTGGCATGAACTGAAAATGCTAGAGGCAAGAATCTGAAGGACTGGCTAACCCTTTGTCTTTGGTTAAGCACTAAGAGATATTGCATTTGTGTTTAGTAGAGCAAAAAGATCTGCTCTATGTAGAGAGACAACAGTTTACAGCAGGGAACAGCATCCCCAGAGAGAACGTTGAGAAGCAAACTGGAACAAGAAAAACATGCATTTCCCTTGCCTCCGTCTTCCTCTTGGTTCACTTCTGCACTTGACATGACCAGCTGGTCTAATAGTCTTTCCCACTCACTAGTGCAGATAATGGTTGGCAAGCTCTTTAAATCCTCCAGAAACACCTGAACTCTGCTGATTTACAGAGGCAATGGGTGTTTTTTTTTTTTAGTACTGTTATTTGTTTCATGTCACCTTACTCATTAAGCTAAGAACTTTACAAGTCATGGACACCAAAATTTTGCAACAGCAAGATCAATGAAAAATGAAGCATCAGGAAAAGATAATCACTTTTAAAGCATAGAAGCCTCATTTTTTTGCCACATTTTTTACCCCAGGTGATGGATCTCACACATGCACACACAGACATCTCCTCTACACACTTCTTCCACACAGACTCAAACAGGCCACCGTAAAAAAATCCCTTCTTTCTGCAGAATGGATAGTCTGTTAATGTGCTTTCTAATTTTGACTATTTCATGAGTGTCCACATGATGTGCATACATAAAGTTGCTGAAACAACCCAGAATGTGAAAAAACGTCTAATACAGTCTAGTATAACAGCATGGTTTTTCTGTTACCTCGCCTGTTTCTGTGTCTCAGAAGTCATGTTTTATACAATGATAGGTATTTTTTTCTGGAGAGAAAATGATACACTGCCCTCAGCCGGTGCACCCTAACCTCTCTGAGGAGGGAATATGATGCTTCCAGCAATAATGGCTCTCGTGTTTATTCACTATCGTGATATAAACTTAGGGAAAGCCAAACGCAGTGAATGAGGCTGAATGCTAGTTCATCTAAACCAGTTCTTCTATCCACATTGAAATGTGAGATCCTGTGCTGTAATCCATTCTGAAGAAGGAAGAGAAGGAGGGAAGAGAACTCCTGTCTCTGTATGCCAGCAATATGGAGCACTTGTTTATCTGTGGGTTTATGTCATGCTTGATTTTCAGGTCGTGATTCAGGTGGTCTGCCTCTAAATTACTTCTCTTTTATAACAGTATCCTTCGTATTATAAGATCCTATAACATTTCTGACAATGCAATGAAAAATCTTGTTTCGAGAGTGCTGAACAGAGATTGCTTCTGAAGTGGAATGTGATGACACCTGAGGAGCATAAACCAGGGCTAATATAAAAATGTTAGGGAAGGAAGAAAAAGATGTATTCACTCTGTGCCTAACCATAGTCTCCTGTATCGGAAACATTACACAAAGATGGGCAACATTTCAGATACTGGCTTTTCATCCTAAAAATAAAATTCCTCATGTAAATTTGACAGAAGACTGTCATTTCAGAGAAGTAGCTTTCCCTAAAAAAAATTATCTTGCATAACTATTTTCAGGGAACTTGATTATGCCAAAAAAAAAATATATTGGCTAGGCAGGCAAGGAAAAAGATATGGAAGTTTAAAATATGGTGATTTTAGAATTATTGCAGGTGTTCATCAGAGAATAGTCAGATTGTTCAATGACAGTTTAAAATTAATCAGTGGTTATTTTAAAAAGAAAAATAAATCTGCAAGAAATCTAACAAGAAAACTTTTAGAGCACCTGTATTTCACTTGCCAGTCTGCTTTATGTGAAAAAATTTTCATAAATTATACAGTGAATAAAAATGCAAAACCAGATGAATTTAGATATAGGGACTACTTGAAACCTACTCTCAAGTCTAACACTGATCCCTTTTTGTGACACTGGGTAAGTCCCTTGACAAGTTTCTGCCTCAATCTACAAAACAAAGCAATGTTTCTTTAGGATCTTTGCCTATGTGCTTACACTGCAAATATAAAAAGAGTTTTAGTCAGAGGATTAAGTAAATACATCTTACTAACTTCCAAGGGCAATTGGCAATTACACTTCCTTGGATACCAATAAACACCCTCCATAGTATTGTTGTTTAACAAACTCTTGGTAGATTTCATACCAGCAGGCTGGATAGTCAACACCACAGAATGTCTTTTTCAAAACAAATTCTGATATTTTGTGTAGACAAAGGTCTAAATATATAATTTACTTCAAGGAAAGATGTGTTCTTTCATAACTCCTGTAGAGTAGTGTCTTCTCCTTACATGACTGGCATGTGTTCAAACTCTTACTGTATTTTTTGACGAAGAATCTGTAAAATAAATGTTCTGTAAGTGTGAGATATTGCATGTATTTATGGGTTCTTCATGGATCACTACTGCTGCACTAAGCTTACAAGATTTTCCAGCAGATAAAATGGAGAAAGTTGGATTGGCCTGCATGAAATCTGGCTGTACTTGATGTCATATTTAACATCTAATATTATAGGTAGGTATAGAAATTTATCCTAGGTCACTATTAAAATCAATTTAGCGAGATCAGAGAAATTCCAGTTGAAGATGAAATAACAGATATAGGACACTACCAGCAGAAGGAACAACATGTGAGCTATCCAGGTCAGTCCTGTAGTGCGTGGGCTAAAGGAAAAAATGTTTTCTGAACTCTGATGTGATGTAAAGGGCATTAACAATTGCCATAGCGTATGTGTTAAAAGCAGACAAGTAATTAGAATAAGACTATGTTTTAATTCTTCAAGCTTATAGATTTATGTCTTGTACCTGACACATAAACTCTGAGTGCCAGTTTGTGCAGGTACATGTCTCTGAAGTATGACCTCAGATTCCAACACTTTTTTTCTGTTGGTACATGTTTTCAGCCCTTCTTGAAATTCTGCCTGGACATCTACTGTCATAGAGCTTTGAGGAACTCTGTGGTCTTTGAGACTTCTCTTTCTCTGTTCAGCCTGGTAGAAATCAGTTGGTTGGTGAATGTGCTATTACGGAAAGAGGTCAAATGATGATAAATTACTGCATAATAAAAAGAAAAAGAAATTGTGACTAAATCATTTATTTGCTTTGTTCCTTAGGGAGCCATGCCTCAAATCCACACACCATTTTACTTCCAGCATGGGCACACTGGAGTTTCAGACCACCTGACTCTATAAAACTATACTTTTAAAAAAGAAAGAAAAAAGACTATGATTATGAACTTGTTAAAACTTTTAATTTTTAATATCTGCTTTAAAGGAACTCTTTCCTCTGCTTACCACACTTCAAGTTTTTGTATTACTTTGTCATGACGTGTATGAGACAAAGTGAAAAGCTAAGCATTAGACAGTATGAATATTCCATGTAAAAAACAATTTGCATAAATTGAACGTATTGAAATTTGACAGCAAGCAGATAAAATGAGAAATGAGAAAGTCTTGTGAGGGTCATATGCTCAGTAATAACACAGAAATTTAGACATCTTTATTAAATTGCCTACTATAAATTACAGAAATAAGACAGAGTAAAGATCAAAGAGAGGCCTCGAGACCTTATCATCCAGTCATATGCTTGATATGTTTGTATTACCTACGATTTATATAACACATGAGCTACAGTACACTATTATTTTAAGGTAAAATAAGCAATTTGGAATAAAAGCTTTAACCTTACAGATATTTAAGTAGAACAAAACAAACATAACAACTTTCTTGCCTTTCTACACTCTTTACATAGCAAGTGCTCCAATCTGTAAAATTCTGCTAGAAATACAGTAAATTTTCTATGTAAATTTCCAGGGTTGGAAATTCAGAGTTGGCATCTCTAATCATCCTCCTGAAGAAGTGGTGCCCCATGTTCCTGGCAAAATGAGATCCATTTCATCACACTGATATGCCAGTTCTTTTTCTTTTCTGAGAAAGCTAATTACAATTATATTTACTGAAACATGATCCTTGTCTTGGAAGAAACTTGTAATACTGTGAAAGGTTCATATCTCAATATGGGAAGATCTGAGGAAAGAAAGGATTTCTGTGATGTTATATGCCTCGACTTCAGAAAATGAGGATTACTGATAAATCAGCAGGGGTAAAGATAAAATCTGATATAACCCATGCTTACCATAGAAATGGGTAAAAAAAAGTACATCTCCCTTTAAAAAACAGTAGATGTCCCTTGTGTGTGATATCTGAATGACAGCATCTTGCAGAAGACAAAAGAACTTCAGATAGAAGAGAAGACATCAGTAGTACAGATGTCTGTTACTCTTTAGCCTGAATAAATGCCGGGTGCCTAACAAAGCCACCCTGTCACTCCACCTCCTCAGAGAGGGGAGAGAAAATATGATGAAAGGCTCATGGGTCGAGATAAGGACAGGAAGAGATCACTCACCAATTATTGTCATGGACAAAACAGATTGAACTTGGGGAGGAAAAAAAAAGTTTAATTTATCACCAATCAAATCAGAGTAGAATAATGAGAAAAAACCTAAATTTCAAAATACCTTCCCCTTGCCCCTCACTTCTTCCCAGCCTTAACTACTCTCCCATTTCTCTACCTCCTCCCCCTGAGCAGCACAGGGGGATGGGGAGCGGGGGTTGCAGTCAGTTCATCACATGTTGTCTCTGCCGCACCTTCCTCCTCAGGGGGAGGACTCCTCAGACTCTGCCCCTGCTCCAGTGTGAGGTCCATCTCACAGGAGACAGTTGTCCACAAACTTCTCCAGTGTGAGTCCTTCCCATGGGCTGCAGTTCTTCACGACCTGTCCCTGTGTGGGTCCCTTCCACGGGGCGCAGTCCTTCAGGAACAGACTGCTGCAGCGTGGGTCCCCCGTATGGTCACAAGTCCTGCCAGAAAACCTGCTCTGGCGTGGGCTCCTCTCTCCACGGGTCCACAGGTCCTGCCAGGAGCCTGTTCCAAGACAAATTTCCCACAGGGTCACAGCCTCCTTCAGGCTTACATCTGCTCCAGCGTGGGATCTTCCAGGGGCTACAGGTGGAGATCTGCTCCACCATGGATATCCATGGGCTGCAGGGGGACAGCCTACCTCATCATGGGCTTCTCCATGGACTGCAGGGGAAAGAATCTCTGCTCCAGCACCTAGAGAACCTCCTCCCCCTCCTTCTTCACTGACCTTGGTGTCTGCAGTTATTTCTCTCAGATAGTCTCACTCCTCCCTCTCGACTGCTATTCCACAGCAGGTTTTTCCCCTTCTTAAATATGTTATTATGGAGACTACCACTGTCGCTGATAGGCTTGGCCTTGGCCAGCAGTGGGTCTGTCTTAGTGCCAGCTGGCATTGGTGCTGTCAGACATGGTGGAAGCTTCTAGCAGCTTCTCACGGAAGCCACCTCCTTGTAGCCCCCTGTACTACCAAAACGTTGCCACACAAACCCACAACAATGTCTCACCTGTGAAAACTGAAAAATTGTCCCTACTAGTATTCACAAGCTCCTTGAACCTCTTATGTTTGCGAAACATTTCTTACGGACTTCAATTTCAGGAAGAAAGGTGCAATGAATCTATATTCCTTTGGTGATGGCAGTATTAGATTGTGGCGGGCAGAGGAAAGAAGGAGGGCATCATCATCCTCACTGCTCAAATGCAGTCCTCAAAACTATGTGAACGTATGGGCTGCGTATTTTATACAGTAGAGAAGTAATAATTTCAAGTTGAATACATATTCTTTCTTGGGTGTAAGACAGGTGAAATGAAGAATGCAAGAAGAAAGAGTTTTTCAAGACTACTTAGAGCAGAGTGTTCTAGGAATCCAGGATAACAATTCAGTATTTCATTTAGATAATAAGGGAAGGTTTTGCTAAGTTCAAGTATTATGCATTGAATCTTGTCAAATTTTAAAAACAAAAGGGTCTTTTGAAGTAATCACAGAAGTCATTATCAATATATTTGCACTGAAAAATTTGAGTAGGTCTTGTATCATGTATTATGCAAGCTATGCACCCTAGGGCTGTGCAGATGCATTTATAAAGTAGCTATTGTTCCCTATTACTTTATTATGATTGGAACCTAGAGATCTATGACCGTTCTCAGAATTCGGTCTTTTATAAGAAGTTCACTGCTTACTTTTACTTGTGAGTTATGTAATATGTAGGGAAAAACAGTCTTTAAAAGTCTAGAACATCTCATTAAATCTCTAAGTGTGTAGAACAAATGTGTTTGCTGCTCTGAGGTGTGATTCAGTGATGAATAGGGTAGAAATTTCCTGAGAAATGCAGTTTAGAAAGTGCACCCTCTTCCGACTCCTGTGATCTTCATAAGATCTCTTTGCGAGTAACCAAGCTATCTGGATTTTTAGTGCTAATCAAAGAAACTGGACAAAAGAAGTAAGAATGTCATTAAACCTGAGCTCATACAGTATATGAGACCGAACTTTGTTACTTCATGCATTTTTTCAACTACTACCGATTACAAAACAAAAGCAGTAACTTCATACTTTAGAGATAGTAACAACAGCAACTACATTTTTAAATCATGTAAATTTTTCAAGGTTTTTTGTTTGAAATCCACTTATTTTTTTCAAAAGTAGACTTGCCATGAGAAAGTCTTCTTTATTAGACTACTGTCATCCTAATTATTTAAAATGTTACACTGACTACAACTATGATTAAATATTTATTCAGATACCTTTTACTTATGGGCATCAATAAACTACTGTCTAAAATTTTATTCAGTCAACAATTATCCTTCTGTGCTTAAAGTTAATAATTTTAAGTATGTGTATATAGAAGGTGTTGATTCTTTGAAATTACCCTTATAGTTGGCCTTCAATTTTTCAATATCATTTTTTATTGAACAATGAAGTATTTTATTGCATAATTCAAGTATCTACGTCATATTAAATTAGCATCACTGTGTGCTGCAGCCTCTTCATGTTATGCATGAAATAACATTTCTGATTTACAAAGACACAGTAACCTGGACTGCTTAATAGAAAAGAGACTTAACTTCAAATATATCACTTTCTTACCTAAGCATGCACGTCTTTTTCCTCAAACTCTGGATGTTTGGCAAGATGGATAAACCTTACTAGACTGATTTTAGAGATGAAGCAGCATAAATGTTCTTTGAAATACTCATGCACTTCTCCATTATGTGTTTAATGATTTGAATATCCAGGGACCTGAAGGAGACTAGAGGCTACTTCTAGTGCCAAATATCCATACTTTTAGTGTCTATTGAATGAAAAACTTGAGAAATGAGAGTAAACAGTATTAATCCAACAACCAAGCAAGAAATAACACAGATCTACCAGTAAGGAACAAAACCTGTTTCAAAGTTTCTAAGAATAGTCACATTACATTAAAGCCTTCCTTCTTTAATTTTCCTTTGGGGGGGGGGGGGGGGGAGATGCTAACTCAATATTACTAAACTGTCTGAGTATCGACAAGAAACAGTGTTAAAAAATGAAACTGGAGGAGCTAAGAAGAAGAAAGCAAGCCTCAGAGAGATACTGCACTTTTTCTTAAGAATTACCCACTGCTACTATAAAAACATTGTCCTTGGTGTCCTAGCTTTGCCTTCTAGAAATCTTCATGGTTTTTTTTCCAATTTTCAGCACAAATAGTTCTGTAAAAAAGTATTTAAATGCACTCTATGAGCAGCACTGAATACTGAAATAATGACTAGGTTTTATGGCTAATTCCAGAGACAGAAAAATCCATTAGTCCTTCTCTGCTTCAGCTTCATCATTTGTAATATTTGGATAATTTTCAAATTTTTTTGCAGGAAAACATGTTAACCTTCATTAGGCTCCAAGGAAAAACAAAGAACATATTTCTTCAATATTGAGAGTAAATGTATGCTTAATACCTCATACCAAGTATCACAAACAGACCCATGTATCTTAGTATGGTGTGGGCTCTGCAGAGACCAGTTTACACACTGAGAGAAATACAGTATTTTGATTTCAACCATAAATTCAGCTGTTCTTAAATATCTATTTCTCTGGTTTTGTCTTCATGAATCTTTACAGTGAAATGACAGACTGCAATAAATGAGGTGCTAAGGGTGCCAGCTATATCTCTATGTAAAACGTGGGATGTTTTAATGCTTTTTTTGACCCACTGTGTGTATGCTATAGATATCAAAGAATTACAGTGAATTTTGTTGTCAAAGTATGCTTATTTTCATTGTATCATCTTTAAAGACCCGACCAGCAAAAGGACTGTAGGCATTAGAATAATTTATGGCCTTTGGGGGGAGTCTGGCTTTGTCCCACATTAGGATGTTTTCCTCTCACAAAGAAACTGTAGAATTCTACTCCAGTAAACTATAGTCATACTCAGCCATCTGTCCCTGTGGTGCTGAGTTTGGGGGTCCAAACAGGAAAATTAAAATTAAAATCTTGGGAGTTCAGGGGATAATGATTTACACCGTTAGAACTCCTGAAGCAGGTGTGCAGCCTGCTGTTGAAGTTAATTACCAACCATTATCATTGAAGCTGCCATATTGCCACTTTCCTAAAAGTAATTTTTTCTCCTAGTGTAGGCTGAAAATACTCTTCCTTTTCGCTGCAGTCTTCCTCCCATTTATGTAAGTATGTCCCAGATTTCACCTTCAAATTAATCACCTTCAAATAACAATAAACTCTAGATAATAACCAGTTCAGAAAGCATTTAGAGACACCAAATGGGGCAAAACCCCCCAGTACCCTACAGTTTAATTAATTTACTTTTGCGAGTAACTATGATTAACTGAATGAGTAACTAAAATATTCAAGTGTTGCTATTTGTAAAGTCTGTTAGCAGTTTTGCATACATATGTGTGAATGAAATGATAGTAATAACATTCAGAAATCAAAATAGAGACTTATTTAGCCTTTTGTTCCAGGCCCTGTTACTGTGACAGTGTAACTAGCTGTCATACCACAGTTTGAAAGGAAATATGATTTTTCTGGATTAGAAATGTGCTATCGCACAGTACACAGTGGATGGATCTGGGATTTGCTATGACATTATGGCAGATCTGGTACTGGTAAAACTTGTACAATTTATATAAATTTATACAAATACCAGAGAAGTGTACAAAATTCTCAAATTTCACCTTGAAAAAATTCAGGGAAAGGAAAAAAAAAAAGTCACAGAAACATGGTTATGCCATAATGCTTTCTTACAGTCATTGTCAGAAAGCAGATAGCTAAAAGTAGCTGATCAACTGAAAAATCTAATAGCTAATCAGCTTTTTTAATTTTAAACTCATTAAAGAACTCCAAAAGGGGAAGTAACAAACTGTTTTGCATTACCATTTTCTTTGATCAAAATTCTACCCTCAAATGTGTCTCCATATCTCTGTTTACTTTCGAGGGAACTGTAAATGTTACCTGCAATATGGGAATTATAGATAAGTGTGGAATTCAGAAAACTACATTTGATGATAAACAGTGTATCCCCTGTTATATTACAAGCACAACACATCACTCCCATAGTAAAAAAGTTGTAGGATGGGATTCACACAACCAATTTCAGGTGCTTACATTATGCAAGTCATTCGGAAATGTTTTACAATAAGTTAAGAAAAATAAATATATCTTGGGTGAAGAGTATAAGTAATCCCCCACCAAAGTGGATGAATTATATTCTTAAAGTGCCTATTTTCCCCACACTAAATTATCTTCAGTTTTAAGAGAAGAAACTGTATATTCCCAGATTCAGCACTGTGACTAAGACTGTTAGAGGGCTATTTGGGCTTCAGTTCCAGAACAAAAGAATTTCCATCACAGAATCTCAGGCACCACCTCCATGATCATCTTCACTGGCCCACAAAAGCTGCATTGTAAAAAATCTTACAGTTGATTAAAATTATCCTCTCCTCCCCAAATATTTGTTCTTCTCATACCCTCAGATTATCACAGTAATAATCATAGAATTATTCTGTCATTACCACAAACCTCAAACCCCTCTAAACCATTCATCCCTGATATGACTGATGGCACTGTTGATAAAGAAAAACCATCACTAACCACACACCCATCTGTTAGTCCTTTCGCCTGTCTCTGTGACAGACCACATCTACAGAGCGTCCCAAAAAATGTATTTTACATTGTCTTGGCTCTGAAGTAAGCAAGGAATTTATGATAGTGATATAAACAAGTTTAAGAGAAACAAAATTGAAGGTGATTAGCCCAGAAGTGGAAACCTAAAGACAGGTAAGATAAATCCCACATGATAGATCTAGTTTTGAAATCAGAAGCAAAACATGAGTTTTGTCCTTTTATTTAAAACATGAAATGTGTTTAAAAAATTATATCTAAATTAATATAACATTTATCATATGATTTTTAAAAATATTTTTAATTCTTCTTTCTTTATAAACTAGCATCAAATCATGTTTAGTTTAATAAAGTGATTCTTGCCAGTGATAAGTTTATGGAGTTCTGAGTATATGATTTTAGCCATGATATTAAAAGGAAACCAGTTCTGAAGTTGCCTTCTCATCAGATCCAAAAATGCTTTAGAAGTATCCATCACACCAGACCATTTTAGAGAAAAATATGTTCTCACATTTTTGATGTTTCTTGAGAATATAGCATTAGGATGGCAATACAAATCAGTAAGAATTGACGTAACGCATAGTCTTGGTAAATTTTGTGTTTTTTTAAAAAACTAAAGGAGAGCTGAGTCTGTAATGTGAATTTTATTAAAGCCAATGGAACAGCAAGACTCGTATAATGCTACATCATTTTGACATGTCATGAAAGACCAAGAAAAGTCTACACAGAAAAGTTTTTAAAGATGGTCTTTGGGGGTTCAGAAATGTCTGTAGTATAACAAATCCAAAATGTAGTTCCCCAAAGCACACAGAGGATCTTATTTCTTATTCAGTACCAAAAATATAAGCTATGCTACTTCACACTACTCTGATTAATGTACATGTAATATATATAAAGTCAAATAATGTATTTAATGTTCATAGCAAAATACAGAATATAAGGGTATGTGGAAGTTGAGAATATCTGCTTCATTAAGGTCATCCAATCAAAGACCTTTGCAATGCAGAAGGAGGTATATGTAAAGGAGGAAGCAATGAACAAGAGCAGTGGGAGACACAAACCTGACAGATGCAGGATAGCAGAGATGATGTCAAAGACCAAAGTCTCCAGCCAGTAACTGGTGGGCTATTAAGAAGCTCCAGGCATAGCTTTGGAAAGGGTCATCTAGACTGATAAGAAGGGGTAAACAAGAGGAACATTGTTTTGGAGAGGACTTGTTTGCTAGTGAGCCCCAAGCCAGACTAGCAGGTGAGGAGGAGACCCACCTAATGTGGTGGGTAAAAGGGGTCAAGGTACAGGCAGAGGTATTGGACAGACAGAAGGGCCATGTCGGTACTTGAGGGTCTGCAAATGTGTGTGTGCTTGTGAATCTACAGTGTTGTGTGCGTGCTTTCACCAGTGAACTTCAACTTTGACCAGCTGAAGATAAGGAAGGGTGCTTGGCTGGTCGTGCTCATGTCTCCTACGAGTCCTGGTAGTGCTGCACGAGAGTGCGGTTCAAGGCAGTGCCTTCTGCATGGCAGCTTGTGGAACTGTCCGTGTCAGCATCCTGTGTGTCCTCTGTGTTTGTGTGTGTGTGTATGTCTCTGTGGTACACAGGCAAACTTGCTGCTTATTGAACACACAAAAGGGGAAGCCCAGCTGTGTCCATTGGCCTGCGACAGAGACCTCTGGGTCCCAGGTCCACCAGGCTGGGCTCCAGCAGCCAGGCAGGGGGAAGCCCCCTCGGCTTCAGAGCTGCCAGAGACTGAGACTGCTCATAACTTCCCATAACACAGAGGATCACAGTACTGTATGATCAAAATTTTTTATCAATCTGTCTGAAGAAAAATGTACTTTAAAAAAAAGATATGCTAGAAAAATAGGTGAATCTGTTTTTAGAGTGTATAATGCTGTCAGTGAAGACAACAGCTCTCCTTACGCTAAGTGAAACTGCAATCCCTCCTAAGCATAGCCTTTCAGAAAACAGCTATTGTACACTTAGACACAGAGAAAGTTTTGGTGTCCTGAGAGGTTCCACTGAATCACAGGTCACTTGTAGCCTATTGAGGTACCTTTCTGGAGTGGCTTGTTTTTCGAATGTACAAAATTCAAAGACCAATTTAGAGAACGACATTGTTCTGAGTGATAATAGTAACATAGAGAGAGAAAAGATGCTGACTTTGTTTCACTGAGCAGGAACGGTAGAAGCCTGTGAAGCTGGAGAGCAGCAAGGAAGACATAAGGTGGCATGGAAATAAGTGACATCTCTGTGCATACAGTTCTATTAAAGCTTGCTGAATTTTATTTCTTATTCCTGCATATCTGTCTAACAATTTTAGTACGTATCAGACTAAATGCACACACAGGTTTACGTGTCTTAACAACCATGTATTAAATTGAGTCATGTAATTATGTGTCCGCAGACTCTCTTGTTCTGTTGGTGTGCATAATTGCAACACTAACATTGAAGTTTAATAGTTCTGGAAGACTGGTCTGAGGTTAGAACCACTTCAGAAACAGGAAGATCATATATTTCTTTTATCACAATCATTAAAAAAATGGATTGCACTTCTTGCCTTTTTTAATTTGGACTGTTCTATTAGTCTATTATTTAAACATTTTCGCCTGTACCTCTTCAAAGTGAAGATGAAAAATAGTCAGGATTTTTTTTTTTTTTTTTTTCACTTCTCCACGAATATACATTAGTTACAAAAGCTGCTGCTGCAGACCTACAGATTGGGGAGCAGCTCTGCAGTTAAAGCCCTTGGGTAACCATGAGCCTGCACTGTGGCCTGGGAGTAAAGAGGCCAAAAGCACCATGGGCCATAGGAGTAGAGGTAGAGCCTGGAGACACAGCGAAATGGTTTTTACCCTCTGCTCGGCACTTGTAAGAACTCGTCTAGATACTGCGTCTGGTTTTGGACCCTCTCTACAAAAAAGACAGCAACCAACTGGAGGGATAGCAGAGTAAGCTGCTGAGATGGTGGTGTCTGGAGGAGCACTTGCCCTGTGAGGAGAGGCTGGGGGAGCTGGGCTTGCTCATCCTGGAGCAGAGAAAGCTTTGGGGGAACCTAACAGCAGCCCCAGTGTCTATGGGAGATCCTGCAGGAAATGAAGCCTGGCTTTTCACGGTGCTGCTGCTGGGTGGGAGGGAGACAGTGGATGTAAATTGGTGAATACAGAAGTTCAGACTGGGTATAGGAAGAAGCTTTTGCCCAGTGAGGAAGGTCCAGCAGCAACACAGGTTGCCCAGAAATGCTGTGCAGTCTCTGTCCTTGGGGGTTGTCAAGACCTGACTGCATAAAATGTCCTGAGTAACCTGGTTTGTCCCTATAGTTAACCCTGTTGTTAGGAGGATGTTGGACTAGAGACCTCCTGAGATCCCTTCCAGCCTGAATGATTCTGTCATTCTGTAGTTGTGTAATGATATTTAACTCTCTATTGTTTGCAGCATCAGTTATGCTTTTAACCAGATAAGTACTGTACCTGCCAGGTATGAGACAGCCTAAGGAACCTGAAGGTGCACAAGTCCATGGGGCCTGATGAGATGCATCCGCGGGTCCCGAGGGAACTGGCAGATGAAGTTACCAAACCACTCTCCATCATATCTGACAGATCGTGGAAGTCTGGGGAGGTCCCCACTGACTGAAGATAAGGCAACATAACCGTCACTTTTAAAAAGTGAAAAAAGGAAGACCCAGGGAACTATAGGCCAGTCAGTCTCACCTCTGTGCCTGGCAAAATGATGGAGCAGATCCTCCTTGAAACCATACTAAGACACATGGATAACAAGGAGGTGATTTGGGACAGCCAACATGGCTTCACAAAGGGCAAATAGTGCCTGACCAACTTGGTATCCTTCTAGGATGGGGTTACAGCTTTGGTGGACAAAGGGAGGACAACTGACATCATCTACCTGGACTTGTGCAAGGCATTCAACACTGTTCCTCATGATGCCCTTGTGTCTAAATTGGAAGGACATGGATTTGACAGATGGACCACTCGTTGGATAAGGAACTGGCTCGATGGACACAATCAAAGAGTTGCAGTCAATGGCTCGATGTCCAGGTGGAGACCAGTGATGAGTGGTGTGCCTCAGGGGTCGGTACTGGGGCCAGAGCTGTTTAATATCTTTGTCGGCAACATGGACAGTGGGACTGAGGGCACCCTCAGCGAGTTTGCCGATGACACCAAGTGGTGTTGCATCCAGCTCTGGGGGCCCCAATATAGGAAGGACATAGATGTGTTGGAGTGGGTCCCGAAGAGGGCCACGAAGATGATCAGAGGGCTGGAGTACCTCTCCTATGAGGACAGGCCGAGAGACTTGGGGCTGTTCAGACTGCAGAAGAGAAGGCTCCGGGGTGACCTTAGAGCAGCCTTCCAGTACCTGAAGGGGGCCTACAGAAAGGATGGAGAGGGACTTTTCACTAGGGTGTGTAGTGATAGGACAAGGGGGAATGGCTCTAAACTAAAAGAAAGCAGATTTAGATTAGATATTAGGAAGAAATTCTTCACCATGAGGGTGGTGAAACACTGGAACAACTTTCCCAGAGCAGTTGTGGTTGACCCCTCCCTGGCAATGTTCAAGGCCAGGCTGGATGGAGCTCTGAGTCACCTGGTCTAGTGGATGATGTCCTTGCTCATGGCAGGGGGGTTGGAACCAGATGGTCTTTAAGGTCCCTTCCAACTCTTACCATTCTATGATTTTGTGATTTACAGCCACTGATGAAATTACACATGGACATTCCTTAAGCAGTTATTCCAGCCTTTTTTTCAAATCATCAAGTTTATTAAGGGTGTTGGAGAAAATAATTATTCTACTTTGTATGGGGATTTGGAGGATTTTGTTTTTTCTAAGTAATTTTTTTAAAAAAATACAGTCTGTTACTTCTGCTGGCATGTCCAAAATTGACCCTCACTGATATCAGTAGGCAATCCTTTCACGATCTGCAAGAGTAGGATCAAGTGTAAAATTGTTTATGATACAACAATAACCTGTAAAAACAGCTGTCTGGCTTCACTGTTCTTTGAATACTCTTTTTTTTTCTCCTCAACTAAAGTGTAACATTTAAAGCTGTATGTAGCAGACAGTACTTTCACTAATGGTGGCCACATGGTTATTTCTGCTGAAGTGAGAGAAGACAGCAGAGTACCAGGAGAAGCAGATGGAGCTAATAAAAATACAGGTGCATGCTTTGTCACCTCAGCTTTTATTAAAAGAACATAGCATTGGAAATTTTAATCCCAGGATGCGAGAACAACTGGCACAGAAGATCAGCGGTGGGAACAATGCAGGTGTGTGTTCTGTGGACTCAGCTTTTTGAACAGCATTAGTGGCTAGCAGTCTGACATGGAAAGGACAACAGATAACATGATTACCAAAAATACTATATTACCTTTTATTATGTGGTGATCTAAAGAAAACACAGAGCTGGTGGCATGCTTTAATAAAATTTTTTAGGCAGGCAGTATTTTGGGGTCCAAGAGGAGCCAAAGCTACCTGTGAATATGCTGAATAGTTTCAAATTTCCTGGCTCTCTGATTCCGATTCAAGTCCGGAAATTGATCCTTCTACTTGGCAAGACAGCCTAAACATGAGGTCCCTATTGTTCTTGGGACTGGTTCCTTCAGGTTCTCTGGTCAACCTTTCTCTAGCTAATTAACTGAGAAATCTCAACTGAGAATTCTCTCCTCAGGCAGGGGAGAGAATAGAAGAGACCTCCATGATAATGGGATTAATTTGGAAATGCAGGAGTCTATATTCTTTTCAGTACCCGATTAAATATAAAAATTTTGTCGTGTAGCACAGTTTCTCACTTATTCGGAGAGCTCTGAAATTGTTTGTATTTTCTCACTTTCACATAATGTTCTTCATAGACATTAACAGTTTAAGAGCAAAACTCAGCACTTCTTTATTCCCTCTGCAGGCTCCCTGATGATGGGCAGTCTACAAGCTATTTTTCTGTACAGATCTGAGTGGTAGTTTCTGAGCATCCTGTAGGTGATTTAGGGGGTTTAAACCTACAATTCTTTCTGCTTGCTTGTTGCAAAACTTCAGGATCCTTTAGTACACTAAATCCTCTTTCCTCTATCTCCAGCTAAAGCCAGAAGATCTGTATTTTTAAAGTCCAAGGTAAAACTGTTACCTGAAAGTGGTTTATAAGGCATTTGGAAGATACTGTGGGTAAAAACATTTTCCAGCTGAAGAAAGTGTCTTTGAATTGATCCCTTTAATTCCAAAGATTTTCCACAGGTAATAGTATCCCCTCTTATGTGTGACTCTGCTTGCTTCACAATTAAATAGTGTATATTTAGAATTCTAATTGTTCTGCAAACTGCTTACTTTGATTAAGCTGCCGTATATCTAATTTGAAGTAAATGAATGCAATAAATTGAAGCAAGAGCTAGAATTCTTCACATTTTTAATGTAAATTAAGGCAGTGAGTGTATGAAGGAGCTTTAATAATTAAAATTCTTCAAATTTAAAACTTTAAAAAACTTTTTATCCCTGCTTCCAACAGTGGTTAACACTGATTTGATACTAATAACATAATTTGTCATGCTCTGCAAGTAGAGTGATGTCAAATCACAGGAAAGATTCCCGTGATCAATTCTCAGTAACCAAATAGCCAAATGATATTAGAGAAAAAGACAAAATCACCTTTATGTGCAATTAAACACTGTCATTCAAGACAGTTACTGTCAAGATCAAGAACATGATTAGTCGCAATATCAGTCTAGTTCTTTATGCAAGTATCACCACATGCACCTATCTAGTTGGGGATGCCCAGTTACATTGATGTATTCTGTCTGAAATCTAACACTGATCAGAGACCTGACCGTTCCTAGCGTCATCATGGATTATTTCAGTTTTCAAATACCCAAAAGTAATCAAGTAAGAATTTGATGGATATAGTATTGATAAATGGAGAGAGCTGGCTAGTTGGCCAGGAGGGACATAAAATCTCTATTTCATAGTAATTTGTGTAAAAATTATAAAATTGTGGTTTCACTGACCTATGACCAGATCTGAAGACTCTGTGCAGCCATCATTCTGTATTATGCAGCTGATCTGCTCTCCTGCTGACTACGTTTTTTTGGGTGATGAATTCTTTGCAGGAGTTATTTGTTCTGAATCTGTAAAATGCCCAGCACAACAGGCCTCAAGGCACTGCTATACTATTGACAAACAAACACAATATTATACCCCATTGGTATTTTATGTCAGTGAATGCATAGGTTTGGATGGCTTTTGCTGTTTTTTGTTTTCCTTATTTCTGTTGCCTAAGAGAAATTAAACTCTCAAAGCAGCACTTCTCTAGAGGATTAATGTACTACTTAGGTAGAGCATTTGACCTCTGGATTTACAGCACATTTCTTATTCGCATTTGTGTGTCTCTGGAGGGTGTTCAGCAGTTACCCACCTGTACAGTGTCTGATTTGCCTTGATGCAGTTTGCCTCTTCCTGTGATATACTTTGAAACATTAGCAGTAATTTGTGACTCATAGTGGGATATATTTCATATGAAGCTTTGCAAAAGATAAGCAACAATAAATCCAAACAGCTCGCTCAGAAAGTGATTGACTTGTGAAAAAAAATAGTGTTTAGGAAACTTTAAAAATGGACTACTGCTGTTATAAAGAAATCAATGCACTGGGGAGCACACATTACAAAATCCAACTTGAAAGTTGTGTCAGTCACATTTGCAACATATAGCACAATCAGCTGCTTTTTTTTTTAACTACGGCACATGTAATGCATAAGCTAGTGTCATTTCCCAATACATTTTTCTTTATGTCCATCACTTTTGTATATTTAAACTGTACCCTTGAAATTACGTTGCAGAATAGATACATAATCATCAACTGGCACTAAATTTTTAAACATGCATTTATTTTTCTGCTCTCTTGCAATGATCTCATTCTTATTCCTATTATTTTAAATCCTTAAACCAAATTTGTTTTAACATAATTATTGAGTAACGGATAGACCTGAAGGACAATTGGAAGCTCTGAAAGCAGAAGCATTCTGACTACATTTTCTGTCAGTCTGCATATAGGTTTGAATGAAAGAAAGATTTTTAAAGGAAAACCATCAGCGGCGCAGAGTCTGGTTGGAGGGCTGCAAAGACGATAAAGGGACTGGAGCATTTCTCCTAAAAGGAAATGCAGAGAGAGCTGGGCTTGTTTAGCCTGAAGAAGAGAACGCTGAGAGGGGACCTTATAAATGCCTATAAATATCTTAAGGGTAGGTGTCAGGAGGATGGGGCCAAACTCTTCTCAGTTGTGCCCAGCGACAGGACAAGGGGCAACGGGCACAAACTGAAGCACTGGAAGTTCCATGTGAACATGAGGAAGAACTTCTTCACTCTGAGGGTGATGGAGCACTGAAACAGGCTGCCCAGGGAGCTGTGGAGTTTCCTTACCTGGAGATATTCGAAACCCGCCTGGACAAGTCCTGTGCAACCTGCTCTAGGTGACCCTGCTTTGTCAGCGGAGGTTGAACTAGATGATCCCCAGAGGTTCCTTCCAACCCCTGTGATTCTGTGATTCTGTGAAAATTGTGCATAAATATGATAGTTCAGAGTCTATTTATAAAACCTATGTTTTTTATGTAGAGTTATGAAATCACTATAAGATTCTTGACAAAACTCCAGGTTACACTTGGAGCATCTAGCCCCCCTACTTCTCCACTGCCTCCCTAACTCCTTCAAGCACCAAAACCCAAGAAGCACACACCAATGTAAAAGGTCAGTTAAGATAGCACTGAAATGTAGCTGCTCTAAACTACAGTTTTTGTTCATTAAAAAGGATTGAGCAATCAGGCTGTAAATCACCAGATCAGCAGTTTCACCTGTAAAGAATCTGTGAGCACCAAATGCTTTTTTCAGGCATTCACCCGACAGAAAGCCTGGAAAGTTGTGAAAGGGCAGGGACTGTGCCCATCAATCCTACCAGTCAGCTGGAGCTGCCTCTACCAGAGGGCTATGAGACAAATGCTGCTGGCCTGAATGCAGATAGACCTTGACACACTCCTATGGGAAAGAGGAGTTAGACTAAGGAGCAGCACATTAGGAAAATAATAAACATGCTAATCTCTTACATTTCCTTTAAGTAAAGCATCATCACATTTAGCAATTCAGTGCAGAGCCTATTTGCTTGCAGCTGTGTACCTTAACTCTTCTGATGGCCCGTTAAACCAGAAACATCTTCTAAGTGAGGTTCTGAGAAAAAAGTCTGCTTGGTCTTTACTGCAAACCCCAGGCATTACTACTGCAGCATTTGTATTGAGGGCTATAGGGAGTTAAACAGAAAATCTGCCTTTTAAATATATGGGGCATGAGGTGCAGCATCAGTTGCCTTTACAGAGTTGAGAGACTTGGAACTCCAAGATTTAGTGTCTGGATCTTCCACTAATAGTCTACTGATCGGATGGAAAGTGTTTCATCCTAGGATGTAATTAGCAAAATGACAATGCTAAGGCAATTTCTGGGCCAACTGAGCTTACTGGAGTTACTCCAGATTTAAAAAGTTTCACTGTAAAAAGGAATTCAGCCCTTAATATATGACTAATGGTATGAACCTCAATTAATGCAGGTTTTCTCACTTTGGCTTTTACTTGAAATGATAAAAAATGAATAAAGTTAATATAATTATATTCTTCTGTCAATCCTTCCAGAATATATCATTTGCCAGGTTCTGTCTCCATTACATTCCGTGCTCTATAGATTTTCAGGTATATCCGAACAAAGGAAAGGACCAAAGAAAAAATCGCTTGCCCATAAAAAAGAAATGTAAACTAGTTTTGAATGCACATCATGCTTTTTCATCTTTGACAGCAGCAGTATTTCAGAAGATCCCAGATATGAGGTATTTATGGCAGGTGCATTACTACTTAGAAACTAATCTCACACACATGGCTGTTAACGTGAAATATGGATTTTAATAATCCAGCTTGGTGAGATATGTGAGCCTGCCTGGTGGGGATGTGATTAGCCACAGTCTGCAAGATTAATTGAGATACACAGCACAAGATTGTATTTAGTGAGCTCCAAGCCAGTCTGATTATGCAAGAGACCACTTAGCTAAGGCTGTATCTTTATGGATATAAAAACAGATAAATCACGAATTCTGCTGTGACAGGAGAGTCAGAATAAAGACTGTTTAAGTCAGTGAGCCCAGTGAACAGATCATCAAAGTATAATATCTGGATATTTTGTAAGCAGGAAAAGTAAACCACCAAGAACAAAAAAATATTGCATGTAGTTCAAACAGAGCAAAAAGCATATAAAAAATGAGATTTAAAATGTCTGCCATCATTATTACTTTAAATTGATGGTATGAAATTTACTTTTTTGTTTAAACATGGCGATATTCATTCAGGAGAATATTGTTTCTAAATGTTAATTTTCTTTTTAGCTTACAGCATAATTCGAAATTGCATCAACATCACAACTACATGAGATACAAGCTTGAAAGATTAGATAAGTACAGAATGGCACTATCAGGAAAACTTTTAGTAGTTTTAATCCAATACCATTATTTTTCTATAATGTGTGTATTTTCCAACCCACTGCATTACTGAAAACACCAATTTGTAATACAGAAGCAAAAAACACGGGGTGGTACTTGCAGAAACCAGTGCAGCCTGGATTCAATGTCTTTCTCCACAAGGTGTTAGTAATTTGGATAATTTACCTACTCATCCCTTGCCTCGGTATTCCTGTCTGTGAACACACAAGTAGCTGACAGAGATACTGAAGGGTATTCAGATACTGTTGTTTTACCTTTAAAATCATATGAGTACCAAGCATGGAGAGCGCTTTCAAAGAAAATTTGTTGTTACTCTTGTCAATAACTTCAAAGGACCAAAGTCCATTTTCCCCAAAGTACATGGGCTGCTAGCTGCAAAACTAGTAACTTCTGCAGTAATCTAAAAGACATTTTTGCTCATGCTCTCAAATCCCAGTGAGCCTACTACAGATTAGTCAGTCTTCTAAATTAGAGATGAAGTAAACACAATAAGAAAGGCCAGAATAAGGCACTGTGAATTGTACTTCATTTGTTTACTTTGACAGTTATGGTTTAGCTTAAATTATTCATGGGAATATTTTGCACTTAATACCAAATGTCTTATATATAAAAATACTGAGCTTTCAGTAATGTGAACATCGGTCAATAACTTCACTACAAAAGGTTTTTCTGAATAACAAAAATCTTGCATGTACGTGTCCCAAGGAAACACTATGACAGTAACATTCAGAGTCAACAGACGCTGAGTTGACTCTTACTCCAGTTCACCAACCACATCATGCTGACCTTGGATTTAACAATCCTCTACAGTGTGACAGTCTGAAATTCAGTGCTACAGCATAGGTTCCAGTACTTCTTTATTGGTTTTGCGTTCCTCAAGCTATGTGTCACACAAATTAATAAATGTTTTTTCTGGAAAATCTATGGCAGCAACAGAATCTCTGAAGGACTTGGAGTAGGACTTGATGATCCTTATGAGTCCCTTCCAACTCGAGATATTGTGTGACTCTAGAACTTAATATATTGTGAAAATTAGAACTATACCAAAACTGGCATAGTCTTGTCCTGTTTGACTGGAATGCCCTTCTTGCACTATGTGTTGGTGTACAATTTTTTCTGCATGTTTCAGGGTTCTGCTTTTTCCTCCGGGTGGCCAGTCATCAACTGAACATTCTCCTTCATCATTTCCCCAGCAATATGAATGGCTATCACTTCTTCTGCTTTGCTTCTATTAGACTATTTGGTGTACTAAAGCACATAACTGAGGGGACAGCATCCTGAAGAGCTTCAGGGGACACATCACAGAATCACAGAATCACAGAATAGTAGGGGTTGGAAGGGACCTCTGGGGGTCATCTAGTCCAACCCCCGTGCCGAAGCAGGGTCACCTACAGCAGGCTGCACAGGACCTTGTCCAGGCGGGTCTTGAATATCTCCAGAGAAGGAGACTCCACAACCTCCCTGGGCAGCCTGTTCAAGTGCTCCGTCACCCTCAGAGGGAAGAAGTTCTTCCTCATGTTCAGATGGAACTTTTCTTTAGGATAAAAGTGATATTTATAAGAAAAAAAAAAGTCATTTTGATTATATAATATACAAAATTGTATGTTCACAAGAGCATACATGTAAACACAGATTTATTTAAAATTTTAGAGTAAGCATGCTGGAAATAATGAGGACAATTATTTACAATAAAGATGATGTTTCAGTTTTTAATTATTTACAATAAAGATGATGTTTCAGGTTTTAATATGCTTTGGAAGAACATTGTTTCATTTATTGAATGCTTCAAGATATCTTTATTTTGATATCCTAAGTGTTCTTTATAGTACACTGACAGTAACTATGAACAAGGTACGTAGAGTTCATAATGCAATTACACCAAAGTTATGCTTTCTTTTATGTGTAATTACAATTTAATTTATAGAACAAAATGCTTAATTACATGATAGAGATTAATTACAACATGCATTAAATGCAATAGGTCTGGTTTCTGAACAATAATGTGTGAAATTAGAAAAGGAAGAAGATATCCATTCTATTAATAATAAAACGGAATGAATAAGTAAGACTTGCTCTTTCTTAAATTTGTTTTGTTTTATTGCTAGAGTGTGTTTTGACTTCATCTTGTATGGAGAAGTTTTCTGTTTCTGCTTGAAAATCCAATTTTTTATGATATGCTTCAAAATATCACTAAAGGAGAATATAATTACTTTCTCTTTACTGTAGCAAAGGTGAAAAATCACATCCATCTGACTTATCCCTTTAGATCTGATTTGAATTTTGGACTTCAGAATTAACTACATTCAGTATTGGAGAAATCTCATAATTCTGTTTTCTTCCTCAGCAGGTCAGTAGAGGGTAGTGTTTTTTCCCTCAGAAGACATAAAAGTTTAAACCCTAATGGTTTTGTTAATAACAGAAGAGTAATATTTCTACTAAGCACTTTTTGATGCACATTTTAATGTCTATACACATATTCTAGCAAAACCATAAAACCATATCAAATAATATTAAAATACACCACATGTGGAATCCGATGATTCTTAAACATTTTTTAGAACAGCCCTGTGTCTTGCACCTTTTTTTAGCAATGTGTATACTGAAACTATAAAATAGTTACCACTCTTCAGATGTTATCTAGACAGCTATGTAAAGAATTAATGCACAACTGGTCAGGGCTAGATTTCTGTGAGCGCTGGTAGGTATAAAAACAGTAATAGATTGTATTGTCAAAGCAGTTTGTAGTTTGTATTTTTTCTTGTCAGATAACTACATAAAATGTACTGATACTGTCTATATATTTCTGTAGTAAGGGCTTTTTAGCATGCGTATGCTGTACTTCTTTATACTATACAGGTACAACAATTTTTGTACAGCCCCCTTTACATTGTCAATAATACATGGAGTTTCTTCATATGAAGATGGTTAGAAAATCAGAAAAAAAAGTCTAGAAGAGACCTCTGTGATCCATCTAGGCTAGTTCCTCACCCCTGCAGAAAGATCAACTGTATCTAACCATTCCTGACAGTGTTTGGCACCAATAGATATTCCACAATGCCCCACAGCAATTTTTCCAATGTTTAAGTATCCATATCAAATTAAAAAATATTCCTTAATGTCTGTTCTAAATCTCTTCCTTTGCAATTTATTCCTCCTATTTCTTATGTTGTTCTCAATGGACGTTTTATTTGATTTCTTCTTTGCAATTACCTTTTCTTTACTTACAAAGAAAAAACAGCCAAAACCAACTGCTCTATCCTTCCTTCTTAAAGTTTTATCTGCTTTAGAATAAACAATTCAAATAATCAATCTTTCTACGATTCTCCACATGCTTGCTTGCTTGTTTGTTTCTGCTGTCGTGGTTTTCTGATCCTTTTTAGCTGAGCATGTCGTAATACTCCAGGCTGAGCCCTTACACTGGAAGCAAAGGTTTAGTTCCCACCTAGCAAACAGTGTTAGTGTTTGCACGCAGCAGTGTAAGGTCTGTCTGCTTCCACATGTATGACAGCAATTAGCTCTGGCTTTTGAACTTTCTAGTTCTTTATGAAGAACTACTGGACCTTCATACACATTTACTTTACTAGAGGAATGACCACACTGCGACAGGACAAAGGTCCATTTAACCTAGTAACTCCAACAGTGGCCATAAACAGAAGACTAGGGATGAGTAAAATTGAGGCAAAGGTGCATGCTGCTTCCCACTCCTATTATTCTCACTCCCAACCTCATTATTTTCAGACTGTGTTAGTTACTTGCCATTTCCTGAAACCTCTCTTTTTTCATTTGAATGAAAAAAGATATTAAATATTAAAGATATTACAGAGCAATCTGTTGTTGCCTTTCCTGTCTGCTGAATTGCAGACTACCATATTCTTTGTTCCTTCTCTTAATGTTTATATACATATGGAATTACATCTTTTTTTTTAACTTTATTTATATTTTTATTACTTGCTATTGCTTGACAGTTTTTTCTGATTTTATGCCACATTCTTACTGATTCTGCCCATGTGCATATATTTATACTTCTAATGTATTATGACCATTTCCACATTCTGCACACTTTTTTTTTTTTTTGACATCAGTGAGGAAAAGCTCATGGACCAGCAAGTTGTTTTTTACTTCACATCCTATTATTTCCCTGCATAAGAATAATTTCGGTTTTGTGGATTTGCTTTAGTTCTTTGGACCTTCAAACTTTCTTCCAATAAGACCTGGACCCTGGATTTATTGAAGGATGCCATAGTCAAGTTCAGTGTCATTACTTTGTTGCTCTTTCCCTTATTTTCCACAGTAATCATGAACTTAACCAATTCCTGGTCACCTTACTCAAGCTGCCTTCTGCCCTAACACTCCCCACAAATTCCCCTCTGTGATTACAAAATCTAGAAGCACTTTCCCTCTGACTGCTTGCTTCACAACAGAATTCAGGAAGTTGCTGTAAAGATTTCACAGGTTTGAAAGGATTTAATTTCTGTAACACAGGTTTCTCATCAGATGTTCCCTGTTGCTACTAAGTCCCTTACTTTTAACATCCTTATTAACCAGTCACAGAAAGCCCTCATTAAGCTTCCTGGTAGGTATCTCTAATACAAGTCTATCATGACTAAATGTTTGCTTATATCTATTTTATTATTGATGGAGTCTCAACAGATATATTTTCCTGTGCACTTTATAAACCTGAGAACATCTACATGCATCTTTCACTTCCACTCTTTTCTCTCTACCGTCTCTACTGAAAAAAAAATAATCTGATCAATACTACTGCCATGAGAATTATCACAAGTCTCTGTCACGCCAATCAAATCTCAAGTTAAGCTTGTAACATTACCATATTAAGACTCTCGGCTTCTGTTTATTCTCTATATTTACAGCAGATGCACACACATATGCACATGTGCACACACAGACAGCTTCTTCCAAAACTGCTGCTGCCTTGTCCCGTGTGTGTGTCCACTGGCTGAAATTTCCTTGAAATGATAAGAATTTTTGAACTTTCTGGATTAGGTCAAAAGAGGGAAAACGATTTGAATCAAAAGTAACAAGCTATAGAAAATTATGACACTGCAGGTGTTCCATTTGAAATATGCCTGGCTCCTGAGGATTCAATGAATTTATAATGCTTGCTTCAGGTACCTCTTATAGCACAAAATAATAAGGGAGGAAAGGAAGTGTGGTCTTACATACCAGTGAAAATTTAAAGATTAATAAAAAAAGCCCTACATGGATTCAATGATGGTTTGTATGAAGAATAGAAAGCGTAAGAGATGAACAAGGATGCTCTGCACACTACTGGAACAGAAATGACTTAGAAACAATATAGGTTTAACTCCTGTGCCTACGTTAAGTTTGTGAAATAAATCTACAAAAGGCAAAAATAAAAATTACTGCACATACAATTCTTAGTCTCTGGATAATACAACTTTAATAAGGAAGCTAAATTAAATTTAAAAGAGAAAGAAAAATATACAGGTCACCACAAGAGTTTCATTTCATGCTTGTTACTGATATAGGTTATAATTTCAGTAATTATAGAGTCATAGAATCATAGAATGCTTTGGGTTGGAAAAGACCTTTAGAGGTCATCTAGCCCAACCTCCCTGCAGTGAGCAATCAAAGCACCTGTCACTGTACTCTGTCAGAACCATCACGATTTTATATGAAAATGCATATATTTACTTACTGGCAATGGAACATAGAAAAAAAAAAAAGAAAAAAGGTGGGAAGAACTTTCGGTTTAGGTATCCCAGGTGTGCTGCAGTCCTGCCTCCGCCAGCTCAGTCAGCTGTGGCTCCAGACCAGCAGCAATGCTTGCTGAGTACAGCAGTACCCACTTGATGCTGACTCCTGCTGCGGTGAAGTAATTTCATTCTGTTCAGTATTGCTCATCTAAACTTGAGGATTAATGACTCAATGGACTATCATCCAACAGAAAGGAGTGACAGATTTTGCGCATGCTGGGCAAACACTGTGCCCAGGGTCATGAAGTACAGGGAGCCACGAGTGCCCTTACACTCGTCAGACCTCCGTTCAATCTCTTAGAGAAATTCATGTATCTGGCGAGGACCAAATAAGAAAGGAAGGACAACTGACTTCCCCTTAAGAGAAAGAAATTTTTGGGATGCCAGAAATGATGAGCTTTGAGGTGCCACAGAGGAGATACAAGAGAGGAAATCTGCAAACCTCCATTCAGGGGACAGAAATGAGGATTTCTATGGACATGTTTCTACTTCCTCAAAGTGAAGATCTTCATAGAAAACTAAAGTGTTAAACAGATTGATCTGTATTATAATTTTAAGTCTACTTTATATGATTTTTAATTTGGCTACATTAACTCAATTTAAAGAAAGACTAATGCACAGTTAAGAAGTATTCTACTTATTATGAATGACATAATTTGGGAGATAATTATTTGCCTGGGCTGTTTGAAAGCAACCTGTCAAAACAGTTTTATGATAGTAGTACTTTTCATTAAATATGTCTGTTTCCTATGAATAACTTTCACATTTAAATAAAGGTAGCTTTGATTTGTTTTGGTGTGGTTTTGTGTTTGTTTTTTATTCGTGGGGAGAAAAAAAAAGGAAAGGATAAGGTTCATCCAAAATATAATTTTCATTATTCACTGAATAAATGACTTTCTGACAAGTATGCATGTTCATGGACAATGCAAGATGATTCCCTTGTGATGTAACTATAAACAAGGTTTATGGGTAACTGCAGTACCTTCTGTCGATGTTTTGAGCATCATGCAATGTATGCTGCTATTATCTGTAATACAAACATCCAGTGAATTCAAATGAATACAATACATCCAGTGAATTCAAGTCAATTGAAAGTGGATTTTATCAGGCTATTGGAAATTCACGTGTTGCAACAGATCTGTTATAAATGTAGGTGATGACATGAAAAACTACACAGGTTAAAGTCACAAGCACTAAAGCACGCTGCTTCAGTTGCAAAATACAGAGACACCTAAACTAAAGGGGAAAAAAAATGCCCTGAACTTTGAGGAACAAAATTAGTAGAAGTGCCTGAAAGTTCAGGGCAACAAATCATCAGCAATATGACAGGGTGGCCCAGGTAGGAAAAGGGCTAATGGTTTTACACTAAAATAGGGCAGATTCAGACTAGGTATAAGGAAGGAATTTTTTACAGTGAAGATGGTGGAACACCGGCACAGGTTACCCAGAGAGGTTGTAGATGCCCCATCACTGGAAACTTTGAAGGCCAGGTTGGACGAGGCTCTGAGCAACTTGGTCTACTTGAAGATGTCCCTGGTCATTGCATGGGGTTTGGACTAGATGACCTTTAATGGTCCCTTCCAACCCAAATAATTCTCTGATTCTCTGATTCTCTGATTCTATATTCTCAGAGAAATTCTCCAAATACTTGCATTTGTGAAAACAGATATTTAGAAGACTTTCAGTAATGTCACAGTTGCACAGTTCTAGTAGTTATATATCTTATTAGTTAATTGAAATTACCACTAGCAAGTTTGAAAACTTGTTTTATGTTACATTTAAATCATTCACCAAGTATTTGATAACTCTGTACTTCTTTTACAAAATAAGACAGTTATTTAACCGTTACTTCTTACACTGATGAAAGAGTTTTAGAAACATGTATCAAAACACCTTGTAAGATACATTTTCCATTCATCCAATGTCCTAGAGAATTACAGTATGCACAGAGATGAAGAGAGACACTGTGTACCTGCGTACTTATATTGTGAACAATCATTTACTTTATGGCCCCTAACCCAAATGGCATATCTTCTAAACAGTGTCCTAACATAAAATGCTGTAGCACCAAAGGCTAATATGAAATTATTTTTATAATTTTATAACTTGAACAAATAGAATTAAATGTCAGCCCCTATAATATCATTTATGATATTTTTTCTTTTGGTACAGAAACAGTAAGTCCATTTTATTTCTTCTTTACTTTGAAAAAGGGGTAAAAAAACTATATCTGAAGAAGGGCAACTTTGCAGACAAATACCGTTTTAAGTAAAAACGTAACATGAAAAAATTTGTGTAGATTATGTGAAGAACACATATCACAGTTGTTGTACTTTGCAAGGCCTGTGAACTTGCCAAGTTTTCTCTAAACTTGTCTTGGCCTGGCTAAAGCTTTGGTTTAGTTGACCAAGCTGCAACAAGTGAAGGAGGAATTTTTAATTAATTTGTTTTACTTTTGCTTATCAATAATGAAATATGTGATACAACCATATTTTCATGATTGCTAACAAAAAATAGTTGCACTTTGTAGAATTAAATATTTATGACTCTAACATAACAGTGTAGTACAGAGAGGTACAGACACTGTATGGTAGCAGAGGCCTCAAAAGGGAGGATAGAGGATGCAATGCAGAGCAATGCTGGTGTGAGGTGACAAGAAAAGGGACATAGGATGACACCGGAGACCCCAGGGCTGTAAGCAGTTGATCTGTACTCATGTAAATAAATGCAAACCTGAGAAATGGGCAAAATCAGTTTTAGGTGTAACAAAGATGGCAAAGAACAAGTATCCAGCATAGTGAGACACTCCTTATTTAAAAATCTGGGTGTAACCTGCAGTTGAAACAAAGGGCAAGGTCTAAAAACATGGTACCAAATATAGAAATAAAATTAGTCTCAAGTGAACCTTATGGCTGGAGAAACAGAATATCTGCATCACACTGCTCCTGGGCCAGACACAGATGTCTCGCTGTAATGCCCTGCTCAGACTGAGAACAGCAGCCATAGGACCCAGAGGTGCCAGGGAAGGCTGACCACAACAGCAGAGAATGGGGTTAACAGTAGGAGCTGCTGAATAACCATTTCCACTGTGTCACTATTGAGACCTTTTCTGCAACAACATTCTGTATTGCATTTTTCTTTCTCTCTTCTTCTACAACCATAAGACCCGGACTAATAATTTTTTTTTTGTTAGATTGTTCAAATTTCAGTCATGTTAACAATAAGCTATTGATTTTACATATAATATGTGTTTCCTTTTGCCTTCCAGATTTTGAGTGCCACAGCCACACTAGATTTTGGTAGATGAAAGGCTGTAGCGGGATATTCATAAGGTGCTTAGAGTAATGTGATTACGACATCCCAGGGCGTCCTGGTTAAAAAGTCCTGTAAACTTTAGCAACAGGTGCATTGTTTATGATAACTTAGATTTAAGAATTTCCAGTAGTTACTCAGCTGGGTGGTATTTCAGAACAGTGTGAACACAAACCATCCACACTGATTTAACCAATACTTTCTTGGTGGTATTGTACAATATGTTTAAAAAAATTTCTGCTGTCATAAAATAATAATAATTTAAAAAGAAATAATGTAATACTACCACAAAGGAACAGACATTCAGATTCTTCGTTGTATGATATTTTATAGAGGCTTTTGTAACACAGTTGTGCATCACATAGGTACACTGACTGTGGAGGCAGGAAAGATCTGTCCCAGAGATGTCTCATTCTTTTTAGGCAAACGCTAAATTCTGAATATAGTTGGACAGTGTAACTGCATTCATATGACTAATTTTCCATATGTGTACATATTCACTTGTTTTATCTAGTATCTAATCTTGTCTAGTGTCTTTAAGCTTTTTGTCTCACTGTTATTTTCAACTTAATTTCCCTTGCATATCAACTTTCTCCCTACAGGCAATATTCTTGTCTATATATCAGTATATTGGATCATCACATTAGCCTTTACACACATTACCTGTCCTACTTCAACCTTGAAAACTAGAAGACAATGCTTGTCCTAAATACAAAATTTTGAGTTCTTTTGGAGTTCTTTCTTCTTTTGTGTCTTTACACACATCACCTGGCCTACTTTAACCTTGAAAATTAGAAGACAATGCTTGTCTTGGATCCAAAATTTGGAGTTCTTTTGGAAAGAGTTCAGGAAAACATATAGTACTGTAAATTATGGGGCCATCCAGCTTAAGAATGGAAAAGCTAGGGGAAAGGTGCATCCTTTATTAAGGAATTGAAAATAGAATGGAAATGTTAATAACACTTACAGAGGGAGAATAATTTACAGAACCAAAATTGATAAATACATATATAAGCAGAGATTTCTTAATATAGAGGACAGTCTAGGCAAACAAGACATAAGTGAAAACATTAATTAATGAGCTATATGCCCTTAGTGAACACTTTCTGCAAAACAACTGAAAACTTCACGCTGTCAATTAATTCTAGTTTACATTGATGAGAAAGTTAAGTGTTAAATGCTCATTCACTACTGCATATGAAAGAGAACCTAAAAAGCATTTAATAGTTCTAATGACACACAATTTGGGAGTTTGTTTTTATTACTACTTTCAGTTAATTACTTACAGCAATTACAGTGTATTTCTGTATGGACATCCTTAACTACTTTCATTTTAGTTCTAATTTTTTCCCTATCACAAAGAAAGGCATTCTTTTTGAATTTAGATATACTGTATTTAGCTAGATTTTTCAAAAGTAGTAGAAGTAGCACCACCTAAAAAGTAAGAGGAATATGTACTCTAATCATAGTAATTATGTATCTAGAAATAGCTTTAAGAAGTAATGGATGCACCTAGATGGAGTTCATTGTCAAGTGACACATTTTTTCAGTAGCCTGCCATGAGCACCAATCCATTGCATTCTCTCTTCAGTTTTCACAAGCTTTATATTTAAATGGATTTCCCAGTGAGATTCATATCTATCTGAGTGCTATTCATACTGTTATTCACTGTAAATATCTCCAGCAGCCCTATTAACTTTAATGCACTAACTCTTCTTCTATTTATTGCAACTTAATGAATGCATAATAATTTTATTTTAGGGCACCATTAGCAGGATAGATTTTCCAAGCTCCTGTAGCTCAGCAGATGTACCAGCATAAATTACAACAAAGCTATGTGATTTTTTTATGATGGTCATAAGATGAAAGTATTAGAAAACCATTTTTCTCTTCTCCTGTAGACTCGGCATTCAGAAAGGCTACAGGTTTAGTAAAAGCCTCATGTCTATGTGGTGTAATCGGCATATGTTCTACAAGGAACCAGGATTTAAGCAGAAATGAGGATGTAAAACCAGGCCCTACAGCCTTCTTTCAGGTAGGGCAAAACGAAAAGAATCCAGAGGATATACCATCACACACCACAGAGCTGCTCATGTCTAACAATTGGGACTATTCATTTACATTCTATTCATAACAAGAGTTCTTTCCCTTTCCTATTATTTGGAACAACACTCAGTAAAAATGAATCATATCTTTGAGGGCTTGTTGAGGGCCTACATGAGCAAATGAAAGATATTTGTGTCATTCACTTCACATCTGTAAAGATAAAGCAATGAAACAGAGATGGCTGAGTGGATTTCAGGGAAATTTTGATGTATAAAATTGAATCTCTCCCACACTTGAAAGCAATGCTTGAACCACTGGAGAGCAGTCTAAGTAGCTGTAATACGCACTTGGGTAATTAATGGAAATTCTACATATAAAATGTTAGTATGACAAACAAATCAGCTTGCTTTGATCTAAATTTAGACTATTAAAAATGCTAACCCAGCTGCAAGATCCAGATTATAAATCCTACAAACATCAAACTAAGCTCAAATAAATAGAGATACCCAAGACAGAACATCGCTTCCTAGTGCAAAATATATGGTGAGCACTGGACGACTACTTACAGCTTAACAAATTGTAATATATTGGGAAGTATAGACATAAAATAGTATTAGTCTCACATATTCATCAAAGAAAAAAAAGCTATCTGGAGCTGAAGCTCAATTACACCCAAGAAAGGTCTCTGGAGTTGCATACTGACCAGCTGAAGAATTAAAATATCCTTACAGAACAGAGTGAAAAATGCAACATTTTTCACAACAAAGTTGAATTCTGTCAGTAAAGTGACCTATCATCTTTAACCTCTCAGAGTGTTTTGGCTCTTTCACTGACCTGTTCAAAATACATTGCAAGATAGAGCCAAATCCAAAGTCTTTAAGTTTTCACATTTTTCAGTGCTTCCTTTTTGCCTATGTAGTTAATAAGAAATTTTTCTTAGAATTCCTTGTTATAGCTCAATGTATCCACACAACATTTGTGATCCAGAATGCTTGCCTTAGGCATGGTTCTTCAACCATGTTATTTTACGCCTGTGGAAAACTTTGCAATGCCTGAAATAAACTCAATTATTTAAAGATTTTGATAGCTATCATATCAAAATATCCTGAAAATATTCTTTTGTACCCTTCTTTTCTAAACTGCTGCTGTGGGACTGAAATATGCAAACTTCTCTGGAAATCCTGGGACACCTCCTCTTGATGTGCTACAGGTGACAGAGCAGACAGCCTGCCTGTCATTGAACAGATGTTTCTTTTGCATTACTGTTTCTTACAATAAACTATGATTCATGCAGCTGCAAGGAGTCTCACTTTTAATTCAGATTATTATGTTTTGTCATCGGATGAATGTGTACATTTAACATATTCTTACACTCTTCTCCAAAAATATCCTTCATCGGGAAAGCAAAATTTAGCTTCTTTCCTGTTAGCTTCATGGAGCTTTTCTGGATCGGGAATTCCTCACCTCCATGGGACCACAAACAACACTACATGTATTTCTCTAGAAATCACAGGGACAAACACAAGGATGTATCATACCTTCTATTCTCAAACAGACATCAGAAATCCTGTGGAAATCACCACCTTCAGTCATGACTATAAGATCACATGCGTGAGCAGTTACTTTTAATCTCTTTGACTTGCATTTCACATTGAACACAGCATGCTAGCAGCTGGAAACTCTTGCATGTGACACATATAAGTGACACAAGCATATTCCATGTTACATTTAGCGAGATATGCCAAGCTGCATGAAGTAAATTTCCAAGAACCATCTTTCAGGGCACATCGCTTTGCACTGCATGTCATCAGCTCTTCTTTGTACAGCATACAATGATGGTAATGGCATCATCACAGGTGTGCTAAATCAGGGGTAAGGCATCTTGGGAAAGATTTTTAAACATTTTCTCAAGGGAACAGTACCTTCGAAACATACCAAACAAGGGTTAAACTGTATTCTACTTTGTAATAAATGTAAGCATTGCAATATTTATACTTCTTTATAATTTGCTGGCCAAGGACTTTGCCTTGGTTTAATTTCTCTAGCTCTTTCTGTGTTTATATATATATATGCAAGTGCACTCTCATGTACATCTGCACATTGTGTAGAATGTGTGGAACCTCAGCAATTGCACTATCGAATCAACTTCTTTCTGGTAACTAAGGAAAGATTAGAGAAACCTTTCATTCAGTTTGATTATTTACTTAATTCCACTGGATTTGAAAACATAATAGGATAATTTTTCAATTTAATTCAGTATGTTTTATGCATAAGTAATAAACATTACATCAAATTATTCTTGTTTAGACCTTAAAAATATTATTTTGGGTGAGCTAACAACATGAAGATTTGTTGGTTTTGAATACATCTTCTTCAAGGAATTCCTCTCTTTAAATAAATTGTAATTTTTTTTTAAACAGGAATTTCTAGAGTTACATGAGAACGTGTTGTATTACTGCCTTTCCATATTATGCATTACGCAGATGTTTTGCTGTGTATATTACTACTGCTGTATCTACCCAAGGAACAGTTACACACATGTTAAACCGTCAGTCCTGAATTCACACCCCGTAATTAAGGTTATGTTAAAAAGTTCATTCCAGCTTTAGAATTTCTTAAGCTTTCCTGGTTTTACTGTTAGTGTATAGGTTGATATGCAACCTTAACAAGACATTCGTGTACTTTGGATCTGGAAGGATCACTAGCACAACTAGTGCTCAGTCTCTGCTGAACCCGTAGCAATGGCCTTGAGCATTCACAGAGGGTCCAGAACTCAGAATGGTAAGCTGGAGCAAGAAAGGAAAGGAAGGGTGTTCCTCAGCCAGCACTGCTCGGTAAGACCAGTGAAATTTCATACAAACATGCGATGGCCAAGATCTTGTTCGGAAGAGTAAAACTGAGTGTGGGAAAGGGCTAAGGGAGAAGACATCTGCAACTGTAGTTCACATGAATACAATATTTTTGCATCACAGAAAACACCATTTATAAAGGTGATCAAATAATAATAGTTAAAAAACAAAAGCAAAAAAACAGAAAGAGATCAACAGACTAAACTCTTTTCCTCTCAGTTCTTTTGTCGTCTTTTTTTTATTCAACAAATGCTGAACAGATAAGTTGTTGTATAATCAGTTATGCTTTATTAAGCAGGAATGATCAGTATGAATAATAAGACGACAGAATGTTCAGGGTTGGAAGGGACCTCTGTGGGTCATCTAGTCCAACCCTCCTGCCGAAGCAGGGTCGCCTACAGCAGGCTGTACAGGACCTTGTCCAGGCGGGTCTTGAAGATCTCCAGACAAGGAGACTCCACAACTTCTCTGGGCAGACTGTTCCAGTGCTCCGTCACCCTCAGAGGGAAGAAGTTCTTCCTCATGTTCAGACGGAACTTCCTGTGCTTCAGTTTGCACCCATTGCCCCTTGTCCTGTCACTGGGCACTACTGAAAAGAGCTTGGCCCCATCCTCCTGACACCCACCCTTCAGATATTTATAAGCATTTATTAGGTCCCCTCGCAGCCTTCTCTTCTTCAGGCTGAACAAGCCCAGCTTCCTCAGCCTCTCCTCGTAGGGGAGATGTTCCGGTCCCCTCATCATCCTTGTAGCCCTCCGCTGGACTCTCTCCAGTAGCTCTTCATCTTTCTTGAAGTGGGGAGTCCAGAACTGGACACAGGACTCCAGATGAGGCCTCACCAGGGCAGTCTAGAGGGGAAGGAGAACCTCCCTCGACCTTCTGGCCACACTCCTCCTAATGCACGCCAGGATCCCATTAGCTTTCTTGGCAGCCAGGGCACACTGCTGGCTCATGCTTAACATGTCGTCCACCAGGACACCCAGGTCCCTCTCCGCAGAGCTGCTCTCCAGCAGGTCTACCGCAAGCCTGTACTGGTGCATGGGGTTGTTCATCCCCAGGTGCAGGACCCTGCACTTGCCTTTGTTGAACCTCATCAGGTTCCTCTCTGCCCAACTTTCCAGCCTGTCCAGGTCACGCTGAATGGCAGCACAGCCTTCTGGTGTATCTACCACTCCTCCCAGCTTGGTGTCGTCAGCAAACTTGCTGAGGGTACATTCTAACTCTTCATCCAGGTCGTTGATGAAGAAGTTAAAGAAGGCTGGGCCCAGTACTGACCCCTGGGGGACACTACTAGTTACAGGCCTCCAATTAGACTCAGTGCCGCTGATGACAACCCTCTGAGTTCTGCCATTCAGCCAGTTCTCAGTCCACCTCAGCGACCACTCATCCAGCCCACACTTCCTGAGCTTCCCTAGGAGGATGTTATGGGAGACAGTGTCGAAAGCCTTGCTGAAGTCGAGGTAGACAACATCCACGGCTCTCCCTTCGTCTACCCAGCCAGTCATGTCATCATAGAAAGCTATCAGATTGGTCAGGCATGCTTTCCCCTTGGTGAATCCCTGCTGACTACTCCTGATGACCTTCTTTTCCTCCACTTGCTTGTTGATGACCTCCAGGACAAGCTGCTCCATCACCTTTCCCGGGATGGAGGTGAGGCTGACCGTCCTGTAGTTCCCTGGGTCCTCCTTCTTGCCCTTTTTGAAGATTGGATTGACACTGGCTTTCCACCAGTCCTCGGGCACCTCTCCTGTCCTCCAGAACCTTTCAAAGATGATGGAAAGTGGCTCAGCAATGACATCCACCAGCTCTCTCAGCACTCGTGGGTGCATTCCATTGGGGCCATGGATTTGTGGGCTTTCAGATCGCATAAGCGATCCCTCAAGCAGTCCTCCTCAACCAAGGGAAAAGTTAACTACAAAGATTCATCAGCATTCACTGCCCCTGTATGCTAAATACATATTATTCTGCAGAAATGAAGCACTAGGATATGACTGCGTGTTAGAGAACGTCAGAGTTTGCAAATGAACTTAAATCCCCAAGACAAGTCCATTTCCTGAAGAAGCTGCTGTTATTGAATAAATACTAATTTCTCTATAGGTATTTATGACTGCTGTCCAACTTGATGGTGACCTAGCAAACTGCACATGACTGCTTCCCTCCAGGGAAGGTTTTCTGCTGAAACAGGCAGAATATCTCAGGCAACAGAAGTACAGAAGCAACTGAAGAACAAGGTGCTTACAATCAAATGCTGCGCTGGGGCCCAACACAGCCTGACATAAGCCTTGACTAATGATTTAATTCAGCCCTTCAGCATGCAGGTGTATCTGTTCTATCATCTAGAGGACATGCAAATCACTAACACATGCAAAGAAGGAGCTGATGTTACAAGATAATGGTAATGTGCACCTGTGATTTAGAAGGCAAATCAAGGCCTTAGAACAGTGGTCTACATTAATTATTATAAAATCCATTCAACTCTCTATATAACATAACAATTGAGTGCTTATATTTTGCTACCTTACCAAAGATTTAAATCTACTTACAAACAATAATCCCTATATTAAGATTTATAAACATTCCCAGATATTCATAATTTATGGCTGGTTTATGCACAATTGTCAAGATAATTTTGCTGGAACAGAGAAATAGGGTGGTGGCAACAGACAGTGGCGGACTACTTGCCTGCTCTTTGTTTGAGTTAGCATTTCACTTTTGGAAATGTCTAACCTAGTTACAGCAAAGTAAATTACTGATAGTACTTCATGTTTTCATCCTTTGACTCTAAGATTGATTACTCTGCAGCCACTTTAGAGAATTTTGGTTTGCCTTTCTTTGTATGACAGTATATTCACATACAAGGAGGAATGAGGGATTGAGACTAGGAAACAGCTTTCATTTTCCTCCTACCACTAAATAATCTGTCTTCTTAATACCAGGCTAAAAGGTCAATATCTAATTTAGGATCCTGTTGCTGTAATCCTCGAGATGAGTAAATCTTGACTTCAGGCAAGATGGCCTTGTGGTTGAATGCTTTTTTAAGGTGAGAAAAAGCTGAGGAATTGGCCCACACTTAAAAGCAGTCATTAAAACACGTGTAATGCAGATTTTAGTTTGGGTTTTGGTTTGGTTTTTTTTTCTGAATGTCTACTTGCTGCAAATTCCTGAAAAAGTCTAGGTCCAGTTGCCACAGCTTTGAAAAAGTTCTCCAAGCTTGTGCTTTTCAAGTGGCTCTGTCTGGGCATCTCAGTAGTCAAAAAAAAGGGGATTAAAGAATGAGTTCGACCATTCTGGACTGTCCACACTTCTTAACTGCCCACAGTTTTAATGCTTCAGGCACAAAACATTTAACTTCACACCTTACTTTTGGTTCGGGCAACCCAACTCTCTCTAAGTGAATCTGATGGTGGAAGAGCTAGCATTAAATATTTTTCCCTTTCGCCAAGTGACCATTTGCTGTCTTTTGTCCTCTCAGCCTGGAACTGATCTCTGGTACACCCCTATTTAACACTTTAGACATAGCTTCTGAGCCCACTTCTCTGGAATATGATCTGCAGTCTATTCAGTCGCAGATTTTTCTTTGTCTGAGGAGGTTCCATTAGATATCACAGAAAAGCCATATTCTCTCTGTCCTTTAGTCCTTTCACAGGTGTGACACCTACCAGGTTCCCACAGTTTCAGTGCTGTGGGCACACAAGTTTTAAGTTCATTCACATAAAATACACATTTAGCTTTGTACAATGGAGAAAATTATTTATTCCTTCTTTAGAAAAGATGGGCATCCAAACAAAACAATAAAATCATCTGTATATATCTGTATTTTCTGTGCAATTTCTTTTTATAGTCTTGAGAATCTGAGGGGGTGTATGTCAGACCATTCCTTGGAATTTCAAGGTATTCTGTTGCACATGGCTTTTCTTTCAAACCCAAGTATACTCATCTCACTCTTGCAATCATGTTTGTTTTTTTCTTAAGTGGTACTTTTGTTAAGATGAACCTCTCTTTAGCAAACAGAACTCTTCCGTTGTTTTTGTTTCCTACTTCTTCTCCATCTCAGTGAATGCTGGTGAAATGATATAGATACATATTTTACACAGGTATAAATGAGAACTAGCAACTGGAAAACCATGCATTTTCTGAGTGATTTTCCACCCTGGACCTCTCTCTTTTCTCACCCAGAAAGTTTTTCCCAGTTGATGTTGCCTTCTTAGCTGAACTGTTGTTCCAACACAGCCCAGTCCATCAGGTTAATGGCTCATACTCTGTGTTCTGAGGCTTCATCTAGACAAGCAGACTGATTTCTTTTAGAGAATTTGTCAGTTTGTGATGGACTTACTTAATACTCCTTGGGGCATTCAGTAATGTCATGGTTTAGGCATTAACTAGCATTCTTCAGTGATAGACAGATGCCCCAAATTGTTACAGAAGCTATATTAAAATATAAATACCCCTGACTGTAGGAATGGAATGTGAAGCATTTACTACAGCGTCATACATGCTGTTACTTAAAAGAGTCTGTCTTACTATAGCATGCATTTTCAGTTCTCAAATTCCCCTTCATTTCCTCCTTATGGTTAACAATCTACACTTTCTCTCACACTACAAATAAATACTGAACAAATATTTAAAGAAATTCAAACTTATTGTAACTGCCCTACAAAAGGCTAATTCATTATACATAATATATAGAAAGTTACTATATCCATTTTAATATACAAAGCAGAGCAAGAAAGGCGGATGAAAACTAGAACAAGAGACTGCTCAATGACATTCTAAAGGATGCATGCAGCAATCTGACTGCGGTAGAAGAGCATTGTTTGCTGGGCATTCCTATCCATTTGGCCTTCAGGAAAGAAGGCTATCTTTTGATCTCTTTCTAGCTCTGTCTCTGACTTTGTGTGACCTTTGGCAAGTCACATTAGTTGGGTGTGCAGTATCAATAAAAATCAGTAAACTACTGCTTTACTTGTTCTCTTGAGGATTGTGAGGCTTAATTAGTGAATTATATGAATCTTTTCTAGACTCACAAATTCAAATTGCTATAAGGACAAAGTTTTATTGTCATTATTCCTTTGGGAAAGGAGTTTCTTAGAGCTGTGGGAGATAATTAGTCACATTTTGCAGGCTATGCTGCAGCTAAAACCACCACTAAAGGAATTTCTTATATAATATGAAAAATACTTACTCTCACAAGTTTAACAAAATCAGATGTGGGTTCTGGGTTTATGACTTGGCCTTTTCCTTCCTTTCCACAGTTTGAAAACAGTTAGGGTGTTAGGATTTGTTCGATTTTCTTTTGTTTTAAATGGTGATAAATTTGCACTTCATTTCTAGAATACTGCTTATATAGAAAGTTTAAGAAATATGTTTTGTCTAAAAATTCCACTTTATTGAGGATCACATGCCCCGGTTCCTTGCAATTGTTCATAATTTTAGCCATAGAAACTATAATCATCGCTTTCAAAGTATTTGGAATAGCCACAAACTATTTTTGCTTAGACATCTTGTAGTTTAAATAAAATAATTCGCTATGGGTTTTCTTGTACACGCTGTGACTGATGGCATTAAGCCTACCACAAGCTGCCTTTCAGCTGGCCATTTGCAAATGGACTGATTCTGGTTTTGAACAGCCAGTGTTACCTTTCTGCATTATTTGGAGGAAGAGCACGTAAGCTGTCTGAGAGACAGCCTTATTTAGCAGAGTTACAGTAGCTTGACTCCCTTTGTGACATTAGTAAAGGTATTAAGGCACTTCTGAAAAGTTTATATTATGGGCTAGATTTCTTAAAGTGGGTGCATGTGTCGCATTAAAGGGGGGGTTAAGGGGATGAGCTCAAAGTTATAGTTTAGCGCTTTAGTTAACCATGCGTTCCTGGGGATACGTCTGACAAAGTCAGAGGCGCAACTCTTAACAAAAAGGCGTCCCTTCTTGGGGGGGGAAGAGAGGTTCAGGCCCGTCGACCCGTCCGTCAGGTGAAGTTCTCGCTTGGCTCCTCCTCCCCAAAGAGAGTTTTCAAGTGCCAATTTTTATATGTTTTGAAATCTTTTTGCGAGGTGGGACTAAGTGAATTCTTGTGTATCGATTGGCTTTTGGCATGGAATGTCGTGTCATCAGAAGCGGGACTCAGCAGTGTGATACGCCTTCGGAGCGGGTATCTTGGTATGTGCATTCGGGGGCCATCTGTGCTTTATTCAAAGCAATCTCTGAAGCAATCTCTGGCTGTGGCAGCCTCCGCGGCGCCCCACAGATCACTTGAGTTTACAGTGATGGGCTATCCCCCCTTACTTTTGTCTGATAAGCACCAGTTATTTACTTCCTTTGTTAGATCTTCGGCTCTTGACACCTCAGTCCGTTTGTCTTTTCAAGTCCAGCAAGGCCATCGACTACAGCATGAAGATATATATGCACTTCTCTCATGTTTTTATTCTTCTGTTGTCACTATCTCCTTTATCTAACTTTCTGAATTTTCTTTCTTAATGTTTATCTAAGTTGCATGACAACTGCCTAGTCGGAGAAAACCATCAGGTTATAGACAAAACTAGATATACTTTCCCTCCACTTATTTTGTCCTTTAACTCTGTTGTTTTTTTTTTAAATATGACCAACATATTGCAAAACTTGCTTGTCAATCTGGATTCTAATGTATTTTTTTCTGAATAGTTGTCCAGGTAGTTTAAATCTGTCACTGCATCTGAGATCTGTGCTTTGGGGAACTCCACTAATTGCTCACAAAAAAATCCTTATCCATGTGATCATTCTCTTTTAGCAGCAACCTCAGTCAAAATATCAATGTTCTCCCATTTTATTATCACATACAAACTTTCATCTGGTACAATTTCTTAGGCAACTTGAAGAAGGTGCTTACATCGCTCATAAGCTATGCCATGCATTCCTTTTCACTAGCCAATCCTTGCTAGGCAAGGAGTACTATTAATATCGCTGTTCCAGTCACTTCACCAAATATCTGTTATGCCAACTAAGTTGTGTCTGTGATCACAATCATAATATAAGATGCTGTTGTTTACATTTCTTGCAGTAATAAATATTCATATAAGAAGTTCTTGAATTTGATTTACTACTCTCTTTCTCTCCCTCCTTTTGCTGTGATATGAATAATCATCTCACCTTTGGTTCACAGACCTTCTGCCAGGTTGATTAAAAAGATAATAATAAAGCTATGACCTAATTTAAAGTTCTCACTTAGCAAGTCCATACGGAAAAGCTGTCTGTTTTTGTTCTTCCTCAAGAGGCTGCTATCACTTGGCAAGCTCATGGAACTTCATCCTGTGGTGTAGCCACTATCTAGAAGTATCACCCAGACAGCTAGGCCTTAACCCGCAGGATACCCTTGTCCCTTCCATAGCCTTGACCTTCAGCTGGTAAAACTGACAATAATGCTATCTATGCCTTGAGGATCCAACTGTAACGGTATCTGTAGTACTCTGTAAATGGGAGTCATGGAGTAGTGGCCTGTGTGAAAAATAGGCCATAGCATACTTTCAGTAACAGCTTGAATTTGGTCTCCTTATACTTGCTGTGCCTTACAGACTAGCAACCAGAGCAACTTCGCATCCTTGGAGTTCACTACTCTTGCTCATTAAAAGATCTGGGCATCCTGAAGAGTCTGACCATGAGATATGGAGTCTATATGTGGGGCCTTACTAATCTGGCAAAGTGTGCTGGGGACTTACAAAAGTGTATCTTGACAAAAGAAACCATGGCAGCAAGAAATTCCTCTCACTGTCTTTTGGTGGTCCAAACTACAAACAGGAGACATACCTTGAGTTGTTTATTAAATCTTTAGCACTCCTAAGTAAGTTCATAAAAAAGAAGGGCAAGTGCAAGATGATCTAAGTGATATTAGTATGGTAAACCCCAAACCAAGTGAAACTTCTGCTGGTGCCATGAAGAATTTTAGCAGTTCTGATCTATTAAAAGGAGTTTTCTTTCCTCCTGAAATTTATAGAGCGTTACGAAACCTCCAGATCCTGCAAGGGGCCAACAGGGCTCAGTCTTCTCTATAACTTATTCAACATTTACCTGCCGTCACATACTGAACATTCAGAGGGTGCCCTCTCAAGGGAAGCAACATATCAAAGGGAACATTTATACTCATTATATGAAATCACAATAAGTAGATAGGATGCGGAAATTAATTTTGACTTGTAAAGAACGGAGATTTATGTATTGCAGCATGTTCTCTTTCAAGCATAAATATGCTTTGTATTTTCATAGGAATAATAAATGGCCATTTGTGCAGTGGGCGAAAATGGTATTCTAATCAGTCAGTGGAAACCAAAGTATAATATGTGTTGTGCTTCATTCCTGCAGTCTTACTAGATCATTCCCAGCAAGAAATACTACAGTGAGTCATAGCTATAGATTAGATAAAATCTTTTTTTTTCTTCCAGTAACACGGTTCTTTGAACATTAAAGGTTTGAAAATCTTTCACCTGATGCTAGCAAAAAGCTTGCCAAATATTAACATCCAAAATCTTTTTGAAGACAGCACAAAAATAATGAACTATGCAACCTAATTTATATACAGAGTTTGTATTTTTCCAAGTAGAATAGTGTTTATTGAATCCAGCTTATGTAACCATAGGAAGAATGGTCTCAACCCACTGCACAGAACGAAAGGATTGTTATAGAAAGAAATACTGTGGACTTATGTGAAAAAGTGTGTTCCTATCATTTTGCTTTCTTCTACTAAATATTCATACATGCATCTCATCCTGGTGAGAGAAAACAAGAGGGAAGCAATTTGAAATATGCTCATCCACCACCAGCATAATCTTCTTTTCCTTGCTCTCGGCACGCAAACATCATCAAATTCCATCTGAACAAGGATCCACAGAGAAACTGCTGAAGATATCACAGAATCACAGAATCACAGAATAGTAGGGGTTGGAAGGGACCTCTGTGGGTCATCTAGTCCAACCCCCCTGCCGAAGCAGGGTCACCTACAGTAGGCTGCACAGGATCTTCTCCAGGCGGGTCTTGAATATCTCCAGAGAAGGAGACTCCACAACCTCCCTGGGCAGCCTGTTCCAGTGCTCCGTCACCCTCAGAGGGAAGAAGTTCTTCCTCATGTTCAGATGGAACTTCCTGTGCCTCAGTTTGTGCCCATTACCCCTTGTCCTGTCACTGGGCACCATTGAAAAGAGCTTGGCCCCATCCTCCTGACACCCACCCTTCAGATATTTGTAGGCATTTATAAGGTCCCCTCGCAGCCTTCTCTTCTTCAGGCTGAACAAGCCCAGTTCCCTCAACCTCTCCTCGTAGGGGAGATGCTCCAGTCCCCTCACCATCCTTGTAGCCCTCCGCTGGACTCTCTCCAGTAGCTCTTCATCTTTCTTGAACTGGGGAGCCCAGAACTGGACACAGTACTCCAGATGAGGCTTCACCAGGGCAGTGTAGAGGGGAAGGAGAACCTCCCTCGTCCTACTGGCCACACTCTTCCTAATGCACCCCAGGATTCCATTGGCTTTCTTGGCAGCCAGGGCACACTGCTGGCTCATGGTTAACCTGTCGTCCACCAGGACACCCAGGTCCCTCTCCGCAGAGCTGCTCTCCAGCAGGTTCACCCCAAGCCTGTACTGGTGCATGAGGTTGTTCCTCCCCAGGTGCAGGACCCTGCACTTGCCCTTGTTGAACCTCATCAGTTTCCTCTCTGCCCAGCTTTCCAGCCTATCCAGGTCACGCTGAATGGCAGCACAGCCTTCTGGTGTATCTACCACACCTCCCAGTTTGGTGTCGTCAGCAAACTTGCTGAGGGTACATTCTAACTCTTCATCCAGGTCGTTGATGAAGAAGTTAAACAAGACTGGGCCCAGTACTGACCCCTGAGGGACACCACTTGTCACCAGCCTCCAACTAGACTCAGCGCCGCTGATGACAACCCTCTGAGTTCTGCCATTCAGCCAGTTCTCTATCCACTTCACCGACCACTCATCCAGCCCACACTTCCTCAGCTTCCCTAGGAGGACATCATGGGAGACTGTGTCGAAACCCTTATATATAGATATAACATAGTGCTCACTTGTGTTTGGAAATGCCTCAGTCAAAAGTGCCAGCATAGTTGTTTGCATATTTTGTACTGGTAGATGATATGTTACTGGCATCCTGAAAAATGTCATTTTGATCAGGCTGAACTAGCAGCTCTTTATGTGGATAACCTTCTAAATGGGAAGCAATATACTACGTCCTTTCTCCCCATTTGCTTTATAATTGTCCTCAGTTCCTGACTATTCCAGTTTACCTTTCAGCATTGTAAGACTAAAGTTAATTCTGTACTTTTCTAGTTTGTTTGTATTTTTTCCCCTGAATCTGACTTTTTTCAGAACAACATTTGTATGAAATGATACTCCAAAGCAATAAGACAGTAAGTCTAGGAGATGGGCAAAGTGTGTTGTTTTCTTAATCTTCTTCTTCATGATGTTTCTCTTAACTTGATAGTATTAGAAGTCAGCAGTGAGTGCTGTTTTTATCAGTACCGGACAGTTTGACTAATGCTTTACAATTTAGGGATGGCTTTTCAAAATATTGCTGAATACTGTTTGTCTGTCTAACCTAATGGAAATTATAGCTATTTGCCATCTTTGTCAATACCATTAATGTCAAGAATTAGTGCATACAGTTTATAGGTTTTCAATTACTTTTCTTCTGTGGGAAAACTCCAATCAAAATAGTGCTGAAAACACAGGGACAAGCCTGGTACACAGCATCTCTTGCAGTGTTGCCCTCATTGCCCCCTACCTAGAAGTGTTCAAGGTCAGGTTGGAAGGAGCTCCGAGCAACCTGGTCTAGTGGAAGATGTCCCTGCTCATGGCAGGGGGGTTGGAACCAGATGATCTTTAAGGTCCCTTCCAACCCAAACCATTCTATGATTCTATGATTCTATGATTGTTGTAAATGATGGGCAACTTTTATTCTCAAAAAATTTTGAATATACTCAAAAGTTTGCAGCTGTAAAAGACTCTCTGTTGGCTCCATGCACCTACTACTGATAGTCACTGACAGTCATCGTGACTTTCATTGGTTACGCTTTTGTAAGGTGGTTGACTAAAACCATCAGCAAATCAGAACAGAAATGTTGCACGGCAACTTAACAGTTTTGAAAATGATACTCCTGAGCAGGTCTTTCAAATAATTTTTTTTTCATTTTTCCTTTTTTTTTTTTTTACTCTAAGATGCAACAGAGACAGACATGGCCATTGCTACATGCAGGGTATGTAGACAGGGAAGACCTGTTTTCAGTTCTTGATCCATTTTATTCAGAGAAAGACTGTGAACAGAAGTACTTCATCTTCAGGGAAGCATCACAGCTTCTAGATGATAGGATAAATATCTTAGTGGTGATATCTCACAGTTTCTCCTGATGAAGTTTTTATATTTTGGATAAACCTGATTAGACTGGGGCATGAGATGGAGATGTGTTAGAATGAATATTACCGAGTAGACTATTTGCCAAGTTTTATGAAACTTGAAATGAAATGTATTAAATTTCTCTCCCACATATCATTCAACTCTTTAACATTGTTTCACTTGCTATTTTGTTGTTCTCTGGCTTGTACGTTTTAAATTTAATTTTCATTCAGATCTATATTTTTCATCCAAATATATGCAATTTTTTATGAACTGGAATTGCCATTTCCTCTCCCAATAAGCCTGGTTTCTGAGAAGGAAGCCTTAATCTCTTTCGAATAGGCTTTTGTACTGTCAAGTACAATAGAATAATAAAATATAGTTGTTTTCTTTTATTTAGATTAAATGGCACTAAAGATTTTCCAGAAATTTCTGTACAAACTGCAAGGAAACTATCTTTTAAGCTGATGCCCTGAACTTTATAAACAGAACCAGGACATACTTCTCTAAAAAAGGAGCTATAAAAACCAGCTGACAGAGCACAAAATACTTCAACATAAGAAATGAGAAATTCCAGACAGAGGAATGGGCCTTTATTCTCAGTGTAAGAGATTCACTGGTGCATCTGGATATAGGTATCTGGCTCCGGCTCGGGACGGAGCCGTAAACTGCCCTCTGCAGAGCAGTGCTGAATCAGCTTTCTCTTGTGAAATGAGACAATGAGCAAGAAATAGATTCCTGTCCTGTATTCATTAGGAAAGATTCAGACAGTTTTTTCTACTTTGAGGGCACAAGTACTGCTATCACCTCTTACAGGGCTGATCTAAACAGTGTGGCAAAAACATTCAGGATGAAGCTATCTAGATCTGTGCTGCTAAAGAAGCTCCAGCTGCCACGGGATGTTCCATTACCCCAGGAAGGATAGGGAAACGCTTGCTTAGGCACTGGGGAGCACTCTGGTAAGGAAGGAGACCAGGAAAAAGTTCCATTCTAATCTATTTTATAACAATATTAATTACAACAGTTTTAATTTTCCTGCTTCATGTCAGGCTGGCATTGTATCTAGCTGGGAGGCAACTCCTGAACTCTTCCAGGTCATGCTCCACAGGCAAAGGAATACCTCCCTGGGGAGTCCTTGTGGGGCTGTGGCGTGAGCACATTATTTTGCTGCTCCGTTCACCAATGTGGATCACTGAGTGCACACCTGATGGCACGAACTTAGGCACTAGGGGAACATCTAACAGAAAGTACATGTACCCAGAGTCTAAGAATTCAAAAGTTTAGGCACAGACTGATCTGGGATTTAGAGGTTTATGTATTTATATTCATAGAGTCATAGAATAGAATGCCTTGGGTTGGAAGGGACCTTTAAGAGGTCAATCCCCCCGCAGTGAGCCACAATATCTTCAACTAGCTGAGGTTGCTCAGAGCCCCGTCCAACCTGGCCTTGAATGTTTCCAGGGATGGGGCCTCCACTGCCTTCCTGGGCAACCTGTTCCAGTGTTTCACCACTCTCACCGTAAAAAATTTCTTCCTCATATCCTGCCCTTCCTTCCATCGAGTCTTCCTTATATCTATTGTTATACCCTAGTCTATATTGGGTATCCACAAAGTACTATGAAATGAATGCTGAAGTACTTCACGTTCCTTCCTCTGTTTTCAAAAACCTCACAAATTTTAATTGTATGAAAATAGTCACTGTCCACACTGTAATAAGCATAAAAAAAAAAGCAAAGCAACTGCTTTTAGCTGCAAAAATTCCAGCTGCTTGCAACATATTGCTCAGACCAAAAATCAATATGGAAAAATGGACTCAGCAAAAACAAATTACATGTGTAAGTGACTTGGACTTGCTCTGCAAACTTTTCTTCTGCTATTTTTAACCCTTTAAGTTTTCAGATGGCTGCTACTTAAGAGAAGATGTGCAGTTTTATTATTTGTTTATCATGTCTTAACCAATTTGCTAGCACAGCTTTCAAGATGAATCTCAACATAAAATTTTCCAGGTACATTTCGATTACTGTGATAAAAGATACTTTGCATTTAAAGATGGATTAAAAAATATATAGCACTTGTAGAACTTGTTTCAAATATCAACAAAGTAAAATCACATTTGATCCCTCAGGCACATCTTTATATTCCTTACTGGTATATAGATTATAAACTTTACATTTTTGGTGTATTTTATCTACTCTTTTTTCTTTCTCTTTTTTTCATGAAGTACTTGAGATGCTTTTTTTTCTGCAGTTTACGAAGTGGTGGCTGTGTTCCAAACAGGTTTAGGAAAGTGATCAAACCAATATATCTTAATACAATTTTCTAAGACTGACTGATTCAAAGAGGCTGCTGACTAAGACTGCCAGAAAACAATGAATATTCAAGATTACTCAGAAAGTTAATGTGAATTGTGCCTTCTGTCCTTTTAGCATTAATTAAAATTAGAACAGACTCTTTCATCCTCTTCATCATTACAGCTCAAACAGCTTCCAACTGACATCTCAGCTGACTTATTTTCCTTCCTAAGTTTTAGACGTATGACAGCCTAGCCACAAATTTAGATGGTAACTTTTCTTCACATTATTTGCAAGTTTAAACAGTGATGACAGATAGAAGAAACCAAGAATTCCCTCTACTTCCAAGGGCAGACTTTTCCTTCCTTCATTCCTTGTGCACTGGAGAAATTATACCTTTCTGAAAAGTGAACAGTAGAGGTATATATCACCTAAATGGTTATAGAAGTAATGGCAACTGAGGCTAAAAATAAAAGTACTATTTTTGATGTTAAAAACATATGGCAAATTAATAAAACCATTAACTAGGTAGCATTAAGTGCTCTCTATTACTTCAAGACATATTTAGAGCTATACAAATATTATATCCTATAATGCATTTCCTTTCCAAAAGCTGCTGCTCAGCAGAATCATGTCATGTACCTGTTATTGCTTCTGTGATGAAATTCAGCCAATATGAAATATGCTAGAAGGATTCCACACATCATTTAATTCTCAGTTAACAACTAGAAATACAGCTGAGAGTTACGTTTCGCACCAGGTGTCTTTTCTAGACAAGTCCCAATGCAAACTGCAACTTCAAGGACTTTTTAATAAATGCTATTGAACTGTAGCTTTTGCTGTGATTCCAGTCATGAAATTTCATAGTGAAATCCACTACAAAAACATGTCATTTAATTCCAGATACTGTGTTGGTGTCATAGTGAAATCCGCTACAGAAACATGCCATTTAATTCCAGATACTGTGTTGATGTCTTCTTTTTCTTTAGGAGACAACAGGCAAAAAGTTATAATATGTCTTTCGTTGTTACATTCACTATCTCTCTCATCTGCTCTCTCATACCATCTCCCTGAATGCCAGGAAATTCTTAAGGTGAAACCAGTAGATTGCCTGTTCTTTGATACAGCTTTATAACAAAAACTGAGGCCGTAATACTTTTGGAAACATATTAAATACTATACTTAGGATAAACCATTCATTCATTTTACATTGGTCACTGGAAAATAAAAAGTCTTTTGCTGATTAGATGGGCTGGCAACAAAGCAGTGGTCACGATGTGAATTAATAATTGCTGAGGTATACATCTCTAGACAAGTTCGTTTATCTCACAAGAATAACATGGCAAGATCTGCATGTATCTTCCTCTCTTTCTTCTGTACTGTGGGATGATTAAAAGATTAGGGGTGTTTGTGTGTGTGTTTGTGTTCTCCAGCATCTGAGATTCCGAACACAGACAAATGCCTCCCTGCTTCAGTAGCACCACAACATTTATTAATTTTCTAAAAGTAAAAACAAGTAAAAAGAGCAAAAATATTTTTTAATTGAAATTCTTCATCCTTTCTTAAGGATATTTCTCCTTTTTTACATTCTGTAGTAAAACAAGTTTTTTCTGTAAAATAAAGCAAAACAACAAAAAAAGAGAAAACTTGTTTTGGGTTTCTGTTTGAGATATTTTTCATCTGTAGGTTTTGTACTTCTAAAGCCTCAAAACAAAGGACAGCAGGTAAGTGACATCTTTAAGACCCTAAGTAACAGCTTGAGAAACACAGCAAGACTGGCATTTACAGAAATTATGCACATATTCCTTCAATCAGCAGGGAGATACTTACCCTTATCAGGGAGATGATTGCCATTTGTAGAGCTTCCCTGATTCCTCGTTTGTTTTCACAGCTACGCTGAATGCATTTGGAACTGAAGAATGATCAAAATCTAAACAGCTGTCAGTTTGCAGAGTCTCCAGCCTCTGTGCATGTGCTGGCACTCTGCCAAGCCCACGCCTAAATGCCAGTTATAACAAGAAGGACATGCATATTTTGTTATATTAGTTGCTACTAATTTTCCCAGTTAATGTGGCTAGCACTGTTGGTTCTTCCATCAAAATTAACAAATTGGACAGGACAAAGCACTGGAAAAATCTCTATCTAATTATAAACACTCTCTAAACAACACCTCTGTCAGTAACAGTTAGGCCCTTATTATCATTGTTACATATTCAAAATCCCAGCTGAGAAAAAAAACCTTACAATTAGCCCTATTGTCTACTTGCTCACCCTGATTTTAAGCTCTGCAAAGTCTGGGATGTGTTTTTGTCTCTCAGTAATCAGAATCTGAGTTTCAAATTGGCAGGTCTCTATATGTACAAATCCCTCCCAGAAATTTTTAAGACTAACAGCTAGTGCCCAAAACTGCAGGAAAAAATCTTGAAAATATATATTTGTGTTATTCATGACTGAGGTACCCAGTATGCCTAAGAGCTGTCTTCTCAGTTGTTTCTTTTTGTAACACACCACTCCTAGACTGTAAGGTACTTCTCTAACACACCACCTCCTCAAGTACGTACCTCTAGCATTGCAACTTCCAGCTCAGGAGTGGCAGCTGCATCTAACGCTTCTCATTACTCTTTCTTGAGCATATTTGCCTTTTTTCCTGCTGATCTTTCTAGCTATTCTGATAGTCTGTTAATGTCTTCTGAGCTGATAGCACTTGAATAATAGCTTGATGTTTGGAAATGAATGCAACAGAAATTAAAGTTGTACAGCTAAAAAAAAGGAACAACAGATTCAGAGATAGAACCAGTATAGAAGGATGTACATCTGTTCTATTAAAATGAAAAGGAAAAACCCAAACCAAACCAACACTGAGGAAAAGAAAATGGTGAAAAATTCATTTGAAAACCATGTATTCCTCAGGTCTCTTTGTATTATGCAATGATTCTTGATTTTTGAAGTGAAAAGCCACTGTAAGAATGACATGGATGAGAATTAAAACACTGATTATATATATACATTAAGAAGGGAAAATGGGCATCTAGAGTGACTAGGACAGTTGCAGGGATACATTTTTCTGGCTTGTATGTCAATCACTATATGCTGAAAAGATGAAACTCATGACAGTTATTAATTCTTAAAGAGACAAAGATAAACATAGAGACTTCCTTTCAAGTGTTATACTGCATGTATAAATCTATGTTGATGTGGGGAATTGAAAAGTAGTTCGATTTTGCTATACCTTTAGTTTAATTTTGTTATATAATTTTGCATCTATGTTAAAGTAAGAGTTAAACACTGTTATTCAGTTTAGTTCTGTTCTTTGTAATCTTGCTAACAAGGACTGTTGTGGCTCAAATGTAGCTCACAAGGACTGCTTGCGAGACAGACGAAGAGAAACAAGGACTGATAACCAGAACTTTGTTGTCTCTAAGAAGCAACTCTCTAGCTGAAAGTGTTTCTATGGTTTGGGACTCAGCCAACACAGACAACTCAGGAATTTTTGAGCCAAAGGTGAAAGCACACAGCGAGGAAGACTACGAGACTTCATCCAGAAGACCCCCACAGACGACCACCAGACGACACTGTGCAAGTGCTAAAGGGGGGTGGAGTATGATAATGAATTCCTAGAAATAATTACAATAGTCCAGCCTACTTAGATAAGCTTTGTAATAAATAGGTGCATGCTTCGTGACCCGGTGTGCAAGTTAGGAGGAGCGATCCCCCTTGCACCCGGTGCCGCAATAAACATACCTGCTTTATAACTCTCTGAGTTGTGAAGTTTGATTCTGCACGTCAATTTGGCACCCCAGATGGGACCCTCTCCGTCCGGCTGTGGGATCTGCTGAGGACGGGACTCCTCCGGACGCCCCCGAGATTTCTCGGGAGGTCTCCCCTGCTCACCCAGGTCACCGCGAGGACAGACAAGGACCATCACCAGAGGACCAGGTATGTTTATACTGTAAGGGGATACCTGTAAGTCGTGAGGAGACGTCCCACGCGAGGTAAAGAGCATTGGTGCTCGCCCCTGGGTTGGGGATTTGAGGTCCCCATAATTTGGTGGTGGGGGTTTGAGGTCCCCATAAGGTGGTGGGGTAAGACTTGTAAGTCTTGTACCCCGACTAATGGTAATTTGGGTTCTCCTGACTGCGGTAGCAGGAGTTATATTTGGTATTGCCATGGTTATTGTTATATGCTGTAAAAATTCAGTACCATGTGTTGTGTGAAGGATCCTACCATCTAACACTATTATAACACCTAACAATAAGGCCTTGATGTTTGTATGAAGTGCCGGGTTAGCCCCAGAATGTACGTGTATTATTGTGCTGTTATTGTGTGTTAAAAGTGCTGGGTGAGTGATTGGGCGAGTGAGATGCAGCCTGGCTGCAAAGTGAGTGCAGAGTTCTGATCCACAGTTTCGTGTTCTCTGCAAGTAGAGCAAGCCAGAGACTAAGGAAGCGTGTGGCAGACTGTGAAACAGTGTTATTTGAATCAAGTATTAACCTTTGGTGTTCTGTAGATGGGGATTTTTCATGTAACTCGATTTTTAAGTGTTTTGTTTGTGAGAAAAACATTTGGGTACAATTTAGAGACGATTGTCAGTGTACATAATGTGGAGATTGGTCTGACTGGAACAGGATTGATGGCTCAGGTGGACTTAAGCAAGCGATTTGAGGAAATTTAGGAAATATTAAAAATCGGTGAAATTCGGGCAATAAAAGTACAGCTACAGAATTCTTGTTATTACATGGGAAGGGACATAGGACAGAGTAGCACTGTGGTCCCTCAATGTGGAGCTCGTACTAGCTCCTGTCCACTTTGTCACTGCTGTTGCCTATTTGTTTACACTCAGTGTTCAAAGTGTTAGAAGTACATTATTTTATCAAATGGAAAACAGGAGTTTTATCTTAATAAGTGTCTTGAATTTAGGTGTATTTGCTGTGGGGCGAGTACACCTCTGCACCTTCTGCCTTGGATAAGGTATTAATGCTTTCGGTTTAATCAGACTGTATTCCTTAACTAGCAAGGGAGGAAGACAGGGAAAGTTCCTGCCGGATACACTAGGAGAGCAAAACATTAACTGAATAATGAGAGGTAAACAAAGCAGAGAGACAGTGAAAAAGAGCCTTTTAGGCTGATTTTGGCTCACTGGAAGGATATAGGAGGACCACTAGGCAGGAGTGTGAACAAAAGGACCTTAATAAAGTATTGTAATCAGTGATGGCTTTGGTATAAATTAGATGATGAAGAAAATAGCCCTCTAATGGAACCCTGAATTGTAATACTTTGTTGCAATTGATGTTATTTTTGAGAAGAAAAAGGAAGTGGGATAAGGTTTCGTATGCAGCCGGTAACTATTTCTCGGTGCTTAAAGTATAGAAGTTTGGTTAAGAGTTGGAGCTGTCGGTGTTAAAAGGATTTGTTTAAGTGAAAAGTTGGTTTGTCATACGTTGATTAAGGGACAAAGAGGCGGACATGGTAAATAATGGGGATTTTACAAAGCAGAGAGATACGGAAGAAAAGCCCTTTGGGCTGTATTTTGTATAAAAGAAGAACAAGGAAGTTGAAAGGATGTTGCTCAGCGTGTAGTATAGGGCAGAGATGTACTAAGTTGGATACAATGAAAGATCCTGGAGGGATCATGTATCTGACCTGCCAGAACATTATTCATTGGGCAGTCAGCAAGTGATGCAGAAACTAAGAGCGGCAGGAATTTGGAAAATTTACTAGACGAGGCATGGAGAGTGTTTAGTAACAGAGAAGAGGATCAAAAGAAAGATAAGCAGATGTTGTTAGCAGCGTTACAAGAAAGTAAAAGAAGCAGATGTTAGTAGCGGTGTTACAAAACAGTGAAAGATTCAGAAATGAAGGACCTGAGAGGCCCTTGGAAAGAAAACAATGTGCGTGTTGTAGGCAGAGGGGACATTAGAAAAATGAGTGTCCAGCAAGGCAGAGCAGGAGGAAAACAATACAGGCCCACATCAAGGAGGATTGACAGGGACCTGGGGAATCTACCCTAGCGGATCCACTGGTTGTATTAAAGCTAAGGAAACGAGAACAGAGCGTGGAATTTTTAGTTGATACTGGAGCAACGTTGTCAGTTTTAAATCAGGCTTTGACACCTGTAGATAATGACTTTGTAACGGTAAGGGGAGCTACTGGCCAAAGTGAAAAGGCGTACTTTCTAAGAATCTCTTGAATTCAAATTAGGGAAAAAATTGGGGGTACACAAATTTTTATATATGCCTAATTCACCAAGACCTCTATTAAGACAAGATTTATTGGAACAATTAAAGGCAGAAATAATATTTGACAAAAGGAAAGTAGAATTCTGGGTGGGAAATGACCAGCTAATTAAAGTTTTGAGTTTGGCCCTCATAAATAACTCTGCTGGCTTGGGAGTATCTGAGGAAGTCCAGAACCAGGTATACCCAGGAGTATGGACCACAGAGACACCAGGAAAAGCGAAAAATGCCTTTCCAATAATAATCAAACTAAAGCAAGGAACCCGGCCTGTAAGGATTAGACAATATCCTCTTAGAATGAAAGACAGAGAAGGAAATCGACCAGTGATCAACCAGTTCATCAAATATGGGTTATTAATAAAGTGTGAATCAGAATATGACACTCCCATTTTACCTATTAAAAAACAGGTGGTAGTTATCGAATAGTACAGGATCTCAGGGCTATCAATAGAATTGTTGAGGATCTGCACCCTGTTGTGGCAAACCCATACACATTATTAACTAAACTGATACCTGAATTGGCCTGGTTTACCGTCCTGGACTTAAAAGATATCTTCTTTTACATCCCATTAAGTTTAGAAAGCCAGTTGTTGTTTGCATTTGAATGGGAAAACCCAGACTCCGGAAGGAGGACACAGCTGACACGGACTGTGTTACCCAGGGGTTTAAAAATAGCCCCACTCTTTTTGGAAATCAATTAGCTAAAGACTTGGAACAATGGGAGCGACCCCATGGAGCAGGAACAATATTACAATATGTACATGATCTATTAATGGCCACTGAAATGAAAGAACTTTTTATAACATGGAAAATCAGTCTGCTAAATTTCTTTGGACTTAACAGCTATCGCATTTCTCCACAGAAAGCCTAAACAGCTCGACAGCAAGTAACCTGCCTCGAGTATGAGATAGCTGCGGGCCAATGAACACCAGGGACAACGAGGAAGGAGGCCATCTGTCAGACCCCTCAACCACAGACACCTAAAGAGCTCTGCACGTTCCTGAGAATGACAGGATGGTGTCGTCTATGGATATATAATTACGGACTCATGGTAAAACCACTCTACGAACTATTAAAAGAAAAAACTCCTCATCTGGAATGAGGAAGCAAAAAGAGCATTCCAACAGCTAAAGAAAAAGCTGATGGATGCCCCTACTTTGGGATTACCAGACACTACTAAGCCCTTCTGGCTGTTGTCTTATGAAAAACAGGGAATAGCCCTAAGAATCCTAACCCAAATTCTGGGACCATATCGGAGGGCGGTGGCATACTTCTCTAAACAACTTGATGAAGTAAGCAAGGGTTGGCCTAGCTGCCTGAGGGCAGTAGCAGCAGTAGTGCTGAACATTCAAGAAGCAAGTAAATTTACACTAGGCACGTCATGTTACCACTAGTTTTAATTGGAAGTAACTCCTTTCTCTGTCTACTCCACTCTCAGGACTGAGGCTAAGGAGGGAATTGTTGTCAGTTTTCATACAAATATAGATAATCTCATTATCTGAAACAAACAAACAAAATGGCCTGTGTGTATTTACTTTCTACCTAAATCCCTCCAAAGCAGTTTCAAGCAGTGATATTCGATGCTGTACTGTTGCAACTGCTATTTGTCCATACTGGTCTTTACATGTAGGCTACAGTATTTTAGCCTGCCTTCTGGTAGGAGGCTGTTATCAATTAACATCTACAGAAACTGCTGCCTAGAGAACAAAAGAAGTCTGACCAGGCAGGATTTGGCTCCATATTCATCTCTTTTTACAACTTATTGTTAGGAAACAGATTTTCAAACATCTAGCCAGTAAGGTTAAACTAGTTTGTTAAATGAGCTAAGACTAGGATGGTAAGCAGAATTTTACTCTTCTTATAACATAATTTCATAAATTCTGTACAGGATGTTGTAATCCAAAACCAGAAACATTAGAAGTACTTAGATTAGGAATTCCACGTACATGTGAAAAGGTGTTACATTTCAGCAGTGTAAGAAGTTACCTCTGGGTACTTTTCATACAGGCATGCTGAGTCTCTAACTACGTTTAGGACTCTCCATCATGAAATGCCCTATATAAATGTAAATTTATACTAATATCTACACAGCATTAGTTATTCCATAAATTGCGAAGTGGTACGTGAAGTAAAGTAGGAAATTAACTATGGTGTATCACAGACAAAGCTCCTTCCACATAAGTAATTTATGACAAATACTTTACATAATACGTTTCATCCAAGAAAGAAAGAGTCAATTTGTATATGTAAACACAGATACATATTTGAACATAACTGCAAACAGTGACACTGAAACACAGGTATATCGGAAATAACTGACTGAAGAAGTAAACTATCTTCCAGACCCATTTCATTTGTAGATGAAATAATACCTTATTAATTTAACACAAGGTAAGGAGCACAATACTATGGAACAGCCAAGCGTTGTTTTGTGAATCTGCAGTTGATTTTCAAGTAGTTAATTCTGAGGGCTGTAAAGGGATGCAAAACCAACAGAAACACAATTTCTTCTGATTTGTGCATGCAGAGAATATTTTTTAAATGGACTTTCTGGAACCAACCAAGGCTAGTGCTACTGTTATAATAAGCAATCAAAAGGGGAATCAAAATGCACAATTATAATATAAATTAACCATACTATTGCTGTTGTAGGTATTTTTGTAAAGTCCTACCCTTATTATAGCTAAAAGTTCTGTAATCTTGTATGTTCAAAATTAACTACACTAGTCTTAGAGAAAGTAACAAACAGGATTTTGGATGTGTTATCGTTTCATAAGCAGGATGCACCTGTGCAAAGTAGAATCAGAGAGAGAATAATTTTAAGAATAGCTAACGAGCTATAAAAAGCAGCTTAGACTTGCCAAAAGAAACAGGTAACTAGGGGAAAGGTAATTCTGCAGGGGGAGATCACAACCACCGACTCACGGACCACCTGCCCCATTTGTAGCCCAGACTCAAAAGATGAAGAAACTGAGCATACCTAAATAATTTACATACTAGGCAAGAAGGTTTTAACCAATCATTTAATAAAATAACAAGGCATATGTATTAGGAAGTTGAATATGTTAGTGCTTTGTGTATAAATAACTGTTGATTTGGAAGGTTAGTGTACTGCCTTGGGACAGACAGCCATATATGCGCAAATATGCAATAAAATACCTCTCCTCTGTGTGTATATTGGCATATTGCACACCGGGTAAATGAACCCCAGGTTTTTGGGGCAACACTACCATCCAGATTCACCACATCTGACTTAAGCCATCTAACACACTTTAGAAATATAATAATTACAGTTTTTCTTTCAAGTCAGGGGCAAGAAGAAAACACTCTAGAGAGCAGCATTGCTAACTGAGGCCTAATCCAGGGCAACCAAACCTCATCCTTCATATCAAAATCTTCGTATGGCTACACTCACAGAATTCATATTACATTTTTCAGTGGGAGGCAGGAAAACAAAGTTCTGCACAGTTGTAAAAGTGTGATGACAACTCACTGCTCTCTTTCAGCAAGGAACTGGATTGAGCATGTCAAGACATGACCCATGACATTGGTCAAGATCTTTCCCGCCTGGTTTCGTCTCACATCTGTGGATTTAACCTAGACAAAAGCCCTTCTCCACCGTGACACAAGTCCCATGTGGTGGACCAAGAAGAGGACACAAAATTGTACTGCTCGGTAGCTGCATGCAGCCCAACAGTCAGTTATGTCCAGCTGTGACATGGCTTTCAGAGAGACAAATAAGTTTGTAAATGCTAAACAACCTAACAAATTGTAATAGTTCACCTCATCTTTTATCTATAGGCTTTAGAAAAAGGCAATTGCAGTATTAAAATGTCAAGATGTTTGTTGCTATTAACAAGGCCAAAAATAGATCTTTTAAGAATGTGAAAAAGAAGGGCAGCAGAATTTAATATGATCTCTGATGACCTGAAAAAAAAGCCCATTTACATTTATTTTGCTGTGTACTGGAACAAGCCAAAATAAAGCTAATTTATCTCCAAAACAGCAAATTGCTTTTTAGTAAATGGCCCACGAGGGGGCAATAAAAACATTAGAGAATCTTTGACATGGTAAATAATTAAAAGACTGGTCAACACCTTGACAGAAACTCTCCTTTGCTTGCAAATTACAAGACCTCAAGGGCACTCCTGCAGAAAAGGTAGTGTACAGTAACAAAAGAAATTACTTAAGTGCCAAGTCCAACACTATAGCATTACATATTAAGTATTAAGTAACTGTAAGTCCTAAAGGAAGGGAACTTTACATTGTGATCTATTTTATGCCCTGTATCATGGGGACTTACACATCTTAATTATCATGGGGACTTACACATCTTAATGGTTCAAGGGATAAATTCAAATGAAAAAAACAACAGTGTAATAATCTACAACAAAAGGTACATTAATAGGTCATGTGTATATTAATAACCTCTTAAATCAACCATTTAAGTCATAAAAGACAAAACTAGGTATCATAATTAAGTATTCTATAAGCCATTGTCTAAGAAATACTCAATATTTTCCCTTCATTTTATGAGATTCTAAAGACAGTAGACCGGTACCTAAATATTTTTATTTCACTGAGCTACAGTAACTTCTGAGCAAGTGTTTTAGATTCCCAAAGCACTATGATGATTTTCACAAAATCTACCTTTGCTTTTAATAATTCAAGACCTGTGCTGCTCTAACTCAGTCAAATATTTCCCTCACAACTGCAACAGCAAAATCAAGTACCCAGTCCGCCATATAAAATGCCAATATTGTTCCCCTGAGCTCTACTTATTTTTATTGGGGATTAGCTAGATTTGAAACTAATCATAAACACACAATCAATGAAAATCATGTCATAAAAATAAGGTAACAAAACCAGATTTTCAGAATGTCAGTTACCTTACATTCAAAAAATGCAAAATAGTATTTTCTGTTATTCTAAAAATCAAATAAGTGTAACAGAGTATAATCTGCTCTACTAGGTTAGCCTATATCAAAATGGAGCCTCAAAATAATCTTATTAGTGTACCCATTCCAGTCAATGATACTTTTCATTTTTTTCTTATTTTCTTAACCGTTGCACTCATGTCACAGCTTTTTGAGTTTACAAATAGCTTAATGTAAATTATGAATAAAGCCATTACTTAACAAATATTACACTAACCTTATATCTTGGGACAGCACAACATAGCTACACCTATGCAAGGCATACAGGGGCTGAAAAGTGTTCATACATTTGTGTCTGTGGGTACATTACAACCCTGTTAATATTTAAGATTTGAGCAGCTGCTAATCTCCACTTTATATCAAAGGGCACAGAGAGATTCTTGTGTGAACAAGTATTGCTCTGTGACTAATTTAAAGCTAGAGACTCTTTGACCACTTGTAACTAAGCTATACTTAAATGTTGGGCACAAATTATGAAAAATTATTATTCTCAGCAGGCCTTGACTTATTAAAGAGGTAGAGATGAGCATTCTTCTGTTCTAATTCTTTTCAGATGCTGATGGTGTGCTTGGCACTGTACGAAATTTAGAGCTGAAAAGAACACTGTTAAGATGCATATAAAATCCAGATATGGAGGGGCATCCCTTGCATGTGCTGGCTAATCTTATCACAAATTCAGGATGAAGTTTGATGAACAAACATTACAATTTTAGAGGAATAGCAAGGTGCTATGTTAGACCAATCAATAACGTAACAATGTTCCTTTGGCTAATTGGAATTGATGGACTTGACAGAAACATTTAACAAGAGCATTTTGAAATAGGAACCAAAGCATAAGAACAGGAAAACAGTTGGAAGCACAGGAAAAATTGTGATGAGATAAAAAACAGAATGAGAAGAAAGAAGCAATGCAGAGTGTTATGCGTATTGCTTGAAGAAACTAAACCAAGAGCTTAATTTTTCCTAAGTAAGTCCAAAAATATCAAAACGACCTGAAAACCTAAATCACATTTTCAAACTAATTTAGGACAAAAATCTCGTATGACTTTCAGAGAAAAAAACATATAAGCAAGTACAAGAATATCCCTCTGACCCTCTAAATCTCTCCCTGCTGTTGCAAGACTTTCTAATTAAAACATTATACAGTGATCACAAAGTAACATCATTCACAGACTGCAAACAAATTTGGATCTAATCGTGCAAGGGAGATGAGATGTGTTTGCACTTCTGTATGTGACACACAGCATCTTCCAAATTATCTGTGACATACTGTCTTGCATCTGGTACAGAGTAATGCCAGGTGAAAGGACAGGCTGGGATCAACAGGTTGGAGAACAGCTTGGCAAAAAAGGACCTTGAAGCAACATGCCCTTGTGGCAAAGAAGGCCAACAGCCTCCTGGGCTGCATCAGGCAGAGCATTGGCAGCAGTTCAGTGGACCCTCTGCTCAGCACTGGTGAGACACACCTGGAAGACTGTGTCCAGTTCTGAGCTCCCCAGTATGAGACACACGAACAGACAGAATTGAGTCCAGAGAAGTGCCACAGAGGTGACTGAGGGCTTTGAGTGTCTCTTTGATGAGGAAAGACTGAGGAGCTGGGATTGCTCAATTCGGAGAAGTTGAAAGGAAACCTTGTTGCTGTCCACAGCCATCTAAACAGAAAAGACGAAGCCAGACTTCTCAAAGGTGCACAGTGATACGAGAAGAGGCAACAGACGCAAGTTGAAACATAAGAAATTTTTATTGGATGTAATAAAACAAAAAATTACCATGAGAGTGGTCAACTACTGGAACATGTTTCCTGGGGAAGCTGTGGGATGTCTGGTTTTGGAAGTCTTCAAGATTTTAATTGACATAGCCCTAAATGAGCATCTTGATATAATTACACCTGCTTTGATCAGTCAGGTGGGCTAGGTTACCTCCAGAGGTGTCTTGAAATCTGAATTGCTCTATGATTCTACCGTTTTCTTCTGTCTCTGCATTTTCACTGGCAAGCCTTTTTAAAAATTTAAAAGGAACCAACCAACCTGAAAACAACATATGTTGTAATATGAAAAATATTATATGGCAAAATAACTAAACATCTTTGGCACATTTGGTATTGTCACTTGGGCTAATGGTCTCTGTATTCAAATAATTAAACCATACAAAATGTATAGCACATAGAAGCCATACTTTGAAAACTGCCCTTCTTTGGGCTCTAAGTTTTCCAGGTGGTCACAGCTCTCTGTATATGGACATGCAATTAGCAGCCACGCATCGCAATCACCTAACAAGGGGAACTCATTTCTGTGAAATCGTGTTTTGGAACTAATGAAAAACAGAAGAAGAAACCTAGTTAGAACAGATCTGAATTATGACTCCTTAACCCTCTCTCTACATTTTTTCTAAGAAAGCATGCAAAGTCAAGGAGATAACAAAAACTTTATTCAGTCAGTGTCATGTACAATTAACCAGCATTTCGTAACACAAGCTTCTGTGCACTTTCTTATTATGTTCAATAGGTTCACACTGAGACTTAGAAAATCATATCTTCTCATCCTGAGGAAATTCCTTTGGCGATAGATCTAGAAAATATCAGGGTCATTAAGATGAAACCTCACATAGTGTTCTGCTACTGTGTCAAAATACGGGAAAAATTTGAATATTTATTATGAATCAGTACACCACTGATATAACAGTTATGATAGTGCTTTACGTAGTTTTTAGTACTCTCTAAGAGAAAAAGAACAGTTACAGCAGAAGTGGAACTCAAACCAAACTTTTTATTTATTTATCTAGGTTCCTGAGAAAAAAATTATTTGCACCATCAAGAACATACCTTGTAGCAGTACTTTTATAGTCTACTGAGGACATCACTGTCCATCATCCGACTGCAGTCCAGAATATATTCTTCTTTTTGTATAAACACAGTCAAAGAAAGCTTTTAAACCTACTGTTGTGGGGTTTATTTAAAGGGCAGTCAGGAATTATCAAGTAGAGAGGGGGTGAATTAAAAATCCAAGCTGTCCTCATGATTAGGAATAATGTACTAATTAAAGGCCAAATCATCCATATTCCTTGAGCAGCAAGAGATTATTATGTCAAGGTGTTATGACACTGTATTGCAATGTCACAATACCGATACTTCCATCTCTTTCTGATGGGTGATCACGTCATTACAAAGGATGTGAAACACAACATCACATTAAATCAGCCACATAAATCTATGTGACTCCTGACAACTTTGTGACACTCTTTGTGTTGCAAAAGGTGTCTTGCTGAAGGTGTAGTGGGTCCACTACAAAGGAGACAGCTCAGTTCTTGATTTTCTGTATTTGAAATTCTTGCATGTTTGTGAAACATGGAGATAAAATATTTTATTTGAAACTTACCAAAATTAGAAAACTTACACAAAATATACCACAAAATTCCCAAGAAAAATAAAATAAATCATATGCACACAAATACACACACATATACACATACAAATTCTAGCTAAAATTGATTAATGAGAAGTATGCCTAAAAGATACAGAGGAAATGGAAATGCACTGTTTTTTTCTTCTAAAATAGACTGCAGAAAAATAAGTATAAATTGTAAACTTTTGTATTCTGTGATTAATATTATTAATCTAAAGATACAGAATTTGTTTCCCTTCCTCTTCCTCCTGCTTAAAATATTCCAAATCATCAACATGTATTTTGATGATCTCTTCAGGAGAAGACCAAGAACAATGTAGACACCTGTGTAAATTGAATTTTTTTCTTCTTTCTGAACTCTGCTGAACAAGTAGAAAATAAATGTAAATGAGGAAGGAAAGCAGCCAGAGTTCCTCTGGGTTCCACTGGGAATGTAAAGAACATGCTGCTGGTGATATTTCTGCTGTTGTATTTAGTGCCAACAAATCTCTAAAGAATTTTTGTTTCACGACAGCAAACTGTTGCAAACCTCAGTTAATGCACTTGGCATAACAGTACTTTTAAATTCATACTAAGTTCCCTGTTGCTTTCTCAAGCTAAGCACCTAGAGACCCCAAATCAAGACAGGGAAAAATAATCACTGCATACATTAGAAAATACATAACTACAAAGCCTTGGTCTGTAAAATTACTATGTATGTTTTTTAGTATTCTACTTTACTGTCAGTACAGGGTACTTTAGAAGATTTGAAGCCAACAAGTCAAATGGGTAGACTAATGTAATGTCTAATACAGCAGTATTAGGAAGCATGTTTTGTCTAATAATGAGATGGTAAGAAAATGTATGTAAACAGAAGATATGAGGGAAGAAGTGAGAACAGAGAGAAGGAAATGGTAAAAAGTTGCTACAACTAATCTATCACATATGTAAAGTTCAACTAACAGAAAGAAAGATGATTTTCTTACTTTGCTTTGCAGAAATAATGCCTTTCTAACTGGCAAACTTAATGCCCAACATCTGTTGACTTTCTGAGAGCAGACAAAGACACAGAGAAATAAATTAACATCCACTGAAGAAGAAGACATGAGGCATAAAGAAGATTAAACCATATGAAAACAGGTCTATTGCATTCATCCTTCTGTTAAGAAAAATAACTTTGGCACGACTGCTGCTTCTTGGCAAACTCTTTGGTGCCTATATTGATTTTTTGAAGTTTTTGACTGTCTTAACTTTACTGCTTAACTAATTCACAAAGAGGCTGAAGTTGGAAGGGAACTCCCTTCAGGTATTTATATACGTCAGTAGGATCCCCCTGTGCCTTCTGCTCTCCAGGCTGAACTGTCCCAGCTCTCTCAGCCTTTCCACATAGGAGAAATATGCCACTTCATGGCCCTTCATTTGATTCCCTGCAGTATGTCCATGTCTCTCTTGTACTGTGGAGTCCAGAATTGGACACAGCACTCCAGGTGTGGCCCCACCAGTGCTATCAATGTTTTGCCTAATGCAGCCCAGGATACCACTGGTGTTCTTTGTGGCAAGGGCCCATTGCTGGCTGATGTTCAACCTGGTGTCCACCAGGACCTGTGGGTCCTTTTCCGCAAAGCTTGTCTCCAGGTGGGTGGCTCCAAGCACATGTTGGTGCCTGAGGTTGTTCCTCCATATGTGCAGGACTTTGCATTTCTCCTTGTTGAACACCATGATGTTCCTGTCAGCCCACTTCTCCAGCCTGTCAAGGTCCCTCTTGATGGCAGCATGATCCTCTCAGTCACTCTAAGAAACTCCCGGTTTTGTGTCAACAGAAAACTTGCTAAGGGTACAACCTATCCCATCATCAAAACCATTAGTGAAGATGTAAAATAGGACTGGACCCAGTCTTGATCCCTACCATACACCGCTAGTTACTGGCCTCCAAGTAGACTTTGTGTTGTTTATCACCTCCCTCTGGGCTTGGTTGTTCAGCCAGTCTCTGTCTGCTCCTCCAACCCATACATCAATAGCCCACCTATGAGGATCTTATGAGGACTGTGTAGAAAGCCTCACTGAAGTCAAAGTAAACAATATCCACTGCTTTCCCCTCATCTACCAAGACAGTACGCTGTTCCTAAGATTTCATCATTGAAGGTTATCAGGTTGTTCAAGCACGACTTCCCCTTGGTGAATTCATGTTGACTACTCCTGATCACCTTCATGTCCTTCACGTGCCTGGAAATGGTTTCCAGGATTAGTGGTTCTACCCCCTACTCAGGGATCAAGGTGAGACTGACAGGTCTGTAGTTCCTTGGATCCTTCTTGCCCTTTTTGAAGATGGCAGTTGACAACTGCTTTCCACCAGACCTTAGGCACCCCTCCCAATCCCCATGATTATTCAAACATGATCAAAAGTGGCCTCATAATGACATCAGCCAGCTCCCTTTGTACCTTGGGTGCATCCCATTAGATCCCATGGATGTATGTCCAGTTTGCCCTATTTATTCTCTCACCAGTTTGCTTAAGTACTTTCTAACCTGATTCCATTTCACTAAGGGTACATCTTCCTTGCTCCAGACTTTCCCTCTTGTCTCTGGGTCCTTGAATTTCGGAAGGCAAGTCTTACTAGCAAAGACTCAGATGAAGAAGGAATTCAGGTCCTGGTTTTGAGGGATACTGTGTTTGAGGAATTAATCTTCTAAGTTTATAGTTATATAAAAAAATAATTTCATCACTGATAATCTCAGTCTGGATTCCTGTGCTTCTTCACCTGCTATTAGTCATTTGTGCATTGAAAGTACTGGACCCATAGGCTAATGGCTGGACTAAATCCATCTCAATTTATTTTTCTAGTTCACATTTCTTACCTACCTGACTAAACAAGACCCACACCCTTGACAATGGGGAAAGAGAGACAGATCACCACAGGATAATTTTAGCATCTTAATTTGAGTTGAAGAACCTTCTTGAGATGCCTTTTCTTTTCTTGATAATGCAGGGGGTCAAGGAAGACTATGCTCTTGTTTTTAAACTCTTCAGTTAATTGCTAAAATCCGGTTGAAGGACTCCACTCCTTTAAACAGAACCCATTTAACAGCTTTTACTTAGCCTGTCGTTGTCACACAGTTATGTTGCTCACTTTGAGAATTCACACAGAGATGATGTGAAAAAGAATGTAAAAATTAACTGAATGACAAGAAGAGATAAACCTGGGGAACAAGGTGAAACTTATTGGAAACTATACATCTTCTAACATCCCATACTTCCACTTTACAGAATCACAGAATCACAGAATCACAGAATCACAGAATGGTAGGGGTTGGAAGGGACCTCTGTGGGTCATCTAGTCCAACCCTCCTGCCGAAGCAGGGTCACCTACAGTAGGCTGTAGAGGACCTTGTCCAGGCAGGTCTTGAATATCTCTAGAGAAGGAGACTCCACAACCTCCCTGGGCAACCTGTTCCAGTGCTCCACCACCCTCAGAGGGAAGAAGTTCTTCCTCATGTTCAGATGGAACTTCCTGTTCTTCAGTTTTTGCCCATTGCCCCTTTCCCTAAATATTCTCAATAACTGTGAAGTAAAAGTGGGAGTGGTAGTGCCAGTTACAATGCACTGGTAGATGATTTGATTTGCTGACTTATCAAAGAACAGTGAATTGCATGCTTGGTCTTCCAAACAGTCCCATGAAACTTTGGTATGCAGAAATTTGTTATGATGCTATTCCCTTATTTCTTGAAACACTGTAAATGCTGTCATTATTCTTGAATAAGGCAAGGTGGTTACAAATCTGAAAAAATACCAAGAAGAGAAATGGAGAAATGTTCTTTACCAGGTGTCTATCCAACACGTTTATACTAGTTATAAGGAGAAGTATGTAAAAAAGTATGCACTTTAAGAACCACACTGCACCAGAAGAATACTAGTAAGAAAGATTAATAAGCGTGTGGGGTCAGGAAACACACAAATGTGCACACATTAAATGAAATCATGGAATCAGGAAATATATAATCCTCCATTAATTAATTTAAACTGAAGTAAAAGTAAGAAATACTTATAGCAGCTTGGCAGTTCTACCTACTAGGTATGGAGAATAAAAAAAAATAAAGAGTTTTGGTATGCGCATGTCCCTTAAAATTATCAAGACCTTTTTATTTGGAAAGGTTGTTTTCACAACAGGCAAGTGGCTGGAATATCAGAAGTTTAGTATCCTATATATGAGATCAAGTCATGGTTATCTTGTAGATAGTGACTCAGCTTGGAAACAATGGGTCAAAATAGGCACCAACAAAGCGTTCAGCCTGGATGTTAAAACAATCTCTCAGGAGTGTTATTTATTTCTTTGTTGATGATATGCATGATAGACTCCTGATTTCATGGGTGTGAATTGGATGGCTAGTATAGGCAGTAAAAATACGTTTCTGAAATTCTTACATAGAAGGATGATTTACAAAGCAAATCTATGTACTCCAGTTATATGAAGCCATAAATATTTTAGCAGATCTGCATCTGTTTTTAGACAAAATAATGCTTTTAAAAATTAAAACTCAAAAACCTAATTGTTCTTTGTCTTAATTAGAAAGCAAAAAAACCCAAATCCTGTAGACCTCAGGACTGAATAGGGCTTCTGTCTGGAAGATAAATTCAGGTACAGTTTTACAAGGTATCTGTAAAACTTCTTTTAGAAATTAAATCTCTACAAGTCCACAGACAAGATAGTTAGAAACTTGTAGTTGGATGGTGGACTGAGAATATACTTTTCTAAATCTTTCCTAGCGTTTTGAAAAAATCTACATTTCCACATGAATTATTTGGATTTTTACACTTGCATCTATTACGAATTCAGGCAAGTACCAAAGGACTGACTCTCCTGTCATACTCTATGGCTTTAATTTCATTAAAGCAAATTCATTGCAACCTACTTTACTGTTAAGAGAGCAGGGTGTTGTAAATTTTATTTTAACCGTTTGGAATGTACAATCCAACAAAATTAACAAAAAAACCCACCCTCCTACTGTTGTGAATGTACTGTTATTAGTTTTACTTGCTGAATTTCACTTGCCAGTGGAGGGGGAGTAAATTAGTCAGAGATTTAAAAAGCTCAGGAAAAGGCAACAGAAATTAGGTTTGATCAGTGATTGGGCACAAATCTGTCACGAGGATGAAGGATCTTACAGAAATCTACACTAATGTATTTGTATAAAATAGATGGATTTGATTTAATCTTGCAAAAAAGAACACTGTGTAACTGACATGCCTGACTTATGAAACTCAGCTCACCCTATCAGCAGTAAAAAGAGAGTGAGCCTTTCTCACTCGGCTGCTCAGCTCATCCAAGGTCTAATGCAGACTCCATTTAAGGACCACTAGCTATTTAACAGTTTTTTGGCTTCTTTATTTTCTTTTTATTTCTTTCTTTTTAAGGGGCAAGAGGGCTACCTGAAATTCATATTCTTGCAAAATGAAGATTAAAGAATAGTTGGTAGTACATGCTGGTACAAGGATGCTTTTACTTCTATACCATTTAAGAGGAAAATATCACTGGCTGGCTCCACTTGTGAATTACAGGGATGCTCTTTGGGCCTGGTTGAAGGGACACAGAGATTAGAACAGTTGATTTGACTAACACTTTTTTGCAGTTGCAGGAGATACAGGTTAAAATTCTCTAGCTTGTTTAAACATTCCAGATAAAACTATTCTGATTATTTGATCTTACATTTATTAATCTGTGATGTTTACATGTTTCTGAAGAAGCACATGCAGATATCTTGAAATAGGTTATAGCAACATCTCTATGTAGCACAATGTCTAAGGTTCTGACTCTGCTCAGTACATAATACTTCAACACAGTCCCTGGAATTTATTGTTTCTAAATTCAGTTAGAAGCAAGAATGAAGGCAATATAGACTTGCTGCTAGGAGAACGGGGTGTAGCATGTGAGGAACGTGCAGAAACAGCACTAGTTGCAAATCCTGAAAGTTGCATGATGGGGAATTTTTTTCAAACCACAGATTATTTCCTTATATTACAAGGAGGTCCCTGCATTTTCTTTATAAGCTAAAGTATAAAGCAATTGTGTAGGTCAAGCACACAACTGATTAAATAGCATATGCACATAAATCAATAAATCCCATTAAAACCAAACCCTGTTTGCATTTTGGCCTGTTTGACACCATTAAGATGAAGCTACTAATCTATTAATTCCATCAATATCTAATACTCTGAGATTAGAAATAAGAAGCACTAATTGTGAACTAATTAACAGAAATCTTTGCCCACTGCCATAATCATATGTTGTTAATCTAAAATTTGATTTACAATCTTGCTATATTATTATGTCAAGAACATAGGGGGTTGTTTATCTCAGCTAGTGTGTGACCTTGAGTATTAATCATCTCTAAGTGTGTGATTCTTGGAATTCATAATAAAAGCTTAAAAACAAAGTTAGCTATTTAGCCATCTGCAATTTAAACATAGGACAGAGGAAAACTGATACTACTATTACTGCCAGCTGTGGTCATGTCTCACCTGACACCAGAACAAAACAAATTCCACACTAACAATAACATCTCTGCAAGGAATAAAACACATTTTCTGCGTTCAACTGCAAAAACTTTTAAAAATTATGTCTGATTGTACCAGCAATGCAAACCCAACCCATTCCTAGAATACAGATTCTCAAAGACATGGCAATCCTTCCACAGCACTCTGGTTCCCTGGGCAGACAATATAACATGCTGAAGATATGGTTTCACAACCAGAGCAAAGACAAGTTTCAAGGCTCCGAACCATGAATGAACTTACCAATTGCTACTCACTAATTGCTACTTTTTTTTTTATTGGTTACTCTTAGATAAATTAAGCCAAATACTAGAAAAATTTACTTCTAAATGAATTATGAGAATATTGTGATCAGAGCCCTGGAAAGCAGTTTTGATGAATTTCTCTGCAGATACATTAAAATTCTTTGTGGATTTAGAAACAGGACATAGATTGATTTTTAATCCTTTACTTTTACTTCACGCCACAAAATCTTCATTAATAGTACACTGGGATAAGAACTAGCTTTTTTATTTTACAGTTTCTCACTTCTTAAACATCAAGAAAACATCACAAACACTTTGATTAGTTCTGTCTTTAGTAAGACTTGTCTCCCTTAAGCCAGTCTGAAAAATTACTTACATCTTTATATATTTTACACAGATCATTAATATCTCTATCTGATACCTCTAAATACTGTAGGAACTAAGAGTTTTTTACAATATTCTGCAGCACTGCCTACACTGTTGAGTGAAATAATATGGGGCTTTCCCTAACCAGCTGTTATGGAAGGAAAAATGATGGATGTGTGTAAGAAAAAGACGGAAAGGAGAAATTTGTTTAACAGTTCACAAGAATAGTTGTAATAAAAATGTTCTAGTAAGATTCAGGTCTGAAAAGAGAAGCCTTTGTAGAAATACATATGCTTTCTTTCTAGTTGGAAGATTAATCAGTATTAAAAATGAGCTTTTTCACTGACATAAGTCATGCAAAAATGAGGAGAATTAAGAAAAGTTCATTACAGTACTTTATAACTTATGATAAAATATACTTTAATGAAGTGGAAACTATTTTATTTTGGAACTCAATATTTTCCTTTTTAAAGTATTGTTAGGAATTAGAAATATTTTTAAACATAACTTTCTTAAGTCAGAAAACATTTTATTTAATCATTGTTCAAGTATTTTGCTTGTTATAAAAATTCTTATCACCTTTAAAACCTTATCAGCAAATATAAGCACAGCTGACCAGAAGAAACCTAAAAGTGAAAAGTGAAAAAGATCTTGTGAGTTACTTGGAAAGACTATTGAACTGAATGAACATTTTTTTCATATATCACAAACAGGTAGAAGGTTAAATTTTTGCTTTAGATCTCTTACTTTATTTTTCTTAGACTATTTTTTTTATTATTTTAAAGGAATTTTTCCTCCCTTATTGCTATAAAAGATATTTTGAAAATGCAAGCAGTTGAAATAAGTGAGAGAAGCAACACAAGTTACAACAAAAATGCTATTATTGCTTCCAATTTTTATAGCCCGTGTTAAGCTCTGTGGATTTCTTTCACTGTCTGGAGAACTGAAGTGGTGACAGGTACAGCAAAACTTCACAAAACTTAAAAACACTGCTAAGAAAAGGTAGGCTGCTTTGTCCACTATACTGTCAGATTGCACTACAGTACACAGTAACCCTCTGCGCAATTTGCGGGACAATGTAAATTTCTAGCTTTAACTACCACAGACTACAGTATAAGTATTAGCATTTATTTAAGACTGTGAAGAACAGAAGACAGCAGACTGAGAGAGAGTTTTAGAGGAAGTTTATTTTCATTTTTTCATAGGTTCATGCCTTTTTCCAGTCCTAAATGTACTCTAACAGAGGAAAATCTGAAACACAATGGAGCACACACAGGTTATCTTGCCAAACCAAGTATTTGTAATTTCTTTTGACATCCTGAAAGATGTAGCTGAACTTTTCTTGAATCTTTAATGATGACACAAACTTAAAACTAAAGAATGCAATAGAAACTAGAGGTACCAACTGTTCAGCTTTTAGATTGTTTTTGTCTTGCACTCTTTCCTGTTAGACAAGCTAAACTAAATGTAGACAAGCTATACCAGATGTTAGACACACTAAATTAGATACTAGATTTCACCCAATGAGGAAAGCAATGCCCAAACCAATGATGACAACAACTTATTTCACTATGAGCATTCCTGTTTGAATTCCCTGATTTGTTCATTATTTACGTTCATCACTGGTATAATATTCACAGACTGTATCTTGCACTGGGCAATAAATTATTGTAACTTAGTTGAAGAATTAATTCATATATGTGTTTAGAATGTCCAAGAGGGAATAATATAACATTTAGAACAATGTTCTTATGTATTTAAACATCTAAGCTCACACGTAATGAAAGTGAGTTTGTCTTTCAGATTATCAGTTTCTTCCTACAAAACTTAAAATTCTATATGTGAAGTTTTCAAATACAAAGAGTATAAGGAACTAATCAATAAAAAATATATTGGCACCATTGATGGCCGAGACTGCTGGGTCTAGGTCATTTATTTCACATGAAAGATTTAATAGCTAATGGATAAGTAAAAGTACTTGGTTAACCTTGGATATTTCTGCACATCCTTTTTTTTTCTGTAATTCTAAGGCACTAAGATGCCATAAATTCCATTTTTCATAAATGAGTCAGATGGTCTTCACCATTCTTTTTGATAAAGCGTTAAAGGATTACCAATTTACAACTGAGTTAACTGGTGAAGTTTTTAAATACTTGATATGTTAAAATAGAGATGTTATAATACTCCATCCACAATGGTTTGTGTGGTGTTTCTACAAGTCTCAAATTAGAGTAAAATCAATGCTTTCTATAATTCTGCAGCATTCCAATGTTTTCTTGAATAACAGCACTTTTAACTGAAATGTGTCTACTGGGTTATGTAAAATAATCAAAATTATTGATTTGGAAATGCCATAGAACTCTACTACTACAGAGAAAACAGGAGAAAATAGGACAACCTAAGTTTTTATTGCCTATACTGCTTTTCCTTTTTAATACCAGTTTTATTGATTTTTTTGTAAGTTTTCCAAGCTTTCACTTAAAAGTGAAGGAATTTGATGAATCGTCGTTGAAATGATGGTTTCTACTCTTTCCACTATAGTTTAATTCTCAAACTCATGGACTGAACTATCATTTATATGACCTCTATTATGAATGTTAAATGTATTGAAGTGATAAATCTGACACAGCAGATTACCCATTAAGACATGTTAAGAACTGTCCAATGAAGAAGAAATATACTACAAACAGCAAAATATGCTACTTTGAAGATTAATTATGTTCAACAAAATCTAATTATTCTACGATATTATAGAAAGCAAACTAAAGGCACAGATGCAAACTCTACAGAAATGTAATGTTTCCTGTAGTCTCAGGTGAGTAAGGTCTCCGAATCAGAGAACAGGTACACACAGTCAAGATGAGTTTATGTACCTGCAGATGTAAACATTTCATTTCCCCACTTCTGCCCATCTGTGACGTACGCAGATTTAGAACGGATTGTCACAAACCTCATTTTATAATAGCTTAGCACAGCATAAATTAGCTATGAAGCAAAAGGTATTAATTTCTGTACTCTATGATTTCAGAATGTTTTCATTCTACTTTTTATCATAGCATATTATCCATTCTAAAATCTTTTGTGAGAGGTTTTCCACTTTCAACTTTTTGAGCAGGTTAGTGCTTCAATGGCAAATGAACAACAGTGTGAGAGTTAGAGAAGAATATTCGCACCACTTGCTATAGTCATCTAGCTCAAGCACCTCATTTAAAAGTAGTATCCACAGGGCTTAGAGAAAAGTGGCATCTCAAGAGACAGATTCAGAACTGTTAAGTTACACTGGTGCTCATGTCAGGAGACTTTTATGAATATAGTAATCTTTTTCTTCTGAAATCGGCTGACTCTGGGATCCGTTGTTCTTTTTTAATCATTTTAAATTTCAGTGATGCCACATCCTCTTGCAGATGATGAGACTATATTCTTTCCTTACCTGACTGGTTTAAATCAAAGGCTCAGTCGAAATGCCTGCCTTCACATTTCTTCCTGGACAAGATGAGAATGCCATGACTCACAGTGTTGTAGGGAGTTTAAATACTATTACTTGCAATTCTGTGCTGAGCAAAGATGATATGGTTAATGGCTGTGTGGTGAGCCACTGCAAACCACCTACAGCTTTGTACTGAGCCAAATTGATGCTACCTATAGTGCCGTGACTAAAACACTCCTTTTCACAGTTGCACACCGTATTCATGGCAAACACTAGAAGCACAGGCCATGGTGCACTCACCACAAGGCTCACACCCCAGCGGACATCAAGAGTACATGAAATGTTTAACCACTGAGCTCATGAGCTGCATTAGTTGTAGTGGTGCTAAGTTAAAAAAAATTAAAAACTACACAACCCCCTCACTCCCCAAACACAGAACCACACAAAAATCCCAACCAAAAGTCAACTCTGGTGGAGTATTCAACAAAATACTAGATAAAGACTTTCTATTTGAATACCCAACATTAAGGCTAATAAATCCAGTGAAGTAAACTAAAACCACTACTGGAAGTAGCCTCAGTACATGGCACAGCTAGCCATGCTGAATAAAAGCCAAAATTGCAGGATGTTTTCTTCAGAACTATCAGCTTTTTCACACTACTGCACTTAATAGGGAAAAATCTATCTATGAAAGCAGTCCACTGAGCAAAGCAGTTACCAGTCACGGTGCTGTACTGAGCTCAATAAACTCTGCCTCGTACAGTATTAGCACTGAACAATATATGCACATTTCATACTTTTTGACAGAAGAGATATTTATTTTTCACACTTTACTTTCATTCAGTTTAGGATAGAGCTTTAGTTACACTACAGTTAAGAAATTCCTCTTATTAAACTACCAGCAGCAATTTAAACAAAGACAGCTACAGAGATGACAAGTGCATTTTAAAGTTTGAACAGCAAGAGGTTCACTGACAGCTACCTATGTTCATGTGCTCACATAGATATGAAGTGTACTTATTCTTTTTTTGGTAAGATATGTGACCTTTCCATATCAGCCAGCTTGCTCCTGTTGTGGAGAAACTGACAGATTTTGTTCTTACATAGTTTATTAATTTTTGTAAGTATAAATCCTGTTCTCAACACAATACTTTATGCCTACTTTTCTGGGGTGGCTCCAAACAGGAGCAGTGTTTTCAAATGGTAGTGAAATCATTTGCTCAAAAAAGATCAACATTGTTTCGACAGAGAAACAAAACCCCACCAGCTTTTTTAGCACTTGAGGACTTCTTCAGGTATTGTAGAGAATCATAGATTCATAGGTTGGAAAAGACCTCTAAGATCATCAAGTGCAACCATCCACCCAACAACACCATGCCTACTAAACCATATACTGAAGTGCCACCTCTACACATTTTTTAAACACCTCCAGGGACGAGGACTCCACCAACTCCCTGGGCAGCCTGTTCCAATGCCTGACCTCTGTTTCAGTTCCCTCAGCCGCTCCTAATAAGATTTGTTCTCCATTCCCATCACCAGCCTTGTTGCCCTTCTCTGGACATGCTCCAAGCAACTCAATGTCCTTCTTGTACTGAGTGGCCCAAAACTGAACACAGTATTCAAGGTGTGGCCTCACAAGTGCCGAATACAGGGACATGACCACTGCCTTAGTTCTGCTGGCCACATTATTCCTGACAAAAGAAAAGAAAATTCTAGAAGTCTTAAGGACACAGGGAACTTTTCCAATAGTATGCCTGCTACCTAATGTTGGAATTGAGTAGTGAGAAATAAATACATAAAAACCCCTTACAGCTGTTTTTTTCCTAAGGTCTTGATGTACAGTGTAGTATTTTTTTCAGCTTTTTATGTAAAAAATATCAGCAAATAGAAGAAAGAATATTTTTCATACTACTATATTTTATTTCTATAGGTAGGAGGCAACTTGTAAACTAGATTCTATGAGGAGATTTGTGCTTGACGTTTCTTAGGGTTAAAAGCACTAGGTGCTGTTGCTTGAAATAGGAGTTGGACATGAACCAACTGTCTTGCTCATCTGGTTGTATGACAGTAGTGCCAGAACAATTCATGAACACTTCTAGCCTGACAATTTGATATCACATTGAGAAAATTCTGACTAGCCCTGTGGAAGAGAGCAACTGAGATCTTGCTCTGCTTTCAACGAAACCCTAAGGAGGGGAAATAAAAAAGAAAAAAAAAAAGAGAAAAATAAAGAACAGAGGGACTAATGCAGTCCAAAATTATTTAGAAGGCAACCCAGTATTATTCTGTTTCAACACACACATCGACTCCCATGCTGCATAGAATTTCTATTAGAAACTTGATAAAACATTTAATTTTTAAAGATATTTAATTTTGCTTTCTGACTTGAAGCGTTGTCAAATCCACCATCTCTCTTAGTAGAGCTGTTCTAATATTGTTTTAACATCATTATTAGAAAATTGCATCTAATTTCAAAGCTGAATTTGTCATAATTTCAAAGGTTTCACTGCCTTTTTATTGCATTCTTATTAGGAAAGGCCAGGCCAATGCTTAAGAAACATTGTTCCAGCCTCTAATGACTTTTTGAAATGAAGTTAATGACTTATTTTATTATGTATTTGTTACACTGTTAGTGTTGCATTAAACTGGAAATTATTCTGCATTATGAGCTAACTATTCCTTGCACTTATCTGGTACTGGAAGAAAGGGAAAACAGCTCAGTTGCTTGTTAAGACCCCCTGTTATTGTTTTTATTATTTCAGAACATGAGAAGTAGTCATCTAGAGGCACATTTTGGGAAAGTGATAGCCACTTCACAGAATGGATTACTTTTACCAGCAAACCTATTACAAATGCTCCTACAAAAACCTTATCACCGTTGCAACATGTTGCACAGCTGCTGAATTCCCAGTAGCATGGATGAAAGCAGTAGAGGTTCCCGGGAATGAGGACTCCTGGGGAAGTGTCACCCACTGCAGTAGTTAGAAAAGGAAGACATGCAATATTTGGGGAAAGTATTAAGAACTACTTTGAACATCTTGCTGGCTGACAGGAAGAAATGAGCTTTATGAATTAAACCAGTGGGTCCTGAGTGCTGCCTTTAGCTGCCAGATGCCATGTTTCACTGTGCTGCATAGAGCTGAAAGGCTGTCCTCCATGGTTCTGTTCAGCTGAACTTTCGGCTGTAGGTAAGCATTTTCCACGGGAGCAGAGAGACAGGTTTGGCAGTTTGTTCTAGTGATTATACTGTTAGTCTCTACACAGACTTTGTGACTCTGTTTACAGTGGCTACAAATGTTAACACTATTTTGGAGTGAAAAAAAGCAACATTTGTCAAATAGAAGAGATCGACTTCCCCAGCAAGCAAAGTGCTCTATTAAATATTAACTGGGTAAGCCTTTTTAAGTGACAGGAGAGAGACGTATTGCCTTGCCAGCATAAGGTACCTAACTGGAGGTGCTGGGTCTAAGGATAAAGTTCCTGAATGCACCCAGGAGCAAACAATGCAATGTGCTATTTACTGTTATTCCTAAAGACACTCAGAAGGAGGAAGCTGCCTGGGGGTCAGGGATCTTTTCCTGACATCCCATGGCAGAAGCATTTTCCCTAACATGTGGCTGACCATGCTGAGCCATCCCACAAACAAGATAAGGAGACAACCTGATGAAGTAGCATTCATAGTCTACCCATAGTCTGGGTACTTCTTATTGACCCAACACTCAAAACTGTTAATTTCTCCTCAGTCAAAGCTTTCATTACTATTTTGGGATAGTTTTGTAGGTATAGTGTATACACTACTTCAGCACAAAAGATTTTTTTTCTTTGTATCTGCCATTGTCAAGAGTATTTAATGTCTGTTCAGAAATATGCTTTCTCTCTATGTTCTTTAATCACCCCCAAATTTGAAAGAGGTCTAACTTCATATCCTTAATGTTAGAAATTAGTCTATTTTAGTGCAGAATTCCAGAAAGTAATTCATATTCAGACAGGTATAGCTACCTTTTACAAATAGCTGTTTCTGTCCATTAACTACATATGATAGGTGATCAATTATTCCCTAACTCAGGTGCTTCGGTTTAAACATTCAAGTTAAATGAGATGAATCTCAGCCTGCATGGTTGCTGTTTTGTCCAGGTCTTTGTGACAGCTTCTTAACAGCAGACTTCTCCCCATTAGCAGAACTTTAAAAAGATGCTTTTATAGTTTTCTTACCATTATTTTCCTACTAGCCCATTAACTTTCTGTTAGCCCGTAAAAGTAAACAAGCCGTCTGAAATCTCTAAGAAATAAAAAATAAAAAATCATCAAGCAAAACAGAATGACTCATTTCTTACTGTACTTTGATATAAATGCTACATTATACGAGTGATATAGATGTTGGTCATCCTTAGCTTCAAATGATAGAGTTTTGAAGTTAAAATAGGTTTAACCTTTAATAATTTGACCACAAAGACGGAGAGGGATGAACAAACACTTTAATCTAAACTACTATAAATTGATAAATGCTGACTGATATTTTGACTCCAGTTCAAGATGAGACTCCAGACATACAACGTCAGGACTGAATCCCAACAGAATGTCATCTCCAATATCATTACAAATATATGAAGTAGTAGAGTCATTATTCTATTTTGTAATCTTGAATTCAATAGATATTTCTGTGTAAACTGCCAGACAAAAAGGTAAAATCATTTTCTGTCCTGGTTTCAGCTGGGATAGAGTTAATTTTCTTCCTAGTAGCTGGTATAGTGCTGTGTTTTGAATTTAGTGTGATAAGAATGTTGATAGCATACTGATGTTTTTAGTTGTTGTTAGGGAGTCAAGGACTTTTCAGCTTCTCATGCTGGCCTGGGCTTCCAAGTGCACAGAAAGCTGGGAGGGAACACAACCAGGACAGCTGACCCAAACTGGCCAAATGGGATATTCCATAACACATGACATCATGCTCAGCATATAAAGCTGGGGGGAAGAAGAACGAATGAGGGGAGATTTGGAGTTATGGCATTTGCCTTTCCAAATAACCGTTACACATCATGGAGCCCTGCTTTCCTGGAGATGGCTGAACAGTTGCCTGCCAATGGGAAGTATTGAATGAATTGCCTGTTTTGCTTTTCTTGCATGCACAGCTTTTGCTTTACCTAATAAACTGTCTTTGTTGCAACCAGCGAGTTTGCACAATTTTACCCTTATGATTCTCTCCCCCATCCCACCAGGGCGGAGTGAGCAAATGGCTGTCTGGTGCTTAGCTGCCAGTTGGGGTTAAAGCATGACATTATCTTAACACAAAAACATTGTGTCATTATATTTTTGAATATCCTTATCAGTAAAAGACATGTGATTTACTATCATATCCAATGCAATAGAAAATATTTTAAAAGCATCAGATTGCAGCAGGCTGAGCTAAACTGTTTGTCACATTAAGACTTCTCCACCAAATAAGAGGAAACTCAAAAATGAGGATAGATGTGCAGGTCAAGATTTCTCCAGACTGAAGGTAACAGTAGAATAACTGAAATCTATTTTTCAGTGGATATCACAATGCTTTTCTGGAGAAAGACTATTTCTCATCTCAGTTTCAAACTGGTGCTAATCTAAGCACCACTTTGTTAGACAACTGCTTGTACGATTGTAAGAGCTTGTTAGGAGGCAGGAACTTTTGAATGAACAAACTTGAGTGTACTAAACTGAGAAAATATAGTTAGCTAGGTAATTAAGATATGTTCTGGTATGTTAATGATATTTATGGATGCATTACTACTGTCATGTCATGAAATATCAATAATTAGCTTGATTCTTGTATGGATAACAGTGGTTTTGTTCTGATTCTAATTATTGCTCACATTTACCATGGTTTTGACTCTGCAGAGGCCTTACGCATCAATTACTTCCCTGCTAAAAGTGAGGCATCTCGTAGTTGCCTAACTTTTGGTGTCCTGCAAGTTGAAGCATCACATTTCAACATATAAGCATATCACTTCATAGCTCCAATCAGGTATAAAAAAACTGAATAGTATATTCCAGAAGTTCTTAAAAATGGAAGACACACACAAATCTATGCAAACAAGCTGGAGGATTTCTCCTAAAAATATTTCCTTTTGCGCTTACTCAAATTGACTCTTTTCATGACACAGCTTTCCAGTTTTTAACACTCTTGATTGCTCAGGATTCTAGCAGCACTAAAAAATTTTTATCTTTCTATTCTTCTTTTGAATTAACAATTATACAAAATGCAACATTCAGCAGATAAGTGCTTTCCTCCTCAATTCAATTACGCACTGAATCCAGGAGGGAGAATGTAGGTAGCAGGCTACCTCGTATTTCAGCACTGCAACAAATCGTCCTTCTCTTGCTTTGCACTGTCTGCAAATGCAGTATTTCAGGATGGGCAGTGGAAAGGTTAAGTTTTTTCTGACTTTTCCATTTTACTTGGAAGGCTGAGAACTTCATCGTCCCCAGGCACCAGTACTTGTCTAGAGCTCTGTCTTTTATGCTCATTTATCCAAAGTGACAGGGTTGCATGGTATTTTCTATACTGTTGTCAGTGTGGGGCCAGGGGGGAGTGGGGAAGGTGGGCAGTTGTATAGGCTTATCAATGATAAACACTGGTCATTCATGTGTTCATCATTCATTTGACAGAGAAGCGTCCTTTCACATAATGTCTGCTCTAATGTAGGAAGGACTTTGTTTAAAAGGGGGAGGAATAAAACTGAAAAATAGTCCTGGCACTCAGAGTGATATGCATATTTTATATGGTTTGGTTAATGAGTTTATGCACCTTAGGCGATGAATTTTAATCCTGGCAGTGGCTGCTGGAATTCTGAAAGTCACATATTGAGCAGGTTTGAGAAGCATTTTGGAAGATGATAAGTGCAGATGATAGAGACAATTGCTAAAAGCCTCCAAGTAGCCAGATGGAGAGGGATGGACATGATAAAAGACAGAAAGCACCTTAGATCACTGCCAGCTGTAGGTCAAAATTAGACAGAACACTTGTGTTTGTTCCACATGTGCTCTCTTACTTAAGAGCATTTTTTGTAAGTGTCCATTCACATCATATTCTAGCAAGCAACTGTTCAGAAAAAGTCATGCTGTTTTTAATTTTGAGAACCATACTGAGGAATACAGAGAAAAAATCACTATTTGGGGAGTCTTTGCTTGGTAGTGAGAATGTTTAATTCGGAAAGAAATGAATGGTACATAGAGATGAGTTTTAAGGACAAATGTTTACCCACTTTGCGCTATGAGCAGTGACCACTGGGTCTCAGAGGTACTGCTTCTATCTTGCAAATCCTTGTTACTTTCATTATACCCATAATTTCATTGATGCCATGAATTATAAACTCTTACAGAGAAAATGAGTCTCGCTTTGACCTGATTAACATGCAGCAGGTAATAACATAGAAGAAGCAGATAAATGGGCAGGGGAACAAAAAGGCACAAGTCATATATATTAGATTAAAACAGTATCAGAACTCTATATACACCGTTCACTCTGCTGTGTAATCTTTAGCATATATTTAAACTTTAAAACATCTTGTCACAGGCAGCAATAATTATTGAAAAGAATGTCAGGAGCCCTACTCTTCAGTTGGCGTTTGTCAAGTATCTTACATCTGCAAATAAAAGTCACGGTCTTACTTTTTCTATTAACCATGAGCTGATAATCTGATACTATTTTGTTCTGGTTTAAAAATATTTCTCCTCTTCATGAAACACAAAGAGACATGCCTGTTTGTCTCATTCCAAGGTTAGGGAGTGCTGTTTTAAACCAATGCCTTTCAGCAATATTCAATTCCACCTTCCCTGAGAAATCAGTGCAAGAAAACCTCAGCAACTCTAGACAAAGAAAAGGTTCTCTGCTTAGGTGTTACTAGAGTGAACCAAAAATAAATAGCCTTTACTATACACATAAAAGCAGACTCCAAAGTGGTTATGGAAAACCAGGACAGTAAAACCCTGGGAACATATCCCCAGTCCCATGGCACATAGGACAGTGTGGTCTAAATCGTAAGGTCATTATTATGCATGTGGAACACACAGGTGACCAAATCATCCAGAAGACAAAACTGCTGATGCCATACACTCTACCATCCTATGGTTTTCCACTGAAAAATCAATTACATATGTTAAAATGCCCTGAACATATAATTTGTAACTACATTTGTATTTGTAACCTCCTAAGAAAGTTAAAAATTATCAACAGATTAGATTCTGACAAAGTTGATTTAAATTTAAGCTGGCTACCTCTGAACTCCTTTCAGGTATTGTTGTAACCGAATCAGATATGAAAGGCTACTCTGAGTTTAAGATCAACAGTTTCCCCTTGGTAATCTGTTCCCTTACAGCTTGAGGTCTTTCCCTACAAGAAAGCCTCATAGGAATTAAAAAAAAACAAACTAAAAACAAAAAACAAAATCCAAGTATTTTTTCTAACTATCAGTTCAGAAGTGAGGTAGACCCTAGGTTTAAAAAGATAACTTAAAATTCTTCAACTCCGGTTTGGCTTGAAAGGGCAATAATACACCATAAGAAAAGAAACAACATATCAGTTTTGAGATCTTCTTTGCACTGTTAACTATCAATATTTCATAAATGTAAAGTTTCTGAGAATGTAAGTGTATAACTGTGAACTGTAGTCCCAGACTACCTTTTGCTGATACTAAAATAAATAAATTTAAGTCATAATTCAGTCCTCAGTCTTGTATTCACAAAATTCTACATTTTTCTCCACCTGAAGATTATTTTCCACATAGCTTAAGCATACTGGGATACATTCATGCATAAGCAAAACCCAAAACACCAGGCTCAGCTTCAAGACAAAAATAATATAAAAATAGAGTCGACACAAAACAGAGAAGTCATCTGTTCTCTTCTTGGATGATTTCCCTCACCACTGCAGAATCAATACAACAATGTAATACTCTCTTCCAGATATCAGCTGCGAAGAAGAGTGATCCCATGATCTGATGATTTAGTGGATAAGTACTGAATTTTAACACCGCCCAAAACAACAGGAATTGAATGAACTTTATCTTACTGAAGCAGCGTCAATATCTATTGCTCTATCATTAAGAACAGTGCACTCGGGCATCTAACTTACTATCCTACCTTGAATTACATTAGCTCTAGGAACTATTTTCAGTCGTAAACATGAATGCTATAATTCAAAAGCAGCTCCAAATGCAGAATGATGTAACCAAATATGAAAGGTATGGAAGCAGTAAATTACCAGTTACACTGATGATCTAATTAAAAAAACGCTTAAACTCAATTTTGTTATAATTGGTTCATTTCAGCTCTTATAGCATTAAATTTTCTAATAAATGATTATTATTAATGAAATCGCTAAAAACTTGTTTTGTGTATGAGAAAAATATATGTGTTGTCACATTATATCCAACAGCATGTGAAAACAAGTAATGTAGCTAAAAATTGTTTCTTTCAGGAGTCTAAATCTGCTCCTGTAATACGGAACAAAACTTTAAGCAGCATAAAGAATCACAACAAAAATGACATGTAAAAAAAGGAATGCTTTAAAAACCATCAGATAGAAGCAGCAAATTAACAGATGAGAGGAACAGTCAATTAATTGTAAACATGGTGCTGACCGACTGGCAAAAGTTTTCAGGGTATTGTTTTTTTAAATAAAATATTTCTGTAAATACTGACTTTCAGTTTAAATTCCAAAGTAGTTATGTATTTTAAAGCTATATTAGAACTTGTCGCTTCTAATGCTCTAAAACCTTTGCAAGGTGTTGGTTTACTATTCATACCTAAACAACAGCTGTGATAAACAACTGAAACTCATCCTTTACATGCAATTTTAGTATACAGAATTGCCAGTATATGAAATGCATCTCAGAAATTTTTCAACATGCTATTGTGTTGTACAGAATTAGACAATTCTATCTGGAGCAAATTCTACTACTTACAAATATTCTGTTTAGCAGCAGTTGATGTTAAGGAGATTTTAGCTATGTGAAACCAACTGCAGGCTCAGGTAGATGGATTTCACTGTGTAATACCTTCTGCCAGATGTTGACTTTTAACTCATAAATTTACAAGGTAGAAGATTTTTTTTTTTTTAAGAAATTCTAGATTCGAGTTTCTGAAATGCTTCTGAATTTTGCATCATAGTTCTTGGAAACTGTAACAATAAATACAATTTTCAGTTTTAAAAATATGTAGTTACACTAATAGATGGTGGTTTTAAGACACTACTACTAGAATCACCAAAACACAAATGTTACCAAGATTAATAATTTACCTGACAATATAGGACAAAAAAGCAAAAATATTCCCTGTCCAAAAGTAATTGACTTAGATAATACAAGATAATGAAGCTTCATGAGGAAAATCAGATTAGATCAGACTGTTTCATGTATGCATCCAAAGCATGTATATTAATATCCACAGAACTTTATTAAACTTCAGTGTCCAATATCACATTATTATAACAAATTAAAACATTTTATTTTATTGACTTTTACTAATCATCATTTTGTGATGGCATAAAACCAATGCGTTTTGGAAGAATTTGAGAAAAGAGTAGCTTAATAACCGTTAAGTGGCAGTATAAGGGGCAGCATCAAGAAAATGGGGCAGTCAGATAAGATCAATTAAAAACAATATGCTATCAAATTAGAAAAATTCTCATGTGATAAGACTAAATTAGTATTAATTAACTCATTTTATTACTTGCAAAGGTAAAGATAACTGAGCTAAGGCCAAGAGAAAAACCTGTAAAAGGAATACACTTACTACACAGACAAAACCCATAATGATCAATAAATCATATACAGAATTAAGAAAAAACAGTGCAACCTAATAACTAGTTTCCAAAAATGGAACATGATTCCAACGTGAAATGTTGCGGTTAGTCTTTAGGAAAACACTGTGCTAATTAATGATTTTTTTTTTTTTTAATTTTTTTAATAATAAAGTTGTTATTGTTTTTTCAAATGAGATATGTAGCTGTCCTCTCTTTCAAATGTTATTCAGATTTATGTGCAAATTAAAGGCAGATGGACAGCACTTGTAAATCCCTTAATTTAAATTTTTACAACTTCACCACTTAGTAAAATCGTTTTAGTAATTGTCTTGATATTCTCTGGCATGATTTTACTGCTTCCTATTTCTGTTTTCAGTTAAAAGCCTTCAAACCATAAGCAAAGTTTTCTTATTTGTGTTTTGATTTACCTGAAAGACAGCCAGTGAGTGACAGAAACAGAAACAGTTTCCATGACAACCACATCATTGGTCCCAAAGGTCTTCAGTCCTCCTTTGTGCAGTTGTTAGCAATGCTGACGTTTCTTCATTAAAGCTTAGCCTAGTGAGACAAAGACAAACCTCTGTTATGAAATTAAAAGTATCTTCCAATAATATGATAGACAATTCTAAAGACAGAGCTGGTCCTAATGCAATTAAAAGTCTAGTTCCAAAGAACTCTGTATGCACAAGGGCAGGTAGCCTGACAGATACTCAGAGGAATCTTGTTCCAGTAGTTACTTGTGTTAATAGCTGAAATGTCTGTAGTAGTGCTTTGGAGATATATATGTATAGATAGATGTAGATATATATATGGATATAACCCTAAAGCTGTATGTATGTTGAAGTTTTGAATTATGAAACTGCCAAAAGAAGATAGTACACATATATTTCACAGCAAATATATTCCAGGCATATTGCTTGGCATGTGCTCTTTTCCGGAAAGCAAAGTGTTGGTATTTGGTACGAAGTCTTTTAAAAAGCCCCAGACAAAATAATAATTTGCTCTAGGAAAATTCAGGTATTTTTAATACTTGCAGATTGGGTTGAAATAGATTCCAGTTTCTTCCAGTTCACTCACTGTATAAAGAATCTATCAACACATTTGAAACAACCACCTTCTATACAGAACCAATTATTCATACTTACTTCCTTTGACCACTTCTCAGATTTTTGTTTCCTATACGTACCATGACTTGTACACACATCTGGGTACACTGCATCCCCGATCACTGTGTTCTTAGCTATTGCTTTAACAGTATCAGTAACTTTACTACATGTGAACTTGGAGATTTTTGTTTAAACAACTGAAAACTCAGTCCAAAATATGAGACATTTCAACTGGTTATGTATGGACATGGGTGTACTTCTGATCTTTGACTTGAAAAACACCAAGCTACAAACATAAAGCCCATTTCCTATACTTCAGTAGTTGCATATGTTTAGGAAGCCTTTGAGATCCTCCTCTTGGAACCCAAGCAATCTTCAACCCCTATAGGTTGTGATCCACAACTACAATAGCAATCCCACAGGGCAGAACAACGAGACAAAAGAGAATTTAGCTTTGTTCCTCAGTGAAACTCCTTTTGGGGACAGTATGACTCCTTCAGATAATAATCGCCCTAGTTATATGCCACAGTTGCTGTTTTGGGGGACCCGTTCTGCATGTTAGAGCATTCGCTGTAAGAGACCAGAGGAGAAAATCAACAAAGTTGAAAAAAAAAAAAAAATTTGTAGAATCATAGAATCAAAAAATGCTTTGGGTTGGAAGGGACCTTTCAAGGTCATCTAGCCCAACCCCCCTACAGTGAGCAGGGACATCTTCAACCATATCAGGTTGCTCAGAGCCCTGTCGAACCTGACTGTGAATGTTTCTAGGGATGGGGTCTCCACTACCTCTCTGGGCAATCTGTTGCAGTGTTTCACCACCCTCACTGTAAAAGCTTTCTTCCTTATGTCTAGTCTAAATCTACCCTCACCCAGTTTAAAGCCATTACTCCTTGTCCTATCGCAACAAGCCCTGCTGAAAAGATTTTTCCCATCTTTCCTATAGGACCCCTTCAGGTACTGAAAGGCTGCTAGAATGTGTCCTATCAGCCTTCTCTTCTCCAGGCTGAACAGCCCAAACTCTCTCAGCCTCTCCTCACAGGAGAGGTGCTCCAGCCCCTCGGATTATATTTGTGGCCCTCCTCTGGACCCTCTCCAATAGCTCCATGTCCTCCTTGTGCTGGGGGCTCCAGATTTGGACGCAGTATTCCAAGTGGGGTCTCACCAGAGCGGAGCAGAGGGGCAGGATCACCTCCCTTGACCTGCTGGTCACACTTCTGTTGATGCAGCCCAGGACACAGTTGGCTTTCTGGTTTGTGAGCTCACATTGGTGGCTCATGTCCAGGTATTCATCCATCAGTACCCCCATGTCCTTCTTGGCAGGGCTGGTCTCAATCCATTCATCTACTAGCCTATATTGATAGCAGGGGTTGCCCCAATCCAGACGCAAGACCCTACACTTGGCCTTGCTGAACCTCATGAGGTTCACACAGTTCTATTTCTTGAACTTGTCCAGGTCCCTCTGGATGGCATCCCGTCCTTCTGGTGTGTCAACTGCACCACACAGCTTGGTGTCATCTGTAAACTTTCTGAGGGTGCACTCGATCTTGCTGTCTAAGTCATGATGTAAGAGTAGGTTCCCACTGGATGATGTAAGAGTAAAATGTAAAAGTAAGTTCCCACTAGATTATTCCATTTCAACTGCTCTCTGACCATCTCTAGTTGTTATCTATTTTGACAGTCTTTCCCTCAGATAAATGGACAAACATGCATGCATGCATATACAGATAGACACACACAGTCTGAGCACAAGATGACAGCATCTGTTTTAGTGCTGGTAGTTATTCCTGCAACAATTTAAAGGTGTAACTTGTCAGCTTTCATTGACACAGCACAGCAGGCACAGCTATGAACACAGCTAAAAATTCCCAATTAGGATTGCACTTCCTTCCGGGTAACTCAGACCAGGCAAACTGAATATCAGGTGTATACCTTAATGTCAGTGTCTCTGAAAGTGAACATAACAATCTGGTAGTCAAGTGACTTTACACACAGTGCCTGTAGCTCTTTTAAACCTCCACAGGAAACCTTCCTGAATTAATTATTAATGTCAGCTGCCTTTGCTTTTCTCTTCAGTGATAATCTGCTTTTCTGTCACTGTGTTCCTTTGGTTAGTGAATTTTCTTGTTCAGCGTTCAATGCTGGCCAGGCCTTTGGGAAATAAGTATTTTCATTAGTGTTTAATTTTTTCCCTATGGCCATATCTTTTAAAGAGGACACAGCACAACTTCCCCCAAACACATGCCCCCCTGCTCTCCCCCAGCTTTGTCACTCTTTCTCTTTTTCTCACTTCTCTTCAGCTGCTTTTATAATGGTGCAACACAGAAATTATGTTAACTTAGTGATTTCTCTGTTGCATAAACAGAGGAAAATATAGCAGTTTCAAGCATTAAAGTATGAGAATGTTGTTATCATTATTATCATTAGGTATTATCGTGCCTATTGGATCAGACTGTCAATAATATTAAAGGTTGTGGTTGGTAGAGCAGAAACAGGATGAAGAACAACTGGAGCAAAGAAATGGGAACATCATAATAAAAGATGAACTTTTTTCTTTTTGCATTCTTGAAACATGATGATTTTAAGCTCTTTGGGAAAAGGATATACTTTTAATGAAAGTTTCATTAAAGAGAACAGAGTTATGACAACTTCTGCCAGATGAGGACCCTTTAGCTAAATAGCTATAACAACTTCTAAGTGACAACTCCTAACTGTGACCTACATAACTTGACCCTATCAATGTAAAACAAGCTTCAGTCCTGTCACACAGGCATATTAAAATGTAAAAGCAGAACACAATGACAGGGACAGGCTCTGAATTAAGTCACGAATGTTGGACATTGACCTTCCTATGAGGATATTTGTTGTATAAATGTATTGCTTATCTCATAGCAGAATTGCTGGCAAAACAAGCATAGGAAAGATTGCCACCGTACAACTTTTTGAAAATCTGCCTAGAAATCTTCATTATTATCATAATGAAATGATCTTGCATCTTTACTTATTTTTTACTATATTTCATGTTTCTTCAGGGATACCGGACAAACACTTTACTGGCCATATGGACAAACGGAATGCACAGCAACATGGTAGGGTTATCGCACATCTAAGAACTGAGGAGTACCATTCTTACAGTCTGACAAAGACATAGATATTGCATATGTGGAGCTACCACACGGCATGTGGGATAATCACAAAAGTGCTTTCTATGAAACACAAGCAAGAGCATGAAAATTATATATATAATAACTGTACAGCAAAATTTCTGCTCTAGATTTAACAAAGGGATGTACTGTCAGCTTTACTATCAATGGCTGCCATCTGATGTTTTTTGGATGACTACGCTCTGACTTTTAGAGAGTTTTGGTGACTGCAGAATTCCTTTATGCTTATAGCAAACAGTCCAAGGCTGCAATAAATCCATTAAGAAGAGCATCTTATTTCTTAAAAAAAAAAGTTAATGATTTAAAACCAGTTATTGAATATCCTCTTAAATCATGTAAGAAAGACTTTTTTCTTAAAGCTGGCTCATTCTTAAATATATATATAAGCAGTATTATTTGTTCTTGGTTTGAAAATCTTGTTAATTTTCTGGATTTTTTTCCCAGCCCTAACTATCTTCATCCAAGAATGAGGAATCTTTTAAAATAAGCATTTACATTTTAATCCTAAGAACACAGAACAGAATACACAGTCACTTACTAATGAAAAATAATACAGCTCAAGATGCTGCTTAATTTCAACTAAACAGTGTCTACTTTTCTTCTCCCCAACTATAATTTGGACCTCACAAGAATCTGACTGGCTTATTTGGAACAGTTTGTTGGCTTCATTGGTAATCCAGTGCAAGAAAATGAAATTCAGTTGTCCAGAATATACTATGTGCTATAGATTTCTTTTTCATACTAGCAAGATTTGACACAGCTCTGTAGTCTAATTATTAAAAGTAAGAAAGGCATGACTATCATTTGTTGATTTTTTTTTCTTCTCCTGTTCTTATTCTGGTTTCTTCACAAAAATACAGATTCAGTGAGCTGTTTGGGGTTTTATATGCAGAGGATATGAATTTTCCCTTATGGCAATTTGTAAAAATCAATGATCTAAAATAAAGTTGATGTATACAACGTGCAGCAAGTAATTTATCTAACGAATGTAGCATCTTGTTCTACAAAAAAGTATTAACAGATGCAGTTTTAAACTTCTGCATGGTACTATCCATATTTCTTTTCTTTCCCTAGAATTTCTGCCAAATTGCTTTGCAATTTATTTTAATTCTGTGTGCTGATTGTAGACAATTTATTAAAACATTCCCTGTTCAGTGTGTTTTAATAAATTATTTTGGCTAGTAGTGACAGGGTGGGTATAGTCTCATGGTTCTGACTCCCAAAGAATTTGTGAGTACTTAGGCAATATTGCCAACACTAATGTGCAAGAGGCTTGAGCTAGATTCAGTAAAACTGTGGTCATTTTAATGATAATAGCACCTACTATCAGTAATGTTTGTTTTCTGGTATTTAGGATAAATTTATATGCAACTGCAAAGATTTGGGGTTTGTTTAATTCAAATAGTTAAGAAGTGAAGCTTTTAGCATAGATACTGTGATACCGATATCAAAGTGCTTTCTTCCATTATCACTACCTCATTTCCCTTTTCCATCATATGCCTATTTATCAGTTTTTCTGTACAAACATGAAAGGGATTATTACTCAAATCCACATCCTCTCTCAAAGCAGTGTAACACAAGTCTTTGTCTCTGCAGTGACTGTACTGCTCAGAGGAAAGGATGTGACTTGTCACAAAAGAAGAGTAGTTTTCTCTGTAATGATTCTTTTTCCTATATCAATATATATGAGAGGAAAGCTCAAGTCGCTGACACTTCAAAGTATTTAATTTTCCTTTTCCTTTAGAAAAAATAACATGCTCACAGGTAATGAAGAGATAACACTAGTGATAAGCAATTCTGATATTCTGCATGGACTCGGAAGAGCAGGAACTGAAGAGAGTAAGAAATTAAGCTATTACCACTGACATATCTGAATGGAAAGAAAAAAGTAGCATATTCACAGAATCACAGAATCACAGAATAGTAGGGGTTGGAAGGGACCTCTGTGGGTCATCTAGTCCAACCCTCCTGCCGAAGCAGGGTCACCTACAGCAGGCTGCACAGGACCTTGTCCAGGCAGGTCTTGAATATTCAATGAAGAACAGATAAACTTACATGGTTTTAGATAGTATGTTTAGGAAATATTTTTCTTCACATTTAGTAGGTGGAGGATGTTGGCCTAAGGTGCAACTAAACTGCTAATAAATTTCCTCAAGGTGGCAAACCTATGAAATCAATACATGCACTGAGTCAAATATCACTTACTAGACTTTCTATAAAAGGCTTGTTATACTCTTGGAAAAAGGCAGAGGTCTAACTGAAGATCCAGTTTAAAGCACTGAAACAAAACCTGCTAATCAACACCAAGTCTCTGTTCCTCCCTGCACAGCTTTTACTTCAATCAGGGGGAAGACATGAATCGAATTGCCGCAGTCAGCAGTTCAGCCCGTCTTCCTTGTTCCCATGAGTATCAAGCCTGGTAATGCCTAGTCCATGGAGAATTAGAGGCTTTAGAAAAGCAGTTTCAGATGTTACAAAGTTCATCATAAAAAGAGGAGATAGTTTGGCTGGAAATTTTTAAAAACAGCTTGTCTGTTGAGAGTTCCCTGATGATATATTTGCATATAAAGTTAACTACTAGACCATGATTTTGACAGAAACTTGTTATACAGAATACAAATAACCTCTGTTGAGATCATGTTTCAGCTTGCTTTCAATAAAGAATTAATTTGTTCAGTCCAAAGTCTTTTTGACAATACTATTTTAAAAATGGTTTAAATTTAATAAAAACATATTAAGTTAATATTTGATAAAAGTCATATCATAGACACTTTTACAATGAAATGTCAGTGGAATTTGTTATAGGACAAATGAAAGTGAAATGATATTAAGCCAATGTAAACAGCAAGGCATCTTGTAGGATTGATTATCAGCCCAAGGGAAGATCATTTATTTTCAAGGTTTATTAACAGTTCAACATATCGTAAAGAAAATGTAATAAAGTACAAGTTTTATCAGTTTCATAAAATAATTTTTGAGTTGTTTTATGAACACTTAATTCACTGCTAACAGTATTAAAAGTTTATGCTGCAGTGGAATCTTTCCTTTTCAGATTCCTCCTGGCAAGCAACCAGGACTTTCAATATCTAAATTAACATTTCACAAGATTTTTGTTCATAATGTTAATATAGCTTTCAAAGATACCTGTCAAGTTCCAGTCAGAAGCATAGAATGCTACTGTACATAAGAAACAAACAGGCTATTTTTGAAATGTAGATCAATCACAGTTTCTATATGGGTGAATGAATATCTGAACTACTGCTCTGCAAAACAAAACAAAATATTTGACTGCAAATGTTGAATAAGTATCTCAAAATGCCTATGATTCCAAGAGTTTCTGAAGTACTTTGATGAACTAAATCTTTTTTGAAAACTGCACACAATGCCCATAAAATAAGATATTAATATTGTGTTAAACACTGATTATTTTCTAGTATTTGAATATATTTGCACACACATATATAAAAAAAAGACTTTTGAACTTAAGATGAAGAAAGTCTCCCTTTCCAACACATGCATATCAAGCTGGTGATGAAAGCAAGGAAATGACAACACTTCAGCCGATTGACTGCATTTTCCTTGTGTTTAATACTACTTTTTTACCAAATCTACCATTAATAGGTATAGTGGAGATTAACAAAATCATTTGACCAAGAACACTGGTTTAATGCTGAATTACTTCAGGGATTCTTCAATGGTAGTTGCTAGAGGAGCAAAAGCCTTTTGGGGCTTGTTACTGTGAATCAGACATGTCATCAGTGTGCTTACAGAAATGAGAAGATGGCAGAAACAGTTTTCAGCTTCTCTAAACTAGCAATAGTGAGGTGCTGCTATTTTGCTACATTCACTTGAATATAGCATGAAAAAATTAGTGTACTGCTCATGCAAGTCAAGTGGCTCAGAATATACCTTTAGGTACTGAGTGCTTAGAAAGGGTACAACCATGGACCCCTGTGCTGCTCCCAGGCACTGAGGCATCACCAACATGTTGCTCCCACTAGAAGGCATGGACATGTTCTCTGGTGAATAAATACTTACTGGGCGAGGCCGTCTGAGAAGGAAATTGGGGGAATTAATTCTGATTTTTTTCCTCCACGCATTTGTCAAACAGGCTGACAGTTTCTAAAATTCAACTCACATTTCACAGAACAAGTAGCTGCTGGGGATGAAGCAGCTTAAAAAGCCTTGCTGCTGTTGCTTAGGTATGTGAATGAGCACTGCAACACAGACCGACCTCATCAGAGTGATTTTCCAGTTTGTCACAGCCTGGACTGGAAGTAACATAGGTTTGCTCACAATTACCACAGTCAAGCTCTCTGGTTTCTTGTATGAACTTTATGAACAGTTATATCTTAAAGTCCCACAAGCCCTTAAGACACTCTTCTCATTTCTTTTTTGTGTCAATATTAATCACATGTAAGTAGCAGGAAATAAAGAGGAAAATAATGTTTCATTTGAAACTTCAGAAATTAGGTATATAAGCTCTCTTATTAGTAAATGAAAGGAAATAGACAACCTGAAGGAAAATACATTCAAACCACTTTTGACAGCTCTTTGGGAGTGAGATGAACAACTTCATTCTTTTTGCTATCTATGATGGAAACCGGATTGCAGCAGAAGCCTAAACAGCTACCCTAAATTATTAAATTAACTTTCAGATGATGAAACCTGAGTGACAGAAGTCTTCATTTGTTTGCTCAAGACTGTATGAAAGTTTCCACAAGACCTGAAAAATTGAACCAGTCATTTACCTCCTATCGCATTGATCTTGCAATAAAGTCACCCTTTCTGTATGATAGACATTTCTCAGTATTTTGCTTTAATTATTCAGGAAATATATTCAAGCACTTCTATTAAGTCCTAGAGATGCCCTCACAGAACTTGAGAAGTTCAGGGAGGAACAGCTATAGAATTGTGGGTCACGTCAATGGCCTGACCTCGTGCTGTATTGTTTGTATTAGATTTAATTTATTTTCCATAAAAAAATTGCAGGAAAAAAGGCATATCCTTATGCTATTCTTTTCAAGCCAACTTATCTTCAAAATTCCTCTGGGACATCGTAAGATGTGCCAAAGTAATCACATCTGGAAATTGTCTTTTCTCTACCAAGCAGGGGGATTAAATACAATGACAGGACCGGCATGACACTGCTGTTGTTTTGTGTCTCAGCTGTACTTGATATAACTACCTCTAACATATGAGAGGAGTAGCTCATCTCGGTGTCTCTTCTGCAGCAGCCAACTAGTGCCAAGAGTGAAGATGACTGCAGTTAAACAAATATCCTTGACTGCCACTTGCACCTGGTATTATATCAGCCAGTATAAATAAGAATAGCTTAAGCCTTCCACTTAATGCAGCAGCCAGGCTAACAATATTATGCATTTTAATAACACAAAATAGCATCACCCTTCAGCGCTTTAAAAGCATTTAAACCCCTGCAGATTGTATGTACATCATGCTCTGAACTAGTGGCCACAAGTCCTCTGTGGACCTGTAAATTCAGTTCATTTCTGTGCTCCCTTCCAGAAAAATCAGCTGTGGCATAATGGGGTGTATTGTGCACCAGGGTGTTCAACACTATATGTGAAAAGGATCAGTAAATTTCCTGTCCCTAAGATGTGAGATCCTACTCACTTCACAAATCAGATGCAGCGCAGGCTTCTGAAAGTGTGTTAAGGAAAAGTCAGATCCTTGAATACCATGCTTAGCTTCTGCCCGCGGGCCTTACGCAATGCTGTCAGCCTGTCAGAAAGACATTTGTTCAGAAAGGGTGTAGGCTACTTGTGGGGAGTGGAGGAGGCTGTTTCATGCATGGAGAGGACGGGAGATGCAATGAGAGGCTTGTATGTTAAAAGTTGTATGTGAACGATCCGTCAGTGCGTATATGTTACAGGTCTGCCTCAATGTCAATCCACTAATTAGAAAAACGACAGTATTGTATAGAAGACTTGTCTTGACATCTCATTTGTGACATCTAGGTCAACATCTGCGTTTGTCACTGCAGCAGATTTCATATTAGTTGAGCCCTCAGGTTTAGGTAACGAGACCAGTTTTAGTCAGTTATTTTATTGTAATATCATGCGTAATAAAATAAATACAAAATTTTAGCTAAAAAGCTCCACCCAATCATAGAACAATTTAGGCTGGAAAAGGCCTTTGAGATCATCAGGTCCAATCATAAGCCGAACACTGCCAAGTCCACCACTAAACCATGTCCCTAACTGCCACATCCATACGTCTTTTAAATACCTCCAGGGATGACGACTCAACCACTTCTCTGGGCAGCCTGTTCTAAGTAAAACACTATTCTGCTTTTTGAATATGAGGTATATTCCTGTAATCTTTATACTGTTATTTAAAAAAGAATAAAGCATGTGTTCTCCAAGCTGAGGCAATCTATGCATACAGACCCCATGACAAGGGCACATCACCATTTTACAGGGATTTTGGGTGAACACAAAGGTTTTATTTCTTATATATTCAGATAAGAGGATTCTCTGCAAAAATGAAACAGGTCAAATGGGTTACATCTTCAATTCAAGACAGGATAAAAGTTTCCTAAGCTGAAGAGACATGAATCACTTTAGACACTGTTGGAAAGAAGTCTTAGCGCTGAGTGTATTTTGGAAATATATACCTAATTCAATCTCAGACTATTCAGATGAACAAGCAAAAAAGGAATAAAATACTTTTTGTTTTATTCAAATGGTTGGACTAGATTATCTCATCACAATTAATAGCTGTCATATCTTAGGATAGCAAAGTATTTATTTAATATACAGTAAAAGACATTATCTTTGGAACTTAGCTGTTAGAGGTAAAGATATATATGTAGACTTTGAAAATGCATCTGTAAAAACAAAATTAGTTTGGAGAAGATACTTAAAACACTCAGTTGTTGTTCTGAAACAGTTATGGTAGTTTAAATGTTAGCAATTCTGTTCTTAGCTATTTTCCACTTGAAACACTGCAATACACTTTTAAACTGCCATACTGAAGAATATTAATGATGCAACAAATTGACTGGTGCTACATAGATGTATCTGGTTTTTTTATGAGCATATTTAAATGCACATGTTTCTAATTACAACCGGTACTAAAAATGTCTACGTGCTTAAGGATGCATTTTTATATTTAAGCATACCTCATTATTATTACTTCTATGGCAGATAGTTCACTAAGATATAATGGTAAGATATTAAAGTGGATTAGAAATCTCATTATTAAAACACAAGCTTGTCTGAATAGAAAGGAAAAAAAAAAAGTACTCTAAATGGAATAACCTCTTCATTTTCTTTCACAAATATTATTTTATTATGAGTTAAATGTCAGAGACATAGAGATGTAACTGGTGATATGATCCTATCAGGGAGGTTTGTATCTGTTATCATACTGTATTTAACACTATTTTTCCAAAGATTTTAAATAAAGCCAGGGAACTTTACTAAGGGCTCAAATTTCAACCAAATGTGTTTTCACCTGTCTGGGGGGTGATTGTTTATTTTTGGAGAGTAAGATATGACTGCAGTCAAGTAACATCTCTTCCTGTATCTTAACTCAGTGTTAGGGCAGACACCAATTATGAAATTGTGCTGTCAGGTTACTCCTCTAAGGGCAGACACACTCTTCATGTTTTCAGCGGCAAATTGAATTTGACATTTAATTTTAAGCCCAGGATACCATAATGTAAAACCTTCTCCAGTATTGGTGATAAAGCAGGAGGGTAAACATCCTGGCTGCCTCTTTTAAATAGTTCTCCCCGTATTACCGTTGCCTTCATTATTTTCTATGGGGATTTTTTTCCGATATTTAAAGGAAAATTCCAGTAAATGTTTAGAATCACAGTAGCTCACATCTAGAGCATTTCAAGTTCCTTTATACATTCAGATAAATGATCTACTATAAATTTCATCCAAGCTTGCTATCCAGACACCCTGTCATTTCTGAGTTTAGATCAATCCGTAGATGTTGTAAATCTTAGTAGCTGGTGGTTCTGACACATTCTCATTTGTTTATTCTTTGGAAGATTTTATGATTTATTTGATTTTATGTTGCACAAGAAAGTGTTCTGATAGTGCTTGTAAGCCTTTTGTTGATTGAAGATTAATTTCTTGCAGAGATTTCTGTGTAAGACGGAAGCCCTTCCTTTAGTGAACTTCAGACTAAAGTATTGGAATGTAGTATTTTCAAGAAGCAGCTAGAGTTCCTCTTTACTTGATGGAATGGATAAGTTTTCGGTCAGAAATTAAGAATGTAATAACCTGAAAGTGCGGAGGCTGGTCTGGTGCACTCGCAAATTGAATTTAGCCAGGATTCTGGCTAAATCATCTTTGAGGTTACTATTACATGCCAAAAATAAAACAATAATAAAAAAATAGGACAGTTCTTTGTCTCTGTAAACTGTCATAATACAACAGCCGTGAATTAAGCTGTGAAATGTATACTAGCTCAGAATCAGGCCCAGAGGCTCCAGCTGTAGAGCACTACACTAACTAACAACAGTCCTCTATGCTATTCGATACTCATACACAAATACAACCAAGGCCAAAATGTAGCATATTTCTGTGGAATTATCCATCCCACACAAGATACTCATATCTAATTCAACATAGGATTAATTTTGCATAAAATGGCACTACCAGATCTGCATGAAAGTCTGCAAAGAGCAAGTGATTTCCCATTATTTTCTACCATTTCTGCATTCTGTGTCAAGTGGCTGAAGTGGTTTTATTACCATTTTTGTACTATCAGCATCCAAAAATGGAGTTCACTGTCATGAAGATCAACAGGTTTAGCACTCCCTACAGAGTACCCACATTTTTCTAATTATACCAAGAAGCTGTCACACTTCTGTCAGGAAAACTGGAAAGATACCTCCTGACTTTTTCCTTATTCATTGGTCTTTATTTCTGAAAAAAATCCTGAAATAATTTCTTGTAGTTTCTGAAGTAATAGTTTCTGAATAATTTCTTAAAAGATTTTCTGGGGAGAGGACATCCTCTTTAACTAAAAGTCATGAGCCTCTTACTGGTTTCTGGAGAGCAATGTCATTGATTGTATTGACAGTACTTATTTCCATTGATCTCTGTTCTTTTCACATCTATCAGAACTTGTTTGCAAAAATTTGTCACTTTTCTTTAGCTTGTGAATTCCAACTGGTTGTAGGTTGTGTTCAATGGTTCAAAGGACAATTTCTTTTTTATTTCTTTATTGCCAGTCATGAAGAGAATTTAGAGTTTAGAAGCAAGAACAAAAACTATGCACAGCTTAAAGTTTTCAGCATGGCATTTTCTTTACTGTAGAAGATGTTTCACTTTTTGGCAAATTCATGTTTTCTGTAAAATGCAAACTAAGAACAACAATTCAGCAAAATGCAACAAAACATAATGAAGGAACTATGTATCTTTTGCTGATAGTGTGCTGAAATTCTGCTAATGCATCAGGCAAAAATCAGCCAGTTAAATATAAGCCTGGGGCTACTGGATGTTCTGGACACCTGTTGGCACATCCTATTAATTATCCAGAGAAGGCTCTATCTGGACAGAAATTTCAGTCACTTGTTTGACAGGGAATGAAGCATCAGCCTCATCACTGCATGCACTTAAGGTGATTTTTGTGTTTCTGGAAGACGTGTGGAATGATGCCTGCTTATATTAAAAGTTAAGTCATTCCCTTCCAAGAGACAGAAACCCCTCAGCACAGTCTCGATTAGTGGTTATAAGGGAACAAAGGTGGAATTGAGGTAGGAATTGAATGTGTTTCTCTTCCCTCCCTGATAATTAGTTGGAATCATAAGTGTTTTACAATTCAATTTCTAACCCCTGCTGCTGAACAAGAATAGCAGGATGGCTAACAGACAGACATCTGAAAATGAATGCTGTCTCAGCATGCCTTGTCACCTTCCTGCTCTTCACTAGAGGTTTCATGCAAAGCAGCAGAGGCAGAGAAGATGCCAGGAGGACACAGGGTTATGGAAATAAGCTCTTAAAAACAGTCTGGTAATGCGTCTTGTTAAATGCGATGTTATGCTTTCTATTCTTCTTATCTTGGGTGTTCCTTTATTTTGCAGTTATGCTAGTTTATCCATAAAAACTAACATTATATATCTGTACATCTTACTATTGTGACAGGTCCCACTATAAAATATGTGAGCAATTGGAAAGAGAAAGTAATTCCTGGCACATTAACTCATTAACATCTTTTTTTTTTTATTTTCCACATTATATTGAAATATATTAAAATTACTAAAAACAAAAAAATAAGGATATAATCAAATACAATTATGTAGATTGCTGAAAATGGAGGGGTAGGTATTTGTTGTGCTTTGAACATTGTTTCTGAGTGTTATTATTGTATTACTTGCGGTTTTTCTATTTGTATTTATGGGACTCCTTGGCCCCACAAGGTTACCTGTTAAAGGGCCAAAGCTTTATAATAATTAAAGTAATAAACAAATTAAATAATGTAATAATTTAATTAAATAAATAAATTAATCTGATCTGAAATTAAGCTGATTTTATAAATGGAACTAGACTTAAACAAGGACAAAGGGACATTAGAAATATGATAATCTCTCATAGTTTAATTATACAGGTTAGCAGTGATGTGTTATCTTGGCCTAATTCCAGTAAATCGAAGGAGAAAGTTTCTGGTTGTATATCCTTCACTTCAGCACTGAAAGTATACAATAAAAGTTAATCACCCAGCTAAGAAAAATCCAGAGCTAAAAACACATGAGAGAGTTCAAACCTCTCGTGGTTTAACCTAGCAGCTGGTAACTAGGACTACACAGCTTCTCACTCAGTCCTCCCCACTGAGAGTGGACTAAAAATAAAACTCGTAGGCTGAGATAGAGTTTAATAAGACAGCAAAGAAAACTATTATAATTATTAATTATTATTAATAACTATAATAACAACAACAACAACAAAAATATGCAAACCAAGCTATACACAGTACAACTTTTTCTCACCACCTGACAACCGATTGTACAGCCAGTGCCCAAGTAGTGATCGCAGATTTTGTGGAACTTATGGAATTTGCAGATTTCATGGAATTAATGGAAAAGCCGAACTGACATGAAAGTTCAAATGCATGGAAAAGGGATTTCTGCTTCCCAGACAACCCCGTTTACATACTGAGCATGACATCTATGCTGTGGAACATGTCCACTAGCCAGCCTGGCTGTCTGTCTGTCAGTGCTCCCTCCCAGCTCCTGCACACCTGGTCATCAGCTGAATATGAGAAACTGGAAAAAGTCCTTGATTTCATAGCAACAACCAGAAACGTCAGTGTTATTATCGACATTTTTCTCCTACTAAATCAAAAACACAGCAGCTACTGAGAAGAAAATGAACTCTACCCCAGCCAAAACCAAGACAGTACAAACCAAATGCCTGGGAAACATCTCATTTATATCCCTATTTAAAATTTTCAGTGAAGACATCAAAATGCATCCAGATGAAAAAAAAAATATCTCTAATTTGAAAATGCTGCCACTGGTTCAACCAAACCTCCATTTACATCTCATTAGTATTTCAGAAAACTTAGCTTGTGGAAGTAGAATTAAAAATTATTTCAGTTTCAACTTCGCACTCAGATATGCAGATCTCTTCTGATAATTTTTTCACTAAGGAGGCAGACACTGAGAAACCAAACCAGGCTACACTAATTCAACGACCTTATAACTGTTATGTAGACATAAAAAACCAAAACTAGTTAATACAAATATTACAGCTGAAAGTGGAAATTATAATCTGTTTTGAGCTTATTTTTATAAGCTAATAGGAGGAGAAAGTTTCCTGAATCACAGAAAATTCATGACCTTCAGAAAAGACACAGCGCACAGATATTGTGAGGAATTAAATTACAATATAATTAATATATTTAATAAAATAAATAATTTTGTCTGTATCTTCTCCGCTCGCAAACAAACTGGGGTGAGGGGGGAGAAATAGGTCTGATTATTCCGTGATACTGGGGACATAGGGAAGGAATTACGCTTCTGATGGTTTGAGGACTCACTAAACGTACCATAGGTGCCACATTTTTAAGGAGGATCATCCAGTACTGTCAGTGTTGCAAAAGGTGTGGGGAATACGCAAAACAAAACATCTTTAGGATCTGAATTCAGTGGCATGGAGACATTATGCAGTAAAAGTAATCAAAAGACCAGAGGAGAACCTATGTTATCCTTTCCTATTTGTAAACTTCAGATTTGAAATAGCTGGTGTGCTTTCATTTTTTTTATTTCAGTTTACCAATCTTCCTCAGCTGTTCTTTTACAAACTAAATTGTATGTCACCATCAATGGCTGAGGTGAACAATTAAAGACAGATCATGGCTTTGTGCCCCCAAATGACTTCTGTTTTCATAGCACAAGCCAATTAAATATTACAGGATAACTACATATCCAAAAATAAATCTGCTGTGTCCCCCATTACTGTACACACTGCTGTAGCATGTCTTACCCCCAGCTGTCCTTGTTCTTTGGCCTCTACGGGCCAGTCTTTGCCCTTGCCTATTTGCATATAATATACTAGAAACTTAATGCAGTATGAGTTCCCTCACTGTTTAGAGTATCTAATTTTTCCCTTTACAAAGAAAACAAAATTTGGATAAATCCTTTTTTCTCTTATGAACATTAGATTTTTATCCTTCCCCATCACCTTCAAGAGTTTTCAGGAAGAAATACAATCCAAAAAGACAGAAAGAAATGAAAAAAGAAAAATAAAATGGTCACACATCCTTTCTATGGGTATTTTTATCAGAGTCTCTCCCTCAGATGATCAAGGACAGGACTGAAAATTCTCTGCAGCACACCATTTGCTGCTGTTGCTTCAGCCAATTTCGCTTGGCTACTGCCCACTAACAGCAACTGCAAACAGCCACTGGCAACAACAGCTTCCAAGCTGACAAAATAAATTTTCATTTTAAACAATATTTATAAAAGCAATAATACCCTTTTTTAACATTTGCCCACCAAACAAAAGGAGACATTTTCACTGTTCATACAACTAGAAGGTGTAGGTTTTTTGACAATGCAACAGGAAATGTAAACACACTATTTCAGATACAAAATGTAGTGTCACAATTATTACAGATGGTCGATGTGCCATTTTTTACAGCTTGGTATATATAGTAGTTTAAAATAATTGGAAAATCAATTAATGAAATCCACAGACCACTGGAAAGTTTTAGCACCAGACTGTCTCTCCTACAGGCATTGCAATGTTCATTACATTCCCCTGCATGTCCTGCTCCTCATGAAGACAAAACACCATGGTTCTTCCACCCTTCACCATCATTTATCCCTTCAGCTTTCCTAATGCAACAGCAATTAGGCCCAGGTTTCTGGCTGAGACATGCATCACGACATCCAGTCACAACAGTAGCAGTTGGCTGGGTCGAAGCAGGTTCGAAGACTAAAGAAAAAGCTTCAGAGTCTCTCTAAGTCAGTTACAGAAATGAACATTTGTACACACATCTACATACAGATGTACAAATATACATTCATTTAAACCTTACCTTATTGTCTTACACACTGACAATTTAACTTGGCAAGACTTTTATCAAACTTATACATTTCAGTTTAATGTCTGATGTCCATCTAATATGATTTTTATAAATATATTTTGTTTCATAGATTTAAAAAACCAAAATTTTTATATTGTTACTTTTACTATTTTTACCTAAACAGTAAAGATAGCAAAACTGTTTGTTTTTTTTCAATAACTAAAGGCTTTCACGGAAAATAAAGCTCACAATTTCATTTTTTGTGTGGTATACCAAGAATAGCTTTGAGACTTAAATCTCTTTTTCAAAGTTAAAACCATCACTTTTAATTTCTCAAAATTATATGATACAAAGACTTTCTTGAAATTTTTGCATTTTCTTTAAAAAAAACAATTAATGTACTAAAAAGCAGAATTAGTATTTAAGACAACACACTCTGCCTACTAATTTGAGGAAAAGATCCAAAAGAGTAAAAAGAGATTGTTTGTTTATTAAAGAACAGATAGTATTATGTTCACGTAAAAATATTTCTTTTTCTGTCTGTCAAGTTACTCATATATTCTACTTTTTTACACACAAATATGTTGCATGAATAAGTAAATATATTGGAAATATTAAGACAATCTTAGAGATAAAGGATACACTTGAATAATTGGCTGTACATCAGTGCTTTGGCATATGGAATTAAAAAGTAAAGAGTAGGTAATTCAGGAAGGCTTTGCTATGAAAACACAACCATAAGAAGCAAGAGAATAAGAAATACAACACTACAAAATAAGATAATTAAAACATAATTACTTTAATAAAGGTTCAACTGGACAGTTGTGACCTTCAGCTAAGTAAATTTGTCTGTTTACCTGATTAGGCTTTTTAACAATGCATGAGACAGAATGAGTTAAAGAGATGATAGCATCCATCTTTCTCCTTTCTACAAAAGACGGTCCATAGAAAATCATTGGACATGTTATCCCTCTCTGGGTATAGCCCATGACAGTTGTAAACCGAAGTTACCACCAATATTCAAACACTATTGTTATTTTCCGCCTTGTTTGCAATGTAGAGATCTTTCCATGAAATACATTGATGTTGCTGGTCTTATTTTTCAATTTTAACAATAAAGACAGCTGTTCAAAGACAGATTTTCTCTAAGCCAAATTTTGCTGCTGGAGTTACTGGAAATGTAGGTGGACTATAAAAAGATCTGCTTAATAGTAAATTAAATGGCATGCAGATAAGAGAAATTGAGCATGCACAAACAAAAAAAAGTCTTACAATCATTTCTTCTTCAGGTGGTACAGACATGTGTGCAAATATATATTTCTTACTTTTTAAATAACATATTAATTTAGCTTGGTAATTTGCTGAGGCAAATTAATCTAACACAATTCAAGTTAAAGTTGCTCAATTAAGAACATCCACAAAGCAGTATAAAGTAGTTCAAACCAACTAGTTCAAAAATCAATTCAATTAACTCAGTGCAAAGCAGCTCTAAAAATTAATGAAATCAAGGACATATGGAGTTTAAAATTAACTGGTAACTATGTGGCCACTTGACCACATCATGGTCAAGTTTCATGATCTGCCTGATGACCATCAGAGTTTTGAATGCCAACACTCAAACTCACACAATTAACATTTAATGTTTCATGGTGTTTACTCTTGCCAGAAGCTGAACTAGGCTTGAACTTCCTACCATAAAACATGAAGAGACCGTAACTACTTAATGAACTTCTAATAATTTTTTGCTGTTAGCCTTCAGGCTTTGTAGATTCACCCTTCTGAAGTGAGAAAATAAAACCACTGGAGTTGTCATAAAGAAGGTTTGAAATAAGGGGTTAAAATCAAACAAATTATGACCTAAATACCTTCACTAAATAATCCAAGTTAGCTCCAGTAAGAATCATACAAAGACTCCTGTGTGGTAGAGAAAAAAAAAAAATCATAAAAAAAAATGACAGGAGAGATGAAATGTTTTACTGGGTGCCAGCTTCAAAACCTGCTCCTTGTTTGTTGTACATCAGATAATTTACTTTTTCATTTATTAGCTGTCATAATAATCTGGAAGTACACATATTGTATTGATTATCTTCATTAACATAGAACTGTGCCAAACTGTCATGAAAAAATATTTAAAAGTATGGGAGAGACAGGAACTAATTTTTTGCCAGCAACTTTAACTACTCACTCACACCACCCTATCTGAACCACACCCTTTCTATTAAGAATGCCAAAGCTTTTCTTTTTATTAGGTCAAAACAAATTATTGCTTAAAAATATTCCAGGTTTTTTTTAAATAGTGTTATTCTTCTCTTCTAGAATATGTTATTCCTTAAGAGGGTTTCTAACTTTTCCACTTCTTTCCTACAAAACCCTAAGAATTTCTCCATTTTATCAAACAATCAAGCTTTATTTTTGCTCTCAATAGGGAGTGTTATAGACAAGTAATAAGCCTTACTGTTTTTCTGGCTGCTCTGGCCAGTTCTCCTCATTCTTAAGCAGAAGTAAGTCTCATCTGGGCGCCTTGTTTTCTCCATTATCTATAATAAACTCTTTTCTAATTCGTAGAATAACAGATACCTGGTACTAATCACAGCATCACAAGCTCCTACTTTGAAAAGCATTTCATAAATCATTTACCTCAACACGAACAGCTGAAGAGAAACAAAAACAAATGAGCCGTTAAAATTAAATCATAAAGTTGTCCTGTCTTCTGTTCTTATTAGTACATTAATATGTTTTTTTCCTAATTGAGAGCAGCCATGGAGTGTTACAGACAGACTTTGCAATCCATGCCACTCTTGTCCTGGATTTTTTCCCTGTACTAATCCTTCACCAAGAAATTATTACAAGTACACAGAAATGAAAAGTACGTTAAATCAGAAAAGCATGAGAAACTGAAGAGAATCTGAAAAGGCTGTATTAAAACAAAATAAAGCACCTTTAAGTGTTATTTTTACCTACATTTTTGTATAGCCTTTTGTTGTTAAAAAGTGGAAGGAGATCAGTTGCAAACATAGCTTCTGGAAGGAAACAAAACCAAGCATGCTGAATTTTGAGCTATTCTTTCCACCACTAAGTCACAGACAACAGAATTTTCATAACTGCCATACATACATAATACTGTCTGTGAACAGATACTTCTCCTACATACTTTCCACTGCAGGGCTTCAAGCACCCAGAGCAGCAGCTGGCAGGAGTTGTGTGTGTGTCTTTAGCAGAATTGCAGATGATTCTGTCTTTGATTCATGCAATCCCAGAGGAGGGCTGATTTTTAACTCAAGAAAATCCTCTATGTGTAGGGCTGTACATCAAATGGACATCATATTATATTTTATATTAGAGGGATGAATAAAACAATTTATTTACTTCACTATCACATCAATATTCTGGATTTTACAATCCAGTTGCGAGAACAAACCCTGAGGAACCAGCTATGTAAATGGACCCAACTAGCATAACCTGCATTGCAGAAGTGCACTCAGCAACTTGTCACAGGATTGTACTTTAACTAAAAGTTTCTAATACATCTTCACTCATTATACACATTCTTTTCTCTTTGAAGAATCAAAAATAGACGTACATATTTTCTTCAAGTTATGTATACATTTCTCCGATAACAAGTTGAAGAAGTTGCAGTCCAATGTCAATTTATGTGGAAGTTGAAAACTACTGAAAATCACGACAAGAAATGAGAAATATTGATCAGCAGCCTTAAAGAGGGAATAGTAGCAAAAGCTAGAGAGAATGGCATCCTCAGTCTAGCAGGAGATACAAACCATAGATCCAGAATCTAAGCATGGTGTTTAATCCTTAGTTGATGTATTCATCCATAGGAATTAAATTTTGCTCTGAAATCAGCTTACCAGATGAAGATAATTTGCAAATGCCAAAATGTCTACTGCAGCTAGAAAAGTCAGCTGACTGTTACCAAAACTAGCTATTTAGTATTATAATAACTTGGTACAGACAAAACATTGGAATTTTTATTTGTCTTAAATGGAAAGCAAAATTCCTTGTTTTTTGCATTTGATTCTGTTAATGCATGTTACACTCTAATTTTTGGACTCTTTTTTACCCAAGATTATCCCAAGATAAATCCAACTCTCCGCATACTAGTTAAATGAAGATCTATTCAAACGGCCTATTAAATAAATGAATAAGATAGATGAAAAATTATAACTCCTTTCAGTTTGTAATAGGCCCCTGCCATTAGTTAAATTTGATCTGTGAATGAACAATAGTGCAGGTGGGAAACTAGATCAGTCAACTTCTCAGTCTGAGAAAAATAAGCAGTTATATTAGGGCTTTCTGGAGGAATTTAATTGCCTTCATTCTGCTGATTATTAAGAGAGACAACTAAACAGCCATCTTCACAACTTTACAGAAATTAAGTAGCTCTTCAAGGAAGTCGGAACAGATGGATTAACTTCTCATGTCCTAACATTTGTCTGCAGAGAGATGTAAGAAGACTCAGACAAATTTCTTCTGCCTCCCTAAGAAAGTGTAAAAAATTTATCAGCGCTCTATAGGAGATAGTATTTTCACCTTCATCATCAATTTGAATACTGTATCCTAAACAAGCAGTTACAGGCGTGAAAGTGTCATTCAAAGGTAATGATGATAACCAAAAAAGGTGTAAAAAGTTCATAGTGTAATTCCATGAACTTTTTTTATCAATCAAACAAGATTTAACCACTTAATATTATCATCATTTCATACAGATTCGAATGGTAAAATTCACATACATTAATCTTCTGGTATCTTAAAATGGAGAGACTCCACTTCTACAAAGTAAAATGTATTAAAGGGGCTAAAAATTATTTTTAAATAAATAAGTGCATATAGTAAAGCTCTAGGAAAAATGAACGTACAGGACAACATTCTGCACACAGGAGAATCCATGCACCCAGTAAATTAAAAGAGGTACAAGACAGAATATACTTTAACCAACATTTTTTTAAAGGAGTGGATTACAACATTGTCAAAAATGAACAAGATAAACGCTATTTAAGACTTAGAAAGTAAAGCCAACTGTGGAGTAGCCAGTTTTGATATAGAATACATCTTTTCATTTAAAGATAATTTAGCTAGTATCAGTAGAGACTTTGAATATTAAAAATACGTGACAAATTACAAAAATAGAATAAGCAGGTTATAGGATTTCTAAACCAAAAATTCTAGATTCCCTTGGAGGGTGCTGTAGTATTTTCCTTAGCAAGTAAAGAGATAAAGAGTTTATTTGAATGACAGTGCAAATAGGATTTTTCTAGTAGAGTTATTTTCAAGCCAGTAAGGAGCTGAGTAACAAACCAATGGGATTTATAAAGGCACTTGTGAAATCACTTTTTTACGGCTACAGCTGACACGGATGTATTACTGACAACTAGCAAAACAACAGACTGATACTAAACATTTGTAAACCTATCTGAAAAATAAAATGAAAATTATCTACAAGAGGAATGGTTTTCATGGAAGCTTATACAGTACAAGCAGTCAAAAACCACTGGAGTTTAAAGCAAGAGACATTGAATAGTCTGCTACAGTTATGAGTCAACAGGAGAAGGGATTAAAACTTATATATTTAGGTCAATGATGTTTTCATATTGCTTTTCCTTAAAGAAAATTAGTTCTCAGTTACTGAACATTTGAAAAAAACTCTAAACAATTAGATCATTTCAGAATGTCAGTGTTGGAGGATATCAAAACTAATGAAATTGTTGTAAAAGTATGGGACTTTACGGATCTTCTGTCAATTCATGTATTATTACATTCACAATAAAGTACCTACATGTCTAACATTTAAGAATCAACAGTTGTATTGTCCGTATGGTTAGGAATTTAACTGCCAAGACTAAAGATGCATCTAAAAAGTGTCATAATCTATTTTGTGCCATTTCTAAATACTGTAAAACAGAACCATGTTAGAATAATATTTTTTGTGGAATGGCAAGATTAGATAGTAGAAGCAGCAGAACAAATTATGAACCATAGTTTCTGATGAGCATGAATGTTTGATAATGACAAAACTTTTCTCATTTATTAGCTCACTCTTTTTTCTTATCAATAACAGATGTTCAGTTCTCCAATATATGTGACCTATGCATGCTTTGCAAGGGCTATGGGTTCTGTTATCAATATTATTTAAGATGTGGAAATTCCCAGACGGTGTACTAAATAGTTTTTTTTTTGTTGCTGAGGGTTAAATTATAAGGAAAATATGTATTTCTTCAATATTACTAATATAAATACTCCTTGCTAACAATTGTCAGCAGCAAATGTTAAGAATGCAGGATGTCAAAGGAGAGCTTCACAGTGCAGAACTTCCTTTTGGACTGACTGTCAGCTGAAAAAATCAGCTGAACAGAAAACTAAAGTTAGCCTTTTGAATTTATTTGCAAACTAATAATAAATTAAAAAAAAAAAAAAGATTTTGGAGTCAAAGGAAATATTTTCTGCTGTATTCTAAATCTGATTTTGTTTTTAAGTAGTTACTGAAATTATACTAACTTTTGATATAAAGCTAATTATATGAAGACATTTAATTTATGTTCCTTCACATCGTTTTATGTTGCACATAAGTCATATTTTTCCCTGAGAAAGGAGTGAATTTGGAATTTCAGCTAGACTAATATCAAACACATTTCAAGCAATAAAATGAATTGTCTGAATCATAAGTTTTATGCCATTCAAGATTATCTCAACTACAGGTAGAGGCAATGCTTCACAGCCCTGGAAACATGAAATTTAGATACTGTAGCCTTGAAAGCAATTGGAATCACAAAAAGCTCTAGGATGCGATTAATAAGAATTTTATGTTAGAACAAAGAGCAAGATGCCTCGCAATATATCAAAAGACTGACCAATGCCTACAGTCCTGTATCACCTGAGTAGAGAATATGTTTTGCTGCTGTATTTCATCACTCTAAAAAGAATCGTGGAGTCAGCCTCTGAGTCTAGGAAAGACTGAGTGAATGCATCCTCTGAAAGAAGTGGAATTTGAAAGGCTCTGGATGAACTAGGAGCAGATAGGTGTTGAGTAGCTGTGCCTCTAAATGCCAGTGCTGGGCACTCAGAATAACAGTCTTAGCTGTAGTTTAGCTATACAGTTGTACTTCCACAGAATGGTCAGCAGCATTGTTTGGAATTACTGAATTGTATAATCGTAGACAAATCACTCCAACAGGTCTCTGCCTTTCCTGTGCTGAGGGCTCCTGACCTGGAAGCAGGACTCCAGGTGAGGTCTCACCAGAGTGGAGTAGAGGGGCAGAATCCCCTCCCTCAACCTGCTGGCCACACTTCTCTTGGTGCAGCCCAAGATACGGTTGGCCTTCTGGGCTGCAAGTGCACATTGTCGGCTCATGTCTAGCTTTTCATCCACCAGTACCCCCAAGTCCTTCTCTGTAGGGCAGCTCTCAATCCCTTCATCCCTCAGCCTGCATTGATAGCAGGGGTTGCCCCGACCCAGATACAGAACATTGCACTTGGCCTTGTTGAACCTCATGAGGTTCACACAGGCCCATTGCTTGAACTTGTCCAGGTCCCTCTGAATGGCATCCCATCCCTCAGGCATGTCGACTGCACCACTCAGCTTGGTGTCGTCTGCAAACTTTCTGAGGGTGCACTTGAATATTCACAAATTCATGAATAGCCAATCTCTGTATAATTGACTTCAGTGTCTCCATAATAACAATGTTCTCAGATATTTTCTATGGAACTTGTAAGTTCCTAAATATCACCCTGTACTGATTTTTATCCATTTGTTTATTTGTTTATTGGGTTCTTTTTTAATATATACACAAATGTATTTGGGGAAGGTCTGTGACGCTGAGATTATACATGTGTTCTGCTCCATACAGACCTTAAAAATGTTCTAAGGCATTTTGTATGCCTTGGGGAAAGGATGAAATGAAATGTAATTACGAGTTCACCCTTTCCTTTTTATTTTTTCTTGCCAAGGATGATGTATCAGGTTTTCAAGTGGAAGATGCATTCTGATACATTGCAGTATTATACTTGTATTTTTCAGAAGACATCCACAGAGTGATCATGGTAGCAAAACAAATAGCTCTGCAGAGTAATGGAAATAGAATGATACAGAAGTATTCGAATCCTTGGAAGTTATGGGTGGAAAAAATATACTATTGCTTTTCAACACATTGATTATTTTTTCTATTAGAAACTGTCCGATGGGTGAGCTGCACATAGTATCCCTTTTGGCAGGCACTCAGTTTAAACTATGACATGGTTTGACTCTGAAAGGAATAAAGAGGGAAAATATTGAAAGACATCACTGAAAGTTTAGTATTGCTTTTAGAGTACTGAATTTAATTTGAAGAGTCACCTTGATCATTATTTAATTCTTACAACCAAATAGACAGGCTGCAAATAAATGGCAATATTTTATTTATTTTGTCCTATAGTCTCAGAGTTCCAGTATAAACTCCTGAATTCTCAGTTTAATATGTGACTAGTAATATTACCTAAAGAACTAGCTGATGCTCCTTTAATTCTCCATCTATTTTCTAGAACTCTAGATAGCTGATCTTGAAAACCAGGTAAGTCTTGCCTTTCCATATATAGTAAGCAGATCCTCTCCTCTCTTTAACTACTTGAAAATAGAAAAATGCATATTCACTTTAAATAGAGTAAGGTATTTGCCTATTTCTAGAGTTACACATTCTATTTTCAGGGAGTGAAAACCATGAACTGACACATTTCTAGGTATACATATTTTCCATTTCATGTTTCAAAAAGAAGAGCAAATTCCAAATCATAAAGAATGCAGAAAAAAGATGTTGTTGTTGACATTTCCTATCTATGCAGAAAGTTCAGAAAAAGGTATAATAAAAAAAATAAAGACGCTGGCAATTCCAAAGCCAACATGTAAAATACCTAAATGTCACAGAGTCTGATTTTCACGTCTTTTGTCTAATGGAACTTTAAAAGCTTAAAGCAGCAATACTTTCAAGTTAAAAACTTCTCTCTATATACAGAAAGATTTCTATGGTGCTTTCTAAAGGACATACGAAAAAGCCACAATGAATTAATGAAGACTAATTATATTCAGAGAAATTATTACTTTTGTCTTGATATTTTAAACCTTAAATTACTTCTTTCATGGGTGGTTGTACAGTCTCCCAAAACCTTTTTATCTGCACTGTGACACAGTGACACAGACTAGCAAATTCAAACACTGGCAGTAGCATAATGTTACAGCAAGAATTTCATAATGACATTTTATCTTGAGTTAATACCCAAGATATATGGTCAAAGCTGCCATCCAATCTGAACTCCGTGGTGGTGCTGGTAACTCTTTTTGGCTTACTACTATTTTAGGGCTTGTATGAGACTGTTTAGCTGTAAACATACCTTTAAATTGCTATAATAATTTCAAACACTTCAAACAATCACCTTCATTGAACTGTTTCTCTTTGGTTATACTAGACATTTTTTTTTGCTGCAAGGTTTCCTTTTTTCTACCTTTCCATTTTTCTGCATGTATCAGAGAAGTACACAGATCTTTATGTGGTGTTCAGAATACTCCACTTCTGTCTATAGTGTAAGACTTTCACAGATCCGATTGATCCGTTTCTAAAATGAGACCCAGCATTGTTCTAATTTTCCTCAAACTGTATGAAATGCCTTTCTTTACTTGTCATTTGCTGTCCAAAAAGAGACTTCTCAATGAAATTGTTTAGACCAGACAGAGGTCAAAAAATAGATATGACAGACTTCTTCCTGCAGTTTTTGGTTCCCTCTACAATTTACAGAGTTATCAATTCTCAGCTGGCCTTCTTCAGCAGCCGGCTGGAGACGAGACAAGTCAGAAGAAGGGAGTCGAGTGCTAATGTCAGGTTATGCAGAGACACCCTCCTTTTCTGAAGGATTGCTAGTGGATAACACTGATAAAGGAAAAAGACATGGAAATAGCTAACTAGAGGAATTCCAATGAGCAGGAAATAATGATAATAATAATGGCCCACAGAGGTCCCTTCCAACCCCTAACATTCTGTGATTCTGTGATTCTGTAATTCTGTAATGAGGTTTTTTTTCAGGCTCTTACACAGTAAAATCCAAACAGCAACAGGTGGAGTGATCCAGTTCTGTCCACTGCTTTTCCCTGAAACTGTCCCTTGGCACAGGTTTGAAATTTATGTATCTAAGCAGTAAAGATAAATTCGGTCTTTTTTATTCACCTATCAGACTGTGGTAGGCAGCAAGTTACTTTGAGTCCTCTAGCACTTTTTTGAGTTTTATGAGTAGTAACATTGTAGGTCTGCTTTAAAGAGAAAGCAATTGTCTCTGCAAAGGATTTTGGAGGTGCCATGAGGAATGCTTTCACTCTCATCACTGAGACATGGAAAGCCATTTGGAAAGTTCTGTAAGTGACTCACATGACTTATTGCCTACAGCATCTGCAAAAACGTTGATAAGAACAATGCCTAAATTAAACTGGCACTGCTGTATTGGAGAGGTTTTTTTAAGTTGCACATGGCTAATGAGCAGCCTTACAAAGTGGGAGCACAAATGCCGTTCTTCTACATGGCATGGAACAGAGAACAGCAAGCATTCCTTCTGACTGGCATCAGTCCAAATATTATTAACCACTTCCAGAAAATAACTTAGGCTTGTGATAGGTACAATGCACGAAACCTATCTTGCAGTTTACAGTTTTGGGATGGAGAAGGGTACTGGGGTAAAAGTTGGTCAAACCACACCTACAGAAACACATATGTGCTTTCCCTCCTGTTTCTGGAGCAGTGAATCTCTTTTTAAACATATACGCGATGAAACCCCCCAATTTCTCTTGAAATCCAGTCCCCAAATCTTGTCATTTCATCCTGTACGTTGAAAAAATCTTTGACAGTTATACTGCACTGCCAATTTTAACACTACCCTTTTTTGTATCTTAAGAGGAATTGAGGATATGGTGGGTCTATGGCCTTGCTGGACTTGTCAATGCAAGAGGAAGACTTGCTCAGACTTCTGTGTCAAGTACTGAAGAGTTAACAAAAGAGAGTGGTTGAACTTGAACAACTAGCTTTGCTTATCTTATCAGACAGAAGTAATGGATGGTGGCCCACCACTATCAACTAAGTGACACCTGGTGTGCATCGAAGGGCACACAGCCAGATGTTGCTTCAGTTAAAATACAGAAAGCCCTCCATAAGCAGGTACTAAGTGCCCCACCCCAAGGGTGTGCCAAAGTGCTGAGTCCCTCTTCTGATGACACAACATGCTATGTCAAAAAGCCAGTCAACACATAAGAATTGACTTAGTCCCACCTCCACAAGATCTGCCAAAGATTTAACAAAAGTATAAAAACTGGCACTTAAAAACCCTCTTTTGAAGGAGGAGCCAAAATAAAACCTTACCTGATGGACAGGTCGAAAAGCCTGAACCTCTCTTCACCCCCCAAGAAGAGACACCTTTTTACTAAGAGTTGCACCTCCAACTTTATTGGACATATCCCCGGGAAAATAGTATTAACTAAGGAGCTAAACTAGTAACTGGAGTTCAGTTTTTGTAGACAGTACATTTGTCAACATCAGTCCCAAATCTGTGATACCTGTTGCTTGAACAAATTACCTATTGTTTCATCTTTGCAAAACTGTTTCAGTGAAAGTCCCTGGGAGGGCTCTGACCGGCAAACACTGACTCTGATAAATGGTTACATATCTAACCCCTTACACATAAACCATTGACCAAGTCTGGGACTAGGAGTGGATCCAGCTGCACCTAGGCTTCTCTCTGAGAAGGAGTTTAGAAGGCAAGGGGGTTCACTCTGAACCTCGTGACTCAACCAGAGGGCTTTCCACCTTCCCCCTTATCAGACTCCTTGAAACACTTTAACCCTTTAAAGCAACAGGTGTAATCATATATGATGCTTGATATTTCTTCTTGAGACAGTACTGAACAATCTATGAAACATGAAGTGAAACTTGCTACAGCAGGAAATCACTAAAATCAACATTTTACAGTCAGAAATGAAATGTAGTTTTTACAGAGACACACACAGAAGCACACACATATTAATCTGAGCCAGTTCATGCTTTTAAGCTAGAGACATAAAACCCCCAAACATTTCACCCTCTAATATGCTGTAAATGTAGTTAATAAAGTAATTTTACAGAGCCATTTTCAGTTATTTGTTGACTGATTGCTACATTTCTTTATCCATGTTGGGTAGGAATTTTCACAGTGGCCTTAAGGAGTCAGATGCGTGTCTGGCATGAATACTTCATAGGGAGGAGTGGGTAAAATTGGAGATTGCTCTGTCAATAATGCACTTGGGTAACCGCCTGTCAGGTGCAAATTGTGGACAGAAAAATTAGATTATCCTTTTTGAAAGCTACTATATAGTGATAACAGTAAAAGTTGCCTGAGGAGTGTCCTGAGTTTGGCCAGGACAGGGTTAATTTTCACTGGAATAAAGGAGGGGACACAGCCCGGCAGGCTGACCCAACCTGGCCACACAGAGCAGGGTATTCCATACCATGTGCCGTGATGCTGGGTTCCGGTGGGGGGGAGCTGGGCAGCGGGAACTCACTGGCGGCTCAGGAGAGCGTGGCGGCAGGTGGTGAGAGCGGCTCTCTCTGCGGTCTGTTTTGTTTTGTGTATTCCCCTTATCTGTATCGTTGTTGTTCCTGTTCCCTTTGTTTGCTGTTCTATTAAACTGCCCTTATCCCGACCCACCAGTTTCTGCCTGTTTCTTTCCATTCTCCTCCGTACCCCGGCAGGGCGAGGGGCGGTCACGTGGCGTTTTTGTTGCCAGCCGCAGCTAAACTATAACAAGGAGTCATTTCGAAAGTTAGACGTCCGCATGAGAAACCTATGGAAGATACGATTCTTAATTTTTTATAGTCTTGAGTACCTGGATTTTCTATGCCTTGCAGATCTCCAAATCCTTGAATTTATCATGGACAAGCACATAAAATACATCTTCCCCACGAAAAAACATCTTTTTTGAAGTTTTTTTTACTCATCATCAGGCAAAAGCAGTACTATTTTTGAGCTATACAACAGTATAAACGGCTCACTGCAACTTCTCTGCGTTTATTAACTTCTGTTTCAAGCACTAAACTATCAGCCTCTTCTGAAACCTACTGTTTCTCTAAACGACTTCATGGTATTAGATCTTAGGACTCAAGATATGAAGAATGTTAATTCATACTGAAGCAATTTCTCCTTTCAGTTAAGTAAAAGGGTAAAGAATTCAAAGTATACACCAGCATGACTAGATGTTTTACAAATGGCTGTATTTAAGGGCTAAAAATACTTAATATTCAGTTGCACTTTACAATCTGATGCAACAGAAATGCAAAAAGGGAAGGCAATTCCTTTACTTGCTTAGGTTAATCTATGTGTTTACTGCCTCTTCCACTAAGTCAGTTGTAGGAACTGACCTCATGTAATTAACTGCCATGAAAAATTAGTTAATGCCAAATACATACAGAGTTCTTAAAATAGTAACGCTAAAGAGTAAATCATTGAAACATTTCCAAGAATAGAGAAGAAATAACCAAATTCTAGAAGAGTTAATACTATGCTGTTATTGGTTTCATCTCTAAAGATAAAAGAACTGATTCTTTTTCACATCCACCTCCTGCCGACTTCAGTTTTCTTGTTACAAGCTGAAATGAAAGTTGACAGTGCTAAATTTACATGAACACTAATGTATGCATATCAGTGCTGTTCTAAGCGTGACTTTGTTCCTGAAATAACTCTAGGTTTTCCAAGAAGTTAAAAGTGTTTTGAAAATTTACCTACTAGTAAAAAATTATTTTTGGAAGAAACCCAGTGTGTATTTTAGTGATGAACAAATAGAATTCAACTGGAAAATGAAAGAAATTTCTGTTGTTTGGGGTTTTTTTTCCAAAAAGTCTTCCTGAAAATTGAAGTGATTTCCTTTTGTAAAATATCAGCTGATAGTCAACCTCATCAAAACATTTGATTACTATTACAGAACAACCACCCACAGCAATTTTTGTAATAAGCATCTGAAAGAAAATCAAATTTAACATTTTCAGTCACCTGAAAGAAGCAGTAGGCTGTATCTATTTCTTTCTGAAAGAAATAAAGTATGATACAAAATGCATATTATGTGCATTACTTTAGGATTTGTATTCTTGCTTAGTGGGAGTGGGAAATTGCTGTTAGGACTACAAAGATGACATCAAACTCGGCAGTTTCTGCAATCAAGTACCTGTTGAAAAAGAACAGCCCACCTACCTGCCAATCAGTTATTTAAATACTTAAAATTAATTCCTTTGCCTTACTGTTGCAGAACACATGCTTCAGAGAAAAAAAAAATCTTTCCTTAAGCCCAAATTACATCTTTAGGAAAGAAAGTATACATTCTCCTTAAAGAAGGTGCAGAATTTTTTTCAGCCACAAACCTATGAGATCAGAATTATAGAGAGAACTTGAGGAAATACCTATGTTCTTTTACAACCACAGTAACATACCCTTTTCAACTAGTTACCTGAGAAAGAATGTCAGAGCTAAGAATCACAAAACTGTAAACGAAGAAATTTGAGTCTATCACTACAGGATATTTAGGGTTGAAGTGCATACTAAGAGACAGTTTGGTTCATGGAACACAAAAGTTTTATACTGTGCATATGAATAAAATCATCAAATTATCTAACATGCATTCTCCAAATGAGAATAGAACAAAGCATTGTTCAGTATTATAAACAAAGCAATACTTTAGGTGAGTAATTTATATCTGTTAAACCATGAACATCCCAGAAAGATGTGATTTACAGGATTAGATGTGAGAACTTTGTAATAAACATTTTAAAATATATTTATAACTGAAAGTCGAAAATGTATTTTTCTTCTACTGTAGGAGAAGAAAACCTGGCTAGAGCTACTAATGTGTAGTAAATTGTCATCCTTCAGTAGCACAAGTTTTTCTTTAAAACATAATCCAAATTGCCTTTCAGATATTAAACTCCTGCAAGAACAGGGTAAAAAAACATCACGTTGCTCTCAGATAAATACAAATACAAATATTATGAGAATAAAAGAAAGTAACATTATAGCACTTGATAATACACATGCTTTGTGGTGCTTTGGAGCAAAATCATTTTTTTCTCAATGTAGTTGAAAATATGATTATTATTATTATTAATAACAACACACCTAAGACATTATTACCACGCTAAACTAAAAGCGCCCATTGTCTAAGAACTTCCTTGAGATCTGTGCTAGAAGCACAAACAAAGGACTTGTGTCTTGGGTGAAGACCTGTCAAACAACGGTCTGGAAACAGAGCACTGCTTCTTCTATGTGAAACAGGACTACACCGACAGGTAATGATGCATATGAATTTACTTTATGTATGCCAAGCAGAAAAGTAGCATGAACTTATGGCTTCTAGGCTAGAGACAATTCACGAATTCGTGTTTATCTAAATGTACACACAGGTATATTACAAGTGAGATTACAGCTGAAACCTACAAGTTAATATCAGAGTAGGTATTTTTGTTTTATTGGCAGTATATCTAGCCACATAAAACAGTGTGGCTTACTGTAAGGAGTTTATATTATTGCATAGGAAACCTATGAATGAGTTCACAGCTCTGCAGGTTATTGTACTGGTATTGTATTTACTGTGTTGTATTGGTCTGGTTTTATTGTATTTAAAGTTTTCATTTCAAAAGTTGTTATCATCTCAGTACAGTTGTGGGAGAAACATTTGTACAAAACTCCGCAACATCTTTATGAAACACATCACAGCTAGGAAATATAGTTCTGGAAACTGTCATCTTAGTTCCCTGAGTCACTACCTCCAGATGTTAAACACAGGAGTATAAATGTGAAAACTGTTAATAATTTTCTTTTCTAGTATATCTGACAGACATACTGTACAACATGAAACAATCCTCAAGTCCCTGCCTTAGACAGGCACTGCCGCATAACTGTCTCCATATCCAGATACTAAAGCTTGCCACTTTCCTCACAGACTTTTTTTGTATTGCACACCATATTATGTTATCAATATAAACATTTGTCACAAAGAAAGTTTATTTTGTGGAGGCAGAGCCTCAGAAGAGGAGGAAACATAAGACAAAATCAATACCAAAACAAAATCAATAAAACAAATTAGATCTACAGTATTGTTCATCCTATTCCTGTTTATATTTTATTTACCAAGCCCTAAGCAGTTTTTTACTGTAAATTCAGTTTTTGCAGTTCCTCCAGTGTACTACATGCAGTGTTACAGAAACCAGATCTATCTGTTAAACTCGGAGGGTGCATGGGTCTTGCTTCTTCACTTATGAAAAAGAAACCCAAACAATATGAAAGTAAGTAGTAAATAAATGCTACATAGCAGATAAACTGAAAGCAATTCATAGCCTGTAATTTACGGGAATGTGTTTATTCTAGCAAGGATTTACCAAATGGTGTGTTAAAAGGGGGATATTCTGATCTCTTGTTGACATGATCCACTGTGGCAGATGGGCTTCTATGAACATGGTGACTTTGCACTCATGAGAATACAGAAAATCTTGTGCTATGGATTGGGACTAAATGTCTTTGAATTTAGCTCACGTGAACTTGGTGGATTGCTGCTTAAAATGATGGTCAAGCAATGCATTGCAGTTATTTAAATGGTAGCCATGTGGGCTAAGCAACAATATTCAAAGTGATGGGCACCCACATTCGAGAATGCTACATGTATTGCATTTACTTGTCAAGGTTTTGGTAGAGTGGGTGGCTGCAGAGGTGGTTTCTGTGAGAACATGTCAGATGCTGTCTCAATGTTGAACAGATCTGGTTCTAGAAAGCTCCAAGATAGACGTGCCACTGACCAGAGCTGAGCCCATCAGTGTCACTGATGGCTCCTCTGTGATAGCATATTTAAGAAAGGGCAAAAAATGCTGTGCAACAGCTTCTAGGAGAGAAGAGTGAGAATACATGAGAGAAACAGCCTTGCAGACACCAAGGTCAGTAAAGAAGGAGGAGAAAGCGAGCCAGAGCACAGATTCTCCCTGCAGGCTACTGTGAAGACCATAGGGACACACGCTGTCCCCCTGTAGCCCATGGAGGTCCACACTGGAGCAGATATCCACCTAGACCTAGAAGGATCCCATGCTGGAGCAGGTGGATATTCTCTGAAGGAGGCTGTAACCCCATGGGAAGCCGATGCTGGAGCAGACTCCTGGAAGGACCGTGGCCTCATAGAGAGGAGCCCACACTGGACCACGGTTTGCTGGCAGGACCTGTGACCCCATGGGGGGCCCAAGTTGGAGCAGTATGTTCCTGAAGAACTGCACCCTGTGGAAAGGACCTGCATTGCAGCAGTTTGCGAAGAGCTGCAGTCCATGTGAAGGACCCACATTGAAGAAGTTCGTGGATGACTGCTTCTTGTGGGTTGAAGTCGATGCTGGAGCAGGGGAACAGTGTGAGGGAAGAAGGAGCGGCAGAGACAATGTGTGATGAACTGACCGCAACCCCCATTCCCCATCCCCCTGTGCCACTGAGGGGAGGAGGAAATAGAAGAATCAGTAGCAAAGTTGAGCCTGCGAAGAAGGAAGGGTTTGGAGGAAGGTTTTTTAAATTTATTCTTATTTCCTATCATCCTACTCTCTTATTAACTGTCAATAAATGAAATTAATTTTCATTAAGTCAAGTCTGTCAACCATATACCGGGTCGCATCAAAAGAAGTGTGGCCAGCAGGTCGAGGGAGGTGGTCCTGCCACTCTACTCTGCTCTGGTGAGACCTCGTTTGGAGTACTGTGTCCAGCTCTGGAACACCCAGCACAAGAAGGACATGGAGTTGTTGGAGTGGGTCCAGAGGAGAGCCGCAAAGATGGTCCGAGGGCTGGAGCACCTCTCCTGTGAGAAAAGGCTAAGAGAGCTGGGGCTCTTCAGCCTGGAGAAGAGAAGGCTGTGGGGGAACCTTCTAGTAGCCTTTCAGTATCTGAAGGGGGCCTATAGGAAAGATGGGAAAAATCTTTTTAGCAAGGTCTGTTGCGATAGGACTAGAAGTAATGGCTTTACGCTAAGGGAAGGTAGATTTAAACTAGACATAAGGGAGAAACTTTTTACAGTGAGGGTGGTGAAACACTGGAACAGATTGCCCAGAGAAGCTGTGGAGGCCCATCCCTGGAAACGTTCAAGGTCAGAATGGACAGGGCTTTGAGCAACCTGATCTAGTTAAATACATCCCTGCTCACTGCAGGGGGGTTGTACTAGATGACCTCTAAAGGTCCCTTCCAACCCAAGACATTCTATGATTCTAGGAATCTGTCTTGCCCATGATGGTAACCAGTGAGCAATCAGATTCGAGACCATCAAAGGAATCTGAAGGTGCACAAGTCCATGGGACCTGATAAGATGCACGCACGCATCCCAAGGAAACCGATGGATGAAGCTGCTAAGATATTATCCATCATATATAAGAAGTCATGGCAGTCTGGTCAAGTTCCCAACGACTTGAAAAGGGGAAACATAATCCCCATTTTTAAAAATAGTAAAAAGAAAGACCCGGGGGACTAAAAGCCAGTCAGTCTCACCTCTGTCCCGCAAGATCATGGAGCAGATCATTCTGGAAACTACGCTAAGGCACATAGAAAATAAGGAGGTGACTGGTGACAGCCAACATGGCTTCTCTAATGGCAAATTGTGCCTCAGAAATTTGGTGGCCTGCTACAACAGAGGTACAGTGTTGGTGGATAAGGGAAGAGCAACTCTACCTAGACTTGAGCAAAGCATTTGTCACTGTCCCACACCACATACTTGTCTCTAAACTGGAAAGACATGGATTTGATGGACGGACCACTCAACGTATAAAGAATTGACAGGTTGGTTGCACTCAAAGGGTTGTGGTCAATGGCTCAATGTCCAAGTGGAGACGAGTGATGAGTGGCGTTCCCAGGAGTTGGTATTGGGACTAGCATTGTTAAGCATCTTTCTCAGCTACATGGACAGTGGGATTGTGTGCATCCTCAGCAAGTTTGCTCACAAGACCAAGTTGTGTGGTGCAGTCAACACACCTGAGGGAAGCAAAGCCATCCAGAGGGACCTTGATAGGCTTGAGAGGTGGACTTGTCTGAACCTCTTGAGGTTAAACAAGGCCAAGTGCAAGGTCCCACACATGGGTCAGAGCAAACCCCCAGTATCAACACAGCCTGTGGGATGAAGGGATTGAGACCAGCCCTGTGGAGATGGACTTGAGAGTAATGGTGAATGAAAAGCCCAGCAATGTGTGCTTGCAACCCAGAAGGCCAGCTGTATCCTGGGTTGCATCTAATGCTGCATGGCCAGGAGGTCAAGGGAGGTGACTCTGCCCCTCTACTCTGCTCTAGAGCAATCCCACCTGAAGTCCTGTGTCCAGCTCTGGAGTCCTCAGCACAAGAAGCACATGGACCTGTTGGAGTGGGTCTGGAGAAGTGCCACAAAAATGATCAGAGGCATGGAACACTTTTCCTATGAAGACAGGTGAGAGAGTTGCTGTTCTTCAGCCTGGAGAAGAAAAGGCTCGGGGGAGACCTTATACTAACCTTTCAGTACCTGAAGGGAGCCTACAAGAAAGCTGGAGAGGGACTTTTTACAAACGCATGTAGTGATAGGACAAGAGGTAACGGTTTCAAGCTGAAAGAGGGTAGATTTAGATTAGACGTAAGAAATAAATTCTTTATGGTGGTGGTGGTGAGACACTGGAACAGTCTGCCCAAAGAAGCTGTGGATGTGTTCAAGGCCAAGCTGGACGGGGCTTTGAGCAACCTGGTCTAGCGGAAGGTGCCCATGCCCACAGCAGTGGATTGGAAACTAGATCACAGAATCATAGAATCATTAAGGTTGGAAAAGACCTCTACGATTACCAAGTCCAACCGTCAACCCAACACCATCATGCATGCTAGTCCATATCCTGAAATGCCATATCTACATGTTTTTTGAACACCTCCATGGATGGTGACTCAACCACCTCCCTGGGCAGCCTGTTCCAATGCCTGACCACTCTTTCTGTGAAGAAATTTTTCCTTATATCCAATTTAAACCTCCCCTGATGCAACTTGAGGCCATTGCCTCTTGTCCTGTCTCTAGTTACTTGGGGGAAGAGACCAACATTCACCTTGCTACAATCTCCTTTCCAGTAGTTGTAGAGAGCGGTAAGGTCTCCCCTCAGCCTCCTCTTCTCCAGACTAAACAGCCCCAGTTTCCTCAGCCCCTTCACCAGCTTCACTACTCTTCTCTGGACGTGCAACAGCACCTAAGAACATATGATCTTTAAAGGTCCCTTCCAACCTTCACCATTCTATGATTCTATGATAATTTTATAATCTCCCTGTCCTTATCATGACCCATGAGATTTTCATTCTATTTTCTCCCCCCTCAACTTGTTGAGGAGGAGGAGTGATAGAGTGTCTTGGTTGGCACCTGGTGACCAGCCAACATCAACCCTCCACACTAGCAAATGAAGTGCATACGAAAATAAGTACGGATTCTAACAAAAACAAAAAATCGCTCCTCCATTAAGGTTACAACAGTGCTTTTCCTATGCGTGATCATTGCTTTAATTAAAAAATAAGTACATAAATAAATAAAAAAAGTATGGATTAAGAATGAAGACTTCTAGTTTTGTATCACCCAATACTTTTGCCCAGTTTCTCATTTGAAAGAGTAATCAACAGCAGAAGCTTAAGGAGGGCTTAAGAGCAGGGCATGGAAAGAGTGGTCCAAAACCCAGTGTGAACAATTAAGGTAATGCTGGTCTTTTGCAAGCAATAAACAGTATTAGTGTTTCTAAGCGCCAAACTAGATGACTAAGAAGAATCTCCACATTACATTTAACTTGAATATGGCACAGGTGAAAAACAGAAATGAGAATAAAATGCATCAGAAGAAATAGGAGGCTATTAAAACTTAAAGAAAATTAATGTCACTTCTACTAATCCCTAAAGTAAGTGCTCTTTTGAGCACATTCCTGTAGCATTAGCTGATCCATTCTAGATGTATTTCTGTAGCTATACGTGTTCTTTGCTGTGGACATCCCTAGCATCAATGGCAACTCACATATTTTGATTTTAAAATATATATAAGATCTCGCTACCACAAAATGCACTTTATTTAATGTGCAGGAAGTGTAGCTGTCTAGAACAAAAGAAATTTGTGCTTGTCTTCTGATGTACAAAAATAACATGAGAGAAAATAAAGCATTAGTTCACAAACATGAATCACCAGTATTTCTGGCATGACATTTCAGGCTAAAATTCATATTATAAAAAAAAACCCAAATCATCGAAACTCCCCCACCTTTCAGGTCTGTGTTTGAAATAGGCATCTAGAGACAGCTCAGCTCATGTTTAAAGGCTAACCCCTCTGAAAAGTGATATGGAGTTTTAGCTTGTTTTTCACAGTCAGCTTTAGCTTGCAAACACACTTTGTTAAAGTAGCTGCAATAGCCTTTACATGTAGGAGGCGTGTACTTTAAAATGACAATGCACTTGTGAAGCTAGAAAAGTGTTACAGTATAGCGGCTACATGGAGGAGAAAATAAATGTGTTAGCTGCCACTCTAAAGTGATCCATTCCCTACTTCATATGATGTGCTTGAGGTCACAATGAGACAAATTTACCCTCAGGAGAATGATAAGTATTTACTTCATCACAAAAAATCAATCCCCAAAACCAATACAATATACTGGTATGAATTTTTCATACTATCTGTTTGGTCTGCTTGCTATCTCCAAAATTTTCAGCAGCTCCAGCACTGGATTAGCAGATCAGATTTTCAGATGGAAGTCAGACCTGGCTTCTCTTGCCTGTTTGTACTTTTACTTGAAATGTAGCTATTGCATCAAAAATCTAGAAACTTGTCATCTGCTCTTAGAACACTCCCTTGACAGTTAACATCTCAATATTGTGTGCATGCATGTGTGCGTGTCCTAAATGTATTACACAGTTAGTGTGGAAACCATGCTTAAGATGATTTTTCCATCAAGGAGTATCCTGATTAGGTATATAAAAAAATTTCGATATCCATTCACATTCATCGGTTTCTTTAACTATCATCTCTTTCACTCTTTTCAGAGCTCTGTCATTCACATTTTAAAGGTTCAAAAGCTGTACGGCTGTACTAAATGTTACAGGAGTTATCTCCAGACTTAACAATATGGTCAGCTTCAGTCCCACATCCTTTTGCAATCTTAATTTCCTAAATGAAGACACTGGAACCATATAACTATCAGCAGAGTAATGACATTTCTCTGTCTGCTTTTAGATAGAAAGATAACTACCCTTGAGGTCAACTCATTGCAAGCTTTATGCATCTCATCTTTTGAAGTTATCACCCAATTCATTTATACTAGATCTGTCAATCAACTGCTAGTTCCCTCACTGTTTATGCTTATATGCATGCCTACCTATATCACTAAACATTGCCTCCCTTTTCTTTAGAAAGTGTGGCTCTGTTTCCTTGGGAAAGATATATTCTCTGAACTGAAGCATGATAAAACATCTTCCTCAAGAAAAAAAATTACATATATTTGTTCTTTGTGTTCTTACCACAGGGCTCCCTAACCCATATATATTTTCTTCCACAGCAAGATTTCTGAACACAGTTCATTTTTCTTCTTTCTCTACCTGTTTTGGAAAGTATGCCTACTATAACATCCATAATATTGCCAAATTCCCTACTTTCACCATGACTTTGCTCGCATTCTTATTGTTCCCTACTCTAGTGCTGCAGTCACTGCATTATTTATGATTTCCATGTATCCCTACTTCAGAGAACAAGGAAGTGATACAGGCTGATTATCATTCTACTCCAAGGCAGAATAAAAGTCTTGAAAGAAATGAGGCAAAAGTAAAGGAAAAAAATACCTATGGAATACGTAAATAACAACTAATGAGGATTATATTAACTAACAAATCTAAAACCTGTAGATATAAGTCGTGAGTTAATAAACTGTTTATTATTATTTTTGACAGACTATAATACGCAAGCTAAATATCATGTAAATGAGATTTCAGAATGTCATCTGACTCCACTGTTTTTTAAAAGATATTTGAAAATTATAACTTTCTGCATTTAGGTATAAGACACTCCATTTATATTCTTATGTTTGTATTCATGACTATCTGAGCCAAACAAATTTAGGGAAGATTTGAGTAAAATGGGTTTCAACATAATCTTTAGGAGCCCTGAATCAAGTCATTCTTTTAAGAAGGTGCTTCAGAAGCCAGAGAGGTTGGCTGTAAGCACAATTAAAGAGCATCCAAGCAGCAAAGAATTATTTCAGTCCAGTTTGAAGAAGGCATGTCATTTTTCCATTACTATGAATTTATAAATATGTATTTAAAGGGAAGAATTATTCTGTTGACTATCTGGATTAGCTATAGTCCAGTAAAGAGCAGCTACTACTCAAAATGCCTTCTTCAGGCATCCTGTTGAGATAGGGTAATCCTGTATGTCAGATTTGCATAGAAGGTCAGGGTCCTGCAGAAGGTAGAATCCCGGGACCACTCAAACTACAGTCACCCAGAGCAAATCAAAAGGAAATACCAAGCTGAGAATTCTGAATTCTCTTTTGTTATGGTATATAAACATGAGACTCAAGATTATGTCTCTGTCCATGCAAATTTAGGATGCTGAAGACCTTCCTGACAAAACAATCCTAAGTAGAACCCACCCCAAAACCTCACTCTATTTAGGTGCATCAAGGTGTGGAAGTATCCAGGTTTTACATTTATTGTTAAAACATCAGAAAAGGAAATGAGTTATTCTTTCCTATTTCAGTTCAACTTTTAAAACTCAATGCCATGTTTCCCAGTTTCCAGTTCCTAAAGGGCCAGAACACAAAATAACACGCAATTCTCATCCCTCATTCTGAAGCCAGTTTTGAAATACAAAGTTATCTCACTGGACAGAAAGAAAAAATGAGAGAATTGGATCTCTTACTGTGTTGAAAAACCTGCATTTCAGTTCCTGGTCTATGAATTGTTTCTGGGCAGCGCAAAAATGGGGAATGAAGCCTTGTCACTGCCAAAAGATATAACAGGAGAAGATCCTGTTCAGCTCTGGGTTTAATGGCGGAAAGAGAGCATACCAAGATGCTGTCACGGCAATGACCCACGCTGAGTTGTGATGAGAGACCATTGTCTGAGAAGAAAGGAGGATAGCTGCAGCTTAAAAATGAACAAAAAAGCCCATATATTTAGCAGATGTCACTATAGTCTTGAAGGCTGTTTGCAACAAGATTGTGGCCATGAGCTTCATCATGTTTGATGCATACATAGCAACAAGGTCCTCTACAATTTTTTAGATCATAACAACCATTTCCTAGATCATTTTCTATAGAAACCAAAAGGTAAATGCTAAAGGAGCAGAAAATTCCAACATGTGATGCCTTTTCATTTCAAATAAGTTTTCTTATCTGCTCTTGAATTTAAGCATCTAAACTGTTGTTTAAATCCTGTAAGCCCCATGTAGGCACTACAGCAGGCAGTCTGTTTTTACACTACAACTCATTCTGCTGCTCCCACATTATATAGGTAATATAGACGTTTCTAAGGATAAACTTGTTTTTATGAATTTATCGATAGCAATCCAACTATTTCTATCATTTTTTTTTATATCTTTACATCTTTTCACAGAAGCAATGATGTAAGCTGGAGGTTTTTTTCTGGCATTACTTATAGAAAACAGTGATGTTATATTCATTCTGTCAAATATTTGATATGGCAGAAAATGAATTTCACATTGTACTACCACCAAAATGCAAACTCTTTCAGTGCGGCTTTCTTAAGAGCATATTTCTAAATAGTCATTTAAAGCCAATTTATTTTTTTTCAGCACTTTTCTTTTGGAACTAAAACTATAGGTAGCTACTGTTTGTGAACATTCAGTGAGACTTTTTTCCTATTACTTTTTGTAAAAACTAAACCATGTCATTTTGTATTCAAATTTACTCCAACTGACAAAGTTTTTGTGCTTTCAATAATTGGATATTGTAGTATCTTTGGATAGGGGAAGAGATTGTTTTCTTTGTTTTGTTTTGTGAAGAAATGCAATTACTTTTACTCTATGCTATAAACTGTAGTAAATGGCTTAGAGCTAGAAAAGGTTTCACATTATCCAAATAAAACAAGTTTTAGATGCGATAACATTTTTATCTAATTCATTTTCGTATAAAAGAAGAGATATTTTTACCTTAACAGAACTGGTACTGATTTGCTATCCAGTCTCATTTACTGCCTTGATTTTTTGCCCCCAAGTTTTGTTTTTCCTACCTGCTTCAGCCTTACGCAAGGCTCAACCATTCTAAAAGGATCTATGCTGTGACCCACTGATCTTAGTCTCCCTTTTTGCCATGACTTCCTTGAACTGAATTACTGTGTTCTTCCTTTGTAGAGACAAAAGGCTGTGTGGCACCACACTAAGAGATCAACAGTAGAGAAGGTCAAGCCTAGCTTATAAAAAAGGATTCTTACTCCTGTGGCATTTTGTAGTTGTTAACATGCTTCTTTCTGTCCTCAGAACTTTACTGAGCTTTTTGCTAGCTCACAAAGATGATTAACCTCTTTTCTCTGGAAATCTGTCTTTCAACAGTCAGCGCTCAAAAACTATGGCTCTTCCTTGTCCTCCGTTCTGGAATGCCACCTTAAAAGGCATCCTTTCTCATTCTAAAGTTAATCCCTGGAGACAAGAATAAATTTGTACACTGGATGATGTAGAAACCACCAAGTGCTGTAGTTGTGCAGTGATACAGGAAGGACAGCTCAGCACGGAAGACAAAGCCAGCCAAGAATCTAATCACTCCATCGCCATCTGCAACTGTGTGAAAAATCCTGGTGGAGGAATGAAGACTCAACTTGGTCATAAGAGAGCAGAAGCTGCACAGCTACATGGTGCCATAACACAGTGAGACAAGAAAATTTATCACTATAGTTCAGAGCAATCCCTCCCATGCACCAATATTTTCCTTTTCCCAGTCTCTGCCTATTTTTTCTTCAATCTTCTGTGATATTTCCAGTTCGTCTTTCTTTTTGCACTTTTTCTTCTACCCTTCAGTCTTTCCCAGGTCTTTTCCCCTCACCCTTGCCTCAGGGTACCATCTATTATCCTAAAACACCATCTATTATCCTATTCCCTAAAGAGGCTTCTTCAGTTTTGCTACACTGTGTTCATAGTCAGCAGATATCTAGATACAACAAGCGTATAAATGTTTCCCTTACTATCTTTCAAGTTCAGTCTCCAAAAGGCAGTAGTTAATACACCATATTCCTTATTAACACAAAAATATTTGCTTCCCTAGATGTACTGGTGTTATACTTAATGGAAAATATACCTACTTTCACATACATGGGCGCTGGAATTTGTTTACTCATCAAAAAGTTGCCAAAACTGAGGATGACTTGCTAGAAGGTTCATAATGAACTTCTGTATGTCCAAAGTCAATATTGTCACTGACAGTATTTCATTAGCAAATTCTTCTAAAAAGATAATTTAGCTTGATTAATTATGAAGGCTGAGAATTTCAGGAACCCCTCAGTGAGCAGTAACAGTCAATGGGAATCACTGGCAATGAGGGGAGGAAACCACCCAGGAGACAATGCCTGTTATCATGTCTGTTGGTAATAAACATTGCTAGTAATGTTAAAACAAATAGTTCCTTTGTAATTCCAATTCCTTGCATGTCGTCTCATAGAATTATAGAATCATAGAATGATATGGGCTGGAAGGGACTTTAAAGATCATCTAGTTCCAACCTCCCTGCCATGAACAGGGACACTTTCCACTAGACCAGGTTGCCCAAAGCCCCATCCAACCTGGCCTTGAACACTTCCAGGGCGGGGGCATCCACAGCTTCTCCAAGCAACCTGTTCCAGTGCCTCACCACCCTCACAGTAAAGAGAATTTCTTCCTTACATCCAGTCTAAACATACCCTCTTTCAGCTTGAAGACATTACCCCTTGTCCTATCACTACATGCACTTATAAAAAGTCCCACTCCAGCTTTCCTGTAAGCCTGCTTTAGGCACTGAAAGGCTGGTATAAGGTCTCCCCGGTGTCTTTTCTTCTCCAGGCTGAAGAACCCCAGCTCTCTCAGCCTTTCCTCATAGAGGAGGTGCTCCAGCCCTTGGATCATCTTTGTGGCCCTCCTCTGGACCCAGTCCAACACATCCATGTCCTTCTTGTGCTAAGGGCTCCAGAGCTGGATGCAGGACTCCAGGTGGGATCTCACCAGAGCAGAGTAGAGGGGCAGAATCACCTCCCTTGACCTCCTCACCACAATTCTTTTGATGTAGCCCAGGGTATGGCTGGCTTTCCGGGCTATGAGCACACACTGCTGGGTCATGTTGAGCTTCTGGTCAACCAGCACCCGCAAGTCCTTACCCTTTACAGCTGCTCTCAGTCCATTCTCCACCAGGCCTGTATTTGTGCTTGGGATTGCCTCAACCTGTGTGCAGGACCTTGCACGTGGCATTGCTGAACCTCAGGAGGTTTGCATGGGCCCACATTTTGAGCTTGTCCAGGTCCCTGTGGATGGCATCCCTTCCCTCAGGTGTGTTGAGCGCACCACTCAGCTTGGTGTTGTCTGCAAACTTGCTGAAGATGGTCTCAATCCCACTGTTTAGGTCATTGATGAAGATATTAAACAGTACTGGTCCTAATATGGACACCCGAAGGACACCACTTGTCACAAATCTGCATCTGGACATAGAGCGATTGACCGCTATCCTCTGGATCCAACCATTCACCCAATTCCTCATCCACTTACCAGTCCACCCATCAAATCAGTATCTCTCCAATTTAGACAGAAGGATGTTGTGGGGGCTGTGTGAAAGTTCTCTATCTATTTTTCAGAATGCTTCTTCAACATCTTTAATAGTACTTAAAACATGACAATAGGTAACCTGCCACAGGGCCAAAAGGACTCATCCACTCCTCCTGCTAGGAATGCCTGTCTGCCTCCACACATCTTTGTGATTTCCTTTATGCTCCACTTTCTGCCCCAAAACAAAATTATCTTATTATTCTGACTTCTTACACTATTTATTACATTTAGGACTGTTAAGGGCTAGCAATATGAATACAGACACTTATTCCCCTTGTAAAAAAAAATCAAATCCAGTAAATCCAAGTTTTCCTATAGCTAGCTTTGTACCAATTGATTCTTTTGTAATAATAACTCTTACAAGAATGATGGATAGAATTTAATTTCAGTAAACTCTGATTTTCCTCTGTCCCCCTTGGTACAGTAAGACTAGTTGTCTAGAACATCAGTTGTTTTGGTTATTAGAGCGTCTCTTTTTTTCTGACTCCTGTCTTTCCTAATGAACTGTCAAGTCATCTGTTCTGCTCATGGTCGTGATTTACTCACCATAACTGATGGTGATATTTTATGAAATGCATTTGCCTAATTTGGATGCCATTTCCACGTAGCAATTTTACAGTGTGAACCTTACACTATTGGTAGACCAACAAGAATTTTGTGTTTTTAAATAAATTTTTAAATCCTTTAGAAAAATCTGCATTTCCTTAAAGAAGCAAGCAAACAACCCTCTCCTGTAAGTGTACACAATAATATTCAAGACTGAATTTTTCCACTACTAAAAGCTAATATCGACAAGTCAGTTGTCTATAACTAAGAAGACAGTTGAAGCCTCTTGACTCAGCAGTAATCTTAGTTGTAAACAACAGCTCTCACATTGCAGTATACATTTTTAATATCATTTTTTTCTGTACGAGAGCAGCCCATAAATCATAAAAAGTATGATGTGATAACAAAGTCTGTTCTTAAATTCTTTCAAATAACTTAAAAGGTTTTGTTTCTCTGTTGACATTTGTAAGATTTGATAAAATTTACTTTATATTTTTGTTATAATCGGAGACCTGCTTCTCTACTTTTAACTTATATTCTGTAAGTTTTTCTCCAGTACTACAGTTAAGCACATGAAAGAGACACAGAAGCACTTTCTGATGCGTCAAACAGCATATGTGAACCAGAGACTGTCACTACTAAAACTATAAATGTGTACGTGCGTGTGTGTTTGTGTGTGTGAGAATGAGAGAATGCTTCTTTCATTTGGTGAAAAGTAAGTGTTAACTGAGACTCGTGGCAAGCTTTCAACCTGAAGTTGTTCTAAGCTTACTCTACTTACACAAAGTATAGATCAATGCATTGTGAGAGTAATATTTCACAGATAGCTTAGTTTAAAACTCTTAAAACTAGTTTGACAGCAATTAAAAGCTATTCTAAGTTTATTCTTATTTCGAGGGTTTATATTATGTGCTTTTATTAGTACTTAATGGTGATGAATGTGACATATCAAATGGAATTGTCAACAAAAAATAAAAGTCTTACTTGGATATGACCTGTTTTATCTTTCTAACATGTAGAATTGGCTAAAAAGAGATTGACTCCCATATTTACATTAATAGTATTTTTGCCTAGCTTTGAATATATTTGACTTAAAAATCAACACAGGGGACGAAAAAGAAAAATTTGATTACTATATATCCTCACATTGATGACATGGCTAAAAGCTATTACTTCTGCCAACAGAAAGTTTTCTCTTGTAGTGAAATCTATGAAGATAGGACAGTTAGAAATGTTAGCACTTTCCAATCTCAACACCCTGATCAACATGAAGATAGTCTCACAGTACTTCCATAATGTTATAAAAATCTGCAAATGACCAGCAACTGTAACAAAATAATTTATACAAAATAAATACAAATGACATCTGCTGCTCAGAATACTTTAGCCTTATAGCCAGAATTTGAAAAGCATATTCTAAGCAAAAATGCTGCTGAGTTAGTATTTTCTTAGAGGCTTGTGGCGAATTAGAGGTCTGTCAAGGACACGCATCATCATTTTAAATGAACTGTGGAATCCAATAAAATAAATGTGCAGATTTCACATATTGAGAAGTGGGCACAAAAATTTTGTAATTTCTTATGATTTCATGCAATGCCTTTTCATTATTATGTTGGTTTTGGCACTGCTGATATTGAAAATCTAATACGTAAACAGACTAAAGCTTAAAATAGCTTAGGAAGGCTGAGGATTAGGCCTGACACATTACATGGACCATGAAGTTCTATTTCAGTGGTAAAAGTACCTTTACAACCTGCCATGGTTAGCCAAGATGCAGAACCTATGCATATGTGTAGGAAAGTATGTAGGGTAAAATCAAATAGCTCTGTCAAATGTCCCCCTGTAGGGGTGGGTTAGCACATTCCTGCCCCGATGTGAATGGTCTGCTTAATGCCAAAAACTTTCAGCCTTGTAAGCGAGAACTGCATGTCCTGGTCTAGCTAAACCACAGAAACCCCATCTTTTCATTAGTAGTTTAAATTAGCTTATCAGAATGCGAACTGAAAATGCTAGAACTTGTTTTCTTTTCACCACCTCCTTCACAAGGGCAGTGAAATTGGTGCTGGGGAAAGGCAGGAAAGCTGGAGATAAATGTGTCGTATCAGCCTAGCAAGATTCATTAGAGGATGTGCATCAAAACCCAAGGCACTCTGTGTTAAAGACAGGGCCAGCAGTGATAAGGAGGAGCAAAAGAAATAATTTTTTAATCTGCTTAGCAAAGATGGAAAAGAATATACAGTTTTCTGGATGACCAAGATACAGACCAATGTGTTAGTACGTCTGAAAAAAAACAAAACAAAATTCTCTTTGGAGACTGAAAAATTATTACCTGTTATTTCCCAAAAGATATTTCCCAGGGAAAATACTGCATGCACATAGATACTGTCTATTCTGGCACCACTCCTGAAATGCAAAACAGATCCCTGCATATGTCTTCATGCACAATGTTTTCAATAATTTAAGACTGATAACCATTTCCACGACACTCATGAATTTTGGTGTTTGTCATGTAATTTTCCCTAATACTGATGTAATTGTAAGGCTATATAATTAAAACAATTTCCATGTATTCCATAAGCACTTGTTTCTTTTCTGTTACTTTGGTCCTACTACAAGTTAGTTATAATTTCTAGAATGCTTCTTTTCCTCATAAAATGAAAAACATAATTAATTTCTTCTTTCATATTTCCATAGAAATATGTACCCTGCACAATTTTGCCAAAGAAATCTTAGATTAGAAGCTTCAGATGAAATCCTGACTGTATTGAAGTCAAATGCAAAAGCCACATTTAGTCTTAAACTTTTGGCACATATGTTTTTCATTTGAAGTTACTAGATAACCAAATAACTTGTAAATCTCCCTCTTCAAAACCATAAACCTTCACTGAATGTGAATTCTTTGACATGAAATAAGACTACCACAGTTTGTCAAAATTACTGCAACCAGAAGAATACTTTGACTTTAAGTATTGTACGCTTTATATTCACAGTGCTCAAAGCATTGGCTGGCTCAGATGACCATCAGTAATTATTTTGATTTGCAGTGAACAGGTTAGCACAGAATGCTCATTTCTGACTTAAAAATGACAGACATATGGATGCTAACTGACATACCTCCTCATCTGTTGCAAGTCAGACTTTGCCAGAAACAAGAGGATACAACAGCAGAGAGCAAAACCAACATAGTCTCTTAGAAAGTTATATAAGTATTCATCAGTTTAAGTAAAAATCATAGGATTGTTATTTTGCAGTAATAGATTGACTCAAAGTATTTCTCATTTTAAGTACAAATCATAGAAACATAATTTTTCAGTAAGAACTTGACTCAAAACGCTGCAATGAGTAAAAGGAAAATAAAAGCATAAATAAGCAAAAAGCTGTTCCACATAAAATCACTAATCACAGAATCACAGAATGTTAGGGGCTGGAAGGGACCTCTGTGGGTCATCTAGTCCAACCCTCCTGCCGAAGAAGGGTCACCTACAGCAGGCCGCACAGGACCCCGTCCAGGCGGGTCTTGAATATCTCCAGAGAAGGAGACTCCACAGCCTCCCTGGGCAGCCTGTTCCAGTGCTCCATCACCCTCAGAGGGAAGAAGTTCTTCCTCATGTTCAGACGGAACTTCCTGTGCTTCAGTTTGCGCCCATTGCCCCTTGTCCTGTCACTGGGCACTACTGAAAAGAGCTTGGCCCCATCCTCCTGACACCCACCCTTCAGATATTTGTAAGAATATATTAGGTCCCCTCTCAGCCTTCTCTTCTTCAGGCTGAACAAGCCCAGCTCCCTCTGCCTCTCCTCGTAGGAAAGACGTTCCAGTCCCCTCACCATCCTTGTAGCCCTCCGCTGGACTCTCTCCAGTAGCTCTTCATCTTTCTTGAACTGGGGAGCCCAGAACTGGACAGAGTACTCCAGATGAGGCCTCACCAGGGCAGTGTAGAGGGGAAGGAGAACCTCCCTCGTCCTGCTGGCCACACTCTTCTTGATGCACCCCAGGATCCCATTGGCCTTCTTGGCAGCCAGGGCACACTGCTGGCTCATGGTTAACCTGTCATCCACCAGGTCCCTCTCCGCAGAGCTGCTCTCCAGCAGGTCCACCCCAAGCCTGTACTGGTGCATGGGGTTGTTCCTCCCCAGGTGCAGGACCCTGCATTCGCCTTTGTTGAACCTCATCAGGTTCCTCTCTGCCCAACTTTCCAGGTTGTCCAGGTCACGCTGCATGGCAGCACAGCCTTCTGGTGTATCTACCACACCTCCCAGTTTGGTGTTGTCAGCAAACTTGCTGAGGGTACACTCTAACTCTTCATCCAGGTCGTTGATGAAGAAGTTAAATAAGGCTGGGCCCAGTACTGACCCCTGAGGGACACCACTAGTTACCAGCCTAATAATAGTTTGTAGTTAGCAACTACAAGCATAATAGTTCTCAGTGGTAACTGAACAATGTATTTCAAACTAATTTAAGTAATGAAATTTTGAACTTTTCACTATGTTATATTAATTGTGATACAACTTTGAGTTAAAAATAGTAATCAAAGGAAATTATTCTAAAACATTAACAATGAAAAATTTAGGAAAACTTTTAGCAGTTTTTGAGTTTTATTATAAACAATCAATTTTTTTAAAAATACAGACTAAAAATCATAGAAGTCCCAAAATACTAAAAATTCTCCAAAAATTTAGTGTACTGTATAGGTAAAAATGTCATTTTTAGTAAAAAGAATGCAAATAAAATTGCTTCAGGAAGTCTGTTGAAATTCAGATAAAGTACATGGATACTCTAAAGTCCAGGTTAAACATTAAAAGTTATGAAAGCACAGTAATAAAATAAGGCCAGTAGCGTATGATTCATTGAGTGCAAGGTTTACATTAGTGAAATAAGGGATTAAACCCTAAAACTCAAAAAAAAAAACTTCAGTTATTTGCATGCAGAAATATATGCTTTTCAGAAGAAATAAGTCTTCAGTAACTTCTATCTCTCTAGAAAGCATACTAACCTGAAAGCTACGGTGTTACATGAATAAAAACGAACAAACCTAAAGCATGACCAAAGACAACCAGGTTAATAAACAGTATTAATATGTCAGAAAAGTCAAGTTTTCCTCCTATTCAAAGCCCAGAAATACATATTCTGTGTTAGCGTGCAGTGTCACAAAATTTAAACACAATTATCAATGTAAACTCCAGAATACATACTGACTGCTCCTTACTGGTCCAGGCACGAATTAAACTTCATGAAGTGCCAGTTTATTGAAGTTTGTTGAAAGGAGACTTCATGTTAATTCAACAGAGGCACTGTTTTGCTAATTCAGTTCCATGTCGCAAAAGTCTCTGTGCAGAACAAACACCTCAGGCCTGGCATGATTCCTAAGACAGTCTGTTTTACTGCACTATTCCAAGACCATTCCTATCGCAGCCATGCTGTATCAATTGCCATAGATTATTTCTCATCCTTAAGCAGGTTCATTTTCATTCCTGGTACATTAGATACTGTTTCAACCTCAGTCTGAGTTGCTGTTTAATAAGATAAACAATCATGCGAAGTAATTACCCAACATTTAAGCTGATTTGTAGCTGTAGCTGTGAGGCTGCAAGACTATCAGGAACATTACATACATATTTCTGTTCCTTTGTCTTCTATCTGAGAGAACTAATTGTTTTAAGTTGTCTAAACTTGGACTAAGAGAGACGATATTGCAAGATTTCTCACATGGTTTTAAATGTAAACACTACATTTATTGTCAAGAATGTAATTCAGCATTACTTGTTCAGTTGTCTTCTCTGTCTGTTAATATCTGTTTCCATTGTGTGAAGATGTAAAGATTCTGATGAAAGTATTAAAGAGCTGAGTGAATTCCTAGAGCCTGCTACACTGCCTCAATACAGCATCAATTGCACCTACATCATTTTTGATAAGCATTTGTCTAATCTGTTGATAATCTCTGTCTTTAGTAACAGAAACTTTGCAACTGCCTCATGATATTTGCTCTATCCCCATTTAGAAATGTTTCCTTATTGGACTATCTACCTGTTTATCTTTGCAACCTGATCTACAACTTCTTGTCTCATCCACTTTGCATGTGGAGAAAATGGTATTTACTTGTCTGTGCTATAGTTTTTTATGTATTTGAAGGTTTTTATGTCCCACGTGAGTTCTACCATTCTTCAAGGTAAACAGCCTGATGTAGGATAATATACTTTCATAGATAAATTCAGTAGACCTCTGATTGTTCTTACCACTTTTTTCTGGGTTCTCTAATAGCAGTAAAAATATGTTCATCTGTCACACATGACACGTTAGCGTTTTTTTCAACTGAGACCTACTATTGAAGAATTTAGCAGAAAGGCTATTTTAAATGTCTTTCTATATGCCTGCCCTGTCCTAAACCTTCTGGGATTCCCAGGACAGTGCTGTTTGGACAGTAGCATGACATTTATGTTTTATTTTCATATTGTGGTCTCGAGAAATTTCTAGGCAGCCCCTACCAAAGCAGTTGCTCCCAAAACTGTGAATTCATTTTTCTCACGTAAAGTAGTATTTTGAGTTTATACATGTTGATTTACACCTTTTTCTCCTCTAGGATATGTCTCCAGTTTGTCAAGATAATTTCAAACTCTGCATCTTCCAATATGTTGCAGTCAGAATGAGGTAGAAGTGACCTGAAATTTAATATGGAGCTCTATGTTCCATCATAAGATCCTTAATGAAACAGAAACTAGAAGCAGGTCTAGTACAGATATTTTGGGGTTCAACAAATTAGACTTAGAGCACTCTTCCTACCTAATTAGTGATTACTTGCAGCTATTCATTAAGAGTAATTTCATAACTAACTTTGCATTCACTACCATGTTTGATATAGATCTTTTTTAGATTCCTTTGAGAAAGTCCAAACCTAAGTGGAAAATGAAAATCTGTGTTATATACTCCCTCTTTATCCATGGGAACACTTAAACATGTTGTGTAAAGATTATAAAATCTACAGTTAGATTTATAGGACAAAATCTGTTCTTCACTGATCCCCCTGGCAGCCATTCATCTCCTGCTTACCTGTCAGGGATTTCAAACATGTGACTATGGCAGACAATTTTCTTGCGATGGAGATTTACTTTTTCATAGAATGAACTACAGTATCATACAATGCTTTGGGTTGGAAGGGACCTTTACAGGTCATCTAGTCCAACCTCCCTGCAGTGAGCAGGGGCATCTCCAACTAGACCAGGTTGCTTAAACCCGCCCAATCTGACCTTGAAAACTTGTAGAGATGGGGCAGCTACCACAGCTCTGGGTGACTTGTGCCAGTGTTTCACCACTCTCATTGTCAAAAATTTCTTCCTCATATCCAGGCTTAATCTTTCCTCTCTTAGTGTAAAACCATTACCACTTGTCCTGCCGCAACAGGTCCCACTAAAAAGTCTGTCCCCATCTTTCTTATAACCTCCCTTTAAGGGCTGAAAGGCTGCTGTAAGGTCTCCTTGCAATCTTCTCTTCTCTCGGCCTAACAACCCCAAGTCTCTCAGCCTTTCCTCAGAGGAGAGGTGTCCCAGTCTTCGGATCATTTTTTGAGACCTCCGCTGGACCAGCTCTAACAGGTCCATGTATTTCCTGTGCTGAGAGTTCCAGAGCTGGACGCAAGGCTCCAGCTGGGGTCTCACTGGAGCAGAGCAGAGCAGTACAATCACCTCACTCAACCTGCTAGCCACGCTGCTTTTGGTATGCAGCCCAGGATACGGTTGGCCTTCTGGTCTGCGAGCACACATTGCTGGGTCATGTCTGGCATCCACCAGTACCCCCAAGTCCTACTTCGTAGGGCAGCTCTCAATCCCTGCATCCCCCAGCCTGTATTGATAGTGGGGGTTTGTCCTGACCCGTGTGCAGGACCATGCATGTGGCCTTGCTGAACCTCATGAGGTTCACACCAGCCCACTTCTCAAGCTTGTCCAGGTCCCTCTGAGTGGCATCCCGTCCCTCAGATGTGTTGACTGTACCACTCAGCTTGGTGTTCTCTGCGGACTTGCTGAGGGTGCACTCAAACCCACTGTCTAGGTCATTGCTGAAGACATTAAACAGTACTGGTCCTAATATGGACCCCTGAGGGACACCATTTGTCACTGATCTCCATCTGGACATTGAGCCATTGACCACTACCCTCTGGACATGACCATCCAGCCAATTCCTCATCCACCGAACAGCCCACCCATCAAACCCATATGTGTCCAATTCAGAGAGAAGGATGTGGTGGAGGACCCTGTCAAAGGCCTTACAGAACTCCAGATAGACGACATCGGTACCTCTTACCCTGTCCACTGAGATAGTTACTCTATCATAGAAAGACACGAGCTCGGTCAGGAAGGATTTGCCCTCAGTGAAGCCATGCTGGCTGTCTTGAATCACCTCCCTGTCCTCCATGGGCTTTAGCGTAGCTTCTAGGAGGATCCGCTCCATGATCTTCCCAGGCACAGAGGTGAGGCTGACAGGTCAGTAGTTGCCAGGGTCCTCCTTTCTACCCTTCTTTAAAATGGGTGCAATGCTTCCCTTCTTCCAGTCACCAGGGACTTTTCAGATATCATGGTGAGTGGCTTGGCAACGACAATCAGCCAATTCCCTCAGGACTCTGGAGTGCATCTTGTCAGGTCCCACAGACTTATGTATGTTCAAGTTCCTCAGGTGATCATGAACCCGATCTTCTCTTACGTTGGGAGGGACTTTGTTCCCCCAGTCTCCGTCTTGTGGTTCATCCACTTGAGAGGTGTGGGAAGACTGAGGCAAAAATCTTGTTGAGTACCTCAGCCTTCTCCTCGTCCGTTGTTACCAGTTTGACAGTCTTGCTCATTCGGGGTGGTGGTGGTGGGGTTGTACACAGTCTTTTACCTTGCTTTTTCTATCTGATGTATCTGTTTGCTTTCCTATAATTCAGGGTCCTGTCTTTACTGTTTGCTTGACCCGCATCCCTCAGGACTGGGGATATTTCTAGTTCCCTTTTCCATAAAACATTGCCTTTATCCCCAAAAATCTACAACGTAGGTAAAATAAGTTTACGGGTTTCTTTACTTTAAATATATTGACAAATAAACTATCATTTCACCTTCCTTGTACTGACCTACATGAAAACGGAGCCTGTTCAGGATTCTAAACTGTGATGGGATTAGGCAGAATGTTCTTTTGCAGACTGAAATCTCATTAGAGGGTATGATGGTAAAGATTAGCGACCAATTCTCAGTGTGGAAAAGAGTCAGCAGTGGCATCCCCCAGGCTTGAAAATGTCCAGCAGGTTTAAATTTCAATTAGAAAAATTCATAGACCCCATTTTCTGGAACAAATATTAAAATGTGTGTTTACAGATCTATGCTTGAATACCTCTAACACAATGACTATGGATGCTGGAGCATATAAAATGACTAGAGAAACTACTTATTACGTAGGACTACAAAGGACTACACAAAATGGACAGGCTCCTGTGCTCTTCCCAGACAGCATCTTCTGTTACCACTGATAGAGACAGCATGAATAGATAATTACAAAAAGATGCACAAGAAGAAAATAAATCCTAACAACCTAAGCTGATGGCCACATTACCACTCATGGGCAAGATTTTGGGGCTAAGATAGTTTGCTGAATATATTTGCTCCATATTCAGAAGTCCAAAGGGAAAACAAACTTTGGCTATCAGAAACAGCATAAAGAACAACCATGAACACCATAAAGCTATTGCAGAAACGTATGATTTTCCCACCTCTAAGATCCATTCTTTAACTGCAGTCCATTTAGCTGAAAAAGAATACAGTATATTTGGAAATGTCCAAAGAAAACCAGCAAGGATTGTGTGGAAAAACTGCTGTATGAGCAATGAATTAGTAAGCTAGGACTATTCAGACCAGAAAAGAGATGGCTGAGGGAAGACACGCTACAGAAAATCATGAAGGCAATGAAGAGACATTATATATCTATCTCAAAATATATGTCAGAAGTTATGAAATGTAACCAGCAAGAGCCAGGTCAAAAAGCCAATACAGTATAGTGTTTTTTCCAGGCAGTGTGCCTATGTCTTCCAGAGGATGTTATGAGTGTTAAAAGTTTATATGGAACAAGTGGAAGAGTGGAGTAGGGCAGGGAATGGATATCTACAGAGAGTTGCTAAATATGTAAGAATTTCCTGAGATAAACGTGATTTCTTTGCTGAAAGTGATTGGTGGCTAAAAGATTTTAGGGAAAAATCTCTATCATCTGCCCTGTCCCAAACCTTCTCTAAACATGCACTTAGGTCAATGTTAAGGAAAATATATAGAGGAATATTTTCCATGACTTGACATGCTTGGTCTTTTGCTCACTCTAATAATATCCTGAGCCACTGCTATAAAGTGAAGCTAAGGAAGTGTTTGCTGCTGAAGAAAGGTAAAATTATTTAATGTATTATTAGATTTTGCTAAATACTGGATTTAGGATTTCTTTTTTTAACTTACTAAGGAAGAAATATTTTTTTTACGGTTATTGACTCATACAATAAAAAGACTTCCACTACATGCAAATGCAAGTCTGTGACAAAAAAAAAACCCAACTGCCAAGTTTCAGCATCCATGCAGGGACAGGAACGACTCTCACACATTGACACAGTGCACAGTCGGTTCACATTATTGCTCCGCTTGCGTGGTTATATACATTTTTCATATCTGTACACGCGATCACACTTATTCGGATAGGCTACAGACATAAATCATGTGCTGTTCACGTGCCCCATATTCCCTTATGATTGGTAACTATGCACTAACGCCAACAGCAACAGACCGCCTACACGTCCTTGAACACATCTTGTTTTTGCTAACCCACATCATGTGCACTATCAGAACTTTCTCAATTGCTATTTTTAGCTGCCCTTTCCAGCGGCCTGTTCAGTTATGCGAACTGTTTTGCTTAAGCGGCCTAGTCATGCTAACTCTCAAGCTACATCCACCCCAACACCCAACTAACTTCATGTTCTAGTAATGAGCTTTTTTTCCCCCAACAGCCTTTGGTACTCCTCATAGTAATATAATGTGCCATAACACTGTCACACCAGTTGAACTGTGCAAGACTAAAGATGTGTTAGTAAGAAATCACGCTACTGTTCCATCATGGAGATCTTGAATATCACTACACTCTGTGTTCATGAAATACTACTGGAGGAAAGACCTTCCTGGAGTAACAACCAGACAACAAGTTTGGGTTTTAAGTGTGTATCTGTTTTTCAGCACAGCTACACAATGTTGTTTCCCTGTTATCTAAATTTCTAGCAAGACTTCAGACTTGCCTGACAGTTGGCATCTGTTCAAGCTAGACAAAGTGAGAGGTAATAGAGATTGACAGAGCGAATGGTCTGAAGTTTTGGATAAGTCTGCAAGAGCTATCTCAGTTAAGGGAGTTTATTAGTTTCTCGACAAAAGTGTTCACTACTGGAGACCCTAAGTAGATGAAATACTGTTACCATCTTTTCAGATTGTACCATGGAAAGAAGCATTTTTCAAAAACGCTTCTGAAAGTCTTGGGGGTGGGGCGCATAGTCACAATGCTCAAGCCATCCCATCTGGCTGGGGATGAAGAGCAGCCAGTCAGAGCAGTAGCAAATATTCCTCGGCTGTGTCCCAAGCTGAGAAGCAAAAGACCAAGCACCTTAAGAGTAGGCATGGACATGGCAGATCCTCTTGCACTCCTCCAGGGAAATCAGCATGCTCGAATTCCTCTCTGAAATGTCTGTACATCAGTGCACGCAGGACGGGCAATATGCAGGAAGAATTAGAGCTCTGTGTGCAGTCGCAGGGCCACGATCTCATTGCAATTACAGAGACATGGTGGGACAGCCCGTATGACTGGCATGCTGTCATGGATGGCTACACACTCTTTAGGACAGACAGGCCAACAAGGCGAGGTGGTGGAGTTTCTCTGTATGTGAGAGAGCAGTAGGAATGTATTGAGCTCTGCCTGGGGGCAGATGAAGAAGGAGTGGAGAGTTTATGGGTTAGAATTAAGGGACAGGCTCATATGTGTGACCTTATTGTGGGTGTGCATTACAGGTCACCTGACCAGAAGGAGAAAGCTGATGAGGCCCTCTTCAGACAGCTGAAAGTAGCCTCACAGTCACAGGCCCTGGTTCTCATGGGGGACTTCAACCACCCTGACATCAGCTGGGAAGACCACACAGCCAGGCACATGCAGTCCTGGAGGTTCCTACACAGCAGCGATGATAAATTTCTGATGAAAGCGGTGGAGTAGGCAATGAGGAGAGGAGCTCTGCTGGACCTTGTACTAACGAACAAAGAGGGACTGGTTGAGGATGTGCAGGATGGGGGCAGCCTCGGCTGCAGTGACCACGAAATGGTGAAGTTCAGGTTCCTGCGTGGAGGAAGTAGGGCAATAAGTAGGATGACAACCTTGGACTTCAGGAGAGTTATCTTTGGCCTCTTCAAGGAGCTACTTGGAGGAATCCCATGAGTCAGGTCTCTCGAAGGTAGGGGGGTCCAAGAGAGTTGGTCTCCATTTAAACATCACTTCCTCCACGCTCAGGAGCGGTGCATCCCCCTGAGAAAGAAATCTAGAAGAGGAGGCAGGACACCCGCATAGATGAAGAAGGAGCCTCTAGCAGAACTCACATGGAAGAGAAAGGTCTATGAAATGTGGAAAAAGGGACAGGCCACTTGGGAAGAGTACAGGAATGTTGTCAAAGCATGCAGGGATGCAATCAGGAAGGCTAAGGTCCACCTGGAACTGAAGCTGACAAGGGATGTCAAAAACAACAAGAAGGGCTTCTTCAACTACATCAGTAGCAAATGGAAGACTAGGGACAATATGGGGATGCTGCTAAATAAGGTGGGTGTCTTGGTGATGGAGGATACAGAGAAGGTGGAGTTACCGAATAACTTCTTTGCTTCAGTCTTCAGTGCTAAGGCCGGTCCTCAGGAATCACAGGCCCTGGAGGTAAGAGGAAACCTGCAGAAAGGAAGAACTCTTGGTCGAGCAGAATTGTGTGAGAGATCATCTAAGCAATTTGGACACCCACAAATCCATGGGCCCCGATGGAATGCACCCACGAGTGCTAGGGGAGCTGGCAGAGGTCGTTGCTGAACCACTCTCCATCATCTTTGAAAGGTCCTGGAGGACAGGAGAGGTGCCGATGGACTGGAGAAAGGCCAATGTCACTCCAGTCTTCAAAAAGGGCAAGAAGGATGACCCAGGGAACTACAGGTCTGTCAGCCTCACTTCCACTCCGCAAAAGATGATGGAGCAACTCATTCTGGAGGTCATCATCAAGCAAGTGGAGTAAAAGAAGGTTAGTAGGAGTAGAGTCAGCATAGAATCACCAAGGGGAAATCATGCTTGACCAATGTGATGATAGTTTTCTATGATAGCATGACTGGCTGGGTAGATGAGGGGAGAGCCGTGGATGTTGTCTACCTCAACTTCAGCAAGGCTTTCGACACAGTCTCCCATAACATCCTCATAAGCAAGCACAGGAAGTGTGGACTAGATGAGTGGTGAGTGAGGTGGCTTGAGAACTGGCTGAATGGCAGAAATCAGAGGGTTGTCATCAGCGGCGCCGAGTCTAGTTGGTGGTTGGTAACTAGTGGTGTCCCCCAGGGTCAGTACTCGGCCCAGTTTGTTCAACTTCTTCATCAATTATTTGAATGAAGAGTTAGAGTGTACCCTCAGCAAGTTTGCTGATGACACCAAACTGAGAGATGTGGTGGATACACTGGAAGACTGTGCTACCATTCAGCAAGACCTGGACAGACTGAGGAGCAGAGGAACCTGATGAGGTTCAACAAGGGCAAGTGCAGGGTCCTGCACATGGGGAGGAACAACCCCAAGCACCAGTACAGGTTTGGGACGGACCTGCTGGAGAGCAGCTCTGTGGAGAGGGACCTGGGTGTCCAGGTGGATGACAGGTTAATGATGAGCCAGCAGTGTGCCTTGGTTGCCAAGCATGTCACAAAGATGATTAGGGGACTGGAGCATCTCTCCTATGAGGAAAGGCTGAGGGAGCTGGGCTTGTGCAGCCTGAAGAAGAAAAGGCTGAGAGAGGATTTTATAAATTCCTAGAAGTATCTCAAGGGTGGGTGTCAAGAGGACGGGGCCAGACTTTTCTCAGTGGTGCCCAGCAACAGGACAAGGGGCAATGGGCACAAACTGAAGCATTAGAAGTTCCATCTGAACACGAGGAAGAACTTCTTCCCTCAGAGGGTGACAGAGCACTGGAACAGTTTGCTCACAGAGGTCATGGATTATCCTTCTCTGGAGATATTCAAAACCCACCTGGACAAGGTCCTGTGCAGCCTGCTGTAGGTGACCCAGCTTTGGCAGGGGGGTTGGACTAGATGACCCACAGAGGTCCCTTCCATCCCCTACAATTCTGTGATCTGATACTGACCATTGCATTATGGTCTACCAATGATAGAGGAAAATTCCTGCACAGGAATACGCATGTCTCTTGAGGAGTCTTCAGAAGTTGCTTTAGTGCGGGAGTCATTAAAATGAAACAGACTCTTGATTATTTTGTGCTCCCCAAGGACTTTGGGTGGATGTTGATCTTCATCTCTATAACTGTTTGTACACACTCAGAAGGCACTTCCTCCCATCAGACTCTGGGTCAGCTCTGCTGCAGCTAAGTGTGTGGTTAACAGACAACATCTATCTGGAGATCTGTATCTTAATATGAAGCTGATTTAGACTCCTGAAGCGTTGATAGTTTCTAAAAGAACCTCCCAAATCAAGCTAAAGAGAATAACATTATTTTAAAGATCTGAAAATTGTCTCTTCTGGAGTTCAAAGGTTTAGATGTTCAACTGGGATTGGTGAGAGCTAGTTTAATTCTGTTTTCCCATATGTTACTCTTGGAACCACAGTAGGTTTCTTTCTTTCACACTTTTACCACTCCATTAGTACTACTGTGGTTCTATTGTTACACGTCTGGTAAAAGAAGTCTGACAAAGAATGGAAGTTCAATAAAATAAAGTGGTTTTACTGACAACTGTTTTTGGTGAAGAAATCCTGACCTGTGGAATGTGATGCTGGTATGAAATATACTTCCTAACACCATTCTGTGTATCATGAAGCGCTGAGTCTCCAAACTTTGGCCTATACTGCAGAACTTAGCTTAATAAGCTGCACTATATGCTTCTTCAGGACGTAGTGGATCAATGGCTCGGTTCAGGCACATGCAAAGTTGAAAATTGTTCCCAGCTGTAGATTTATGTGCACAGAAGAACATCTCTGGCCATGCTGGACCTTAAGAAAATAAAAGTAGAATCCGTCTGTCAAAGCAGCATTTGCTCCTAGCACTCTTCCCATCCCTTCTCCATCTTTCCAATCTCAGAGGCTGAAGTACACAAGCCTTGGGCTTCTTTCAGCATCTTACCCATGGATAAGAAAAGCTACTGATGACATATCTTAACCAGTTCTGCCCCAATATAATCCTTAGCACAAAAAGTCAGCAAGATAACATATTCTGTTTAATAGAAATAGACTGGTCTTTAAAAATGTAATTCCTTGATTCTTTTAATGTTCAGTGAAAAAAAAAAATTCTAATTTTTCTTAGTATGCACTCTGGTATGATTCCTGTTTTATGCAAACATATAATGAATCCTTTTACGATTCTCATTAACTGAGTAATTTCCAGCATGTCTATGTTCTCTGCTGTTCATATTCAATTCTGTCACATACTCCAAATCAGAACAAAATGAACATATTTCAGGCTTTTCCTGAAGATAAATATTTGCATAAAAGAAGATGGAAAATATTTAAAAATTCAATAATTCTTTCAAGGTAACAGCAAGTGTCACGATTATGCAGTATTTCAAACAAAAGCAGGAAATCTGGATTTGCAAACAAGTACATTGAACATATCCTGAATACAAAATTGTCGGCCCTAAAACGACAGTAATTTGCATCTACCATTCTCATTCTTTGTTTTAGCTAGTTGACCCTTAGCACACAGAGCCTAAAGACAACAGCAAATTTCTATTTGACTTAAATTTATTTAGTCTTTATGAGTTCTTAAAGCTTTGAAAATGAGAATTCTTTTTCATTTACATTTGTTTTCATATTTCTGAGATTTTATTGCTGTCAGCTATGGCTAGCCATGTTGTATTAGGAAGCTGTCAGGACTCAAAATAAGATGTCCAGCATTAACCTTTTTACCTAATAAAACATCAGTACAGCTCAATTGCTCATGGCATTGTCCTCAGTCATTTAGTTCACTTTTTATCTGCACTCAAGAGAAAGGATAGCAACATTTTCAGCCATTCTGACTATCAAGTAATTCACCTCAGCCTGTGAGGGAGTTTCATGTCTTAAGTTTTCAATTGCTTTCTGTGAATAAGGGCTGACAACACAGTTTTCACATAGCCATTTTCATCTCATGATCAAAGCTGCTTTTCTATTGGTTAAGAAAAATACATCTCTACATGCATCATTTCAAGATTAAGTTCTTAATAGTCAGTAACAAAAATAAAACATAGAAGTACAATTTGTAGTCATATTGCCAATATACTAAGGCACTTCAGTCAAAGTCTTCTCAAAAACTGTACAACCTCTGATTAATATTCCAGCAGAACCCCCACAGAAACTTCATCCGGTTGTGCTGGGCACTGTTCAGGTACTCACGCTTCTGTTCCAAAGAGCTCGCAGTTTAGTTTGAAGCAATAAAATTAAACAGCAACATGAGACACCAATGGAGACAAATAAATTAAGCCCAAGCAGCTATTGAAGACAAGGTGAAAAACAGGAGTGAGGCATGAAGTAATTTCTTCCTTAGGAGGCTAATAAAGAAAATTTGCTTCTGTCCATGGAAGCACCTATCAATACTTATTTCTCCTTTCATTTATCTAAAACCTTTATATTTCCACTTGTAAATGACAGAGCCATATATACACTGCGATGGTCTTGTAATAGTGGTTCTTCCACTTGAATGAAAAGTGACTAACACTAACTGCCTTGAAGAAGCAGCAAGAAACCTCTTATAGCAGCCAACTGTGCATCCTGTTCATTCAGTTAGTGTTTACCAGCAACAATTTCCTTTCAGTTACATGCAGAGCTTTGGTGAACCTACCTCATTTCCACACCATTAACTGCCAAACATTTTTTTCTTCCCACTGCCACTCACCATGATCTCTTCTGCATTTTTCTGTCAAATTCAATATCTGCTTCAGCAGTCTCACTCTGTAAGAGCAAACCCAGACCTTGCTTCCTTGTGCTGAGGGAGCTGGCGGATGTCATTGCTGAGCCACTCTCCATCATCTTTGAGAGGTCCTGGAGGACAGGAGAGGTGCCCAAGGACTGGAGAAAGGCCAATGTCACTCCAATCTTCAAAAGGGGCAAGAAGGAGGACCCAGGGAACTACAGGCCGGTCAGCCTCACCTCCATCCCGGGAAAGGTGATGGAGCAGCTTATCCTGGAGGCCATCATCAAGCAAGTGGAAGAAAAGAAGGTTATCAGGAGTAGTCAGCATGGATTCACCAAGGGGAAATCATGCCTGACCAATCTGATAGCTTTCTACGATGACATGACTGGCTGGGTAGACAAAGGGAGAGCTGTGGATGTTATCTACCTTGACTTCAGCAAGGCTTTCGACACAGTCTCCCATGATATCCTCCTAGGGAAGCTGAGGAAGTGTGGGCTGGATAAGTGGTCGGTGAAGTGGATAGAGAACTGGCTGAATGGCAGAACTCAGAGGGTTGTCATCAGCGGCACTGAGTCTAGTTGGAGGCTGGTGACAAGTGGTGTCCCTCAGGGGTCAGTACTGGGCCCAGTCTTGTTTAACTTCTTCATCAATGACCTGGATGAAGAGTTAGAATGTACCCTCAGCAAGTTTGCTGATGACACCAAACTGGGAGGAGTGGTAGATACACCAGAAGGCTGTGCTGCCATTCAGCGTGACCTGGATAGGCTGGAAAGCTGGGCAGAGAGGAACCTGATGAGGTTCAACAAAGGCAAATGCAGGGTCCTGCACCTGGGGAGGAACAACCTCATGCACCAGTACAGGCTTGGGGTGGACCTGCTGGAGAGCAGCTCTGCGGAGAGGGACCTGGGTGTCCTGGTGGACGACAGGTTAACTATGAGCCAGCAGTGTGCCCTGGCTGCCAAGAAGGCCAATGGGATCCTGGGGTGCATCAAGAAGAGTGTGGCCAGTAGGACGAGGGAGGTTCTCCTTCCCCTCTACACTGCCCTGGTGAGGCCTCATCTGGAGTACTGTGTCCAGTTCTGGGCTCCCCAGTTCAAGAAGGATGAAGAGCTACTGGAGAGAGTCCAGCGGAGGGCTACAAGGATGGTGAGGGGACTGGAGCATCTCCCCTAGGAGGAGAGGTTGAGGGAACTGGGCTTGTTCAGCCTGAAGAAGAGAAGGCTGAGAGGGGACCTTATAAATGCCTACAAATACCTGAAGGGTGGGTGTCAGCAGGATGGGGCCAAGCTCTTTTCAGTGGTGCCCAGTGACAGGACAAGGGGTAATGGGCACAAACTGAGGCACAGGAAGTTCCGTCTGAACATGAGGAGGAACTTCTTCTCTCTGAGGCTGACGGAGCACTGGAACAGGCTGCCCAGGGAGGTTGTGGAGTCTCCTTCTCTGGAGATATTCAAGACCCGCCTGGACAAGGTCCTGTGCAGCCTGCTGTAGGTGACCCTGCTTCGGCGGGGGGGTTGGACTAGATGACCCACAGAGGTCCCTTCCAACCCCTACTATTCTGTGATTCTGTGATTCTGTGATTCCTCTAAAGAGCCTTTCTCTCATTCACATCTGTCTTTTTGAGTAGTTTAGGCAGCACCTTGCAAATTGCTTACCATCATTATTGTATATTCACCCCAAAAGTATGACATATACCATGATCCCAGGTGTGGTAGGCAGAGCCGATTCAACTGGATTACTTAAAGGAGCAAGACACAATGCTTTGCTTGCCCAGGCAGCAGTATTATTGTGCCAAACATCAAGCAGATCATGGCTGGCAGTACTTTGAAGCATGGGTCTTTATCTTCTATAAATAGGTTTAGTAAACAAAAATACATTTTCTGGTTTCACACAGAAGGATTATCAGCAAACCAATACATTTCTGTGATGTTTCTTTTAGGTGTGTTTTCAGATGAGTACTAAGACAGCTTTAGATAACTTCTTCTGTGAAAAAATGCACATAACTAACACGTTTAACATGTTAGATTGCAGATTTAGACTATAAATTTTAGATCATTTCTTTAGTAAGAATAACAGGAAAATTTATTATTGAGATATTTCTATTAGAAGAGAAAAAGTGGTGTCATAGACTCACTACAAATAACAGAACAGCTTAATGCATTAACTATATAGACACTCATTACATCATTTGAAATATTGTGTGCTTAACCTTAATATTTTAAGGTATTCATTTTATATAAGCATATTTTTAAAAACAAAAGGAAATACTGTTGCACAAGTTTTTCATTATCACTCTCCCAAAAACAGATTCTGATAGTTAATTGTTTCTGAGAAGCCCCTGAATATGGTAAATGACCTGCTCATGTTAATTCAATGCCAGTTCAAAAACACCTTATTTGTCATCCGAAGCTTCATATTATGTCTCTGAAATAGGGTCATGAAAATTTATTATGTAGTCCTGTACTGAAGCCATATAAGGAAAAATTCCCTGAACTGTTTCCATATTTACTATAAGTCCATCCTAATTAGAAATTGCTTACTTTTATTTGCAATTTAAAATGTAATTAAATGCACTTTTACATGAGAAAACCTAACCTTCTGAACTTTCAGAGAACAGCAGAAGTAAATGTACCAGCCTGAGCATGGATTATCCGAGTTTAATTTACATGACAATTGAGATATCCAGAGACTTACTTTCCAAAGAAAAGACGACATTTAATTTCTGTGGGACACACTTCCTGTTTAACATATAAAGGAAATAACAGCACAGACAGAATTATGTTTTCATCTACAGCAGTCAGAAATAAAGACATCAGGTTACACAGAATGTAAAGCTCTCACTTGTATTTGTGAAGGGTAAAGTCAGGACCCTGCATTTTACAAAAGCAAACTTCCAGTCCTTCAAGGAGTTAGTCAATAGAACCACCTGGGAAACTGCCTTCAGGGACAAAGGAGCAGAACAGAGCTGGCAGATTTTTAAGGACGATTTCCATCGAGCGCAAGAGTTCTAGATCCCCAGGTATAAGAAATTTGAGTCGAGACATGCTTGTCAAACTGCAGGGCAAAAAGGAATTGCACAGGCAGTGGAAGGAAGGACAGGTATCCTAGAAAGAGTACAGGGACACTGCCCAGTTGGCAATGTTTTATGGAAAAGGGAACTAGAAATATCCCCAGTCCTGAGGGATGCGGGTCAAGCAAACAGTAAAGACAGGACCCTGAATTATAGGAAAGCAAACAGATACATCAGATAGAAAAAGCAAGGTAAAAGACTGTGTACAACCCCACCACCACCACCCCGAATGAGCAAGACTGTCAAACTGGTAACAACGGACGAGGAGAAGGCTGAGGTACTCAACAAGATTTTTGCCTCAGTCTTCCCACACCTCTCAAGTGGATGAACCACAAGACGGAGACTGGGGGAACAAAGTCCCTCCCAACGTAAGAGAAGATCGGGTTCATGATCACCTGAGGAACTTGAACATACATAAGTCTGTGGGACCTGACAAGATGCACTCCAGAGTCCTGAGGGAATTGGCTGATTGTCGTTGCCAAGCCACTCACCATGATATCTGAAAAGTCCCTGGTGACTGGAAGAAGGGAAGCATTGCACCCATTTTAAAGAAGGGTAGAAAGGAGGACCCTGGCAACTACTGACCTGTCAGCCTCACCTCTGTGCCTGGGAAGATCATGGAGCGGATCCTCCTAGAAGCTACGCTAAAGCCCATGGAGGACAGGGAGGTGATTCAAGACAGCCAGCATGGCTTCACTGAGGGCAAATCCTTCCTGACCGAGCTCGTGTCTTTCTATGATAGAGTAACTATCTCAGTGGACAGGGTAAGAGGTACCGATGTCGTCTATCTGGAGTTCTGTAAGGCCTTTGACAGGGTCCTCCACCACATCCTTCTCTCTGAATTGGACACATATGGGTTTGATGGGTGGGCTGTTCGGTGGATGAGGAATTGGCTGGATGGTCATGTCCAGAGGGTAGTGGTCAATGGCTCAATGTCCAGATGGAGATCAGTGACAAATGGTGTCCCTCAGGGGTCCATATTAGGACCAGTACTGTTTAATGTCTTCAGCAATGACCTAGACAGTGGGTTTGAGTGCACCCTCAGCAAGTCCGCAGAGAACACCAAGCTGAGTGGTACAGTCAACACATCTGAGGGACGGGATGCCACTCAGAGGGACCTGGACAAGCTTGAGAAGTGGGCTGGTGTGAACCTCATGAGGTTCAGCAAGGCCACATGCATGGTCCTGCACACGGGTCAGGACAAACCCCCACTATCAATACAGGCTGGGGGATGCAGGGATTGAGAGCTGCCCTACGAAGTAGGACTTGGGGGTACTGGTGGATGCCAGACATGACCCAGCAATGTGTGCTCGCAGACCAGAAGGCCAACCGTATCCTGGGCTGCATACCAAAAGCAGCGTGGCTAGCAGGTTGAGTGAGGTGATTGTACTGCTCTGCTCTGCTCCAGTGAGACCCCAGCTGGAGCCTTGCGTCCAGCTCTGGAACTCTCAGCACAGGAAATACATGGACCTGTTAGAGCTGGTCCAGCGGAGGTCTCAAAAAATGATCCGAAGACTGGGACACCTCTCCTCTGAGGAAAGGCTGAGAGACTTGGGGTTGTTAGGCCGAGAGAAGAGAAGATTGCAAGGAGACCTTACAGCAGCCTTTCAGCCCTTAAAGGGAGGTTATAAGAAAGTGGGGACAGACTTTTTAGTGGGACCTGTTGCGGTAGGACAAGGGGTAATGGTTTTACACTAAGAGAGGAAAGATTAAGCCTGGATATGAGGAAGAAATTTTTGACAATGAGAGTGGTGAAACACTGGCACAAGTCACCCAGAGCTGTGGTAGCTGCCCCATCTCTACAAGTTTTCAAGGTCAGATTGGGCGGGTTTAAGCAACCTGGTCTAGTTGGAGATGCCCCTGCTCACTGCAGGGAGGTTGGACTAGATGATCTTTAAAGGTCCCTTCGAACTGAAACAATTCTATGATTGTGTGATTGTATTTCTTAATTTAGTTAAAAACTTTTACAAAGTCTATCCTTTAAAATGCATATGTTTATATACCACAAGATGCAACACTTTCTTCTCCATAACCATTTGTTGTGGTTTTGCCTCAACTTCCAACAAAGAACCACGCAGTTACTCTCTCACTCCTTCACCCTCCCCAGTGGGATGGGACGGAGAGTCAGTTTAACAGAACAGAAGGAAGAAGAAAACAACAATTAGTAATACTGATAAAAAGCATATACAACATGCAGTGTTCTCACCACCCTATTCTCAGCTTGTCCTTGAGTAGCAAAAAGCCTCTCCTTCAGCCAGGTCCCCACTTAAATGCTGAGCATGACGTCACATGGTATAGAATATCCCATTTGATTGTCTGTTTCAGTCAGCCCAACCAGCTTCTTGTGAAAATTATCTCTATCCCAGCTGAATCCAGGACAACAATTTACATTAATCACCATTCTGAATTTTCTGTCTTGAGAAAATTTATTTGTGTACATCTGGATAGCAAAATAACTTATTGTTCTGCATGGAAATCGTAAATATTTGTACCTATGATTAAAAATATAAAAATATTTTAAAGCAGCAGGGTGCTTCCCTGCCTGCTTTGATATTGTTACAAAAGAAAAAAAAATATTGCATATAAGTATTTTCTGATCTTTCATCATGTTTTGTAAAAAAAAAGCAAAACATTCCTTTTCAGTACAACTGAGGGATACAATGCTGCAATTTCCAGTTCTGACCAATACTAGGATCTAAAGACCCAGGGCAAAGATCCAAACTACTGACTTCATTGGTTTAAACAATTAACAGGCACAAGGGAAGGAAAATATATAAATAAATAAATAAAAAATAGAGTTCCAAACTGATGCAGATATTCACAAAGGGAAACTAGTTTCAAAGACTGCAATTAGAAATTACTTTGTTCAAGAACTGACACAATAACACCCTTCTTTTGGAGGAAAATAGAATATGTAGATATGGACCTTAGCATATTTAACAGCCATCTAATTTCACATAATCACATCATTTGAAATATCACTACAAACAAAGAAGCAGTAAAATACATGCAAATTCTCTTTATTAATTCTCCCTTCTAAAATATCTGTTCTGGTCTCTACCCTCCTCCCCCTTTCTTTCTTCACCCAAGCAATGATTTCTGCCTCTCACAGACTTGATTGCTCTGATGACCTCAATCAAAAGGCAATTATCCAGAGAGGATGGAAGGTAATTATTCCCATCAAGGAGACATTGAATGCACCTGAATAGACAGCTGCAGTTCTTCCAGGGATTACATTATTACTATACAAATTGCCTCCATTAATTTGTGATGCATGTCAAATTTATGATAAAAAGTTGATTTGTTTGCAGGACAGCCACTTTTCCCCTTTCACCCAACATTCACTTTAAGGCAAGAATAACAGTCAATTGTAAGCTACTTTAGTATATTAGTGACAACTGGCAGCATGCAACCATCTGCTCAGGAGTGAATATGACACAAAACCAGGAAAGGAAATTGAAGCTCCAGATAGATGCATGTTGTATAATTCACAGAGCCAAAAGCATAGATACATCAGCCCAAGCTTGCTAAAATCCTGCTGTAGGGACAAAAGTATAGGGACAATATACTCTAGTAAAAGAAAAATGATAAGGGTCAGCAAGAAAATAAGTTTACTCAACCTATTCACCTTCAACCCCAGACGGGAAAATGTTTAACTCTAGAAGAGAAAGAATAGAAAATCTTTACGTTATTATCAAAGATTTATATTTCAATATTTACTACTATGTCCTGCTTTGAAAAGAAGCTGACAACCTCCCTGCTCTCAGACTGCTGTTGACTTATAAGTCCTGAGACTAACAAAGTTCATACTAAGTGCTCAGGCTTTTCTGGAAATTCTGGGTAAGGACTTTAATCACTCCACATGCTAAAATTCTGCCTTCCTTAGGCAGAGCTATATGACTGAGGAATGGGATTACTAACATAAAAATTCAAATTTCAGTAGTTTTGGGCATACTTTTATAAGAAATCCAGAAGTGATCAGATGCTTCAGAATTGCAGTGGGTAAAGCTGCTCCCCCTTAGGGCTGGTGTTTGCTCTGAACTAAAAGGGAATATTTCCCTTAGCAATTCCTACCTCCTAAGAGGCGTAAAGCACAGAAAGCTGAATCAGAAGGTATTTTACTTACTTACTGCTGAACTATAAGGAATTTTAATGGTCAGCCAGCCAACAAACATATTGTTACATTTTATTAGAGGTTATTTTTCTGCATAGGCTACATCTGTAAATCTTGCATTTTAATGCGGGCAAAATATGTAAAACTTACCATTCTAAGGCTAATAAATTGTCATAAATCTCAGCAGTAAGGCCCTACAATGTAGTGTTAATTAGGTATGTACACGGCATATTTAATTTAGAAATAGGGAATTTTCTATTGCAATCTTACATCCCTTCATTCTTGGAAGTATAAAAGAAGCCCTTAGGGAGCGCGAGCAACCAGGAGCTCCACAAAAAGGGCGGGCAAACAGGGCATGGCATGGCAGAAAGCGTGTGGTGTGGCAGTTGGCACAGTATTTTGCCAGGAAAGGCACACAGGAAGGGCACTGAAGCTCTGCCAGCTCGATCTGGGCACAATGGTGTCCACCCAGGAGAAAACCATGGCAACTCCAAGCTCTGCACCTACCTTGACTGGTGCAGCTTCTCAGACAGGGCTGCGGTGGGAACACGCGGCCACCCAGATGTCAGGCTGTGTCCCACTCTCACACCAGGATGGGACGGCAGCCGTGGGCGCACCGGTGGGAGGTGCGCCCAGGTAGAGCAACTCCTCCTCTTAGTGACAGAGGTCCAGGAGGAGATGAGCAGGTTGAGGGAGGGAGTGCAAGAGAGAGATTGACTACTGGAATCACAGCCTACCTTCCCTGAGACAGGCCCGACATGCAGGCAGGACACATGATACCAAGGATTCCCTATTTCTATCCTTTCTCAGCCTCACTGATCACAGGGACTTAAGGGACAGGGGACAACGGCAACAAACTCCTGCCTGGCGCAGCAGGCGTGCCTCCTCTGTGACTATACCACCTCCCCAGGTGCCCTTGCATAAGAGGTATGAGGTTCTGCAAGTGGAACCAAACAATAGCAAGGACGATGGTTCATCTAGCTTGGAGGTGTCACCAAGGTTAAGTCAGCCTACGTCCTGTGTCAAAACCAGTCCCATAAAGAAAAAATAGATGGATCATTGTCATAGGAGACTCCCCTCTGAGGGGAAAAAAAGGCCCAATACGCAGACCGGACCCTCTTCTTAGGGAAGTCTGCTGCCTCCCTGGGGCCTGGGCTAAAGATGTGAAGAGAAAGCTTCCTACCCTGGTACAGCCCTCAGACTATTATCCATTCTTGATTTTTCAGGTTGGCAGCAGCAAAGTGACAACTAGAATTCTGAGAGCCATTAAGAGATACTTCAGGGCCTTAGGGCAAATGGTTAAGGGATCAGAAGCACAGGTAATGTTCTCTTCTATCGCTCCAGTTGCAGTGAACTATGAGGGAAAAAACAGGAAGAGCCAGCAGATCAACATAGAGATGATCTTCCCCTCTACGGAGAGAGACCTGGGAGTGCTGGGGGATGACAAGTTGACCATGAGACAGCAGTGTGCCCTTGTTGCCAAGAAAGCCAATGGTATCCTGGGGTACATTAAGAAGACTGTGGCCAGCAGGTCGAGGGAGGTTCTCCTTCCCCTCTACACTGCCCTAGTGAGGCCTCATCTGGAGTACTCTGTCCAGTTCTGGGCTCCCCAGTTCAAGAAAGATGAGGAGCTACTGGAGAGAGTCCAGCGGAGGGCTACGAGATGATGAGGGGACTGGAGCATCTCTCCTATGAGGAAAGGCTGGACTTGTTCAGCCTGAAGAAGAGAAGGCTGAGAAGGGACCTTATAAATACTTAGAAATATCTCAAGAGTGGGTGTCAGGAGGATGGGGCCAGACTCTTTTCAGTGGTGCCCAGCGACAGGACAAGGGGTAATGGGCACAAACTGAGGCACAGGAAGTTCTGTCTGAACATGAGGAAGAAATTCTTCCCTCTGAGGGTGATGGAGCACTGGAACAGGCTGCCCAGGGAGGTTGTAGAGTCTCCTTCTCTGGAGATACTCAAGACCCGCCTGGACAAGGTCCTGTGCAGCCTGCTGTAGGTGACACTGCTTCAGCAGGAGGGTTGGACTAGATGACCCACAGAGGTCCCTTCTAATCCTGAACATTCTGTGATTCTGTGATTCTGTGAAATAGAAGAGGCGAAGGGAGAGGAAAAGGATGTAAAGTGTGAAAAAATAAAAGCTGAGAACAGTTACGAAAAAAGAAGAGGAAATCAGGGTTTAATCTACTTGCACTATGATTAAATGAAAAATCCCTTTATCTAACAGGCCTGATGTGGACTTCTCTGGCATTGGTGTATTGTATTTTTCTCCATGCGTTGTATCCCAGGTTTTATGCCTGAAATAAAACATTGTCTTGGTAAGACAGACTTGGCTTTAGAATTACTTTCCATTTTGAAGTCCTCCAGTGGATTTAGAGAGATTTAATCTGTTTGTGTAAAATTAGTTTACTTCTCTCTCATTCGAGTAATAGTCTGACCATCCATGTGAATCAAAGTAAACTTTTTTTCACTTCCTTAGAAACACAAATTTCTTCTTAGACCAGATCAGTTCTTATACCTGACCGACAAAATACCCATTCCTTGACTCAGTGAAGGTATAAACTCCCCCTACCTTTCTCTTTGGGTGACTTGGGGTTACTTTTTACATTACACAAATTGCAGTAGAACTCAGGCCCTTGGCTGATAGCAGCAGTACAATAGTTTCTTCCCTCTCCCTTCCTGACATCATATCTAAGTGAGACCTAAGTTGACCTGAAGAGAAGCTTTTATTCTGGGTTGGGTAGAGGGCTCCTTTTCTAAACAATCTGCTGGTTGGAGTTACTCACTTGTGGATAAATTATTATTAAATCTGTTGAAAAGAAGACTACAGTGTCTGTCTCAGGGGGACTGAAAAAGGGATGGAACAACTCTTCATGGCAGCAGCTGCTATTAGTTGCACTATGCACAGTGATTACATCCACTGCACAAATGCTGTGGTGTGAGGTACCTTCTCCATGGAATCTTGCATGTCTACATTAATGAATATAGTGGAAACAAATACCTAAATGGGATATATTTTTCATTACTGGTTCATCACAAAGACACTGACGTGAGTGTAATTAGCCTTTCTGGCATGACAATGGGTCTGGAAATATCAAACCCCATCCCCAACATCCCTCCTAGGAAGATGTTATAACACATAGCCTTTTTATTCAAGTCCCTACTAAGCTCTGGCAGTTTGGCAGGGAAGATCCCCTCTTTCCTTATCACTCTTAAGTTCTGAGACAAGATAGTTTGCAATCGGAAGAGTAATAGGAATAGCTGCTGCAGCAAATAATGCCTTTGAGAAATGCTGCAGTAAGAGGTTATCAATTTGGAGCAAAGAGCCAAATTGTGCCCTGGGCCTCTGGAAGTATCTGCTACTGTGTCCAGTACCGCATTGATTCATGGAGTTGAATATTCAGTTTATTGCTGCAGAACAGTAATCAAGGTGTCTTGGGTAATCTAAACAACTGAATTAGTCATAGTCATCCTCCACTAATTATGGTTATGGATGAACTGCTTTTGATTCACCAATAAGTTTATTAATAAGACCAGAGTGAAACACCCTCCATGCAGAGACTAGCTTAAGGGTAGATCACAGTAAGGTGACTTACAAGAAAGAGTACTTTACCTGATAACACCAACAATATCAATTTTATATTGCCAAGAACTGCTGATAAGAAAATTTTATGGCATGCTGTGATATGCAGCTTTAAATTATGGAGTTACCACTCACACTATATATGCCTTACAAGAGATTTATCTGCATCTTTAAATATTTATATAATTAAATAATCCTTTAAATATCTATATAAAATGTAGAATACTTTAACAGATATATATCTAGAAATCATAAAAGCTCATAAATAATTTTAAAACGAGAACATGTTAATATAAAAAGAAGCAAAAATGAATAATAAATCACACTATCAGTAGACAAAACCCAAATTCCATTTAAGAGTCCTGGTTTAATTTCTGATCACTACTAACTAAGCAGAGATAAATGGAAAGAAAAAGAAAAAGAGGAAAACATGACAGCAGGTCAGCTCTGTTGAATCTGTAGAAGTTAATAAGAGAAATATGAACATTCTACCATGCTTTGTGTATTACCACGTAGGCTCTTTGGGGAATTCATTGTGGGACTGTTAAAATACATGATGCTACTCCATATTCATTGCTTTTCTAATAATAAACACTGATGAATGACTGCAAATATCTATTGAAGAAGTGGATGAGAGATGGGTATAATGAACTCACCAAGGGGGTGTATTTTAAAGTCAGTATGTGATTGTAGTATGCACAAAACCAATTAGATAAGTAATGTCTACATCACTCATACTCTTTTTTGCAGATCAGCACAAGTTTTAAAGTTCCCATTAATGAGAACTTTGCTGATTGTTACCCAGGGAGGGGATTTCAAACAGCCCTTTTTGAAAAAAAAAAAAGAACAACCAGCATATTTTTATAGCTTTATTTCTTGCATTAGAAACTGATAGCCTTTATGAAATTATGGAGGAGTACAGTACAAAAAGCACAGTTCTTAGATATATAATAATTCCTTGCTGGGGGGACCATCTGTAGCTGGAGATTACTCTTCAGATTCAGCCTCTCTCAGCTTAAGTCTGAAGAAGCTAATACCGACAGTGAATACCGAATGTAAGGAGGGAGTCAGAGTTTGACGACCAGGCATAATTCACTGGTTTATAGCGATCATGGTTGATAATAATCTGTTTTCCTTTGCTCTGAAGCCAGCTAGGAAAGCTAGTGAAGCCTGGCTTTACCTGAAGAGCAGTCCACAGCCCATCTGACCATGGCCTGTAAAAGCTCCTCGCTCACCTCATCTTCCTCATCTACATGGTCCTCTGCCTGTCTCCAAATACCTGCCTTTTTCATCCAGTACACAAAGTAAACATTCTGCCAAATGTTATTTAAAAAATGATGTAACTTCAGAGTTGTGTGGTAATTGAAAAAAAGCATATTTCATGGACATATTATGTATTCAGAATGACTTACAGAATTTGTGCCCTCTCCCAGTTGCATTAATTCGGGTATTGATGTGACTCTTTGCAACCTCATTCCTTGTGTTAACCTTGGAGAAAAATCACCTGAAAGTGATCAGTTTTCTGCAAGGTTAGTGTGCTAAAATGTCACAGGAAAAGGGCTGAGGAGTTGAAAGGGAGGTGGCAGAACTGCACACAAACCAGGAAGGAGGAGGGATGGTAGGCAGAGGCTGCAGAGGAGCCCCAGGCTCCAGTGCAACATTTCTGCAGAGGCGAGGATGCAGGTAGGACAAAAAGCATTTTACTCCTCTATGGCTTTGTTGAAAATGAACTGAAGACTTATACGGTTAATGAAGTGATAAATCTTATGGCTGCTAATATTCTCTGGGGTTTATCCTCCCCCTTGCAACACCCAAATATGCTTTCCAGTATCCATGTGTTGGATTTTGTCTCTAACAACTAAAATTGATAAATATCCAGCGATTGCAAAACTACTCCCTGACACAAAACCTTAGTGTAGGAACAGCAGTCACCGGAATTATGGGTATAGGGTATGCTAGGTGTCAGCATCAGAGACAGCTGGGTTACAATATTAGAAAACTCAGCATGCCCTAAGCACAGGGTGAGCCAGACTGAGGGACATTCAGCCTCAGAAAATGCATCATCAGGGCATGGTAATTCTCATATTTTGCAATAAGATAATCTATATAATGCCTCTAAGACAGATGCATGGATGTCATCTCCCATCAAAAAGGTTTTATCCACTTTTTTTTTAATTTGTTCACGGAGAATTCAGTGGAAATCAGGCAGGAGTACAGAACTGCCATATCACAAATTTGTATCCATCATTGTGTACATTTCAAACCTAAAGTACACTTTCTCCTAAATCATTAATTGATTTCTGTGGACAGCTACTATTATTTAGGAGAAGTGGAAGTTTGACAAATACTGTGATGAGACATCTTTTTTTCTCTTTACAAACATTTTAAAAATGAACAAAAAATGCGCATCATATTTGAATCCATATACATCGAAACTGTATTCAGAATAAAGATCATATCTTCTCTCTCCAAATACCTGCTTACTTGATGTCGTAAATGAAATAAATATTCCATCAGACTCCACCAGACAGCACTAAAAAAAAGACTTATGTAACTGCAGAATTGTGTGCAAACTCAAAAAATACTTATTTCATGCCCATTTCATGTATACTAAATGAATTAAAGAATGTCAGCTGTGGCCATAACAACACAGAAAAAAAAAGCATAAATATTTTCTAGACTGAATGCAATTACGAAAAAATAATTAAATAGCACTACCCAAAAGACTAGTTACGAACAGTACATTTAAATATTCTGGAGAGAAAAGACAGAAAATTAAATCTCTAAAAAATAAATTTTGTTCTACGGGAAGAAAATTTAATAAAGCCTATTTATCTACAGCTCTTTATTCTCAAAACCATGTATCCACAAACACAGTACCATCAACTTCTTGCAGCATCCCTACTTATTGGTGTGGGTTAGAAGAAAATATATTCTGTGCTCAGTCTGTCACTGTACATAGCATTTTGCTCACCAGATGTATGAAACATCATGTAGAAAATCCACATTCTATCTAAATTTCTCCCAGCAAAGCATATGGAGGGGTTTTTTTCTCTGTTTAGATTTTTCACTAAATGTTGATGAACATTAATGTTAAATACTTTTTCAGATATCTCTGGAGCTGGCTCTGAGTACTGCTGTTACTGGGATGGAAGCAAAAGTGTGTCCTCACAGGCAAAATAACAAAATTATATAAACCTTATCCCCTGTTGAAACTCTTTAGAGAGTGCTATCAAGACTCAGCATTCCTTTTGTCTTTCCACATATTATCACATGTATTCCACATTACAGTCCCACCTTTCCACACTATAATGAAGTTTACTTGTGGTTCCCACCCTTCAGTTACATTTGGGAAAAGAAACATGAGACTCCTTTTTTTCCCACCAGAGAGAAAACAAAGAGAAGAAAACAAAAACCCTCTATCATCACTAAGCCTGCTTATCAGAAACAGGAATACACTGGGAAATTACTCTGTTAAGTGAATGATTTAAGTGATACATATTCAGAGAAGCTAAATGTGGGGACTTCAAGACCCAAAAGATTTCTCCTGGCTTGACTAGACAGAGTAAGGGCCAGCAGCACACTTACACTGAATGGGCCTCTTTCCCCTCCCTCCTCTCTATTTTCCCAAGCCTGTTCCTTTCCAGCCACTTTGATTCCCCACTTTCCCCTCCTTTAGCCATTCCCTTAGACATCATATAGGCTTCATTATTTCAACAATCCTCTTACAACTTCCCATAACAAGATTTACACAATCCTACAAACCTCTCAAATATTCCGTAGCAAATTTGCTCTTATCCATGAGACCAACAACAATCTTGTTTCCTCCCTTTTATCACTGATGAAGCTCTTCCTGAAGCTCTTCAAACCTATGCTCCACTGATCCCTTCAGTGTCCTGTAAGTTCTTGGCCTTTGGTATTGATTCTGTTACATCTTACTCACCTAAGTTTCTCTATCTAGAGGTTTAACTTCTTACTTCTCCTGATACTTATTCTTGTATTCTAAGCTGAATTGCCATTAACCAGATATCATCATAATCCGGACGTCCTTACATTTCAGTTGTCCACATATCTTTTACCACCCACGTATCCCTACAATATCACAGAATCACAGAATCACAGAATGGTAGGGGTTGGAAGGGACCTCTGTGGGTCATCTAGTCCAACACACCTGCCAAAGCAGGGTCACCTACAGCAGGCTGCACAGGAACTCGTCCAGGCGGGTCTTGAATATCTCCAGACAAGGAGACTCCATCACCTCCCTGGGCAAACTGTTCCAGTGCTCCGTCACCCTCAGAGGGAAGAAATTCTTCCTCATGTTCAGACGGAACTTCCTGTGCTTCAGTTTGTGCCCATTGCCCCTTGTCCTGTCACTGGGCACTACTGAAAAGAGCTTGGCTCCATCCTCCTGACACCCATCCTTCAGATATTTATAGGCATTTATAAGGTCCCCTCGCAGTCTTCTCTTCTTTAGGCTGAACAAGCCCAGCTCCCTCAGCCTTTCCTCATAGGAGAGATGTTCCAGTCCCCTCACCATCCCTGTAGCCCTCCACTGGAATTTTTCCAGTAGCTCTTCATCCTTCTTGAACTGGGGAGCCCAGAACTGGACACAGGACTCCAGATGAGGCCTCACCAGGGCAGTGTAGAGGGGAAGGAGAACCTCCCTAGACCTCTTGGCCACACTATTCTTGATGCACCCCAGGATCCCATTGGCTTTCTTGGCAGCCAGGGCACACTGCTGGCTCATGGTTAACCTGTCGTCCACTAGGACACCCAGGTCTGTCTCCGCAGAGCTGCTCTCCAGCAGCTCCACCCAAACCCTGTACTGATGCATGGGGTTGTTCCTCCCCAGGTGCAGGACCCTGCATTTGCCCTTGTTGAACCTCATCAGGTTCCTCTCTGCCCAACTTTCCAGCCTGTCCAGGTCACGCTGAATGGCAGCACAGCCTTCCAGTGTGTCTAACACACCTCCCAGTTTGGTGTCATCAGCAAACTTGCTGAGGGTACATTCTAACTCTTCATCCAGGTCGTTGAAGAAGAAGTTGAACAAGACTGGGCCCAGTACTGACCCCTGAGGGACACCAATAGTTACAGGCCTCCAACTAGACTCGGCGCCGCTGATGACAACCCTCTGAGTTCTGCCATTCAGCCAGTTTTCTATCCACTTCACCGACCACTCATCTTGCCCACACTTCTTGTGCTTGCTTATGAGGATATTATGGGAGACTGTGTCGAAAGCCTTGCTGAAGTTGAGGTAGACAACATCCACGGCTCTCCCTTCGTCTACCCAGCCAGTCGTGTCATCATAGAAAGCTATCAGATTGGTCAGGCATGATTTCCCCTTGGTGAATCCATGCTGACTACTCCTGATAACCTTCTTTTCCTCCACTTGCTTGATGATGGCCTCCACGGTAAGCTGCTCCATCACCTTTCCAGGATGGAGGTGAGGCTGACCAGCCTGTAGTTCCCTGGGTCCTCCTTCTTGCCCTTTTTTTATGATTGGAGTGACAGTGGCCTTTCTCCAGTCCTCAGGCACCTCTCCTGTCCTCCAGGACCTCTCAAAGATGATGGAGAGTGGCTCAGCAATGACATCTGCCAGCTCCCTCAGCACTCGTGGGTGCATTCCATCGGGGCCCATGGATTTGTGGACATCCAGATCACTTAAGCGATCGCTCACACAGTCCTCCTCGACCAAGGGAAAGTCGTCCTCTCTGTAGGCTTCTTCTCTTACCTGCGGGGCCTGGGATTCCTGAGGGCCTGCCTTGGCACTGAAGACTGAAGCAAAGAAGGCATTCAGTAGCTCTGCCTTCTCCACATCCTCCGTCACCAGGACACCCGCCTCATTCAGCAGTGGCCCCACGTTGTCCCTAGCCTTCCTTTTGCTGCTGATGTAGTTGAAGAAGCCCTTCTTGTTGTTTTTGACATCCCTTGCCAGCTTCAATTCCAGGTGGGCCTCGGCCTTCCTCGTCGCATCCCTGCCCGCTCTGACCACATTCCTGTATTCTTCCCAAGTGGCCTGTCGCTCTTTCCACATTCCATGGACCTTTCTCTTCCACCTGATCTCCACTAGAAGCTCCTTGTTTAGACATGTAGGTCTCCTGCCTCCTTTTCTACATTTCTTTCTCAGGGAGATGCACCGCTCCTGAGCATGGAGGAAGTGACTTTTAAACAGTGACCAGCACTCTTGGACCCCCCTGCTTTCGAGAGCCCTGGCCCACGGGATTCCTCCCAGTAGCTCCTTGAAGAGGGCAAAGTCAGCCCTCCTGAGGTCCAAGGTTTTGATCCTACTTATCACCCTGCTTCCTCCACACAGGATCCTGAACTTCACCATTTCATGGTCACTGCAGCCAAGTCTACCTCCGACCTTCACATCCTCAACCAGTCCCTCCTTGTTTGTTAACACAAGGTCCAGCAGAGCGCCTTTCCTTGTTGGTTCCTCCACCACTTGCATCAGAAAGTTATCATCGATGCTCTGCAGGAACCTCCTGGATTACGAATGCCTAGCTGTGTGGTCTTCCCAGCTGATGTCAGGGTGGTTGAAGTCCCCCATGAGAACCAGGGCCTGTGACTGTGAGGCTGCTTGCAGCTGCCTGTAGAAGGCCTCATCAATTTCCTCCTCCTGGTCAGGTGGCCTGTACTACACACCCACAGTAATGTCACCTGTATGAGCCTGTCCCTTAATTCTAACCAATAGCTCTGAACTTGTTCCTCATTTGCCCCCAGGCAAAACTCAATGCATTCCACTTGCTCCCTCAATATAGAGCAACTCCACCACCTCTCCTTGTTGGGCTGTCTTTCCTAAAGAGTCTGTAGCCATCCATAACAGCATGCCAGTCATGCGAGCTGTCCCACCACGTTTCTGTTATGGCGACCAAGTCGTAGCCGTCCTGCTGTATAATGGCTTCCAGCTCCTCCTGTTTGTTGCCCATGCTATGTGCGTTGGTATAGACACACTTGAGCTCGGCTGTCAATCTCACCCCTGACCCTGGCATGCCAAGCCTAGGCTCATCCCTAGTGAGCTGGGCAATATCCCCTTCCCCCTTCGAACCTAGTTTAAAGCCCTCTCAATGAGCCCCGCCAGCTCGTGGCCAAGAATCCTTTTTCCCCTTTGAGATAGCTGAGTTCCACCTGTCGTCAGCAGGCCCGGCGCCGTGTACACCTCCCCATGATCAAAGAAGCCAAAATTTGACTGATGGCACCAGTCCCTGAGCCACCTGTTAACCAGGTGAGTTTTCCTGCCCTTTTCAGTGCTGTTCCCTGTCACTGATGGGATGGAGGAAAACACCACCTGTGCCCCTGATCCCTCAACCAGTCGCCCCAGTGCCCTGAAGTCCCTTTTGATGGCCTTGGGACTTCTTTCTGCTATCTCGTCCCCGCCAACCTGCATTACCAAGAGGGGGTAGTAATCAGAGGGCCACACCAGACCAGGGAGTTTCTTAGCAACATTCCTAACCCGGGCCCCAGGGAGGCAGCAGACTTCCCTTTGGGATGGGTCCGGTCGGCCCTCTGTTCCCCTCAGAAGGGAATCACCTATGACAATTACCATCCTTTTTTTCTTAGCCAGGACAGTTGTAATACGTGGGGCTGACTGACTCATCCTGGGCAACCCCCTGGATGGAGCTTCACCTTCACCCATTTCCTCTGTGGCCAGTCCCTCACATTCCAGAGCCCCATATCTGTTGCTTAACGGCAACTGGGCAGGTGAGGGAGGCCGGAGGCGATTCTCTTGCCACCCCCAGGAGAGACCCATTTCCATCCCACCCCATCTCTTAGGCCCCCTCTTTCTGCTCGGTGGCAAGAGGGTAGGGGGTTCTCTGCTTTCTGTGGAGCCGCCTCCTGCTGCCGTTGCCTCAGGGAGGGCAGGGTGTGGCTCCACCACTGGATCTCCCTCTCACACTCCCTGATGCTCCTCAACCTCTTCACTTCCTCTTTCAGCTCTGCCACCAGGCTGAGCAGATCATTCACCATATAAACTTTTCAAAGAGAGAAACAGCTTAATTAAGGGATTATGCCAACTGGAATTTAGTAGCCTCATAACAACAAGTCTGACTGTGCAGGATTGTAAACTTACTTTCTAGATTACTTTCAAATTTACAGTGAGCTACCCTTCAAAATCACCATATATATTGAAATATGGGAGAAATACACTCTGGTTTAGACTTCTCTTGTCAATGAAAATATTTTGTTACTGATACTCTGAGTCCTTTGCTCATCACACCAATGGATATTATCAATCTTTCCTTGCTTTCACCCCTCTATTATTGTATCGGTTTACAAACTGTAAAGAAGAACAACAAACTTATTTTCTTTTTCTTCCTTCAGTTGTGAAGCACATGATGTAGTGGAGTCCTGGTCCATGACTGCTTCTGCTACTGCTACTGCCTCACCAACAGAAATAACAAAAAAACTTTATTAAAGAATATGCCTATACAGCATAGTTGAACTTCCCTCTGCAGCCTTGGCCTTTGGCTGCTGATGTGTCTCTCTGGTAATCTGCTGCTCTAATCGTATCACTTCTATTTCCTGTATTAAGGCCTATCAAGGTAGAGAATCTATCTTTCTCTATCTGATCCCGGATGGTTAATCTCCACCAGGCTGCTAGGAAGCAAATAATAAAACGGAACAAACATGAAAATGTCACTTTCCCTTTCTGGTAGGACCATATGTCACATCTTGGAAAAATGTTGGGTCACAGTGTTGTTATTGATGTTGTTTGTATTGCACATTAAAGTACTTGGATTCGGAGTTTAACAGTTTTACAACGCTTTCTAGAAGAATGCAAAAAATGTTATCCCTAACAGTGATGTAAAAAAAGAGCCTGAGTTTTCAACATGACATAGAATTCTGATTTTCTATGTAAAGATAATATTTCTTCATCAGTATAGAAAGTTCTTCATATAATAAAAAAAAATAGAACCAGAATACTTGATTCCAAGTTCTATAAGGCAAACTTCTTCTCTTACTGATACTAAAGTTGAGCCATTATGAACAACAAGCTGAAGCCTGAGGAGTATGGATGTCTCCAGCTCTTTTAGTGTCATGTCCTCAAGGAGTTATGCCTCATCATTCCTCACCAGACAAAATCTTTGAAGGTTTTCAAGAACAGCTCTAAAGAGAGCTTGTTGCAATATTCTAGCCCAAAAGCACAGAGTACTATGGGCAGGTTTGTGTCCCTTATCATACTTGAATATTTCAGAAATTATAATGGCTCTACAAATGTGATGTCTGAACGATTTCACTATGAGGCATTACTAGTCTACACTTTGATGTTATTGAATTTTACCAGAGACATTATCTCTAAGTGAAACATTGAGAAAGTTGGCTGTATTCTTAAATAGAATATGATGCAGAGAAAATATCTTAAGTTTCTGTAGCAATTGTAGTGGTGGAAAAGAGGAAAGGCAATCAAAATCAAGAGGAAAAATGGGAGGAATAATAGAGAAGGAAACTTGCTTGAGTTCGTTACAAGGCATACATAATGCTGAGAAGAAAACCTCTTCAGAAGATGCTCTAATCTGCAGGATATAGTTTCTGAAATTGTTTTGGGGTTGTTATTTATTGCACGGGATTAGATTACAAATACAGCGAAATGTATCATCAATTATTTATACAGTCAGATATATCTTAATTGTTTAATTACATTAAAAAAGTTTTTATTTCTTTCTAATTCTTTTTAAGTTTCTTTAAATAATTTAGATATTTGGGTGTTCATAGATGAATAATGTTCATTCTGGGGAATGTGATGCCTAACAACGAAATCTGCTTAAAAATATTTATCTTTAAGCATTTATTAGACTTTTGAGGAAAACAAACAAACAAACATGCAAACAAATACAACCCTTTTGTTCTCCAGTCCAGTTGATTATGTCTAAATTAAAGAAATCCAAATAAAATAAAGTTAAACAGAAATTCATAACAAAACCAAAGTCACCTCAAAGTATTATTTACTTAGTTGTTACAGAACTAAAAATTAGAATGAAAGTAAGTAGTTAAAAACTAATGAAATGGTGTAGAGATTAATGAGATGTTAAAATTGGAAAATGAAAAAAATCTTTCTTAAATATTGAAAATGCGTTTTCAGATACAATAAAACATTTTCAGCTTTTGTTGGTAGATGTTTATTGACACCAGTCCTCTCTAATAAAGTAAAAATAATCCTGAATGTTCCACTAAGGCACTATGCTATCTAGAATCACAGAATCACAGAATCACAGAATAGTAGGGGTTGGAAGGGACCTCTGTGGGTCATCTAGTCCAACCCCCCCGCCGAAGCAGGGTCACCTACAGCAGGCTGCACAGGACCTTGTCCAGGCGGGTCTTGAATATCTCCAGAGAAGGAGACTCCACAACCTCCCTGGGCAGCCTGTTCCAGTGCTCCGTCACCCTCAGAGAGAAGAAGTTCCTCCTCATGTTCAGACGGAACTTCCTGTGCCTCAGTTTGTGCCCATTACCCCTTGTCCTGTCACTGGGCACCACTGAAAAGAGCTTGGCCCCATCCTCCTGACACCCACCCTTCAGATATTTGTAGGCATTTATAAGGTCCCCTCGCAGCCTTCTCTTCTTCAGGCTGAACAAGCCCAGTTCCCTCAACCTCTCCTCGTAGTGGAGATGCTCCAGTCCCCTCACCATCCTTGTAGCCCTCCGCTGGACTCTCTCCAGTAGCTCTTCATCCTTCTTGAACTGGGGAGCCCAGAACTGGACACAGTACTCCAGATGAGGCCTCACCAGGGCAGTGTAGAGGGGAAGGAGAACCTCCCTTGTCCTGCTGGCCACACTCTTCTTGATGCACCCCAGGATCCCATTGGCCTTCTTGGCAGCCAGGGCACACTGCTGGCTCATAGTTAACCTGTCGTCCACCAGGACACCCAGGTCCCTCTCCGCAGAGCTGCTCTCCAGCAGGTCCACCCCAAGCCTGTACTGGTGCATGAGGTTGTTCCTCCCCAGGTGCAGGACCCTGCACTTGCCCTTGTTGAACCTCATCAGGTTCCTCTCTGCCCAGCTCTCCAGCCTATCCAGGTCACGCTGAATGGCAGCACAGCCTTCTGGTGTATCTACCACACCTCCCAGTTTGGTGTCATCAGCAAACTTGCTGAGGGTACATTCTAACTCTTCATCCAGGTCGTTGATGAAGAAGTTAAACAAGACTGGGCCCAGTACTGACCCCTGAGGGACACCACTTGTCACCAGCCTCCAACTAGACTCAGCGCCGCTGATGACAACCCTCTGAGTTCTGCCATTCAGCCAGTTCTCTATCCACTTCACCGACCACTCATCCAGCCCACACTTCCTCAGCTTCCCCAGGAGGATATCATGGGAGACTGTGTCGAAAGCCTTGCTGAAGTCAAGGTAGACAACATCCACAGCTCTCCCTTCGTCTACCCAGCCAGTCATGTCATCATAGAAAGCTATCAGATTGGTCAGGCATGATTTCCCCTTGGTGAATCCATGCTGACTACTCCTGATAACCTTCTTTTCTTCCACTTGCTTGATGATGGCCTCCAGGATAAGCTGCTCCATCACCTTTCCCGGGATGGAGGTGAGGCTGACCGGCCTGTAGTTCCCTGGGTCCTCCTTCTTGCCCTTTTTGAAGATTGGAGTGACATTGGCCTTTCTCCAGTCCTCGGGCACCTCTCCTGTCCTCCAGGACCTCTCAAAGATGATGGAGAGTGGCTCAGCAATGACATCCGCCAGCTCCCTCAGCACTCGTGGGTGCATTCCATCGGGGCCCATGGATTTGTGGACATCCAGATCACTTAAGCGATCCCTCACACAGTCCTCCTCGACCAAGGGAAAATCGTCCTCTCTGTAGGCTTCTTCTCTTACCTCCCGGGCCTGGGATTCCTGAGGGCCAGTCTTAGCACTGAAGACTGAAGCAAAGAAGGCATTCATTAGCTCTGCCTTCTCCGCATCCTCCGTCACCAGGACACCCGCCTCATTCAGCAGCGGCCCCACGTTGTCCCTAGCCTTTCTTTTGCTGCTGATGTAGTTGAAGAAGCCCTTCTTGTTGTTTTTGACATCCCTTGCCAGCTTCAATTCCAGGTGAGCCTTGGCCTTCCTCGTCGCATCCCTGCGTGCTCTCACTACGTTTCTGTACTCTTCCCAAGTTGCCTGTCCCTCTTTCCACATGCCATGCACCTTTCTCTTCTGCCTGATCTCCGCTAGAAGCTCCTTGTCTAACCATGCAGGTCTCCTGCCTCCTTTGCTAAATTTCTTTCTCAGGGGGACGCATTGCTCCTGTGCATGGAAGAAGTGTTGTTTAAAAAGCGACCAGCACTCATGGACCCCCCTGCCTTCGAGAGCCCTGGCCCACGGGATTCCTCCCAGTAGCTCCTTGAAGAGGGCAAAGTCAGCCCTCCTGAGGTCCAGGGTTTTGATCCTGCTTATCGCCCTGCTTCCTCCACACAGGATCCTGAACTCGAGCATTTCATGGTCACTGCAGCCGAGTCTACCTCCAACCTTCACGTCCTCCACCAGTCCCTCCTTGTTTGTTAACACGAGGTCCAGCAGAGCGCCTTTCCTTGTTGGTTCCTCCACCACTTGCATCAGAAAGTTATCATCGATGCTCTGTAGGAACCTCCTGGATTGCGCCTGCCTAGCTGTATGGTCTTCCCAGCTGATGTCAGGGTGGTTGAAGTCCCCCATGAGAACCAGAGCCTGTGACTGTGAGGCTGCTTGCAGCTGCCTGTAGAAGGCTTCATCAACCTCCTCCTCCTGGTCGGGTGGCCTGTAGTATACACCCACCGTAATGTCACCCGTGTGAGCCTGTCCCTTAATTCTAACCCACAAGCTTTCAACTCCTTCTTCACTTGCCCCCAGGCCAAGCTCAATGCATTCCAGTTGCTCCCTCACATATAGAGCAACTCCCCCACCTCTCCTTGTTGACCTGTCTTTCCTAAAGAGTCTGTAGCCATCCATAACAGCATGCCAGTCATGCGAGCTGTCCCACCACGTTTCTGTGATGGCGACCAAGTCGTAGCCGTCCTGCTGTATAATGGCTTCCAGCTCCTCCTGTTTATTGGCCATACTACGTGCATTGGTGTAAACACACTTGAGCTGGGCTGTCAATCTCACCCCTGGCCTTGGCACCCCAAGCCTAGGCTCATCCCTAGTGAGCTGGGCAATATCCCCTTCCCCCTTCGAACCTAGTTTAAAGCCGTCTCAATGAGCCCCGCCAGCTCGTTGCCAAGAATTCTTTTCCCCCTTTGTGATAGCTGAGCTCCACTTGTTGCCAGCAGGCCCGGTGCTGTGTATACCTCCCCATGATCAAAAAAGCCAAAATTTGACCGATGGCACCAGTCCCTGAGCCACCTGTTAACCAGGTGAGTTTTCCTGCCCCTTTCAGTGCTGTCCCCTGCCACTGATGGGATGGAGGAAAACACCACCTGCGCCCCTGATCCCTCAACCAGTCGCCCTAATGCCCTGAAGTCCCTTTTGATGGCCTTGGGACTTCTTTCTGCTACCTCGTCCCCGCCAACCTGCATTACCAAGAGGCGGTAGTAATCAGAAGGCCGCACCAGACCAGGGAGTTTCTTCGCAGCATTCCTAACCCGGGCCCCAGGGAGGCAGCAGACTTCCCTGTGGGATGGGTCCGGTCGGCAGATCGGGCCCTCTGTTCCCCTCAGAAGGGAATCGCCTATGACAATGACCCTCCTTTTTTTCTTAGTTGAGGCAGTTGTAATACGTGGGGCTGTCTGACTCGTTCTAGGCAACCCCCTGGATGGAGCCTCACCTTCACCCACATCCTCTGTGGCCAGTCCCTCACATTCCAGAGCCCCATATCTGTTGCTCAACGGCAACTGAGCAGGTGAGGGAGGCCGGGGGGAAATTCGCTTGCCCCCCCCGAGCAGGGACCCGTTTCCATTCCCCCCCATCTCTTAGAGAAATAATTCTGCAATTGGAATTATTCATCTAAAACATACTATTTCAGTTGTCCCCTCTTTCAGCATAGCAGCCTGCTCAGATGGAAGCGATGCAAACACCTGTCTACATAATCTAATTGTCATCAGATTGTGTGCAAATGTCATACCTATAGAATCTCGCAGGCAGATACTTGTTAAACTGAATTTTGACATGCCCAGATTAAGAAACAGGTTTAGGAAAAGTATATGAAGTAGAACAACAACAAAAGATAAACACCTGACCTATCAATGATATGCTGATAGGTTTGAGAGAAAGTTACTTCTGGCTACCTTACTTCAAGGAAAATATAACTCAGAAGCAGTTGTAACAGAACTTCTTTTCCTATTTCTTTGTTTTAAAATGCATTGAGAGTTAACACTGATTTAGCATATGATTGTGAATATGCTCAGCCATTCATACTACATACAAAAAATTCTGTCTTCCATTACACATTGTGAAGAAGCAATTATAAGCGAAGAAGGCATGCAGGAGAATAACTAACTTAGCTTTTTGAAGACTTTGAGGATTTGATATTTTTTTCTCCCTGAATAGTTTGCAAACTCAGTGAATGTTGAGATACTGTGAAAAATTAGTGTATCACAGTCTCTTCATGTGAAGTCTCCACCTGGTAGTGGAAAAAACCCAACTCTCATAAGATACCACTTGCAAAAGATTCACTGGGTAATCCTACTACTTTAAGAAGTTTGGTTAACCATCAAATACTTAACCAAATACAACTCTGAAACTAAACAAAATCCATCCTTCTGAGATTTCTGCAGTGTTCAAAATATTCCCTGACACAAATTAAATGTAACATTGAATTGAAATTTTTATTAATGGGTGTTAGCTCTGTCAAAGATTTAAGATTGATTTTGTAGTTTTTTTAAATATTATTAAATAATTATAATTGTGAGGCTTCTTATTCAGTAAAAATAGTTGTCACAGAGTGACAAACCTACTACTCGCCTTTTCTCACAATTTTCATATTTCTCTGCCACAACTCTCTACAGGTTAATCCTCATCTGCTAAATTATCGAGTGACAGCTCTGCCCAGACCCCTTTTGAAATGAAAAATAATCAATTGAAATTGACTCACTAGGGGTTAAAAAACATTGTAACTATTTCTGAAATTAAACTGTAGTTTGCTTTCAAAAGCAATTAGACTTTTGGATTGGATTAAGGAATATCACTATAGTTATACACATGATTTTATTAATGATTTTTATTAATTAAGAAATCATTAAGGAATTGTAAAATTAAACTCTGCATCATGAGTGGCAAAAAGTCATTTCAGTTTTTAATCATAATGTGTTTAAACTCCTAAGGGCGAAAAGTAGTTTGTGATTTATATTCTCTTGCAGTTTGACACCATTGAGGAACATTCCACTTCTACAAGCTTCTTTTTAGATATGTCCCATTCCTGGTCTTTCAGATGTTTCCAGAGGAAAATTAATTTAATTGAGTGAAGGATGGTTATGTTGAATGATTATTATTACTAAATTTATTATTATGAATAACTTCAGATTTCATAAGCCTTTTTTAAAGGACTAGAGAAAATTGCTACTGAGTTGGACACGTAATTCAACAAGTTTTAACAACTACAGCCAGAAAATAAGTAATAAAGGTTAAGTAAATTCCAGAGTAGATCTGCCAAGCTCATCTAGGTTCTTACAGGATGATTATCTAGTGATATTTGACTATTTAAAAGTACTTGAAGATCTGCAGTGTGTCTTTGGAAATATTATTTCATCTATATCAGCAATATAGCTATAGGAAAATGCTTTGCTTAGCAAAGTGTTCAAGTGAAAGAACCTTTTATTTCTGTTTTTGAGAATGTCTTTTCACTGAAATTGTATTTTTCATTAAAAACATAATCAATTACAAACATTTTGACAATATATTTATCTTTTTCACAAGTAGGTGATTGTATATATTTTTGTATGACTGCCACAGGGATATTTTCAGTAGGTGTTTGCAAGCGCTCCACAGAAACAGTTATGGTTGCTTCCTATAAAAGGAAAGATAAGCTAGAATATAAACAAAGAAGCAGTGATAGATATGCACAGGCTTTTTCTCATTTTCATTGAGGAATATTATCACACCAGCCAACAGGCAAATTATATAGCCATAAACTTCAAGTTAAGAAAGACTGGCAAGAATAGAAACCAATAATTAAAACATGGCAAGATCTTGAAACACTGCTTTCTCAGTTTACTTCCTTGGACATTCTCACCAATGCATAGCTGGTAAATTCCTGCTAATGTCAACTTCACCACTCAGGCAAGAAAACAAAAAATTAAAGTGAAATGTTTCTATGAGCATCATAGCTCAGATTTGTTGAGATCACTCTCATCTCTTCCACGAAGGTGCAATGTATACCTTAGTATTCTGGTAGCAAATGGAAGGTGCTCTTTTCTCCTCTATTCTTTACACAGTTTTATAAAGTATTTATAGCTTATATAACTTATTATAACTTATGACTTTTATAAAGTATTTGGTCTATTACTATTTATTAATAAATTCATCATTAATTGTTGTGTAGTCCTTCCAAACTAAACTTCCAGTCCGCTGACTGGAATTCAGAGTGATTGTGTGTCAACATTTTCAGTCCTACATTTCTGTGATTTAAGTATTCTTGGTTTAAAATCAAATGCTATCCTCACACTTAAAGGTGAAGTAGGGCAGGCTGGCCTAAACTCATCAGAACAAAAATAGGAAAAGGGATAGATAATGCTGTAGTGTAAACAGAATATTGTTGATGAAATCATATTCAAATAATAGTATTTAGTAATAGTATTTCATCTTGTGTCTTGCTCATATCAAACTCATCACAAGTTTGAAGCTAGAAAATCAGTGAAATGGCCTTTATCTTCTTCCTGTTTCCCAGCTTTTCTGTAAAAACAGGCAGTGCACAAGCACTTATCAGCATGTCTTGCAATCATCATCACCTCTTCAACTAGTATCACTCACCTTATATCCAAATGATAGTAAAATTGAGTATTCCTCAGGAAAAAAACCCACAACAAAACGTAATAAAAAACCCCCCACACTCTTATGGGATATTTTTTTCTCTTTTTCCGCTTCAATACACTGTTGTGACACTAAGATGCTTCATAAGCTTCTCATCTCTGCATAAATGGGTGCCTACAATTCTTTTCAGATTTATCGCTAAATACCCTACCCCTAAACTCAGGGATCCTTTGATGCTTGGCAATACGTTCAAGTAGCGAAACTCAGCTTCTGTTTCTGGGTTTCCTGTGAACATCTAGGTCAAAGTGGTCTCAACAACAAAAAGATTTGAAGTGGCATCCTCAGTACTGCGAGACTCTGCTGACGCAGTCTTCCTTACTCGCACTTAGAGAAAATCTTTGTTTCATTGTCAGCTCTGCCAAAATAGTTGAACAAACTCTAAATACTTGCCTACTAAGAAAGATGCACAGCAATCAGATCGTTAACCATTTGCTATTCTCTCTTTAACTCTCCTTAAAATGCTACAACAGTATAAGCTTCCAGAGAATACTATATTTCAAGCTGAAGTTGATAATGAGATGCAAAAGGACAGGTTTCCCTACATCCTGGCTCTAAACTCATCCAGAACAAATTCAGCCCTCTGGTGCAGATCACCTATGTAGCACACTGTGCAGCGAAGGGTTTCAGCCTCAGCATGAACGACTTTTTTGCTTGGTATCACCCATGAAACCATTGCACCACTTCTTACTTGATTTATATCTGAAATTTACTTTGGTAGGATTGTTTACAATCTCGTAGTATCTCCAGGTGCATTTGGAGTTTTCCAAGAAATAAGTAGGATGCTTGCATTTAATCATTACCTATTCTCCGCAAAGATGCAGTATGTCTCCTGAAATATTTTAATAAATCTAACAATGTCAGAAAAAAAGAAAAACTTCCCCCTTTTGAGAGTAAGAAGGACAGACTATCTCATTTTTATATATGTATACGTTTTTTCAGCCATGGGAATTGAAAGAATGACTAGAAAATCCTATCATGCATCAATGTCCTGTTAACGTGGTAGAATAAAGTTAAGTTCTCACTTTTTTTTTTTGTACTGTTTCCTGAAGAATGAATTTAAGCATGTCACTTTATCATGTAAAGAATTAACATGTATGATAAAGGATGAGGGCCAGCACCTGAGTAGTGTGGTATTTACGCAGGTCTCCAGCGACTCCAGAATCATACTTCTTAGTCCTAGAGATACACCCTTGCAGTCAAGAAATCCTCTGCAAAAGCCTGCCTGAGTAAAAGCAGTGTTTTAAACCAACTTGAATATTTGAGCAGCTACAGAGAATTAAAATAATATTTGAAGAAATTACTGTTTCGTAAGTGTACAACGCTAAACACAGTACTTCTGAAGCATTCTATTTTTCTTTAAGAAAGCCTCCAATTCAGTGATTACCTAGTTTGGGAAACTGTAATTTTCTATAATTATTTCATTGCCATTGCTGCATTGACTATCACTTTGGAACTAGCAGTCTTGCATGCCCTTTTAAAGGGTCACCAGTACCAATTCCAGTCCAGGCTGGATAGACTGACATGACAATAACAGGATGGAAAGGTTACTTCTTAAATATATTAGCCATGACACATAGCACTATCTAACTTTAATGAAATTTGACAGTTTTTGGTGTAAAATCCCTTCAGTTTTCAAAAAATGGACTAATGATCCAATTAATTCATACTGCCAAGAAACCCCATAGATCCAGAATGAGCACTCTTTAATGATTTTATATCCTAACACTTCCATAAATATTTTAAGAAATACTGTTATGGTTTGGCTGCGGCCGGCAACAAAAGTGCCACGTAGCCGCCCCTCCCCCTGCCTGGGTGCGGAGGAGAATGGAAAGAAACAGGCAGAAATTGGTGGGTCGGGATAAGGGCAGTTTAACAGAACAGCAAACAATGGGAACAGTAACAACGACAATACAGATAAGGAGAAAACACAACACAAACCGCACGACCCAGAGAGCCGCCCTCCACGACTGCCGCCATGAGCTCCTGAGCCGCGAGTGCGTTCCCACCGCCAAGCTCCACCCCACCGGAACCCCGCATGACAGCACATGGTTTGGAATACCCGGCTCTTTTTGGCCAGGTGGGGTCAGCCTGCCTGGCTGTGCCCCTTCCTGGATTCTGGTGAAAATTAACCCTGTCCCGACCAAACCCAGGAAAAATACCTTAAGAAAAAATAAAAAAATGGCCAGCGCATTTTGAACCTACTGGACTGAACCAATGACCTGTGAGCACAGTAGTTTAGGTATGCTTCCATATGAACTGCTTCTGTTTTGGACAACGTCCCACTGAATGCTTTCTACTGGCTCTAAAAATGATCTGTCAAAAGATGCTAGTACAGATGTTTCTACTTGAGAGGATCTTGGGAAACAAGTAGAGAGAGAGGCACATCTTCTCCCAAACTGCCTGTCAGTCTTCTTCAACAGCAGATCCAGAAACTAAAATTTATCCCCTTTGGCAGCAGAGGCTGAAACGTTTTTAAAAGAAGGTGTTCCAGGAAAAATTACTCCATGAAGTGTCATAGCACTGGTGGCAGAATAAGGAAACAGTCACCCAGAAAGCTTCATGTAAAATTTTTACCTTTCAGATTCAATTTTCACAGGAGGATGACATAAATACTTTACAGTTTTTTGAGCAGGATCTTTCTAGTGTCTTGTTTATGTAGCACTCTGCAGTAAGCTGAATGGGAGCATTGTCATTACTTCGCAGATTATTAATTTGATTTTTGCATATTCTCCTGTGACTCTCCACAGTCATCTACACCTGTGAAGTCATGTGTGATGACACTACGCAGACTTCAGTTCTTTTCACGGTCTTATAAATGGATTATTATTTCTGAATTGGGAACCTGAGTACAGGGTATTATTTATATGAATAACATTATAATGTGAGGGCAATATGTAGGCATATCAAAATGGCAAAAATTTATAAAAAATCAACTGACAGGAATCAGGAAATAAAATATACCCACCTAATGAAAAGGAATTTTTTACCTGTAGATTTTGCAAAAAATTTTACAACATTTATATAGTGATCAAGGTTAAATACCATGTTAGTTATGAAGACACCAGAGAATAATGTTACTCTTGGCTAGAGGAAAGAGAGACTTGGTTACCCAGGATGTGGAGAAGGCTGAACTTTTTTGCCTCAGTCTTCACCAGCAAGTGCTCCACCCACACCACACAAGTCACAATAGGCAAAGGCAAAGACTGGGACAATGAAGAAGCTGCCCACTGTAGGAGAAGATGAGGTTCAAGACCATCAAAGGAAACTGAAGGTGCACAAGTCCATGGGACCTGACGAAGTGCATGCATGCATGGGTCTTGAGGAAACTGACAGATGAAATTGCTAAGCCACTATCCATCATATATGAGAAGTCGTGACAGTCCAACAGGATTCCACTGACTGCAAAGGGAAAAACATAACTCCCTTTTTTAAAAAGGGTAAAAAGGAAGACCTGGGGAATGACAGCCCAGTCAGTCTCACCTCTGTGCCCAGCAAGATCATGAAGCAGATCCTCCTGGAAACTATGCTAAGGCACATGGAAAATAAGGAGGTGATTGGTGACAGCCAATGTGGCTTCACTAAGGGCAAATTGTGCCTGACAAATTTGGTGGCCTTCTACAACAGGGTTACATTGTTGCAGATAAGTGAAGAGCAACTGATGTCATCTACCTAGACCTCAGCAAAGCATTTGACAATGTATGGTGCAACATCCTTGTCTCTAAACTGGAAAGACATGGATTTGAAAGATGGACCACTCAGGGGATAAGGAATTGGCTGAATGGTTGCACCCAAAGAGCTGAGGTCAACAGCTCAGTGACCAAGTGCAGACCAGTGAGGAGTGGTATTCCTCAGGGGTTGGTATTGGGACTGGCGCTGGTTTAACATCTTTGTCGGCAACATGGACAGTGGGATTGAGTGAACCCTCAGCAAGTTTTCTGATCACACCAAGCTGTGTGCTGTGGTTAACACGCTGGAGGAAGGGATGCCATTCAGAGGAAGCTGGACAGGCTTGAGAGGTTTGACATGGCCAAGTGCAAGGTCCTCCCCATGGGCTGGGGCAATTCCAAGCACAGATAGAGGCTGGGCAGAGAACGGATTGAGAGCAGCTCTGAGGAGAAGGACTTGGTGGTACTGGTGGATGAAAAGCCAGACACCAGCCTGCATTGTGTGCTTGCAGCCCAGAAAGCCAACCATATCCTGGGCTGCATCAAAAACAGCATGGCCAGCAGGTTGAGGGAGGTGATTCTGCCCCTCTGCTCCACTCTGGTGAGACCCCACCTGGAGTCCTGTGTCCAGCTCTGGAGCCCCCAGCACAGGAAAGACATGGAGTTGTAGAAGCAGGTCCAGAGGACGCCACAGAAATGATCCGAGGGCTGGAACACTTCTATGAGGAAAGGTTGAGAGAGTTGGGGTTGTTCATCGTGGACAAGAGAAGGCTGTGGGGAGACCTTCTAGAAGTCTTCCAGTACCTAAAAGGGGTCTACAAGAAGGCTGGAGAGGGACTTTTTACAAGGCCATGTAGGGATAAGACAATGAGTAATGATTTTACACTAAAAGAAGGAAGATTTAGATTAGACTTCAGAAAGAAATTCTTCACTGTGACGGTGGTGAGGCACTGGCAGAGGTTGTCCAGAGTACTTGTGGATGCCCCCTCCCTGAAATTGTTCAAGGCCAAGCTGGATGGGGCTTTGAACAACCTGGTCTAGTGGAAGATGTCCGTGCCCATGGCAGGGAAGTTGGAACTAGACGATCTATAAGGTCCCTTCCAACCCAAACCATTCTATGATTTTATAATTCTATTATTCTATGATAAAAATCTGAAAGCATATTTCCAGTTACAATTGATGTAATACTAAGTGAAAAGCCTAGGAGGGAGCCATGAAAAGGCATTTCAGGCAGTAGACTTTATCTGTGGAGAGACTCTGTATAATTTGTTCACGTATAAAAGTTGCATTAAATAATTGTTATATCAGAGAGATCAGAAACATTTGAAAGATTTTAAAAAATTGAATTTGGTTCCCAGAAGCTAGATGGATTATAACATTTGTTAGATTATGAAAAAATATTTGCCATAGCAGTTACAAAGTAAGGAGACTGATAAACAAAAGTAATCATGATTCACATTTTTAAATCAGCAGTTTTAAAAGAGTTAGCCAAGGAACAATCTGGTCTGCTGCTGTCCTGTTTCAAGCCTTGAAACACTAGCAAGCCTAGGGCCATCGAACAAAGTTGATGCTGTAGCAATAAAAAAAAACAGTTTTATTTGGATTAACAAAGTAATTATCAATCTCTCAAGCACTTACCAATCTGTTAAAAAAGAACAGGTAGGACTCAGTTAATAAAGAAGGACAAGGCCTTGTTAAGTGGCATGAATTATACAAAAGTGATGATAGTGTACTTAATAATTAAAGGAAGGCAATTAATCCAAATCAGAATGGATATATGGAAAGTAGATCTTAACTTGGCTTTTGGATATCTTGGAAGGATCTTTCTTTTTTTATGCAGTTATTAATTTGGCTGATAAAAACTATAGTGCTGATACAGTATGTTTAGATTTTAAAGAGGGATTTATTTTGATACCACAACTATTGAAATTAAATTGTTCTCATTTTTTATTCAAAATGTAAACTGTAAAATGTAAACTGAAATCAATGAAACACTGATAGTTGACAGTGTGAGTACAAAGTAGAATTGTCTCTTTCTAGGATGTTTGGTTACTGGGGTCTCAGATACCCAGTCCTTCCTAACAGCTATTTCACACGAACTAAAAATGACCTTAAAAATACCCCAGTCCTAACAAATAAGATTTGTAAATAACACAATATCAGATCAGTAATCCTGCATTAGTTGATGAGTTGGAAATAAATGCAAATCCCCCGCCCCATTTTTTTTTTCAGTGTCACTAAAGGCATTGCTAAGTACCAAGAACATGGGCTATATTTCTAGGATGGAAGACTCTGAGTAACTTCAAAATAAAATCATTACAAGCCAATGTCACAGGCAGAATAACAATAATAATAATTAAAAAAAAGCTCTGGTGTGTAAAATAATATATATTTTGTATATATGTCAGTTCTTCTACACAACTCCTACTCAAATACCATGTTTGTAATTCATAGAGGATGTCGAGGAGCTAGAGAGGGTTGAGATAAGTGCTATTATTGATTTTAAAGTGTGGAAATTATGCCTTCTAGTGAAAAATTCAAGTCCTTATACTAAAGGAAATGCTAAAAATGGCCTGTCCAGGAGTAAACTACATTTAGAATACAGGTTAGCCAATGAAGTGTTTTATCTATTAACAACATTATGTCACAAAATCAAAGGCTGAAAATTATAGCTGGAAATTCCTAGGCTGAAATAAGTACGCATTTAATACTCTGAGAGATTAAGCACTACATCAACTTTACCACAGACTTTTGCATCATCTTTGTCAACAAGTGTGTTTTGTTTTAAAACTTGATTTTTTTGTTCTCAAATATTTGCTATAGTTATAGAGATTTTATAAAATTTATTGCCTGATTTAGCGAGATCAGACTAGGTAATTGCAGTAGTTCCTTTGGTGTTACTTAAGTATACTAGTTTATTACTTAGAAATAGTTCTTCTGTAAAAGGCGTAAAACTTATAAGAATAGGACACTCTTCCTGAAGATATTCTACAATATGGAATACAGATATTTAGGGAGGGAAACGGAACAGCTAATCTGCAGTTATCATTAATGTTGTTTTCAGTTTACTTTCTCATCCAAGTTACATATGTTCTTAAAACCTTGTTCACTGCGCTAAGAGAAAGAAAAAACTTTACAAATTCTGCTTAACTGTAATAAATTCTACTAAGCAAACTCCGCAGCTGGCTGGCTTGAGGTTTTGCTATGGCTGTTGATCAATAGGCATCAGGAAGAAGTCCAAGTTTAAGAAATCCCAAGCATCACCTAAGAGAAGTTTTTCAATTCTCCCTTTTTACAGATCCAAGTTAAAAAAAAACTGTACACACATATGCTGGAAAGAATTCTATAATTTTTTTTAATATATTATGGATTCTCAAAAGAATCGCTATTGAGAAAATAGAGAGATAAAAAAAAATTACATTTGGAAACATGTTTTACATAGCCAGTTTCTTCCTTTCATTCAATGTACAGAGAGCATTAAGCTTTGTCTGAAATCCTGCTGTTCCAGGAATACAGTTACTTGAACCAGACACATATTTAAAGATCTGGTCCATGATATGTGTGTGTGACCTCCAAAAATCTCTAACATGGAAATGAAATCCCACAGGCTCCTATTCACAGTGATTGAATTGTCAGAGCTTCTTAAAGGAGACATTAAATTTGCACTTACTTACACTAATAAATTATTATTGTAATTGTATGGAATAGTTGAAGAGTGGTTTTGAGTACGTCTTAAGAGAAAGCTACCGAAACCTCAGAAGGCTGAAATTTGTTGACATAATTTCTACTTTCATAACCCTTTAAGGGCCAGTATATTTTGCTGATACTATCCTCTGAGCCACACTCATTGAAATTCTTTTTATCCATTCATATCTGCACTGCATATCTGGAAAGCTGTACTTTCATCTTCACAAAATAGGTAAAATTGTTCACAAAGACGTAAAGTAATTACTTTGCAATTACCCATATTTATATTATATTTTCACTTAGCCAACTAAGACCACTGACCCAGTGACATGAATGCACATATTTTTTCATGAAGAAAAGAAACAACATGCTAACGAAATGTGGTGGAATATAGCACTTTATGTCCTCGCGTTAGATGAGAAGAATTCAAGGCCAGTGACACTGTTTCGGAATTATGGATGTGGATACTTTAGATTGGAAAAAAAAAAGGATGTTCTTTCACATCACCTTTGAAAATCTTGAGGTACGCTGAAGTTCTGAATTACAAGCAACAAACATTTAATGTACTCTAATTATTATTAACTACACAGATATTTGAAATCTGAATGATTTTGTATGTTTGCCTTTGGACTAAGCCCTGAAGCTCTAGTTCAGGAAAAAATATTACTATGACTTGTTTTTCCGTCTTAAAATGAGAGTTATCACAGAATCATAGAATCACGGAATCATAGGTTGGAAAAGACCTCTAAAATCATCAAGTCCAAACATCAACCCAATAGCACCATACCTAGTAAACCATGTCCCGAAGTGCCACATCTACACGTTTTTTAAACACTTCCAGAGATAATGACTCAACCACCTCCCTGGGCAGCCTGTTCCAATGTCTGACCACTCTTTCAGTAAAGAAATTTTTCCTAATATCTAATCTAAACCTCCCCTGACGCAACATGAAGCCATTGCCTTTCATCCTATTGCTAGTAACCTGGGAGAAGAGACCAACCCCTGCATCACTGCAACCTCATTTCAGGTAGTTGTAGAGAGCAATAAGGTCTCTCCTCAGCCTCCTCTTCTCCAGACTAAACAGCCCCAGCTCCCTCAGCCGCTACTCTTAAGACTTGTTCTCTAGACCCCTCACTAGCCTTGTTTCCCTTCTTTGAACATGCTCCAGCAACTCAATGTCCTTCTTGTAGTGAGGGGCCCAAAACTGAACACAGTACTCCAGGTGTGGCCTCACCAGTGCCCAGTACAGGGGCACAATCACCTCCCTATTTCTGCTGGCCACACTATTCCTGATACAAGCCAGGATGCCATTGGCCTTCTTGACCACCTGGGCACACTGCTGGCTCACGTTCAGCCAGCTGTCGACCAACACCTCAAGATCCTTTTCCACCAGGCAGCTTTCCAGCCATTCCCCCCCAAGCCTGTACCATTGCATGCGGTTCTTGTGACTACAGTGCAGTACCTGGCATTTGGTCTTGTTGAACCTCATACAGTTGGCCTCAACCCATCGATCCAGCCTGTCCAGATCCCTCTGCAGAGACTTCCTACCCTCAAGCAGATTGACACTCCCACCCAACTTGGTGTCATCTGCAAACTTACTAAGGGAGCACTAAATCCCCTCATCCAGATCATTGATATACAAGACCAGACCCAAAACTGAGCCCTGGGGAACACCACTCATCACTGGCTGCCAGCTGGATTTAACTGCCTTCACCGCCGCTTTCTGCACTCGGCCCTTCAGCCAGTTCTTTATCCAGCGAAGAGCAGACCCGTCCAAACCACGTGCAGCTAGTTTCTCCAAGGAGGATACTGTGGGGAACAGTGTCAAAGGCCTTACTGAAGTCCAGGTAGATTACGTCCACAGCCTTTCCTTCATCCATTAGGTGGGTCACCTGGTCGTAGGAGGAGATGAGGTTGGTCAAGCAGGACCTGCCTTTCACGAACCCATGCTGGCTGGACCTGATTCCCTGGTTGTCATTCACATGCCCGGTGAGCGCACTCAGGATGAATAGTTCCAGTTACTCATGACATAAATCAGAAAAGTATTAATTTTTATTATTTCATCTGTGAAAAATTAATTTATTACCTTCACTTTTTTTTTTCTTTCAAGCTAAATGTTAGCAGATACTAAGGAGTAACATGGTGTACTTTTCTTTTGTTCCATCTCTGGAATATATACATGGACAAAAATATTCTACCCTAACTGGATACTGGCTTCAATATAGGAATATCAAAGTAAAAACTGAAGGAAGTCCAGAGCATCTAATAATTTCTCCAGGCCCTTAATTCAGTCAAACTCTGCAAATGGTTCAGTTGGTATTTTTTGAATCAGGAGAAAATAACAGGCTTTGCATTCATGCTTGAAGGGTGAATCAGTTCTTGCTGAAACACACTGCATTCCTCTATTAATGACCAGGCAGAAAATATAGCAAGTACTACTTCACTTCCCAATACTTACTTGGCAGTGTATCCAGATCCCTTCAAGGCTATATAATGCCCAGCCACACCTTCATTTCTAAATGGTCAAGCCACCATCATCTTAGCACCAGCGTTTCTTATTCTGTAATGCATTCCAATTTAAATGAAGTTTAACATCAATGCCAATTCAGTTTCTACAAAACTTTTGGCTTTTATTGTTTTATAGCAGTAATGGTAGTCCAAGAACAACAGTGCTCTTTGGCTCTGCATCCAAGGAAATAAACCTCAAATATGTAGTCCTCCAAAGTGCCAAAAATATCTCTGCCAGAGCTATCCTTTATAACTGAGATGACTATCAACTTCTCAACTATTTCAGGCCAACCTTAATGAAGTATCAGTGCAATCCCTCTCTCTCTCTTTCTGAATTCATCAAAATAAAAAAAGAATGACATAAGGGTTTTAAATCACCTCTTGGAAGTATAACTGCTTTTCTGTTTATTTGATGTCATGGAATAACCTTCATCTTCACCAGCTCTCCCACTTTCATTGACTGAATCTGCTAACCCTAGCAGCACATGAACGATGATGTAAATTAAATTTGACATCTCCATTGACTGAGTCATTGATAGACAAAAAGCAAGCACTACTTATTTTCTAAATGTTATTTTTGTATGGAAAAAAAATCTACCGTTATTTTTCTAAGAAATAAAATTCTATTCAGAAGAAATTATTTCCTCTTATGATAACTGGAATTACAATATAAGCGGCTCATATGGGATTACTATTAAAGTGGCTGATTACTTTGAATAAACACTATTTTGTTGCTGTTCCTGATCGTGTTTGACCATTTATGCCACAATTTTACACATTTGTGATGTTGCTATGTCCTTTAGTTGTTTTTCTGAAGTTTATACTAAGTAATTTGTGAGAGATTATTGCTGAAATTAAAATGAAAGATTGTTCTGCCTGTGCTAAAGCCCAAGCTGTTACATCATAAAAATCAGAAACACTAGCACATCTGTATCTCATGTATTTGGGACTTCAGTTTTGAGAATTGTGCTGTCCAGATGCCATAGGTGCTCTTTGTTTATTCTTCTAAGAACATCTATAAACTTTACCTTTTATAAGTCTCTGCATTTTCAGTCCACAGATGGTCGTACCTGTTAGGTCTCAGCAGCTAAATGCTCTGGGACACAACCTGTTTCACTTAACACAGCCTCAATACTCGTATTGAATCTTGTCTTTGTGGAGAAAGAAAGTTTTTTTCTCCAAAGGCTTCTTCCAGGGCTAAGGACCATAATGGAACTTAGCACAAAACAAGTGAAGAAGACCACTGCATTTTTCTACAGTCAATGAGAAGAATGAAAGAATAAACAATTTTCTGAAATGTGGAAAGAACAGGAAAAAGAGAAAAAAACAGGGGATGGAGCAAAGGGGTAAACACGAGTAGTAGAAAGAAGAAGAAGAAAACATTTCTCTTGGCCTGTCAAAACCTCCTGAAAATCAGAGTGAACTTCAAATTTTCCCTAGAGATCAGCACAAAACAAATGACTGCTTTCCAGTGTCTATCACTTACAGGCATCCCTTGGTAAAGTACATCTGAAAATCCCAGTCTGAAGATGAAGGTTAATAGAACATTAACAGATAACAGGAAATCACTGTCCAAAAGAGAAAAACAAATAAAATCTCCAGCTAATTAAAACCAACACCCTCTGCCCTTCTGCAGCCCCAGCCCCCTGCCAATCAAATAAAAATGCATCCCAAACATGGCAGACTGTAAAGAAAAAACTAAAGGTATAATGTGCCAGACTATATATAAGCTGAAATCAGCCTGGCATATGTAACCTTTCTGATAAAATTTTTAGTTACATGATCACATAGTATTTCCCACAGGATCCCTACCTCATTTAAGTACTGTGTACTGGAAATAGACAGGATTACATGTTTCAGATGGCTGATGTTCAATTTGCAGGGGTCCTAAGTGTTGACAGCCAAAACTGAAATCACTGGGAGCTCTACTCTGAATTAAAATTCTGTGAAAGTATTAAGAAAACCGGTAAAAAGGTCAGCCTCTTAGCTTCTTAGGTAAGGCATAAAAATTGGTCAGCACTTTTGGACTTGCTGCCTATCATTTGTGACCAAGTTCCCTGGTGAATTATGGATCATATAACACCTTCTCAGAAAATCACTGCAAGGATAAATTCACTGACAGCCTGGAAGAGTAAAAATATTCTGAATAAGGACCTCACAATCCAGTTCTTATGAAAACTAATAATTCTCTATTTGCTAAAGATTTGCTTGGTATAGAACAGACAGGACTAGATAGGACTGGTATAGAACATGTAGGACTAGATAAGGCTCCACAAAAAATGAAAACAAATGATAACAGTTTTTTGAAGAAGAAACAATAAATGCCTGTGTTTCAGCATCACACAGAAATTATTCCAGTCAACCTTCCTGGACACAGACATCAGCAATTTCATTAGCTGTCTTCTGTTTCTATGATATATGGTCACTACCCTTTCAGAGCTAAATGTAAGTCCATCACAGTAGTAATTTTCTCCTTGGATACCATTGAATCACAGAATCATAGAATGGCTTGGGTTGGAAGGGACCTTTAAAGATCATCTAGTCCAACCCCCCTGCATGGATAGGGACATCTTTCACTAGATCACGTTGCTCAAAGCCCCATCCAACCTGATCTTGAACACTTGCAGGCATGGGACATCCACAACTTCTCTGGGCAACCTGTTCTAGTGCCTTGCCACCCTCTTCATAAAGAATTTGTTGCTTATGTCAAATCTAAATCTATCCTCTTTCAATTTAAAACTGTTGCCCCTTGTTACGTTACTACAGACCCTGGTAAAAAGTCTTCATCTTCTTTATAAGCCCCTTTAAGTACTGAAAGGCCACAATAAGATCCCCTGGAGCCTTCTCTTCTCCAGGCTGAACAACCCCAACTCTCTCAGCTTTTCTTCATGGGACAGATGTTCCAGCCCTCAGATCATTTCTATGGCCCTCCTCTAGACCTGCTCTAATACATCTATGTCTCTCTTGTACTGCGGACCCCAGAACACGATGTGGTACTACAGGTGGGGGCCTCACACGGGCAAACTAGAAGGGGAGAATCACCTCTCTCAGTCTACTGGCCACACTTCTTTTGATGCAGCCCAGGACACAATTGCCTTTCTGGGCTGCAAGTGCACATTGCTGTGTCATGTCCAATTTTACATCTACCAGTATCTCCAAGTCCTTCTCCACAGGGCCGCTTTCAATTCTTTCATCACCTGGTCTGTACTGATGCTGACGATTGTGCCAACCCTCATGCAGGACCTTGCATGTGGCCTTTGTGAACGCCATGATGTTCACATGGACCCACTCCTCAAGCTTGTCAAGGTCCCTCTGGATGGCATCCCTTCCCCGAAGAGTATTAACTGCACCACTCAGCTTGGTGTCAACTGCAAATTTGCTGAGGCTGCACTCAATACCACAGTCTATGTCATTAATAAAGATATTGAACTGTATCAGTCTCAGCATGGATTCCTAAGGGACACCACTTGTTACTCCACTTGGAAACTGAGCCACTGACTGTACCCATTTGGACATGGCCATCCAGCCAATTCCTTATCCACCAAACAGTCCACCCATCAAACCCATATGTCTCCAATTCAGAAAGAAGGATGTCATGGGGGGCCGCATCAAAGGTCTTACAGAAGTCCAGATACATGGCATCAGTTGCTCTTCTCTTCTCCACTGATGTAGCCACTCCTTCATAGAAGGCCACTAGGTTGATCAGATGGGACTTGCCCTTGGTGAAGCCATGCTGGCTGTTTCAAATCACTTCCCTGTCCTCCATGTGCCTTAGCATAGCTTCTAGGAGGATCTGTTCCATGATCTTCCCAGACACAGAGGTGAGGCTGACAGGTCAGTAGTTGCCAGGGTCCTCCTTTCTACTGTTTTTAAAAATGGGCACCATGTTTCCCTTCTTCCCGTCACCAGAGACTTCACCTGACTGCCATGACTTATCAGATATCATGGTGAGTGGCTTGGCAACTACAACTAACCAATTCCCTCAGGACTCTTTTTTTTTTTTTTTTTTTGCATTTGGGACTATTGGAACCCTGAAGTTTTAATTTAGGGGAAAAAAAAAATTAAAAAATCAAAGTATCAAACCGCCCTGTCAACACAGACTGGTAGCTCAGATACAGAGATAAAAGCATTAAAACACAAACCTGCTATTTATAGTCTTGCACAAACACAGTCATTCATTGACGCTAATATGAAATTCAAATGTCTGTGTTTTGTTCCTGGGGAAATGAGCATTGTTTTCAACTTATATGTGCTCTAAATACAAAATAAATTATCCAGTTTTACAACAAAGCCAGTAAGAATTCTCGAGCAGCTGAAACTTAAGCTGTTTTTCAGCACTATTTTTGCCAAGGAGATCTCTGCAAACACAGATACACGCAAATCTTCTCTAGTTTTGTTTAGCATTGGCAATAAACCAGACATCAGACTGATTGAAAAGGTGTACCACAGTTTTTAAATTGTTTCCCAGTACATCCAATGCAAGGGCTGCAGGGTGTCTATTTTATAAGCCATAACATATGTCTATCTTTATAAGCAGGAAGCGCAGCACTAACTTCAAACTAAATACCCCTGTAAACTCCTGAATATTAAAACCCATTTTTCAACTCCTCCTCAATTTAATTTTGCCTACTTGATGATGTGAGAAAGAGGAAAAAAAAACCCTAAAAATTCCTCCAGGCTTCTGCCAGTTTTGGCCCAACAAGGAAAAAGAAATTTCTTCTCTAACCTAAAGAAAACTGTCAGACTTTTAGCACTTCTAGAAACACCTAAAAGTACAGTAGAGGGAAGGAGGATGGGGTAGTGACAATTAGCTTTGCAAATTTTTTTGTCAAGCATTATAATGAAGAAGAAAGGTGAGTGTACAGAGCTAGCATCTTTCCTCTCTCCATCTGGTAACACAGACAGAGAGACTCCATGCTATGAAGTGACCTCCCCTTTATTTTCACATGATTTTCTCTCTTTTTTTGCTCACCCTTCTCTAGCTGTAATTTGGTCATTTCCACCATCTGTTAAAGTGGGCAGAATAGTGATAATGGCAGATCAACAACTTCCTTATGGCTTCCAGGCAGATCATGCTTGCATAGACAAAACAAGTTCTAATACTTTTTTCAAGCAATGACAATTAATTTAGCTAGCTGTTCACTTCAGCTGAATACTTAACACAATATGCTGTTTTTAAATTTTTTATTTTTTATTTTTTTAATAATACTTCATATTTTAACACTATAGATCATAACTATGTACTCCGCTTTTGTGTCAACGTAATAAAAACTTTAAAAAGCACATTAGAATTCTAAAGACTGCATTAATGTATTTACGCTTTATAAACATATATTGCAGACTTTATTTAAATTTCACAATAAATTGTGTCTCTTCAGCAAAGATCTGCACAGAAGTTTCCTTAATTTCAAACTAATTTCCTCTCATTTATATATTGATGTAGTTCCACTAATTTCCGTGGATTTCTCTAAAATTGTCGCCTGTTCAGAGAGACGAAGAATGAAGGTCAGAATCTATCCAAAAAAATCAAGTAAGCGACAATCATCTGGAAAAAGGTTCCAGAGACTGCATCTTCATACTTCTTCATTCAAGACATTGTCAGAAATCCCACAGACAGTGCACTAAAGAAATGTCAAGGGGGAGAAACCAACCGCTTCTATCTGATTCAATAGATCTAGTAAATTATATGTTTATTTGCACACATACACAGTCTTGTTCTGTAACCATACCTTCCTATTTGCAAACATCGCTTGACTTGTTTTGTGCATACTTTTTTAATTTTTGTTTTTTGAAGAGTCAATCTATGAATTAAATTTGGAATCTTCTCAGTGCAAGGGAGGCTTCATTTAGTTGCACAGACATTATACTTTGAACTGGAATCTTTTTTCTTTGCGGGTGTCCTGGTGACAGAGGATGCGGAGAAGGCAGAGCTACTGAATGCCATCTTTGCTTCAGTCTTCAGTGCTAAGACTGGCCCTCGGGAATCCCAGGCCCCGCAGGTAAGAGAAGAAGCCTACAAAGAGGATAACTTTCCCTTGGTCGAGGAGGACTGTGTGAGGGATCGCTTAAGTGATCTGGATGTCTACAAATCCATGGGCCCCGATGGAATGCACCCACGAGTGCTGAGGGAGCTGGCAGATGTCATTGCTGAGCCACTCTCCATCATCTTTGAGAGGTCCTGGAGGACAGGAGAGGTGCCCGAGGACTGGAGAAAGGCCAATGTCACTCCAATCTTCAAAAAGGGCAAGAAGGAGGACCCAGGGAACTACAGGCCGGTCAGCCTCACCTCCATCCCGGGAAAGGTGATGGAGCAGCTTATCCTGGAGGCCATCATCAAGCAAGTGGAGGAAAAGAAGGTTATCAGGAGTAGTCAGCAGGGATTCACCAAGGGGAAATCATGCCTGACCAATCTGATAGCTTTCTACGATGACATGACTGGCTGGGTAGACGAAGGGAGAGCCGTGGATGTTGTCTACCTAGACTTCAGCAAGGCTTTTGACACAGTCTCCCATTATATCCTCCTAGGGAAGCTCAGGAAGTGTGGACTGGATGAGTGGTCGGCGAAGTGGATAGAGAACTGGCTGAATGGCAGAACTCAGAGGGTTGTCATCAGCGGCGCTGAGTCTAGTTGGAGGCTGGTAACTAGTGGTGTCCCTCAGAAGTCAGTACTGGGACCACTCTTGTTTAACTTCTTCATCCACGACCTGGATGAAGAGTTAGAATGTACCCTCAGCAAGTTTGCTGATGACACCAAACTGGGAGGTGTGGTAGATACACCAGAAGGCTGTGCTGCCATTCAGCGTGACCTGGACAGGCTGGAAAGTTGGGCAGAGAGGAACCTGATGAGGTTCAACAAAGGCAAATGCAGGGTCCTGCACCTGGGGAGGAACAACCCCATGCACCAGTACAGGCTTGGGGTGGACCTGCTGGAGAGCAGCTCTGTGGAGAGGGACCTGGGCGTCCTGGTGGAGGACATGAGCCAGCAGTGTGCCCTGGCTGCCAAGAAAGCCAATGGGATCCTGGGGTGCATCAAGAAGAGTGTGGCCAGCAGGACGAGCGAGGTTCTCCTTCCCCTCTACACTGCCCTACTGAGGCCTCAACTAGAGTCCTGTGTCCAGTTCTGGGCTCCCCAGTTCAAAAAAGATGAGGAGCTACTGGAGAGAGTCCAGCGAAGGGCTACGAGGATGATGAGGGGACTGGAACATCTCCCCTACAAGGAGAGGTTGAGGGAGCTGGGCTTGTTCAGCCTGAAGAAGAGAAGGCTGCGAGGGGACCTTATAAATGCTTACAAATATCTGAAGGGTGGGTGTCAGGAGGATGGGGCCAAGCTCTTTTCAGTGGTGCCCAGTGACAGGACAAGGGGCAATGGGCACAAACTGAGGCACAGAAAGTTCCGTCTGAACATGAGGAAGAACTTCTTCCCTCTGAGGGTGACGGAGCACTGGAACAGGCTGCCCAGGGAGGTTGTGGAGTCTCCTTCTCTGGAGATATTCAAGACCCGCCTGGACAAGGTCCTGTGCAGCTTGCTGTAGGTGACCCTGCTTCAGCAGGAGGGTTGGACTAGATGACCCAGAGAGGTCCCTTCCAACCCCTACTATTCTGTGATTCTGTGATTCTGTGATTCATATTTTTGAGATTTGGGACAAATAGAGGTAGAGGGGACAGGACTAGAAATGGAATCTACTGTCTGTGCATTCATCTAATCGCATATTTCAAGTAAATCGCAGGAGAAATTAACTACAGCCATGAAAGCTCAAGTTGCAACCTATCTGTTATCTAATTTTCTACAGATATATTTTCTATGAAGAGTTAAAGTGTTCTCTAACCTTTGGCAAACTGGTCAAGTTGTCTTGCAAAGCTGCAGGCCTGAATAAAAATTCAGGGCACTCGTTTGGCAAAGTTAAGCTTACTTTCCTACATGCCATAATTTCAGATTATGTACTTGTCCAAAAATGTCTTATGCCATTCTGTAATGTTTCTATAGTGCTTCGAAGATCATATTTAATTTAAAATAACATGTAGACATTTGCTTAAATACTGTTTTTAATATAAACACTATAATCCATTACTAGGCTGCTTATTAAACATTCTAAATTTAGGTGGCATTTGATACCATTTCCACTGACTGACCAGGTAGGTGTTCTTCTATTTAAAAGATCAAGAAAACATAATTCAGTTCACTTATCTTCATAAAGTGATTATTTATCATGTGATTAAATCCTTAAAACACTTTTCTGGACTAGATGATAAACTTCTGTCAAGTAACTCTCCCAACATAAGGCCTCAAAAATTTTAATACCCTTATTTTCTTTATGTTTTTTTTCAAGTAATGATTATACTAAGTCTTCCTCTGAATGGCATCTGTCAATATCTCAATATGATAGCATTCAAATATTTGTTATCGGCAAATGCAGAACTTCTGCTATTTTGTCACTTAGCAACACTCGGCAATAATTTTGCCCTCCCCGCACCCCTCTATAATTATGCAAAAAGTGTTCAGGACAGGAAATGCTTAGAGAAAAATTGTTCCTGCGGTGAGATATTTTGACACAAAAATCTTTTTTTCATCAAAGAAGAAAAGCACCTTGTCATTCATTTCTAATTACAGACTCCATTCTGTCAGTATAGGAAGATGCCAAGTCCCCATGGTTATGTCATACGCTGCCATCTACAAAACTACATTGGACTTTGACTGCTGTTGCTGTTTGCCAACATCAGTCAGTGTCAGCACTGATACGTTTTGATAAAGGGAATTTATAACTATGAGTGTTAATTGTGTTTAAAGTTAGGAAAATGTCATTATGTTTTCTGATAGTTGCTGAATCATCTTCTAAAACAATGGAAAAAGCTTTATTTCATATTCCTATTCTGAGATACTATGACATTAAACTGCAATGACAACAGAGATTTCACACTCCAAAAATCAATTTGAAAAGATGTAAACTTATTAAAGATTAAAGTGAACTATTTAGTGTTCTGCAATTAGTGTTAATATCCAGGATAAAACTACCAGCGGGGAAATAGCTGAAAGGAAGTGGTAACCACGTGAGAATGCAAAGCCTTTGAGAAATTTTAATCCTTGCCAAAACAGCATTAGACAGTCTAATTCAAACTACAGACACACTCATATTAGCATAAATCAGGAGAAGAGATAAATAAATCCCCTCATTAGTTCTACTTAACATAGTGGCTCTCATTAATTTTCTGAAAGTAATAGAAAATACTTGTAATTGTATGAGTATAAGCTAGAAGTGTATTTTACATCTTATTAGGAATTATTTACAACTGTTAAGATAACCACAACAGCAAAAACTTCAGAGCTCTTGACATATTTGTCCAATAGGCATTCTTGGCAATTTCATGATGTTGTGATTTAGAAGTCCAGTTATGAAACTATTATGGGGTCTCCAAGATACTAAACAACTTGGTACTGTATGAAACTATATGAAACATTACTGAGTTACTTCCGGTCCACAGTATTTTCCCAGAATCCTAGAATACCTAGTTGGAAGGGACCTCAAGGATCATATGATCCAACCTCTCTTGCCAAAAGCATGGTCTAGACTAGATGGCCCAGCAACCTGTCCAGCCGAAACTTAAAAGTGTCCAGTGTTGGGGAATCCACTACTTCCCTGGGAAGGTTATTCCAATGGCTGATTATTTTTATTGTAAGAAATTTTCTTCTTGTGTCCAATCAGAATCTTCCCAGAAGATTTTGCCTTCTGTAACATCAAGGAAGAAGCTTTTCTCAAGGAGAGTATGATATACTATATTTCTTCTAATACCTTGCTCTGAACTAAGGACTGGATTTTCTTCTTCTTGAGCTAAGATAATCTGTCTCTTTTTAGCTATATATGCTCCTGCTTAAATAAAACTGCCCTTGGGGAAACCTGTCCCAAAAGGTTTTGAAAGCATAGCCTTGAATGAAAAATAAACATGGGATAAAATCAAATGCCTGTTAAAGGATCATATTTTTAAGACAGAGTACCTATGAATTATTATTCTATTTTTTATCTAAATATTCTTGCTCCAACATCAACAAGAAAATGAAACCAAAATGCACAAAATCTATTGAATCTGTTACATGGACGATGATCTCTATGGGAATGGCACCGAACAATTCTCATTTTAATATACAGATAAATAAAAGAAATACTTGTGGCTTTTCTTTTTACACTCTTGTATGGAAAATACTCTGCAGTGTCTGACTTATCATATATACCTCACTTACAAGATGGATATCAGACTCTAAAAGATGCTTATAGTATAATATGTAATCACCATGGAACAACAGATAGGTTAGTACTGCTAACTTGCATGTGGAGGACTGTTGCATGTAATCCCAGGGTCTTTTTTTTAATTAGTATTCTGCAGTTTTATTACATTAGTTTCACAAATTATTCCCTTGGCAAAGATTCAAGCTGAATTCATCCTCCCAGTGAACATGCTAATCTCCAGTGCAGGAAGGTGTCCTTGTCGAACAGTCACCTCTAGAGCAGTAGACAGTGGGCTGAGATATGGGTTATCAATAGACTCCTGCTGTGAATCTTTTCTTTTGAAATTCACTGCAGTGCTCTCATGCCTACTGTCGGTATTCTGGTGCTTTGAAGTTGTCTGGTTGGCAGCTTCAGTAAAGCAAGTATTGTAGATAGCTACAGGGGACCCAGTGTAAACTTCTATTTATCAATAATTAAAATATATACAGCAGAATATTTGCTACTGTAGTCATCCTAGGTTGTATCCTTATTATACAAGTTAAATGCTACAAAATCAGTGTTTATGTCCAGCAAAGCAATAAAAGAATTTTTTAGAGTGGAATTTTCCAAGCAGGCTGTGCAAGTTTAATGTCCAGTCTTAGCTGGATTTTCAAATGAGTTTGACAGAAACAGACAAAAACAAGTCTAATCTTCAGGAAAAAAATACCTAGTACTCAAACTACCTAGTATTCAAATTCAAATTTCAAGCCAGGCATTCCAAATGAACTGGAAACAATTACAAGAAATTTTCTCAAAAATTTTCATAATTTATAGCAGTGACAAAGTGACAATACACACCACCAAGAAGTACTATGAATATCCCTTTCTGGTGTTTCTGCAGAGCAAGGTAGCTCTAGACCTAAGTAAAATCAGGAATATTCATAAGACACATGCAGTACCTAAATTAGATTTCATTCTTCACATAGTCATTGAAAATAAAAGGCTGCTTTGTGATGCCCTTGCCCTCCGGAGATACCCCTGGAGATGCTCTGAAACTTCTTGTAATCGTGACATTGAAATGAGGGAATGGCATAATATGAAGATAACCTTTACTTTCGTATTTTAACTTAATAACTAAAGAAATAATAAAACCAAAACTTGACAAAGGTAGGAAGAAGAAGGAAGTTTCCACAAACACAGATCAGTCTGCCCATGTGACATATAACTTTGCTGAGATTCACACAAACTATAGCAGTTATGAAAAAAGACATCTCAGACACCATGAATGCATTCTCTTGGTGCAAATAGCAGTGAAAATATCATCAGAGAGAAAATAAAGTTTCATTATCTCACAACACTGTTCTGATTTGTGAGTATAAATGCAGCATATTGATTTCTCTAATCTTTGCAAAAAAGCAACTCAACTGAATTACAAGATATTTCATTTTAAAAGTAAACATGATTATCACTTTAATTAAAATCTTACGCTATCTGACGCACTTCTACTCTACCAATGCTAACCAACTGGAAAACTATATTAAACAGATTTATGTAATTTTTAAACTTTTAAAATATGCCCATAAGGCACTTAATACTGTAACTTCCTAAACAAAAAGTATCATGCTTTTTAATCAGTTTGTTTTAAAGAAGATTCCCAGAAGAGATACATATTGCATTTCTACCTCAGCTGTGGAGACAAAGGCCAAGAAATACATATCAGTTTTACTTCTCACCCCAAATAATGAATAATGGCCGTGAAATCGGGGCTGGACAGTCTCTTGTTGCAGGGGTTGCAAAGCCGGTCAGCACTGATTGTACTACAGGAAATGGAAATCTATCAACTAGAACTAATGCAGGACAGTGAATTCCCTTTTCCACCTTCATAAATAGATGCCTGGTAAGTTATACCTTTGAAACTTTTCTAAGTAACTGAAGTACATGACTCTTATCCAGACTTTTCATAGCCTCAAAGCTCTGAAGCCACTTCCTTTTATGTGTCACATAAGAAGAAAACAGCCACACCTCTGGCAGTTTCTGGCCAAAAGCAAGGCTCTTCAAGGGCTACTTTAGCTAATGGACCATGCTTAAGAGAACTTTGCTCTTCATGTAATAGATACGGTACTCACATAGCCTGTGGAAATGTCAGATTTTGCCCCTAGTGTTAGGGTCCTGAAGGAGGCACCATTGCATTTCATCAGGACTTAAGTCTTATTATTGATCCACATTTGTATTCTGGATTGGACAACACCCAGATCCTGACTGGGCTTTGGGGTGTACAGGAGTGGAGAGGCACAGTAGCAGTGATGTGTTTGTCCAAAATTAGAGTGCTAGAGAAAAAAAGGAAACATTAACAAAAAACCCTGAACGAAATTAGCTCCATAATTAAGTGGAAGTTCAGTGAGAAAGTGAATTAAGCCTACTTTCCTCAACTGTGGTTGTATCATACTGAACTTATATGGGCTTCATACATAAACTTCTACTTGGTTAAATATGTCATACTTGAGTCCATAAAAATTCTGAAGGCAATGATAATTTCCATTTGGCAAGAGATTTCCAAAGTTTGGGGTAAAACTTCACTAAGACATCAGCTTTACAAGGAATCCTTCTAGATTCTAAGGACAGAGTAATAAAACGTCTTTTTAAATTTATTCTATAGTGTGAGTTGGCTCATTCTTTTTGATAAAATTCAAAGGTCATTTTTTAAAAATAAATCTTCAAAGAAAATGTGGGAACAATTTCTTTACAGTTCAGAAGGTAGTTGGAGAAATCATACAACAGATCTTTCAGAAACCAAGAGAAATTAGGAGTGTGGAATGCAAGCTTTTACTCTTTTTTCCTCACCATGATTTCATCTTCTGCTGAAATGTAACGGATAGCAAATCAAAATTTAATGTTGTTTTGCACAGGTTACCTGGCAATCATTTCCACAGAATTGCCATTGTTTTACTCTGATGTGTATAAGACAATTTAGGCCACAGTGAGATAAAGTGAAGATACTTTCCACAAATCCAAGTAGACTCTAATATTTCTAAAGAGAAATGATGGTTCAAACTGAAGAAAGATTGTAAGCATTTTCTTTTCCAAATGCTGTCATATTAAAAGCTTTTACATAACTCTGCTAATACAGAAAACTCTGGACACATTACTTGCTCTTCGGTGCTCTTAGTGACATTAACCTATTGCAATTTTAGTTTACAGTTCATAACAGAATTATATTAGATGAACCTTTCTTAATATATTATTCATTTTTAAAAAGGAAATTTTAGACATAAGGAGGTTGGCATTAGTCAAATACAGTTATTCTAAAGTCAGCTGCAGTGTTTAAAAGGTGCTGTAAGCTTGTAATTGCTAAAAAACTGTTTTTTAAAAACAAACCAATAAATTCCACAAACCAAAAGATGTGTGAATGTAAAAATATCCTGTTTCAAATAAGTAAAACCAGTGAAGTTGCCTATCTATCTATTATCTGATTTGGGAGTTTTTAGCAAAACTAAAATCCCCTTTGAAAATATAAGGATTTAAATTTCAAAATGTATGTAAGTAGCTGTATAATCAACCATATTTGATTTCTTGTTAGGCCCAAATCTCCAAATCCCTTGTTAAACACTTCATAAAGAAATGGTGTACTAAATCAAGTTCAGGATTTTTTTTTGCTGTTATTAAAAAGAAAACTTTGTCTAGATATTTATTACTCTATTCTTGAGCTACATCCAATTACTTTCACAATGTATGGCATGCTTCTGTATTTGACAGAAAAATAAATTGCCAACAAAGAAATAAAAAATAAATAAAATGCTTTCTTACATCTCAAAGCACAAATGACATTAAATATCAATTCCATTCCAAAGTAAATACATTTGACTAGCACAAAGACTTAAAAGAATGATTTGTTTCACAAGATGCAGTAAATCTGACATTTATTCAAATGTCGGTAATCACTCTAGTTGAATTGCATAAAGAACATGGAAATTAGAGGAAAGATAAACGAACTCAAATTGGTTATCACAAGGTAAATATGCTGTTATGAATTCTCTATCCTGTGTAAGCAGCATCATCTCCAGCAGCCTACTTTGTTCTTAAACCAGTGAGTATACATACATGGGTGCTTAAGACTGACTTTAAGTCAAAACATGTACAGAACAGACTTTTAGGCTTCTCCTGTGTGACTATAAGAGATCCTGTAGCACCCAAATCAATATGCACTGCTTCTTATTTCTTGACTATGGTGTTAGGATTTCCCCCATGCTCACTTTCAGCAGGTTCAGAGCCCTCCAACAAAGGCGCCTGCACCTAGCAGTCCAGTGACTTTCTAGGTTCTTCTCTCCCTTGTAGGATAGAAACAGAAGTTTGGTACAGAAGCAGCAGAGGACAATAACACATAAGTGGGATTGCTCCTATGTGGGGTGCCCACGTGCTCCTCTTGCCACAAATAATGGTAGTTGGAAGAGTGACAATGGGACTGCATGCCATGTGAATGGATTACCCAGCACAGTCTGAGAGCCTGTTTGCCCAAATGCTGACAACCCTAGAGAGGAAGATGCCAATGACTGCTAGATTAAATGGTAAGCAGGAGATTACCAAGAGATATTGGAAAAAAGGAGGTGAGCTTGAAAAGTAGTACAAAAAGACCATGGCAGTTTGGGAATGGCAGAGTCGCCCTGCTGCCATTGTGGTCTCTGCCTAGGGCTGGCAGAGCATGCTCGCTGTTGGGGCCATGGGGAGCATCATGCAGCCAGGGCACAGGCAGTGCAGATTGCAATGCTGGGCCCACACCTCGGGTGTGCACCCCTGGGGTCTGTCTCACTAGCAGGTGGGCTGGTAGGATGTAGCAAGGCCAGAACACACAGGTAACTGCGCAAGTGTGTGCAGTTCACACTTCTGGGGATTAGTTATAAAAGGCTGTTAGAAATTTAAAGGAGTTTCTTACAATTTTATATATGTCTGGCATTGTGGTTTATCTTTTGTATTGTTGATATTGATCCCGTATATATGGTTCATTGATCGCTGGTTAATTCTGATTAAAGATAGGCTTCATGTTCAATGAATATGTCTTCAAACAAGCTCTAAACACATGACAGAGAAAGCCAGAAAAGTGAACACATTCCATACCCAAACGTTAAGCAGAAGCTTTCAGTGGTGGGCTGAATTGTGGTGAGAATGAAGGGTGTTGAAATCAGGGTATTGCAATAGAAGTGGGAAAATTAACTATGTATTAATACATCTCGGTCAGAATGTGACTACAGTCTTGACCATTCATGTACAGTCCCTTGAAGTAGACGAAGGCTGTAACAGTCAAATAAGATTCAGACTAGGCCAGTTGATTGAGGAAACAGCTGCTCTTTGAAGAAAAGCCAAATGAAGACGAAATGGGCTTACAGTAAGAATTGTGAAGTTCTGTTTTGCTAACCACAAGGATGAAATTTCCTCAGCAATTCATAACAAAAGAGTTACATGACAAGGGTTGACTGCATAATACAAACAGCACATACTCTGAAGAAAGATATTTCAGAATAAACACAGGTTATATTTGTAAAAGTTTACAGATCTACAACGTAAAATCCTGTTATGTATTCTCTGCACACCCTATTTTGCAAAACCTTAACAAGATGACTTCTGTAATGTGACACTGTAGAGTGTTGCCAAATGAAGTTTAACTCGTAATACTGGGCCGATACATCCTGACTAAGCATCCCAGGTTCCCTTTATTGGCAGACACCCTGAGGATGATTTAGATGTTGGTTGAACTGAATTATGTTCTGTTATTTCTTTCCACTGATTACAGAAACTCAGCAACAAGGCTCCAAGCCAATGTGCCTTAGGCCTGCAGTAAAGTGTATGGAAGAAGAGTGACTCCATTTTTTGATTTATCTTTTAGTGTCTTGAACTGGCTGTTTCACAAATGGCAAGATTCGTATAAGCAAAGTTAAAGATAAATGAACAGATCACGCTTTCTAATTCACACATGCATTTCTAACCTTGTAAAACTGGAATTGAAGAATGCATATTCATTTGTAAAAAGTGTATTTTAACTACATACAACTTAAAACATACGTTATCAACTAAATAGACACTATTGAGTATGCATCTGTCAATTCAATTGCTAAGATCAATACAGTTGCATTTATTTTAATGTGCAAGTTACAGATTCTCATCTAAATGAACATTCATTTATCTGGAAGACTGCATTTATGTGGGCACTAATTTGTTACAGAAAATGAATGCACTGTGCAAGAAAAACACACATTTCTTCTTCATCAGCCAAATTATTTTTAAATTTAGCAACATGACTGATTACTTATGTATGACAATTACAACATTTTCAAATAGGATCATTTCATAGCTGCTTATACTGAGGCCTTAAGAATTATTAAGATTTTATTTGCTTTTACCATGCAAACCTATAAAGAAAAAAATTATATTGATAGATTTCACATGAGCATAAAAATATTAAAGAAAAGCATTTTGGTTTAAAATAGAGTCATTCTTCATCCCCAGTTGAATTATTACACTTTTGCTATGTTCACAAACATGTCTGTTGTACAAATTATGATCTACGTATTGGAGTTTGAATAATGTTGATGACTTCATAGAAACTCAGAGGATAATGGTATGTATTAATTTTCCTTTCTATGAGTGGGAAAATAAAAATAAGAAATAAAGCCAATGTTTAAAAATCCCTCATTCTTCTGTTGCTCAGTTATATCTTCCATAGGAAATGCAAAGGCTGAAGTGGAAATTCAACCCTAATTCCTAATAACCCAATCTAATTCTCACACAACCCCTTACGTTTCCTCTATCATTTAGATGTTTATTTGGTCAGCAGTTACACTACCACCGTCCGTGCTGTGGATTTTACTCAGCTGTTAAAAACAAAGAAGCAGAGAATGTTGGCCCATTGGAGCTGTTCAGCTACAACACCTGTCTCACTGGGCTTCTATTTTTTTTTTTTTTTTTTAAGTTGATGCAATTTTATGCAATGAATATTTATAGTTTTCCTGTTTCTATTTATTTTTTGTGCTCTGGTCCCCATGCTGTTCTAGTAAGTTAAAAGGTTGCAATGTGTGGCATGCCTTCTATTTGCTAAATGGTTTGGGAGATTATTTGACTGGCACAGCTGTCCGGCTTTCTTCACTTTATCTTCACAGAGTGTTTATACTGGGTCTTTTATTTCCCTGTTGGCATGATGTTGTCAGTCATTCTACAAGCTCTGTTGGATTTGTCTTCAGAGAACGAATCGTTTATTTATCAACAGCTACTCTTTTAATCAGATCATCTTCTGAGGGTTTTCTGCCACCTTCCCTTACCTATTCCACTCCCAAATCCTAAAATGTATTTTATATATGAAGGGGAAATTCTAATTCTAACTGCTTAGCAATGGTAATTCTTGACTGAGGAATGATCTGGCAAGGAGCGCAAGAAGGCCCAAATAAAAGAAGAGGGTAAATTGGATGGAAGTAGGAATGCCAGAGACAGAAGGACTCCTTGCAAGGGAATGAAATTTCCCTTGGTGATGAGGTAAGAAACAGCCTCAGCATTGTCTTGTAGCCATCCTGGAATGGGAACGCTCAAGGGCTTAAATTCAGGGGCCATATTTGGGCATCAGAGCTGGGCTGGCGGATGGAGCAAAGGCCGGGCTGAGGTGCCCCATGCAACCACTCTCAGGATTGGTGCTGGCGAAAGGGTATATAAGGAGTCTGCTTGTGATGCATCAGACTCAATGCAGAGCTGCGTATTGTGATAAGACTCTGCCCAATGCATTGATCATTAATTCTTTATCTATTTAAGTGCAAACATGCTTTTAATTCACCTCAAAGGATACCATAAAAATTCCCTTTGTGTTTTTTTTTTTTTTTTTTTTTTATAGTCTATTTGATAGAGAAACACAAGAAGATATATACTGCTGCAGTGGACAAAGGAAGAGCTATGGATGTCATCTATCTGGACTTCTGTAAGGCCTTTGATATGGTCCGCCACAACATCTTTCTCTCTGAATGGGACATGTATGGATTTGATGGGTGGACTGTTTGGTGGATGAAGAAGTGGATGGATGGTGGCAACCAGAGGGCAGTCGTTGATGGCTCAATGCCCTGATGGAGACTGGTGACAAGTACTGTGCCTCAGGGGTCTGTACTGGGACCAGTACTGTTTAATATGTTCATCAATGACATTGACAGTGAGATTGAGTGCACCCTCAGCAAGTTTGCAGATGACACCAAGCTGAGGGATGGGATGCCATCCAGAGGGACCTGGATAAGCTTGAGAAGTGGGCTCATGTGAACCCCTTGAGATTCAACAAAGCAAAGTGCAAGGTCCTGCACCTGGGTCAGGGCAGAGGCTGAGAGAGTTGGGGCTGTTCAGCCTGGACAAGAGAAGGTTCAAGGGAGACCGTATTGCAGCCTATCAGTACTTAAAGGTGGCTTATAATAAAGATGTGGACAAATATTTTAGCAGGGTTTAATGGCTTTAAACCAAAAGAGGGTAGATTTACACTGAATGCAAGGAAGAAATTCTTTACTATGGGGGTGGTGAAACAGTGGAACAGGTTGCCCAGAGAGGTGGTAGATGCCCCATCCCTGGAAACATTCAAGGCCAGGTTGGATGGAGCTCTGAGCAGCCTGATCTACTTGAAGATGTCCCTGCTCATTGCAGGGAGATTGGACTAGATGATGGTTAAAGGTCACTTCCAACCCAAACTATTCTATGATTCTATGCCTCTATAAAAAGAACGTATTTTCCCACACTGCAGAATCCAGCTAATCGTGCTACTGAAGACACATTCAGTTTATATACAGTAATTGAAACTTCCCTCCACATTCCTTTTCCTAAATTTGAAAATAAAAAGAAGATTTCTATTACTTCGAACAAAGTAAACAATTATTTAGATGACATTCACTACAGAAAATTAAGCAAAGTTTTCTCTCAGCTTGAAGTGAGTTTTGCCTCAGTGCCTTGCAGTGCCGTTGTGTTCCCCTTCTACTTATAGTTAGGTGTCTTGAAGATTTATATGTTTGCGCAAATCAAGGTTGAAACAATCATTTCAGTTTAAACCAACTTAAGGTGAAGGATTCTGTGATTCTGTGATTTTCAGTATCTAATTCTGGAAATGAAATTTTGCTGCACGAAACATCTGAAGCGCTAACTTGTGTTACTGTTATGACATTTAGATGCTGTATTTTACTTTCTAGAAATAGTCGTTTACCTAAATTTACTTCTATATTGCCTAGTACTCCTAAACAATTAAAATATAAGTTCTGTGAAAGACTCCTTGCACTTTAAATCGGCTAACATATCACTTTTATTCAGTTACTATATTAAAAAAGTTATGCTTGTTCTTTTTTTCCTTTTCCATTCATGAAGGAGTTTTTTTGAAGGACAGTGGCTTTGACACTCTGGCAAAAATAGGGATAGAATTTATATCAAAGGCTTTGTATTACAGCATTAAACAGTACTTCTTTCTCTACTGCACGCAGTTGCACAAAAAAATTCTTGAAATCCAGAATGTATTCAACCCACTGGATTACATTTCTATCAAGACTATGCTCCAGTATATATGCTTTCTTCTACATTTTATTATTTAGTAAAGAAATCAGCTATTTCTTTCACCAGTAATGTTGAGACCTTGTGATCGTAATGGTTTTATTTGTGTATCTAGGTGTTTGTGCTTTATTGCACAATTAACTATTCTGAGTGATAGCTAATTTACTTGTTTTTTCTTAAGTAAATGCAGACTCCTAATTTCATTTGCCATTTAAAAATAAATAGATCCTGAAAGTAACATCTCAACTGGCATGACATTTAAAGGGATATTCAATTACAATACGTTTGCGACAACAGGATTAAAATTAAATTTCACTTTCAATGTTTCAATAACCTAAATCCCAGATTTGCTAGTAATATTTTAGAAAAGTTTCAGCCCTCTTTTATTTTAAAGTAAGAATTTATTGGAAGTATTTGGGAGTAAAAGGAGAGAAACACTGGGAAAGCTGCATGTTTCTCCTCTATTCTGCTACAATAAAGGGTGAACTACAACTTTGAGCTATTAAATCACAGAGACTATGCACTATTTTAAACTTTTCAACATAAAAGAGGCAGTCCATGCTTTTAATGTTGTTTAAAAAAAAATAAATAAATTAAAATAAAAGCCCACAAAAAATGTGCCAAAAACCATTTCAGTCACTTATTCACAAGATCCATTGGCTGTAACTCTTCTGTCTCATATAGACACACTGTTCTCCCTTTCATTCTAGAAATAAACATAAGAGAAACCACCCTGTAAGTATTTCCCTTTTTCAGACATTTGCATTAGGATGATACACATTTTTCCTTGGCATGTGCATCCTTTTCTTTCTTGCCTCTAGAAGGGTTAGCAGTGAGCAGCCCACACTTCTGTATCCTTTAGTACCTATAAGCAGGAAAGCACAACCCCACCATATGCAATGATCAAACAGGAGATAAAGCTATGAACTAACAGGACAAGCTGTGCAACAACAGCAACAAAAATACATAGACTAATAGCTGGATCTAATAAGAGACAAAAGGGATAAATCCAAAAACATATCTATACTTAAGGGTGTCAAAGGAAAAAAAAAAGACAATAAACTTAGGAGAGATGTGTAAAACTACATCTTTTGCAAAATCACTCATAGAATGTCAATTTCTACCATTTTCTTAAGGAAATCAGTATGTTCACTGTCTTCAAAATTGCTACTGTGATGACTGCCTGTTCTTGATCTGAGGACAAGGCTCGTTTCCTAGGAAAGCAGAGGTGTCCATAAGCACCTAGTGTCAACCAGCATGAGTGGAGCAGCCCCATTCAGCTATATGATTTCAGAACAGTAACTGGGACAGTTCCCTCTCATTTTAAAACAAGTAAACAGGGATATCTTTCACAGTAGTTAAAATCTGTTCTTTCTTTTTGCACTCAGTCTCTCAAGTGGAGAATATGATGTTTACAAGAAACTGTAGCTGTGCAAATATCACCAAAAGAAGAAACTGAAGAATTCCCCTAGAGAATCAAATTAGTTCATTGTGGTTCTTATTTTATGTCTTATCTCTTTCTGATGTTTCTGAAATCAGGAATTTTTAAGAGGAGTAACAGAAGATCCTCTTTTTAAAGAAATTTTGCATCCCTTAGCATGCATGTGTCTAGAGGCAAAATTCTGCTTTTGGTACCTCAGCAAGAGTCTGATTCACGCTACTGTAAATTAAAGTTGGTCTCAAATCAGACAAAAGTGTCAATTCAGTCATGTTTCTGAATCTTGTCTTATGTAGACAAAGAATGTCTTATTTCCTACTTCTCTGAGAATTTCCACATCTAGAATACTGCATCCAGTTTTGGGCCACTCAGTACAAGACAGATGGTGACCAGCTGGAGGGAGTACGGGGAGGCCACCAAGGTGGTGGGGACTGGCATACTTGCTCCATGAGGAGAGTCTTGGGGAGCCGGGCTCGTTCAGCCTGGAGCAAAGATGGCTTTGGAGGGACCTAACAGCAGCCCCCAGTGCCTGTGGGAGGTCATTGAGGAGACAGAGCCAGGCTCTTTGGAGCAGTGCAAGTTGGGAAGATGAGGTTCAGTCTGAGTATGAGAAACTTTTGCACCATAAGGAGTCAGGCCGTGGCACAAGCTGAGAGCGGTTTTACAGTCTCCGTCCTTAGATTTGAAGACCTAACTGGATGAAGACCCAAGCAGCCTGGTCTGACATCAGAGCTGACCAGCCATGAGCCAGTGATTGGACTGGAGACTGCCCAAGGTCCTTTTTCAATCTGAACACTACAATTTTATGAACTTTGCTTTTTTTATAGAACTACGTAATTTCACCAGATTTGGCAGTTATCTAGTTTATTTCCTGTGATAGAAAATCCAGGCAAACATCAGCTACAAGAAGTGATTTTACAGTTGCACAATCAATAAATCTGAAGTCTGTCCTTTCAAAAAGCCCCCATGAAATCCCAAAAAAAGACATGACAGTGAGAGCCAAGGTAAGAGCGAATTCCGTGTGACTGGCAAATTCATTAACATTAAGTAACAAGACTGTTGACTTCTAAAATTGCTTGTGTCAGGTGGCAATGAGAAACTTGGTAAGACAATACTTGCAAAATTTCATTACATATTTTGCAGCTCATTTCTATCCGTACCAAATATTAGATTAAGATGGTAGCAATGTTCACATGCATTTGAAATAATTAATTATAAAACTTCTTTAGAAACCCCACTACATATGCTATCAAAAGGATGAAAATGGCTTTCATTCTGAGGACTTTAGGTAGGAAAAATACTCCTGCTATATCAAATAAATACCATTAATTCGTATAAGGACCACAAATAATACTGAGTTTTGGTTCTTCTCATCCTGTCAAAGCAGAAGTAATTATTATTTTCTGCAAAAACTGCTGATAAAGGAGTTGTGCTGCATATTAGGAATGTTTAATGTTTATTTTCAGAGTGTCTACGTTATGCTATGTAATATTTTAATTTTTGTGTGTGGCTGTATATTTTCTCTTATTTTCTTCAAAACATTGCAAAACCCAGAATGACATCCCATTTGCCAAGAACTCTTCTCCAGTTCACAGTCCATAAAATTAACCTTTTAAAGAAGTATTTTATTTTGCTATTTGTAGCCTAGAACCCTTCTAATAAATTTTGCATGTTATGCAAGCAAAATTATTTTTAAGTCATGTGGCTATTTGCAAGACTTGAGATATGAATGTGGATTCAGTTTTGAAAATCTAAGACAAAACCAAAGTGTATTGACAGTCTCTTTATCTCTCCTTCTAGCCATGTAAATGGTAGCATGGTATCAGCATCTTTGTGGAATTTTAGCATATTTTTCAAGTCCAGGGAGCTAAAACAAGACAACAATTATAAACATATATTTTACAAGTACTTCTGAAAACTTGAAATGTATATGAACATAATACAAAACCAGACACAGGCATGCTTATATGAAGTTAATTATTCTGAAATGTTGTGCCTGTGCAAACTTTATAATTAAAAACCTACACCAGACTTAAGAAGTCTTAATGGTTTTTATTATTAATTTCAGTGCATTGGTTTCCTGTATTAAAAAAATCATCAAATATATGGGCATCTTCAAAAACCACCTCTAGCTCAGGAATTTCTACAGCTGACTATCACCCAAATATCTGAATTCTATATAAAATGGTAACAGTTATGCTATATCTGAAAAGACAAAATCAATGAGCTGCCTTCAAGATCCAGATGCTTGTCACTTTGAATATTTGCATTCACTACTCACAAAGTACGCATAGCTAACAATATAAGACTTTCTCCTGCTCATTTCTTAGGAAAGGGTGGGTGGCTGTGCAATATCTTCCCCAAATTCCATCTGCCTGCATCTATCGCCATCATGAATGAGTGGTTGCCTTGTGCATTCCACCATTACGCATTCATTGGCTGTGCAATCTGTAGATCTGCTACAGGAAAGAGAGGATAGCAAGCAGATAACTGAACCACATGTTTTGCAGTGATTTGTCATTGGTTAGGCTTCATTGTAATGTCAGACTGAGCCTAAAGAACTATCTTCAAATAAAATCTTTTCTTCTTTAGATTACACTGAGATGTATAAAAAACGGCTTGTTGTAGGGAGACAGAATTATAGCAGATCTGAAACCTGAATACTTGCAATTACTCAAAAATAGTATTTTTATTTTCTCCATTCTGCTACAACAGAAAGCTGTGAACCACTATTAATAAGTTACATATTAGATTCTTATTAGTCTATAGCGAGCTGTAAACATATATATAACAATTTTAAACATCAAGTAATTTATTAATGAAAATGATACTAATATTTGAACAGTTCAGGACCAGAGTCTCACAGAATGTCAGATAATAATCTGAAGACTTTTAAAAAAATTATATTATCTTCAAGTCTTAATTTTATAGCATTTTAACCTTGCAAACCTATGCAGCAGCAAAATACAGAATCACAGAATCACAGAATGTTCAGGGTTTGAAGGGATCTCTGTGGGTCATGTAGTCCAAACCCCCTGCAGGGTCACCTACAGCAGGCTGCACAGGACCTTGTACAGGCGGGTCCTGAATATCTCCAGAGTAGGAGACTCCACCACTTCCCTGGGCAACCTGTTCCAGTGCTCCGTCACCCTCAAAGTGAAGAAGTTCTTCCTCATGTTCAGACGGAACTTCTTATCCTTCAGTTTGTGCCCATTGCCCCTTGTCCTGTCGCTGGGCACCACTGAAAACAGTCTGGCCCCATTCTCCTGACATCCACCCTTCAGATATTTTTAAGCATTTATTAGATGCCCTCGCAGCCTTCTCTTCTTCAGGCTGAACAAGACAAACTCCTTCAGCCTTTCCTCGTAGGATAGATGCTTCAGTCCCCTCACCATGCTCGTAGCCCTCCGCTGGACTCTCTCCAGTAGCTCCTTATCTTTCTTGAAATGGGCGTCCAGATAGCTTAAGCGATCCATCACGCAGTCCTCCTCGACCAAGGGAAAGTCATCCTCTCTGTAGGCTTCTTCTCTTACCTCTGGGGCCTGGGATTCCTGAGGGCCTGCCTTGGCACTGGAGACTGAAGCAAAGAAGGTATTCAGTAGCTCTGTGTTCTCTGCATCCTCCATCACCAGGACACCCACCTCATTCAGCAGCGGCCCTACATTGCCCCTAACCTTCCTTTTGCTACTGATGTAAGCCTTCAACAACAAGCCCTTCCGGTTGTTTTTGACATCCCTTGCCAGCTTCAATTCCAGGTGGGCCTTGACCTTCCTCGTTGCATCCCTGCATGCTCTGACCACATTCCTGTATTCTTCCCAAGTGGCCTGCCCCTCTTTCCACATTCCGTGGACCTTCTCTTCCACCTGATTTCTGCTAGAATCTCCTTGTTCAACCATGCAGGTCTCCTGCCTCCTTCGCTCGATTTCTTTCTCAGGGGGATGCACTGCTCCTGAGCATGGAGGAAGTGACGTTTAAACAGCGACCAGCACTCTTGGACACCCCTTCCTTCACGAGCCCTGGCCCATGGGATTCCTCCCAGTAGCTCCTTGAAGAGGGCAAAGTTAGCCCTGCTGAGGTCCAAGATTTTGATCCTGCTTATCGCCCTGCTTCCTCCACGCAGGATCCTGAACTTCACCATTTCATGGTCGCTGCAGCCAAGTCTACCTCCGACCTTCACATCCTCCACCAGTCCCTCCTTGTTTGTTAACACAAGGTCCAGTAGAGCGCCTTTCCTTGTTGGTTCCTCCACCACTTGCATCAGAAAGTTATCATCGACGCTCTGCAGGAACCTCCTGGATTACGAATGCCTAGCTGTGTGGTCTTCCCAGCTGATGTCAGGGTGGTTGAAGTCCCCCATGAGAACCAGGGCCTGTGACTGTGAGGCTGCTTGCAGCTGCCTGTAGAAGGCCTCATCAACTTCCTCTTCCTGCTCAGGTGGCCTGTACTACACACCCACAGTAATGTCACCCTTATGAGCCTGTCCCTTAATTCTAACCAATAAACTCTCCACTCCTTCTTCATCTGCCCCCAGGCCAAGCTCAATGCATTCCAGTTGCTCCCTCACATATAGAGCAACTTCACCACCTCTCCTTGTTGGGCTGTCTTTCCTAAAGGTTCTGTAGCCGTCCATGACAGCATGCCAGTCATGCGAGCTGTCCCACCATGTTTCTGTGATGGCGACCAAGTCGTAGCCATCCTGCTGTATAATGGCTTCCAGCTCCTCCTGTTTATTGCCGATGCTACGTGCATTGGTATAGACACACTTGAGCTGGGCTGTCAATCTCACCCCTGACCCTGGCATGCCACTCCTGGGCCTATCCCTAGTGAGCTGGGCCATGTCCCCTTCCCCCTTCGAACCTAGTTTAAAGCCCGCTCAATGAGCCCCACCAGCTCGTGGCCAAGAATCCTTTTTCCCCTTTGAGACAGGTGGACTCTGTCTATTGCCAGCAGGCCCGGTGCTGTGTACACCTCCTCGTGATCAAAGAAGCCAAAATTGGACCGATGGCACCAGTCCCTGAGCCACCTGTTAACCAGGTGAGTTTTCCTGCCCCTTTCAGTGCTGTTCCCTGTCACTGATGGGATTGAAGAAAACACCACCTGTGCCCCTGATCCCTCAACCAGCCATCCCAGTGCCCTGAAGTCCTTTTAGATGGCCTTGGGACTTCTCTCTGTGATCTCATCACTGCCAACCTGCATTACCAAGAGGGGGTAATAATCAGAAGGCCGCACCAGACCAGGGAGTTTCTTCGCAACATCCCTAACCCGGGCCCCAGGGAGGCAGCAGACTTCCCTGTGGGAATATAACAGTTTATCACAAAACTAAAATTAATCTATTTGATATAACATAAAATTGAAGTCTTAAAATAAATGGGTTCAAGGTCTAAATCCTCTGATATTCTAGTTATTTCTATGAAAATGCATAGGTAGGAAAGAGGAGAATCATTATAGCCATTTCAGGCTTTGAGAACATGAATCTTTTCAGAATATAAACATGCCCATTGACATCAAGATATGATGCATACAAGTTTGAAACCTTCAAAATCTTCCCTTTAAAATTAGTGTGATGTAATTAACCTTACTATCTAGGATACCTGTCATGATTCCCTAGCCTGTGTTGCTCTCCCCGTCTTGAGTAGGAAGTTGTTACATATGTGAGATGATTCGGCTGCTAGCAAAGCAGCTGCTGAACTGCCACACTTTTACATCCAGCAGGCAAAACTTTTTATGTAATATTGAAATTTGAGCCCTTCATGTGTGAAACAGACTCCAAAAGAAACATTTTTTGATTAAAATATTTACATCTCAAATACATTTGGTGGCATTTTCCACCTCTAGTATTTCTAGTTCTATAATATAAAATCAAGGGAAAGTTATGCAGGTGACTTACATGCTCAAGACAAGCTTGAACATCAGTCCTAAGTTAGAAAACAGAGACTTCTACATGGAAAGCCTAACTGAATAATTGGTGTATAGTAAGTAACCTTTGGTAATACTCTTAATCTGAATTTTGCATTGATATGGAACAAATATGATGCACCCAGCATTCCTATAGGAACTTAAATATAGTTTAAACCCCCCCCCCCCATATTTTATTTCATGTCTTTTTCAAACACCCAAGATTAGGAATAAGTTTGAATAAATAGTAAACATGTAAAATTTTAGATCCCTCTCGCACTTCAAAATTATGTAGAAGTAACATACAAGAGCAAGCTATTTCAAACACAGAACTCCCAGGGAGAATCTGTGTTACAAAATTATTTTGTTCTGCTTGGAATGGAGAAACACTGAATATTAGAAGTAACCAATGGGCAGATTTCTATACATTTATTTAATTAAACTCATCAATTAAATGAAGGCTCATTTTTTCATGGCAGAAGTCACATGGTGTGTCTGATTTCGAGCCTCCTGGTTCTCAGAAAATTATGTTAAAGCTAGAGGCACAAACAATTAGGGTAAAATTTAAAATTACCTATGTCTGAGACTGAATGCCACTATATGCACAAGTGGTGAAACTTTCTCCTTTGTACTTTTCTAAGCTTATGCAGTCCGAAAGTAATCAATTCCACGGAAAAAGCTACATTCAGTGCCTTCAGAGCCACAGCTACTTCCCTTCTAGCAAGGATAGAGTTATTGTGGGTAGCTTTAGCCAGCTATATGCTTAAGAAACAGCCTTGTTAGACTGGGGGAACTATCCCCATGGAACGTGAACTGGCAGAAGGACAGAGTCTGCTGGGAAAATTCAAAGCCAGGTACAGCAGAGCAGCAACCCAGATGTAAAATATCAGTTTTCAAAATGATCAAATCATTATTTAACACATGAAGTACTCAGTAATACAATATATTATTTTATTTGCCCTGAATACATTGTAATAACCAGTAGAAGTGAATTCAGTAAACACTTTTTTTCATCCATAGCTTTGAGCGAGTAGAATTTCTGGCAGCTACCCGAACAGGTCACCATGAACAGGATAATGTGGCAATCTGTTATCATTAGCTCTGTTGGAAAGGTTCTGAAGACACTAGAGAGAATTAAATGACCTGGAAAACGCGGTCTATGGAAAAGTCTATTGTACTCTCTGTTACTTCCACCTCTACGCACCACTGGAACAGTGGAACAACATGATTTGCAGTGGTGACAAAGATAAAGGTCATTTTTCTGTTTTTCTTTTATCCAGCATGAGCCATTTAAGGATTATTAAATTCCACACATACAGAAAACGACTAATTCATGTCAGGTCCTTCCACTCTCTCAGTATATTCATCTATTGAAATTTTCACATTTGGAAGACAATGCAGAGTTGTATTTTTGAAAATCACTACTTTTTCTCCTGTCCATTACTGTTACAACTTTCAGAATTCCAGATTGTCTAAAATAACAATATAAAAAAAAAACCTGGACAGTCCATTTTAGCAACTGTTTTTCCTAACTGGTGTGATTTTTTCCAGCAAAATTTGAGAGAAAAATAAGATTTTAAAAGATCTATTGAATGTAATCACTATGCCAAGGTCCACACGGTAAAGACAGATGCTATAAAAAGACTAACATAGCCTATTCAAAATACACATAGGAGAGACTTCTTTTGGTTTTGTAAGATTTGATGTTGCTGTTCTACATTCATATGAGTGATTAACTTAAAATCATAGAATCATAGAATCATAAAATGATAAGGGTTGGAAGGGACCTTAATGATCATCTAGTTCTAATCTCCCTGCCATGAGCAGGGACACCTTCCACTAGACCAGGTTGCTCAGAGCTCCATCCAACCTGGCCTTGAACACTTCCAGGGAGGGGGCATCCATAACTTCTCTGGGTAACCTGTTCCAGTGTTTCACCACCTTCATGGGTGGTGAATGAAGAATCACACTTTGACTTATACCAGCTATTCTGATTTAACAGTTGTGTATGTAAGTCTTATTCCTGGGAAATCCAGCAAAAAATAAGTCCACAGAAATGAAAGAACAGAAACAGAGGAATTAGCAGAATATTGGGCAACAAACTCAAAATCTTGTGAATTTTGACAAAGAAAGGTTGAAAGTATTCCTGGAACTCAGAGCTGAGAAATAATTTAAGGGACTGTAGTCAGGGGAGCCTAGTGCTTTCCCTAAATCTGTTTTATCTCATGCTGTATACTTCCTGACAGGTTGAGGGCATGGAGTACCAAAGATATTGTTTTGAGGGAATATTCTTCAGCAGTAAACAAGCAGCTCCTGCTTAGGCATAAAATTGCTCCAAATCATCTTCTTTCTTTATAGAAGTGGAACAAAACACAGCATGATTTGTGTTCCACTGGCAATTTGTGTCATTTTTTTACATAGGAAATTCTATAAGTGAACACTTTAACATTTAATAGGAATGAACCACACGGATTCAAGAAACTGACAGAAGACTCATTTCTATTCTGTTGCAACAGAACATGAAGTTAACATCATGCGCAAAGGCTGGCAGGCCAGAAGTTAGTTCTGTCACCTGATACTATAGATTTATGTAGAAAGCATATCTACATAAATGATCCTGACACATTTGTCAAAATTGGCCTAAAAAAAGCCTCCAGCCTAAAGACTAACTGAATTCTGACACAGTATACACGATTTTTCAGCCTATAAATAGTTATTATTTTGAGAAACAGAAATCTGTAGGAAGTTAAATTTTCAAACAAAATTATGGTTTAAATTTATCTTTGCTATTCTTTGGCAAGAAAGAGAAAAGAGTGATTTTTCATTTATAGCTGGGAAAAGCTCTTCCCTCTTCTCTCTTCCTATCACCTCTTGCTCCTCAAGGACATTAAAGAGACCTCTTAGATGCCAGAATTCCCTCTTTGCATGCACTCAAAGCAAAACTGATTTTTTCTATAAAGAATATCCTTCAATGAATCTGCCACTCTAATAAGGCTTGTGCAGAGAAAACAAGTTAAAATTCACCCGCCAATCTTTCCTATGCTTTTAGTGGTTGCAATACATTGTCATGAGCAGGAAAATGAGTTAAACTGTGCTGTATTTAAAATGACACTGTGAAGCTACCCATACTAAGTACATCAGTCCTAATTCAGTTATGTCTGCTTCGAAGTCACTGTCTGTCTCATTCATTACAATGGCTTTCTAGTTTTCTGATATGATTCTCAATTAGTTGGGTAGGCAGGTAAAACATCTGACATCCAACAATGAACTATGTGCTTCCAAATATACTTGCACAGCCACATATTACACTTTAGAAAGCTCTTTATGTTGACCTATTAATAAGCCATATTTTGAGGTTGACAATTAAGTCTCAATTCAAAAATAGAGGTGTTCTGAACTACATGACCATAAGTCATTCGGCTATTAAATAATGAAGCACACCAGTTAACAGATAACCACAGACGTTTACTCCATCTTATTTCCATCTGTGGCTGTATTCATCATAAATTTAAAGTGAATATCCATTGTTCATCTGGATAATGACTATCAGATTCAGATGAATCTTACCTACAGCTGTTGTATTGCAGTGATTTGTATCACAATAGGGTCTTAATGAGCAAATAACTTTTGACATTCACCTGCTTCATTAATATCTATATTTATTAGAATATTCTAATAAAACTTGCACTGAGTTACACAAACCAGTTAATATTAGTTGGAAGCAAACTCTGACTGCCTAACAGGGTGCATTATCCTTGACCTTTCGGTTTATCTTCATGAGAACTTGCCTGTGACTTCAGATTCCTGTAATAAATCCACCATATTGTAGAACTAGACTGAGACACATTTAAATACCCAGGAGGTTAGAGGGGCAATAAAGACATTGTCTTTTAATCTTGTCTATAGAATCTTCCAGAACTAGTCAGATGCTATTAAACATGAGACAAAAATTATTTTTAAAAAGTTATTCAGGGCACCCAGGTAAACGATATACTGCAGTGATTATTTTAAAACATTTACAGGGAGTGGTAAACACTTCTACAAACCCATGGTGAGAAACATAACAATATTATCCAGAAAACTGGATTTCTCTCTTTTTTGATCTATGTTCCATTTGTAAGCTTATTCAGGTTAAATTGGTGGTGAGAGCTGTGTTTATTTTGATTTTATAAACTAGTAAGTGCAAGTAATACAGCTCATAAACATATTCCATAAACAGTTTAGTTTAAATATCCATACCTCAGTTCTCCTTTTGGGTGTACAGAAGCTGTCCTTCAAAACAGAAACGATCTCCACAGGATGGTTCTTGTATGAGTGAAAGCCGATGATGCTTAGGGGCTGAACTGAATCAAAATGTATTAGGACTCCTTTTCCGTAATCTGTGGAACAGAAAGAAAAAAAAGTTATATGTATGCGTAGGGCTGTATTTGAAATGTCAGCTCACTCAAAGCTTCTTGTATGTGGAGATCTGTTCATTTGACTCTCTTGTTTCATTCCTTTTATAATGCATGACATGGCAATGTTGGTTAACTCTATGAATTAAATCTGAGATACCATTCTTGTTTCAGAATGGATACAGGATTCAAAAGTGCTTTATTTTATGCTGTTAGGGGAAAAATGTTATTGCTTACAACAGTAAAAAAAGGAACAGGAATGAAGAGTTCTGTTTTATCTGCTACCCTAGAAACAAAGGATAATGCTGAGAAGAATGGAAAAGTTACACATTTATATTATTAGCTTTTTGTGTTTATGTATATTGATCTATAATGTAAGGAATACAAAATAGTTTCTGTTGCTTGAATTTAAACCACCTCATGAGCATTTTCCTAAAGAGGCTTTCTCATATTATTACATTTTTAAAGTGACCTTTTCCAGATAACATGCAATTACAACTTCATTGATTACTTATTTTTCAAATTACTCATTTGAAATTATGCTAGAGGCATGCATCACCATTTGGCTTGTCATCCTAACAAATACAGCATAAGACTTCCTTAAAATAACTATTGTTTGAACCAGAGCTTCTTCTACCTATATATCCAATCATTAAGTTAAACTGCCAACAATACAGAAATCACAGCACTTTCAGAAAATTTGAATAACTGTTAGCATCCTCAGTTGGAAAAGCAAAAACCCCGAACCAACCAAAAAATCCCACCATTGTTTTGATGTTATGTGAGGTTTTGGATTAATTAATTTCCACATGAAGGCTGAAAACCAGTCTTTTTTTCTTCCAAAGCCTTTATTAACTAAACCATAAACACTGTTATGTCATCTTAAAGCTTTCCTTCTTATTATTTTTCATATACCCATTATGAATTATGTTCTCAGACGCTTCTTCCTTTGACTGTTGCAATACTTTACCCTGATTAAAGGAGTCATGATAATGTCTTCCTGTTCCGAGATGTCACCTTGTTAAGATATTTTCCTGGGAATCAGTCAGCAGCTGGGAACTACATCTATTAAATACTTTTGGGCCTAGTAAAAAATAAACAAAACAATAAATCAAAGCCAATTAACTGTCCTAGTCAGACTTGTCCAAGTCATTACCAGGAAATATATTAGATGTCTAAAGTTCTTTTACCAAAAGCACTGTGGTAGAACTAGCTACCAAATTCATAGCTAATGCACTTCAGAATTATGAACTATCTTTCCTCTCTGCATTGGCCTTGAAGTTTAAATTAAAAATTTACCCAGAACTTGCCTTTAGAAAGGCACTGAATGTAGGACTGGAGAGTAATTTTGACTTACATTGCGTACTTAAAAAGAAAAATAAAATTTCAGTACAAGGGAGAAATTCTGATGCTGGTCTCATGAACTTTTTGTAGCAGCTTAGCAACCACTTAGATTTGTGACGTAGAAGAAGGCAAATTGCTCAGCTTTCTGTAAGAGCTGACACACCTTGTAGAAAATAGTGAAACTTCATGAAGATTAAGAAGAGAAAGATTGCAGAAAAACAGTGATGAAGCTACCATATTGGAAGAGAGAATTAGACCTCACTTCCTGTTCCCTTACAGTATTTTTATGTTTTTAATAACTAATGGCAATTATCTATGTGAAAAGTATCCCTGTGAGTAAGCCTACAAATATACTCTTCTTCTGATCTAGCTGGTGCCCAAATCGAGTGGCAAAAAAACTCACAATCTAATAAACCTTTAGAATTGTGTTTCATGTAAAATAATTTTTCTTTGGCAGCTTTAGTAAGGAATGTCATCCTTCCCGCCTGTCTTATAAGCACCCAGTTTTTACCAACCATTTAGAGACACATCCTGAAAGGAGTGAACTATTACTCATCTTTGAGAGGAACAGCTTCAGGTCCCACATCCAGCAGAAGCACTTCCACACAACCAGTACTTATTTCATATGACCAAAATATATTAATCTCCAATCAGCACCTGGATATTGCAGACCTCATCCATGAAGCATTCTCATTTATGTAAAAGGTAGAAAAGGCACTAGATACATCTCTGAACTGAATGGATTCTGTAGTCCAGTGAATAAGATACTGCCACTGCTACTAACAGTCCATGGCCTTTGTACTAACTTTGCCAGGCCTCAAGACTGGGGCAGGTTTACTTTGTCTGAACTTTTTTCACCTAGCTAAACTTTGTTGTAGCTGGTAGAACTGTAAGCGCAATTTTCTAAATGACCAGATAACTAGGCCCATTTCATTTTGTTTCTGCTTATCCTTCTATGGTAAAATTTTCATATAGGTAGTAGTAAAGACCGTGTATTCTGTGTATAATCTAATACTTATGACTAACATAAGGACATAGCATAAAGGATTATAGCCGTAGTGTGACAGAATAGACCTTGAAAGTGGGGATGCAGGATGCAGTCTAGGGAGGGGCAGGCACAGAATGACTAGAAAAATGACACAGGCTGATGATGGAGACCCAATGGCTGTAAATAACCCACTAATGGTCAGCTAAGAAGGTGCAGACCTCACAAAATCAGTTTTACAGGCAAGAAAGAAAATAAAAAAGTGCACCTCTCCTGGTTTTCGCTGGGATAGAGTTAAATTTCTTCCTAGTAGCTGGTATAGTGCTGTGTTTTGGATTTAGTATAAGAAGAATGTTGATAACATACTGATGTTTTAGTTGTTCCTAAGCAGTCAAGGCCATTTTCTGTGGGTGGGCTGGGGTGTGCAGGAAGTTGGGTGGCCGCAGCTGGGAAAGCTGGCGCCAGCTGGCCAAGGCGATATTCTATACCGTATGATGTCATGCTCAGCATATAAAGCTGGGGGAAGAAGAAGGAAAGGGAGGATGTTTGGAATGATGGTGTTTGTCTTCACAAGTAACTGTTATGCGTCATGGATCCCTGCTTTCCTGGAGATGGCCTGCCAGTTGGAAGTAGTGAATGAGTTCCTTGTTTTGTTTGTTTTGTTTTGCTTGCGTGCACAGCTTTTGCTTTGCTTACTAAACTGTCTCTCAACCCATGCGATTTCTCACCTTCACCCTTCCAATTCTCTCCCCCATCCCACCGGGGGGAGTGAGCGAGTGGCTATCTGGGGCTCAGCTGCCAACAGGGTTTAAAACATGACAGCACCACTAACAGCAAATCCAGACAAAGCATGCACTTGAAAAACAGTGATCAAATAGCAAATTGTGAGCATACTGGTAAACATATAAATATGCCCCTATGTGAGTCTTAGACGAGGAGGAATAAATCATCCACATGAGTCCCAGTGAAGGACTCAGGATGCTGACAACCAGCTATACCCTCTCTCCAGACTGAAGCCAACTTTTGGATCCAGAAGGTGTTGGAAAATCAAACTTCACATTATAAAAAACTTAAGTATCGGGAGTGTGTATATGGAAATTTAAACTTCTTCTGTAACAGCATTATTTTCTTTATTTTCTATTTTTTTATGTAATAAGAAGAACAGAACTAATAAAAATTCTTCACGTAGACAGGATTTAAATGATACTAACAATAAATTTACATATAAGGTGTGTTTCTTTTTTGCCCATAAAAATATCTTGAGCATAAAAATTCCACTTCCTCACATCAGTGTTTGGAACTAATTACTAGATGTTATTAAGCTGATCAATCATCTGCCTGCAGGGTTTATAGCTACACCCGGGAAAGGAAGCCATTGCCCTTAAGAATCATTTCATCCTGTGGTGTTTCATATATATATACGTGTATATATGTATGTTGGAAGGGGTTTTTTTGTAGTGGAAACTAGAAACGAAGCTAGAAATTTTCTTTTGAGGTAATAACAAATTATTTCTCTTAGATATGATTTGCACTTAACTTTTTTGTTTCCTTGAGTTTCTTTCTCTTGCGTAAGTTACAGAGGTATGTATCCATTACCTGGACTTTTCACAAGGGTATGTAGTGATAGGACAAGGGAGGACGGCTGTAAACTAAAAGAGGGCAGATTTAGATTAGATATTAGGAAGAAATTCTTCACCATGAGGGTGGTGAAGCACTGGAACAGGTTACCCAGAAAAGCTGTGGCTCCCCCCTCCCTGGAAGTGTTCAAGGTCAGGTTGGATGGAGCTCTGAGCAACTTGGTCTAGTGGAAGATGTCCCTGCTCATGGCAGGGGGTTTGGAATTAGATGATCTTTAAGGTCCCTTCCAACCCTTACCATTGTATGATTCTATGATTTTACCTGTTTCAGTATGTGTATACACAATACAAGCTATTACTGTGTGTTGAGCTATATCCGTATGCCTACAAACTAATATTTTTTATTTTTAGACTGATTTAACATGAAGTAACAAGAATATTTCATCTGAGTTTTTCACTACTAGTTGTCACAGATTTCATTTTTTAAAATATGTTTGGCTTTTAAAATATAACCAAATCTGTATTATTTTCAGCTTTTACCAATGTCAAAAAAATAATTGTGCAAAAAGGCTGCAGAACAACATGGAAGTACAATGCATTAAAAGGAAAAAAACCCACAATTTATTCAAACTTCTCATTAGGTAGAAATATCTGCAGATCACTGAGTTCCATACAAGGTGGGTTAACCATTAGGTTTTAGCAGCTGGAATAAACAATAAATCACAGCTTTTCCTTTTACAGCCCATTACACCCAAAGGTTTAAAACATTTCTGTGGCTTTTTGCAAGCCTCAGAGTACTCCAGCTGCAGAGTCTTATACTTTCCAATTTTCTGTGACTAATAAATGCTATACTATAGAATGAACATGAAATTAGAGTAGAAGAGAGGTGTAAAATCAGTATCCACAGAAAGGCTATGCAGGAAGGCTGTAAAGAATAGCTCACCGTAGGGCTATGCAGTCTCCCAGTGAACCTTAGACAAGACAGATTACATTCTCATTGATGACCGCTTAAGAATCAGTAAATTTTTATATGTTAGAAAGGGGAAGCACTGATAAAGTTATTAAATATTGTGGAAGGGCAAGGTAAGGAAATAGAGAGGTAATAGGTTTGGGGAGATACTGGATTGAGACCTGCTACAGTTAGCTAGAAAAAATAGCTTGAGACATGTATAGATCTTTCTCTTGCTTTTGACCTCTCACAGGAAAGTTATGCCCTTTTAGAGCTTCATTCTGTGCAGAAGCACAATATCCTCCATGATTCCCTAAAATATCCTGGCACTTATGCATTTATTAAACAAATATACTGCTTCTGATGCAGTATCGTTCAGAAAAATATTTATCTTTTTCTCACCTGCCTCTTCAGTAATTCCACTTTTCATCTTGAAGTGGCTAAATCAGATCTTCCCACTTCATTTAGCCTCTTTCCTATCATATCAAACGGGCTCACAGTTCCTAGCGAATTCCAAAACCTGTCAGGGCAACATCAGCTGCATGGAAGAAAGAAGCTTTTGTAAGAAATGAGATGCCACCCACATTGAACTGGAGGAAACCCCAGGCATCTTTAGACAGTTGAAGCCAGTCTCGCTGTCTGTCTGTACTACAGGCAAGAGGTTCCTGCTGTGCAACCAGGCTACCCGGTGACTGCAAGGCAGACAGCACCATCCTCAGCAATCGTATTTTCCATTAAAATGAAAGACAATTATGTTCCTAAATATCCTCTGGGAGGCCTTGTACTCTAGGTTGCACTGAAGAATATGCTTTCTATAAAAAAATCCAAGTATTTCTACTGCATGTGTTTCAAGACTACTTTTCAATTCTTAGTGCAATATCTTCCATTTAGCATCTTTTTCTTCCGTTTTTCTGCTTCATTCTATTTCTGATACTGTGCAGTCTTCACAGCTGAAGATTAAAAGGGAATATGAGAAGAGACACAGAGGATACGTACACCAGGAAATCTTAAAGGCAAAAAAATTGCTCCTCAGGCTTGCTATCAAGTATACTGGTCATTACACTGGTTGTCACATTTCAGCCCAAGCCTTTTAAAAGACAAGATAGTTTAAAATAGAGCTTAAACACTTACCACTACTCCATCAATTAGTCATTTCAGGTGTTATCCTTTAATTTCTCCTTTGAATTTATATTATAGGAATCAAAGATATAACACATACTTTAATGCAACATAAGCAAGGATTTCTACTGATTTATTTGGAAGTGTGAAAGCACTTATGTACTTGTGTGATGGGCAATAGTTTGGTCAGCTCAAGGGAAGCTGAGTCTAATTCTAAATTGAAATGAAGAAGAAAATTATTCCACTTAGAAAATAAAAGCCAAAGCCTGCAGTGGTGAAAAACTGTAATTTACAGGCCCAAGGCAAGCAGGCACAAGACAATGATATATATCACATAGTGAGTGGCAAGTTAGGATCCTCAGAGTAATTTTTAGCCTGTTCACTGTAGTTAACAGACTCGACCCATAGGAAAATGTTTACAAAGTCTGTGATTCTAAGAATTTCTTTCAAATATACGCACACTCTCTGGAGCTCAATGATTTCAAAAAAATAATCTCTTAATAAATTTTTAGTCTGACAGAGGTGGAGAGTGTTATTCAAGTCTTTACATATATAGCAACAAGTCCTTCTTTAAAGTTAAAGGATGTTTTGATGTTCGTAAGTACTTTTGTACTGTCTACCGGCATACAACTTCCTTCTAAAAGCTTCAGAAACAGTAGGCACGATTCCAGAACAGTCTTTCTTCTCCCCTCTGTGTTATAACATCAATAATAATGGTGACTGAAATATCTGTAACACCTAGCACTGGTATCTGCTGTGTATCATGATTTTTTCACAACAGAAGTAAATGTCCATTTTCCAGAAGCAATAACATGGAGAGATGAACTAGCAAGTGAAATGTCACCAGCGGCCAATGCCAATAAAGATGAAGGTTATAATGAGCATTTCCAGTAAACTGCAGAGTTCAGTAATGGAAAAATCCATTTACTTAGATGCAGATTTTGGAAAAACAAAATTCTACGACAGGAGATAATCCTAGCCTTATACATGAAACTTTGAGGACACACACTCAGCTCCATAGGAATACAGTTTTCCCAGTGGGAAAAGATTTGTAGGTAGTGTAATATTTAGCTTCTGTTTCCTGTTTCTCTACCATCAGCAGAGAAGCCTGTAAAAGATGTATAATGGACTCCCATGTGCTTTAGTTTGGGATTTTACTCTAAGCCATAACTAATACTATAACTTTGTGATGTGAGCAGCCAAAAAGGTAGCCTGGCTGTAAAGGGGAAATATGATAACAAAAGAAAATGTCTGCCAGTCTGGGAGCTGTGAGCCTGGGAATTAGGCCTTGGGATCAGAAACATCCTTGAAAAGTGCAGCTGGGCTCTTTAAAGTACAAGTGGGGAACCTAGAAACAGGTGTCATCCTGAGATACCATCAATAAGTGCAAAACCTGAGAAACCATAATAGCCGCTGTCTGGAAAACTGGAAAACTGGAAGCAGTCTGGGAAAATAAAAATTGGCTGAAAGAGCAGAAACATCATCACCTACTGGCTGTTCCAGGTGAAGAACAGACATTAATATCACCTATTGGCTGCTCAAAGTAATGGCGTCCTATGCCCTTTTATGTCTCTACAATATAAAAAGGACTTATTTTTTATCCAAAATGGAGCCTCTCTCTCTGAGAACTTCCCATGCTGTAGGTACTTTCACTTTCCTAAACAAGCCGAATTCCACACAAACTTTCTACAAGATCTTGAACTCTCAATGGGGTTGCCTGGCTGACTTCAGACTCTGTGATATGGAGCATTTTTGAAGTGAGACTCTGTCTGTGACCTTATTGGTCCCTGCTTTGGGCCCACTTTTGAGGTTGACTCAGTTTGTCCTCCCATCTCCCTCCCGCTTGCTGGGACTCAGGGGAAGAAAGGAGGGTCTAACACCTTTGGAAGAAAGCAAAGGAGAGTCAAGAGGAACACAGGGGTCTCGTTAGGTTGTGCAGAGAGGAAATTAGAAAGGCAAAAGCCCAGCTAGAACTCAGGCTGACCACTATTGTAAGGGACAAAAAAAATGTTTTTACAAATACATTAACAACAAAAAGAGGGCCAAGGAGAGTCTCCATCCTGTCTTCTATGTGAGGGGGAATATTGGCACCAAGGATGAGGAAAAGGCTGAGGTACTTAATGCCTGCTTCGCCTCAGCCTTTAATACTCTGACTAGTTATCCCGAGGGTAGTCAGCCCCCACTGCTGGAAGATACGGAAGGAGAGAAGAACAAACCTCCCATAATCCAGGAGGAAGCAGTTAATGAACTGCTATGCCACCTGGACACTTACAAGTCTATGGGGCTGGATGGGATCCACCCAAGACCGCTGAAGGAGCTGGTAGAGGAGCTTGCCGAGACACTCTCCATCATCTATCAGCAGTCCTGGGGAACAGGAGAGGTCCCAGATGACTGGAGGATCGCCAGTGTAACACCCATTTACAAGAAGGCTGGAAGGAGGATCCCGGGAACTACAGGCCTGTCAGCCTGACCTCGATGCCGGGCAAGATTATGGAGCGGTTTGTCTTGAGTGTGCTCACAGAGCGTGTGAAGCACAACCAGGGCATCAGGCCCAGCCAGCATGGGTTCATGAAAGGCAGGTCCTGCTTGACTAACCTGATCTCCTCCTACGACCAGGTGACACACCTAGTGGATGAAGGAAATGTTGTGAATGTCATCTACCTGGACTTTAGTAAGGCCTTTGACACTGTTCCCCACAGCACCCTCCTGGAGAAACTAGCTACTCGTGGTTTGGACGGATGTACTCTTCACTAGATAAAGAACAGGCTGAAGGGCTGAGTGCAGAGAGTGGTGGTGAATGTTAAATGTTAAATCCAGCTGGCGGCCGGTCATGAGTGGTGTTCCCCAGGGGCTCAGTTTTGGGTCTGGTCTTGTTTAACATCTTTATCAATGATCTGGATGAGGACATTGAGTGCTCCCTCAGTAAGTGTGCAGATGACACCAAGTTGGGTGGGAGTGTCAATCTGCTTGAGGGTAGGAAGTCTCTGCAGAGGGATCTGGACAGGCTGGATCGATGGGCCAAGGCCAACTGTATGAGGTTCAACAAAGCAAAATGCCAGGTCCTGCACTGTAGTCACAAGAACCGCATGCAATGGTACAGGCTTGGGAAGGAGTGGCTGGAAAGCTGCCTGGCAGAAAAGGACCTTGGGGTGTTGGTTGACAGCTGGCTGAACATGAGCCAGCAGTTGCCCAAGTGGCCAAGAAGGCCAACAGCATCCTGGCTTGTATCAGGAATAGTGTGGCCAGCAGGAGTAGGGAGGTGATTGTGCCCCTGTACTGGGCACTGGTGAGGCCACACCTGGAGTACTGTGTTCAGTTTTGGGCCCCTCACTACAAGAAGGACATTGAGTTGCTGGAGCATGTCCAGAGAAGGGCAACAAGGTTGGTGAAGGGTCTAGAGAACAAGTCTTATGAGGAGTGGCTGAGGGAGCTGGGGCTGTTTAGTCTGGAGAAAAGGAGTCTGAGGGGGGATCTTATTGCTGTCTACTGCTACCTGAAAGGAGGTTGTAGTGAGGCAGATGTTGGTCTCTTCTCCCAGGTTACTAGCAATAAGATGAAAGGCAAGTTGATTCAGGGGAGGTTTAGATTAGATATTAGGAAAAATGTCTTTACTGAAAAAGTGGTCAGACATTGGAATAGGCTGCCCAGGGAAGTGGTTGAGTCCCCATCCCTGGAGGTGTTTAAAAAATGTGTAGATATGGAATTTCAGGACATGGTTTAGCAGACATGGTTTTGTTGGGTGGGTGGTTGGACTTGATGATCTTAGAGGTCTTTTCCAACCTATGATTCTATGATTCTATGGGATGGTTTGGTTCCTCTTGGTGACCAGTTTCTCCTTCCCTTTGGGATGGTTTGGCCCTTTCTGAAATCCGTCTACTTCACTTGACACCGGTATTATATAACCATATAAGCAATCTATCGTTAAGTGTATCTGCTGTTACACTGGTGATAAGTTGCTTCACTAATTATAAATTTCTAGTAACCTGTAATAATTATTGTTTGTTATTGCATTGATTGTTGCTATACAGTTGCTTTTGTTATTGACTGCTACCATAGTACTGATTAATACTGCATTATTGATTGCTGTTAGTTATTTATAATAGCTGGATACATATATATTCACTTTATTAATCATATGCATACTTGCTAGTGGTGATTTGTGTGGTATTTCTCATACTCTATAACAGAGTAATTTAGAGCAGAAAAGCCTCTATCTCCTTGTGTATTACAGTATTGCACAAACCCACAGTAGGAATTTCTATACATGCACAGGCTGGGTAACCCTTTAGATTGTGACACTTTGCTACTGACTTTAGTCTCTTTTTTTTTCATGCATATTGTCTTGTCATAGCATAAACTCGCCTAAGTGCCCTGCCATGCAACTAGTCTTGCTCCAACACAATAAAATATATGTTAGTTGGTGGGAGAAGGAACCTGTAAGCAAGTTCATTGGCCAAAGCTGTTACCCAACTCCACTGCAACTGGATCTTCGTGTTCACAGGGACATTTTGCTGAACCTTTCTACCAGAGATTATGTTTCTGCTCGCACTGCTGTTACATCACTGCCAGTACAAAAGTACATTTTGGAAACCAGCAGACTGTCATTGCTGGTTGCCAATGAAAGTGATCGTCTCAGGATGAACTCCTCTGAGCTCAACTTCTGTTACATCTGTTTGCTTAGGTTCTTTTTAATTGTGGCAAAGTATTTATTTTCAAGTCTAATTAACAGGATGTTAATTTGAAACTGCATCTTTGTAACTGCAGATGATTTTTCACAGATATATGTCACTTTCTAGGAGGAAAGACAGGATTATGACTATTTTTTTTTTTTTTTTTACTCTTAAGATACCAGATAATGTGGATCATTGTGCGGTGAAGACTGTCTGAATATTGTTTATCAGAAGTCCTGGCAAATAGCCACAGTCTAGCAAACCGAGTCTAAGTTTCAGCTGGGTTATTTCCATCTGGTCTTGTTTGTAATGTGTCCAGTATATGTAACTTAATAATACTAACGTGGCTGAGTAAAATGTCTCATTCTACAACACAAATAATACTAAAAGTTTTATAAATATTTCTAATCAACAGACCTTGTGAAGGCTATTATTTTTTATTCGCAGATAAGAAAATCAAGGAACAGTATTTTTCGAGGTAGCATTTAAAAAAATTGCTTGAAATCACCTAGAGTTTTAAGACGTTGACTTTGAAATGCTTTAATACTCTTGCTTTTTGAATATGTCATGCACCTGCAGCTCTCACTGCCTTTAACTGCTGTTCTCTGTGTTGAGTGCCTCTCAGAAAAAAACTCCGCAGTAGGTAAAAAAAATGAAGACACCCAAACTCTGCAGATGCTTGTAAATTTGGACCTCCTAAGTGATTTGCACTATGTCAAACAGTGAGTTACTGTCTAAACAGTAAAACAAATGAAGTCTCCTGCCTGTCACTGTACTTTACTTTGGAAACATGCTGCTTCTCAGCTAGCATAGTTCCTTCATTTAGAGAAGAGTGGTCTATTAAAGCTGCAAGGAAAATAGCATTACTTAATAAGTCACTACAAGAGAACAGGTAACATAGGACTGAAGATCACACAATACACAGTGCCTGTAACCAAAAACCAGCAAGGACAAAAGGTAACTGAACTGTTCTCTAATGCAGACAAGGGTACTGAGGTGCAGCATCATGATAACTGCTGAGTGAAGAGAACTCAGCTGCTAAACAGTGAGCACTGTGGCTTTGCTATGTCATTCAGAGCATTTTCTACTCAAGCCATGGTAAGTTACACTGAGAACTAACACACAGATGCCACAGTTCTGTGCAAATTAAATATACGTGTAATAAATAAGATAAAAATCAGAGATACATTTTAGGGTCAGTCTTCTAAGAATTTAAGGAAGATCAGAAGAGTACATTTCTTTGTTTATGAAGTGGGTATTCAGGGAGCAGACATGTGCTTTGAATACCTTAAACATAGTAAAATGCCTTTCTGAAAATATCACTTCAGTTAAAGCCAGGTTGAAATTCTGATAGACAAAGTGTGCTGGTTTGGATCATATCCCAGATTTAGATCTATTAAAGGATGAATACCAAAGACACTAATTTGTATTAAAAATGTTACTGCAACACACATGAATGTCTGCACACAGACATTCCTTTCATTGCTTCCTTAATGGGAGCCCTGCTGACTGGGCTAATGAGCAAAGGTCCCTCCATCACCCAGAGACCATTAAGTGCTCACTGTTGTCCTCTTGCTCCCCTTCCCACATTGCTCTGTGCTTCAAATCCCAGTTAGGTTGCAGCTAGTACAACTCTCTGCCCCAGAGAGCCCATTAGATCTTTCTTTCTCCTCATTCTTGGTGTTCTGAATATCTCCCCATCTCCCTCTGTTTCTCCACTGCCCCTTCCCTTGGTTCTCTCCATCAGTCTTAGAAGTTCATCTCTGATACAGGCTAAAGAAAAAAGGAGGGGCGGAGGGGAGAGCGAATACTGCTACGTCTGGAAAGAATTCTTTGTATATTCAGATGGAGGTGCCTGCCTCAGCTAAGTATGTGTCAGCATCTCTGTGTGCTTTTCTTGCTCTACCCATTTTTTTTTTTAAATCTCTCAGTGGTTTCCAAATCAATCATGCTCTTCCTATTCATGCTGGAACACTCTTGAATATTCAGACTTGCTTTGTGTTTTGGTTTCGGCTGCCGCCGGCAACAAAAGCGCCACGCGGCCGCCCCTCCCCCCGCCGGCGTGCGGAGGAGAATGGAAAGAAAGAGGCAGAAACTGGTGGGTCGGGATAAGGGCAGTTTAACAGAACAGCAAACAGAGGGAAAACAGGAACAACAACGATACAAATAAGGAGAAAACACAACCACGAACCGTACAACAGCCGCTCTCCCGAAACCGGACCGGCGCTGCGCCCGCCCCAAGCCGCGAGTGCCTTCCCGCCGCGCCGCTCCCCCCCCACCGGAACCCAGCGTGACGGCACATGATATGGAATACCGGGCTCTGTTTGGCCAGGTGGGGTCAGCCCCCACCCCCCGGCTGTGCCCCTTCCTGGAGTCTGGTGAAAATTAACCCTGTCCTGGCCAAACCCAGGACATTATCCACCCCTTATTCCATACCATCTACGTCATGCCCAGGTCCCCCATTGTCCAGTTGATCACCACCACTTCTCCTGTCTCCAGATATCATTCCTTTAATCTATGGATCATCACTCTAAAGTGTCCATTGAGTTCATTTAATCCATGACTTCAGGCTCCATCTGTCGTAATGGTCTTCCATGGCGGGAGAGGTGATGTGTGGTGATGGGCAATCACTTGCTGCATCCGGAGCGCACGGCTGATGTATCTGGTGCAGCCCGTGCCCACAGTCTGCAGGAGATGTTGATCTTGATGAAGTTGCTGGATGCCAGTTGTTGAAAACCAGGTCCAGTTCCATCATCGCTGTGCTCTGCTAGGTTTTCATTGAAAAAGTCCATCCTTCTTTAATCTGGACGATTCTTACTATGCTACTACTGGTACAAAATATAACAATTATAACAGTGATAACAGACAGTGACAGGGTTATTTAACAACTAACTTTATACAATTTATTTATGGACTATTCTCGCCCAAAATTAAATCCCCATGAGGTACACATCGGACTTCCCCATCCTTCCGCATTACCCACCAGGTACACCCAGGTCCTTGAGCAAAAGCAATCCCGCGGACGGGCTTGCCTTTGCCCGAGGCAGGACTAACCCAAACCGTCTTCCCTAACATGTTCCGCATGTGCACTACAGGGACTTTATCCCCTTCTACGGGGCGCTGAGGTTTTGACTGGGCAGGACCAGCCCGGTTGGTGGACCCTCTGGTGTTAACCAACCAGGTGGCCTTTGCTAAATGGGTATCCCAATTTTTGAAAGTCCCTCCCCCCATTGCCCTCAAAGTGGTTTTTAGCAGCCCATTGTAACGTTCAATCTTTCCAGAGGCTGGTGCATGGTAGGGGATGTGATACACCCACTCAATACCGTGTTCTTTGGCCCAGGTGTCTATGAGGCTGTTGCGAAAGTGAGTCCCGTTGTCTGACTCGATTCTTTCAGGAGTGCCATGTCGCCACAGGACTTGTTTTTCCAGGCCCAGGATGGTATTCCGGGCAGTGGCATGGGGCACAGGGTAGGTTTCCAGCCATCCGGTGGTGGCCTCCACCATTGTGAGCACGTAGCGCTTGCCTTGGCGGGTCTGTGGCAGTGTGATATAGTCAATCTGCCAAGCCTCCCCGTATTTATATTTTAGCCATCGTCCTCCATACCACTGAGGCTTTACCCGCTTGGCTTGCTTGATTGCAGCGCATGTCTCACATTCATGGATAACCTGTGCAATAGTGTCCATGGTCAAGTCCACCCCTCGGTCACGAGCCCATCTGTATGTCGCGTCTCTTCCTTGGTGGTCCGAGGTGTCATGGGCCCACCGAGCTATAAACAGTTCACCCTTATGTTGCCAGTCCAGATCCACCTGAGCCACTTCAATCTTAGCAGCCTGATCTACCTGGTGGTTGTTTTGATGTTCTTCAGTGGCCCGACTCTTAGGGACGTGGGCGTCCACGTGACGGACTTTTACAGTCAACTGCTCTAGCCGGGCAGCAATATCTTGCCACAATGGGGCAGCCCAGATAGGTTTGCCTCTGCGCTGCCAGTTGTTCTTCTTCCATTGCTGCAGCCACCCCCACAAGGCATTGGCCACCATCCAAGAGTCAGTGTAAAGATAGAGCACTGGCCACTTCTCTTGACTGGCAATGTCTAAAGCCAGCTGGATGGCTTTCACCTCTGCAAACTGGCTGGACTCACCTTCTCCCTCGGCAGTTTCCGCGACTTGTCGTGTAGGGCTCCATACAGCAGCCTTCCACCTCCGCTGCTTCCCCACAATGCGACAGGACCCATCCGTGAACAGGGCATACTGTTTCTTATCTTCTGGCAGCTGGTTATACAGTGGGGCCTCTTCAGCACGTGTCACCTCCTCCTCTGGCGATGCTCCAAAATCTTTGCCTTCTGGCCAGTCCATGATGACCTCCAGAATTCCTGGGCGACTGGGGTTTCCCATTCGGGCGCGCTGGGTGATCAGAGCGACCCACTTACTCCACGTAGCATCGGTGGCATGATGCGTAGAGGGGACCCTCTCTTTGAACATCCAGCCCAGGACCGGCAATCGTGGAGCCAGGAGAAGCTGTGCTTCAGTGCCGACCACTTCTGAAGCAGCTCGAACGCCTTCATATGCTGCCAGAATCTCTTTTTCAGTGGGAGTATAGCGGGCCTCGGATCCTTTGTATCCCCGGCTCCAGAACCCCAGGGGTCGACCTCGAGTCTCCCCTGGTGCTTTCTGCCAGAGACTCCAGGTTGGGCCATTCTCCCCGGCTGCGGTGTAGAGCACGTTTTTAACATCTTGCCCTGACCGGACTGGACCAAGGGCTACGGCATGAACTATCTCCTGTTTAATTTGTTCAAATGCCTGTCGTTGCTCAGGGCCCCATTCAAAATCATTCTTCTTCCGGGTCACGTGGTACAGAGGACTCACAATTTGGCTGTAATTTGGGATGTGCATCCTCCAAAAACCCACAACACCCAGGAAGGCCTGTGCTTCCTTTTTGCTGGTTGGTGGAGACATAGCTGCTATTTTGTTGATGACATCCATTGGGATTTGACGGCGCCCATCCTGCCATTTTATTCCCAAAAACTGGATCTCTTGCGCAGGTCCCTTTACTTTACTTCGCTTAATGGCGAAACCGGCTTTCAGAAGGATCTGAACTATTTTCTCCCCTTTCTCGAAAACCTCCTCCGCTGTGTCGCCCCATATAATGATGTCGTCGATGTACTGCAGATGTTCTGGGGCTTCACCCTTTTCCAGTGAAGTCTGGATTAGTCCATGGCAAATGGTGGGACTGTGTTTCCACCCCTGGGGCAGTCGATTCCAGGTGTACTGGATGCCCCTCCAGGTGAAAGCAAACTGTGGCCTGCACTCTGCTGCCAAAGGGATGGAGAAGAATGCATTAGCGATGTCAATTGTAGCGTACCACTTGGCTGCCTTTGACTCCAGCTGATATTGAAGTTCTAGCATGTCTGGCACGGCAGCACTCAGCGGTGGTGTGACTTCATTCAGGCCACGGTAGTCTATTGTCAGTCTCCACTCTCCAGTAGATTTTCTTACTGGCCATATGGGACTATTAAAGGGTGAGCGAGTTTTGGTGATCACTCCTTGACTCTCCAGCTGGCGGATCAGCTGATGAATGGGGAGAAGGGAGTCTCGGTTGGTACGATACTGTCGCCGGTGCACCGTTGTGGTCGCGATTGGCACCTGTTGTTCTTCAACCCTCAGCAACCCCACAACGGAAGGATCCTCCGAGAGACCAGGCAAGATGGACAGCTGTTTAATTTCTTCCGTCTCCACAGCAGCTATGACAAAAGCCCACCGATACCCCTTTGGGTCCTTGAAATAGCCTCTCCTAAGATAGTCTATCCCAAGGATGCACGGAGCCTCGGGGCCAGTTACAATGGGGTGCTTCTGACAGTCCTGCCCAGTGAGGCTCACTTCAGCCTCCAGTAGACTCAGCTCTTGGGACCCCCCTGTCACTCCCGAAATGCAAATGGGCTCTGACCCTTTGAACTCTGATGGCATTAAAGTACACTGTGCACCAGTGTCCACTAGAGCTTTATACTCTTGTGGATCTGACGTGCCAGGCCACCGAATCCACACCGTCCAATAGACACGGTTGTCCCTTTCCTCCACCTGGCTGGAGGCAGGGCCCCTCTAATCCTCGTCAGAGAAATTGCTGCTCACCTGCTGTAAAAATGACTTGGAGGTCCCCTCCAGAGGATCGGAATCAAGGTCAAACTGTCTACCTGGTCTGGAGAGCTGGCTTTTGGAAACTGGAGCGGCATTTTTCCTAACAGAGTCCCCTTTTGTGATTGTTTTACCTCGCAACTCACGTACTCGGGCCTCTAGACTTGAGGTGGGTTTTCCATCCCACTTCCTCATGTCCTCTCCGTGGTCACGCAGGTAAAACCACAGGGTGCCTCGGGGTGTATAGCCTCTGTATTCCCTCTCCTGAGCAGGGAAACGCTTGCCCCTAATAGCTGAGACACTGGCCCGTACAGGTGGGGAGTAGGACATGTTCTCTTTGATTTGCCGCACCTCCCGGGCCAGTTTCTCCACAGCTGAGACAAGGGAGGAAGAGAGACTTTCCTCATATTGGTGGAGTCTGACAGCCACCTCGTCCACTGTTGGTACGTCTTTACCTTTCCAGTTTACAACTGCCAGTGAGTTGGCATATGAGGAGGGTGCGCTCCGCACAAACTTCCTCCACATGGATTGTGAGCACTGGAGTTCATCTGGGTCTGTGGGTACCTGCTCATCGTCTGTGTCACAGTAAACCAGCTCCCGCACAGCTAATTCCCTCAAGTACTGAATACCCCTTTCCATATTGGTCCACTTGCCAGGATAGCATACAAAATCGTCACTGAAGGGGTATCTCTCCCTCACCCCTGAGAGAAGTCTCCTCCAGAGGCTGAGGACTTGTTCCTTTTTCCCAATGGCCTTGTCAATGCCCCCATCCCTGGCCAGGGATCCCAGCTGCTTGGCTTCCTTGCCCTCTAACTCCAAGCTGCTGGCCCCGTTATCCCAGCACCGCAGCAGCCAGGTGGCAATGTGCTCGCCTGGGTGGCGGCTGAAATCTTTCCGCATGTCTCGCAGCTCGCCCAGGGACAGGGACCGGGTGATGATCTCTGTCTCTATCTCCCGTGATGACCCTGGCTCATCATCATCCCTCCCGGAGCGATCTGCTCTCTTTGCATCTTTCTTTAGTTTTACAGGGGGGACTGCTACCTGCACAGGTTGGTCATTGGGCTCAGTCACTGTGGCTGTGGCTGGAGCTGGGGCTGGAGCAGCTGCTGTGCCCGCTGGGGAAATCGAGGCAGACCCTGCAGCTGTGGCTGCAGCAGCCGTGGTGCCGGTCGGGGGGGCTGTGACTGCCTGCTGGGCTGGAGGGGCTGCAGGGCCGGCTGGGGGGGCAGCGCCAGCTGCAGTGCCTGCCGCTTCATTTCCCCCCCTTTCCCTCTTAAGGCACTGAACAGTGTTGAACAGGGCTCGGTAGGCGTGGGCCAGACCCCAGCACGTTGCGGTGATCTGTGTCTCTCTGGAGTTCCCAGGGTGGCAGCACACTTTTTGCAGATACTTTACTAGTTTGTCCGGATCCTGTACTTCCTCAGGTGTGAGTTTAAAAAACACCGGAGGTGCCCACTGCCCTAGGTACTTGCCCATGCTGTCCCACACACCCAGCCACTCACAGCTATCCAGCCCCGGGGCAGGTCTCTGCACGATGTTCTTAACGACTTGCTTAGCCCTAAACAAAAACCAAAACCCGTTCAGGAGGCATAACAAAAGGAGAGTGCTGCCCTGAGCATCCCAGGGGTACTCGAAATTATCAAAAGCCGTTAGAACTGGCCTGAAGGAGAGAGGGGGGGCGAAAGAGTGGGGGAAGGTATCCCCTTCGGTTTTCCCCACAGACTGGGTTTGATTATTCACAAATTCTAAGACATAGGATCCGAGGTACGGGAATGACCGCAGAGCCGCATGCAAATACAAGACTAATTTCATGCACAGTGATGTTATCATATCATAAGTCGATATCGTAAGGTAGAGCAAAATCATCATCCTGATCTTTTTCCCAGCGATGATGAACAGCATGGCAGTAAACACATACAGCAAGTAAGGATTTACGTAGCACAGATATTTGATCAAAGTCAGAAACATTTTTACCGGCGACTTTAACTAGCACAGTAAATGCGTATAATAAATTTTAACAAAATCTATGAAAGCAGTTTTAACACCCGCTGCTCAGCCCTGCCGTTATCCCCGCTCCACGTCTGGGCGCCAATTAAATGTTTTGGTTTCGGCTGCCGCCGGCAACAAAAGCGCCACGCGGCCGCCCCTCCCCCCGCCGGCGTGCGGAGGAGAATGGAAAGAAAGAGGCAGAAACTGGTGGGTCGGGATAAGGGCAGTTTAACAGAACAGCAAACAGAGGGAAAACAGGAACAACAACGATACAAATAAGGAGAAAACACAACCACGAACCGTACAACAGCCGCTCTCCCGAAACCGGACCGGCGCTGCGCCCGCCCCAAGCCGCGAGTGCCTTCCCGCCGCGCCGCTCCCCCCCCACCGGAACCCAGCGTGACGGCACATGATATGGAATACCGGGCTCTGTTTGGCCAGGTGGGGTCAGCCCCCACCCCCCGGCTGTGCCCCTTCCTGGAGTCTGGTGAAAATTAACCCTGTCCTGGCCAAACCCAGGACACTTTGTTATTGAAAAAGTCATCATGTTACTAGTGCATGGAGAAATATTATCAAGTAAAAAGGTCTCTGCCTCATCTTGGACTCAAGTTATAAGAATATTTACAATATTAATCTGCTAACAACATATAAACCACTCAGGGAACTACAGGCCAGTGAGCCTTACCTTGATCTCTGGGAAGGTAATGGAACAGCTAATCCTGTAAACCATTTCCAGGCACATGAAGGACAAGAAAATCATCAGGAACAGTCAGCATAGCTTCACCAAAGGGAGGTCATGCTTGAACAGCCTCATAAAATTCTATGATGAAATGACTGGCCTTGTAGAGGAGGGGAGAGCAGTGGATGTTTTCTACCTGTATTTCATTAATACCTTTGACACTGTCTGCTGTAAGATCCTCCTAGACAAGCTGTTGGTGTATGGGATGCATGAGCAGACACTGAGGTGGACTGAAACCTGGCTGAATGGGCAAGCCCAGAGGGTGGTGATCAGCGGTACAGCGTCTAGCTGAAGGCCAGAAACTGGTGCTGTACCCCAGGAGTCAGGACTGGTTCCAGTCTGTTTTAACACCTTCATTAATGATTTTATGCTGGGGCAGAGTATACTTTCAGCAAGTCTGCAGATGACACAATACCAGGAGGAGTGGCTAATTCTGCCATCCAGAGGGATCTTGACAGGTTGGAGAAATAGGCTGATAAGAACCTTACGAAGTTCAAAAAGGTGATGTGCCAAGTCCTGCACCGGGGGAGGAAAAACCCCATGCAGCTACATATGCTGGGGGCCACCCTGCTGGAAAGCAGCTCAGCAGAAAAGGACGTGAAGGTCCTGGTAGGCACCAGGTTGAACATAAACTAGTAATGGGCCTTTATCACAAAGAAGGCTAATGGTATCCTGGGCTGCATTAGGGAAAATATTGCTAGCAGGTGGAGGGAGGTGATCCTTTCCTTCTCCTCAGATCCTGGTGAGGCCACACCTGGAGTGCTGTGTCCCCAGTAAAAGAGACACAGACGTGCTAGAAAGAGTCCTGAAAAATGTCATGAACATGATGAAGGGACTTTACTCCTACGAGGAAAGGCTGAGAGAGCTTGGACTATTTTAAGCCCAGAAAAGAGAAGGCTCAGGAGGGATCTTAGTGTATAAAAATACACGAAGAAAGAGTGCAAAGAGAATGGAGCCAGGCTTTTTCCAGTGGTGCCCAGTGCCAGGATGAGAGGCAATGGTCACAAACTGAAACACAGGAGGTTTCCTCCGAACATCAGGAAACACTTTTTTACTGTGAGGGTAACTGAGCACTGGAACGGGTTGTCCAGAGAGCTTGTGGAATCTTCTACCTTGCAGATATTCAGAAGCTGTCTCTACAAGGTCCTGGACAACCCAGTCTAGGTGACCCAGAGGTCCCCTTCAAGCTCACTATTCTGTGATTCTGTCATTCTGTGATTGTTTATTTGGAAGTAGCCCATGATTAATTATTTTCTCCAGATCTATACATTCACAAAATCTAAACTAACAGCAAAGTCTTTCTTTCAGTTTTGAACCAATACCGGTGTTACCAGGCAAAAATAAGAAAGTGAGATTAAACTCACTGCTGAGTTTTGCACTGCAGTCTAAAATTGGCTATCCATACCACCTATATCCTTAAGAACATCAGTGTTGCAGTTTAACCCCAGTAGTCAGCTAAGCACCAGACAGCCGTTCCCTCACTCCCCTCCCAGTGGTATGGGGGAAAGAAATGGAAGGGTAAAAGTGAGAAAACTCATAGGTGGAGACAAAGACAGTTTAACAGCTAAAGTAAAAGCTGTGCATGCAAGCAAAGCAAAACAAGCAATTAATTCACTACTTCCCATCAGCAGGTAGGTACTCATTCATCTTCAGGAAAGCAGGGCTCCATCACGCATAATGGTTACTTGGGAATACAAACGTCATAGCTCACGAACATCCACCCCCCTTATTTCTCCTTCTTCCACAGCTTTTATTGCTGAGCGTGACATCATATTGTATGGGATACCCCTTTGGTCAGTTGAGGTCAGCTGTGCCAGCCGTGTCACCTCCCAGCCCCTTGTACACCCTCAGCCTACTCGCTGGTGAGGTGGTGTGAGGAGCAGAAAAGGACTTGACTCTGTTGAAGTACTTCCCTGCAGTAACTAAAAAATCCCTGTGTTATCAACACTGTTTTCATCATCACAAACCCAAAACACAGCACTATACCAGCTAGTATGAAGAAAATTATCTCTACCCCAATCCAAAACCACTATAGTCAGGTAGCCCAGTATGTTTTTTTAGGCTTTCCTATGGTTAACAGAGGTAAAGTAGGGAATAATCTACATTAGGAAATAGTTCAGCACAGTGGGACAAGATCAGCATATCAAAGAGTTAGCTGAGTTTCCTGCATGTATACGGGTAGCTACATTTGGCCCACGGGGTTTACTGTGGGGTAGGTTAGTCTGTACTGAACTTTCTTACCGTGCATGTGTTTTGAAGCTTTTCAAAGGACTGGCTGTTGGTCCTTTTGTCCCCATTAGGGGTTGGAGAGCCTTTGCTGCACTCCTGGAGTGGAATTTCCTGTTTTATGTCTTTAAAAAAAAAATCTGTTTTGTATGTTTCAGAACCACACTGTCAGCCAAATATAGACACAGAGAAGAAGGATAGTCAGGGTACTTATATCAAAGCTGCACTAGTGCTTTGAATAAAAATGCTGATGCGTTCCCTTTTCCTTCCATTCCTCTCCCCTTTGTTTTTCTGTTTCCCCTCCCATTTTACCCCTCTCTTCTCTCCTCAACAGAAGACCTCTTATGATTGACTGAAATTTCCCAAGGAAGACTACTATCTCCTGAGTGGCTGAGCTGCTAACATGGAACTCTATATCATGCTTAACAATTATTATCAATATTTATAACACTTCTATGTATAACAAGTTAAGTCACATTAGCAGACAGGAATGAAACCTACACACATTCATTGCAAGAATTGTGAAGCAGCCACAGCATGTCATCTGCTTAAAATTTGAGTTGTGTCCCTCTTGAAAGGAATTGCCTATTTAACCAGTTTCTCCTTTCTAAATGACAGATTAAACGGTATGTTAAAAAGTCATCCTGTTACTCTGAATACATGAATACAAAGTTTTCCAAAATTTTCAGTTTGATAAGGAAGGAGCATGGATTAGTAAATTAGATTTTGTTTTGAATATGCTCAGAAGTGGGGTGAGGGAGCTAACTTTTAATGTAGTATTGGACCTGGGGAATTTTCTAGTTAAGTTTGTTATGAGAACATTGAAGAAAATACTATAGAAAGAAAAGACAATTGTATGAAAGGACTCTTAAAGATGCAACAATTAATACTTCTGTGTAAGTGGTACAAATATTTGCAGCACATTAATTTCAGCATGTAAAACTGGAATGGACTTGCCCCTAGACAGAATTGCCAGAAGTCACCTTAGTAGATTTCTGTTCCTTATATGAATACTTGTCCTTAATTTTCTGAAAGATATTGATCCCTCATTGTTGCATAGAAACAGCACACATCTCTTTTTCTCCTATATAAGTGAAGAAGCAATTTTTGAAAAATTAAAATAATTTTAATTTTATGTTGACAACACATAATAACAGTTACAAAGTAAGCAGATATAGAAGTTTGTTTAGGTGTGTGCTCATGTAGGGACAAAACTAGGAAAAATCCTGGTTATTTCTCAACTGAAAACTAGTAATAGAAATAAAAAAGGAAAAAGCAATAGTAAAGAATTTCTGTACAGGTCGTCCTACAAACCCCAGAATAACCATTAATCACCAGAAAAACGAACCTGTTCTTGAGAACATATTTCATCTAAACAAATTGTTCTATCTAGCTATGACTTTTTGTATTAATGACTTTTTTTCTAAAATCACTGTAATTTAAATACACACTCTATTTATTATCACAAAGCAAAAATATAGTATTATATGAATTTTCATTATTACAACAACCAGTACATAAACCAGAGTACCACACAGGTTACAAGGTAGCTAACAATAGCTGTGGGATGACTCAGTGAATGATCTTGTGTTCACACAGGAAAAAAAACACATCTTTTTCTTCTCTTAAGAAAACAGTATAGTTATGGATTTTAGTGAATAACAACAATTTAATATGCACATATGAAGTTAAATGGAAGCAGTTAAGAATTTCAAATACGTTCTGAAAGGGGAATTGATTTTGGAATTCCTTTAAAAGCAATCTATATTTTGTACTATTCTCTTCTACTAACCCTGCCTGAATTAAAATCTTTTCATTAGACTGGGGTTGAAGCAGTATAAGAACTGTCTTTGGATGGAATATAACCCAAAGTAGCACTAATGCTTGGATGAAAACATGATTTGCTCAAAATTACCGCCAGAAATCTATATTAAGATTACTGTAACCTTTGTAATGTGTGAAGAATTGCTTTTTCTCTACTTAATGTACTTGTATAAATAGAACTAATGCATTTGGGTATCATCCATACTCAGCATTGGATAAGTGCTGTGGACCTAACCGAAAAACTACCAAATTTGATGCAGGTATGTTGTTTTGGTCAGGCCAGTTCTAATTTGAAAGTAGGCTTGTTTTGCCTTGTCACATATATTGATCATTTTTCATTCCATCAACATTAAATTCTCTGAAATCATAACACTTCTCACTCATTAGATTCTTGAAGGAGAAAGAAATTAAAATCTCTCAAATCATGACCCTTCAATTACAGCCAATCAAGGTAAACACTGAATTCCTCTTTTCTGACATTAACTGAGTTGAAGGGTGGTTGCAACATGTGTTTCATGCTTTTTCAACTCATTCTAAAAACACTTCAGAAAAAAGGGGTAAGTCTTCAGAAATTCATTTTCCAGTTAGCCAAAACAAAGAGACTTTATTATTTTTGTGGAAGGTTTTAGAAATGAATATACATTTAAAGATGGTGACAGCATTATATCCTGACAGGTTATCACATTTCAGCGCAAATGAGGAAACTGGCTGTATGATCATTTTTAGTCTCTAAAGGGAAATGCACTTATTAGAGCAGGCTCAATGTGTATATGCTGACAATTATCTGGAATATAAATTTTGAGGTTTAAGTCCATGGAAAACAAAACTTAAGTAGAAGACCACTTCCGAGTTTCAAGAAATTGCAAGAATATTAACTAAGCTCATTTTTTCAATTAGGTGAAATCTTAATAACCTGTAATATTTGTTTTCTTCAATCTTCTTGAGACTTTACAAAACTTTGCCTATGGCAGAAAATGTGGCAGTTTTTAGATCAAAGGAATTTGCAAAGACAAAGAAAACGCAACTAAAAGTTGAAAGTAACAGTGTTTAAAACTGGCAATTGTGAAAACCTAAATGCAAACAAAGTGCATTTCTGTAGTAATGCTAAATCTTTATAGCAAAACAGGTATATTTCTTGCACACTGTTATATAGACATCTATCTATTTATTCATACAACTATTCTCTCTCTTTCTGTGTATGTCTTGTAAGACTCTGAACCAGTATTCATAGCCCAATAAAATGAATGTACTATGAAAGTTTTTGTGGAGTAAGCTAATGAACTGATTTCTAAGGAATTTTAATTGTTTTTAACATTTTCAGAAACAACCTGGAGTTCCACTGCAGTATACGTTCTCAGACAAAAATTTTGTTGAGGAAAAACTTGAGGATATTTTTATAAACTGAATAATGATATTGCAAAACAATGTAATGAAAATGGGATGTAAGAAATATTTTAAGCCAAAGCATTCTACTAAATTCTTAAAAAAAAGATATTACGGTGTAATTCCTAAGAAAGCTAAGCCAAGCAAAGCTGAAATGTGAAATATAAATGATCAGGTTTGGAAATCAAAGCCTTTGGGGTAAGAATTACATCTTCAATTTCTTGTTCTGTCAAGGATGCCCTGCATGACCTTGGGCAAATCAAGAGAGGTCTGACATCTACAGACCTATCATCTCCAGCTAGAGTATTGAAAGTGCAAAGCTCACATGTGATGCTAGTATCTAGTCTCCTCAGACTTCAAGGCCTATTGTATTAATATCTGGTGATTTCTGATAATTCCTAAATGGGAGCTAAACAGTGTTGAGGGGATGAAGTTAGTCCTTCTTTGAGCAGGAGCTTGGCATAGATGATCTCCCTCAAACCTAATTTTTCATATGACTGTGCTAAACATCCTTGGCGCTCTTTTCCCTATTTGTATTTTCTCCGGTACTTTGAGCCGCTAGTTTGCAGAGCCAACAGTTATCTTTTATTGGGTTTCTTAGAGTATTTAATACTCTAGCCATAGTTCATAACCTAATCCCATAACATATCTAATCACAAAATCAGAAGGGTATATCACTATGTTGTTATTAAACAACTTAAAATCAGTTTCTATCTTGTGAGCTTGACTATACATCAGACTTCTGAAAGAAATTAATGTAGTTCTTCTAAAAATTATGCTAGCATTTTAGATTATACCTTAACCTCATGTAGCTAAGAGCTTCCTAAAAGTCAGCAGACATCTTTACACTCAGCCATTCATCTTGGTCTGTTTGGGGAACAAGTGCTGTAGCATTCCAAGACATGTGAGGAAAAATTGGAGTTTCAGGTAGCTCATTCTTCGGCTCTGTCAGATACGCATGCTTTGGTCAACAGCTCTGAAGATCACTTGCATGTGTCAATTCATGTTACACCACACAGAAGTGAATAAGGGTATATCAACAATTACTGGCCCTTAAATGACAAAGCACAAGCCAGCTGAAATTGGTGTATTTGTTTAAGAATGTATTCTGATTGACATTCCCAAAAAATAATTGCAAATGGGGTGAGGGAATGCAACTGAAAAAATCAATTCATAAAAATAATACCTTAAATTTTGAAATTCAGGAAAAATAAAAGGACATCAGCTTCTATATACAGTGGAATGTTAGTGACCCTGATTCAAGTCTGAATGCAGTCTATAAAAGCAGTAGTTAGATTTAGTACAGACACCTCCAGCATATCTGTGCACTTAATTTTATTTTTGAAGTATATAAAAAGATTCCTTTTGCTTGTTATAAAAAATATGACAGTGTGACATTTTCTTTAATTACAAACTGTGATGTGTTTAATAGCACAAATTTAGCCTCCACCTTGACAGTTCTGTCTCTTAGAATCAATGGTTAGACTCGAGGGCACCAGCTTGGTCATCAAGATCAATATTAGAAAAAATATAGCTTGTCAAGACCTCTGGCCCCTTATTGATTCATACAGGCTACTGTAGAGAATTTAATAATGATGTTACAGCTGTTGGCCAACAAACAGAAGCTGCCTTCATTGATTTCAGTAGAGGCAGCTGAATAACAGAAAAACATGATTACCTTAGACACTGTAGTAAGACTTGTTACAGAGTTTCCAAAGAGTGCATTTGGGTGGTGGGGTGGTTGCATGGAACAACTTTCAGGCAGACTAAATTGGATTCATGTTTGAAAGAATGCAAATTGCTTACACTGACTCAAGAGAAGGATTTTTACATTCCCTTAGAGTATACCTCATTTTGCCAACCTAGGAAAACTCCCTAGTTTTTCTAAGACTACATGAAGGGGTTTTTGGTGTGAAAGTGGTTCTCTTCCACATTTTTATCCCAATGTAATGTAATTTAAAAAAAAAAAAAAAGATACCTCACAAAAGATCCTCATTTTTCTCAGTAACTCCTTCTGTGTTCTGTCTCTTGCAGTGCCGTCTACTCAAAATGAAAATGTCAGGTATCATTCTAATAATGTGGTATTAAACAAATAAACCCCTGTCATTTACTCCTGCTCACTGGGAAATTTAAACTGTTGTTTCTGAACCTTTTGTAAATAACAAAAGGTTTTACAGAGTCTAGGAAGGTCTAAGCTCTTCATTTACCTTTAGTGCTCAGAGAAGTACTTGGAAAGAAATTTCTCCATGGGTCAGTGAGCACTTCAAAGAAAACAGAAATGCCTCTCAGGATCTATTTTTATTTGGAATTTATTCTTTATTTTTTTGTGATAATAATTTAAGAAGAATTAGTTAACATTAGCAGTGACTATTTAAAGATGAGCTCACTGAAGGAAACAGGAAAAACCCTGCATCTTGGTGTATCACTGTTATTTTCACAGATAATGCTTTCCTCCAGCTTCATTTCCCTTATACTATGAAATGAGGAACTTTTTAAAAGCTTGGAAACACTTTGCTAATGTTTTTAAATTATTAACATGTATAATACTTTAATTCAGCAATTCTAATAATTGAAAATAAAAGCATGAATTGTGCTACAAAATAATGGAAAATAATTATATCTGCTGAAGGCTTGCTATGACACATGAAAAATTCTTCAGCAAAAGAGTAATAAGGACAGGACCAGAGGAGAAAGCCCAGGGTTTTACTAGCTTTCTTTCCAAGAGACATAACCTTTCCATCCTAGAAACAGATTTTGTGCAACCAAGTTTTCTGTTGTTTTAAAGCAACAGACAGTTAGCTGCATCTTTGTATGAGTGGCCTTGTGGATGGAAATATAGTATTACTAGTTCCCTCCTATGGAATCTGCTCTCCATCCCCTTAGAAAATCAGAAAACCTCTAGGGAGATGTGTTTCCCCTTATCTACTGCAGAGATCAAAATCTTGAGAGCAGCAGAAGTTCAGGCTCAGAGGGACAGAGGAAGACATGTCGTACAGTCCTGTCAGTCCCTACATGCAGGCTGCAATCAGTAGAAGAAAGTTGCTGCAAGAGCTCCAATGCTCTAATCACTAGAGTATGGACTAGGACCAATGCTGGAACATGCTCACAGGGGGCCCTTATTATCACAGTGCTCATGCTCTTGCCAACAGTTTATGTTTAGAAGCAGCCTCAATACGCTTTCAACTCCATGCTGAAGTTAGTTTTGGCTTATTTATTTTTTTATGCCATTTTTTCATTATGCTGACTACTTATGGCAATACAGCTGTATGGCTGATGAGTGTTTAGATTATTCTAGCGTTTGCTTTGTTTAATAAGCCATATTCACTTACTGGAACTCAGAGTCCTATGTATTATAAACAGCAATTTGTGTTTAATTTAGCCACATAGAATTGAGATACCACTGGGATATCTGGTTCAACACAGCTTAATCTTACTGAAAAAACCTCTTTTGCCTAATGAAAAGAAAAATTATAAGAATGTATCTTTCACTCTGCTCCTTTCAGTTGCACCTGAAAAAAGCAGCAGTGTTTTCCAGATGACTGCTGAATCTCACACTTAAAGGTCCCTGATGAATAAATTATCTTCTAGTGGAATTTCCTTTTCACTTTGCTACATGCGACTGTCAGTTCAAGGTCTTCACTTACTTCTTTCTACCTTCTCCGTCTATTACTCTTTTAAGACATATTATTATTACCTCATGTATCTGGAGGGCGAAACAGCAATCAGACCTTCATTATACTGAGCATTATCCAGTCTAGTAAGGATGATGCTTGATGAAAACTTTTTCAAAAACAGCAGTGCTGGCCTAAACTGCATTGCACTCCCCTTTGTCCTCCCCTGTCGCAGCTCTTGCATGCTCATCCTGGGCTCTGTTTTGATCACTTGGACACTGTCAGTAAAGGTACTGTGCAAACTGGAGATCAACCTTGGCTAAAAAAAAAAAAAGCCTGTTGACATTGCCACCAAGTATGGAATCATGTTCTGCCACTTCTTGCCACCGACTGTATAAATTCTGGGATAAGGCAAAGAAAACAAGGGATAAAATGCTACCTTGATCCTCTTTTTCCCCTACTCTGTGTTAGACAACACAAATAGAAACTTACAGGTTATGTTCTGATCTTACTTGATAGACATTTTTTTCTGTCTGCAGTTTAAAATCAAAGTTAACTTCCCTCTTTAATTCCCATTGCCACACACATTTTTTAAGGTAAGTGATAAAGCCTTGCAGCTTTGACACTGGTCACTATTTCTTCTGTTTTCCAGATGATATGTAATTTTTGGACTCAGGTGCATCCCACATTTCCCATCATCTCTCACTTTTCTTCTGTAACCCAGTTATCTCTTTACCCAACAAGTTAGTCTCTCTGCCTGTTATGTCACTCTGTTTGTTATGACAAAGACGAATAAGCTAGATGTGGATTTTCAGTCAGAAATGCAGATGACTTTTCAGCATCAAGAAAGAAGAGACAAAGCAGAAGGAGTTAACAAGAACAAAAAATTATTAAGGACCAATGAGCAAGTCTAGAGAGAAAACATTTGGAAATACTTGAATGTTGATTCTTCTTTTATAACTTACCATATCTCATTTATTACTTACAGCATGTGGCAGATTAAGGAGAAGTCATGTGATTTAAATGCTGTGGCTAAATTACAAATAATGTACAGGGCAGAAGTAAAAAATACTCAAGGACCATATATGTTCAGGAGTAATCTGTTTGGTATGTTGTGGGAGAAGCTAAAAACTAGGAGGAAGAGATTATATTAAGAAAAGAAAAATGCACATTAAATATGAGGGAAGACATTTTTCCAAGCATTAAATACTTGCCTTTATGGAACAATCAGTACCTACTGGGAAGTTAAAGATGTTGCTTCTTTGAAGCATTTATATTTTCCTGGGAAAGGATGTAAAACAGTACAGATAATTATGCCACATTCACTGGTCAATCAACAAAGAATCCTATGAAATTAAGTACTTATTTATTCCAGTGAAGTTGAACATGACATTCTGAATACTGCACACTGTGGGAAGAAAACTAGAAGATATTTTACAAATTTATCAGCTAACATGTGCTAATAAACATATTCTGAAATACTTCTTAATATTAATAGATGAGGATCAACACCAGAAAATCCCAGAGAAAGCTAGTATAGTTTTAATCACCATTACTTTTGTAACAGGGACTAATTAGTCTTCAAAATCGTTGATTATTTGTTAGCAAAGCCATCTGTATCCCATTAAGTGCCATTTCATTGCAACCAATAAAAGCCCACAGATTTTGTACTGACCTGGCAACATGGAGCTGTCTGGTTTTGGCTGAGCTGATTTTACCTCATTTTAGCTATGACAACAATTTTCTAGTAGTCAGGTGCCTATTTTCCAATTTCTTAAACTGTGAAGATCACATACCATAAAGCCATAACAAACCCATGTAGTGAATGAATAACATACATTAGCCCAGGGAAACATAATAACATTGATGTTAATCGGTGCTGGGGAAGCCTTTTATGTAACTTCAGTAGGTCATGGCTCAAAACAGCCAAATTTAAGATGGAAATAATGACGGGAGTTCAAGCCAGCAGTCTATGTTGTAAGAGCATATAAAAATAATCTAAGTGGAATCAAGACGGTGTAAGAAGATGTTCTACCCAGTGTTATGCTCCTTTAGATTGAAATTCAAGATGTTGATAAGCTGTTATAAGTTTCTTTTTGAGGAAGACTGAAACTATCAAACGTTGTATGCAGAGAAAAATTGGAAGGCTAAACTTTATACTGGAGAAAGAGGATAGGTACTGGGAAATTTCTGTGTATCAGTCTTAACTACACTATTCATTACAAGTGTTTATCATTGCAAGTGAACAAATAAGAATACCTGTTTCTGTATTATGATTAGATCACTAAAACTTCAGATAAGCAATATTTTTTTTCTGTATATATAAGGAGTCTTCCCTTTTCACCTGTATCAGTTTTGATTGTAGCATATTTGTTAAACACATAATTTTTCTTGTGAAGACACGTCGTTGATTTCTATCTCAAGTCACATCTATGTAAAGAACTCTGAATTCAAATCTCATGGGACCACCAAAGTCTATCACAATTTAGAAGGACACCATGTCAGCTGTGTCAGTACATACTTTTAACTCCCACAGCTGACAAGCAAAAAGCATGAGCTTACATAAACATTGTAAAGTATAGCCTGATTCCTAGGGATTTTAAAAAAATCTGCTTATTTTAATAGCTTGTAAGCTATGAAAAAGTATAGGTAACACGTCAACCTCTGTTTTGATTTTCTTATCTCAGAAATAGGTATAACCTATTACATATTATAATTGGAGATAGCAAATCAGTACTGAAAGTTTTTAAGTCTCAACATGTATGATTATTACATTTGCTGAATAGTTACTGAAGAATTACTGCTTTTGTGTGTCTGCTTCTATTATTTTTATGTTGGAATCCTTGTTACTTGTATGCAATGACAGTTATCTCCATCATTTTTCCAACTCTCAGATCCTTTATATGCTCCTTTGCATCCAATATTTTACCATCATTTCTTTAAAAGGACAAAAAAGACTAGCACAATATTTTAATTAATGATATGGTGGTCTCTCCTTTTACTGGAGCGTAATCTGTTTTGGTTTTAGCCCTGTAGGCAGGTAATCCCCACACAGCCACTCACTTACTCCTCCCCAATGGGATGACGGAGAGAATAGGAAGGGTAAAAGTGAGAAAACTCATGGGTTGAATTAAAGACAGTTTAATAGGTAAAGCAAAATCTGCATGTGCAAGCAAAGCAGAATAAGGAATTCATTCACTACTTCCTGTCGGCAGGCAGGTGTTTAGCCATTTCCAGGAAAGCAGGGCTGCATCATGCGTAACAGTTATTTGGGAAGAGAAACGTCACAGCTCTGAACATCCCCCCTTTCCTCTTTCTTCCCACAGCTTTTTACTATTGAGCACGACATCATATTGTATGGCATATCCCTTTGGTCTTTTGGGGTCAGCTGTCCCAGCTGTGTCCCCTCCCAACCCCTTGTGCACCCTCAGCCTGCTTGCTGGTGGGGTGGTGTGAGGAGCAGGAAAGGCCTTGACTCTGTGTAAGAACTGCTCGGCAATATTTTAAACATCCCTATGTTATCAACACTATTTTGGTCACAAATCCAAAACATAGTACCATATGAGGTACTATAAAGAAAATTAACTCTATCCCAGCACAAAATGGTACATAATCAAATAAAATTCAGGAAGTTGATTACACTGACTTTCACGTAAAAATTCCAGGCTCTTGGTTTTCGGACTTTTAGTTCCACAAAGGAACAGCTATACAGGGTGAGACTAAAGCTTTACCTAGCACAGTAAACTGTAAGAAAATGACTCAATAATACAGACTTAAAAGACAAGTCAAACTTCTTGTGAAATCTTCACAGCTTCCAGGAATCTTTGATGCAGAGATCTTTCATCAGAATTTGTCCTTAAAATTTGCTATGTATGAAAGGTCAAAATATAGATAAATATTTTAATAATATTATCCATAATAAGGAATGAATATCCGAAGACAGAGTGGAAATCATTACTTGCCTTAAAATAGATGTTCTGCATTATATCTTTAATATTTTGCACCTCAAGACCAGATAATAGCATGTGAAGATGTCATTGGAATGATAGCAATTGCCTGAACATTAGCGTTAACATCGAACCCATTTGCACAATCACAGCCCAATTCAGCGCATATCCATTGCTGTTTATCTCCATTCTGTAGTTTCACCTGCCTTTTCCTTAGTATGAATAAATCATTAGAACAGATGGCAAAAGCTTAGCAATAAAAGGCACTGTCATTTTCCACGTAAGCCCACCATACTCAGTCCACATACATTTGCAAAACAGCACTTCTATGTTTTGGGAATGTATCCTGTTAGAGTTGCTGATCATACTGTATTAACAATTAACCTAAAAGGGAGCTGTTCACTTATTCCATAGAACTAGATCTTTTCACTACAATCTTTAGTTAATTACAGATGGCATGTTCTTACTACATTCACTTCTTTGAAGGCTATGCACACACAAACCACACACATACAATTTCATATCCTGTGGTGAGAGAATGTGATTTACTGTAAAGCAGACACATCTTGAAGATGAAACATTACTGAAACGCATTGAGACTATTAGTCAAAGATCTTACTGATATATGACGGTTTATGAATGTGTCTAGCTGCAGCTCAGACTGGTCATCTTGCAATTGTTAAAACTTCCTGTCGGCTTAGCAAAGTCAGGAGTGAACTAAAGTATTTTCTGCAGTCTTTTTTTCTGTAAGTAATATGAATGGTGTAGCTTCACCATTGATCTAAATAATAATGACATAAGTTTCTTCAATAAATTTTCTTACTAGCACTCACACTGTAACCACCCATATAGTATAAAAAAGTAGATATAAAAAGTAAGTGTAAAGAAAGCATAAACAAAAACAAAGATTGAAACAGTAGTCTTTGCTTTATCCCTAATACTTCTCCGAACTGTCAGATTTCATTTCCATCCTTTACATCCTTTGTTTATGACTGCTATTTCTCTTAGATTGTGTTAAGACACTAACCTGGATAATGTATTTTTTATTTAGAATCAATTTTCTGTTTACATTTAAGTCCTTCTACGCTCCAGTAGAAGTCACCAGCTGAATATCATCCAGAATCATAATGTGTTACTGAAGCAGTACATACTGAACTTGTTTTATACTGATGTGCACCCTGGACAATAATGAACTTTTCTACAATACTAACAGGCAACTTGTAAGTCAAAACTAAAAGAATAGCCCATGAGTAAAAAGACGTGGGCACATATCCTTAATCCTACCTTGCCATAAAGAGAAAACAATAAAAATTTACATAGCTTGCTTTGAGGGCGGTTTTTCAGGTCTAATGCAGTGTGAATTCACGCAGAGATGAAACATTTGAATTTTGTGATTTGCTGATTAATGTATGCTATAAAAACTCAGTGCACCCATTGAGGCTTAACCACTCTGCGACCTCATAACCTAGATTATAATGAAATGGGCACTATTTCATTTTCTGCAAGAGACATATTTCTGAAATTTATGAACTGTATAAACAAATTTTGATGAGGATTAATGTAATTACTGAAAAAACTTTCTGATAAATTAAATATTTTGCTACAGAAAGCTTAGAAGATTGTCGAAGTGAATTTAGTGAAGTTCAAAGTGAGAGATTTGACAGTCCTAGAGTCCAAACAGAAAAAAAAATATCCTAATTAGCATTTTGCATTAGTCACAGACTGAGGCACTGTGTTTCCACAGCCTCTAGTATTATGATTCTACTAACCAAAATGACATTGATACACTTGTAGGAGTCAAAAACATATAACAAAAAAGTGTTCCCTATGCAGAGCAAACACTGTTGAGGAAAATATCTAAGCAAAACAGAGTATAAAAATTGAAAATTCTTTTATTAATATATTAAATGGGTAGTTATTATTTATTACATCCACAGGCATTCTCCCACTGTATTACCTTGCAGTTGAAAACCTTTTAAAGTGTCTGAGTGTTGCAGAAGGTTTCATCTTAAAACCAGTAAGCATCATGAAATTATAAAGTCTGACCTCTTCTATAACACAGGCACTGTATTTTAACCCAATCAGTCTTGCAGTGAATGTAATAGCTTGTATTGTTATGAAGCAACTTTGCTTCCGGAGGTGAAGAATCTATCACTCACAATATTTGATCAATTCTTAGAGTGTTCTGCCTTATTTCTGACTAGAATTACTCCGAATTTAAATTCCAGATATTGGCTCTCATTACTCCTTTCTTAGCTAAATTAAAGAGTCTTTTGGTGTTCATTATTTTCTCTCCATGAAAGCATGACTCTAGGAAAAGTTGAAAAATGTGCTTTAATACGTTTAATACGCTATAAATGTGGTTTATTGATAGTATAATCTTACACAAAATGCTTATGAGTACTGAACAATTACTTGTAGATATCTGACCAGTTAATTACACATAATCATTTGGCTCATTTAATTACATAGCAATACTTGTATTTTAAGCAGAAATATCAAAAGACAGAAGATTATATCTGCTTCTTCTAACCATTCAAATATTCACCTTTTCCTGTGTTGAAGATTTTGTCATGGAAATCTATGAACATAAAAAATTAGGATTTACAAAGTGAAGAATCTGGAAGTGGGTTAAAAGCAATACAATAAGATTTGGGTTCATAAGGTATACGCAAAATTAAAGCAGTGTAATGAATATGCATTGACATCAAAACATCTTTGACATTCATCAATTTTTCTGTCATCAGAAGAGTTAAAAGGATTGAATCTATGCTTAAAAATTGATTAAACAAGTCATTGAAAAAAACTGAGCCTAAATAAAACATTAAATATTCTGAATTTTATTTCAAATACTCAGATTCACACAGAAGAAAAGAACTTAGTGGATTGAGAACTGGCTGAATGGCAGAACTCAGAGGGTTGTCATCAGCGGCACTGAGTCTAGTTGGAGGCTGGTAACTAGTGGTGTCCCTCAGGGGTCAGTACTGGGCCCAGCCTTGTTTAACTTCTTCATCAACGACCTGGATGAAGAGTTAGCATGTACCCTCAGCAAGTTTGCTGATGACACCAAGCTGGGAGGAGTGGTAGATACACCGGAAGGCTGTGCTGCCATTCACCGTGACCTGGATAGGCTGGAAAGCTGGGCAGAGAGGAACCTGATGAGGTTCAACAAAGGCAAATGCAGGGTCCTGCACCTGGGGAGGAACAACCCCATGCATCAGTACAAACTTGGGGTGGAGCTGCTGGAGAGCAGCTCTGCGGAGAGGGACCTGGGTGTCCTGGTGGACGACAGGTTAACCATGAGCCAGCAGTGTGCCCTGGCTGCCAAGAAAGCCAATGGGATCCTGGGGTGCATCAAGAAGAGTGTGGCCAGCAGGACGAGCGAGGTTCTCCTTCCCCTCTACACTGCCCTACTGAGGCCTCAACTAGAGTCCTGTGTCCAGTTCTGGGCTCCCCAGTTCAAGAAAGATGAGGAGCTACTGGAGAGAGTCCAGTGGAGGGCTACAAGGATGATGACTGGACTGGAGAATCTCTCCTATGAGGAGAGGCAGAGGGAGCTGGGCTTGTTCAGCCTGAAGAAGAGAAGGCTGCGAGGGGACCTTATAAAGACTTACAAATAGCTGAAGGGTGGGTGTCAGGAGGATGTGGCCAAGCTCTTTTCAGTGGTGCCCAGCGACAGGACAAGGGGCAATGGGCACAAACGGAAGCATAGAAAGTTCCGTCTGAACATGAGGAAGAATTTCTTCCCTCTGAGGGTGACGGAGCACTGGAACAGGCTGCCCAGGGAGGTTGTGGAGTCTCCTTCTCTGGAGATATTCAAGACCCGCCTGGACAAGGTCCTCTACAGCCTGCTGTAGGTGACCCTGCTTCGGCAGGAGGGTTGGACTAGATGACCCACAGAGGTCCCTTCCAACCCCTACCATTCTGTGATTCTGTGGTTCTGTGATTCTGTGATTCTGTGAACTCCTGCAGAGGATTTTCAGTGTGTCAGCTGACCACAGACTATTTTTCTGATGCCTTATAGTAAGTTATAAATTATCTTTGACTATGAGCATCACATGTCCTGGGGTGAGTCCCTTAGCATGGTTTTCATAGTAAAAGATGCATGTATATATATGATCATAGTTCATGAGTGTGTGTGTGTGTTTCTGTGTGCAGCTGTGTTTAATTCACATTCATTTGCCTGTTTCCTCTCCTTCCCATCCCATGGTCAATATCTACCCAGCAAAGCTGGTAAGTAGAAATTTCAGTGTTACTAAGAACTCACATATTTTGACAAAGTCAGAATTAGTTAGGTGAAAAGAGGAGAAAGGCTTTGTCAGTGAATCTAATGAGAGACCCTATGGAGGAAATGTGTAGTGGAACTTTTTCTTGACTGCTTTTCAAATAATTCAGTGGTTGAAATGATGATACAAACGTTTCAACAGCAAGATGAGCTACCAACCTCAGTCAGTGCCTTGATAGACATACATGTTTGTACAGGACTCAAATCTGTGGGAAAATAGACTTCACAGACTCTGCTGCTCAAACAATAACTACTTTTTTGGGGGAATTCCTTTTCACTCCTGGTCTGAGTTTTTATTCTTAAGGATTGATTGTGTGGTGGAAGCACTAGCTATGCCAGCATCAAGTTTACTACTTGAACTCCTTTACACTTTAGCCACTACTTTCTAGACGAAGAGTGGCTTTTTCAGAATTTTTTTTTTGTCTTTCCAAGGCAGCAAAAACTAAGACAGCAAAGAGACTATGCATTGTGCAGTCTGGGGACTAGGAATCTCCTTGCAGTCCTATTCTCCCTGGTGCTCATACAAGCAGTTACACTGTGGAACACAGTATTTCAGTCGAGACTTGTGTTGCAAAGATGTGGCTTCTGGTTCCTGATTCACTCTGACATAGACATATGTGGCATAAGGGCTATATCTCACACCTGCTGCACTTACAAGAGGTTGAATTAAACTCTCTTATTCACCTTGGAGAAAAAATATGATAAAATGTTGTATGCAGAGTAAAATATTGATTACTGAATTTAGATGAATAAGGATGCCTTCATCATAGTTTTCTTAAATGCTTCTTGTTGTTGCTGCTTTTTTATAACCTGACTCTGCACATATTGAAATTGATCATCTTATTTAAATAGCTTGAGAGCTTGAGTCTGGGTAAAGCTCTCCAGAAAAAAAATACTGCTAACCTCTACAAATGACTACTGACTAACAGGTGTTATAAAATTCCATTGTCTAGCTAACATGCAGGATAAACCTTGGTGTACTGATTTATTCATACCCAAACAGCACTCTCTGGAATAGTTTCATGTTTACAGCCCAGACATTTTAGAGTTAGCCCAAATCAGCAACCACATTTCCATGTGCTATATATAATGAGGGTAGACTTTGATTAAGAGTCCTCAAGCTGACTGCGAATATCAGAAGTGATTTGTTCAGCTGACTGGACGAAGAAAGACAATTGGCTTCAAGCACTTTCATCCAACTAGTCAGAAAGCAAGATCATGGAAACTGCCATTGGGCCAGGAATCGATGTCTGGAAAAAAATACCTGAAGCAGTGGTACTCACTTGCTTTATTTTTAAGACTTTTGTTATTTTCTTTTACAATCTTTGGTAGGAATGCGTTTTTTATAATTTGTTTCGCTGTAAGGTTCTCGTTGGCACTTCCAACTGATCTATATTTGTGTTTCTCAAGCAGTCCAAGACCCATACTCTGAAATCAACTGACTTTGTTACTTCTTTTAAAAATAGTGAATTTTTGAATGGAAATATGCTGTTCACTGAAGTAAATACCGGAGTGCAAGTTCCCATCCAGAAGACAGCATAAAAATATAATACAAATACATGCTGAGCCATATTCTGTCATTATTTTTTTGTATATCCATTCCTGTCTGTCCATCTCTTGCCTTTCAGCTTTACACTTTAAAGTTATTTGTAGAGTACAATTATATATTATATATGCTACCCATAAAAATCTATATAATTTTCCTATTTTGAATTATTATATTAATATGCTTTTTCCATATGTTTGAACAGATTGGTTAAATCTTTTTTCATTTCATTACACAAACATAAATACATCAAGAACCATAATACAGAGCTCAACCCTTTCAATTAGTTTGGTTCTTCTGTATGTAAAATCATAGAACGTATCCAGCTGTTGAATCCAAATAAAGATGTAAGATGCATCATAGAGACAATTCACAACAGTATTGCAAGCAACTTATTTAAAAGTGGTCATAGACAGATAAAAAGGAGATGGACAAGTTAAATGGAATAAGTTTCAGAAGATTTCTCTTTTTGTTATCTCCGACTGATGTAGAAAGTTCACTGATAAAAAGTGAGGGCAGAGGGAGAATTTCACACATGATGAAATACATGGTTTGATGAACAGGTTCAAAGAAAGCATTTCATATAATGTGACTATATACAAAACAAACCAAATAAGTTTATGAGTAAAGAAGAGTCCTGACTGATAAAAGAGAAAGTAACTTTAGTATTGGAAGAGGAAGCCACAAATCTGCTGGTTATAATGGTCTGGTTATGAAACCAGTGCATTCAAGCACGAAGAAAAGCAGTTGTAAACTTGTATGGGGTTTGTGGGCTTTTTGTTGTATTTTTTTTTCTTTTTTTACTTTTTTTGTTTTTGTCAGTGTTGTAGTCATTAATCTTTTCACAGCATTACTTTTACTTGGTTTTGAAATGAAAAATGGAGATTCTTGTTTCTATTAATAAATGTCTACTATGTTCTTAGGGATAAATTTGTGCAACAGCATCAAGAAAATAACTAATAGGAAAAACCTTTCAAACAGTGCTGTGACTATGTTTCACATTCTCCTTTGTATTTGGAACCTGCGATAAAAGAGGTTTTTCATTTTTTCAGTTGGTACCTTATCAGCAGAATATCCAGACTCTGCGTGTTAGATGTCAGGGAAGTACCCACTGCCATGCAAGTATCTGACATCATACATTAAAAAATAAACAGATCAAACCACTGGAAGATTAGCATACACATTAATGAAGTTCATGAGTGATAAAAATTTTGATAAAAGTCTGAAGATGACACGTAATTATTGCACTACTAGAATACAATTAGCTTCCCCTCCCACCCCAAAAAAACAGTCCTGCTGTAACGGAAACCCATTTCAAAGCAGCTTTCCTCTATGTCAGTCTTTTGTGGCCTCTTACAGATTACCTTTTCTGTTCTGGTTAACACTTTCATAGCTGAGAAAGTAATATTTTGATAATTTGTTTTTCTTGTTTTTTCAAATCACAGACTCTGTACTATGTTACATAATTTTTCATCATTATTTTGCCCGTTTCTGTATCTATTAAAGTACATCTTTGCACTCCATTTCTTTAAAAATGTAATTTTTGAAGTATATATAACTGAAAAAAGGAGCCAGTAACCACAGATTTTCTTTGTCTGGTAGCAGTTAAATTCCTTTAAGGCTTTTGCTTTTCAGTTTGCTTACATTTCTTTTAAGTCCTTCCATCCAGCTCACAACTGCTCTGAGCTTTCAGCAAAGTTGTTATCCATTGTTCATTAAGTCATATTTCTTATATCAAATTTTTTCTAGTTACCCCATGTCTCAATCACTTAAATAAATGAAAGTTATATTGATAGCATATTATCCAATGCAAAAAACAATGCTAGTGCAAAATAAAATTAGGGGGGTTTGCTTAGAAGAATGTTAAGTTATAAGATGAAGTTTTATATCTAAGGAATACAGCTTTTCAAAGTTAAGTTTCTAAATCTTACTAAAATGTCAGCAGCAATTAACTGTTCATAATTGCTCCATGAATACCTCTGAAAGGACTTTTCATGAATTTGTTTCAATTCTCCTTAAAAAGGGACAGACATTTTTACACCACAGAAAAGCAGCTGCAGAAGTATTAAAACTTGAAATGTCTCATGGCTCTTGATTTTAAGATTACTGCATAATGGAAAATATTTTTGTTACTACAAGGATTTCACATCCACAGAATGTTAATCTATGCTTCATTTTAAGTTGTGAATGCCATTTGATATTTCTTTTTTGTTATTTTTATTACTTGATTTACTATATTAGTTAGTTCTGAATAGTGATATTTTTTCAGCAAGAAAACGTAAACCACAATATTTCAATATACAACACCCTAATCATTTTCCAAATAGGGATACATAGTTTTTATGTGCGCTTTCATCCATCAACACCTACAAAAAGGGATTTTCTTAAACTCTGCGGAAATACAAGAGAACCATATACTTAACAATATGAAAAATTACATTGAAGTAAACAGCCTACTTGTGCTTAAGCATATTTAAATACAATTCAGTTCAACTAAACTGAACTGAAATAGGGCAGAACACAATTATGAAACCTCCTAGTTATGTCAAGTGCTTTTCTCTCTGTTTTTATTTAGTTGTTTGCTTGTTTAAGTCTTCAAAACTCCTAGGCAGCCACAGACAAAAAGCCCATTTTAGGTAACAAGAAAGAAGAAAGCACAAAATTTTATATCTTGAGTTTATACCTTTAAAATAAAGATTTCTAATAAAAGTAAGCTTCCTGCACATATAAAATTTTTTCATGAAAGGGTTAACTTTGATATTAACTGAGATTTTAACTTGCTCCTTGCATGCTTGTGTGCTTATATTTTCATGCAAGACAGAGTGTCCTGCTTTAGAAGAGTCAATAGATTTGAGGTTGAGATACTGAGATTAATAAGGGGAACATGGATTGCCACCATATATGGTGTTGACTGTAAGTCTAGGCAACTGTGGAATTATTAGCAAAATTAAGGTTTTACATCTGAAAATTAAGGTTTATATGAAAAATGTAGTAGTGTTCACCCATTGAGGAAAAGCATGAAATCAAAAGGAGCTCTGAGGATGGGACACAACTGCAGCAGGCACGCAAGGAATCCACTAACACAGCAACTCCCTGCAATGTACCATAGAGAATGGAGCGGAGTGGAGACTCCGTGGCCATGCTCTGTGATGATAAAGTGGGAAGAAATGGTCCTCTAGCACTGAGAAGCAGCTCATCTGGCCCCCTGATCCAACAGGTTTTCGAAACCTTGCCAAAGTGCTATCCTCTCGTGAACTTAGCTCATTTTAATATTATTGTAATACCAAAACACACCTCCATCCCGAAGGCTACCCGCCTACGAGGTGCGACCACCCCTCTTCGAGTCCATGCTCTCGATTTTTCATAAACTATACCTTTAAACATGAAGTGAGAAAATTTTACACCAATCATGATAAAAGGTATGTATGACTACAGTCACTCAAACTCCACCTTAAAGGTAGAAAGGATATAAAAATAGCCAGGGAAATAGGGGATTTTCGGAGAAGAAGATAACACTGTAGATGTTCGGAGGAAAAGAAGATAACACTGTGAGCAAGTCAAGGGAAACTCCACCTCAGACTGCCTCCGACAGCCAGGATTGGCTGATGGGCTGAGCCTTGCTTCTCCCCCCCTTGGGACGCCTTGGGTGAGACTTAAACTAAGCGCTTTTTTCTCAGGAACAGTTACTCCCTAATGTTTATAGCCAGGCTGTATTATTTATAACCTTTTCACGCGTTGTATATTTGCACGTGCTTTCTTGCAGACAGTCACTATCACCGGCAATTCAAAAAACCTATATACCTGTTGCACAAATAAAACTGCACTGTTTAAGTAGCCAGTTGTCACAGTTTCTCACTGAACGCGACCAAATGCGGCCGTGCTAGTTCATGAGCACGACTGGACTGAAGGTGCAGACTGCTATTAGTGTATCCAGAATCGTGGTAGTTTAATATACATATTAAACGCGACTGGACTGGTAGTGGCAAACTGGACATCACTCAGAATTTAAACCTAGCTGCACCTAGCCTCTCACTCCGGTGAAGAGAGTTAGAATGCAAGGGGGTTTATTTTCTGCCAAATTAATGCGACAGCAACAATTAGCAAATTTTTTATTCAGTTTGTGAAAAAAAACACAAGCCAAAACCCAACCAGGTTTCTTTTCATGCAAAAGAAGATCAAAGGACAAAATCTTGTCATTTTTGATGAAATGGAAGCTTTGACTTCCAACCAGGAGTAGAATGACATATTGTGATCAATAATGACTGGTGAGAGGCTGAGATGGTCTTCAAATTTAGACCAGAGGCCATACTTTATGAATATGGAATTTTTGAGCATTTTTGGCAAGTTCTAGAGGATGACTAAACATAAAAGGTCCTGCTATAAACTGGGTTTATTAGCAGATCACCAATGAGTTTAATAATGTTTTTCTTATTCAATCCATATGAATAACTGGCCAAGGGTTTTGCATAAAGTTACAAGTACGTTGAAGTTCTTAATTCAATTTCTTTGTTTTAGCACAGTTCCTTAAGATTACAGTCATCACAAAGAATTGTGAGTTAATTCAATTTTATCCAGAATTGCAATTAGGAGGCATTATAACATGCTAGCTATTCACAAAATCACAGAATCACAGAATAGTAGGGGTTAGAAGGGACCTCTGTGGGTCATCTAGTCCAACCCCCCTGCCAAAGCAGGGTCACCTACAGCAGGCCGCACAGGACCCCGTCCAGGTGGGTCTTGAATATCTCCAGAGAAGGAGACTCCACAACCTCCCTGGGCAGCCTGTTCCAGTGCTCCGTCACCCTCAGAGGGAAGAAGTTCCTCCTCATGTTCAGACGGAACTTCCTGTGCCTCAGTTTGTGCCCATTGCCCCTTGTCCTGTCACTGGGCACCACTGAAAAGAGCTTGTCCCCATCCTCCTGACACACACCCTTCAGAAATTTGTAGGCATTTATAAGGTCCCCTCGCAGCCTTGTCTTCTTCAGGCTGAACAAGCCCAGTTCCCTCAACCTCTCCTCGTAGGGGAGATGTTCCAGTCCCCTCACCATCCTCGTAGCCCTCTGCTGGACTCTCTCAAGTAGCTCTTCAGTATCTTCAAAGATGTAATTTTAACGTGAAAATGTAAAAACTAAAGAAATGGTCAATTCTGTTACCACAAGTACGACCATAGCACTTTGAAGCACTGACATATACTTCCATAAATCCAGAATTAAAGGTTCAGAACTTATTCCATTTATTAATCAATAAGCAGATATTTTAGGCATAAATCTTCTATAATTATTACATAATCCATCTTTTACATGCTACTGAATCCTTTTACTATGTGCAGAACTACTGTATTATATTGAGGTGAAACTTTTATCTGCTAAATGGGAAGGATATATTAAAAAAAGCAAATGTTTCAGTTACTTAATGGAAACTAATTTTTTAATAAGCTTGTAGTGTATATGGGGAAGTGATGTAGAAGGTAAAGTCATCATAAGGACAGGGGTTTTTGTGGGGATTTGACTGAATATCATAGTTGCATACAGGACATTAACTTCAGCGGGAGGATACAACACTCAGACCCATCCAATTTTAAGAGACAAAATACGCCAATCTGAGAATCAGCTATTACTTTAAATTTGCCAAAGGTATATGTATTGCCCCACCACTTTCAAAGGTATTTTTATATTTCAATACAGTTAAAATACATATTACTAAAACATGTGCATGTACCATGAGATGGCATATAGAGTTATAAGCAACACCAAAACCTCCAAAATTACACTTTCTAAATTAAGCTCTGTCACAGATTTCCTCAGTGATGCTGGATTAATACTGATACATCCACTTTTCTATCTTAGAACTGTCTGCCAGATTAATAAACTACTTCAGGATTTACATAACATTATTTCAATATATGTCGCCCACATATTTGTCACCAAACTACTTTATTCAGTCCTGTATCTCATCTTGTAAAAGTAGTATCTCCTCTCAGCATGCCCCAGGTCAGTTCAGCTGAACAGACTCATGGAAACATAGAATCATGAAGGTTGGAAAAGACCTCTAAGATCATCAAGTCCAATCGTCAACCCAACATCACCATGCCTGCTAAACCATATCCCGAAGTGCCACATCTACAAATCTTTTCAACACCTGCAGGGATGGGGACTCAACCACTTCCCTGGGCAGCCTATTCCAATGTCTGAGCACTCCACCAGTAAAGAAATTTTTCCTAACATCTAATCTAAACCTCTCCTGGCACAACTTGAGGCCTTTTCCTCTTGTCCTGTCACTAGTTACTTAGGAGAAGAGACCACACCTGTCTCACTACAACCTCTTTTTAAGTAGTTGTAGAGAGCAATAAGGTCTCCCCTCAGCCTCCTCTTCTCCAGACTAAACAGCCCCAGCTCCCTCAGCCACTCCTAGTAAGACTTGTTCTCTAGACCCCTCACCAGCCTCGTTGCCCTTCTCTGCACATGCTCCAGAAACTCAGTGTCCTTCTTGTAGTGAGGGGCCCAAAACTGAACACAGTACTCCAGGTGCGGCCTCACCAGTGCCCAGTACAGGGGCACGATCACCTCCCTGCTCCTGCTGGCCACACTATTCCTGATACAAGCCAGGATGCCAGTGGCCTTCTTGGCCACTTGGGCACACTGCTGGCTCATGTTCAGCCAGCTGTCGACCAGCACCCCAAGATGTTTTTCTGCCGGGCAGCTTTCCAGCAAATCTTCCCCAAACCTGTAGCGTTGTATGGGGTTGTTGTGACCAAAGTGCAGGACCTGGCACTTGGCCTTGTTGAACCTCATACAGTGGGCCTCGGTCCATCGATCCACATCCCTTTGCAAAGCCTTCCTACCCTCAAGCAGATCAACACTCCCACTCAAGTTGGTGTCATCTGCAAACGCACTGAGGGAGCACTCAATGCCCTCATCCAGATCATTGATAAAGTTATTAAACAGGACTAGAACCAAAACTGAGCCCTGGAGAACACCACTTGTGACCGTCCGCCAGCTGAATTTAAGTCCATTCACCACCACTCTCTGGTCTTGGCCTTCCAGCCAGTTTTCTATACAGAGAAGAGTACACCCATCCAAAGCACGAGTAGGTAGTTTCTCCAGGAGGCTGCTGTGGGGAACGGCGTCAAAGGCCATACTAAAGTCCAGGTAGATGACATCCACAGCCTTTCCCTCATCCACTAGGCAAGTCACCTGGTCATAGGAGGAGATCACGTTAGTCAAGCAGGACCTGCCTTTCATGAACCCACGCTGGCTGGGCCTGATGCCCTGGTTGTCCTTCACACGCTCTGTGAGCACACTCAAGACAAACCGCTCCATAATCTTGCCCGGCATCGAGGTCAGGCTGACAGGCCTGTAGTTCCCGGGATCCTCCTTCCAGCCTTCTTGTAAATGGGTGTTACACTGGCGATCCTCCAGTCATCTGGGACCTCTCCTGTTCCCCAGAACTGCTGATAGATGATGGAGAGTGTCTTGGCCAGCTCCTCTACCAGTTCCCTCAGTACTCTTGCGTGGATCCCATCCAGCCACACAGACTTGTGAGTGTTTAGGTGGTGTAGCTTGTCATTAACTGCTTCCTCCTGGATTATGGGAGATTTGTTCTTCTCTCCTTCCCTATCTTCCAGCAGTGGGGGCTGACTACCCTGGGAATAACTAGTCTTGATTATGAAAGGCTGATGCGAAGAAAGCATTAAGTACTTCAGCCTTTTCCTCATCCTTGGTGCCAATATTCCCCCTCACATCCAATAAGAGATGGAGACTCTCCTTGGCCGCCTTTTTGTTGTTGATATATTTGTAAAAACATTTTTTGTTGTCCCTGACAACAGTGTTCAGCCTGAGTTCTAGCTGGGCTTTTGCCTTTCTAATTTCCTCTCAGCATCACCTAACAAGACCCCTGTGTTCCTCTTGAGTCTCCTTCCCTTTCTTCCATAGGTGGTAGACCCTCCTTCTTTTCCTGTGTCCCAGCAAGAGCTCCCTGTTCAGCCAGGCCCGTCGTCTTCCCCGCCGGTACGTCTTGCAGCACATGGGGACAGCCTGCTCCTGTGTCTTTAAGACTTCCTTCTTGAAGAATGTCCATCCTTCCTCGACCGCTTTGCCCTTCGGGACTCTTGCCCAAGTGACTCTCTCAACCAGTGTCCTGAACAGTCAAACGTGAACTTCTGAGAGTTCTTCTAGAACCTCTTCTATTTTCAGGTACTGTTGTTCTCCTTGCCATTAAAATACAGATACTGCAACAATACAAGTCTGGAGGAAACCTTAAAAATCATGTTTTGTGTTATCGTGCCCATAATTTGTCTTTCATTTATTTTCATGTTATTCACTGCTGTGTTCTGAATCTGCTCTTTAGTCTCTTGTGCCCTGAAAGCAATGTATTTCTTTCTTGTCCTGAGTCCCTACTTACTTCTGTGTCTGTGTTTACAAAAGATACCTAATTTTTACAACTTTTCTTTCTGTTATATTAGCTCATAATAATAACACCTACTTTGTTTTCACTTATATTAATATAGAATAGTAACAGACAATAACAGCACAGATATTAACACATTCAAAACACATGCCAGAAATTTAAATACTACAGCATCACCAAGGATGGAAGGAAAGAAGAAGTGAAGTAGAAAGAAGAGCAATCAGTCATATGGATTTTCACATCACTGGAAGATGTAAGATACTGCAGTTGTGAAGACAGCATAAGAGTGTGGAAGAATAAAAGAGACTTTCTAGTTTACTCTGTCACTGAGTATTACTTAGAGGACGAATTTGTCAACATCTGTTGAAAATATTTCCATGCTGATGCTGCTACACTGAACATTTCCTTTGAATTGATCTACACTATCACAGTCTTCCTTTATATCCCCTTTCTTTTCTTCTCATAGAAAACTGATAGTTAACATGACTTTGACAGTAGATCTGCAGCCAAATCCTCTGCAGACTGAAGCCTGTTAAAGACTTCTCTTAGACTAAAATGAGCTGGATTATGACAGTATTGGTTTTCAAATAAAAATATTTGTGAAGGATTCAGAGACATCAGGCTGAACACTGGACAGTCCCATGTCATTTGTTTAATACTTTCCATTATATATTACAGTTCCTGTTCCACTTTTAGTTATTTTCCAGCTTTTGAAATGTTGAAATTAAGAGAGGAAAGTCATCATTTACTGGATTCTACGCCAAGTCTTCTTGTTGTTTTCTCAAAAAATACTTCAGCTTTTCAGCCTTGCACAGTTCAACAGTTGGCATGACTTGGCATTAAACTTTTAAATCAGAAGTTATGTTTCACCAGGGATTTCAATTAGAAAAGTACAGTTTTTACGAAGCATGCTTTTATCAAGAAATTAGAAATTACACTTGATTTTTTTTTTATCTGTCACAATAGATTATTTATTGGGGAAGAACGGTATATACACATTATAACTTCGAAAGCTAGTCATAGTGAGATCATCTTGTTAGCCATCTCTAGAAACTGTACCTTCTCTGATTCCTCTTGTGGAAATTCTTATTTTTGTCTTCTGGTTCTAGAAGATATCTGACTAATTTATATTCCTCAGATAGGTGCTTAATGTTAAATGTTAACAAGGAAATGAATAGAGTAGCAACAAAACTGCTAACACAAGAAAAGAAACTGTGCTCCTTTGAGTAGAATGCCAAATATGTTCCTTCAGAAAAAGGATAATGATGAAGGTATTCCATACTGTAACACGCACTAGAAACATCCTTATGGTAAAGAAATAATTAAAAGCAACAAACTTAGCAAAGATACCATGATGTGAGCATTTTCAGTTCAGTAATTCCAGAAAACAATAATCCAAGGGCCAAGGCCTAGAAAATTACTGCAGAATATATGCTAATTCTTAAAGCGTGTTTAAAACCAGGTAGAAGGGTTCTGGCAGAGTTTTTTAATCAATTTTTTTTCTGTAATGACTCCTGTGCGTTCACTGAACATTTACTTATATCAAGAAAAAGAAATAGAGGCTGGTTAGGTACCAGGGAAACATTAATAGTAGCGCATAACACAAATATGAAAAGAAGAAAAAGACAAAATCAACTATAAAAGTGTACTTCGTGCTGAGGTTCAAGGGACTATCTCTTCATTCTCTTACTTCTGAGGACATGAGTAAGGAAAGAGTGCATACAACAATTCTTTGAGTGAATAAAAACCTCTCTCTGTAAGAGATGCCATAGATCATTGTTCGCAGTTTCCAAGTGCCTATTTTAGTAAAAAGAATTTGAAAAATTATATCAACTGGTAATGCAGGCACACTGACTGATATCAGACCCCCTTGGTGTAGTAATGAATGCTCTTCTCAAATATTGATGAACTTCTTCCTTCTTGACCTGCTCTTAGATCCTGCTCATAAGAAGAGCTTGTGGACCATCATCATTTAGGGCTTATTACAAAATCCACTTGAATCCCCTCAGTTGAAGGGTTCTCCTTATTAACTCCTTTTCAAGGAAAATCTTTGACTAATTTTGACCACCAGAAATACTTCTTCAACGAGACAGCTAGAGAGCCGTATACACTGACAGCTTTCATTAGCCTGTGCCTCATATTGATGTTGAATCCTTATTGCCTGCAAATATAACTTTGTTGAAACGAACAATAAAGAACTTTCTATGCCTACAGAAGCTTTCCAGAACCTTTTGTTCCTATGGAGTACAGGGAATAAAGATGCAGGGGGAAGAATAAGGAATTGTCAAAACAAATCTGTAGACCCAAGATGTGTGTTTAGATTATTTTTGCCAGTGCATTTAGCAGTAGGGGACATTGTTCTCAGTCTTCACAGTGTCTTTTTTCTATGGTCAATGTATTGCTAACTCCAGGATGGATGTTAGTAGCTATCATTGAGATGATCGTGTCTCTCTTTATTCCTCTGGGAAGGAAGATACAAATATATTAAGATTTTGCTGTATAGACATCTGTAAAAACAATACATAAACCTCATTACAATAATATTCTGTTGTTTCTGTAGATTTTGAATCATACCCATTTGTAAATAGCATCTTGTTCCTAAACTTCAGCTGAGAATAGAATAAAATGTTACCTTGACTATCTCTAAAACTTGTCAGTGCATAGCATTTTTTTTTCTTTCCAATTAGCTGAAAAGCCTACGTATGATTTAAAAGGTTTTCTAGCTGGTCCACACAACAGGCTGTAAAACAAACATATGTAATTTCAGACTGCTGAATCTAGCTAGTGAAGCTTGGCAATGCCTTGCTAACCTCATCCTGAAGTAATCACAGACAAGAAAGAGAAATTTAATTTATTTTTAAGCAAAAAATATTTTCTTTTCTAGCCTGAAATACATTGATCTCTATCAAGCTACCTATCTGTATGACCTGTATGTATTTAGTTCTTCTGTTATAGAGATCAGATATTCTAAACACATACCTTACGATTTAATTTAACAAATTCATGAGCACTGTAAAGCTGACCTTCCCCACTTTATACGCAAAGAATTATCTATGAGCCTATGTTATTAATCTGCAGAAGATACAAAGAGCCTGTCAACTTGGGAAGGCATGGGGAAAACAGAAAAAACCAAGGTGCCTCTCTACATATCCTTTTGAACCCCCCCAGGGCTTGGTCTCCAGGCAGGCCACACTGTGAACACTGTTCAGTTATCAGTGCTGATAAATCAAAGAGTATGTGTGTGTGATACAATATATAACTTTTTGCCCCTGATCATAGAAATTGATTTGCTGTACACATTAGCTTGCACTTTTTGCAATTTTGAACTCAGATTATTAAATGTTGTTTCAACATTAACAGACACTTAAGAGAAAGAAGACAGACTGTAACAGGAGAGCTAGCCAGATCTCTGTGGCAGAACTGCTGAGATATCAGGTAGAGATCTAGAGGAGGTGAACAACATATGGAGACTATTGAAATGAAACAGTGATGGACTTCAGGTGATTTCAGTTCCTTGAATGAGACAAGAGTCAAAGAAGAAGCTTCTGTGCCAAGCTGGAAAGCATCAGGTTTCTGAAGACTTTTTGAAAAAAGGTAAAATTTTCAGGCAATTGAAATGTAGATGGTAAACATAGTTTAGACTCACATTAGAAGATCCCTGCTTGTGGGAGAGAGATGGATGATATACTGAATCAGTTTATATGGAAAAAATAAACCCGAGGCTGTGACGGTATTGATTATTCCAGAGTTAATCATTTATATAAGATTAATAGAGTGACTCTAAAAACTTTGTGTCTCTGAAACTTTGAGGAGGGAGGGGAGGGAAAGTATCCAGAGGAAGACATATCTAGTGGTCCTACCTACAAGCAAAAGGGGGAAAAACTGTACCAAAAAGATTTATATATGAAGGTAAGAATTGAAAACTCATGCATGCCTCAGTGTTCTTATTTAATTTAGAAGAGCCTAAGAAAAGTCTAAGAAAAAATAAATCACAATAGGTGACTATTATCTGTGTTGCACACATGAAGATTTGTTTATAACTCCGGGAATTATGGTATGTAAGTATTCATTTCTGGCTTAGAATACCTGCTTTGCTGTAACAATAGCACCTGCATGATATTTATGGGAATAAACAGAAGAGAATGCATCTTCCCTTCCTCTCACACAGCAGAGGTAGGCAAAGCAGAAAAAAAAAGCAGAACATTATTTATAGACAGCAAGGTAGATGTTTGGGTTTTCAAACTATTTTCCCGAACTGGAATACTACAGTAAAAAGTTGGATTTTTTTATTGTAAGCTTTTTCTGTTTCTACAAACAACAGCAACAGAGAGAGAAAAAAAATAGAAAAAATAATAAATCAGTAGTTTCGCGACCCAAGAAAAATAGTTTCATTCAAGAAAGAAAACTCCTTCTGTCATGATAAGAAAGCTCAGAAGTCTACCCTGGTTTTGGTTCTATTTTGAAGTACTTTTTTCAATTGCATATTTTTTTTATGTAGAAGTTATGTATCATATACAGACCTTATGTCTTTGTTATCACTCAAAATATGTTGAGAAATTGAAAGTTCAAATAACCATTTTACCTGTTACATTATCAATAAAGTAAGTAGGCAAAACTGCAAAGAAGTCTGTGGTGTAGTTTACTTAAAGAAAATACCCTAGAAGGCTCTAGCAAATTTGGATTAGTTCTGAGTTTTAAGGGTGCTCACACGCCCTTTTAGCCCCCATCAGGTATCTAGTGAAGGGATGCAAATCACAGAACCACAAAATCACAGAATGGTAGGGGTTGGAAGGGACCTCTGTGGGTCATCTAGTCCAACCCTCCTGCCGAAGCAGGGTCACCTACAGTAGGCTGCAGAGGACCTTGTCCAGGCAGGTCTTGAATATCTCCAGAGAAGGAGACTCCACAACCTCCCTGGGCAGCCTGTTCCAGTGCTCCGTCACCCTCAGAGGGAAGAAATTCTTCCTCATGTTCAGACGGAACTTCCTGTGCCTCAATTTGTGCCCATTGCCCCTTGTCCTGTTGCTAGGCACTACTGAAAAGAGCTTGGCCCCATCCTCTGACACCGACCCTTCAGATATTTGTAAGTATTTATAAGGTCCCCTCGCAGCCTTCTCTTCTTCAGGCTGAACAAGCCCAGTTCCCTCAGCCTCTCCTCGTAGGAAAAAAGTTCCAGTCCCCTCACCATCCTTGTAGCCCTCCGCTGGACTCTCTCCAGTAGCTCCTCATCTTTCTTGAACTGGGGAGCCCAGAACTGGACACAGTACTCCAGATGAGGCCTCACCAGGGCAGTGTAGAGGGGAAGGAGAACCTCCCTTGACCTGGTGGCCACACTCTTCTTGATGCACCCCAGGATCCCATTAGCTTTCTTGGCAGCCAGGGCACACTGCTGGCTCATGGTTAACCTGTCGTCCATCAGGACACCCAGGTCCCTCTCCGCAGAGCTGCTCTCCAGCAGGTCCACCCCAAGCCTGTACTGATGCATGGGGTTATTCCTCCCCAGGTGCAGGACCCTGCATTTGCCTTTGTTGAACCTCATCAGTTTCCTCTCTGCCCAGCTTTCCAGCCTATCCAGGTCACGCTGAATGGCAGCACAGCCTTCCAGTGTGTCTAACACACCTCCCAGTTTGGTGTCATCAGCAAACTTGCTGAGGGTACATTCTAACTCTTCATCCAGGTCGTTGATGAAGAAGTTAAACAAGGCTGGGCTCAGTACTGACCCCTGAGGGACACCACTAGTTACAGTTCTCCAACTAGACTCAGTGCCGCTGATGAGAATCCTCAGAGTTCTGCCATTCAGCCAGTTCTCTATCCACTTCACCGACCACTCATCCAGCCCACACTTCCTGAGCTTCCCTAGGAGGATATTATGGGAGACTGTGAAAAGCCTTGCTGAAGTCTAGGTAGACAACATCCACGGCTCTCCCTTTGTCTACCCAGCCAGTCATGTCATCATAGAAAGCTATCAGATTGGTCAGGCATGATTTCCCCTTGGTGAATCCATGCTGACTACTCCTCATAACCTTCTTTTCCTCCACTTGCTTGATGATGACCTCCACAATAAGCTGCTCCATCACCTTTTCCGGGATGGAGGTGAGGCTGGCCAGCCTGTAGTTCCCTGGGTCCTCCTTCTTGCCCTTTTTGAAGATTGGAGTGACATTGGCCTTTCTCCAGTCCTCAGGCACCTCTCCTGTCCTTCAGGACCTCTCAAAGATGATGGAGAGTGGCTCAGCAATCAGAAAGATAAATTCAGATTGTGGGTTAGATGCTGGTCAGCTACTGAAAGTTCATGACTTTTCATAATTTAAAGTTTATGGCTTTGCTTAGGAGTACAGTGACAGCTTGGGGAAGCATCTCCATTTTTCATTAGTCCTGTTTATTCAAAAGATGAAAACTAAAAACAAATATCTTATTTCTCTTCTTTGTCTGGTCTTCTTCGCTCATATTTGAGCCAGTAATCACTATTGCTATGGATGCACATGATAGCTGTGACCAATAAGATGATGATTTTGGGTAGGATTTGCCACATATTTTATTACAGTAGGGAAAAGCAAAACTGAAAACTGAAAAATCACTAAAAACTCAGATAGATAGGGATGGAAAGATAAGTAGAAACAGGCGCAGTTTCAAATACTTTTTGATTCTAGACAGGATTAAATCACATTTTGAATGAAAGGCAAAAGGTGAATTTACATTATAACTAAACAGTATTTCCCATAACTGTCAATTTGATATTTTCTTAATTTGCTGTATCACATGATGTATCAACTATTTCCTACTGAACTTGGGAGCATTCTTGGAAGAGAAGTGATATAGGTCAGAGAAATGGGAAGATGTAATGCTGTTACATTTCCGTCTTTCAGTTCTACAACAAGCCTCGTGAGACAGTAGTTCTGACAGCAAATCCTGTCAAAATGAGACTCTTGAATAAATAACATGAAGTCTGTTCTGTGACATGCCCAGGAAGAAATAAAATTCCCAATAAATTTAATTTACCCTTTGATTGCATTATACAGTCATGATATCCAGATGACCATGCAGATCGTCATTGCATTGGCAAAAATTAAAAAGAGTACTCATAAAACCTCATCTCAAAACTCTCACAAAGAAAATTTCAGGCAATAGCATAAGGTCATTAGCCTGTTAAATAAATCAGAAAAAAAATATTCTTTGTTAAAGTCAATTGATTAACAGTTGGCAGTAAAAAATTCACTGTTTCTAAATTATTTTCCCTCTACTTTATTACCTTCATTGTAACTAAAATAATGAGTTATGAAAACATATCTGTTCAGACTTGGGGTTTATACTTCTTACCATAAAATACATATTTCATGACTCACCTGAAGAGCCACAAAACTCACGTAACTTCATAGAAATTATGCTAATACACATCACACTTTCATAAATTGTGAATTTCAGAGTGCCCATGACAGTTAAGGTTCAAAACCAATACCTGGTGCTGCACCAAGATGCACATGGGGAACAGGGCAGTCACACCACCCCAGGGCCTAAGCAACCACACCTGAACCCTCCCAGGCAAATGGTTGTCTAACTTGTACTTTAACGCTGATACTCTGCCTTGCTTCAGCCTTGCTCTCCCTAGACTGACCTGAGTTTTATCTTCTTTCACTGGATTTCAGTGCATTCATGCCAAGGTGTTGGCTGCAGGGAGCTGCATGGGCGGCTCTGTGTGGAGAGGTCGGGGCTGCTCTGTGCAGGACACAGCCGGCTCCAGCCAGTTTCAGCCGGCTCTGACAGACCCACCACAGGACACAGCTGAGCCCATCAGCCAAGACTGGTATGCCTCTAGGAAACTATCATTAAAATAGGGCAAAAACATCACAGAAGTGTGAGGGGGGAAGGGGGGGGGGAAATGGTGTGAGAAACGATCCTGCAGCCACTAGGGTCGGTGAAGATGGAGGGGAGAAGGTGCTCCAGGCACCAGGGCAGAGCTTGTCCTGCAGCCTGTGGAGAGGACAGCAGTGGAGCAGATACCCTCATTGCAGCCTGTGGAAAACCCCACAGCAGAGTGAGTGGATATTCCCTGAAGGAACTGCAGCCCATGGAGGAGCAGGGGAAAAGTGTGAGGAGAAGGAACTGTTACAGGCTGACTGTAGCCCCGTTCCCCATCCCCTTGCGCTGCTCAGGGCAGGGAGGTAGGAAGTCAGAGATGAAGGAGTGACTTTGAGCCTGGGAAAGGGGGATGAGGGTGAGGGAAGGTGTTGTATTAATTTATCTTTGATTCTCACAATCCAAATCTATTTTATTTGGCAATAAACTAAAGTTTTTCCAAGTCTAGACTGTTTTTCCCAGGATGGCAATTGATAAGGTATTTCCCTGTCTTTATCTCAACCCGTGAGTTTTTCAGTCGTATTTTCTCCCCCCTGTCTCATTGAGGAGGAGTGAGAGAGCAGCTGGGTGGGGGTCTGGCAGCTTGCCAAGGTCAGCTGCCCACAGTATAAAAGATTAGAAAAGTGGGGCAGAAAAAAAAAGAATCCCAAACCCCACCAAAACAAAAAAAATACTGCTTGATGCCTAGATTATGTCTTCATAATATATAGTTTGACAATTAAGCACATTTCAGGGAAAGCTTATGAGAAGAAATCTATGGCTTCATTCTGTGCCTCACTGATAATGTCAAAATGTAAAGGCAGACTACAGCTTCTGCTCCATCTCCATCATTTCATAGTTGAAAGGATCAGCACACATAATTTAGCCTTTATCTGTGAGGAAGGACTTGCTTACTTGGTTGTCCAAATCAGTGCCTTTTTGGAGCTGTTAATTTTTTGAAGGTAAGTAAGCAAATTTTGTATGAAAATTGAGGATTTCAGTGACTACGTAATGTCCCGTACCTTCCTTACACAATATCTACTTTCACAGCAGATCATTGAGATTACATGCAGATATTAGGTTTTGAAAAGCAAAATAAAGGCTTACACCTGAGGTGTTTTCCTTTTATATATATAGATAAATTGATTTTACTTTTTAATATCAAACATCAACCAGGAGCCAAGCTTTTATTCCCAAACCATCATAGCCAAGTTTCACAAGAGAATGCCTTTCCAGAATTTCAAGAAGAATGTGGTCAGAAATTGAAACCTATGTAAGAATAAAAAAAATTTCCCTTGTGAGAGGTCCTATTCTAGACGTACAGGTCCATTCTGACCTAGAATTTCCATTTGTGCCAGTGTAGGATTCAGGGCTGCATTGGTCTTAATGGTTTCTGTAGGAAATGGCTTTAGATTACAAAAATCAGTACTCAAATTTTCTTTGTATGGGTTTTTATTTTATATTATTTTTCAGATCTGTATTTTATTCTAGCCTATTTAAGATTTCAGACTGTGCACATCACTGTAATCATCTGAGCATCATCCCAGAAGCCAAAAGTGCTTGCAGTCTCCTCAATCTTTATCATTAAGGTATAGCTGTGAAACTACCATAGCTTTGTTTTAATGAGCTACATTTCTTGTTCTAACAAACCTCAGTGACAATTCTCGTCTTAGTCTTGAGAAAGCAGAAGCAACACAGTGTTGCTGAAGATTTTTATTTTCACTTTTACTGTCTACTCTGTTCCCTATAACAAGTTTGTAAAGGCAAAATGCATTTTTTTAAATTTTACTGCATTGCAACAAAAGGCCCAGTGACACTTACTCTGCAATCAGAAGCCAGGGCTGTATGCTCAGTTAGAATGCACTGGTGTAACCCTAGTCACTTCACTGGACTGACACAATTTCACAACAGATACAAAACCTCAGCGATAGCCACTAAATCAGAAAACACAGTAGTGTCCAGCCAAAGCATCACTGACCTGTTTTCACTTAAAAAACCTGCTAATAGGAAACAAGCATTTTAGGTTAAAAATGATTATTTTAATATAACAATTTCCCTGAATGCAACTCATTAGACACACACAATTTATAATGACATTATCAAATGTCTTCAATAAAGAAATAGTATAGACCACCACACCACACCAGTGTGTGAATTAACACACTTGAATCAGAAATATGCTGCTGCCTGCTGCACAGAACAACAGTTGGATTTGGCTGTATGTGTCAGATCAAATCATAGTTACCAAAAGCATTCACTTTTCTGATATCAACAGAGCAGACAAAGAAACCTTCTTGGAGAAGATGTTTACACCAAGGATAAACAGAGCTAGAGATTAAGACATTCAGGAGCAGGATACCACTGAGCAGATGCTAGGTGATGGCAGGAATTAGGGACGCTCACAGCAGAAATGCCTACTGCCAGCTGCAACCACCCTAATCACTGTGAGACAGGGTGCCAGAAACATGGAAAAATGTAAACGGATAATCAGGAGTGAGAGGAAGAAATGGTTGGCTGTGGTTTGCTATATTGACATTGGTGTTTAAGACTGACTGTCAGATTTAGAGCAGCAAGAAATGACTGGAAGTCACTGAGAATTTTCAAAAATACTCTATTTTAAAATGAGAAAGTTCTGTATTCTTGGAACCACTGTGACAGAAGGATTTAGAAAATGATCCTTCACTGAGTTATGAAGGATGAAGCACCAATGACTATATAATTTCTCAGACTATATCTTCCAAATATCATCTCTAATATAAAGACAAATCTGCTTATACTGGAATTTGTTTTGACAGTTCAACTGTTCCTGCATCAAATTACACTTCAATTTAAGGTCAAAATCCTTTTTAATTTATCAGTTATGAATAGTCACACTCAGTAAAACACTGAAGATGCGTTGTTAGAGCAAGGCTTGCACCACTGAATTTTGCTGAGGAACTCGAGAGCAGAATTGGACCCTTGTTATTCCATGGAACATGAGCATCTGTGGGGGTGAAGACACATCCCTCAGGAGATTCCCTCAGTTGATTCCCACTACATAATTCCATGAAGACACACCTTTTTTTTCCATTCATTTACAGTGTAGCTTTAGGCTTATTTGATGGTCTACAGAGTAAGAGGGGTGTCATTGGACTGTGCTGCTACTAGCTAGGTGAATCCCACTGTGAGACAGCACCAACATGCAGTATTCCTCTCCTAGATTCTTTCAGCTTCAATTCAGTAATCAGAAGTATGAACAGCTATTCGAGATTTTCTACAGTGCCTGAAACATCTCCACTGTCCTGACACATATTTCTTTCTGCATCTCTGATGGTGGAACTCAGATCTAGCTTTAGGTGTCTATATGCAGCTATCTGCATATACAGTATCTGTCTGGGTCCCTAAGCCAGCATAGGCTTGAGAGTGATTTAGCTCCTCTGAAAACAGGTGCCAGCACTGGTCAGCCAAGTGCTTAAGCACCATCTAAGCACTGACTTTGTTGCCTCAGCAATGTTTCTGTTGCTCACACTTGGGCACCTGATTTCATCTGAGTCTCTCTAGTGAATCCCATCAGGCCTCCAGACATCTCTTCAGCAGGCATTTGGGTGCAACTCCCTGCATCAGATCTGCCAGCCCCACAGATGTCTCAAGTGGATATCTGGGTAGCCTGGCTGTGTCAAATGACAGCAGACACATCCGTATGGGCAGCCATGCTCTAGATTCGCATTATCTATAACACAGGGTAAAAATGTAATGCACAGTTGGAAATTGCAGTTTAGGTATCTTGATCATTAACCAAATCCCAGCCTTGGATCTAGGCACATCAGAAGCCATATAAGACTGAGGTGCCAAATGCTGTCAACAGGAAAAGAAAATAAAGAATAAAGAGCAAGGATAAATTAAATCTTCAGGTAGTCCTTCCTTTGAGGAAGGTCTCTGTAATCAAATTCATACTACATAGCCCAAACTGAGTAGATAGAGCACTTTTAGATATATTTTCAGGAAGCATCAGCAGGTCTAATTCTAAAAGGGCAGGTCAGACTGTAATGGTACATCTAAGCTTTATTTCCCCCATAAGAAGGCTAATACAGTTTTAAAAGGTAAAAAAAGAAAGAACATGCTGTAACCTTTTATCCTTGTCTTTAATCTGACACTAGCAGAAACCAAGGAAATGCAGCCTGCCACCTCCTCTCACATCACCACACGCTACTATGTGCCTGGAGTTCTCAGAAAGCAGTATCAGTCGCAGACACATGCAGACGGATGGACAGATACTCCCAGGAGACAGACATACACACCAGTCCACTCACACTGCCCAAGAAATAAGAAATTAACTCTCAGAAGAGCAATGACATGGAAAGAAAGAAAAAAAAGGTTGCTCTCCCATCATTTAAATATCCATTGATACTGTCAGTGCTGTTAATGGTCCAGCTATTTGGACTGAAGTCTTCATTGTGCCCAAAAAATCCTACTTAGGGCAACCGCAGAGTTCTACTGCTCCAGTGATAATATTGCCTGCATGACCCCACCTGTATCTCATCATTAAAATTATCATATCTGTGTGGTGACATAGGAGATAAGCATTTTTCTCCTGTGGAGACATCACTGCTGGGCTGAGGATGGGTAGAGAGGACCTGGTGTGGAGGAGAAAGAAGCTACTTTTCATTGGCAAAATTATAAATATATGTATATACATATATGATATATTTGGTATATATAGGGACTAGAATTTCTGGCAGGATGAAGATATTAGAGACGAAAGAGAAAAAAATAAGAGGCTCTTCAAATGGTTAAAGGTCGGGAAAGGCTTGTTATGTTTGAAGCATCTCCCTTGAAGTCAAACCATTCTGCTGATTATGGCAGAAGTCCTGGGATGGAGTAGAATGATTTCATGGGGTTTGAAGGCAGGTGTGATTCACAGGCAAAGCAGCGAAGGGAGATCTAACTCACAGATAATTACTGCTTTCCCCCACCCCCCACCCCCTGTTGAGTGCATTTAAAAAAACAGTGCCACAAATTTCAATGATTTTAGACAAATTCTAACCTTATTAAACCCTTAGTTAAATGGCAATTATAAGACTATATAAAGCAATGCAACCTACTGACTGGACTCCTGCCCTGCCAACCCACATTTGGAAGAGAAAAAGCAGACAGAGATACTGCTAGGCACATGGGGAGGTATTAGCAGATACATTTGTAGGGAAAAAACATGACGTTGTCTCCCACCATGCTTATTAGCATGTTCTCTACTTCTTGCCTATCAGAGAACAGTGGCTTTTTATTGCTGTCTACTGCACCTGGGCATATCTGCATTTAAAAAAATAACTACAGGCTGATAATACTGAGAGAAATAAAGACAAAGCAAAGATTCAATTAGTGGATTTCAGGAATATTTAGGAAACTTTACTATGTAGCATTATTTTCTGCCTGTTTAACTTCCATTCATTTCCATAGATGTTAGCTAAAATATAAAAAATGCATGAATATGTAGGAAGCATTCATAAAATTATTCTAAGAAAAAATAGTTTCACACAACTGCTTTCCTGTGACTTGTGTATACTTACTCAGTAGGACAGTGGAAAGCAAAAGTCCATCTTACCCAAGTTTTTGCAATTTCATCTCATCTGCTGAAAAAGATACCAGCTGACCGCAGTACAGGATTTCTAAGAAATCTGAAATGGTGTAGTTCTTATGAACACAGGGACTAAACAGGAGAACTTATAAGCATGAACAAAATTAGAACTAAGAAATTTTATTTTTATTTTCTGTAATCTTCTTGAGTGTTGAGAAAATCAGTAAGAGCAAACAAAATCATCACACTTGAGCTTTCATTCTTCTAGAATCTGAAATGGGGATATGGGGTCAATACCAATCAGGCAAATGAGATGAAATAACTGCTTAAAGAGAGCAAATAATTTACTACAGTAGCTGAGAAGGTTTCCATTTTTAAAAGCCTAAAAGTCTAACACATCAGTGTTAACACTGAAAAATGTGGCTGATTGCTTTTATCAAAGCGTAACACGTATTTTACATCCCTGCCAATTGTAACTAGATAATACACAGCAAACTTAAAATATCAGCCCATGCTTCCTCCCATAGCTTGCAGCATTATTTTACACAAACCCTACGATTATGCTATTACGTACTAACAATCAGATAGATGACTGTGAACAAGATTAGCTACTTTACTTGCTTCTCGTCATCCTGAGATAATAAGAAATGAAATTAAATAAAAAATACAATACAATACAATACAATACAATACAATACAATAAAATAAAATAAAATAAAATAAAATAAAATAAAATAAAATAAAATAAAATAAAATAAAATAAAATAAATAAAATTTAGAATTAGTTTCTACAGAATTACAGCGTGATGCTTTCATTACACATAGCTATGGCCATCCTTTATGGCCTCCCATATTCTTGTGATTGCACATACCCAAAGGAGGATAGACATAGACATAAGCAAGCAATGCCATGAAAATGAAAGTATTCCGTTCTGCTTTTTCTGTAATAGAATCTGTGTGAAAAAGACGCATTTTCTCCAGCAGTCCCTAATACACTGACTGCAGTATAGTTCATCAGGTAATCAATAAGTCACAAGTTCTCAACTACAAGAAAGAATTTTTTTAAATTGCAAAGACGTAATAAATTCTTCTTATTTCTTATTGCTATATTTTCTCATTCCACTATCTGCATGTAATAATTTTAAAAACCACCTTCATTACAGACAGAAGTAGAAGCAAACTAAAGGATATATAACCAATAGCAAAAAAAAGAACTTTAGTCTGGCAGAGCTTCCAGTTTCAGCTCTGAAGCTACCACCAACAAGGCTCAGTCATCACAGAGCTTCTGGTACCCTTTCTCTCAGACTTCTAAGTCCTTCTATTTGTTTCCACATCCAGAAGAAGTCAGCGCCAGGATTAGATGTACTTCTGTGGCATCCCTCTCCCTGTGCCACTACCTTGAAAGATTTTTGCAAATACTTGTAGATTTTAGAACATCACAGGTGTTATTTATTTGTCTGTATTAGTTTTACACGGCAATGTTTTGATAGTGGGCAGGCTTCAGGGATGGCCTCTACAAGAAGACACTAGGAGCTGCCTCCATGTCAGATGCAACTGGTTCCAGACAGCTCCAATGGACCCATCACTGGCCAAAGCTGAGCCCAGCACTGATGCTGGTAGTGCCTCTGTGATAATATATTTAAGAAAGGGTAAAAACTTCTGTGCAGCAGCTGTGAGAGAGAGGAATGAGAAAATGTGAAAGAAACAGCCCTGAAGACACCAAGGTTGGTCAAGAATGATGCGGATAAAGTGCTCCGGGAACCGGAGCAGAGACTTCCGTGAAGTCAGTGGAGAAGACCATGGGGAAGGGAAGCAGTTTGTACCTCTGCAGCCCATGGAGAACCACATCAGGCACCGCTGAGAAAGTATCACAGTGGAAAGTATCACTCTACACGTGCTGTTTCTTATCTTGCACTTGTGAGCATTTATTGGCTACTGCTGGAGACAGCATACAGACTTACTTGACTTACATGGACCTTAGGTGTAACACAGTGTTCACTTTTCATCTTATTCTGCTAGGGAAAGTGAGTTCTCAGAAGTCTTAGAAACCTTAGTACTTTCAGAAGTCTTAGAAAGACATAATAGACCTCAAACAACTGATAAGCTAAAGGTAGAAATTTTCATGCAAGTTTCTTTGGGAAGCACTCTATGCAAGGTCTGGAGAAAAGATTTTTGTCCTTAAGAACTGCTAAAACAGTTATCTGCAAGTAAATTAGATCTGATTTCTGCAAGATGACATTTAAATAATTTTTAAACTGTTTAAGTAAGTAGGAACTCTGAAATACTCAACACCCTTCACAGACTTTGATTATCCACTATGAGAACTAAAAGCACTCAGTACAGTATCTGATCCAGAAATTTTAAAATATTTCAAACTATTTTTATACCAGAATATAGTAAAGACTTTTTATATTACTTTCTAGGTTTTCATAGATGGACATTAGAGACCTTAATGCAGTAGAATATTATAATAAAATAAGATGGGAACTAATATAAATGTACATTAACTCATTGGCTAATCATCAACATGAGCCATAGGGACAGCAGCCAGCAGTTTCATGTTCTTTCATGGAAAGGGAGACAGAGCCTATTTAAATGTTTTAATTGTCGGGAAAGAAATGGATTTGCTTTTATCCAATCAATATTACTTTGACCAAGAATCAATTAAACTGACAAGGCTTCCCTTATTGAAGTAAGTAGAGGCTTTAATTAAATTCCATTCTATAGTTTAAGCCAGGCGTAGGAAGAGAAGCAGCATGTAAAGGCTACTTTTTATTTGGTGTGCATATTGGTAACATGGTTTTAGGAGCAAATCATAAATTAAACTGCAGATACATTAACATTTTGCTTTGTATCATACTATACATCAAAATAAAACCACATATATCTACAGATCCCATCTATTAAAACATGTATTTCTTTTCTGAATTAGCACAAAAAAGAATGCTCTGCATGATCTTTTATATTACAATGACACAACATGTAAAAGGGCATCCTTCTCCTATTTCCTCAGAAACCATCATTAGCACTAAACAGACTCTCTTTGACTGTTTCTTTAGAAGATCACTGCACAAAAATGAGACACTGAAGATCAACAATGGATTCCATTTAATTTGTGCAACCCTTCCCCCTGCCTATCAACAGCACAACTCAATATTCTCTCTGAGGCAAATGAGTTATTAAAGCATTTGAAGTGATATTTTCAAAGGGAATTTTCCTTTTTTATTACTCTTTCAATCTGAATCACTGGGTGAGAAGGGAGGCCAAGGGGATGAAAAAAAATCTTAACTCCTAGGAAATGATTGAAAATGATGTAATGAAATCAAACAGTGCTTTGGTATAAAAAATCTTCAGAAGAGAAAATACACTTTAAGTAAAGAACCGAGAATACAAAGTCCTTCTGCAAATGCCAGCATCTCAGATCGCTTAGCCTGGAGCTTCTATCACTTGTCTCCTGATGTGGTGCTGTTCTGGTTTATTTTCCTCAGGCTGCTTTGCTCACTAAGGCAAGTAATTAGAGTAGAAAATAATAGAGCCAGAGTCCCATATTAACTTTCAATATTATAATCTTTTTGCTAGTGGCTAAAACAATGCTAACATTGGTAGATCTATAGACCTTCCTTCTAAACAGCTATTAAAATAAATGATTTAGTAAAAATCATCTTCATCATCCTTGTTCTAAAATATGCCTGTTTTGTGCAAATTAAATAGCATACTAAGTGATTAGCAGGTTCCTCTGGTTAAATATTATTCTTAATTTTTCAGCGGGTCAATCCACATATGTTTCACCTACAGTATCTGCTACGTCATTAAGTGTCTCCAACTTGTGGCATGGTGGCAAGTTTGGTTTTGACATTAATAGTTTTAAAAAATCGGCTGATTATTCTTAATTGGCTGGACACATTAGCAAAAAATAAGATCCTTTTTCACTCAAAGTGTATTTTCTTTTTTCCTCAAAGTGTGGTGGAAATTAAAATCCTTAAGATCTATTTCATTGTTTTCCAGCGTAGGAGTTTTTTCTGCTTCTAAATGTTTTTTTTTTTCAAAATCAAGACATTAATTCCTTGGTTGGATAAAAATACCCATATATAAGAGTGTATATTATATTTAACGTTTTTATGATATCACTATATAAAATATACTATTTCATATATGCAAATAATTTAAACGGAACCAAAAATGTTATGAACAAGATTTTTAATTTCTGTTTCATAGTTTAGTTGAAACATTCACTTTTTATTCTGCTTTACAGCATCTACAAATTCTGAAATGTTGACATTTCCCACAGAGAAATGGCATTTACTGAACATCTTTAAGTGATTGCAAAAGCTGTGGGTAATTGTTCAGATATGCTGGTATTTATTGCCAAGGTATAATCCTTCCATACTTTCGAGCCAACCAATTGTTATGGATTTGCGTGGCAAGGTTTGGTAGCAGGGGGGCTATAGGAGTGGCTTCTGTGAGAAGCTGCGAGAAGCTTCCCCCATGTCTGATCAAGCCAGTGTTAGCTGGCTGTAAGACAGACCCGCTGGTGGCTGAGGGCAAGTCAAACAGCAATGGTGGTAGTGCCTCTGGGATAACAGAGTTGAGAAAGGGAAGAAAAAAACTGCAGTGAAACAGCAGTGAAGAGAAAGTAGTGAGACAATGTGAAAGAAACAATTCTGCAGACACAAAGGTCAGTGAAGAAGGAGGGGGCAGGAGGTGCTCGAGACACCGAAGCAGAGAGCAGCCCATGGAGGTCCATGGTGGAGCAGATCTCCACTTGCAGCCCATGGAAGGGACCCCATGCTGCAGCAGGTGGATGCCTGAAGGAAGCTATGACCCCTTGGGGAGCGCGTGATGGAGCAGGCTCCTGCCAGGACCTGTGGACCCGTGGAGAGAGAAGCACACGCCGGAGCAGGTTTGCTGGCAGGGCTTGTGACCTTGTTGGGGATCCACGCTGGAGCAGTCTGTTCCTGAAGGACTGCACCCCGTGGGAAGGCCCCACGCTGGGGCAGATTGTGAAGAGCTGCAGCCCATGGGAAGGACTCACGTTTGTGGAGAACTGTCTCCCATGAGAGGGACCTCAAGCTGGAGCAGGGGCAGAGTGTGAGGAGACCTCCCCCTGAGGAGGAAGGAGTGGCAGAGACAACATGGGATGAACTGACCATAGCCCCCATTCCCTGCTCCCCTGTGCTGGTAGGGGCAGGGAGGAGGGAGAGAAATGAGATTGAAGCTGAGCCCGAGAAGAAGGGAGAGGTGGGGGGAAGGTGTTTTAAGATCTGATTTTATTTCTCACTATCCTACTCTGATCTGATTGGTGATAAATTAAGTTCGCTTTTTTCCCCAAGTTCAGTCTGTTTTGTCCGTGATGCTAATTAGTGAGTGATCTCTCCCTGTCTTTATCTCCACCCTCGAGCCTTTCATCATATTTCCTCTCCCCTGTCCTGTTGAAGAGGGGGAGTGATAGAGCAGTTTTGGAGGGCACCTGGCATTTATCCAGGCCAAACCAAAGCACAAATAATCTTATGGAACAATATGAAGACAAAAAAACACCCACAAAGCCAAAAAAGCCTGCACGAATAGGCTTCATGCTTACCTCAGCTCTGTTCACAAAGTTACAGCAATGTAACACTGATGGGACTGGGTACAGTATTCATGCTCTATGACAATGCTGAACTTACGAACTTTTCTTTCAAAATTAGTTTTAAATTTGGGTACACTCCTGTTTTATTGCTATGGCTATGAAAATAAAAGTTTATTTTGTGCCTCAGCAGTTTTGATACAAATTTTCATGAAACTTGCAAATACTAAGCTTGTCTTTCTATAACTGTGTGCATGTGATGTAAGAGTAAAGCTCATGTTACCTACTTCTTCTGATGGGTGGTGAAATTCAAACTGCTACTAAATCATGATATAAGGGGCCTTATCCCACAAAATGTTCACCAGCTACTGCTTAGACCCCGTTCAGCTATTGACTTTCTTACAGAGAGTTAAATACTTTGTCACTAATCATAATGGCCATAGCATCAGTTTTAAACTCAGAAGTCGTTACATAAAGTAGTCTGTAATATACTTGCAGAAGGAATGATCCATCATGCCTTAAGCAGATTTAGTCAAATGCTGGTCAAACTCTGACTATCTAGTTTTGAATTGATAACTTGCCCATTACTTCTCCAAGCAGTGGATAGTAGCCACAATGAAGCACTTCTTTCGGTCTGCAGCACATTTGTGCTGACAGCAAGGTAATGACTTCTTTGGCAGCTTTTGAAAAAATTCTGATTTTATGAATGATTTGCTATACATAGATCATAAGCTGTTTTGGAAAACATGGCATTTTAGGATTTATGTAGAACTGAACTGCTTTTTAGTACCTTTATTAATTTTCCCAGGAGTGCACAACCACAACAGAATGTCTGTTCTAATAGCAGCCTGAGCGTTCTCCTGTGTCTCTTCTTTTCTAGCCTATCTTTTAGGTAATGGACCAAAAGGAAATGTTGATAAGCATATAGCATACAGCTTATGGTAGAGAAGATAATCTTTTTTAAATGGAATGCTGAAATATTTAATCTTAAATATTGTATAAAAACAAACCACTCTATTCCAGCAAAACTGCAACAAAATGCTTAAAAAATACTGAAGATGCTGCTTTCCACTTTTTTTGACTATTTTTTCTTTTTGAAGGAAATTGTTTTGAGTATATAGTTATCTCTTTAAGAATTGAAAACTGAATGAAGAAGTAGAGCTTTTAATTTCATAAAACACCCTCACTGTTTGGATCATCTTGTCAAATATGTTTTTCATAACTCTGCTTTATAGGAAAGGTAAAAATTGTGTTTGAGTGTTATCTCAGAACAAACCATTTCAGAGCTGTAGCTATTTCCACATAATTAACAACCTGTGCTCCAAAATTTCTCTGTTTTTTTAACATTATAGGAAACTACTCCATTCCTACAGCAATTTGTACTTATGTTGAATAATAAAAAAATTTGAAAAAGTCATGCATTGTGTAACAGCTGAATAAACATTCTCTTCTTCCCTCAAAGGTGTCAGTAAAATGTCAGTATCATGCAAAAGGAAATATCTTTGGTTTCCTGATACACAAAGTTCTTAAGAGAATCATCATCTTTTGCTACCTTAATCTCGAGCAACATCCTGCAATATGTAGTTTATAGTCTTTACGCTCTTGTGTTAAACTACATTTTTTTCCTACCACAACCATAATATAGTTGTATAGAGAGTTCTGGGTTCTGGTTTTCAGAGTAGTTTTCCTTCCAGACACTTCCTTTGAAAAGGAGGAAATGAGCAATCAACAGTCAGCCCCAGCAATTGCAGCTATTTTTTAAAAGGGTCAGGGCCACTGTCAGGGCAGGATCAGTGCAAGAAAGCACAGACATTCTTCTGCTTGCATCTGTTTAATAAAACCAGTTCAACAAAGAACTTTGCAAGGAATCATAGAATGACAAAATAGTTTGCATTGGAAGGGACTTTTAAAGGTCATCTAATCCAACCCCCCTGCAATGAGCAGGGACATCTTCAACTAGATTAGGTTGCTCAGAGCCCTGTCCAAAGGAGAAAGATCTGTTTGGCTAGCACACGCTCTGTGCCGATGCATTTAATTAACATCTTGTTACACTTATTCAGGAGCAGTCATAATTTATTTTAGTGATTAGAGGAACAAGATTTCATGCTTTTATTTGACTGCTACTTCCATTTCAATAGCTCACATTTAAATACGTTGTCAGCCATGTTAGGCAGAGATAGCCAGGGAGATGGTAAACACGCTATCATGGTATGGATTATATCACAAACTTTACAAGGGTTAGATGGGCCAAGGCATTGCTCTCCTCATGCGTGAGAGAGATCTCAGAGTACAGGGTTATTAAGAAGGTTGGATTACCTGTCATGCAAACTGGGACTATCAGGCAGTGATGCACAGACATACAGGCCTTTGGAAATATTATCTGCTGCATACTTGTTTTTCTGTTTTTCTGTCTAACTCAGGCCACTGGAGATTGGTGCACAGTCTTACCACACGCAGACATTTTTCAGGCACAGACATAGCAGTGAAGAAGCATTCATACTAAAAAAGCCTATTCTGACTTGATGGTGGCAGTGTCTAGAGCAGGTCAACTCTCATTTATTTCTTCTGAGTTTTGTTCCCCAGTTTATCAATCATTTTGTCACAATTTAATGATTTTGATAGATGTCTATAAAGCTTCTAGAAAAACAAGCACATTTAATAGGGCTGAAGAAAACATCAGCTTGCTTTCTGAGAAGAGAGGCTGTAGAATCAACCTAAGTACTTTCAGATTCAAAGTTAACTAAGACCACAGAGTGCTGCTTCAGCACAGCTGATGGCTAGAATCTTTTAGACAGGGGAAAAAAATTAACATTTAAGTGTTACATGAAATTTAGCTAGTGAAACAGTTATAATCTTTTTGAGGCTGTTTTTCTGAGGACTTGAAGACCCTGTTTTTTTGGCTTTCTGTATTACACAGTTCATGTATTTGTCAGTGCTTCCTGACAAGCAGTAAAATTTTCTGTTACAAGTACCTGATACCGTAAAAGAATCTGTACCTGCATTTCCATAAATACAGCCTTTTTTAACCAGTTTATAGGGTATCATTCAAAGGGATAACAAGATTAGCCATAGATCTTCAGTTAGGATAAGACTGGTGCAGCATACCGTGTTCAAATTAAGATAACAATCTAGCACCAAAAAAACCCAATCCCTCAATTTTTTTTCCTTTTAACATCAGCTGGAACATAATTTGTTCATCCCATTTCTCCCTGTTCAACTATAGAATCATAGAATCATAGGTTGGAAAAGACCTCTAAGATCATGAAGTCCAACCGACAACCCAACACCACCACGCCTATTAAACTATATCCCAAAGTGCCATATCTACATGTTTTTTAAACACCTCCAGGGGTGGGGACTCAACCACCTCCCTGGGCAGCCTATCCCAATTAGATTTTTCCTAATATCTAATCTAAACCTCCCCTGATGCAACTTGCGGCTATTGCCTCTTGTCCTATCACTGGTTACCTGGGAGAAAAGACCAATATCTGCCTCGCTACAACCTCCTTTCAGGTAGTTGTAGAAAGCAATAAGGCCCCCCCTTAGCCTCCTCTTTTCCAGACTAAACAGCCCCAGCTCCCTCAGCCGCTCCTCATAGGACTTGTGCTCTAGGCCCCTCACCAGCCTCGTTGCCCTTCTCTGGACAAGCTCCAGGATCACTTTCACATAGACAAAATCTTGTTTCCCCTTTTTTCTCAGACATCATATGACATATGATTTTCCCCATGATTAGCATGGAGTTTGATAGCTTACTAGATTGCATCATGATGTTCTTTTAATTGGATGATTACGTATATGCTCCAGGCAAGTTACAATGCCAACATCTGATGATTTAGCAAACTGATCTGATTTTATTTACTTATTTTACTTCTGGCTGAAACATTTTCTTGTTTCAATGTTCAAAGTGAACTTTGTTTTTTTTTCAAAAGTGCCTTTGTGAAGGCAGTCTAGATTCAAAATTTCAGAGTATTTGCATTAGTGGTAATGAGGGATTCCTTGAGCCATGGGAAAACAATGTGTTTTTTTTAATGTACATGTTTAACTGTTGTGCGAGGACCCTAACTTAAAAAAGCCCAGCTTAAATATTTATGAAATTCCATTGTTAATTTTGAATTGAGTAATGACTGATTATCTTTCATAGAGAAATCTGCAAGATCCACCGTCAGGTTTCTGTGCTGAGTTGCAGGGTTGTAGATGTTTACTTGGCTCTCCCGGGCTAAAGGGTTCAAACTAAACTACACTAAAGTTTTTCAAATGAAAATTTATTTGGAATTATAACCAAGCTGTGGGATAGTTCATACTGGGTTAATGCAGTTAGAAAAATGTGATTTAGGATGATGTGTTTAGAGCTAGTAATAGATAGCAATTTTCTGATTTTATCTGGCATTTCCTTGCAAAGTACACATGTCTCCACATCCAGACTGTGCCTGTACTGAATTGTATTGAATGTGTCTTTTTGCCTTTCAGTGCTCAAGACATAGGATACTCCAGAACAAGCCTGCTACCAGGCTATTTTTTCCGTCTGGTCCTTTAGGAAAGGAATTTCTACAATAAAGTCTGTAGGAAATGCAATGGGTATAGATGTACCAACAGGCTTAATCACATGCCACAATGAGAAAAGAATTATTGTGTCCACTTTTCAAATTATGACATGAATGTTCTGTAAATGCATTCTTTGACATGAGCAGAAATTACAGTAATATCAGCCAAAAATTAATCTGTGTAGAAAAACTCCACTAATTCAGTCCCCGTGAGTACAAAAAAAACCTGAATTAACAATATTAAGTTTTATTTGATTTGAATGAATAATTATTTTGTGCCAATATATTACTGCTTACATAGATGTTTCACCTATGGTCTTCCTTATTTCATACGATTATAATTCTTTCCCCATAGACAAACCTGTCTGTGAGGTAAATATGCTTGACTGAATTGTAGTGAGTATTTAGATAAGGTACCAATGGCTGGAGGGCAACTGCAATATTCAGCAATTCTATGTACAATACACCGTGCTCCAGTGGGATTCCTGCTGAGAATGTGCTTTGCATTGTGTAGAAACAATCAAGGACAGAAAAGAGCCACAAATATTCACATTAGGCAGTTTAATGTTGGAGGCTGTTTCACAGGATAGGTTTATAATAATAGATATAAGTGGAGTACAAACTCTGGGAAGAACCTGAGACAGCTATTTCCTGAGGCACAGAAACCTTTCTGTGCAATTAATGGCATCTGTTACTTCTGCTCTACTAGTTCCATATTGTTTCCTCTCTCCAGACCCAAAGGAGAAAAATAAAGCCTTTCTAGCCAGAATGGAAAAAAAGCCTCTTTATCTTAAGTCAACAATAGCAATCCTGCTTATTCCACATGGTTACTTGGCCCTCTGAATAGCATAGCAAAACATTAAGTAGCACATTTTCAGAGAATAAGCTTGTATCTGGGCCATGCAGTGTGAAGCATCAAGAAAATGGCAGAAAGATTTTAGCCACCTGAGTTAGAGAGAAAATTAATCCCTTGAAAAGGGCTCGTCTGGATTCTATTATTGCCATTATGAAAGGCACATTTAGTGAAAGAATTAAATTGGTTATTTCTCTTACATTAGTGACCAGCACAGACTCAGCGTAAAACACAGCTGCTAAACAGAAAACAAGTTCTGCAGAGGGTATTGGGTTGATGACCCCATTACAGCTAATGACCTTGAACAACACTCAGACTTAGTTTAATGCTCCAAAACCTGTCAGGCACTGCTCTAACTTTTATTTAATTAACTCTCAACATTCTTACATGACATAGTATAAAAGACAAGAACAAATATTTCAAGGCTGCTTAAACAGTCTACATTTATTTCAATATCTCTGATGGAAACTGGATTTAGAAATCTCAACTAAGATATTTGAAAAATGCATATAAAATGGAATATTTAATTTTATGGTGACACATAGAAGTCAATTGGAGGGCACAATGATTACTTACAGGTCAATAAATATCCCAGCATCTTCGTATGATTAAGGTGTGGTCAACTGTGAACATTTCTCCTTGTTTGCTTGTAACTTGTTCTCTGTCTATCATCTATTTGTTCTTTTAAAAATTCTGTCCTCTCTGCAGTTTCAGCTAAAAGTTTTGCTCAAGAGTGCCCTTAATCTGGTTCCCAAACACACCCCAAAATGCTAGCTTCAATTCTATAATAGCTGCAATTTATGTTAGCTTGACTGTCATGGGAGCTGGGCTGAATCTTTAGTGCTGCAGTGAAAGGCAGAAGCTGAAATTACTATTCCTAGGGTGCCAAACCTAATCATTTTGTTCTGCTCATTCAGCCAAGTTCTACTCACGCAACCTGACTACATAGTGGAGCTGGCCAAGTAGCGGCCTAGATCTGGCCCAGGGGATGAGTTAACCTACGTCCCTGAAACAGAACAGTGAAACTTGCAGGTTAGAAATGGAAGAGATCTGTCGGAATTCTACCATGCTGAAATTGCTCCCAAGGAAGAAGAAAAAGAAAGCAAGAGATAAGAATGTGGTAGGAGTGTCACAGGGCTTGTGGTAGTAAGGGGATCTCCACAGGCCACTGGAGAATTGTAGTCACATTGTCCCTGTGTGATTAAGAATAGGGGGACAAATTGTAGGGGGAGGGGGAGAAAGAAAGTGCTGGGATAGACAATCATCCACTTAATGAAGTACTAAAGTAAGGTGCTAAAAGCCATTCCTTTCTTGCACACATTGCAATAAGTATTGCATGCATGCATACAAAGCCTGCAGACAGATGGGTGGACTGAAGTAACTGTGGTCAACACCAAACTTTTCATAGCATCACAAAGCATTAGACTTCATCACCGTTACGTTCACAGAATCATAAAATCATAGAATAGTTTGAGTTGGAAAGGAGCTTTAAAGGTCATCTACTCCACTTCCCCCTGCACTGGTCAAGGACTTCATCATATTCATCTTTAAATAGAAAGTTGTGTTGCTTTAAAGCAGCACAATTGCCCCAATCCCAATTTGTATAAATAGGGTATAGATACTCACTGGTATAATGAGACTAACAGAAATAAACCTACAGGAAGATTCTGAAATAAACACTCTTTTGTCAAATATATCTAAGTGCAGGTTAAAGATTTTACCATTAGGAAGAGGACCAGAGTAGGGAATTGGTCTGGCTAGGACAAGATTGTGGAAAGTATATGTTAATGGGCTTACTTTTTGTGTAGAGATGTTGGGGGAACTTCAGGGCAGATGGGCACCTGGAATGAGCGGACAGGGACATAAAGAAATAAAAGAAACATAAGATACATCAGACTACAGAAGTACAGTAGTAGGATGGAGGGATAAGGAATACTGGTAGAATGAACATGGTTGTATGAAGAAGGATATAATGGAGCTGTCTAGCTCCTCCTCCACTCAATAACATTCAGTAACTCCAAGTTGTCTATCATGACTTTGTCTGGGTTACTGTTTAGTTATACCATGGATGAAGAGGACAGTCAATATCAAATCTTGCAGAGTTTATTAGCTGATATGAATAATGTGCAATGCCACTTGAACACAGTCATGCACCTTTCCGAGGCCAAAAGTTAATCTAGAAAGCATAGGTTTGCATGGAACTAATTTGGTTTTCTATTTTGCTGATGCTTGATGGCAGGGATGTACTCACATGCTTGAATATCTTCTCGTACTCCATTATGAACATTTTTCCTTTTGTAGGACTAATCTCAGACTCCCTTTGTCCAAATAATGGAGCACAGATTGTCTAGTACATACCAATGTATTTTTCTTATTCCTAAGTAGCCAGCTTGGAAAAAACATCCCTTAAAAATCCTAAAATTGGCCAACACTAAGAGACAGCTGCATTTTACAGTGTAGTCAAACTCTCTTTCAGTTTTAAATATGAGCTGCTTAAATAAAATTAATTACCTGTAATTAACATCCACAGCGTGACACAGCCTTTTAAAATCTTTATCGTCAACTTCCACTAACACCGCAACTTCAATTACTTGCAAACAGGGCTTTTCTAAATTGAAAGAATTAAAAAGCGCCATTTTGCCAGTTCAGGCAGGTCCCCTCTCAAGACCCCACCAACAGACACTTTCCTGTATTACTTGCATACAGCTAACATGGCTACAGTACAAAGGCCAAACCACTCTTGCCTTACTTTTGACAGCAATACTTTTTAAACTGATATGAGTGAGCTGGGACATTAGGCTGCAGCAATATGAGTTTTATCTCTAAGCAAGACATATTAACCACCTTGGCAGTAAACACAAATGAGCAGAAAGTTCAAATTTCGTCTTATTCAAAGCAAATGATTAGTTCCACATTTTCTGTGAAATTTTGATGACAACAGTGAAGTACTGTCACAGATAAGTATCGCAGTGATGCTAGTTTTTACTGAGTCAGCTGAAAGGAATGTTGTCAATTTAGAAGTCTCTCTTCTGTGTGATATTAAAAGTCTCCAATTGTTAGATACAACTCCTTATATTGCTAGTAATGCATGACATTGGAAAGGGAAAAATTCCCTGTTCAGTTTTGCTGTAGATTGTACATACTCCTTCTATGATACAGTTATTTTCAGTGCTGTGTTCTGTCTGTGGTTTTCTCTGTTGTCTATGTGTCTCTTTTTAAAAAGACAGAGAAACACAGGAAAAAGAAACAAAAATTGTATGAGCTGACTCTTTGCATCTGATAGGAGTCAGCCCGAGGTCTAGCATAATTTCCATGAATTGTTTATGCATCTTATATTAGATTACTGGGTAAAAAAAGAGCTGACGTTGAGACCAATGTTTTGGTCTGCTGTCTGCTAGCTGGCTGCCTCAACCACTTAGCTAGAGAGTCAAGTTTCCAGCTGTTTGTCCTACTTTTGTCCTCCAAGCTCTTCTGTTGCGTCTCCTGCAGAGGTTCAGATTGAGGAAAAGATGAAGCAGGTGCCAAAGCCTAGGAATAGTAAGCTTCCAGAAGCTATTTTACCATTCAGGTTAAGAAAAGCCTGAAGTCTCAAGTCTCCTACTTTGTCTTTGGACTTTAAGCAAAATTGAACAGTGGTATCAATGCCTCATCCTTTTCTGGTGCTTTTAAATAAAAATGGTGGTCATCCTGTATCAGATAGTGAACTTAATTATGCCAATATGAAATAAGCATGTAAAGCCTATCAAAGACCTTTACATAAAGACCCTGCATCCATCTTAGGGCTTCAGATATGAGATATTTGTAATGAGTTTTGAAGGAAATATATGCAGAAGAGTTAACTTGAGAGATTCTTGGGTATCTACGGTAGCAGAAATTCAAGTAACTAAGCAAGAGCTATAGCAGAGCATAGCTGCTGCAGGGCTGCAGTCTCAGATAGTTACACAAACCTTCTGTGGATTTTTTGTCTTGGACTTCATTTACAAAATCTAAAATAAATATCATATTGCACTTCATATTTTTTTTATAAGTCCCAGCTTAAACTCTATGTCTGTATTGAAAACTTAGTTCTTGTGAGCTTTTTGATGAGCTTTGCCTGGGTAGGTATATTCCTGGACTAAACTTATCTCTATGTACATTACTATGTTCTGACAGCTTTCACGCATTCTTCGTGGTCAGGTGTTCTAGCACTATCAGAAAATATACATCTGTGTAGATGTCACAGGTCCTCTAAGCTGCACATTTGTCCTTAAGATTTTAAGAAATAATTTAGACTTAATGGCACCTGATTTGATTATCCAGGACTTATTACATAAACTACATGGTGCAATTGTTCCACTGGATAAAAGAGAAGAACATGTAAGATCTTTCTGTGAAGGTAAAAAAAAAAAATACTTTCTGGATCCAATACCAAGATGGTTCTGCAATCTTCTCACAGCCATTAACAGTCTCATATTAAGAGGTGAGAGTCCAGGCTATTTGTACAGTTAAAGCTCAGAAAACTGTTCTGGCCAACTGTTGGCATGGTCTATTGCAGCTGAGAGTTTATCTTCAATGAATAAGACAACCTGCCATGTGCAGCTAGAACAGAGTTTTGGAACAGAAACAGAACTTCCTGTAGAATCAGGAATTATGGGCAGAGCAACAAGAGACTGTTAGCTTCTGATTCATTGATGGCCGGCTTCTCCTTACAGACTTCTGGTTCATATATTATAGACAAATAATATTTTGAAGCGTTTGAATGTGCACACAAGTAAAATCCCTTGTCAGATATGTGGGGCATGAATAAAGGCAACCTCAGTAGTTCAGTTCATCTGCCAATTGATACTGTTTAGAATTTTATCCTAAAATGCCATGAGGAGCTGTCTGATGGGAATTTCGGTTGGAAAAAAGTGTGAAGTTGAATCTGCCTGCAAGTTACCATTGAACAACTGTGACACAACTGGAGTGCAAAGTTCCTGAATAGAAAATACGAGATCTTGAGGGTAACAGAACAATAAAATAAGGTGGGTGAGCAAACTGTATTTGTCTAGATCCCTAGGAGAAGTCTTTTTTGTTCCTTCCTCATGAAGACCTTAGTGCATGTCTGTCCCCCGGTCTTCTCCAGGGTTACCCTGTGGCTGCCTATGCAGCCTCTCTGTGCTCACTCTGTATCTTCACTGCATTTTTTTTCTTCTGCACATCTCATCTTGCACTTGAGAAGTCCCCCAAGTGACTTAGGAATTTCTAAATGCTTTCAGGGAAGGAGCGATCCCTGCCTGCTTCAATAGGATTTCATCTGACCGTGATAGCAGGCTGCCTTCCTCTCCAGAGCCCACCCTCTCTTAACAGAACAGAACAGGGCATACACTAGCACATACTAGACAGCAAGGAAATAAATGGCTCACTGTAACTATTACTGTGGCTGGTCTTCACTGGTCAGTGTTTATTCCCCCATCCAAAGAGCAAGAATATTCCCTCTGTAAATAAGCTCCTGGCAGTAAGGGAACTCTCCTTTTTGCTGCCTTAGAAAGACAGTGACAAACTGTCAGCCTTCAAAGGCTGAACTGCTAAACTCTAGTCTTTTATAAAGGGGATCCTTGTCCTCAGCACACTAGAGGATCATTGCCTTTAAGAAAGTTTTGTAATCTACAGATTTTTTTCAAAATAGATGTTTTGGACTAAGTGTCACTAACTTTCCTCCCTCCATCCCCTTTGTGTCTAGAGTCTCTCTGCTGACCCTTGACATTTACATATCCACATTGTGGAGTCCTGGTTGGACGAGAGGGGACATAGTTTGGTGCCGTTGAGCAACCCAGGATTTGCACCAGAGAGAGGCCTGGAAAGCAGTGAATGCGGAACACTGCTGAGAAAGTAAAGTGGCGAACACGGAACGCTGGCGCAGGGGGACTGCCTCATTGTTGCTTCCTGCCTCCTCGCTGCTTCCTGCCTTATCATCGCTTCCGCATGGAGATGAAGCTCTGCACCAATCGCAGCGAGTTATAGCAATTTTGCCCATATATGGTTAAGGGTAACTAACCAATCAGAGGCTGTAATTGTTTTGCTATATAAACCCTGTTTTGCTGACTAATAAAGGAGAACGATTTTACCCATATTGGGATCGCATCGTTACTGCTGATCCGGCTTCCCACTCCAACAATTCGTAGCAGAGGAAGGTTGATTTCCCTGTGGCAGAGGATGGTTGTATTCCCTGCAGAATCTCCGAGACTGCAGTAAGCAGCGAGAGGAGGGGAGTGGGAAAACACTGGCTGGGAGAGGTGCTGCCTGGGTGCATAGTCGCAGGGCAGACACGTACGGCCGCCTCCCAGAGAAAAAATGGGCCCGCCGGTGCTGCCTGGAGCAGACACAGTTTAAGGTGGAGGTCGGAGCCGCAAGCATGGAAGTAGAGGCTGCGGCAACGTTGCTCGTCGGTATTCTCTCTAAGAGAGGCATAGAGGCAACGGCAAAACAACTCGTAGAGTTGATTAAGTTGGGGCAGTGATTGGGTCACTTTGTGGATACCTCACTACTGTATTCTGTCTCGGAACGGCAAAAGTTGGGAGAGACAATGTGGGAAAAGACAATAGTGGAAGAGGAAAAGGAAGAAAAGGAAATAAAGGCTGTCCGGGAGCTTTGGCGAACAGTATTAGAGACTTTAAAGGCTATAAAAGCGGAACCGGGGGTAGCGTGTGCAGCAACCCGAATGCTAGCTCCTGAATCCGGAAAAGATAAAGCGCCTAAGTCTGGGACATTAGTACGGGTTTTCAGTCTACCTGCTGTAAAAGGGATGACTGGGACTACCTGTAAATCGATTGCCGAGATCCGGGCGAGTGCGGAGTGTAATTCAGACGCTGTTAAAGGGGTGGGGATCTTGCCGGAAGTTGCCGTTAGAGACACTAAGCAGAGAAATGAGTCTCATCCGGAAGTAATGCAACCCCCAGGGAGAGGGAAGGAGTGGCTAGTACCGCCCACAGAGGGGGCAGGGGAAGAGGCACGGCCTGCAGCATCAGCCCCTCCTCTGTATCCTCTGTTGCCACCCCCCAGCGAGGTGTCTTCACTCTCGACTCCCCCTAGTGGCGAGCGAAACGAATTGCAGGAAAAGGGAGCACGTGATCTTTTACAATCCGTTCTACAGCGTCTCCAAGAGATGAACTTACAGTTGCAGTATATGTCAACCACCGCTAGCTCCCCCAAGCGAGAAGATGAGGTTTCCTCTCCAAAATGTTTAATCGGGCCTCCAGCTTCGGTCAGACGTGGCCGCTGGAGCAGTGTTATAAGGGACGCTATCCTGGACGGACAGCGGAGTGTTGCTACCAACATGGGAAGTACTCAGGCGTTAGCCTGTCCTGTGGTACAGGTTAATGGTCATGGCAAATGGGAACCACATGACTGGAAGATTTTACAACAGGCCCGTAATACCATATCGCAATATGGGGTGAAATCTGAGGCCACTCGACAAATTGTTACCTGGATTTATTCTGCTGATTTGATGTGTCCATATGACTGTCACAATTTAATGTGATTGTTGCTAACCCCTACTCAGTTCCTATTATGGGGGTCAGCATGGCAACAACAGGCGATAGATGAGGCAGTGCGAACTTTACTCGGAGATATCCAGTGGGTGCGCAACTGTGCTGGTATTTCCAGTGCTGAAATTGCACCGCTGACATCGTTACTACGCAGCTCACACCCCAGCAATGAGGTCACCCTATCAGAGACACAACAGACAGCTTTGCAACACATCGTACAGAAGCTTCAAACAACCTGGACTGCTAGACGACTTTTAACCCTACCTGTCTCCTTGCTTATTTGCAACCATGAAAGATCATCTTATGCCCTTGTTTGTCAGTGCCAAAACAAGAAAGGGGAGACACAGGACTGTGTAGCATCGTCGAATAGCCCTGATTCTGCCACTGACAAGTCTGCTAAGGGCGATGATCCATTTTATATATTAGAATGGGTATTTTTAAGCGTGCAGCCGAAAACTAGTATACAGACACGGTCAGAAGCCATAGGGGAGCTAATCAGAAAAGGCAGGATGCAGGTAGTGCAAATGGCAGGACAGGAGCCAGAGGACATCAGTATACCTGTCAAGGCAGCAGACATAGAATTGTGGTTGAGACATGCCCTACCCATACAGGAAGCCCTATTAGGCTATGGTGGGAGGATACATTCCCAACAACCAAAGGGGAAATTGTGGCAAGTCTTGAAGCATAATCAATGGCTTGAGAAGCCCAGAGTTCAGGAGAAGCCGCTGGCCGAAGGGGTTACAGTATATACAAATGCAGGCAAGAGGCTGCGTAAGGCAGTCTGTACTTGGCAGGAGGGGGGCCAGTGGTGTCATCACATGATACAAGGACAGGATGGGGATTCGCTGCAAACCTTAGAACTGACTGCCGTGGTCTGGGCCTTAACTAATTGGCTAAATGAGCCTTTAAATGTAGTAACCGACTCCCTTTATGTGGCTGGAGTGGTGCCACGAGTAGCAGATGCCTTGCTTAGGGAAGCGGTTAACCCTGTATTAGGTGAGCTTTTTATCCAGTTGCGGACCGTACTGTCTCAACGGGCCGCGCCTTGTTGTGTCATCCACGTACGTAGTCACCAATGGGATCTGGGACTAGAGCATGGTAATCAGATTGCTGACAATTTAGTTAGTCCCGCATGCCCTATGCCTCCAGTAGACAAGTTTCAGCAGGCCAGACAGAGTCATGAAAATTTCCACCAAAATGCGAGAGGTCTGCGAAGGCAATTTGGGCTGACAGAGAATGAGGCTCGCTACATTGTACAGGCCTGTCCCAAGTGTGGAAATCAGGGTCCAGGAACAGGCCAAGGGGTAAATCCAAAAGGACTGCAGGCACTTGCGCTATGGCAGATGGATGTTACACACATCCCAGAATTTGGGTGACTGAAGTATGTGCATGTTACAATAGACACCTTTTCAAGAATGATATGGGCTACTGCTTTACCTGGGGAGAAAGCGCAACATGTTTGTAAGAACCTGCTTGCATGTTTTGCGGTGCTGGGAGTGCCTGAAGAAATTAAGGCTGATAATGGACCTGCATATGTCAGTCAAAAGCTAAGATCATTTTTATTGACGTGGGGAGTTAAGCACACCACAGGGACTGCACATTCTCCAACAGGGCAGGGGCTCATAGAGCGTACTCATCGTGTGCTGAAAGACTATTTAGACAAGCAGTGAGGGGTTGAAACAGAAGGGCAACCAAGGTTGCATTGAGCTCTTTTTACATTGAACTATTTGTCCCTTATGGGTGATCGGGAAGCACCGCCGGTGGTTATACACCACCAGAACCTAAGGTTCTATAGCACAACGACTCTGATGCTGTTTAAAGTAATCTATAGGGACCCAACTACTGGAGAGTGGGCTGGACCAGTACCAGTAATCTTTAACGGCCGAGGATATATGTGTGTTTCCACAGATCGCGGTCCAGTCTGGGTGCCTAGCCGAGCCGTGAAGCCTGCTTTGAGCAAACAAGGAAAGTTAGCCAAGGGGAAACAAGCAGACTCTCACGAACAGAACAATCGAGTAGAAATAGCCTGAATCAAGGGAAAGATATATGAGTGGTCACAAGGAAATACTTGTCACCGATATCAACTGTGACGTTTGTAAAACCTGTAAGCCTTGGACTTTGTGTATCTGTTACACTTGCCAAGGACAGTGGTGGTGTACCTAGTTATAATGTTGGTCATTTTGCTAACTATAGTACAGGCAAATGTGCAAAAGAAACTCAGGTGAGTAATTGTAGTGCAAAACTCATGCAAGGTCTAAACCGTACATTACCCTGGGATACTCAAGAGTTGAACTTGCTAGGGTCAATGAGAATTGGTAACACCACCAAAAAACTGGACTCTTAAACAGCACACCAACCAGATACAACAAAATCAGGGGTTTTTGGACGGATTGCTCACCTCACTCTTTGGTAATTTGCCCGCTTGGTTGAAGGAGTTAATTGTAGAAGGTTTGCATATATGTATTGTGTTGATTGTTGTTGGAATTATAATGTGCATTTGCTTTAATTGTCTTAAAAAAGCTCTTTCCAGGATGATCGACTGTACCTGGCTTGCTCAAAAACAAGAAAGGGGAATTGTGGAGTCCTGGTTGGACGAGAGGGGATATAGTTTGGTGCCGTTGAGCAACCCAGGCTTTGTACCCGAGATAGGTCTGGAAAGCAGTGAACGCGGAACACTGCTGAGAAAGCAAAGTGGCGAACACAGAACGCTGGCGCAGGGGGGACTGCCGCACTGTCGCTTCCTGCCTCCTCGCCGCTTCCTGCCTTATTGTCGCTTCCGCATGGAGATGAAGCTCTGCACCTATCGCAGTGAGTTATAGCAATTTTGCCCATATATGGTTAAGGGTAACTAACCAATCAGAGTCTGTAATTGTTTTGCTATATAGACCCTGTTTTGCCGACTAATAAAGGAGAACGATTTTACCCATATTGGGATCGCATCGTTACTGCCGATCCGGGTTCCCAATCCAACACCACATAATGAATTGTCTCCTTTTTTTTCTAGAACTATCATGATTTTCTTACTGTCCAAATTACAAAATTTAGGAACAAATAGTCTGCTCTTTGAATTTCTCTGCCCTTATCCATTTGAAGCACAAAGTTACTGAAATGTATGTCTTTGACGGCATTTCTTCATGCCAGAGCCATTATTATTTCCTTCCCTATCAGTCAAGGCACATATTCAGTTAAAAATCAATTGTGTGCCACATCCGCAAACATACCCTCAGTCTTATTTCCTCTCCTATATATTTTCTACTCTTTGCTTGGATAGTTAAACTTCCATTAATACCACTCAAGACATCTCAACGTTTTTTAAAAAGTCCCATCATTTCACAGTCCTATTACCATCTATAGCAAGATGACCTCCCACATATTGTTCATACAGCTATTTATCCTACAAAGCTATAACCTCAGTCTATAATGTCCCTTCACTCTTAATTTCTTAAATAGATTTTGACAGCTGTCTCAAGTGCAGCTCCAAGTGTTTTTTCTTTAAGAGTTATTTTAACAGTTGGTAGTCTTTGAATAAATGGTAACTGTTAGCAGATTTGGAATCCACATATCTATGTTTATTCATGTACGAGAAGCTGAGACCTGTCACAGGGAGAATTAAAATACAACACTGAATCTAAATGTCATTAAAGTTTGGTAAGAATGAGATCTGGGTTTTGTAAGCAGCTATAATTTGTTAAACCAAAGACAGATATTAGCATCTGCACTATTCCCCGTGATGGAACAGTATTTATTGAATAATAAGTAGTAGAAGTACAGCTGAATTCCTGCTCCCCACAGTGATTTTGTTACATATGCAGCTACAATGCAAGGCAAACACACTCAGCTAATTGCTGATGTGTCATAAAGGCAGGAGGACAGGTAAAACTAGAGTCTATAAACCTTTTTGGTGACGACTGACAAGATTTAAGCCTGCTGTTAGATTGGAATATTTTTTGCTAAATACTTTTTTCTTGTAGTTCATCTTCAAAAATGCATTTACTTCTTAGCCTTTAATGTGACTATCCTTGATTTAGTTGTCAAAGTAGATTTCATTTAAGCCCATATTTCTGCACTTTTCTTTCTGTGAATGACTCTTATTTACTTATATAGGGTTTTTGCTGAATACCATAAGTTTATGTATATGCACTTTATTACGCCTGCAGTAGAACTTACCTGTCCTTAAACAGCTGCTCATAAATCCCAAATTTAGCTGTGTTATATAGCTCTTCTCAATTTCAAGTGTGTACTTTTAATCTCCTCTCCTCAAGAAAGTACTTCATATTTTGACATGCTTACCTTTTCTTTTTTCTGATGCAATGACATTCATATGCTTTTCCCTTTAAATTTAAACTTCTCTTTACTTCTTCTGTTTGTCTCAGTAATGATAATTGACTTCAGTAATGATAGTTGACTTATATGTGGTTCCCATGTACCCTTAAGTGCTCGTCTTGCCTGGCATGTGGCAATGCAAGCAACTGAGTTTCTCTTACTATGTCTGGTTTTGAAGGCAATAAATAGAATACACAGAATAATTTCTTCAGGTACAGCTTCCCATCACTTCTTTTTGTTGTTGTGGGATTTTTCATCTAAGTGTGATTTAATCTTTATTCTCTGGGTTGATTTCAAAACTTAAAAGGTTCTTGATAATTTAAGTAGCAGCATAATTGCCTTGTTTTGTTTCCTTGCTTTATTGTATCCATACAGATGGTAGCAATAGTAAGTTCTGGTAGGGCAAATATCTTACCAGTATTTCTATATTTATGTGATAACAATCTTCTAATTTATGTGAAATAATTATTGAGAAATTATTCTTAAAACTCTAGATAGCAAAATCTGATTCCGTAAGCTATCAAAGTCCATTTTCCATATTTCGACATGTTTTCTGTTGTTTCCTGCAGTTAGTCCCCTGAAGGTAAAAAGCAATCCTTGGTACAACTCTGATTTCAATTAAAATAACCTTTCTCCAGTAAATAGACCTGCTGTTGTCACTGAAAGTACAGCATGAATTTTCTCTACATAATATTTCAAAAATGTGTATCATTCTTTTTTATTTCAGTTGCATCCTTCTAGAAGCAGTTCAGTTGTGGACACAGAACTGGAATCATCTCCTGTTAATGATTCTAGAGTCCAAGGGAACTGCTCTTCTAACTTAAGCATCTCTGTCAAAAGCCTAAAGCTGGTAGCTGAGCAGAATGAATCTCAATCCAAAATCCAAATCCAGACATTGCTCACAAGTTCAGACAGTGCTCACAGCTGAAAAGAAGAAGTCTTTCGGTGCATTCATGTGGAGGAAATAAGTAAGAAATACAGAAACTGAGGCTTTTCTCCTTCCTCCACCCAGGAAATCCACATCTTCATAACTCATTATTGTCTGTTATTTGTCCACAGTTTAACTGCCAGACTAGCCATAAACTATACTGAGAGAAAGGCTGTGAATTTGAGGGTGACGGAGCACTGGAACAGGCTGCCCAGGGAGGTTGTGGAGTCTCCTTCTCTGGAGATATTCAAGACCCGCCTGGACAAGGTCCTCTACAGCCTACTGTAGGTAACCCTGCTTCGGCAGGAGGGTTGGACTAGATGACCCACAGAGGTCCCTTCCAACCCCTACCATTCTGTGATTCTGTAATTTTCAGCTCATGTGGCTAACACTAAACACATCAAAGAAATCTGAACACTGCATATTTGGCACTGTGTATTAAGTTGCTTAGTATCTAACTGAGCCATGGGAAAATGTTTCCAGCTAGCATTGTTTTGGCAACTTCTGCTTTTATTTCAGACCTGAAGAAGACCGCCTGTGCCAGACGTTCTATTTAACTGTTTCAAACTAGACTGACGTAGTAAAAACATTACCTCTTTCTGCAAACATTGTTCTATGCATGTGCTGAGACCACCATGTTTTACAGGAAAGCACAGCTACATCAACTTTAATTTTATTTCCTTTGCTTTTTCACCTTCAGCATGTACAAGATCAATTTAAGAGCAATGGACAAGTCCATGTTTGGTATGCCTTTTGACTTTTGACTTTCCTTCTGATTGTCCGATTTTCTTCTGAGAAGCAAGAAACAATCACTTTATTAGAATCATGCTAGGTAAAGCGATCTTTGATTAATTTATCAGTAAGTATATATGCCAATATTTCCAAGTAATGTTGCTTTTCCTAGTTTTATATTATCAATACTTTTATATATATAAAAATATTTTTTTCTCTATTAGCCAAAAAATTCAATACTGAGTCATAAAGGAATAAATTCTGCACAGTAGTATCTCCCTGTCCTCCTTTGAATACATCAGGAATACTCCAGTTTATACTGAGGTAAAAGTCTACAGACTGTTTTTTTTGCCTTAAATTACATTGTTCATTATTGTTTATTATCACTGATGCTGTTATTTCTAAATTATTTTCTGAAATTGTAAAAAAAAAATCAATAATTGAAAAAAACCTGATTTTGCTTAGTGTTAGATATATCCAGTTTTCACTTAGAACACATAGATATCTTTCAGTCCTCCAGGAAACAGAAAAGAAGAGGATTACGGCTTCAGTCTCAGCAAACATGATCTACAATTTATTATTTCTGTGACTCACCAAACAAGCACAGTAGAAGATTTAATAATTTAACATTCAACAGAATTCTTGTCTCTTTGCCCAGCTATGGCCAGATTCTTTCTCTCTCTCACACATTCTTAGTTTTATGAAGCTCAATCAGTTCCAGGGACAGTTATTCCTCAGTTACTGTGTTCTGAGAAAGAAGAATACTGTGCAACGTCAGCAAACAGTATCTGTCAGCCATTTATATTTCTTGAAATAGCCACAGTTTTTTTATAGTATGTAAGGCAAACGTTCCTTTAAAAATCACAGGAGTGACTTTACTCTAGTCAAGTAACTAGCAACAGGATGAGAGGAAATGGCCTCAAGTTGCATTAGGGGAGGTTTAGATTGGATATTAGGAAAAATTTCTTTACTGTTGGAGTGGTCAGGCACTGGAATAGGCTACCCAGGGAAGTGGTGGAGTTATCATCCCTGGAGGTGTTCAAAAAACGTGTAGATATTGCACTTTGGGACATGGTTCAGTAGGCATGGTGCTGTTGGGTTGTCGGTTGGACTTCATGATCTTAGAGTTCTTTTCCAACCTTAATGATTCTACGATTCTATGATTCTACGGTTCTATGTTTGGAATGGCTAAAATGAGAGCTGGAAAAAGCACTGGTTTACAAATTCAGCACACAACAATTTTAGAATAAACCAAATTCAGCACACAACAATTTTAGAATAAACACAGTTACTAAAGTGTGATTTATTAACTGGATAACAACCATATATGTTACATTTTTCAGAACAGACAGCATCCTAATTCATGTTTGTCAGCCATGTCACCAATTATTATATTAAGACATATCTATTATTTAGAAGGAGTTTGTTCTTTCTTTGCTAATATTTGAATCAGTAGGTAATATTATTATCATAGAATCATAGGTTGGAAAAGATCTCTAAGATCATGAAGTCCAACCATCTGCCCAACAACACCATGCCTGCTAAACCATGTCCCTAAGTGCCGTATCTATAAGTTTTTTAAACACCTCCAGGGATGGTGACTCAACCATTTCCCTGAGCAGCCTGTTCCAATGCTTTACAACTCTTTCAGTGAAGACATTTTTCCTAATATCTAATCTAAACATCCCCTGACACAGCTTGAGGCCATTGCCTCTCGTCTTATCACTAGTTACTTGGGAGAAAAGATCAACACCTCCCTCACTACAACCAAATTATGTATGTGTATAGAACAGAAACAGCTGAACTTGGTAAATCCAGAACTGAGTGCTGTTCACAGTGTACACCTAAGCCAAAAATATACAATGCCTGAGCATGTGAGTTCACCTTCACTTCCCGTACTCTATCTCGCTCTGTAATATCTCTATTTCTTTTTTGCAGCTGTCAGACTGCTGCTGATACCTCTGGAAAAAAGTCACATCATTAAATTTCAAACAGGGATATGATTTTGAATCAGAGAGTTCAGAGATTTTTTTATACAGTTAAACAAATTTCAGTAGTTCTAACGCCTGCTACTAGCTTAGATAAGTGTTGCCTCATTCTAGTTAAATCAGAGTTCATACTACATTTCTAACTATAGCTATAAAATCAAAAGCAATAGCTGTTCTCTGATTCCACTCAGGACCATTTTCCAGGGCTGACTGGTGTGGACTAATACAACAATACCAGTCCTGCATCAGAGGCATTTACACACAACTGTTTGGTCACAAAGTTTCTGAAGTAAGCTTAAGGTACAATTCTGTTATTTAGACTGTAACACATCTTTTATAGTTAACCTTGATCATTAAAGGTGGCAGATTTCACTCTATGGAGCTACTAGGTGAGTTTTTTGCAGTAGAGGTTTGGCAGAAGATGTTAGACCATATCAACTCAGCATATTGAGAGGAACTCACATTTTCTGATTCATAGAGCCAAATTTAGAATTTAAAGACTCACTTTAGTGAAGTCTTTATGGAGAAAAAACACACTCAAAACCAAAAAGAAGGTAATTTTCATATTATGATATATCATTTCTGTAATACTGTCAAAGAAATAGATTTTACTTTTTGTAAAAAAATACCAAGCAAGTAGTAGTAGTACAGATAGTAGTTCCTCTTACGTAACTCCTCAGCGAATGAAATTTGCTTTAACAATATATGCATTAAGTCTTATCAAAACATCCAGGTAACAAAAACACACCATTGTTTACTTTAACAAATAAAAATTTATGTGACGTCTCTAGAGAGAAATTCAATTTAGATAATCAAATGCTGTCAGTCTAAAATTCTCCTTGCTATCTTGGTCAGCTAAAACTAAGTTTTCATATTATGAAAACTGTTCTCTGCTGTTGCTGTGAAAAAGAGCTGCTCAGTGAAAGCAACAACAATAAAAAGATATTCATCTTTTTTGTGTTTAATGCAGGCTTCTAAATGTAGAGGTACTACATAAATACACTGTATATATCTATGCATACGTGTGTGTATATACAAATATATATTCATAGGTGCCATTAGTAATAAAATTCTTAAGATCAATGTTTTAATTAATGTTGGTTGTCAAAGAATAAAAGATTTCTTTTCTATATTGTTGCAGTCCAAGGAATGAATAACTACGTGTAGATACAGTTTCAGACGGGACAGTCTATATTACTCTTTTAAATGCCCTTGTATTGTCAGAAACATGCCAAGGTCTTAAAAAATTACTGACAAATTATCCTGGCTCACATTTTCGTTGGTTTTGTTTGAAATCTGGATTGCTCTTATGATTGGGCACTGCCTGTGTTGTTAAGGTAATGTAAAAGTGTTAGTGTATGCAATTGTTGCTTCATTCCTTATACTCCAGGACAAATGGAAAACTAAAATTTGTTCTGCTGCTGCTTTCCTGTAATCTCAACTTTAAATAAATAAATAGCAGTGAAGAAGAAAAACCCGACACCCAACACAGAAACCAGAAGCATTTCGCAGCTGCAGCTGTTTTAAATTCCCCAGGTTTCCTGTTGGTACTATATAGTTCATAACGATTTGTGGCACTGGTGGATAATACTACATAAGAGATATCGCTCTCTCTTAAAGCAAAATCAGAAGCTGAGTTTGCTTCATAAACAAAGTATCTCTTGGGCCTATACTGATGTCTGGATAACATCAGATGCACTAAAGCATTAGAACCATAGTGATTATCCTTATTTGTGAATCACAGAATAACTGTGTTTAAGAGGTTTCTGTGTCTAAACCCACTCATTCCTTAATTCTGTACGCCAGAAAACATTGTGCATCACAGCCATTTTTGGGAAAATCTAATGCAACCAAAAAATTAAGTTGGAAGTTGCCTTGCAGTGATATTTTGTTTTTGGAAGTCAGGGTCCTCTGGAGCAAAAGTCATATGTGTATTAGGCCAGTGTTCAGCAAAAGAGAGTTCATTAGTGTGTTGCTGAGTTTTTTTCCCCAAGGCAATATCAGTGTTAATTATAGTTTCTGTTTATGAATTGGAAGAAAGTCTATTTAGAAATCAGAAGAATTCATAACTTTCTACACCAGAGGAACACTCATCAGCTATTTAAATTTGAAATGTCAGATTGGGGTTTGGCTTATTCTTCTTCATACACAATCCGTTTAATTGAGTTTTGCCAAAATCATGACTGCAAAAGCCTTAATAACACAGAGTAAAAATACATGTAAAACAGCCAAATTCAGAGATCATAGGAAAGACCAAGATGATGAGACTCAAATTCAGTAAAAAAAAGAAAAAAAAAATCATGGTCATAGGTATTAAATTTCTAAGAATTATCTTCTGTCATGTATTAAAAACTTCAGTTCCATGAACCGTAGGATGCAGAGAAGTGGAAGTCTTTGACTTAGCTATATACTTGGCCTCATTTTATGTCAGAGTAAAACAAATGTAATATTTAAAATTTTCTGATCAGAAATAAGAATAATTTTTATTGTACCATATAAAATTCTAAATACATTAAGGAAAATATGGAAAAATATAAAATTTTCTACCTTCTGGAGATTTCCAGTGAAATCTAATTTTAATTTCTAATTATTACTGCTCAAGTCAGTAGTAAAAATTCTTGACTAAACAGAGAAGTGGTCAAATATACAAAAAATAATTTTAAATCCCCTCCACAAACATAAGTCTGTTCCTTTCCTTCCCTTCCCTTCCCTCTTTCTCTTTCTCTTTCTCTTTCTCTTTCTCTTTCTCTTTCTCTTTCTCTTTCTCTTTCTCTTTCTCTTTCTCTTTCTCTTTCTCTTTCTCTTTCTCTTTCTCTTTCTCTCTTTCTCTCTTTCTTTCAGAGAAAGAATGTTTACAATCAGGACTGTATAGGTAAAGTAAAATGATCAATCAAAATGCTTTATATCTTTGCTGGTATTTATATTCCTTTAGTTTATATACCTCTAGTAATACATTTCACACTTTGTTTCAAAGTCTAAAATAAGTCAGATGAGTTGACTCCTGGAAGTGCTACTCTCACTGATTTTCTTCTGGTCTCCAAAAAAAAGGCTATATGAACTCAGATTTCTGTACTCTCAATGTCTAAAATTACATTAGACAAATGATGCATTTCACGCATCTGAGAAGATCTTGTCAGTTTAGAGATGTCTAGATGACAGAATATTATATGTTACAAAATGCTATAAAAAATGGGGTCAAGACCTCAAGATGTTAGTGTAATTTCTGTCTTTAATTGTATAAGACTACATCATCACTGTCGAAATCAAGTAGGCAAATGCACTAGTAGGCTTTTCATGGCTTCCTGAACATCGGTCTGACTCTTCACAGAGGGTTCAGAAAGCCCATCAGCTTTTGGAAGCCATTGAGAGGTTGAATTTATTCTCCAGTACACTTTTGGTCATGTTCAGGGCTGAGACCAGCAGAAGTCCTGGAAATCTTCAGATGTTACACATTCTGTGTATTCTCTTCCTCTTTAGTCTACTTAGTTTTCCATGAGTGGTCTTTGAGGTCTTTGGTCAAGTCCACAGCATCAAGATGAGTGAGCCAAAAGGGACAGATACCTATGTCATAACTCCCACACCTAGCAGAAACACTCTTAGAGCTGGCAGTGCTGGCTTATCTGTGCATTTTCCAGCTAGCGGCTGGCTGTATTTACAGTGACACTTTCACTCCTCAGTATGGCATGGAAGTAGCCACAAGGAATGTATCTACATAAATGAAATATTAGTGTGAGGCTACGTGCTTATATCTTGGTTCCCATTCACAGCATGTTAGGGGTTGGAACGGACCTCGGTGGGTCATCTAGTCCATTCGTTTGTACTGTTTATGAGCATCAGAAATACAATCACAGTTGCGGCTCATGACAATTAGTACTCTACAAGATAATGCCCAGTCCCAAGGCCCATTCTCCACAGGTTACCCCATACTAGGAGGAAGAGAGTTAGGTCAGAGGTGTTAGTGGCAGTGTGTCTTGGCCATTATATCTGTTAGGCTAGCAACAACCCAGAACTCTTTGACAGTAGAATTAAAATGTTGATGTTAATTATCACTAAACTTGAAATTGTTAAATTCAGCTAAAAGAACCAAGAAGAGATGGATATTATGATTTGAGGTAGAAGAATATTCCAGTAACATTGACAAATACTCAGAAAATATTAACAATGGAACATACATCACATGTAAATGTATTATATGTTATGCTGCAGTATATTTTTAACAGAAGCAAATATCCAAGTTCTCCAAACTTAATAAGATGGATTTGCAAAGTATTGCATGAGCAAAAAATAAAATTATTCTGAAAAGTTAATCAAAAACTGTATTCTAAAGTATGTAATACCTTTTTCTTGGTTGATGCTTGTTTATTTTCCATTTACTTGGAGTTCTTCAATTCATGGAACTGACATTTGGTTCACACAGTATAATTTTTAGTATTTTATGAGAAATCAATTAAATTATGATTTAGACTTTGCAGGGAGTTAATGGATTGCAATTTAAAGAACTATTGCTGTGCTTCAAGTAACATCAAGTATCTTCTTCTGCCTACATAATTTTCGTGTTCCTACTGCTTAAGCAGCTATTAGGAAGTGCTCCCGACACTGTCTTATGCTGTGTATCTGCAGAATTCCACCTCATTGCTTCTGATCCAGATGTTTTATACTGGGTACTGTAGCATTTAAGAGATAAGATAAGGCCATACCACCAGGTAGTGTAGCTGCATTTCTTTAGAAAAAAAAATCAAATCCAAGGCAACAGATTGTAAACTGAAAAGCTATGAAAATCAAGACAAAAAAATAATTAAATTTGCTCAGGAAACTTCAGAACCACATTCAGTCAAACTTAGTCTGGAATAATTGAGTATCTGAAGGTGTACAATATTCTAAAAGCAGCCTTGATGTAAATGGATGGATAAGCTACACGGAAAAAACGCTTATGATTAGATGTAAGTAGTAAAAGAGTGCAGTGAGCAGCACTTCCCATGCAGCAGGGCAGGGATACTGAGGTGTTCTAGCTGCAAAGCACTGCTTTGGTGACTCAAAGCAGCCATAAACTTTGCATATGAATTCATCAGCCTGAACTTAGCAGGGAATCTGAACTTTCTGAATATGAAGCTGTTGCACATCAGAGTCTATTTGCTCTTTAAACTTACTTGTGAGAAATTTAAGTATTTAGCGTGATTTGCACTTCTCTTCTGTCAAATTGGTATCGGCTTTATTTTGATCTGCTGCAACATACGTATAGCAGGACCAACAGAGCAAAGGCACCTGACGCCTTGTTTGCTTGCTATAAATGCAAACCCATCATGAGAAACAAAATAGTCCACTTACACCTCAACATTTTTAAGAGCCCAGCATAAAGTCGATGATTAATTTTTCTCGTGAAGAAATTTGTCCCTATCTCATGACTGGTTATGTGAACACTCCACAGAGACTGTGAAGGGAGAGACCTTGATTAGCTGCATATTTGGCATTTCTTCCACTGTTACATGATTGCTGTCGTCCACTTTGCAAGTCTATTTATGTTGGCACTGCATGTGGCCATTCTTTTTTATTCATAGAGTTACCGTCAACTGCTAGCTTACTTTCGTCTTTCACCTGCAAAAGTCTAAATCCTGATATTTAGCTTCTCTAGCTGTAACAAAAATATATACATTATGTATATGAATATTCTAACTTATAGAATCATAGAATCATAGAATGCTTTGGGTTGGAAGGGACATTTAGAGGTCATCTAGCCCAACCCCCCTGCAGTGAGCAGGGACATCTTCAGCTAGACCAAGTTGCTTAGAGCCCTGTCCAACCTGGCCTTGAATCTTTCCAGGGATATGATCCTTTCAAAGTTAAATGTGCTCTTTAAAACTGCATCTAGCATATGGGCATGAGGACTGACTTTGCTTTGCCATGTCTGGGCACAGGTAAGCAGAAAGTATGAGATCAAAACCAAGTCTGCTGAATCCTAGTTAATAATGCAAGTGCAAATGGAGAATCCCTGATCGGCAACTATCCTTGGTTTCCATGTGAAAACATAAACAAGCGACATCATGATTCACAGCTCACCCCCTCATTGTCTGAAGATAAACATTTACTGCATTGTAAACATGAATTTGTCTAAGATGTATCAACAGAAAAGCCTTTCAAGAGTTTTTGACTGTCTCTAAATGTTTAGATTTGTAGTCTGTTGCTTTGAGCAATAATTATTTAACTCCTCCATGAAGAAGAGGACCTTTTACTAATCGGTTTCACACTGCATGCTGACATTTCAGGAGGCTGCTATATTAGTTCTATCATTCAGAGCCATGAATTATTGATTCACCTACACTATTCTCCTTCAAACTACTGAACTACTTACCATTGAAGTGATGCAAATAGCTAATAAATAAGCAGAATATAAAATGACTATTCAGCTTTAAATGAATATCATAAAGTTTTAGTAGAGCCTGTGCTATTACTAGTGCTAGCCAGGTAGTAAATTTTGTTTGCAACTTTCAGGCTTTCTGCACCAGCCTGCCATCTCCAAATTAGTTTCAGCTTCGTATTTCATGGAAATTATACATTCATTTGTGAGGTAAAAATGCTGCTTTTCTTCTATCAGTTCTTTACCACCTGTGTATTCTCAAACCTCAATGTGCTGCTTCAGGGATCAGAGCTGCCCTTCACCTTCCTTTATTTACTACAGGATGTAATTCTTTCCTAAGTTACATTCGTGTGAATCAGGAAAGATTGTGGCAATATGTGGAGTTGCACCACAGAGAGAAGTACGGGGTACTGTTTATTTTCCAAGAAAGCATTTGTTATTAAGATAAATAGCTTATACTGACAAAGTGAGATAATAATAGACATTCTAAAGCACAGCCCCTGACATTAGCTTTTAAAGGCATGTACTGTCTGCTGTAAAGGTTGGGAACATTATACAGAGTATTTCAGATATTCCACAAGTGCTGTATAATATTCTATTACAGTAGATTCAAAATACAGATAACCTGAAAAACTGATTGTAAAGCATCCTGCCACAGTGGAGATTTTTTTATTGAAAACCTCAAAAGAGGTTTTGGTGAGCTCATCCTGTCTGTTTCTGTTTACTGGGCATAGAAATTTTAAATTTTTATTTTGCTGCAGGAACTGTAATAGATTGACTAGTGCGATACTAATACAGTGTGTGCAATACAAAGATAATCACAAGAATAGAAGTCAGTATTGGACTATTTCCCTGTTGTCCAACCTCATGCAGAAACACACAGCAAAAGCAGTGATTAGTTACACCTGGACTGTTTTTTCTGAATGTAGTCATTATGCTACAGCACACATTTAAGAAACCTTTTGATGAGAAAGAGAGAGTGTTTTTCAGTCTCTTCAGATCCTCCATATACTTTTTTCATTTCAGAAGTTTTGAACTTTCTCTTAGATAAAATAGACATTTCACCAAGAATGATCTCTGTAAAATATTTTATTTTCTGCATAAAATACAAAAAAATCTGAACCCCACTGTGTTTTTACGGGAAATTAGGTTTCATGGGGAAATTAAAAATCCAAAACCATCACTTGTCTATTTTAACATATGTAAACGAAATTATTGTAGAGATCATGATTAGATCTTTTGTCTCCTGGGAATACTAAGATTCTTAAACAGAAGCTATGTAGCTGAATTTCTGAAAAACAATGAGTATAGACATACCTGCTCGATAATTTGGAAACACCTGCATGGAAACACCTATGAAGCATTCAAAATTCCTTTATTCTAGCTTCTGGAAAAGTGTGTGTTCCCTGCAGAATTCAGCTCAGCAAACTTGGCACTATGGGAATGTCAGGTCCAGGAGAGGAATGAGCAGTAAGAGATGGCTGCGAGACTCCTGAGAGCATGTAGATTCGGCATCAACCTCTGCGTCTGAACTGCATCAGGCTATGGCAGTCCTGAAGTGACAGAGCTGATGGCGGGCAAATTTACCCAAAGTGGGTTTTATAGCTTAGGCTGCAGTCCTTGCGGCCTCCGGGGGTAGCTATCATACCTGAAATAGTCACTCCAGAGCAAGTTCAAGTCTATCTACCGTATACTCTAGCCATTTCTGTGACTGCAGTGCTGAAGTACTTTTATTTTTATCCAGCGCATCAAGTCTTTATGCTTTGCTCATAACTGGCAGGGAAAAAAAAAATTACCTCATCCATAGTTGTTAGGTGGCCTAATTACTTACTTCAAATGACATGATTCTTACAGAAAACTTTTAGAATGGCTTTAAAAGCTCTCAACAGCTTACAGCTGAAAGCCAAATGTATAGGTTATAATTCATTTACATTTCATAAAACTATGTAACTCCTCAATAGGTGCCACAAATCATTTCAGTATGGTGTGTTCTCACTTAAACGTCGTAAGAAATGCAGTCTAAAATCTTTCAAGTAGGAAATTCTGGGGTTTTTTTCACTGACATAATACCAAGCTGTAACTTCTCTTGTTCAATTCTTGATCATTAGCCAGCTTTTCCAGAGAGCCCTCCACATATTCCACTTGTTCAACATCTAAGGACCATATCTAGGTTTAGTGTTTTATCTGTCTTCAATTTTTATACGTTACAAACTCCTATGTTCATTTAAAATGGAAGGTTCTGGTTTTCTGGGTGCACCGTAACAGTGAGCCAGCAGTAGGTGTGTGTATAGAGAGAGACATTTAAGTTCCTCATTACAGTGAGAGAAAATGTATGGAGAATATTTCTCGAATGCTATTTTTATCCACTAGATTTATAGGATCCCTTTCTACTAAGCATTATGGTAGTCATTAATTATATGATAAAGTGTTATTTTTTTGCATGCAGAATCCTTTGTGCTCAAATTCCTAATGATTAAGCACAGCAGTTTTCAACCTTAATGTAGTTTCAAGGTAATACACAGAAAGAAACTTGTATGATACCATTGACTGAACCAGTATTATGTGTCATTGTTTTCTCACTTAGTTTCTTTTGTAATACTGATTTTTAGTGATTTTGTGTGTACCAGTGCAAATACACAGCTAAGCAAGGCTACACATAATAGACATCTTACTGGTTTTAACTGTCCATTATAGTTTCATCCCTGTCTTTCTTTTCATCCTGTTTTAAAAATGGCCTTCCTCTGTGACAACATATATTAGCATTCTCTTTTTTTTTATTTTCAATGAAGGTTACTGTTTTTTCATAAATTGAAACCGAGACAGGTGTCAGTTAAACAAAAATTAACTCATGTAAATATGGATAGACATCAGGAGAGGTAGCTTTAAAAATAAACAAAAAAGCAAATTATATTTACAGTAGTGAAGGCAGAAGATCTGTTCCCTGTCTGTCTCTCCATCTCCACCCCAGCAAATCCTTTGTGTCTGCGGGTTTTATTTTTCTGTGGGAAGGTCTACATATTCACTTATGAGAGTGATTACCAAGAAATTTGGACCATTTTAAAGAACTTCTAGGTAAACAATACGGAATGTACTGAGCTAAAGCCATTTCCAGTTAAGTGAAGGGTTGGGGAGAAATACAGAGTTTCACGAATTGCTCCGTTGTTGTTAAAGTGTCTCTATTTGTATTTGGATAATTTTCACCTATCTAGCACAGTACATTTTGAAAAATGTTGTAGAAGGCATTTGACTATAAAGATACCACATAGAATCATAGAATAATAGAATGGTTTGGTTTGGAAGGGACCTTATAGTTCACCTAGTTCCAACCCCCATACCACAGGCAGGGACATCTTCCACTAGACCAGGTTGCTCAGAGCCCCATCCAGCCTGGCCTTGAACACTTCCAGGGAGGAGGCAATGTTCTTGCTTTGTAAATACTGAGCAAACACTCAAAAAATGTGTTCATGAGAAATGAGGGTTCATATTACATAAGTTAATTTAACTCCAAGGTACTACTTTCATGCTTGCAAACAATTTACATGTGCAGTTTAGAAAATTTATTGCGCAACAGAAGTAACACAAAGCTTTTCTCAAATGTTTATGTACTGTTACATGGTATTTATCCTACAGCTGAGATACAAAAAGTAATTCTGAAAATCTAGTATGTGTGGATTTTCTCCCTCTTTTGAAATTGTTCTCAGGAGAAAATACAAAAAAAGAAAGATAATCCCTACTTTAATTCTGCACTTCGGGAAAAAATAAACAACCAAAAAACACTATGTATGTGTAGAGCATTGTGAGCCTCATCAAGTAATTTCCTTTCTATTTTTAATTCTCATAAGTTGCCTGCATTTCATAAGGTGCTCTGGATATATAACCTGGTAAAGACCATAATCACATGCTTTGCTTTAAACATGAAAAGTCTTCTACATATACATTTTTACATTACTTCCATGGAGAGTCAGGGAAAACTTGTCTAGTCAGTGCACGCGTAGTCACTTTGTGCAGACAAAGAGACAGCAAAGAGCAGTGCCACCAGTGGCTCTACAGCTGGGACAGGCTGTCAGTCCCCGGAGGGGCCGGGCACCGGGTTCTCTGCCAGAAGCGTCAATGTAATGATTTTAATAAATTAAGTAAAATTAATGTTTGTTTGCCACGTGAATATGAAGAATTTATATCTTATACAACATTAGAACCAAGTATCTCTGACAACAATGATTCCACAATACTTCTTAGTACAACTAAAATATTCTGAAAAGAGAGAGAAAAATGCTCATAATATCATGTGAAGTACTGAATACATACAGACAACATATCCAAATTTTGAAAGTACCTCTTCCTAGTAGAACAGTTTAATCAAGAAATGGATATATGCTTCTTCTGGAGTTAAAAAATTTTCAAAGAACAGGAACTATAGCTCAAAAACAGTGCTGAATTTGAGTATATGAGACAAGACAAATTATTCTGTACAAATATTTAAATAAAATGTACAGATCAGCCCAAAAGATAGGCTACCCTAAATTTCGGCCTTGATTACCAAAGTACACAATGGGCCTAAAATACAACCAGAATCCTTTATGATGGGAAAAGCATTAAGCCAGATTAGGAGGGTGAAATTAAATCAGACTTATTTGAGACCACAAGCCTAAGGCAAATATACATTACTATGACAAAGCTTTAAAACTAACAGATTAAATTTCTTAGACTTCTGAAGTATGATTCAATCTAATAGACAAAGTATTTTAAATAATTCTATGTGCTATGTGGAAATACACTTTAATTACTTCTTGAATTTGTCACCCATTCCTCTGGAAGTGAAATGCTTGATATAAGTCAGATTGTATACAACAGGACTTCAGATAGGTGTTTTAAATCCGCATATAGACCCTCAATAAAAATAGTCTGTGGTGGAAATGAAGTCATGTTTACCTGTTTCAGTAATGAATGGAATATCTAACAATATTCTATTAAGTAATGAGAATGCAACATTCAGTTATTTTTGCTGTATGTTATAAGCAGTACATATGAAGGTGTATCATTGTATTATCTCTGAAAGTTTAGAGGTAGTTGGATTTTTTTTCTATTTTTTTAAGTTCAGTTACTCATCTGTGACTAAAAACATGTTTCATATACATTTTAGGACATTGTTTCTCAATGTTGGATCAGAAAAGTCTTTCTAGAACTGTCTGCAGTGCAGTTAATGAGGCTGTTATACGATTTGATCAAGACTTTTTACAGATCATGAAGTCTAAGTGATTTATTAACTGTCTTCAGATAGCATGTCGTATGTTTACAGGGAAAACTACTCAAATCCAATAGTTCTTTCTTGCTTAAACATACCAAGGGAATTGACCCAATGTCACCTCATTGACTGCAGTGGGCTGCGAACCACAGCACAAGCCAACACTTCCTATAACAATTCACAAAGAAGAAATGACTAAGGATCATTTTGAAACAGGATAATCGCTTACGGTAGAAGAGATGCTTTTCAGAATGCACTTTGTTGGTGTACAGTTGGCATCAGAATTTGAATTCTGCTTTGGTTAACCTAGCACTGATGAAGAAGAATGTAAAAATTATGGGACAGCAACTAAATCTTTTCAGAAAATGAGGGTTAAAACAAACAAGCAAAAAAAAACCCCAGCACTTCACTGAAATGGTTAAATCAGACATGACAGAGGCAAAAAGATGCTGAGTTTGAATCAGTATTTCATTTTTTTTTGGACTGGAAGTGTTTTTCTCCCCTCCCCTCAGCAACCTGTTTGGTGGAACCATGTTTTAAAGAGTATTTAATAGCAATTTCTAAAATAATAGTCATCACACTCCATGCTGAAGGTTAATCCTTTGAGTATTAATTTAGCTTTATCACAAAGAAGATAGAATGTCTGTACTCATCTCACTGCACTTAACATATTACCAAAATTAAGGTGTCTATATGCAAAAATAGCTTTATTTAAAAACAGTGAAGCTTAGTTGATGCAAAAGTAAATACAGTGTTCATTGCAACCACTTCAGTACACACAAGAATGTGCATTTAGTAGTTAAAGAAAGTGAATCATCTGAATCATTTGAAGAGTACAGGCTGTCCAGCTCTGCTGTTTATTTATACATGCCATATATTCTGCAAATTTCTACTGGCATACAGAAAGTTCGGTTTTCTACTAACATAGCCTCTGATAATCTTTCAAAAACTCTAGTCAAACATTGTGTTAAAGCATAAAACTTTGTACAGGATATTAAATTTCAAAAAGCTATCAACTTAACTAACTAAAAACATTTTCTCAGCTGCAATTAAGATCATTCCACAACTTTAAAAAGACCATTCCTATTATTAAAAATAAAAATGTAAAATGACTCACTACACTCACTAAAACAAACTCATTTTTAGTCATGAATTTAGCAATGCAGAACACTGTCCTTGTTTAAATGTGTTTCATCACACGTTGCTCAAAGCAAAAGTGAGGATTTACATAGCCATATGCTACAATGCTTTATTAAAGTGTTAACATATACAGGGTGATCAACGTCATGTTACTTTCCTCAGACTCACTGGAAACATTGCTTTATATCACCATGAAACACTGAATTACTAGCCAAAAAATGCCAATGCTTGTATGGAAAACTATTAGGTGACAAACAAATAAGAACATTTTGTCATTACTCATTATTAAGTATTCAAAGACTTGCGAGGCTTTTCATCAACATGTCCATAACAAGACTGATATAAAATGATAAATAAATATACGAGATACTATGCTGATATTATGATCAGTTACCTGTGTTAATGCGGTCACTTGGAATATGGTCAAATGCTAGACCTGTCCCAGCTCCTCCTTGGCAGCTAGTGTTCCCATTAGCAATCCAGTATAGCAGAAGGACAGTGACAGCTTAGCAGGGTAAAATTCAGTGTCTATGATACAATTATTGTGCTACTGATTACTTCAGACTTTGGTGAGTTAATCCTTGGGGTATTAATTTACTGCTCTGACTGTACAAAACAGATCCTAGTGCTTTACTCCTTTGAGGGCTGTCACTGTAATTATTCCATATGGCACCACCAGTAAGGTTTTCCTGTGTATCACTCCCAGTAAACAGATTTCAGGATATTTTCAAGTCAGCGAACAAAAAAGAACTTTATGCTGCTTTCAAGCACCACAAAATACAACAATCCTCTTTTGAGAAGAATTTTGTTATTTCAAAGTCTTGCTATAATTCAGTTAGGAAGAATCTTGCTTATTTCAAAAAGTCTTTCTGAAAGGAAATTGTAAAATACTATTCTGATCAAACAGAATTCTGGTTTTATGTATACTGATACAGATACAGGTTTATTAACATATATTATTAAGAAAAAGAAAATTTAAAACATCTGATTCAAAAATATTGAACTGGGCTATCTCAACAAATCTGAGTGCTCCAATATTATTTTATGAAACTAAAACTGGAAAAAAAAAAATCCCACTTTGGTAACAAAAGTGTACTGATTCCACCACAGTTTTATATCCTAGTGTGAAAGTTTTTCATAACAATTGATATACACTTGAATCTTCAAAATTAAAAATCACTATTAGTCAGGAGTAAAAACAATCACCATATGAAATTCAGTCTCAAAAGCTGCAGACTCCAAGGCAATGATGATACCTACTGACTACGTAGTTAACCTTGAATTTGACACATTTATTTTATTTTGTTCTCTGTTACAGTGTCTTATTTCAGTGCTACATTTCTTTGTGTGTAAGGGGAAAGTGAAGAACAGAGAAGAAACACTTTCAAGAGGTCTTTGTCAAGATCTGACCTGAGAGAGTCCTAACTGAGCTAATTAAGCTTGGGAGTTAGGGCAGTATTTTCATGGATTAAAGACAGTCTAGGAGTTATATGTCAAAGGGTGCAGATGAACAACCATTTTTCTCTATGATGAAGGTCAACAGTACACATCTTGAAGTCTCTGGAAGAGTATATTAATTTATCTTATTTATATTATCTTAAAAGTGAGCTAAGAAGCAAAATTTTGCAGTGAGACAACATTATCTAGATTTTGGGATGGCTGGTAAAGATTTCACATCTCCACAAAATTGGCAAATATGCAAACTAAATGTTTCAGACTAAATGTTAAAGTGAAGAAACTGACCTGAGCATCATTTTAGAAAAGGCAGTTAAGATCTGTTTGCAAATTATAAAAATTAATAATAAAGGATATCTAAATGAGATGCTGGAAAACAAGTAAGCTAATGAGCAATAAGGAGCATATGCTAATGCCTCCATATGACTCAGTGCTGCAGACTCATTTGGTTACATTACCTGAAGTATCCACAAGACCCTCTTCTCACAGAAGAAAAAGCAGAATAGGAAGAAAACCAATGAAGCTGAAGGCATGGAGCTCTTGCACAAGAAGGACCAACATGATAGGAACTGTGAGAATATAGAGTGTTTATATTGTAAGTTTTTTAAAAAAAGGATATAAATATAATTATTATTACATTGGTTGAATTACACCACTGTGCTTATTACTGTTATTACCAATGAATGGAGTTTGTGAAAGGTCACTTTATGATTGTACATACATAAGCCTGAATGGAATTTCACAGCTTGTCTGATCGCGTTGAAAGATTTGTGCTGCTTTCTTTTCAGGCTGCAAACTAGCTCCTTCAGGTTTACCCACTGCTGACAAGCTTTTGATAATACTGTTCATTTGTTCTTTGTGGCTCATCTGAGCTGTTCCTTCCTTTTACTCACCAGAACACTGTTGTGTTGATGAATCCAAGCAGCCCCTTTGATCTGTGGGCATTTTTTAAAGCAGTCAGTAAAAGACTGCATAGCAGCAAATTAATAAGTGTTAACTAGTAATTTCTTTCTGAATTTTTCCTCTTTAAAAGCAAAGAAGTGCTTCCAGAAATAACCTATCCTGATTTATGTTTTTTAATTACAATTTACAGATGTACCTTAACAATGTCATTGTGGGTTTCCAGCAGCATTGGACAGTTATTTAAAAACAGTCATGAACATACCTGCAAAGTAATTTGTCCTTGCCATTATTTGCAGTATTTCAAAGTGGCATTTATTCACCCAGACATAGCTATCTACGTGTCCCCACCTAAGCTAGTCATTTCTGTATCCCTCTGTAGTCAAGGAAGAGAAAAAGACACTTCTTAAGTGGGAATTATATCATCCCAAAGAAGATGTCCAAATTCCATCAAACACATGCAGCTATAAAAGCAGCTGTTTCTCTCCCTTGACTATAAAGGGAATCTGATTAGCAAAGTCTGCTTGACTCAGACATTGATGTCTACCCTGCACATGTCTACGATGAGGTGAGATAATTCCCTTGATTCTGCTTTCCTTTCACCTCTGGGCTCTTTCATTTGAGTATCATTTCAATACACTGCCTGTACCTCTGTAAAGATTCCAAAGCCTTGGTATTCCTCCCTGAATTTCATATTACTGGCCTTTCAAGCACTGGTTTAAGAAGCTGCTAAAAAGCAACTTTGACCTTAAGGAATCAAAAATAATTCCTTCTCAATATTCACTGAAGAAAATGAATGTCAAATCCAAATTCTGATCTCTTATGTGACAGAGACAATAGAAGGCGACCTGGTCAGCCATGAGCTCTCTCTTACAACAAAATGAGGTGGAGCTTCAGTAATCAGAAAAAACATTTTCATGCCTGAGTGACATTACTTTGCTGCATTTGCCCTTCAAGTCCTTCAAAAGAAAAATGAAAGTTCTCAATGCCTTCAAGCTATGATTGTAATCAGAATTCATAGCTCTGATAGCATGGTGAATTTAAGCAAAATTTGATACACAATTTAAAATCAAAATGATAATAAAAAATATGTGATTATTCCATTCAAGGAAACTGATCTTAAAATACACTAACTACACTTAAATACACTATTGTATGTCAGTCATCTACCTAGCTGCAAACACAATTATCTGGTGGATCAGTAGTTTTCAAACTCTCAGTTTAAGTGAATGCACTATTTAGACAAAACAAGCTGAACATTCCTCAAATATCCTAATACAATACATTGCAAATTGAAGCAGGATTTATATTCTGAAGCAAAAGAAGGCCAAAGTCAAACACCATTCTGCAAGATGCCTCCAATTCAGGTTCTACAGAACACGCCACAGGCCATTTGCTTCACCTAAGGGGACTGAAGAGAGGGATACAATCAGAAAAGCAATTAATTCATTATTGTATTTTAGAAACTATACTTCAATCCACTCAATACTTGGCTTCTAATTTTATGTTTTTACATGCAAAAATTGAAGCCTGAACAGGTATTAATAGAATTTTTATTATAGATATGTGTGGATGCACTCTGTAGCTTAAGTGCATTCCGTAAGACCCAGGAATGCTGTATGTTCCAAAGCTTTGTGAAGTTCTCAGGTGACAAAACTGACAAGTGCAGATATTATCATCAGTTTCACAGGAAAACAGAGCTCCAGATTCACAATTTGGCAAATTCCAACATCTAATATGTGGCATTAGCTGCAGGAAGGAGCACAAGAAAAATAATCAGATTGTGACTGTCTGTTCCTCAGTGGGTATCTTCCTGATTTCTGTTAGAGATTGCCTTAAGCCTTGAAATTTAAAACTTAATATACCTTCCAAAGTTGCGATAATTCTGTTAGATACTATTGTATCTACACAATTGCTTACTTCCCTTCTGAATCATCTTCAATCTGTGGTCTCAATGATGCTGAATAGCAGTATGTTTCACAGTCTTACATGTTTTACAAATGATTAAAAAACTCATCAATTTACCGAGTGACCTTCAATGATGGAACACTGCAATTTAACTAAAATATTGTCATGTTAATATGTAAAGAGACAGGAAGACGAAACCTTTCATCTTTCTCTTTCATTCCATAATACACTAACATCATGTCCACTCTTGTCTTTTAAGGCAAACTGTTTTTGTGAAAGACAGTCCGCTCTTCCTCATTTTCATCTCCATTCTCCATTACTCTCTATCCCACTCTTTATTTATAAAAACGCTTTGATCATTTTTTGACTACAGCTTTACAAAAGTAGACTTCTCCTTACCTTAAATTCAGTTCTCCAAATTCAATGAAAGCTTTGCTTGCAGACGCAAAGCAAATGAGCCACCCTCTTTTGAGGGATCTCGTGCTCATGTCCAACACAGAATAATAGATGGGACTGAATGATACAACCAGCGTAGAACTGATTAAATTCCTTAAAGCTAACTTTCCTTCGGAGTGTGTGATCTTCCTCCATGCCTTCCCTCTTCTAGCAGTTTACTCTCATATATTTTCAATGTAGCCACTTATTTCAATGAGACTAAACAATATATCACCCAAGTGACTTATGATTTTGTGCATAGAACAGTAGGGAAGGAAAAAAAAAACCAAACTGGATGTTACTTCTCTTGCCAACATCATTATTATAACCACTTATTCACCACTATCACATTGGGCGAGAATATACATAAACAACATAAACAAAGTAGTTTTAGGTTTATCACTATCTAAAAGGTTTGAATATTTCTTCGTCTTAAATCCATGCAAGAAATTAATATAAGCTGATCCTCTGAGAACTGGTATGCATTATCTTTACTACAATGCACTAATGAACATAGATTGATTCATGTAGAACAATTCATTTGTAACAAATGACTCAACTGCTATTGTGTCTTGTCATGTTCACTGCAATCACTTTGCTCTTTTAATACAGAAACAAGAGCAATGTACTACAATAGAATGTCTTGATATTGAAAAAAAAAGTATGTGGCCAGAACTTAAAAACTGTGCCTGTTTTGGAAAGGACTTTTAGGACAATTTGAACTACATGCATGTGCTGGAACAGATTAATGCTCACATCAGGGTGGTCTGTTCTTTATTTGATTAAATGGAGGTCTAAGCATGCTTCCTATCAGAATGCCAGGTACAGGCTGTCCAAATGTGCATGAGCTTATTACAGTGAGTGGATTAAACATAGCAAGGATGGAAAAATGGGCAATAAGGAGAGTCAAAAGAATATGAAAAACATTTATAAGAATTTCAGCGTAATTTAGCTATATGCAAAATCTCAAACACTTCTGAAGATCCAAAATGATTTAGGCAATTTCTTTTAAGCTAAAAACTAATAATGATTTAACTACAGATACCAAGCCTAAGGGCAACAGAATCACAGACATACATGCACAGCATGTGGGCGACATACTGGAACTCTGGGGAAAAAAAGAAATGCACTTTTATATGTTCTTGATCCCTACTGTGATTTCAAAGGATTGCTCATGAAAAATATTTAAAAATATGTGTTACTTAATTGATAAGCAAAGAAAAAGTATACAAAATGCTTTTCTTCTATTTGATCTTCAATACACATCTTAATCTTCAATGCATGTCCATTCTTCAAATTTACTGGACAGCATGTATAGTGCATGCAGTTACTGCTATGGATGACTTTGAAGTGTGTGTACGGATAGTTTCTGTTATACTGGTTTTGTCACTTTTCCCAAGATCACTTTATTCAGATTGCTTGTGTCTATCTATTTATATACGTAACTTTTACAGGTTACTTTTGCTAATAGAGTGTCATTCATCTCAGTTACTGCCAGGTCACTATTTTTCATCTTATGCAAGAAAAATACTGCAGAAAGCCTCTGTAGGATGATTTGCAACTGCCGATGGTTATAGTGACGAGAAAAGCTTAACAGAAGAAGATTATTTCACTGCCCAACATGAAATGAGTTACAGTATGTCTATACTAAGGTGCCATTGCTCTGCTTGTATCTCGTGCTGGCCATGAACTAACTCCAATACAGAAACTGCACGACTATGTTGTGAAACACTAAGTCCCAGATAATATACCCTGACTCTCCTCAGGAATTAACCACTCATCTGGTGACCTAACTACCATCATCACACAGCATTTTGTTGATTCGAAACATTGATAAATTACATCTACATTTCTCCTTAAATGACTGTATTGTCAGTAATTTCTGGTTCCCAAGTCTGTGGAAAATATTGCAGAAGCCTGATGGGTAAACTGGGTGATCTCAATCAAAACTAAAGTAAATCAACAAAGAAAAAAAGATCTCTTCTGCAGTGTTTCTTTTTCTTTACAGTGGAGCCACGGTTTCTCTTCCTTGGCAAAAACATAAAAAGTATGCGCTTCCTAGTCCAAGTATTTCTGCCGTCCATAGTATAACTGAAGTCAGGACACCAGTTCCAATTTTGCTAATGGGGCTCCTTTTCAAGGGTAAAGGGCTGAGAAGGAATGAATTTTCACCCTTCCCTCATCTTTCTTCCACAAAAAGAAGCAAATGAATCACACTGGTAGAGGTGATTTGTTCATTAGAGTTTAGCAGAACATTTCTGCAGCTTGAAAACAAATTCCTTTTTCTGCTCTTTGATGTGCCTTCCACAAGGCCAGGGAGGTGGTGACAGCTTTTACCTCTAACAGCTTAAACGAGGTCAAAAGGAGCAAACTAGCAGTTGAAAAATTAAAAATTTGCTACAGAAGAGAAAGGAAAGATCTCCTTCTTGAACTCCCAGTTACACCAATGCCCTGCAGGTATTAATTTGAGTGGTTGTGTTGCCTGTGTTTTTGTGACTTTCTCTCCCTCTGCGACATGACTTCTCTTGACACTATTGCAACATGCACATGCACTAAAGTACTGTCGGCATGCTTTACTTTTTGCCTTCCAAAGCCATCTACATTCTGCAATAGCAAAATCTCTAAAAGCTTTGAAGACCAGTTATTCTCTGAAAAGTAACCCAGCAAAAAGCATCTCAGTATTACACCCTTGTCCCTTGATGATACACCCATCAGCTCTGCTCCATTTACAAGAAAAATAACCTCTCTCTCAAAAAACCTCCCAACATTCCATAAAAACTTACTCAATATAAAGCAGGATTTGTACATGGCTAGGTCTCTATAATCCCACAGCACTACACTGCCATCTTTTTCAGGTTGTGCTCTCTCAGAGGTGCTCTGCTTTCTCACTGCAGCTAGGAATTTCGATTTTCCAGTACTGGATCAGATAGAAGAGTCATCAAGCTTAATACCCTTCCTTCAACAGTGCGGAGTAGTAAATGCTCTAGAAAGTGAAAAAATTTCTGACTTTGATACAGAATGATGCAACATTACAGCTTTCATCCTGAGATGGTATAACTAGAAATCAGCTGAAATCTGGAAGTATGACATTATAAACTCTTCCTGAAACTTATATAGAGAGTTTTGGTAACATCAGATATTCTTTTATTCAGTGTCAGTCCCGTTGTGAGACTTGTAAAAATTACTTGCTTTCAAAGGCTGCTGTTTTCAAAGAATTATTACCCATGTTTTATTGAGAAAGCATATTAGCTGTCTGTTCTAGGCACTTTAAAAAAAATATTGACTACAATGATTAAAGTACACTAAAAGCATTTGTAGATTATAAGAGCTATAAGAGTTTATAAGCACTCTGTAGGACAGGATAAGGTTTCAACATGATTTTGATAAATTGAAGGGATGGCTCAAAAAGAAGATAAAATTCAATAAAGAAAAGGGAAAGTATTGCTGCTAGAAAGGAGGAAAAAATGCACAAATACAACGTGAATAACTGGTTATCAGTGATATGATACAAAAGGATCTGGGAGTTGTGATGGATCATAAATTGAATATGAGTCTGTAATGCCCCACAGTTACAGAAAAAAAAGCAGTTCAATCTGGTTTGTCTTGACAGAAATTTCTTACATACTAAGGCAGAGAAATAATAATGCAAATTCTAGTTGACCCTTGCGCCATCCGAGATTTAGAACTGTTTTGGATTGCGGGGACACCACATAAACACAGTCTTCCAACTTATAAAACACTGTCAAGCAAAAGATAATGAAAAAGAATTCTCCAATTTACCTGGGGCAAGCAAATATTGTAAGAAAATGTTGCTTACATTTACAGCAAAGATTAACAACTTGTTTATGGGAGAAAATTATACGGTGACTTGAATACTTGAACAGGACTCTTACATGTATCTTACAAAATCTCTTAGAGACTGCAAACATTTTCAATATATCTGTATATATGATATATGAATATATCTTATTAGCATGAGTTCTGTGTGAGCAAAAGCAAATTCCAGAAAAAAAACCACAAAGATGACTAATTCCATTCAAAGTACTCAGTACAGTAGTATCAGCTCCTGATGATACCAGCGGTACTTCTCCAGATATATGGAATCTTCAGACTCCTACCTTAGCTGACTTTTGCTGCAAGCAAGGCCTCACTGGCAGGATCTCTAAGGGCATCAGGCAGACTCTGTTAGTCATTATATTTTATTATTTTGTCTTATGCTAACATAAAGAGGCCTTCATCAGTAAGCAATTATTTTCCATGTTCACTAGGGACAAGACAAGAATAAATGAGCTTAACAGAGCAGATTAGGTTTGATACTAGGAAAAAATGTATAATTATACAGATAGTTAAATGCAGAAAGCAGTGACCTAGGGAAGCTGTGGAATATCCTTTCCACTTGAGCAAAGAGAGGAGAAGTCAGGCCATGGATGGTGAAGTTTATAAGGACTGCACACATTTGCCATATGTGCACAACTTTGTTTCCATGAATAATCTACAAATAACAGAATCACAGGACCAGACAAAAATAGGGCTGGCAGGTAGCTGAAAAATTTATTTCACAGCAGAATAAACTGCAGTTGTATGCTTTCTATTATTAGTTTATCTAAATTGTTCTTAAAAACCTCCAGCAATGGGGATCCTGCAACCTCCTTAGGCAAGCTGTTCTTATATTTGTATTCTTAAAACAGCATACGTACAAATTCATGCCGAAACAGACTCTACGACAATATCCAAAGCCAACTGAAGCAAAACAGAGACAGAGAATGCGGGAAATATTGCTATCAGCAACTTCTGATGTTATTTTTTGATGTAATAGGCACTTTGGAAATGTTACTGATAGCAGAAATTATTGGCATATTTTCCTCAGTCCTTGTTTTACTAAATCATAAATCCCACACAGGGGAATAATTTAATCAGCATAAAACTGTAGAAACTTTATTTGTAGCTGATCAAACTCACTACTACAGACAGGACTCATAGCGAGCGGGCAGACTGTCCAGACTGTGAATGTAAGATTGGCCAGTATCTGGTATCCTCCAAATCAAGCTTTCCAAAAGAAACACAGAAATGTAACTTTCTGCAAGAATGCACAATTTTTAAAAGCTCACTATATTTTTTCCAATTCTGTTGCCACTTGAGAGCAATGAGATCCCATTAGTGGGAGATGAAACAAAAAACAACATTAAGAAAAAGATACTTGAACAGAAATCCATTTGTTTTAAAATATGCTAAGTTAGCTAAATATAATTTATGTTACAAAGTGACAAAAATAAGTGTCAGTAGCATATGGATATGGTCATTTGCATTGGTGTTTGCTTTTTTGTGCTGATGATAAAAAACATACATCTGCTTGAAACAGATGCATTGTAATATTGCCTTTAACTAAATTCTACAGTATATGTATATGGATGGATAGTATATGTATATGGATGGATAGTATATATATATGGATGGAAGAACCAATAAGTAAAACTGCCCATTTTCAGATTTCATAGCATCAAGGGAAATTTCTTTCCAGAGTGTGAATTTTTTGAATACGTAGTGTAAAGCACAATGCTGTGACTGACATTGATTTTACAAGTAACTTACCTAATATAAAGTATTAATACTATATGTGCTAATAAATCAAGTGTTAAGAACAGATGTTTTCTTCAATAATTTTTTCAAAGTAAAACTGTATCCTATGAAGATGAATGTTCACTGTATACATACACAAATGCATTTCAATAATCTAATTTTAACCGACTTTCAGTTCCATGAAAAAAAAAAGACTCTACAATATCTAACTACTTAATAGAAGAATCAGTCTTACATACCCAGTGATTTCTTTCTTTCTTCCTCAACCTACAGCCAGACAGACTGAAGTGGGTAAAAGAAAGGAGGCCAGGAAATATTTAGACTGTATGGTTTCTCAGGTTATTGTGAAATAACCCCTAATTGCTTTTACACTAATATTCCAGCACAGTCCTGCAAACATTAATTGTATGTAAACATGATGCATCTTTTAGAACTCTGTGTTAACCAGGGACAACATTCTTGCTGAAGTTTATTAGTCACCAATAGCACTTGCAAGTTCTGGTACCAACACATTCCAGTAAAAAAGCTATCAAATTATTAGAACTTTTTCAATAGATTGTTTTTATTGCCTTATATTAAAAATGCATTTTTTTTCTAATCCTTGTTAATGCTGAATACATTGCTACCATTTTTGGAAGCTCAGGAAATCTCAACAGGAAAGCAACAAGAGTTGTTTTAACTATTTCAAAGACAAAAGTGAATTATTGTTTTTTCTACCTTAATTGCTAATATCTTCATTACATGTCGCTAATAGCTAAACTACTGTTATCTATTATACCAACAAATACTTCCGAATTCTTTATATTTCCTAGAAGCTGTAGACCAAGATCCAAATATATTGAGTCCTGAACACACACACACACACACACAGAGTATGCTGCTACTACCAATGCCATCATATTCACAGCAAGGGAAATACAACCACCTTTTCTTAAACTAAAAAGAGAACATGTGCTATGGAACACAAATGCTCCTGCTGAATGGATACATGGCTGCCCACAGTTTGAACTGGAAGTGTATATACCATATACTCTTTCAGAGCTAGGGACATGGGACAAGATCTGCAGCAGCCTGGTCTGGCATCTGGATCTGCACCAGTCCTTTGTGGTGAACCCTGTAAAGTTCACACACTGACTTCTATAACCCATGGGTGTCTGGAGAAGATCATCTAATGCACGTAAAATTCCTTGTGCTTAAATAAACCAATTGATCTGAATATAAAACAGGATATAATGAACACAGTACGCAAATATGTATTAAAAAAAAAAAAAGAAACAAACAAGTACTCCTGCAATTTTTTGCAAAATTGAGTCTTCTGCAAAAGCTTTAACAGATGTTTTATTTTCAGTTATCAATAACTCAGATTTGCTTAAATAAAGTCCTCAAGAAACCACTTCAAATATTTAAAATTTGATTCTATGCATTTAATTTTGCTTCTTCTCCAACAGGAACAATTGATAAGGATGTCCAAGACTAAGAACTGAGAGAACATTTAAGTAGACCCAGTGCTTACAAGGCCACTACATTTCACACTAATCCATCTTTATGAAGTCTCAAAATATTAAAATGCATTAGAATTGTTAAATAATGAGATGATTACATGATATAAATCTAGATGATCTTAGTAGCCAATTTTAACCTAAACAGGGTAGACAAAGATAGAATTCTTATCCTCTGTGCATGTTTAACAAAATATAGCAAACAAGCATCCAAGAGGCATGCTTTTCCATGTGACCACCAAATACCCATTCAGAGAATCATAGAATCACAGGTTGGAAAAGACCTCTAAGATCATCAAGTCCAACCGTCAACCCAACACCACCATGCTTACTAAACCATATCCCGAAGTGCCACATCTACACGTTTTTTAAACAACTCCAGGGATGGTGACTCCACCACCTCCCTGGGCAGCCTGCTCCAATGCTTTACAACTCTTTCAGTGAAGACATTTTTCCTAATATCTAATCTAAACATCCCCTGATGCAACTTGAGGCCATTGCCTCTCGTCCTATCACTAGTTAGTTGGGAGAAGAGACAAACATCTGCCTTACTACAACCTCCTATCAGATAGCTGTAGAGAGCAATCAGGTCTCTCCTCACCCTCCTCTTCTCCAGACTAAACAGCCCCAGTTCCCTCAGCCGCTCCTCAGAAGACTTGTTTTTTAGACCCCTCACCAGCCTCGTTGCTCTTCTCTGGACACGCTCCAGCACCTCAGTGTCCTTCATGCGGTGAGGGGCCCAAAAGTGAAGACAGGATTCAAGGTGTGGCCTCACCAGTGCCGAGTACAGGGGCACAATCACCTCCCTGTTCCTGCTGGCCACACTGTTCCTGATACAAGCCAGGATGCTGTTGGCCTTCTTGGCCACCTGGGCACACTGCTGGCTCATGTTCAGCCAGCTGTCGACCAACACCCAAACGTCCTTTTCCACCGGGCAGCTTTCCAGCCACTCTCCCGCAAGCCTGCAGCGTTGCATGGGGTTGTTGTGACCCAAGTGCAAGACCCAGCATTTGGCTTTGTTGAAATTCATACAGCTGGCCTTGGCCCATTGATCCATTCTGCCCAGATGCCTCTGCAGGGCCTTCCTACCCTTGAGCAGATTGACACTCCCACCCAACTTGGTGTCATCTGCAAATTTACTGAGGGAGCACTCAATGCCCTCATCCAGATCATTGATAAAGGTGTAAGACAAGACCGGATGCAAAACTGAGCCCTGGGGGACACCACTCGTGACCGGCCACCAGCTGGATTTAACTCCGTTCACCACCACTCTCTGCACTTGGCCACCCAGCCAGTTCTTTATCCAGCAAAGAGTACACCCATCCAAACCATGGGCAGCCAGTTACTCCAGGAGGATGCTGTGGGGAACAGTGTCAAAGACCTCACTAAAGTAGATAGAATAGAAAATTTATGAATAATTGGGAATGAATAAGAGAAAAAAACTTAAACTGTCCTTTTTTTTTTAAATATAGTGTATGAAAAAGCCTTTTTTTCTTTCTTTATCTTAGTAACTTCTGTGAGATAAGCTAAAAGACACTACTGTTTTAAAAAACAATCTTCTTATAGACGTAGAAGCTCCTTAGAGGCTGTGTCCCAGGTGGCAGAATATCTACAATAAGTTGGACAGCCCCTTTGAAAAAAAATGTCATCAAGCTTGCTAATCTATGAATTAAATGGAATAACATTTCCTTCAAAAATGTATAATTCAGTTATAAAAGGAAAAGTACTAATATACAGAATTTAGGTATTTGTTCACCTATGCTATGAGCTGGCAATATTTGGAGTAAATTAGTGGAGGAAAAGAAGGTTATCAGGAGTAGTCAGCATGGATTCACCAAGGGGAAATCATGCCTGACCAATCTGATAGCTTTCAACGCTGACTTGACTGGCTGGGTAGATGAAGGGAGAGCCGTGGATGCTGTCTACCTCAACTTCAGCAAGGCTTTCGACACAGTCTCCCATGACATCCTCCTAGGGAAGCTCAGGAAGTATGGGCTAGATGAGTGGTCAGTGAAGTGGATTAAGAACTGGCTGAATGGTAAAACTCAGAGGGTTGTCATCAGCGGCGCTGAGTCTAGTTGGAGGCTGGTAACTAGTGGTGACCCCCAGGGGTCAGTACTGGGCCCAGCCTTGTTTGACTTCTTCATCAACGACCTGGATGAAGAGTTAGAATGTACCCTCAGCAAGTTTGCTGATGACACCAAACTGGGAGGTGTGGTAGACACACCAGAAGGCTGTGCTGCCATTCAGCGTGACCTGGATAGGCTGGAAAGTTGGGCAGAGAGGAACCTGATGAGGTTCAACAAAGGCAAATGCAGGGTCCTGCACCTGGGGAGGAACAACCCCATGCATCACTACAGGCTTTCGGCGGACCTGCTGGAGAGCAGCTCTGTGGAGAGGGACCTGGGTGTCCTGGTGGACAACAGGTTAACCATGAGCCAGCAGTGTGCCCTGGCTGCCAAGAAGGCCAATGGGATCCTGGGGTGCATCAAGAGGAGTGTGGCCAGAAGGTCGAGGGAGGTTCTCCTTCCCCTCTACACTGCCCTGGTGAGGCCTCATCTGGAGTACTCTGTCCAGTTTTGGGCTCCCTAGTTCAAGAAAGATGAAGAGCTACTGGAGAGAGTCCAGCGGAGGGCTACAAGGATGGTGAGGGGACTGGAGCATCTCTCCTGCGAGGGGAGGCAGAGGGAGCTGGGCTTGTTCAGCCTGAAGAAGAGAAGGCTGCGAGGGGACCTAATATATACTTACAAATATCTGAAGGGTGGGTGCCAGGAGGATGGGGCCAAGCTCTTTTCAGTGGTGCCCAGTGACAGGACAAGGGGCAATGGGCACAAACTGAAGCACAGGAAGTTCCGTCTGAACATGAGGAAGAACTTCTTCCCTCTGAGGGTGACGGAGCCCTGGAACAGGCTGCCCAGGGAGGTTGTGGAGTCTCCTTCTCTGGAGATCTTCAAGACCCGCCTGGACAAGGTCCTGTGCAGCTTGCTGTAGGTGACCCTGCTTCGGCAGGAGGGTCGGACTAGATGACCCACAGAGGTCCCTTCCAACCCCTACCATTCTGTGATTCTGTGATTCAGTTCATTTAACTTGCAGTCTTGCTTTTCCCTAATTTAAAAAGTTCTCAGTGATTGATTACAGAAGTAGTAAAGACAGCTAAAACAATTTCTGCTATGAGTTATTAATGTTACAACTACTTTAAGGGCAATTTAAATGTCATTACGGGCCTCCACAATATATTAATGGACAAGTTTAATGGTCAAAGTCTTTATGTCATTGATATGAGAAATCTGGACTGACAGTATATTTTTAGACTTGATAGTGAATTCATGACATCCAAAGATTTAAATGGAGATCTATTTGACATACATGTGAATACACTACTGATCTCTTGTGTGTAAAAGGTAATTCTAAAAATAAAGACCATGTTGGGTCAGTTACAGAGGGTTTTAGCTGAAGTCATATTATAAGGGATGTACGCACTTGAGGCAATCAAGTAACTGCAGCAAAATTAATATTATAATCATAAATGTTTATGGAATGTAAATCTAAATAAATGGTGATTTATAACCATGATAGGTACTACAACTTTGTTCATGTGATAGACTACACTCCTGTCTGAGGTATGAACTCCTCCAGCAAAGACGAGATCATGGCAAGTAGCTGGGACACTATCTTTGACCTCAGTTTACGCACGTAGCTGATGACGGCATACTGTTTTACTCATGTTGCCATTAAAAACGTGAGATTTTGGTTGAGGAATCAGTTTCCAGTGGAAATCACACAAAAAAATTTTGGCTAAAGGGTTCATCAGGACTCACTGTCAGTAATCTCAGAAAGTGTAGTTATACTATAAGTTCTGGGGCACTGGAAACAGCTTTCCAGCAGGTCAGCCCCAGCCTGTACAAGTGCCTGGGGTTATTCCTCCTCAGGTGCAGGACCCTGCATTTGCCCTTGTTGACCTTCATTAGGTTCCTCTCCACCCAACTCTCTAGCCTGTGAGTAACCACATTCTTCATTTCTAATTAGACTGGCTTTGAATATCTTACTTTCCTGTTCCAGTATGTATAATTCAGTCCTTTGGAAGGGGTTTTTATGTGTTTTTCTCTTTTTAATAAGTTTAACAGACCTGAATACTTAAGCCACTGAATTTCACTTAACGCCGGGAGCTATGAGTACAGCCCCAAGTTTTATTGTCTGATTGATTCATGTTCTGTCTCTGGCAGGTTATCTTTTTCTTGTGTTTGCACTTTCTAGCTGTATTCTAGACTACAGCTATTAAAATTCGTTTACAGGCCAGCTCTTGCAGAAATGTTAGCATATGATTGATGCAGACCATTGAACATTTTTTAATTCTGTATTTGTTACTCCAGGATACTGGTTAACAAGTTATTTCATGAGCAGACTCCAGCGTGGCACAACATTTCAGTGAAGAAAATATCATTGACAAGCCCTATTTAGTTTTGAATATGATTTTGTGAACCTCCACTGTGGAGCTGAGTAAGAGATAACCTAGAAGACTGGAAGACTGCCCTGAATCACATAGATGACTTTTCCACTTGCCACATGCCCGTTCCCGGTATAGCTGCTTCCACATTTCAAGCTTAATTATCCCTTCTGCTTCACATTTCTATCTTTGTATTTGCAGTTACTTTTAATATAACAAATGTGATAGTGATGAGCAACAGAACTGTTTGAATAAGTACCCATCTATGAATGTCAAAACCTGCACAGAATTTAAGTGAAATTAAGGCTACTGTCTTGGATGCCCCATCCAACAAAAATAAGCAGTGGCATACAGAAAAGCATCTGTCCTAACTCTTATACAGTATATTTCTCCTATGAAATTTAGTGTATCTCATGTTACACTGCATAGCATTCAGTGGTGGCAAGGTAAAATGAAAAATATAGAATATCAGTGTTTCCTTGTTCTCTTCAATGATATATGTTAAATAGAGACATTTAAATCAATTGATCTATTAAACTTATGTCTGTGCTAATTGGCCTCACAGGCTGTGTGGTGGGACAGGTCATGCAGCCATCTGCATTTAACTCAGTTTTAAAGTTTGCTTTGACATTTACTTTTATGCTTCAGGTGCTGTGATTAAATAGAAATGATGAATGAGTGCTGTAAATGACTACTCAGTTGTCTGGGGTACAATGTTACCACTTCTCCAGCATGACCTCTAACTAATTTCCTCGATCACTTTCTCTCCTGATTTATTTGGAGTAGTCATTTCTGACCCCCAGATATTTCTAAAATCCCACATTTTTCTCCCTGTTCAGCTATTGCTCCCTCTCCACAGGGTTTCCATTCATTTTTTCAATCAGTAGATGTAATTGTGAAAGGTCTTAAAGTTCCTTGAAGCATTAGATACTGAGGTACTGCCTGTTTCATTTGCTGTGGGACAAATTTGTATCAGCTTATTGTAGTCATACCCAGGTTAGATGTCTACAGCATAGCCACTCAGCTGGGCTTCCCTTAAAGTCAAGGGAGTGAAATAATCACTTTTGGACATAATTTGTCTTATTTGAGACTGAGATGGATTGTGATCTACAGATGCTGATTTCTTACTACACGTGACCATCACGGGAACAATTATTACATTAGGTATAGATGTCAAACTTTCAGTGAATACATCTGACATATATGTGTATGTCTGGTCAGAGAATAAGATAATCTTACTCTTTACAGATTCTCAGAGATACAAAATACTAGTAATTGTATGGGCTGGATGCATTTCAGAATAATTTAGTTCCCCTTAAAAAGAGAAAAGGAGAACAAGACAATAATATCAAAGTGATTAAGATTCTGTTGCTTGTTGCTGAAGAAAGGCAATTATCGAGAGCCTCATAGGTAATTACAGAGTTACTGTACAATGATCCTGGCTTTCTTATTTTCTTTTTGGTAGAATTAAAATTGATTTGATTTTAATTCCACTTATATATCCAAGCCAGACGCCTAAGTTAAGCCCACAATGTTCATATCGTTGCACTGAAAATGGCACTATTTAGGGATGCCCTGAGTCTAAATTTGGCCATACTGCGGACAAGCTGACCATGTCTGGTCTTCTAGACAGTCTCAACTCAGCCTGAACTCTTGCTACTAAACCCACCTGATCTTATGCCTCACAGTATCCTAACCCTTCAGTGAGTAACTTCAGATGCCTTCAATGTAGGATTTTGCTTTTCCCAGATCTATGACATCAAAACCACAAAAAAAGAAAATATATTTGAACCTTGAGAACATTCTATATTCCACCTGAAACTGAGGTTTTACTTCTGCTAACTGTAACATGGCCATCCTAGAAACAGTTCTCTTATGTTCCTGAGTCCAGGCACCACAGGTGCTCCAAACAAGTGCTGGGGGCTGCTCCATGTGGCACTGAAAATGTATCCAGGCAGACAGGGCATTTTATGAAGAAAAATGTCAAGGAGTCTAAAACACAAACACTTAGATAGTCATTTTTTAAATAAGTGAGGAAGCCTTCCTGCCTAGATCTGGGAGAGGCTTAGGAAAGTTTAAATAAAAGGCTGCAGAGGTGAGCTCAATAAGCAAACTGGATTCAATAACTACATAATCATCATTGAAGAGCTTCTTTATTCTGCCACTCTCTACTTTTCCTCTTTCAGAAAATGAGTGATTCTTTCTTCATTTGCAATGAAATTTATCTTCTGATTTATGGTAATAAAACTAGAGCTCTTGATGGAGTATTTAAAATCCCTGAATAACTCATTATGACTTTTCTTTTTACTTTTTATTTCCTAAATAATCTTCACAATTGACTGTAATGCAAATCCAAGTATTGATTTTGAGTCATTATCTTCCTTTGTGCAGTCAGTAAACACTTTAAATTCTGTTTAAGGTGTGCATAACTCTTAACAATGAATTCTGGAAGACAAATATTGAAAATTCCATGTTAAATGATGCTCTGAATGACTGCATTATTAGCGTGTACAGTAAATTTCTAAGGACTGGTTTTAAAAGCTAAGCTGTGAGAAGAAAGTATTCAGTATTAAACAATATATCATTTCCTACAGTATCGCAAACTTTTTTCCTTCTACTATGTTCTGCTGATTCTATAAAGATAATTATTTCTATTACAATTTTAAAATCATTCCAGAAAAAAAAAAAAGGACATTATCAATGGATCAAACAGATTGACATATTGCTTGGACATTTTAATTTGACATTGTGACTAACTTATCACATTTGACAGCTGAACATCTTTTATGAAATCAATATATTATTTTGCCTTTCCTGACTACCTGGGGCTCAGACCTCTGGTAGAGAAAAATATTCTGTATTTCTGTATTCTGGACAGAAGTCTACCCAGTCACCAATTTTGTTTTGAGACAGGACTGACTTCTATTCCATATCTCTTACTATTCAGAAGAAGCTGGTCTTCAATCAGAAACTTGTTATTAACAAGGAAAAATATCTTTGAGGAATATGTCCAATCCCAAATTAATTCAAAACATTTTGGTTACACAGTAACAAAGGGGCAAAGACAGTTTCTTTCATCATTGAGAAAAATGAGCAAAATTTTGAGCAACGACTTAGTCAAATCTAACTAGAATTATCATTTCATTTTAAGGTACATACATTGCTCAGAAGACTGGAGTATCGCAAACTTCAGAAGGTGAGGAAAATTCAGCAAGATTCTGTTAGCTTTTAGCTGCTAATAAAGCATTCTTCTAGGCATTGTATTTCCAGACCAGCAAAATCTGGAGCGTACAAAGATCCTGTAATCCAAACACCAGATATTCAGCATGTGTTTAGGACAGATGGTTAGTAGGGTGGCTACAATAGTTGATTAAACAGGCAACAATATTAAAATCATTCCAAATACAGCAATTAGGGAAATATCTGCACACTGATGTTCTGTTTATATTATTGCATTTAGCTACATAATTGTGGGCCAAAGCTGTTGATATGACCCAGTTTTGCACTTACATCCTTCCAGCTGGATATTTTTAATAATACACTCTTAACCTGATTCTTAATCTATGGTAAATGGTTACAACTAAATCCTCTGATAAATGTAAAGGTCTTATTTGAGTTTCATGAAGCGTGTTTGCCTATTTACATAAAAAGGTTAATGTGAATAAGAGATCCATATTACGCTGAGGGAAATGGTGCAGAACCTTCGTTGGATTTCTGTTTGAATAAATCTATACCCAGTTCCCAGCACACTAAATCGGCTTTTAGTGCAAAGTGCTTGTGTAGTTCTGCCAACCTGTCCTAACTAGAGTTTAGGACTTTTGCTACTTCTATCTGTAGAGGATCTGAATAACTTTGATATAAAACCAGTAGAAGATGAAAATTTTTGTTCTTTTTTTAAATTGTTGTGGCTCACTGTTACTCGGTCCTGCCTAAACCTCTATTGACACTAATTTTGGTGCCACTTTCAGTGGTCAAGCACCAACACTCTGGTGGCAGTAAAACACCGAAAGGAAGGTGTTTGATCAGCTTTTATTTCTGTTAGGGGTCAAAAAAGAAAGGAGATTAGAAAATCTCAGATCAGAGCAACTTTTTGAGTCTGCTGTGCTTCACCTTTCCTCCCTGCCTCACCAAAAGAGTTAAGTGGCAAAAAATGCGGAGAAGCAATGCTAAGCATTTCTTTATATATCATGTCTGTACTCAGTGTTTACTATAAGGTGGAAGTAATCAAATGTCATCTTTCCTCCAACTGCTCAGGTGTGTCTAGTTGTTACTGGATGCAAAGTATGCGTGCCTTTGAGGGCCATTACACCATGAAAACTTTACAGAAATTTCCTAATCATTTTATCCTTATCTACCTACTCTTTAAATTTAAGTCACTGATATTTGGTTGATGCTTTATTTTTACAGGCAATGAGAATCTGGATGACAGTGTTTTCTGTTTCCTGATGCAACATTACATGCAGCTGTACACCATCAGCATATGGCAGGCTTAAAAGCATTTTATAATGTTGCTGACTGGTTTAGCACATATGTTGAACTGGGAAGAGGAAAACTTCTATTCTTTTGAACCCGCAGGGAAAAAAAAGGCTTCTCATTATTGACAGTATTGTCATACTTGAGATTCACCTAAGAGAAAGGAGTATAATTGTGGGTGATCTGCTCTTTCAATTGCTACTTAATATTTGAGAAAATATTGTGGTATCCCTTATAACATTGTTACAAACAAGGAACAGCATGGATGCTTTGCTCTGTCTTTCACTAGGAACATATAGTCTCTCAGGAAGAATGTCTCTCTCTCTGTAGCACAGGTTAAGTATAAAACCTGATTCTGAATGTGGGAAAGTGGGGTAAGGCAAAATGCTGCAGGAGACAGGCAGCAACTATCATCAAGACACTTAGTTGGGCATGATTGGAGATGAAAGTAGGAGAATACCCAAACATCAACTCTAGTAAGTGTAGAATGTCTGTGCTGGCACTCAGAGCATACTAAAATATCTTTTAAGTGCAGCGTCTGCTAATTTATTTTCTGTTTCCTGACAAACTGCAGGCATTCTCAAAAAAATCATAATCCAAACCAAAACAATCCTCTTTCTCCCCACAAAAAGAAATCTTCCCAAGTAATGCATTTGTCATTCAGCAGCTTGAATTCAGTAGTGATGGTGCCACAGCGACCTGACTGTCTCCGGAGTACTTTAAAGTGTATTTTATTTTATGCAAAACATGAATCCTCCAAAGTCAGTGGCACAACAACATGTTAAATTCCTCCTTTTGATATGTGTAAGCTACACTGCTTCACACCTGTAATCAAGTGCTTGTTTTGATCCCATGATGTGACCTGATGGAGTAACAGTGAGATAATAGAGGACTGTGGAGGTTCACTACTAAGCAACTTTACAACTTTTCTGGTAATATTTCTACATAACAATGCAATAATTCTATTCCATATCTAATGGACTTTTTGAACAGTTCACCTTTCTTTCTTACATCTTCAGGAGCCCAGAGAGACACCCAGAATTATATTTCTTACCTTCCTGAGACATTACACTCCCTTGCCTTGCAGAGATGAGCCTTGCCCGAAGCTCCCATGGCTTGTAAGAGCAATGCCTCTCGTTGAGAGGCTCACTGTACAAAGGCGTGAGGTGACCTCATATGTCTCTACAGCTCTTTCTCTATGACCCTTCACAAAACAGAAGATTCATGTCAGGCTAACGAGAAGGCCATTGACTTGAACTAGATACTTTTTGCACATTTCATTGTACAGTTGCATCACCAGAAATGAAAAGACAAAAGCTTTGTAATATTAAGGAGAAATAACAGCTACAGGGCTACCAGTAGACACGATGGGTGCAAGCATACAGCCAGAACCCGAACATTGCCGCTCCTGAAAGACATAAGAATCAAACTGAAAGGTGTGAAAAAATTAACTAGGAAGTATTTTTAGAAGCTGTAGTTGAACATTGTTATCTGTGTATTTGTGTATTTGATCTCATACCAAGGTCTAGAAAAATTACGGCAATATAAAGTATGATCTTAAAATTGCAGCTGTTCAAGGTATCCTTTTAAAGGTGTTTAACATCTGTACATATGCAGCTGTGATCATAAGCTAAAGTTCTGCCTGACAGAGGCAACAGGACAGAAATAAATGTGCAATTCACAGTACTGAATTATAATGCAGCTGTAAAAAGAGAAGTGCTAACGTTGCTATGTTCTGTTTCCTTGAAATAACGCTGAAAGTCAATTCATTTGGGGAACAGAACTTGTCGTGGCTAACTAGTTAGGCCTGCAGAATTCAAGGTGCTGGAAAAAGCATTCCTCCTGTCCAGTATCTATTTAACCTATTAAGCCGAAATCTACTCGGTTTTTTTATGTGACACCTCAAGGCTTACAAAGAGCAGAAAGCAGTACAGTTACAGAGGGAAAAATGCCTCAGATTGCTGTCATATTTACAAAGGAATCAGATCTCAGTATTGATCTCCTGCTCTTTTTGCTTTTGGTGTACATCAGCTAACTATGGCATTAACATTTATAATAATAATTATTACTTTTCTTTTGCATACTTGGGGAACTTAAAAAAAAAAAAAATCATCCATTAGCTACAAGACACTGACTTCCATTTTTTGTGCCAAGGACAACCAAGATGTAAAGGAATATATACGAAATAGAAAGAGGTGCTGGCATTGCATCATTGTTCAGC